>NC_080838.1:60562671-61786838 GCF_030435755.1 Ochotona princeps | reverse complement strand
TATCTGCCACACATACTTACTTTCACCTGTCAGGTCCTTTAAAACATTTCTGGATAAAAGCCAAGAAAAAATCCATTTGAAAAGTAACAATTATCTCCCTCTCTGTCCCCCCCCCCCAAAAGAACAAATATGATCAACAACAATGATAAAGAACCAAAGAGATAATTTTTTAAAGTGTAAACAGGGAAACTGAAGCCTTTGCACAAAGCTGAACCATTCAGTTATACTAGCTAGTTTTCTCCACAAGAATTGTTTCACTTACTTTACTAAGACCAACGTTATGGTACTTCTTTTCCATTATCTTCTTAACTGGTTCTTCTTCTTTAAAGGTAATAAAGCAGAATCCACGCCTCTTATTGGTCTTGTTGTCCATGGGGAGCTCTATCGATTCCACCTGATACAAAAAAAAATTTTGATGTGCACTTCATTATCATTAAAAGCACAGGCTTAAACACAAAAAACACGTGAGGAAACATTCGGTCATCACCTCTGCTATGTCTTTCTCTCCAACCATTTATGATAGCGCATGCTCATCTCACATAAGACTGCACGCTGCCATGACTATTCCAATGTCATGTGCTCTAGTAAATGTTTAAGAGAGGGCTCGGCAGCGTGGCCTAGTGGCTGGGGCCCTCGCCTTGATCCCATATGGCTGCTGGTTCTAATCCCGGCAGCTCCACTTCCTCTCTATCTCTCCTCCTCTCAGTATATCTGACTTTGTAATAAAAATAAAATAAATCTTTAAAAAAAAAAAAATGTTTAAGAGAGACATACACACTTTGTGGGTCATATTTCAGTTCAGCATATATTCTCTCAAAAACAAGGTAAGGCTGTCCGTAGGCTTTTTCTAAACAGGGCCACCACTTTGCCACCTAAACTCTGAACACATAAAAGGAACCTGTATCTATTTCACTTAGCCCATGGCTGATGTGATTAAATTTGCACTTAAGCACCTGCTCTGTTAAAAACACTGCGCCCAAGTCTTAATTCATTCCTTTCCACAAACGTATCTTAGCTCAATCTGCATCTCTTCCTGATACATTGTTTCTAATCATCTGGGAAAATCTTTCAGAATGCTTGTTGGCATCATCTTTCATAAGACTCTATGCCCAGCATATGAGTTCAGTAAGTGTTCACTACGAAAAACACTATCATCTGAGTGCAATGGCTCCACAGACCGTTCCTCCATGTGCCAATGCCAGCATCCCACATGGGTGCCAGTTCATATCCCAGCTGCTCCACTTCTGATCCAGCTCGCTGCTTAGGGATGGGGAAAGCAGTGGACAGTTCAAATGCTTGGCCCCCTACACCCATATGGGAGACGCAGAAGCAGCTCCTAGCTCTGGACTGGCTCAGCTTCAGCCACTGCAGTAATTTAGGAAGTAAATCAGAAGAGACAAGATAGCTCCTTCATCCTCTATGTAAAACTGCCTTTTCAAATTAAAAACATTTTCAAAACAGGAAAAACAGTCAACTGATATTCAAAACCCTGCTAATAATTATTTTCAAACATCCTTACTCCAAAACCAGTCACATAATCTACTTAAAACATGGTGAAAACTCAAGTGATTTGAGTCTGCTTAACGTGACAATCACATTCACACCCAATTACAACCGGATCAGAACATTTATAACATACCTCACCAAAACCCCCAAAGTACTCTCTTATTTTCTCTTCAGGTGTATCTGGAGAAAGGCCACCAACAAAAATTTTTTTAACAGGTTCTTTTGTTTTCATGGCTTTGGCCCTTTTAGGGTCAATCACTTTTCCATTCAATTTATGTTCTTTCTGATCCATCACCTAAAGAAACCAGAGTTTTTAACTTTTAAATATGCATAACTTAATTAAGAATATTAACTTAAATCTTACATATACCTAAAGCAAAGCACAAATTGTCAAGTCATGTGGAGATATGGTAAGTGCTAATGTCACGTTTTACCAGTATTAAAATATAAAGGTCAGGCCCAGCATCATAGTGTAGTGGCTAAAGTCCTCGCCTTGCACACGCCGGGATCCCATATGGGCGCCAGCTCTAATCCCGGCAGCTCCACTTCCCATCCAGCTCCCTGCTTGTGGCCTGGGAAAGCAGTCAAGGACGGCCCAAAGCCTTGGGACCCTGCACCCGTGTGGGATTCCCGGAAGAAGCTCCTGGCTTTGGATTGGCTCAGCTCCAGCTGCTACGGCCACTTAAGGAGTGAACCATCGGACAGAAGATCTTCCTGTCTCTCCTCCTCTCTCTATATCTGCCTTTCCAACAAAAAATAAACAAATCTTTAAAAATTTTAAAAATCTAAAGGTCAATAAAATTGGAAGAGTATAGCCAATTATTACTAGACAATCATTTCCAATAACTGGCAGGGACATAACAAATATGATTATTAAATTCCCCTTAGCCCAGGACCAAAATTATGAAGTCAGTAAAAACTCAACTCAACAAAATTTCAAAATATCTTCTAACCAGGTGTCTTTAAGTATCTGTATTTTTAAATTAATTTATCAAAGCCTGACACACGTAACATTCAGTAAAAATTGTTGAACCCCCTTCTCTTTATACAATTGATTTGGGGAAGAACTATATTTCTTCCTGTATTTGTAAAAGGGGAACCATAATGAGCAAACTCCTTCCAACTATTCGTGTTTTAGTATTTTGTATAGAATATATAACACGCTACCTTATCTACACTCTCCGACTCTTTAAATAGCACAAAGCCAAAACCCCTTGATCGCCCTGTGATAGGATCTAACTTCAGAGTGCAGTCTACAACTTCACCAAATTTGGAAAAGTAGTCCTTCAGATCTTTCTTTGTAGTGTCCCAGCTAAGGCCTCCTATAAACATTTTCCTGTAAAGACAAAAAGCAGTATTAATATACTAAGAAAAATTTAACTTTGTCTTAAGCTTTATCTATTAACATTAACACACCTTTTTCTCTTTTGCACCAATTTACTGGGAAGTTTATCATTAAAATTTCCCTTATCAAGAGGCATCCAATCCCAGATACAAGTTTTGCTTTTCACTGCTGCTCTTGAATAATTACGGAATAGAGTGCAAGCAGGAATTAATCTTTCCACTCGCTAAAGGTAAGTATGTACCCAAAGGCAAAATTGCACATTAACTTTTGATTAACATACATTAAATACTGTCAGCCATAGTTTCAAATCTTTCTTCCAAACTTATCAAAGGCTAGGCCATCCCAATGATCGCAGCAACCAGCACCCTGTCAATGCTAAAGTGCTTCACCTTTCAACAGTTTTCATTAACAAAGCTCTTAGCACAGAAAATGGAGAAGTCTTGTCTCACAAATAGTGAACCAACTTCTTGATGTGCTAAGGCGAAAGTGGCCAGGCAGATAATTAAGTGAAAATAACCCAATGAAAAGCACAGTCTATTCTACAGATTTATTTACAGTAGAACCTCAGTTAACCAGCAATAAAAAATTTTAAGCCACCAGGACAAAACCAAAGACACACAGTAAAACAAAATATTTTCAGGGTCGTAACATTTTTGCAGCAAAATCTGTGCAAATTCAAATCTGGAAACTGATCCTTTTTACAACTGCTCCCTTCAAAAACAAACTGATCTATGCCACCCTCCCTTTAAAGAAACAAGACCGGAAGTTTATATTTGAAGTATAAACTGTCAGAATTTGTTATTTGAGAATTAAGTATTTCACCATGGGGGGGAGGAAATCATATTTGCTCAAGGTTTTCTTTTCGTTGTAACTGGGTGGTCAAGCCTAGGATGGGGAAATGCTACTCTCAGTTCCAGGAAAGACATTATAAAACCTCTCCATCTTGTGGGCTTCTGAGATACTGCCACTAAGGTTCATCCTCACTCTCCCCAAAGATGCCCGATTAACTGAGGTGATACTGATGTGTTTACTATTTTACTTTTAATACCTAGATTTAAGACTCTCAGCCCAGTCTTACCTGAAGTGTATACTGGCCTTCCCATTTCAGGTCAGGGTTTAGACATAGACATGTATTCTAAAGTGAACCATTTGTTTCTTTGGTTTTTTCTTTTTTCAGTTTTTTGGACTTCTCAAATAAAATTCCCACACATAAATTAGCACTTTCAATCCTTTTGGCATTTTATAATAGTGTAACAAAAACACCCATAATGTTGTGTAGGTATTTTAGATATTTGTTATTACATGGAAAAAATCTTTGAGGCATTTTTCTTTCATTAAAATGTAATGTACAATCCTTATTTGTGCAATTCACTTTAAGGATCTTGTTTTTAATCTAAAGATCCAGAGTACTTCCTTCACAGATGAAAATTCTTTACCAACATTAATTCTTTTAAGATGAAGAGATTGTCATCTTTTTAAATTTGAGACAGAACTATAAAAAACAATGCGCTCTTGATAAATTCTAGAACGGAAACAAGCGTCCATCAGTAAAGTTTGAAATGATTTCAGCCTGAAGAGAACAGAGCTGCACACAAAAGCCTTATTGTAAATAACTTAAGCTAAACAAAATCAAAAAGTTTGGTCTATTAATCAGGTATCAAGACAGAACTTGCTTTATTTCACCAAACCAGTACTGGTATTGGGAAAGTATCCTGGATTGTCAATGTGCTTCAAAGATAAAAGTCAATTTTCTTATACATAAACTCACCAAATTGGTCAGTATTCTCTAAACACACTACCCTTTGGAGTTAAAAGGGTTCCCCCTAGAGACATTTCTTCCTACATAACCAACTCTATTTATCTAGAATATTAACTATTCTGGTTAATGATACTTCTACATATATCATGCAATGATTATCTGTTCTCAAAAAAAAAAAAAGAAAGAAAAAATTAGAGCATAATACATGGCAGAACTTCAGCTACCCAGTACCCTCCAACAGAATAAGGAGCCAAGAATTCCACCTTCCTTGGGGCCGGCGTTAGGGCGCAGTGGGGTCAAGTTGCAGCCTGCGATGCTGGCATCCCATATGGACGCTGGTTCCAGTCCTGGCTGTTCCACCTCCCATCCAGCTCACTGCTAATGCGCCTGGGAAAGAGCACAAGATGGCCCAAGTGGTTGGGCCCCTGCCAACTTTGTGGGAGACCCAGATGGAGTTCCAGGCTCCTGGCTCCAACATGGCCCAGCCTGGCTTGTCGTGGCCATTTGGGAAGAGAACCAGCTGATGGGAAGATTCTTTTCTCTCCATCCATAACTCTTTAAAATATTTTTTTTTTAAAAAAAGGAAAAGAATTCCACCTTCCTTAAAGGGTTCCTTAATCCTGCCCAGTTATTTAACCTTCAACTATTCGTAGTGATTTTTTTCCTATAACATCTCATATTCTTCTGCCTTCATAATAAAAATATTACAATTATGATATAACATTCTAAGGGTCAGTCATTAATATATCATAACTGTTGTAGAATGCCTGTAGGGTCCTCTAAAATTAGCAATTACATCAAGTCATCTCATTTCCTTACTGCTTTTTACAAGCTGTATTTTTCATTTCTGCCAGGTTAACCACCAGGCATCGTTTTAAAATGTCTACTTTCCCACTTTACATGGAAAGTAGCCAGCTCCCAACTTTACATAAAGTCAGTAGTTTCTAAGTAGCCACGTAAGTGGCTCTTCTTTGAAACAATGTGTTAATTTTCTGGCAGGCCCACCACCCAAAAAACACACTTAACTTTTTTTTCCTACTCTAATTAAAAACAACTGCTGGACATTATATCCACCAGACACCTGAATATGCTACAATGATCACAAACTACTATACCAAGTCCATTTCACTTATACTCAATGGAACATATTAAATCCACTTCTTTATTCTGCAGGCACAGCAAGCAGTAACTGTATCACAAAAGGTTTACCTCAATCATGAAAAAATGAGCTCTCCTTCCTGAGGACATGGCAGAAGGTAATACCAACTTCAATATCTGTACTTATAAAACTCTATCTTGCTTAAAGCACCACATCTGTCCAGATTATCTCTGCCATCTTAACCACAAAGATTGATTTTCAAGCTGCTGCCATTCCTACAGAGGTATACTTTAACACGTAGTAGTGATGGAACTCTAGAAAACAATAAAAGCAGCCAAGATAAAACTACTAAAATTTGTTCAAGTAACAACAAAAATGGCCCAAAAAGCTACAACGTAAGTTTAAAATCTGATCCTGGCCCAAGCATCTGGCACAGCAGCTGAGATCTGACCTGGGACAATACCTTCACCCTGTATTACAGTGTGCAGGTCCAAGGCCTGAGCTGGCTGTGAACGTCACTAACAACAACCCCCCACGCTCTGCAAGAAGCAGCAGTTAGGTCCCTGGTATCACGTGGGAAGCCTGGATTAAGTTCTGGGCTCCTAGCTTCTGCTGGCTGTTCTGTACATGTGAGGAATGAACCAGAAAATCAAAGATCTCTTCCCCTTCCTGACTTGCCTTGCAAGTAAAATGAATTTTTAAAAACATTTACATTATAAATTGGTCTTAAGTTATTGTAAGAGAATCAATAATCCCCATTTATCTACAATAGTGGTAACGTTTAATTTCTCAATCCTACCTATGAAGTCTCTGCTTTCAGAGGCTGATATTACAGGGATGAAAGCAAATGGTAAGCATAAAGGTAAGCGACTGTGTAGAAGCAACTATTCAAATGGTATGTGGGTCATTCAGCACCTTGGGCTGTGTTGTGCGACAACTTACTACCCTTCAGCACAAGGTCAGAGGCAGGAAAGCCAAACTGCCTACAAAGCTGTCGACCCCCAAATCAAACCATAAAGCTCCAACCCTGTCTCCCCATTTGTAAACAGCAGACTTCAGATATCCACAGGGAGAAGTAAATCCCACTGCTACACTTAAAGTGCACAGAACAGAGCCCCACACATCCTAAGTACTTAATTAAGTTATTTCAAAGGGGCAAAACATAATCTAAATAAAGCAACCGTTCATTTACTCAACGACTTAAGTTTTTAATTACATCGGAGTGATGGACGGTGGCGGGCACTGTGCTTACTAGTAGTACATGTAGGAGCCTGGACTGGGAATGCCTCAAAGTTTTTTTTAGGGGGATTCCCCTGAACAAAATGGAGGAATCAAAGCATTAATCAAAAAAAGATGGAAAATGGAGTAGATGAATCAACCACCTCAGCTTTATGCTTGCAGCGGAAAACTGGACAAGGGGAAACCCTAAGACGGACTATGTCAATCAGTGGACTCTGCACCAGCCTCATCATACCTGGACTGTTGCTGATGATATGTTGGAGCTTCTAATTGATTGAGGTGACGCTCTGCTGGCTCTGCCTACAAACCTGAGAGGGCCTCCCTAAGAGGCCGTTGAACTTGAACTGGACAAGTGGGATGCTGGACTCTGTATGGTGTAAACTTTTAATTAGGGAATCTCAACGGAACTTGAGCTGTGGTTATGCATCAAGGTGAAGGAATTCATGATGGGGGAAGGGTTTGGGGTGAAGGGGGGGAATCCCAGTCATGTAATGCAATGTAATTAATGAATAAATGAATATTAAAGAAAAAAAAAAAAGAAAAAAAAAGTTTTTAATTACACAAGTTACACAAGCTTTCCAATATGAAAGGGAAGAGAAAAAAGTTTTCTGAGTTTTACATAAATGTATCTTACAATTATTTCCAACGCTACAGTCTCCAAGTAGCCCAGAAATTTAAAAATATCCCATGAAAAAAATAGACCGGCAATCAAACAATCATTTGCCTAAGGCCCTTTAAATGTTAACTTCTAAAATCATCCTGACAACTTCACTAAACTACATAAATACGAATCACTCTAGTAAAAAAGAAAACAAAAAACTTAAAACACAGAGGAATGTTAATAGAAAATATTCCAACTTAAAAATCCAGTCGGGGCCTGTACTGTGGTGGGACAAATTAAGCTACAGTCCGCAACACCATACCCCATATGGATGACAAGTTCAAGTTCCCACTGCTCTACTTGAGAGGGAACTGACAACCTGAGCCAGCAGCAAACAGCCAAAGTGTCTGGGTGTCAGAATGGAGGTGAGGCTCTTTCCTGGCCTTAGTCTGCCCCATCTCCGGCCACTGCGGCCACAGGGGGTGAACCAGCAGATGAAGTCTGTTCCTGTCTCCCTTTCCCCCTCCACAATTCTGCCTTTCAAATAAGTGAATATTCTGGAGAAAAAATGGCTTTATCACTATAGTTTAACTTATTTTTCTTAAGTCTACTGAAGTTACCAGGTTTAATGTTCAAAGTCAATAATTATTTCATTTTAAGATACTTTCCTGGGCCTGGTGCAAAGGCTCAACCAGCTAAAATCTTGCCTTGCAAGCGCCAGGACCCTTTATGGGTGCCAGTTCATGTCTTACCTGCTCCACTTTCCTTCTGGCTCCCTGCTCATGGCCTGGGAAGGCAGCAGAGGATGCCACAAAACCTTGGGTCCCTGCACCCAATGGAAGACCTGGAAGAAGCTCCTAGCTCCTGACTCCTGGCTTTGGATCAGCTCAGCTCAAGCCCTTGCGTTCACTTAAGCAGTAAACCAGAGGATGGAGGATCTATCTCTCCTCTCTATGAAAATCTTCCCTTCCAATAAAAGTAACTAAGTGATATTTTCCCACTTTCAAAACAACACTTTACTGGAGGCAAAAGAATAAACATTACACTTCCAATTCTGGAATTGAAACCAAAAACGTGTTACTATTGAAACAATTCCTAACATCTTACCATACACATGTGGCTTAATAACAACTTCTAATAACAAGTTCTGACAGTTTAAAAAATGGCAACAGAATGTCAACCTGTAACTCCTTCAAGCACATAGCAAAACTGGCCAGTCACCAGGGTAAATGGCCAAGGTGATGTGTTTGGGCAAACACATCATTAATCCTTATTTAAATTACTTCCTAAGTATCCCATTATTACAATTATTCTTCTAAAACTCAAAAATGACAAATATATTGAAATCTCACTAGCACATAAGAAATAAATCAGTTGTCTATGGTACTTCCAAGTAGCTATCATCAAACAGTTTGGAGCGGCTTCAGAATTCGCATAAAAACCACTCTTATCTGGTATATAATCTGCACAACTACTTTTAATCACTTAAAACTAAAAATAATACTAAAGTTAGCCAATAAAATTCTCCACACAAAAACTTCATCAATAAATTCTAAATTTCTATTACCATTTTCCCTGGATTTCTTTTTTTATGGTGTAAAACACTTTATTTACATGGCCTCATTCAATCTTCATGTAATCCTATAAGGTATCAAAACTGCTTGCTCTTACAGTGTATATTCAGACACTGAATCTAAGAGGTTAAGTAACTTATCCAAGCATACATAACCTGGAAATGGCAAAGTTCATCCGTGACACAATATTATTGGTCTGCCTGCTTTCTATTGGTCTGCCTACATCTCTTCAACCTAGTTGTCTCACAGACTACTTCTGTGAAAGAGGAAAACCTGAATTACACTTTCTTACTTTAAAGGAGTCACACTACTATCTCTCTGCCTTATGAATAAAACCATTTTCCCTGGCCTTCTACATACACTGATATTTTTCAAGGTAAATGAGAAAAAAAAATCTCATTCAAGACTAACAATGGATGAAATCTCTTTAAAGCAAGATTAATTCTTATATATTAAACTTCATTACTTATACTTTACAATGAACCTATGAACAAATGAAACATAGGGCAAGCACTTTGGTGCAGTGGGTTACACCAACACCTGTGGCACTGATATCACCCCTGCTAGTTCAAGTCTCAGCCACTGACTCCCAGTCCAGCTCACTCTAACACACCGGAGGAAGCGGAGGATGATGGAGCAGCAGAGTGCCCATCACGCACACAGGAGACCCGGAGAGTTCCAGAGCTCCACGCTCCTGGCTTCAGCCTGGCACAGTTCCAGCCTCTGAGGCCTTTTGGGAAGAGAACCAGCAGGCAGAAGATCTTTCTCTCCCTGTCACTCTGCCTTTCAAATGTTAAAAAACAAAACAAAAAAACCCGCACAAGTTTGAAAACAATAAGATTTTAAAAATACTTTAAATTCAAACCAACATTTTTTTTCATTACAAGGAAGCAGATATTAAAAATTTTAACATTCTAAATAAACTCAATCCACTTTCTACTTTCTAAGGTAAACTCCCATTTATCTAGCAGATAAGGAATGGTGCTTCCTTCAAAGCGTGAATATTCTGGTTAACTGAGATCACTACACAATCACAATTTCATGAAGCTTTCTAACAGAAATCGAGATTTTGGGGTTTTTTTGATGAATTTTCACCCTTTTTCAGCGCTTGAAAATATTACTTTTCAATGGCACAAGGAGAAACCTACATGAGATTCATTCCATGACACTGTCTGTTGGCTGCCTTTTAAATATTTCACAAGAGGGAAGGGCTAGGTTTCCGGGCCGTCTGCGCCTTTTGCAAATGTGAAGATAAGCAGCAGTTGACAGCACATTACGCACTGCTTAAACTCATGACCAACCACACGCTGCCAGTAAATTTGAGTCCTCCCTCCCACCTCCAGACAATCTTAAATACCTAGCACCAATACATGATTTAACACTCCAGAAACTAAAACATGCTTACCTTTACTCCACAAGAGTAAATCACTGGCAATCAACTATTAGGACAGCAGATAATACAAGCTATGAAAGCAGGTTATGTAGGCATCTTCCTGTGGTGAGCATTGTATCCAACACGGATCAGCAAACCAGGTTATAAACACGTTTTACCTGAGACCACACTGTTGAAAACGGAAATACCACAAACAGATTCCATGTTTCCAGCACCCAGTTCAGGGCTCTAGCTACCAAAACACTGAAGCAAAATTAATGTCACATCAAACTTGGGACAAACAGACGTTACATTTCACTCCATTTGTCAATCTGCACACACACTGAAGTGCACATAGCCTTTCAGTGGAATGGGGAAAAATGTTACTCTATTTCTTCTTTAATGTTTTAAAACACGGCATGTATTGTCATTTGAAGGATGAACCTAAGCATCCTTCATGGGGGCCATGAATCACTAAAACCGGAAAACGTTTTCACCATAGGGCAGCCTTGGAGTCCCCAAGGAAAGCACACACTACGTTTACAGAAGGGATCACAAGGCCTGAGAAAGGAACATAGGGTTAAAGCATGTATGCTTGCTTATCTGAGAAAACAACACTGAAAAACTTAAATGTCATCTCCAATTTCGAGCTTAAAAAGTCAGAATTTTACTTTCATAATAAACAATTTGAAATGTAAACAAAACTATTCCTTTAAATAGTCATCCTAAGATTAGGGACTTAGGACATGACGTTCCACAATTTTAACCCAGGAAACTGGGCAAAAGTTCCAAAGAATGCTAACATCAAGTCCCATACCTACACAGGTCTCAACTTTACACTTAACTGAACCAAAGGCCAGTAAATTTAGCGACTGCTCAGAACTGTTCTACAAAAAAACCTATGTTCAAACTGTCCTAGGAGGATTAATATTACCAATGTGGATCTCAACTATTCAGAACAATAACGTGAGCCCAATTGCCTTAAAACTAGACAGGTAACAACCTATAGCAGAACTCACAAAATACACATATCCTAGTACTATATATCACACTGCTGTGCTTTGGCTGAACTGTGAGGAATTATTTGGCTTCCTACCCAGTCCAGCAGGAACATCAACATAATCTACTCCTTGCTAAAAGCTGAAAGCTAGCACAACATTCTGACTTTGCACTGATCTCCCCCTGGGGAGCTGCTACACAGTCTCGTATAGTGTGCCAGACACTATGTAAGTTTAAAGTACCTACCCCAAAAGAACTGCAGCACTGCAGAGGACAGAATGAGGCCACACCATAAAGCAAAATGGGAAGAAACGCCAATGCAACTGCTCTTAAGTAAAAACTAGGAACGTTAACACTGGAAAGATTAAAGCAAGGTGAATGCAAGAAGACATTTTACTATAGAATGCCCAATTAGCCTCAATCCCCACAGCCAACTGCAGAAACATTCACTACAAGTGTAGCGAAGACGTACTAACAGTTCTGCATTTGTTTCTGTAAAAGGCAAAGAAACAAAAACTAGATCCACAACAAACTGACTTTTAAACCCTTTTTAGAACGAAAGTATAACCATTTCTAAGAATAGAAACTGGATTTCTAAGAACACATGTATGCGGAACTGTGTAAAACAAATCAAATTCAGATGCTCTTATATTTAAGAATTCTTATATGAAGACTATAAAACTTGCCCAGTACCCTTCAACGTGGGAGACAAGAAAGGAAACAAAATGACAAGTAGACACCAAAAAGTTCAAATGTCTTCAGAACTTCTTGTTCATAAGCAAAACCCTTATTTTACAATTGTAATATGCTTGACTTTAAGTCAAATTCAGTAAAATCTTAGGTGGTGACAAAGCTAGCTATAATTCAGTGTTCATTTGCCATAAACATGTAGCCCATTTTTCCTAAGAAGTCACCCAAAGAGTTGTAAACTATGTAACTTTATTTAGTGGGGCAAGCATAATTCTGTCAAAACACTGTCTTTCAAACCTAGTCTATGGTCATTCATATGAAATTACTAGTTAACGAAAACTGGTCATAATCTTCAATGTGTCACCATTATCTAACAATAAAACTGATCGATGTCAAGTTGTTACCAAGTAGGGGGAATATATTCATATTATTCATCCATATATTTTTATTCTGTATGTTTAATTCGAATGCCACTTTCATATTCTTTTTTGCTTTTTTTGATTTTCGTTTAGCCTACTGTTTCTACTCTTCCCCCACCCCCCATACTGGACAGATTTTGTGTAATACACAAATGCTGTGTAAAATTTAAATGTTATCCAAATGGGTCCTTAAAACAGGACATAGTCTGTGCAAAGAAATAGCAACTGTCTACAAACCCCAGGCCTCCTCATCTCCAGAGGCGGCAATCCAAACTCATGGAAAACTCAAATATCCCAAAGGTATTAGACTGACATTTAGGAGGGGGAAAGGCAGGATAAAAAGAACAATACTCAACCTACCAGCCTCCAAAGAGAAGTCATGCAATTGTGAATACATGTCAACCAACTGTAATTAACATTCCAGCCAAATCACACTGAAAATAAAAAATCTGGTAAGAGCTGTAGTGGAAAGCCACACTGGCCCACCTCTGACAGTACACAGCCAATGGTCATTAAGTGAATAGTACAAATAGGGCGGTAACGAGACAAACATTTTTATGTTAACACAGTGCTAGTTCAATGGTTTTACTTCTGACAGCTCCAAATATTTTAGTATAGCATGCAAGATATTTGAAGTACACAATATTTTATAGCAAGGGAGTCTTCATATTTAGCATTAAATTTAATTCCCCAAGTTTTTCAACAAAAACAAATCAAATGGGAAATTACATTAAATTTTTCTCTTCTCCAGATATAGACACAAATACTAAACATATTTAGCATAAAGTGGTCACGCTTCAATCATGCACTGCCCAACAGCAAACACCGCGTTAATGGCATCAACATTGCCCAAAGATTATGCACGATGCTGAAAAGCTTTTATACCCCAGGTACAAGACAGCCTACAGTAATGTCTAGAATTTCCTGGGGATCAATGGGCAACTAACCAGTATACAGATTCCGTATGTTATTACTGAAATCGTTATAATACAGAAATAAAATTTAAAAGTTTTACCATTCTTCCCGCTGTGCCGTCGCTGCTTCAGTGTGTCGTGGGGAGGAGTTTGAATGGCTAGGGAATTAACAACCGGTACAGCAACCAATCAAAATGCTAGTTTTAGCTTTTGGCATTGTAAGGGTTAAAAACTTTTCATTCATCTACACTTCAACAGTAGATAACTACTGTTCGGTGATCGGAAAACTCGGGGCTAACAGAAAACCTGTCTCAAATATTTTAAGTTATGCAATCATTCTGGTGCCTCTGTCCAAACAATTCACAAAGTAAAAACCAAAATGTTACAGGCTTGAATTTCCAAATATTTAACATATTCCTTTCTCCAACTAGGTTAACACAGAATTCAAGCTTTGTGTAACTGGAAAAAGCTCATCACCCCTTCCACCTGCACTCCCCCGCCCCCCAGCCAGCCCAAGCAGCAAACCAGCCTGACAAACTGGCCTGGGCTGGGATTATCACAATCTATATTCCAAAGCGCCTCGTCCCCTTCCCTCCCCCATCCCCGCTGCTGTCCCCCACCGAAGGAAACCCTGTTTTCACGGGCTAAAACGGTGTCTTGGTGCCTTTACCTTCCCACCAACACCTCTCGCCTGGCCAAAGTGAGACACACACATTCCCTATTACAAAAGCACTGACCCAGGATCAGCAGCCAGTTCGGGAAGAAGAACGCCCAACCACAACCCGATTCAGTCCCTCCTAACTCCTGCACTAGGCTCCCGATCCCAAGGGCTGCGTTCCAACCCATCACATGCAGCTTTAGGTAGTACAGTCAGAACCGTTACGCCAAACAGAGAAAGCAAGTTTGTACTGAACGCGCCCCCTCCCCCCCCCCAAAAAAATCCCACAGCACAATACAGGATGTGTTCAGTTTATGAGAGGGCCAGTGGGTAGGCCTTTTACAGGGAGAGGAATCCGCAGACCAAAAAAAAAAAAAAAAAGCTGACCTGGGCACCAGAAAATAAACAAGGATAACAGGGGGAAAAAAAAAAGAGCGAACTGCACCAAATCGATAAGAACCATCGGGAAACCCGAGCGCAAGGCACGAAATGGGTGCGCGCTCAGAACCCCGGCGGGGGCCGGGGCAGGGAGCAGGAGCTCCGGGTCAAGCGCAGGCCCTGCCGCTGCTGCCCAGGAACTTGGCACGGCCGAGGCCCACAGCACCAGAGCCGGGCGGCGCCCTGGGCCGAAGGGGAATCCGCGGGTCGACGGCCCACGAACAAGCCCCCAGCCCAAACTTCCTCCACGGGCTGGAGAAAGCTCGGCCTGGAAGCCGCGGGAGCGGGCACGTCCCCCAAAACGTGAGCTCACAGACAATCGGGGCGACACGGGGGCACCCAGGAAGGCGGGCAGGCCTGGCACTTTTGGGGAAAAAAAACGAGGGGAACAGGTAGCCACAGGAGAAGGGGGGGCGTCCAAAACAGACCAAAAAAAAGGGAAAGATGCCCATCAAGACGAGAAAAAACAAAAATCCTGGCGGTTCCGTGGGTGGAAGGCGACCCACGACCAAGGGAGGACAGGAGGGCGGGCCGGCGAGCTGCACGGTGACGGCTAAAGGTGGCAACGTGTGTGTGCGCGATGGGAGAGGGGAGGGAGGCGGCGGCAGCCGGAGACGGAGGGGGTGAAAAAGGGGGTGTCCCTGGGATCCCCAAGGCACGACCGGAGCGCGGAGGCTGCAGGGCTGGCCTGGCCGACGGGCGAGAGCGGGAACGAGGCCTAGAAGGCGGGGAGCGGGGCATGGGGGGAGGGGGCCTACTCGGGCCTCACTATCCCGGGCCGCCCCCTTACTCACCCTTCGTCCTCCTCGTTCTTACTGGCGTCGATCTTGGCCCCCTCGGACTCGACGCTGCCTCCTTCGGTGCCTCCGGCCGCTGTGCCGCCCCCGGTCCCGGCTCCGCTTCCCGCCGCCGCCGCCGCTGCCCCCTGCGCCGCCGCCGCCGCCGCCGCCACCATGGCTCCCTCCTGCTCGCCCGCCGAGCCGCCTACCGCCGCCGCCGCCGTGGCCGCCTCCGCCCCGTCCCCGCCGAACTGCTCCTCCGACATGCTGCTCCTGCCTCCGCCGCCGACACGACACCCGCCGCCGAGAACCGAAACTAGCAGCAAAGTAAGCCCCGTCGCCGCCGGCCGCGCGCCCGCTCAGCCTCGCCGAGCACACAGAGACGGTGCGCGCCTGCCTCCTCCGAAGGCTCCGGTGCCGCTCCCTGGCCTGCCCGCCTCACCTCCCACTTTCACGCGGAGCGCACTCCCGCTCTCTCCCGGCTGCACTTTATAAAAAAAAAAAAAAAAAAAAAAATTGAAGAAACAGCGGCGGCCACTCTCGCCTCCTCGCTTTAATGGCGCCGCCGCGGACCACCTAAAATGGCCGACGGAAGAACGGCGCGTCCCGGTCACGTGACACGGAGCGCGCCCTTGGCGCCTCCTCCGCCCCCTTCACTGCTAGGCTTTTTTTTTTTTTTTTCTCTGTTCCTTTTTTTCCCTCCTCCATCCCCGGGCCCGCCCTCTCGCTCCCTTTTATACCTTCGTCGCACGCGCCTCGCCAGGCTTTTAAAAGGAAACGGAAGTGGCGTGGGTCCAGGCGGCCGCGCGGGGACCACCAAAAACGTGGAACGCGGTACGGGAGGGACACACAAAGGGGTTCCTTCATCGGTTCTCCGCCGCGCCGAGTGCTTCTGGGCTCCCCGAAGCTGGACGGGCAGTGGCCACATCGCGTCCGGGTGTGCGGGGCACTTGACGCAAAGACGACTGTGTGAGCCTCATGCCCGGGCCGCACGCACCTGCACCGGCTGCTGCCGTCGGCTGCCGCCGCCCGGGTCCAGGGACACTGAGCTTTCCGCCCTACAGCCGCTGTTCTCCGGAGCCGCTGAGGACTCAAGAATATTTTTGTCTTTTAAAAGACGCCCTTCAGTGAACATTTTGTTTGCCCTTGCCTGCTTGTCTCCTGGAGTGTGTATCAGGATTGTTTTTGCTTTGCCCGTGTTCATTGCAAAATCTGAAAACCTACCGCGACTAGCTGTAGAAAATAGTATTCAATGAAGAATTCACTTCACGTTTTCTGTTCAGTCTCTGTATTAAAGTGTACGAGTAGAACTGCTGTGAATCATCTTCACGAGTTTTGTTGAGGTGGTGGTGTTTTTTTTAAAGACACCGTTAAACGTTTCATTCAGGGTACCAGCAAAATTAATCTCTAATAGACCTATTGGAAATTCCAAGTGCCTGGGCCAAGAACCAGATTGTTCACACTTTAGGATTTGCCGCTGCCTGCCATCTGTTTTCTCTAGAAGGAAGTGAAGCTTCCAGGAACTTCTGAAGTCAACAAAGACTTTTGTTCAGTATATGTCCAGCGGCTGAAAAAATGAAAAGTTTGCAAAATACAGCCAGCAGGTTGAGAGGTTGAATATTTGTGTTCTAGTATGTAGTTAAGTGAATTGGTATTAATTTTACATCACCCATAAATCTAAAGAAGGGTTTAAAACTGATGGGATTTGAGTTGAACTTTCGTTGCAGAAGAACCCATACTCAAGACTGTAGCTCAGGTTCTGGAAACATCTGAACACCAAGCCTCCTGATGAAGCAGCTCACAAATGCAGTGCCAGTGAAGTCTATCTGAAGGTGGTAATGACTTGGATGTTTCTTTCCGTCTGCCAAAATATTCACCAAGGAACCTACAGATGGGAGCTGCCTGCCTGTCAAATACATGCATAGATACATAAACAAACAAATAAATATGGGCTTGCATCCCATATCACAGTCTCTGGAGTTCCCTCCTACTCTAGCCCTGCCCTGCCCGTTGCAGGCATTTGGGGATGTGAAGGAGCCAATGGAAGCTCTCTGTCTCTGTCTTTCTGCCTTTTAGCAAAGTTGGGTTTTGGGGAGGGGGGGAAGTGTGAACACAGTCCCCCACTATCACAGATTACAGCAGTCCAATTTTCCACATTTGGGGAAATCGCAGGGGTCAGCACATCCCAAGTGCAATGGGTGAGCCTCGCCCTGGGAAAATCACCTGTGGGATCATAGTATCTCCCCTGAAGATAACTGTAGTTTCTTTTGAAATACTGTCAAACTTGAAAAAGTATCTCAAAAGTATCTGTTTGTTTTCGCATTAGCCACTTAGTTTCAAGCAAACCAGAGAATTCAGCCACTCTTCTGCCTGTCATCTCACTTCATCTCAAGCTTAAAAAATACCTCTCTAGAGCCTGCTTTTTGGCACAGTAGGTTAGGCCCCACTTGTGACACCAGCATTCCGTGTCACAGTCTACTGGCAACCTGGCTGCCCTGCTTCAAATCCAGCTCTTGACAAAGCAGTGGGAGATGCCCATATACGTGGGTGTCTTACCCACCTAAGAAGTGGGTGAAGGGAAGTTCTGGACTCCTGGCTTCTACCAGGTTGTAGCCATTTGGGAAGTGAACCAGTAGCTGGAAGATCTGTCTTGCACTCTGTTACTCTGCCAAAATGCAAAAATATTTCACACATTCATAGCAAGATTTTAATGTTAAATGGCTAGAGATGCTGGTTGACCTGGCCCAAATGACTCAAGAAAGCCACATCTCCAGGACATCAAAAAGTACAGTGTTATGAGGCTCCCAGAATGTTTCAGGTAATACACAGAAACACTGCATCTTCAGTGAATTCAGTCAATACTGGAGGACTTTGTAAAAAGGCAAAGGAAAATTCACTTACAAGTTGAACTGAAAATACTTTCAGCTGCAATGAGAAGCATACGCGTAAGTCAACGAGTCAGTGTTGACCTGCTACATGCAGCCTACAGAGTCTGGGATTTGTATACCAGTTAGCAGTCTGGAATAAACTGACAAACAGCAGGAAGAACCCATTTCCTGAGGTCAAATAGCCTTTTCCCCACCTAGACCCATTTGTCCACTTGAATAACATACTTAGTAGGCACTATGTTGAATAAGTAGTTTGTGAATCTGGGTATGGTGACCAATTTCCCCTATGGTAAACGTTTCTCTGTCATCACTCTTGGCTATCAGAAAGCTCTTACCTGACTTATAAAATGGAAGCCCCATTAGCTATCAGTCAGACTGCATTTCAGCAACCAAGTGTATCCACTGTAGAGTCTTGAGTTACACTTAACCATGTGGTTGTCAAAAAAAGGTGCCTTCAGGACCAGTTAAAGAAAACCTAACTTGAAAAGAATTCAACAATAAGGGAAATTAATCAACTGAAATCAGACAAACTTATGAAACTGCTTACCTTCACCATTTGAATATCTCAACACTTCAAGGTTTAGCTGTCCAACTCAACTTTTCCTATAAATCTGCTGCTTTTGCCTTCCTCTTCTCAGTAAATGACATCACCACCTGCTCTTGTGCTCTTAACAAAAAACAGCATCATTTGCAATATCTCCCTCACCCACACAATCACCAACTCTTTCTACCTCCAAAATAAGTATTCATCAAATTACTTCTTAGACCATAAATACTGGAGTAATTTGTACATAATCACTTTCTACCCTCTAATGTGTTTATGGCATGAGTATATTTCTGGTGCTAGGAATGTAAGTTGCTAAACAAATAAGTTCTCTGGTCTCATGACCAATAAAGGAATCACAAAATAAGTAGATAATACATTTTTAAGCTGTAACAGAAAGAAAAAGAGTAAGGTACTATAAACAAATGTATAGTATTCTATAATCAGAGAAGAAGAAGTAACTAAATAAAAGCCTGAAGAAAATAAGGGGGAAAACCATGCACAACTTACAGAAGGGTTGCAAGGCAAAGGTTATATCTGGAAGGAGTGTGCTTGGTACTGACAATGAACAATGGAGGCCAGTGTGAGAAAGAAGGAAGTGCAGTAGATCAAACGTGAGGATTATCCAGGAACGAAATGACTGTAGTTAGCACCTGACTTAAAAAAAATTTTTTTTGTTTTACTTTCATTTGAAAGACAGAATTATAAATGAGAGACAAACAGAGGTCTTCTATCTGCTGGTTTACTCCTCAAGTAATTGAAATCTGAAACCAGGAGTTTCTTGGGATCTCCTGTCGCTGTCCTGCAGCAATGGACTTGGTGCACGGAGCCAATAATAACACGCATGGACTACTGACTGATGATCAATAGCCAAAACTTATTAGGGGCAACAGACTTTATACAACGTGGGTCATACAGGATTAGGGTAGAGATACTTAGCTCATCAACAAACCCATCAACTGTTTCTATGCCTTTGTTTGGAAGTCCTTTTGTCTTGTATATTACTTTCCACTCAATTGTTCTTTTTTTTTTTTTTTAATTTTATTTTATTTTTTTATTATTGTATTGTTGTTGACAATCTTTACATAGTTAATTACAGTTAAAGGAAAAAGAAAAAGAAAAAAGAAAAAAGGAAAAAAAAGGTTCAGGGGGATAGGAAAGTGGGCAATGCCATTATGCCCATATTGTTTCCATCCTGCATCTGAGGTAAAGGGGGACATTGAGGGAGAAGCCCCACCCGGTTTCCCGCCCACCCCAAGTCCAGGATATGGGGCATGCTCCGAGATATGTGCCCAAGTGGTGTTAATAGTTCTCTAGTTATGAATCGCTGCCCGTTTCGCTCGATGAGGTCGTCCACTGATTGATATGGTCCATCATAAAGTCTCCGTTTGCCCCATAATTTGCTGCCAACATATAGCTGAGATGAATGACTGTCCCGTTCTGTCTTCTGTCTTTCCTTGGTTAGAGTTCTGAGTCCAGCAGTTCGATTGGGGAGATCTGCTACACATACTGGCAAACCAGGGTGGGGGGCGGGCTTGGTGGGGGTTAATGTGGGTCGCCCCGACTAGGCTGCAGCTCCCACTGGTTGATGTAAGGGCCGAACCAGACTGGACTGCAACACCCATTGGTTCCAGTGCAACTCGGGACTGAAAACAGAACCAACACAGCAATTGCAACCACCAGCTGATCGGGCTGATGGACTGTGCCGGGCCCTGTGCTCGCTAGAACATACAAAAAACTAATCTGGGAATACCTCAAAGTATCTTTGGAGATCTCCCCACTCAATTGTTCTTATACACATGATATCCCATTAGGTATATAAAAGGTAGTCATTCAGTTCTCATGGAAAGGATACCCAATCAGTTACACAAAAGACACCCATTCAGTTGTTTATCGTACAAATATTGTCCAATCACCTGTAATCCTGTGCTCACTGACCTTGTAGGGTCACAATGTCCTCCTACAATCTCCCATGTGGGTACAGGGGTCCAAGGACTTGGACCATTCTCTCCACTGCATTCCCAGGCCATAAGCAGGGAGCTGGTTGAAAGTAGAGCAGCCAAAACATCAATGAGGTACCACCTAAAGCCAGTAAGACTGGCCCACATGAATAAAAGCACCAACAACACTTGTTGGCGAGGTTGCGGGGAAAAGGGATCCCTACTCCACTGCTGGTGGGGCTGCAGGCTGGTACAGCCTCTATGGAAATCAGTATGGAGAATATTCAAACAACTCAAATTCAACATACCGTATGATCCAGCAATAGCACTCCCAGGAATATATCCAGAACACTTGTTTTATGAGAAACCAGCATGCACTCCTATGCTCATAGTAGCACAATCAGTAATTGCAAAAACATGGAAGCAACCAAAATGCCCATCAACAGAGGATTGGATAAGAAAGATATGGTTCATCTACTCCATGGAATACTACTCAGATATTAAAAAAAACAAAATGCAGTTCTTTGTGGCCAAATGGGCCAAACTGGAAACCATAATGCTAAGGGAAATGAGCCAATCACAAAAGGTTAAATACCACATGTTTGCCTTAATTTAAGATGATATGATGTCATGTATAACATGTTATGTTTTGAATGTTATATGTTGTGTATAAACTAAATTGAAGTATAGGTGAGGTGGTCACAGAAGGTGGCTGGGAACTCGCATTTACTTTTAACATATTGGTTACTCATTACTATGTCAATTAATTCCATAATGATGTAAATTTTTGCTGATGGTATGTTGGAGCTTTCAATTGAGTGGGATGATACTCTGCTGGCTCTGTCTTCAGACCAGAGAGGGTATACCTAAGAAGCCGTTGAACTTGACTGGACAATAAGATGCTGGACTCTATGTTTGGTATACGCTTGCAATGGGGGAATCTCAACTGAACTTGAGCTGTGGTTATGCAACAAAGTGGAGGAATCCACCATGGTGGGAGGGTTTGGGGAGGGGTGGGGAGAACCCAAGTATCTATGTAACTGTATCACATAATACAATGTAATTAATGAAGTTAAATAATAAATAATTAAAAAAAAAAAAAAGAAAGTAGAGCAGCCAGAAGTGGACTCAAAGCAGCATCCATGTGGGATTCCAGTGCCACAGATGGAGGCTTAGCCTACTATGTCATGGTACCAGGCCCAGCTCCTTTTTAAAATTTTTTATTTTTTTTAGAAGCCACAGAACAGTTTTGAGCAGAGTAAGGATGTGATTTGACTGAAACTTTATTGAACATCACTCTGTATTGTGTATGGGTAGTGAATAGTACGGTAGCATCTAGGAGAAATGTTCAAAGTCCCCTGTCTACAGCAGGTATTGAACCTGCCAACCGAGATCCTGCTTAAGGCAGACAGGAAAATACCTACTGAGACAAAGAATCACATCTGTTAATTCACTCCCCAAATGCTGGCGGCAGCCCAGGGTAGGCCAAGCTGAGTCCAGGAACCAAGAACTCAACAAGGCCTCTGATGTGCGAGGTGAAAATCCAACCACTTGAACCTCCACCACTGCATCCCCAAATCTACACTAGCAGAAAGCTGGAATCAAGAGCAGAAACAACTTCAACTGAGGCACTCCGTAGCGAAATGTAAGTGTCTTAACTGTCTTCTTAACCACCAGACCAAACGCCAGTTCCAATGCCAGATTTTTAAAATTTTGACAAAATTGACAATGCAGATGGACTGAAGATGGTCCATCTGTTCTCTAGGAGAGAAGGAAAATTATGAATACAGATGTGGATCAGTCAGCAGGTTTGCTATTAAACATAACAGTTCTGCTTTTCTTAGTTAAGTAATCATTAACTCGCAATGTGGACAAGGGAGATTAGGGAAAGTGGTAGGCCAGTTAATTAGGTCCAGGAACCTAAGATGTTGAGAATAGATTCATGCTGAATACTACTGTAGAACTGCTTCTAAGATCTGAGCAGATCCCTCTAGAAACCTCTATCAAGAATCACTGATTATATTTAGATGTGATCATTTAAGTAGTTTCAGCCTATTGTCTGTTGAACCACTCCCATTTCTCCACCTTGATTCTCATGACTCGTGGAAAACCCAAGTAACCCTGTTGAATTGCCTGACAAACCATGACTTCCCGCTTGGAATTCTACCCTCAACCATGTATTGTCAAATGTATGTTAACTAAGTCCCACCCATCTCCAAGGCCAGCAGTGGAACCTAAGACCAAGTTGGTCAGATTTTTCTCATGTGGGAATTTAAAGTTGAGATACTGGCATCTTAAGAGTTGGCCAGAATTGGGCCCGGCGGCGTGGTCTAGCGGCTAAAGTCCTCACCTTGAAAGCCCCGGGATCCCATATGGGCGCCGGTTCTAATCCCGGCAGCTCCACTTCCCATCCAGCTCCCTGCTTGTGGCCTGGGAAAGCAGTTGAGGACGGCCCAATGCTTTGGGACACTGCACCCGCGTGGGAGACCCGGAATAGGTTCCAGGTTCCCGGCATCGGATCGGCGCGCACCGGCCCGTTGCGGCTCACTTGGGGAGTGAATCATCGGACGGAAGATCTTCCTCTCTGTCTCTCCTCCTCTGTGTATATCTGGCTGTAATAAAATGAATAAATCTTAAAAAAAAAAAAAAAAAAGAGTTGGCCAGAATTGCTGGAGCTATGTGGAAATTCTATTATATAATTTGTCAGCATTTTTGCCTGTGGATCACAGAAGCTGAGAACATGGGTTTGAAAGGAAAATGGAGAAGAGAACAAAGCAAGATCTAAGAAAAATCAGGGATAAGAATTATGGGTTTTTAACAAGATGCAGGTAATACATGTCTTGATTCCTTGAAAAGTTTATTTGTATGGGATAGAGTTCTCCCATCCCAAAATATCTGCAAGAGCCAGACCAGGTAAATGCCAAGAGTGGGGGACTCAATCCACTTCTCCCCAGGGATAGCAATAGACTGTTTTTCTGAACCACCTCTGCTGCCTCCAAGGTCTGCACTAGCAGGATTAGAGTCAAGTTTCAAAGTCATGTGCTCCATTATAGGGACACAGTATCTCAACCAGCATATTAACCACTGGGACAAATACCTATATCTGCCTTTATTCTTGATATTCTAGTTGCTAATTTCTGTCAGCTCAACTTTCTACCTTAGATTACACACAAATCTTCTGGCAAATCTTGGTAGATTTCTGTTAATTAGGACCCAAAAATATCTTTCATGCTGTGATGAAATCAAACCACACTACAGCATTTTGCTAATCCATTAGTCCAGTAACTAGTTGTCCAGTGTGTGGGGAGGGGGGAATGGAGGGAGACATGAAATGACATGAGGCTGAACAATTATTTAGTCATTCCATGTATCCTGTTGGGAGACATAAAAAATCAGCAGTTAACTACATTCTCACAATCCAGCTTAAATTTTTTTAAAAACTAAAAAAGTTACCTGATTTGCAAAACAAACTAGCTTCCTAATAAGATTATTTTAATAATGTTTATGTATTTCATGCCAGTTTATTTTTTTAACTTGCTTTATGCAATTAAACTGGAGTGTAAAATACAACTACATGACTTGCTTTTTAATCAGATGCTATACCATCCATCTTTTGTATAATCCTTGATGTAAACTATCCATAGTTAAAATTATCATGTTTAACTAGTAATCTGCTTACTATATTACAGAAATAATACAGTCAATATCCAAAAATCTTCTATTTGGGATTCCAAACTGAATGAATATGACGATTAATGTCACAAGAGAAGTTTTCTTTGTGTAGAGGTGCAATAGTCAATCAGACCTTGCCGTGTCCTTCTTCCTTCAAGATAGATGTTCATCATCTTTTTATTTTTATTTTTTTGTGTATGGGTTAAACACTATGATTAATTTCATCCCAGGGCTGGCATGGTGCTGCAACAAGTTAAGATGTTGACTAGCAATGCCAAGATTCCAATGAGCAGTGGCTCAAGTCCTGGCTGTTCTTAATCCAGGTCAGTGATAATGTGCCAGGGAAAGCACCAGGAAAATGGCCCAGGAAATTTGGGCCCCCGCACCCGCAGGGGAGACCCAGGTGGAGCTCCTGGCTCCTGACCTACTCTTGGTCATTGCACCAACAGTGGAATGAACCAGTGGCTGGAGAATGTATCATTTATCTGTCCAATCTCTCTGTCTCTAACTGTGCTTTTCAAATACATACAAATGTACATAAATTGAGTATTCAAAGATATGATTCAGGAAACCAAATTTTATGCAGCTAATCCTCTACATGTCAGTCACTTTTCCATCTTCCCATACCAATCTTCCAGTGAAACATTGTTGAGCCTACTGTTTCTACTGCCAACTACTTTGTCTTCTAGCCCGGCACTTAAACTCAACACACAATCAAAGTCTCTTCCATAAGGGATGAATGACATCCACCCCCCCAACCTGAATCAAGAAAAACAGTGAGCATCAAAGTTAATGATACTTGGGCCCGGCACGGTAGCCTAGTGCCTGGGATCCTCACCTTGAATGCGCCAGGATCACATAAGTTTGCCAGTTCAAATCCCGGCAGCCCCGATTCCCATCCAGCTCCCTGCCTGTGGCCTGGGAAAGCAGTCAAGGACAGCCCAAAGCCTTGGGACCCTGCACCCACGTGAGAGACCCGGAGGAAGTTGCTGGCTCCTGGATTCGGATTGGCTCAGCTCCAGCCATTGCGGCCACTTGGGGAGTGAATCATCACACAAAAGATCTTCCTCTCTGTCTGTCCTCCTCTCTATTCATCTGTATTTCCAATAAAAATAAGTAAATCTTTTTTAAAATGTGTGCCCTTCAGCAACCCATAGATTTAGGAATTGGAAATCCTGAGCAGGGAATGAGGTAAGACAAGTAGGTAGCTAGTTCAGGCCTTGAAAGCCATACTCCCTTTAATCTTGGTAAGCCCCACCTGCCTATCAATCAAATGACTTCTCTCTCAGAATGTACTTAAATTTACTGGTAGCCTGGGGGCAGTATCATGGGACCACTCCCCTTCCCAAGATCATGTGGAGACTGGCAATGTGGAGAGGCAATCTCTCCTTATGGACACAGAATGGAGCTTGTATAATGGAGCTTGGAAACATTTCTCTCTATGCCACCCTTTCCCCTCCCAACACGCTCCACCCCTGAGCATATACCATGTGTGTATGTGGTTCTCTTGGCTTTTATATAAACTTTTAAAAACTATTTTTTAATTTCTTCATTTTTGACAATCTTTTACACAGTTAATTAGGGCACAAAGGTTCAAGGGCTACAGGAAAGTGGGTAAGACTATTATTTCCACATTCTCTTTTTTTCTGTATCTGGGATAAGGGGGGAGATAAAGGGAGAAGCCCCACCCAGCCTCCCACCCATCCCAGGTCCCCGATGTGAGGCATGCTCCAAGGGTCTTGCTAATTCAACAGTTATGAATTATTGCCAGTCTCACCATTCCGAGCACGATGAAGTTCCCGCAGAATCCACTGATTGACATCTTCCATCTTAGAGTCTCCATTTGCTCAGTTTTTCACTGCCAACATATGGCTGGTGTACATGATTGTTTTGTTCTGTTCTCTGTTGTGGTGCCAGGTATCCTCTGCAGGTTCCGATAGATTACCATATCTTCCATGCGCACCTGATTTATTTATTTATTTATTTATATTGCAAAATCAGATATACAGAGAGGAGGAGAGAGAGAGGAAGATCTTCCATCCGATGATTCACTCCCCAAGTGACCACAACGGCCAGAGCTGAGCAAATCCGAAGCCAGGAGACAGGAATCTCCTCCAGGTCTCCCACAAGGGTGCAGGATCCCAAGGCTTTGGGCCGTCTTCAACTGCTTTCCCAGGCCACTAGCAGGGAGCTGGATGGGAAGTGGAGCTGCCAGGATTAGAACCAGCACCCATATGGGATCCCAGCGCATTCAAGGCAAGAACTTCAGCTGCTAGGCCACTGCACTGGGCCCATAAACTTAAAATTTTGAAACAAAGAAACCTGGGCAGGAGCTTGGCACAGCCATTAAGTCTGCCCTGGAACACCCACATTCAGTGTTGCAGTGGCAGTTCTAGCTTTCTGCTAATACATAGCCTGGGAAGCAGTTGATAATAGTTCCCTGCCATCCACATAGATATCTGGGTTGAGTTCCTGTCTTGGGGTTTAAACTTGACCCAACCCCTACTTTTCTGTTTTAAAATATTTACTTATCTATTTAAAGAGAGAGAGAGATTCTTTCATTCATTTTTCACATGACCACAGTGGCTGAGGCTGGGCCAGACTGAAGCCAGAAGCCAGGAACTCATAGAGGTCTCCCATATGAGTGGCAACGACTGAGGTACTTGGGCTGTCTTCTGTAGCTTTTCCAGAGCACAAACAGGGAGCTGGAATACAAGTGGAGCAGAGGGGACTTGCACCAGACCCATACGGGATGCTGGTGTTTCAGGCGGTGGTTTAATCTTATACGCCACAACACTTGCACTCCATACCTGCTTTTGCAGACATTTGGGAAGCAAACCAGTGGATGAAATATGTCTCTCTCTTTGTCTCTGCTCTTCAGATAAAATATTTTTTAAAAAAACAAAGCGAGAATGTCTTTAATACACAGATGTACCAGAGATCATGAAACATAAAGCAGGAATGTTAGAGATCACCTATTCTGAGCCCTTAATGTTGAAGTTGAAAAAAAATGAAGCTAGGAAGCCATATACCTTGTTCAAGATTATTCACATAGGGCCCAGAACAGTAGCCTAGTGGCTAAAGCCCTTGCTTTGCACGCTCAGGATCCCATATGGGCACCAGTTCTAATCCTGTCTGCTCCACTTCCCTTCCTATGGCCTGGGAAAGCAGTCGAAGATGGCCCAATGCCTTGGGACCCTGTACCCACCTGTGAAACCCAGAAGAAGCTCTTGGCTCTTGACTTCGGATTGGCTCAGCTCTGACCATTCCAGCTGCTTGGGGAGTGAACCAATGGACAGAAGATCTTCCTGTCTGTTTCTCCTCTCTGTAAATCTGACTTTCCAATAAAAACAAAACAAAATAAAATAAAAGATTATTCACATAGTATCAGAGTTTGGAAACAGCTCCTATTCCTTCAGTCATTTGGTGATCATGAATTGTATATTTCCTTCATATACTCAAAGACAACCAATTCACCATCACTTTGGCCATAGGCAGCACATTTGAAAACTGATAGCTTTGTGAATGTTTTCACCATGAATTAGGCAAAGAGCAGAAGCCTATTATGTTGAGATTCACAGTTGGTATCTGATTCAGAAGGTTAAGAAACAGACATTGGGGCAGTAGTTAGGATGTCAGCATCCCGTATCGGAATGCCTGCTGTGAGTCCCAGGTGCTCTGCTTTAGATCCAGCTTCTTGCTAAGGAGTACCTGTAGAGGCAGCAGGTAATGGTTCATGGACTGGATTTCTGTGCCCTCTCCTCATACAACATCCTCTTACAGTGCTGAAGTACTCCCCAACAAGGAAGCTCCACTGAGGTTCAGCATTCAAAGATTTAACTGGGTTTCCGTTATATAGGCATGACTAGTTGACTCAATGGTCAGAGGAATGAACTCAGACTCCAGCTTCTTCTCCCTCCTTTCCCTCCCAAAGCCAAGGCCATCACATGGCTTAAAGCCCTAATCCTCTAATCTTGTGATTAGCCCCATTCTGACGCCATCTCAGAGGCCCACTCTGAGTTACCTCAATGACATAAACTCAAGTGTTCTACAAGAGGTTCAAGAGTAACCAAGACACTCCCATTACTTGAGAAGATCCAAGAACTTTATGTCACCCTCTCCCAAGTCCCAGGAACCAGAGGCAAAGCCAAATTCTTTGTTATTATGAATTGCATAATAAAAATGATGAGTAACTAAAATGAAAACATGAGCCTATGCAAAACTTGTGCATGAATATTGACAGAAGCATTATTCACAATAATGAAAAGTTGGAGATGATCCAAGTATCAAATAATTAATGTCAATAAAATGAGATTTATGCACATGTTTTCAGGATGCTTAAGATCACACTCATATTTGATGACTCACTGGGAGGATTTGAGGGATTCAACATATGATCATACTTGTGATTAAGATTTATTACCAGGCTCAGTGCAACTGCTCAATGGCTAAATCCTCACCTTGCAAGTGCCAGGATCACATGTGGGCACCATCTCGTGTCCCAACTTACACTTCCCATCCAGCAGAGGATGGGCAAAGCCTGGGAAATCAGCAGAGGATGGACAAGGCCTTAGAAGCCTGCACCTGCTTGGGAGACCTGGGAGAAAATCCTGAATCATGACTTCAGATTGGCTTAGCTCTGGCCATTGTAGCCATTTGGGGAGTGAACCAGCAGATGGAAGATCTTTCTCTCTGTCTCTCCTTCACTCCATAGATCTGAGGTGCCTTTTCAATAAAAATAAATCATTTTTTGAAAAGATGGATTACCATGGGCCAAACATTAAAATTCAGCATGTTAAAATGTTTCTTACAAAGGGCACATCCCATACCAAGGTGCCAGGTTCAAGTCCTGGTCACTCTACTCTTGTCCAGCTCCATAATACTGTATCCCCTGGGAGGTAGCCAATAATGGCTCAATTGCTTGGGTTTCTGCCACCATTTGGGAGATTTCCTGGATCATGACTTTGGCCTGGCCTAACTTTAGCTGTTGTGGACATTTGAGGCATAAACCAGCAAATGAAGGCTATCTCTCTGTCTTTCCCTCCCTCTGTCACAAAGGGATACATAGCAAAATTAGCAAAGAGAAGAGGTGCTTGAGACCCAGTTCAGAAAAAACAGGAGCCAGGCACAGGCTTCCAAGAGTCCTCTTGAGTGATTCACATAAGGCTTAAATCACTGGTGGTAAGTTGTGAAAGCATGTTCTCTAACAGGCAAACTTACTAGTAACCCAGTTTTTCTTTGGAGTTGATCATGTAGATACACGCTGCCTAGAATTTACTAAGATTGCAGTCTCCTGGAAAGAAAGCAGGTGAATAGCATGGTCTCTCACTTATGTGCAGAAACCCAAGGCCTTCAGCCATCCTCTGCTGATTTCCCAGGCCATAAACAGGGATCTGGATGGAAAGTGGAGCAGCTGGGACTAGAACAAGTGCCCGTATGGGATGTCAGCATTTATAAGTGGAGGATTAGCCAGTTGAGTCAGCCCCGGAAGAAGGCTTTTCTTTCTAAGGATGGCAATCTCGGCCTCACTGTGTGGAGACTTATTGCACACTATGCAACGGGGAGGTTTTCAGCAATGCAAAGGAGTAAAGTACAGATATGTGCTACAGCATGGGTGACTATGAAAAAAGCATTATCCTAAGTAAAAGAAGCCAGTCGCAGAGGCCAGGTATGATAGAGTTCCACATATATAAAATGTCCCCAAATAGGCACATCCACAGGGCTGGAGATTAGAGGGAAATGAGGAACAATTACTGCTGCAAACAGGGCTTCCTCGGAGTGAACCAAATGTTCTAAAATCGATTGTGGCAACAGCTGAACCATTCTGTGAGAAGTTAAAAACCACTGAGAGTAACGTATTCTAAAAGAAGATTGAGGAGGGCATTTGGAACAGTGCTTAGGGTGCTGTTTAGTATACAGCATCCTATATTGGAGTGCCTTGGAGGTTTGAGCTCAGGCTCCACTACTCATTTAAAGCTTCTTGCTAATATGCACTCTGAGGGGCAGCAGGTGATGGCTCAGTATTTAAGTTCCTTTCACCTACACGGAAAACTGACATTGGGATCTAGGCTCCTGGCTTCACCTGGAGCAGCCCCAGCTATTGCAGGTATTTGGGGGAAAGAATAAGTGGATAGGAGTTCTCTGTCTCTGTATCTCTCTGTTGCAAATAAATAACTCTTAAAAACATACTGCAGGGCCAGAGCAGCGGAGACGCAATGCTGTAGTGTAGTGTAACATGTTCAACCTCCACTTGAGACGCCAGCAATCCGAAAGGGCAACAGTTCAAGTCCCAGCTGCTCTACCTCTGATTCAACTCCCTGCTACTGCATCTGTAAAAGTTGCAAAAGCTAATCTCAGTGCTCGGGCCCCTGCTTCTATGTGGGAGACCTGGAAGGATCTTCCGGCTCCTGCCTACTATTGCCTCAGCTGTGGCCATTATGGCAATTTGGGAAGTGAACCAGTGGATGGAAGATCTTTCTGCTTCTCTCTCTCTCTCTCCCTCTCTCTCTCACTCAATGCCCATAGATTGAGATGGGCAATCTAACACATAATATTATGTGTTTATCTATTCTTAGCAGAATCAATTGCACAGAAATTATAATACACTTCAACAAAGTTTCTATTGGGGCAGACATTTAGGGGTTGTAACAACAAGAGGTTGTAACACCAGAGATCTGCATTTCAGATCAGAGTGCTTGGCTTCTATATCCACCTCTGACTTTGGACTGCAGCTTCCTGCTAATGCGTTTCTGGGAACCAGAGGCACTGGCTCAAGGATCTGGACTGCAGCCACTCATATTGGAGTCCTGGACTTTCTTTGCAGCTCTCAATATGACTCAAAACCAGTGCCTAATCTTGTGGGCATTTAGCAAGTGAACTACTGGGTAGGTGTCTCAACCTTTAGGACACGATGCTCAAACCCTGAGGGTGGACTGGGAATGCCAGGCTGCTAGCCCAAGAAACACACAGAGTACTGCGTGAATGAGAGTGCCCATGCTCTTTATTTTACTCCTCATATATATACTTTCCTCTCTAGGGGAGGAGAGGAAGGGAAGGAGTTTCCTGGAACTAATCATCTATATTGAAACAGGGGAGGAATTAATTATCTATACTGAAACAGGGGAGGAACTAATTATTTGAACAGGAACATGGGCGGAGGTTCTGTTCCGCTTGCTTTACACGGGATATTCTGGCCGCAATATCCTGCTTGCTGTGGCCCTGCCTGCCCAAGGTAGGTTTTGCAATGCAGCAGGTTGTCAGGCATGCCAACAAGTCTAAGGCCTGTAAGTCTGTAGCTCCTAACAGGTAGGAGCCCTTATTCACCAGGCATGTCTTCTCTTTCTGTCTCTCCCTCTAAAATACAGAGGTGAAAGTTAAAAATAAGTAAAAGGTCTCCAGACGTAGGCAACTGCCTAGGTTGCATTGCACCTAAGCAAGTGTCACACTGCTGGGAGAAAAGCAGCTAATAGAAGTGGCGGATATCCTGGGCCTGGTTAATGCCAAATTTGTGTTACCTACACCAGTGTACCAGCATAGTTGCCTATCTCTCTCTCTCTCTCTCTCTCGATATGTGGGGCAGATACCTGCATACGACAGACAGGCTCTGAGGACACACATGCAAGCATGTGTGGGTCCGGGGTAGGCAAGCAGGGCCCCGGGCTGGCACAGCACGTTGCTGGAGGATCAGGCTTGGCAATCTGTGCTTCAGATAGGCTCAGCTCCAGCCATTGCAGGCACTTGGGGAGTGAACCAGCAGACAAAGGATCTTTCCTGTCTGTCTCTCCTTTTCCCTGTAAATCTGAGTTTCCAATAAAAAAAATAAATCTTAAAAACATTACCCAAGTATCCAAAAAATTACATATTCATGAAAAAGTTTCATAAAGCCTTAAAATGTTTTAAATTTTCATTTATTTGAAAAACTGAGACCAGGGAAGACATGTCTGGTCCCCCCAAAATGCAGTTTTTTGCCTTTTTGTTTTCTTTAGAAAATTGTTACTGTGTGGTTAAATATTTCTAGGGTACACACATAACAACAGAATAACTTTTTAAAAAACTCACCTTTAAAATTGCTCAAGTGGTTCAGATCCCAGCACCATCTGGTGTTATGGAGAACCAGGGTAGATGTGGGACTGACTAGGCTGGGTCTCACTCCTCTTCTGAGCCATGCGTGAGCTGTATGTGGGTATGGACGAGCCATGGCCGGGCTGAAACATCCAACAACAAGAGTCAGAATGGGGTGAAAGCCAGCCAGGAAAAGCCACTGTTCCTGCTAGGACAGGAGGTGAACTGAGTAGGGTTGGCTCAAGAACCCCCTGGCAAGCGCAAAATCTGGCATTGGGAGGGGTTCTGATGGAGGAGCCTGGGCAACTCCTCTGGCAGGACACAGTCCCTGCAGGTAAGCGCAAGAAGCATGATTGGAAACAGCCCAGAATAGGCCATGGAAAGTTTCCCACTGGCATGCATTCGGCATGGGTCAGGAGCAGACCAGGCTGAATCAGTTCATGTCATCCTCTGGCAAATCCGATCACCAGAACAGAGTGTGGAATGGGCCGGGTTTGGTTGCGACAAAACCAGTACACATTATGGAACGCCAGGGCGTGGTTGCCTGTACTGGATATGAATGCAGCACCCATCCAGCACACGTGAGATCCAGGAAGGGAGGGGCAGAACTGGCGGGGGGGTTAAGGGGCTGGTCCCCTCGCTGGACAGCCACTCCCACTGGAGAGCGTGGGCTGGGATAGAGACAGACACGACTAAGCAAGGCTACAACACCTGTGCGCTGCATGTGGACTAGATCAGGGCCACAGCATCAGCTGGCAGAAGCTGTCACTGGGGACTAATTCTGTCGAGTCAAATCACAGGTCCACCTAAAGAGTGCATAAACCGGGACAGAGAGACCTGGGAGGGAAAAAGTGGGTTCCCCCTTCTTGGGTCACTCACTATTCCCGTGGGAGGGCATGAAAACTAGGACGGGGGCTGGGATGGCTAGATAGAGAGGTACTCAACAATATCTGTGAGGGCTGGATGGTTGAGTTGGTTAGATAGAACTAAGCTTTAATACCCATTGACAAGTGCCAGAGCCAAATGGGATGGGGGACAGATTGGTCTTCCGCTACACATACTGGCAAACCAGGGTAGGGGGCAGGCTTGGTGGGGGTTATTGTGGGTCGCCCCAACTAGGCTGCAGCTCCCACTGGTTGATGTAAGGGCCGAACCAGACTGGACTGCAACACCCATTGGTTCCAGTGCAACTCGGGACTGAAAACAGAACCAACACAGCAATTGCAACCACCAGCTGATCAGGGTGATGGACTGTGCCGGGCCCTGTGCTTGCTAGAACATACAAGAAACTAATCTGGGAATACCTCAAAGTATCTTTGGAGATCTCCCCACTTGAACTGCTGGACTCAGAATTCTAACCAAGAAAAGACAGAAGACAGAATAGGACAATCATTCATCTCAGCTACATGTTGGCAGCGAAATATGGGACAAATGGAGACTTCATGATGGACCATATCAATCAGTGGACCACCTCATCGAGCGAAACTGGCAGTGACTCATAACTGGAGAACTATTAACACCACTTGAGCACATATCTCAGAGCATGCCCCACATCCGGGACTTGGGGTGGGCGGGAAACCAGGTGGGGCTTCTCCCTCAGTGTCCCACTCTACCTCAGATACATGATGGAATCAATATTGACATAATAGCATTGCCCACCTCCCTATCCCCCTGAACCTTTTTTTTTCTTTTTCTTGTTTTTCCTTCAACTATAGTTAACTATGTAAAGATTGTCAACAACAATACAATAAAATGGATTAAAAAAAAAAAAAGAAAAGAGACATAAAAAAAAATTGCTCAAGTGAGGGGAGGGGTGAAAAGACAGGAAAAAGACGAAGAGCATGGGGGTAAGGGCTGTGTCATGTGGATTAAGCCACGACCTGTGGCACTGGCACCCACATAGGTACCAGTTCATGTGCTGGCCGCATCACTTCCAGTCCAGCTCCCTGTAGATGCTCTAGGAGAGGAAATGGAGGGTGATTCAAGTGTTTGGTCCCTGCCACCCACGCAGGAGACCTGAATGAAACTTCTGGCTCCTAAATCCTCACCTAGCATGCACTGGGATCCCATATGGGCACCGATTTGTGTCCCGGCTGCTCCACTCTCTTCCAGATCCCTGCTTGTGGGCTGGGAAGGCAGATAGGGAGAGCCCAAAACCTTGGGACCCTGTGCCCACATGGGAGACCTAGAACAGCCTGGCTTCTGGCTTCAGATCAGTTCAGCTCCAGACAGTGCAGTCAGATATAGAGTGAATTAGCAGATGGAAGATCTTTCTGTCTCTCCTCTCCATAAATCTGCCTTTCCAATAAGAATAAATTGTAGGGGACCCGGCGGCGTGGCCTAGCGGCTAAAGTCCTCGCCTTGAAAGCCCCAGGATCCCATATGGACGCTGGTTCTAATCCCGGCAGCTTTGCTTCCCATCCAGCTCCCTGCTTGTGGCCTGGGAAAGCAGTCGAGGACGGCCCAAAGCTTTGGGATCCTGCACTCGCGTGGGAGACCCGGAAGAGGTTCCTGGTTCCCGGCTTCGGATCGGCGCGCACCGGCCTGTTGCAGCTCACTTGGGGAGTAAAACATCGGATGGAAGATCTTCCTCTCTGTCTCTCCTCCTCTCTGTATATCCAGCTTTCCAATAATAATAAAAAATCTAAAAAAAAAAAAAAAGAGTAAATTGTAGGGGGCCCGGCGGCGTGGCCTAGCGGCTAAAGTCCTCGCCTTGAAAGCCCCAGGATCTCATATGGACGCCGGTTCTAATCCCGGCAGCTTTGCTTCCCATCCAGCTCCCTGCTTGTGGCCTGGGAAAGCAGTTGAGGACGGCCCAAAGCTTTGGGACCCTGCACCCGCGTGGGAGACCCGAAAGAGGTTCCTGGTTCCCGGCTTCGGATCGGCGCGCACCGGCCATTGCGGCTCACTTGAGGAGTGAAACATCGGACGGAAGATCTTCCTCTCTGTCTCTCCTCCTATCTGTATATCTGACTTTGTAATAAAGTAAATGAATCTTTTTAAAAAAAAAAAAAAAGAATAAATTGTAGGAAAAAAAAAACAAAAGCAAGATAGAAGATAAACTCCTGGCTTTAGTTTGGCCCGGATCAGGAGATTACAACCATCTTGGGAGTAAACCAGTGGATGGAAAATCTGTCTACATATACCTCACTTTCCAAATAAATAAATAAACCTTTTGAAAGACAAAGAGGATCCAACTTTAGATAAATATAAAATTACTGAGGAACAACAACACTTGTATTCTAAGGAAAATTCTAAGGGATAATTTAGTTGTGTAAAAATCTATTCTAGGGCCATTTGGGGAGTGATCCAGCAGACAGAAGATCCATCTTTAGTCTCTGTAAATCTGCCCTTCCCAACAAAAATAAATAAATCTTTATAAAAATCGATTCTAAAAGACAAAATAACTTTAAAATATTCCTGGGAAACGGAATCAAGAGATAAAAACAGAGGAGACCAGCTCTGCAGCATAGCAGGCTAGGCCTCCACCTGTGACACCGGCATCTCACATGGGTCCCTTTTGGTTCCTTTTAAGGATTTTTTTTTTTTTTTAAGATTTGGGGAATAAGCAATTCACAAGCAGATAGATCACGACTGTAAGTTGGATGCCTATCTAATGATTTCTCATCAATCTTGTCACCACATCTTCCTTATTTGGTAAGATGGATGAGCAAGAATATTGTCATGTGGAGGTCAGCACGGCGATGTAGGATGCTAATCCTCAGCCTATAGTGCCAGCATTCCATATGGACACCAGTTCTAGTCCTGGCTTCTCCACTTCTGAATAAGCTCTCTGCTTGTGGCCTAGGAAAGCAGTGGAGGCCATCCTTGTCCATGTCTACACCCATGTGAGACACCTGGAGAAAGTTCCTGACTCCCAGCTTTGGATCAGCTCAGCTCTGGCCATTGCGGTCATTTGAGGAGTGAACAGATGGAGGAACTCTCTCTCTCTCCCTCTCTCTCTAATTGTTCAAGTAAAAAACAAATGAATCTTTGAAAAAGAAGACGAAGAATCGCATAAAGAGCATTGTTGTATCGGAAAACTCTGGTGAAGTATTCCTGTGTATTTTTCTGCTAAAACTGGCTAGATTTCTCACAATATTCTCTTTAACAATCAAGTATTGGGCCCGGCGGCGTGGCCTAGCGGCTAAAGTCCTCGCCTTGAAAGCCCCGGGATCCCATATGGGCGCCGGTTCTAATCCCGGCAGCTCCACTTCCCATCCAGCTCCCTGCTTGTGGCCTGGGAAAGCAGTCGAGGACGGCCCAAAGCTTTGGGACACTGTACCCGCGTGGGAGACCCGGAAGAGGTTCCTGGTTCCCGGCTTCGGATTGACGCATACCGGCCCGTTGCGGCTCACTTGGGGAGTGAAACATCAGATGGAAAATCTTCCTCTCTGTCTCTCCTCCTCTCTGTATATCCGGCTTTCCAATAATAATAAAATCTTAAAAAAAAAAAATCAAGTATTATAATTCTTTTTCCATCCACAAAGCTGATAAGCAAAAGACCTTAAGTAGCACCAAAACTACTGCCATGACTTTTATTCTTTTTTTTTTTTTTAAGATTTCTTTGTTTATTTATTCTTTATCGAGAAGTCAGATATACAGAGAGAAGAGACAGAGAGGAAGATCTTCCGTCCGATGATTCACTCCCCAAGTGACCACAATGGCCAGAACTGAGCAAATCCGAAGCCAGGAGACAGGAACTTCCTCCAGGTCTCCCCCATGGGTGCAGGGTCCCAAGGCTTTGTTCCGTCCTCCACTGCTTTCCCAGGCCACAATCAGGGAACTGGATGGGAAGCAGGGCTGCTGGATCCAGAACCTGTGCCCATATGGGCTCCCAGCACACCCAAGGTAAGGACTTCAGCTGCTAGGCCACTGCGCCTGGCCCAACTTTTGTTCTTTTTAAAGTTGATATCTATATTTTATTCATTAGAAAGTCAGACTTACAGAGACAAAGGGAAAAACATACAGAGAGATTTCCCCCAGCTGAGGCAACTGCCTAGGTTGCCTTGCACCTAGCCAAGTGTTACATTGCTGGGAGAAAAGTGGCCAATAGCTGGCAGGCATTTTGGACCTGGTTAATGTCAATACTATGTTGACATTACCAGTGTGGGCCCCAGTGCGATAGCGTAGTGGTTAAGGTCCTTGCCTTGCACGCACCGGCATCCCATATGGTTGCCGGTTCTAATCTCGGCAGCTCTGCTTGTGGCCTGGGACAGCGTTTGAGGACGGCCCAAGGCCTTGGGGCCCTGCACCCATGTGGGAGACCTGGAAGAGCTCCTGGCTTCGGTTTGGCTCAGCTCCAGCCATTGCGCTCACTTGGGGAGTGAACCATCTCCTCTTCTCTGTATATCTGCCTTTCCAATGGAGATAAATAAATCTTTACATAAATAAATAAAAACTTAAAAAAATACACATTACCAGTGTGTAGCATAGTTGTCTAATTTTTTTAAGTGATATGGGAACCTGTACACTGCTATGCGAGGGAGCTGCAGATGGCCAGGGAGAGGGGATCCAGGGATGTGATGGGTGGGGATGCCTGAGGGCATGTTTGACAGGTGAAGAGAGACTTCTGGGGCCTTCCATGGACCTGGTCACTGCACTCTAAGGGGGATGAGGAAACTGAGACCAGGTGGTTTAGAGGGGTGCAGAAACAGAGGGTATGTCTGGGTCAGGCCAGGCACCTGCCTGCACCTGCCTCCTGCCAGCACATGTGAAAGCTGGGACTGGAGGCATGCCTGGTTGTGTGAGGAAACACTACCCTCCCACGAATGTTTGAGCAAGGGTGGACCACATCAGGCTGGGCCACAGCACGGACCAAAATGAGAGATGACCAGGCCTAGGGGCAGTTTCTATAGGAGACTTACTTGTGGGCTCGCCGCTGTGGGGCTGCAGCACCCTCTGGCTTGCACAAGTGCTTGGGATGACGATGTGCTGGGCCAGGCTCAACCACAATGATACCTTGCAGGAGCCAGGGTTTGGAGGAAGCCAGGCTGGGCCAGTCTGCAGCACCTGCTGGCACATGCAAAGGTCAGGACTAACGGCACACCATGCTAGGCAGAGCCATGACAGCCATCAGCACATGTGAGACCTACAACTAGGAGCAAAACTGGGAGGGAAACACCCCTCCAAGGCTACAGTTCCAGCTGGGAAGCACCAGAGCCAGGACTACAAAATGAGTCAGTACCTGCTGGCAAACATAGGAGCCAGGAAGGGATGTGGACTATGCCTGGCAGCCCTACGCTGAAATACCCACTGCCAGTAACAGTTGAGACTGGAGATAAGCCATGCCCAGCTGAGTTTAAGCTTCCATACAAGATCCAGAGTCTGGGCCGATCATGGTAGCCTAGTGGTTAAAGTGCTCACTTTGCACACACTGGGTTCCCATATGGGTGCCAGTTCTAATTCCAGCAGTTCCACTTCCCATCCAGCTCCCTGCTTATGGCCTGGGATAGCAGTGGATGATGGCCCAAGGCCTTGGGACCCTGCACCCGTGTGGGAGACCCGGAAAGAAGTTCCTGTCTCCTGGCTTCGGATTGGCTCAGCTCCAGCTATTGTGGCTACATGGGAAGTGACTCAGTGGACAGAAGATCTTCCTCTCTGTCTCTTCTCCTCTCTGTATATCTGACTTTCTAATAAAAATAAAATAAATCCTTAAAAAAATATATCCAGGGCCTGATAGGGGAACTTTGGGGATTCTTGTGCTAGGCTGCAGATCCCGCTGGTGAGTGTGAGAGCTGAGACTGTGTATCAAACTGGGAAGGTTGCAATGTCTATCTACATGCTGTGGACTGAATCAGGTGGCAGGCCAGACTGAGCTGTGCCTGAGTACCTGCTGGCACTCACAACAGCCAGATTAGGATGGGCTGGGTTAGACCATGGTACCCACTGAGTTACATGTGAGCTGGGTCTGGGGCTGAGCCAGGTGAGAGACAGAATGGACACAGGCAGGTCAGGTTAGGCCACAGTACCCACTGATAAGTGCCAGGACTAGGGACATGCCAGGCCAAGTGGGGCCACAAAACACACCAGTTCACATGAGACCCAAGGCTGGGGACAAGCCATGGTAGTCGGGGCTGCAATGCTCACTGTGTGTACAAGATCCAGGGCTGAGAGCAGGCCCAATAGGGGAACTGCGGACACTCTCCCGCTAGTCTGCCACTTCCAGTGGTGAGCATGAGAGCTAGGACTGGTCCTTGGATCAGTCTGGGAAGGGATTTAGCACCTGTCAACCAACATGTGGACTGGGTCTTGGGGTGGACCAGGCTGGTCTAGGTCAAGTGCCAGGACTGGACGTGAGGCATGTCAGGCTGTACCACAGTACTCTCTAGCAAGCACAAGATCTCTAATTCCCATCTCTCTGGCTTCCTGTTTGTTGCCTGGCAAAACAGCAGAGGATGGTCCAAAACCTTGGGGCCCTGCATCTAGGTAAAGAATTCTCAGTAGTAGTTGTTATCTGTCAACAGCATTTCTTTCCACTGTTATCTGGCTTCCATCATTTCTTCTCAGAAGTCAGAAATGGCCTTTATTGCTGCTCCTTTAGGACTACTATTTCTCTCCCCCAGTTTCTTGTTATGTTAATTTCTTATTAGATATTTTTCATAATTTAATGAAAACCTCACAATACACACTAGACTAGAAATAATCAATAGGGACCTCCTTTGATCATCAACCAACTTTTAAAATGATCAACATTATTTTCTATTTCATTTCTATGGTATAAATCCCATGAACAAAGTAGATTACTATATTGGAGACTTAAAAAGATCTATTTATTTTACTTAAAAGTCACAGTTATAGAAAGGTGGGTGGAAAGACAGAGAAAAGGAGAGGCAAAATTACATGGGCAGGTTCACTCCCCAAATGGCCACAACAACCAGTGCTAGGGTAGCCCAGAGTTGGGAGCCAGGACCTTTCTCTGGTCTCCCTTGTGGGTGCCAGGCCCAAGGACTTGGGTCTTGCTCCACTGCCTCCCAGGCCATTAGCAAGCAGTGGATCAGAAGAGGAGCTGTCAGAACCTGAACTGTGCCTATCCGGGATGTCACCACCTCATGTGCAGGATCACCTTGCACCACCACCTATATTGCAGGCTTTTTCTTTCCTTTTTTTTTTTTTTTTTTTAAGATTTATTTGAAAGTCAGGGTTACAGAGAGACAGAAAGATCTATTGGCTACTTTATTCCCCAGATAGCATAGTAGCTGGAGTTGAGCCAAGAGGAATCCAGGAACTTCATCCAGGTCTCCCACATGGTGCAAGGGCTCAAACATTTGGACCATCCTCCACTGCTTTTCCTGGGCCCTTATCAGGAAGCAGAATTGGAAGTGGAGCAGCCAGAATATGAGCCTGCAGCCATATATAGGATGCTGCCTTTGCAGGTGGCACTTTCACCAGCAGCATCACAATGTTGGCCTCACACAATATGATTTTAACAAAAACATATGATGCATATTTACAAGGAAAAAATGACTTTCTTTTTTATTATAAATTTCTTTTAAAAATAACTAAATATCATTGTTACATTCTTGTTCATATTTCCACTACCAGTTATTTAGAAATTGTGTTTTCATAGTGGATTAGTTTAAAAATCTTTCTATTAAAGGTCTATAATTTATACTGTTTGGATGTTTCTTCTTTCAAATAAATGCTAAAGAAACAATTCACAAACCATAAATATTACCTTATGAAATGTTCACTTCAATGGTTTATGGTACATACAGTTTTACACCATGTTAGAAACTTTCTTTAAAAAACAAAACACAGAGTTACAGAGAGAGACGGAAAGACATAGAAAGAGAGATCCTCCATCCACTGATTCACTCCCCATGTAGCTGCAACAGCCAGGATTGGACTGGAACCAGAAGGCAGGGACTTTTTTCCAGGTCTTTTATGTGAGTGGCAAGAGCCCATGACTAACCAGGCACACTAGCAGGAAGCTGGATCAGAAATGAAGCACCCAGGACTGGAACCAGTCACTATATAGGAGGCCAGCATTGCAGGCAGTGCCTTTATTGCTACGCTACAATACTGGCTCAAGAATTTTTTCTCAGGAACCCTGTATAAATGAGCAGTCCTAACCTACTTTTCCGTTCCCAGACCCTGAGCAACCAATAGTCTATTTGTCATCTCTTTGACTTGGAATGTTTTTATTTACCTTTTTTTTTTTAATATATTTTACTTTTTATCAGAAAGGCAAATACACAGAGAGAAGGAAATGCAGACAGAAAAGATCTTCCACCTACTGGTTCTCTCTCCAAATGACCACAATGACCAGAATTGAGCCAATCCAAAGCCAGGAGCCAAGAGATTCTTCTGGGTTTCCCACGTGGGTGCAGGGTCCGAAGGCTTTGTGGCTTTCCCAGGCCACAGGCAGGGAGCTGGATGGAAAGTGAAGCAGCTGAGACACAAAGCAGCACCCATATGGCATCCTGGCCCATGTGAGGCGAGGATTAAGCCACTATGCTACCATGTCAGGCCCTATTTACCTATTTTATAATTTTATTTGAAATGTAGAATTACTGAGAAAGAGAAACTCAAAAGAGATTTTCCATCTGCATGAGGCAGAGTAACCAGTTAGGCCAGGACAGACTTCCATCCTGCAGACTCCAGCATGGCCAACCCCAAGCTGGCAAGGCCTTCTGAGGAGTGACCCGGTCAATAAGAGTCTCTTTCTTATCTCCCTCTGTTTCTTTCAAGATTTATTTTATTTTTTATTGGAAAGGTGGATATATAGAGGAGGAAAGACAGAGAGGAAGATCTTCCATCTGATGGTTCACTCCCCTAATGACCACAACGGCTGGAGCTGAGCCAATCCGAAGCCAGGAGCCAGGAACCTCTTCCAGGTCTGCCACGTGGGTGCAGGGTCCCAAGGCTTTGGACTGTCCTCGACTGCTTTCCCAGGCCACAAGCAGGGAGCTGGATGGGAAGTGGGGCTGCCAAGACTAGAACCGGCGCCCATATGGGATCCTGGCGCGTTCAAGGCGAGGACTTTAGCCGCTAGGCCACAGCACCAGGCCCTGTATGTTATTATTTCAACAATATTAAACCCAATACCTGAACATAGGCCTTGTTTCTCATTTTGATATTCTTTAACTTCTTTCAGTGTTTTTTTTTAAGATTTGTTCATTTTCATTGGAAAGACATATACAGAGAGGAAGAGAGACAGAGAGGAAGAGTTTCCGTCCACTGATCCACTCCCCAAGAGGCCACACAACCATTGTTTATCCTGTCCAAAGCCAGAAACCCAGAGCATCATTTGGGTCTCCCATGTGGGTGCAGTGTCCCCAGGCTTTGGGCCATCCTCAACTGCCCTCCCAGGCCACAAGCAGGGAGCTGGATGGGAAGTGGGGCCACCAGGGTTGGAACCAGTGCCCATATGGTATCCTGGCATGTTCAAGGCGAGGACTTCAGGCACTAGCCTAATATTGTGCTGGGCCCTGGTGTTAATTCTTTAAACATTTGATAGAACTCACCGATAATGCAGCTGGTTCTGGGCTTTTCTTAATGAAAAATAAATAAATAAACAAACCTCTTTACTTATCATATGTCTATTCCAGTTTTCTAATTCCTTTTTAAAAAGATGTATTTATTTTTATTGGAGAGGCAGAGAAACATCTCCCATTTCTGATTTACTCCCCAAATGGCCAATCTAAAGCCAGAAACCAGGAACTTCCTCCAGGTCTCCCATGTGAGTGCAGAATCCCAAGGCTTGGGCCATCTTCTGATTTCCCAAGCCAGAAGCAGAGAGCTGGATGGGATGGAGAGTAGCCGGGACACAAACTAGTGCGTGCACAGGATCCTGGGGCTTGTAAGGTGAGGATTAGCCGATTGAGCCATCACACCGGGGCCCTCAGCTCTTCTTTTTTTTTCTTGAATTGATTTCAACAGTTTTTGTCTTTTTGGGAATTCGTCTGTTTATCTAGGTTTTTAGTTTGTAGCATACAGTTGTTTCTGGCATTCTTTTATAATCCTTTTCCAGCCCAGTTGTTCTGTCCTTTATTGGTAGAAGAATGTCGTTGTGTACAGACATTATTCTTGAAATTTTCCAGTTTCCCTGGACGTGCTTGCCGTAAGGCGCTTGGAAGCAGTGTGCCTCCAGGCCTTTGCCAGCGTTTCTCTGAGTGGATCAGAGCTTACTGTGCTAGTCCAGGAGGCTTCACAACTCTGCCTTAGCTTTTTTTTTCCTGCTTGCACAGAGCCTCAAGAGCACCCAGGAAGAGGAATTTCCATCTTCCTGCCCATGTGTGCAGTTCTCCCTAGCCATGTGTAATTCCCAGGGTGGTTGAAGCTTCTCAAAACCCTCAGTGGATCACTGATTCTCCACTTTTATTCTTTCAATTTTTTTTTTTGGCAGCCTTTAATTAGTTCTAACTTGCATTGCCACCTTAGAGAAGTGTGATGTTAAGCAATTGCCACTACATGCTTTTGAGAAACAAGTTGTGAATATGGCTTTTTGCCCAAAGTGAGCTCTGAGTCAGGTGAAATAAGGACAAACTTGAGATTTTCCAGTGAATTGCCAGTAGGTCAAAGAGCTCTTAGGAAGAGAATTTCGAAGAGTTTCCAATCTGCTATACTTGAGCAGAATTAAACATATGTTTTTGTTTTGGTTTATAAGATTTATTCATTTGAAAAGCAAAATTACAGAGAGAGAGAGAGAGAGAGAGAGAGAGAGAGAGAGAGAGACAGAGAGAGAGAAGATCTTCATCTGCTAGTTCATCTCCCAAATGACCAGAAGGGCGGAGGCTAGGCCAGCCCAAAGCCAAGAGCTACTTCCAGATCTCTCATGCAGATTCAGGGGCCCAAGCACTTAGCCCATCCTTCATTACTTTCTCAGGACATTAGCAGGGAGCTGGATCAGAAGCAGAGCAACTGGGACACAAACCAATTCCCTTATGGGATGCTCATGTCACAGGCAGAGGATTAGCTTGCTATGCTGCCATGCCAACCCCAAATCTGGTCGGTTTTTATGGCTACTGTTGAACTTGAGAGGGGATGAGCATAAGGCACAATGTTTTGAGTTAGCATTATGGTGCAGTGAGCTAAACCACCGCTTGAGACACTGGTATCCCATGTTAGAGCACTGATTCATGTCCTGACTGCTTCATTTCCAACGCAGCTGGGAAAGCAGCAAAAGCAGTAGGTGATGGCCCATGGGCCCCTGCACCCATGTGGGAGACCGTGAGGAAGCTCCTGGCTCTGGTTTGACTCAGCTCCAGTCATTGCAGCCACTGGGGAGTGAACCAGAAAATGGAAAATCTCTCCATGTGGCTGTTTTTCCTTTTTTCTGTAACTCTGCCTTTCAAATAAAAATAAAATAAATTATTTAAAAACAAAACCAAACAACACCGAAAAAGAAACCAGCACTCCCATATGGGATGTAAGTCATGACTTACTCTGCTGTGCCACAATGCGTACCGAAAAGCTGTCTGTGTCTGTTTGATTTTGGAGTGGTAAGTAAGATAATAAGGTTTAATGAGGTAGGGCAGTCATCAGATCAGATGGGTGCATCTCTGACTTGAAAAAACCAGTGTGCCCAGGCATTGAGTCTGGGGAAAGCCTGTTGCCAGAGGGGATACAACTGGCAGGCCAAATGGGTGAGGCAGGAAAGAGTCAAGAGCTGAGCAGACCAGCTGTATTCCCCTTAGGCTGCAAGGGGATGGAGCTCAGCAATCCGCCTGGGGCTCCAGGACCTCAGGCTGCAAAGTGTGGGTCTCCTGGCATTCCTCCCAGTGCTTCACTCCTCATGCTGTCAGATGGGGCAAAGGAGCTTCCCTGGGAGGCCTTCCCTGAGGCAGGTTGGGAGGGTGCATGCCGAATGTTAGCAGGCTGGGTAACCCACTGGGTGCTGAGCAGAGATTTTCCTGGGAAGCTTTCCTTAGGTGGGCAGGTTGGGGTCACCTGTAATTTGTCACTAGAATTTGTATTGTAGAACACTAATCGGCTATCCATGGTGAGCTTCCCATAAGCCCCTTCACACACACAGGCTAATTTTTAACCTCCTAGCGTTGCCCCTGCTCAAGAAAAGTTATCCATCAGGGCCCGGCACAGTAGCCTAGCAGTTAAAGTCCTCGCCTTGAACGCACCAGAATCCCATATGGGCGCCAGTTCTAATCCTAGCAGCTCCGCTTCCCATGCAGTTCCCTGCTTGTGGTCTGGGAAAGCAGTTGAGGACGACCTAAAGCCTTGGGACCCTTCCTCCATCATGGGAGACCCAGAAGAAGCTCCCAACTCCTGGCTTTGGATCAGTTCAGTTTAGGCCATTGTAGCTCCTTGGGGAGTGAACCAGTGGATGGCAAATCTTTCTGTATCTCATTCTTTCTGCATATCCACCTTTCCAATAAAAATAAACAAATATTTACAAAATTAAAAAATATATATCCATTCTCATTTAAAAGGCAGAGTTTCAGAGAAAAAAGAGAGAGAGAGATGGCCACAATAGCCAGTGCTGGGGTGATTTGAAATCAGAAAGTAGAGTCCTCCCTCGTTCCCCCTTGTGTGTGCAGAGGCTCAAGGACTTGAGTCCTCCTCTGCTACCTTCCCAGGTCATTAACAGGAAGCTGAATTCGAAGTGGAACCTCCAGGACTTGAACAGGCACACATATGGAATGCTGGTGCCACAGGCAAAGGCTTAGCATGCTACACCATGGTGCTGGACCCTTTGGAATTTTTACAATGTAAATTCTTTGATTAAGCTTTCTCCAATCACCTAGGTGGAAAACCTGATTGACCCTGAAGAGTGTGCCCACTCCATTTTTTTTTTTATTTTATTTTTGATGATGTTTACATAGCTGATTAGGGTGGGAAGGGTCCAGGATCAGGAGAAAATGGGTGAGACCTTTGTTTCCACATTTTCTTTTTCTTCTTCCTGTATCTGGGGGAAAGGGAAAGACAAGAGGAGAAGACACACCCAGCCTCCCAACTGCCTCAGCACCCTGAGATGACTAGATGACATCCCAGGGTCCCTGATGGGGAGCAGGCCTCAAGGGTTCTGCTCAAGTGGTTTCGTTAATACTGAAATGCTGTCAATCTTGCACATGCAAGGATGAGAAAATCCTTCCAAGGTCCATTGATTGACAAAGTCCACCTTAGAGCCTCCATTTGCTCAGATATTTGCTGTCATGCTTCACTGGGGTAGTTGATCAATTTGTTCTGCCCTCCTTCCTCTGCTATGGTACCAGATGTCCTTGGCAGGCTCCAATGGACTGCCAAATCCTCCATGTGCAAAGCCACTTAGGGGCCCGGCGGCGTGGCCTAGTGGCTAAAGTCCTCGCCTTGAAAGCCCCAGGATCCCATATGGGCGCCAGTTCTAATCCCGGCAGCTCTACTTCCCATCCAGCTCCCTGCTTGTGGCCTGGGAAAGCAGTCGAGGACGGCCCAAAGCTTTGGGATCCTGCACCCGTGTGGGAGATCTGGTTCCCGGCATCGGATCGGCGCGCACCAGCCCCTTGCGGCTCATTTGGGGAGTGAAACATCGGACGGAAGATCTTCCTCTCTGTCTCTCCTCCTCTCTCTATATCCAGCTTTCCAATAATAATAAATCTTTAAAAAAAAAAAAGCCACTTAGGAGGTCCAGTTTTGACAAATGCACTCCATTGTCAGACCACAGGTCCTGCCACTCTCCCCGTGGTTGGGGTTATGAGGTCAGCAGTCTGGTTAGGCAATCTCATCCGAGGTGATCTCAGACTTAGCACTCTTTTTTTTTTTTTTTTTAATTTTTGTTGGCAAGTCAGATATACAGAGAGAAGAAGACAGAGAGGAAGATCTTTCATCCACTGACTCACTATCCAAGTGGCCACAAGGGCCAGAGCTGAGCCAATCCGAAGCTAGGAGCCCGGAGCCTCCTCTGGGTCTCCCACGTGGGTTCAGGGTCCCAAGGCTTTGGGCTGTCCGAAACTGCTTTCCCAGGCCACAAGAAGGAAGCTGGATAGAAAGCAGGGCCGCTGGGACACAAACCAGTGCCTATAAGGGATTTCGGTGCATGCAAGGTGAGAATTATAACCACCAGGCTATCACACTGGACCCCAGACCTATCTCTTGCATGTGTGCCCACCTGTATGCGGTCGAGTTCATTCTGTCACCAACATCAGCCTATGTCCACACTGGTAATTGCAATTACTAGGTCAGATCTATCTCTAGCCCCATTTCTTACACAAGCGAGTGGGTGCTGTGGCACAGCTCAATCCTGCCCTCCAACCAGTCCCCACATATATCGTCAGGAACCACAGCCCAGTCAGAGTACCCCCAAAACCCCCCAAAGGCTGGCCCCAGCCCTCATTCCTGTGTCTGCCAGCATGTGCAGTGCTCTGGTCTGGTCTGTCCTACCTCCCATTGAGCTCTTGTATACATTTTGCATTGAAGCCTAACTCATTCCAACCTACTCCATTCCCCGGTCCACACTCATGCCTGTGGGTGCCACCATCTATCTAGTCAGGCCTGCCCCTAGTCGTAGTTCTCATGCTCACCAGTGGGAGCTGCAGCCCATCAGAGGGGTGCCCAGTTTCCCTACTGAACCCATTCCAAGACCTGAATCTTGCACTCTTCAGGTGGGTCTGCTCTAGCTTGACAGGACTTGCCCCCTGTCCCAGCACTTGCCAATTAATGCCTTATTCTGGCTCATGCCTGCACCACTGGATACAGTCAGTTAGCTTAGCAGAGCTCTCCCCCAACCCAGTTCGCATGCAGACCAACAAGTGTTCTAGCTGTGCCCAGCCTGGTCTGGCCCCAGTCCCATCTTTCACACTCACGAACAGGAGCAGTGGCCCAGCATGAAAGTCCCCACATCTCCCCAACTGGGCTCGCATCCTCCTCCCCCACCAGGTCTTATGTGTGCTGATGGGCACAACAGCCCAGTCTGGCATTGCCTGTCTCACCTCAGCATTTGCCAGTGGAAGTTGTAGCCTGGCCCGGCCCAGATTGTTCCTAGTTCCAGCTCACGCTAGTGGAGGCTGTTGCCCAACCTGGTCCAGCCAACCCACAGTCCTGGCTTTAATATTTATTAGCTGGAGCTGGAGCCCAACCCAGCCTGTCCTGGCTCTCAGATCTGCCAATGGGTGTTACGAACTGGTCCAGCCTGGCCCGCCCCCAGATCTGAGCAACATGTATGCTGGTAGGTACTGTAACCTGGCCTGGTCTGAGCTGCTATTTACCTTGGTTCTTGAGCTCGCCTGCAGGGACTGCATCCCGAAAAAGGAGTTCCCCAAGCTCTTCTATCAGATTTCCTTCTAGTGGCAGAGCTCGTGCACACTGGTGGGCCCTTAGCCCAGGTTGACTTAGTCTGCCTCCTGTCTTGGCAGGAGCAGTGGCCTTACCCAATGGCTCACAGCCATTCTGGTTCTTGAGAGTGTGGCCGTTTTAAGGAGCATATTAGTAGGATAAGACTCTGGTGTGGTTTCTGGCTTCTAACTTCTTGTCCACCAGAATCAACTGTGAGTGTTGGCTGGGTTTCTCTAGGTTTTGAAGCCCATTTTGGCCAGGTGAACTTCTCATTGTCATTTTAGTGCTTATGTGATACATATATATATATCTCCCAAGCTAGGGTGTGTATATATACATATATATATATACACATATATATGTATATGTATATATATTTCAACCCTAGCTTGGGCAATTGCCTAGGTCGCATTGGACCTAGGCAAGTGTTATGCTGCTAGCAGAAAAGCAGCTAATAGCTGGCGGGCATCCTGGGCCTGGTCAATGCCAAATTTGTGCTAACTGTACTAGAGTGCCAGAACAGTTGCCTATTCTGTTTGTTTTTCAAAATGTGTGAGGGAACAAACAATAACTGCAAAAAATCTTGATGACTGGAGCCAATGGACATTGGGAGATGACATCATCCTCGGATCGGTGAAATCAGCAGCATTACAGAACTATCCAAATCATTTGGACAGAATCCGCGGACTATGTACACTGGGTTGATATGAGGTGGCAGTTCCTCATCCCTGAGTACTGGGACGTGTGGAAAATAATGAGTAGTTTCCCTCTTTGTCTCTCACCTTTCCCCAGAAACAACAAGAAGAAATAGCAAATTTGAAAGCAATGAGTTCACCCAATTTTCCCTAAACCTCGATCCTTCCCACCCTGATCAACCATGTAATCATTACAAAAAATAAAAATTATTTAAAAAATAATAAATAAATTAAATATGTGGGGGGTATATGCCTGCAAACCAGCAGATGGGATTTAGGGACTCACACCAAAGAGTGCATGGGTTCTGGGTAGGCAGGCAAGGTCCCAGGGAGGTATGGCATACCACCAGAGAACTGAGTTTGGGGATCTGCACACTCATGGGCATGGTGGGCTGTGGATTGATCAGGAATGGGGTCTGGGTATGTGTGGAAGGGAGGACTACTAAGGGAAAATGTGACATGTGAGGAGTTAATTCTGGGGGACTTGCACCAAACAGGTTATGAGGGGGCTGAGACCAGATGATTTGGAGGAGGGGAACTGGAGGACCTTTTAGGGCCAAACCAATACACCCACCTATGTGGGAGACCTGAGCTGCGATTTTGTTATCAACAACTATCTACTGGTGCACCTGGAAGGGCTCGACCACAGTACCCACCAGTGAGTGTTGGGGTAGGATTCAATCATGTTAGGCTGGCCCATGACACTATCCAGCATGCAAGAGAATCAGATCTGGGAGAGATTCTGTTGGAAATTTGTGAGCTCATCCCTGTGGGACTGCCATACCAGCTGGTTAGCTCAAGGACTGTGAGTGGTGACAGACCAAGCTAGGCATGACCATGGAACTCACCAACATTCATGGATAATGGGATTGGGAACAGCCTGGGCAGGTCCAGGCTAAAGCACCCACAGATGCACCCAAGAATTGGGTGTGGGACAGGCTAGGCTGCAACATCCACCAGCACACAGAAAGATCAAGCCTGGGGCAGACTATGTCAGGTAAAGGCCTAGCACTCTGGGCACACATGAGACCTGGGTCTGGGAGTGGGCCTGGTGGGAAGACTTGGGGAACAACCCTGGAGGGCCATTATTTCTGCTGATGAGCATGTGAGTCAGGGCTTGGTGGTGATCAGGTCAGGCAAGGCTGCTTCACTTGTTATAGGTGTGTGGGTGGCTTTCAGGGAGTGGATTTGGCAGGGCAAGGCCAAATCATAGCACACTGGCATGTACTGGAACCAAATTGGGTGTGGGTCATTCTTGGCTAGGCTAAGCTGTCACACCTGCTGGTTTGCAAGAAATCCAGGAATGGGGCAGGCCAGTTACGCTAGGCTATAGCATTTACCAGCAAGAGTTGGGACTGGGGGTGGTCCAGGCCAGGCTAGGATGCAGCAGCTGATGGCAAAGGCCAAGCCAGGTGATGGGTTATACTGGGCTGGGTTGGAGCAACCACTGGCATATACAAGATCTGTGGCTAGGAAGAGGCCTGGTCAGGGAGCTTTTTCAAAGGATGCCCTGCCTGACTGATGTTCCCACTAGTGAGTGCAACAGCTGAAATGGGGGCAGCAAGCTGGGCTGGACATGGCTGAAGTATCCCTTGGCATAGATAAGGAGTGGGTCTGAGGTGTGCCAGAATAGGTTAGGCCACAGCACCCCCGGTGTTTGCAAGAGCCAGAATGGATGTAGGATAGGTTGGGTTAAGTATTGGCGCTCGCTGGGTGCAAGAGTTGGGTTTGGGGGTGGTAGGAGCCGGAATGGGTGTGGGCAGGTCAGGCAAGGCTGCTATACCCTCTAGGACAGGAGGTGGGCCAAGTTAGGCTAGGCCAAGAGCCCATTGGTTATGCATGTGATCTACCACTGGGAGGAGACCTGATAGAGGAGCTTGGAGAACTCCTCTGTCAGAACGCAGTCCCTGCAGGTGAGCAGAAGAACTAAGGTTGGGAGTAATCCAGACTAGGCCAGGTTACAGTACCCACCAACATACATGTGGGTCAGGTCTGGGGTCAGGTCAGGCTGGGCTAGTTCATAGCACTCATTGGCAGATGTGAGAACCAGAATAAGTGCAAGACAGGATGGATTGGGCCGCAATACCAGCCAGTTAACATTAGGCCTGAACTAGGGGCAGTCCAGGCTTGGCTAGGCTATAGTACCCACCAGCATGAGCTGGGACTGGGGGTAGACCTGGCCAGGCCAGGCTATACCATCTGGTGGTGATTTCCAAGGCGAGGCAAGACATGTCAGACTGGGCTGCAGCATTCACCAACACCAACACATCTAAGACCTGGGAGGTTGGGGGTGGTAGTAAGCCAGGTAAGGGGGCTGCGAGGACTCTGCAGTTTGGCCTCTGCTCCCACTGGTGAGTGTGAGAGCTGGGGCTTGGGGCTTGCCAGGCTGGGCTAAGTAACCATATTCCGGGTTGCATGCATGAGCCAGGGGTAAATGCAGGCTGGTCGGCCTTTGCCTCAGCATCAGCTAGCAGGTGTTGGGACTAGGGGCAAGTCCTGTCAGACTAGACCACAGAACCACCTGAAAATTGCAAGATCCAGGGCTAGAAGTGGGCCTAGTAGGAAAATTGTGTCACCTCTCTGATGAGCCGCAGTTCTCACTAGTGTACATGGGAACTATGGCTGGGGGTGGACCTGGCTGGACAGGTGGTGGCATCTGCCAGCGTGTCAGCTGGATAGCGGTGTTGGTCAGGCTGAGCTAGACTCCAAAACCCATTGATGTGTACGAGAGCCAAATGGAATGCGGGACAGACTGGACCAGTCTGCTGCACACTGGCATGTGCAAGAACGAGGGAGATTATTTGGGGTCACTCTGACTAGGCTACAGCTCCCTCTAGTGTGCGTGAGGGCCGAGTGCATGGAGGGTCGGGTTAGGCTGGTTTGCAGTATCCATTGGTTATCATAACAGATGGGGCTAAAGACAGAGCTGACTGGGCAACTACAACCACCAGTGTGTGTGTGTGCTAATATTAGTGATAGACTGAGCCAGATCCCACACTGGCTGGCACACACAGGAGTCATGTCTGGGACCATCTCTGGTGAGTATTCTTTGGGTTCCTCTAACTGGACCACTGGACTCAGAACACCAACCACAAGGAAAATCATAGGATCTGTGGTCCGACTGTGGAATGCATGTGTCAGAACTGGGTCTCCTCGGTTGCTGAAGCCTGTGCAGTGAACATCATGCCCAGATGTACGTGGGGGACATGACAATAAGTTCACTGAGACCTGCAGAGGGCATGTAGTACCAAGAATGGTAGAACAAATTAGACAACTTCACTAGCCAACCTTGGCCAGCGAGTATCTGGGCAAATGGATATCCAACGTGGACTGTATCAGCCAATGGACCTTGGAAGGATTTCCTCAACTTTGGAGTAACAAAATCAGCAGCATCTCAAAACCACTTAATCCAATCAAATCGAAATTACTTCAGCAGTACCCTTGGAACATGGTCCACACTGTGTAACCTCAGATAACATCGGGTGGCGGTCCCCTATCCCTAGGGTACTGATGTGGTTCGGCTGCTGGGAGTATACCCCTCTCCTTTTCTTCCCATCCTCCCCAGATATAGGAAAATAATAATAATAAAGGGATTGGAGGCCATGGCCTCATCCACTTTTCCCTTTCTTAATCCTCCTCACCCTAATCGGTGGGCCACATGGGCATGTATTCTTTACTACATAAATATCATCAAAGACAAAACAATTTTTTTAGAAAAAAAATTTCATCCTGCATCCTAATGGTTATCAAAAGGGTTGGAGACCACCTCTGATGGCGTGGGTTAAGTTGCCATTTGCTATGCTGCATCACATATCAGAGTTCCAGACCCAGCTGTTCTGCTTCCGACCCAGCTTCCCGCTAATGTGCATGGGAAGGCAGTGGATACCAGTGACTCCCTCTGAGTGACTCTTTTTCACACAAATAAATAATTTGAGAAGATCCACTGGAGTTGCTTCAGTCATAGTTGCTGATTACATGCACCTCGCCACAGAGAGTGAACACACAGAACAAAGGGTGGGAGTGAACTGTTCCCTTTGCACAGGATTGTCCCTTTTCATCTGTTTCTGCTCCAGTGGAAATATGGCCTTGTGTGACCTTTTTCTTTTTTACCTGTTGAATATTGTGGTTACTGGCAAATTAAGCCTGTGAAGATAGATTAAAATTGTGACTGTGTAAATATGGTTGGAAAGGGAAGGGAGGTGAGGATTGAGTGGAAACAGGGGCATTGGTGAAATGTGTCCATCTTCTTGAAACTGCATCCATGGAATGTATGAAATCTGTTCTTGATAGTTCTAAAAAAAAAGGCAAAACCTAGGGACAAAAAGAAAACCATGTAGCTTTAACCTTATGTGATTATATAACAGAACTTCACATAATGTGTGGGAAATGTTACTCAAAATCTACCTTTGGGGTACAAATATTCAAATTGTGCAAAGGGCTTTAAAAAGTTTGTGAAAAATGCATATTATTAAAAATCTGTCCCTGGGCCTGGTGCAGTGGCTTAGTGGCTAAAGTCCTCGCCTTCAAAGCGCTGGGATCCCATATGGGCGCCGGTTCTAATCCCTGCAGCCCTGCTTCCCATTCAGCTCCCTGCTTGTGGCCTGGGAAAGCAGTCGAGGATGGCACAAAGTCTTGGGACACTGCATCCACATGGAAGACCCGGACAAAGCTCCTGACTCCTGGCTTCAGATAGGCTCAGCTCTGGCTGTTGAGGTCACTTGGGGAGTGAATCATAGGAAAGAAGATCTTCCTCTCTGTCTCTCCTCATCTCTGTATATCTGACTTTGCAATAAAAATTAAAACTCTTTTTTTTTTTTTTTAAAGAAAGGTCTTCCATCTGTTGATTCATTCCCTATACAGGCACAATGACTGGGACTTGGTGGGCATCTTCTGGGTCTCCCATGAGGGTGCAGGTGCCTAAGGAATTGGGCCATCCTCCACTACTTCTTCAGGCCAGAAACAGGGAGCTGTATCATAAATGAACAAATGCATTCCCATATGGGATGCTAGAACCGCAGGCAGCGGCTTTACTTGCTATGCCACAGTGCTGGTGCCTCCACGAACACTCTAAATAGATTTATTTGAAATGCAGAGAGAGAGAGAGTCATTTGCTGGTTCACTTCTTGAGTGGGCACAATAGTCTGGGTTGGACCAGACTGAAGCCAGGATCCACAAACTTCATCTTGGTTTCCCACATCGGTTGCAAGGGACCAAGTGCTTGGTGCTTGAGCCATCTTCAGCTGCTCTCCCAGGGGCTTTAGCAGGGAGTTGGATCAGAAGCAGAGAACTGGGACTCAAACTGGAACTTTGATATGGAATATGGCATAGCAAGTACTGTTTTTTAACCTGCTGTGCCTCAATGCTAGCTGCCATTATGAACTCCTAAAATTACCTTCATGAATGTTTTCACCTGAGTGTATACTTTTACTCCCTATACTGTGTGTTCAGTTCCCTACTAATGCACCTGGCAGAGCAGCAGAAGATGGCTCAAGTGCTTGGGCCCCTGCCACCCACTGGGAGATCCAGACAGATATCCAAGCTCCTGGCTTTGGCTTGGTTAGTTCCAGCCAATGCAACTATTTGACCTAACTGCTCTCCTCTCCCTCTGCAACTTTTTCGAATAGAAAAAAAATTTTTTTGAATAAGAAGGGGATGATTTTTGCAATAATTCTGAGAAGTTTATACATTTTATTTTAGATTTATTTTTTTTTTATTGGAAAGGCAAATTTATAAAGAGGAGACAGAGAAATATCTTCAATCTGCTGATTTACTCTCAAATGGCCGCAACAGCTGTTGATGAGCTGGTCTGAAGTTGGGAGCCAGGGGCTTCTTCCAGGACTCCCACATGATTGTGGGATCTCAAGGCTTTGGACCATCCTCTATTGCTTTCTCAAGCCATAAACAGAGAGCTGGATAGGAAGTGGATCAGCCAGGACACAAACTGGAACCCATATGGGATCCCAGAGCTTGCAGGGAGAGGATTAGCCAATTGAGCCATCATTCAAGGCCCATTGGCATTTTTTTCTAAGAAAAGATTTATTCTGTTGTTTTTATTGGGAAGTCAAATATACAGAGAGGAAAGACAGAGAGGAAGATTTTCTGTCCACTGACTCACTCCCCAAGTAGCCGCAATGGCCAGAGTGCTGATCTGAAGCCAGGAGCCTGGAGTCTCCTCCAGACCGCCCATGCTGGTACAGGGTCCCAAGGCTTTGGGCCATCCTCGACTGCCCTTCCAAGCCACAAGCAGGGAGCTGGATGGGAAGTGGAGCTGCCAGGATTAGAACCGGCGCCCATATGGGATGCCAGAGTGTACAAGGCAAGAACCCCAGCTATAGGCCATCATGCTGGGTGCAAGGACCATTGCCATTTTAATATAATAATTTTTTTCTCCCTATATCATTGGACAAACTCTAGTTAATGAATTGTGACAGTGCTCTTAAGCAAGTTATACTAAAACTTTATTTACCTTCCTAGAAGTGTCAATCAAAGGGGCAGTAATGTCTGTCCATTCACTGGTTGAGTGCCTCTTCTCATTTCTGTTGGGGAACACAGGGAGAAAGCTGCCTTTGGGTAACCTTCATAAAGTAAGAGAGAAACAATTTTATAAAGGCTCAAACATTTACATCCAGAAAAAAAGACTTACGTTAATTTTTTTCAGATTTAAAGAAAATGCAAGCCTGACAATACCATGGATCTTGGCTGTGTGTCAATGGAAATCTCTGCATTTTGCCACCAACAAGTAGATCATTATCTCTGGGATCTGGGCTCCTGGTTTCTGTTTATTTGTTTTGCAGAGTATTTGATATCTAAGTTTTTCATCGGTTTGGAGCTGATACAGAGGCCCGGCAGCGTGGCCTAGAGGCTAAAGTCCTCGCCTTGAAAGCCCCGGGATCCCATATGGGCGCCGGTTCTAATCCCGGCAGCTCCACTTCCCATCCAGGTCCCTGCTTGCGGCTTGGGAGGGCAGTCGAGGATGGCCCAATGCCTTGGGACCCTGCACCCGCGTGGGAGACCTGGAAGAGGTTCCTAGTTCCCAGCTCCGGATCGGCGCAGCACCAGCCATTGCAGCCACTTGGGGAGTGAATCATCGGATGGAAGATCTTCCTCTCTGTCTCTCCTCCTCTCTGTATATCTGACTTTGTAATAAAAATAAATAAATCTTCAAAAAAAAAAAACTGATATTCCCCTCTTCCCCCAGATACAGGAAGGAAAAAAGGAGAAATAATTGTCTCACCCACCTTCCTGTAGCCCTTGACCCATATCACTCTAACCAACTATGTAAAAATCATCAAAAATAAAAATGATATTCTTAAAAAAAAAACCTTGATAATAACTATGTTTTGGTATCCTGACATATTATGCTAATAGCAATTGCCATCTCTTTCAGGGTAGAGCTAGTCCCTAGCATTTAAAACGCCGGTGAGCAGTCCATGGCCTAGAATGGAATTTCTGGGTTCAGTGCCCCATCCTGGCTCCCAGTTCAAGCTTCTTGATTGTTCTCGGGCAGAGCCTGGGAAGCGGCAGTGACGGCTCAAGTAACCAGGCTCTGTCACTCTCCCGGGAGCCCTGGGACAAGGGGTAGCAGCTCACTTTTAGTTACCCAGTATTGTGACTTGGGGAGCAAACTTGTGAACGGCAGCTTTGTCTCTCTCTCTCTGCCTTCTAAATTAAAAAATATTTTTTAAAAGAAAAATTGATTTTTTTTTTTAAAGATTTTATTATTATTGGAAAGCTGGCTATACAGAGAGGAGGAGAGACAGAAAGGAAGATCTTCCGTCCGATGATTCACTCCCCAAGTGAGCCGCAACGGGCTGGTGCGTGCCGATCCGATGCTGGGAACCTGGAACCTCTTCCTGGTCTCCCACACGGGTGCAGGGTCCCAAGGCTTTGTGCCGTCCTCAACTGCTTTCCCAGGCCACAAGCAGGGAGCTGGATGGGAAGTGGAGCTGCCAGGATTAGAACCGGGGCCCATAAGGGATCCTGGGGCTTTCAAGGCGAGGACTTTAGCCGCTAGGCCACGCCACCGGGCCCAAAGAAAAATTGATTTTAACTGCAATCAAGTCCTAGGTCAGGGTGGTTTTTCTTTGTCTTGCTAGACTCCAAGTAACTGTGTGTGCATTCTAAGGAAGACGTATATAAACACAAATGATGAACATTAAATGAGATCAAAACTTTCACCTGAGGGGCTTTATTTCTAATTTATTCAAATACATTCACATTATAATAGCATACCTCAATGTTTTATAGCACTTATTTCTAGATTTTGAAAGTGATGCTTATTCGTAGTGGTACATGCGTTTTTTGCTAATATTTTGTTTCTAACCAAATTTGTAGGTCAAGTACCTGATGATTGGTTTTCCTCTCTCACTCTGCATCCAATCAAACATAGCTTTCTTTTGTCTATATGAAATTTCCTATTAGACTGTTTATTAAGTTTGAGTGATACAAGTTTTCTTTATAACTATATATATATGTATTTTGTGTGATTGAACATAAATACTTGAAAGTGGATCAAAATTAAATATTTTTGGATCTGTATTGCCTTGGTTGCCGTCTAAAATAAATTAATTGGTGTTAAAATAAAAAAAAAAGAAAGTAATGCTTATTCCAAAAATATTCTTTTCTCCATATCTGTAATGATAACAGTCCTAGAAAGTGGTCATGGAAATTCTAGGACTTGTTTTCAATACTCTAAGTGCAGCAGAAATCATTTAAAAATCTGCACAGAGGGCCCAGCACAGTAGCCTAATGGCTAAAGTCCTCGCCTTCCATGTGCCAGGATCCCATATGGGCGCCGGTTCGTGTCCTGGCAACCCCGCTTCCCATCCAGGTCCCTGCTTGTGGCCTGGGAAAGCAGTTGAGGACGGCTCAATGCTTTGGGACCCTGCACCCGTGTGGGAGACCTGGAGGAAATTCCTGGCTCCTGGCTCCAGCATCGGCACAGCACCGGCCGTTGCGGTCACTTGGGGAGTGAATCATCGGACGGAAGACCTTCCTCTCTGTCTCTCCTCCTCTCTGTATATCTGACTTTGTAATAAAAATAAATAAATCTTAAAAAAAAAAAAAAAAAAAAACCTTATGACCCTGCACCCATATGGGAGACCTGGAGGAAGTTCCTAGCTCCTGGCTTCAGATGGACGCAGCACTGGCCGTTGCAATCACTTGGGGAGTGAATCATCAGATGGAAGATCTTCCTCTCTTCTCTCCTCTCTGTATATCTGACTTGCCAGTAAAAATAAATACATTAATCTTTTTTACAAAGCAAGGAATTTTTTAAAAATTTGCACAGATATAATGCTAAAAAAATCCTGTTAGCTGGCATGATAATAGTTTTGCGGTACCATGTTACTTTTTCAGTCTAGAAACTCTGACTGATGGCTTACACACCCGTCATTAGTCTTGCCATGAGATCAAGACTACTAGCAAGGGTTTCTACAAGCTCCTAGAAAATGTGTTTATCAGAAAACTATTCATACATTTCAAAGCGTTTTTGCACCACAATCAACTTTATTTGCAATTCCATTTTCCATGAACATTTTCAAGTATCCTTGCATATAATCGCTGTCAATTTCTTCAAATGCACCTTGTTTGAGAATCAGTAGTTTCAGACTCAAGTTTCATCAGAAGAACAAGAATGGAGCAACTGTAACACAACCCTAGCTTTGAAGATCTCAGCCTTCATGAAGTGTACTAAAAATCTTAGGGCAAAAAGATTTGATAGGCACTCAGGTGGAACTCTAAGCCCTAGACAGGCCTGGTGGAAGCTGAGGGGCTCAATAGGAGACGGTATTCAGACTAGCAGTAGGACAATCACATCCCATGTCAGGATGGCCAAGTTGGGCTTCTCAACCCTAGCACCTGACTCCAGCCTTTTGGGACCACATCAGGGAGAGACAGCAGCCATAGCTCGAGTCTCCCTGCTCCCTGCACAGGAGGATTGCACTGTGTTCCTGGCTCCCAGCTGCAGCCAGGCCCAGCCTTTGTGGGCATTTGGGCATGTCTCTCCACTCTCTGCATCAAACAACAATTTTTAAAGGTTTCTTATTATTTGAAGGCAGAGTTATGGGGCATAGAGACAGATCTCCCACTTGCTGGTTCACTCCACAGATGGCCACATGGCTGGAGCTGGACTGATATGAAACCGGAAGCCAGGAGTTTCCTCTGGATCTCCCTCTTAGGTGCAGGGGCTCAAGGACTGGGGCCATTCCCCGCTTTATTTTATTTTTAAAGGTTTATTTTATTTTTATTGGAAAGTCAGATATGCAGAGAGGAGGAGAGACAGAGAGGAAGATCTTCCGTCCGATGATTCACTCCCAAGTGACCGCAACGGCGGGTGTTGTGCCGATCCGAAGCTGGGTGCCAGGAACTTCCTCCAGGTCTCCCATATGGGTGCAGGAACCCAAGGTTTTGAGATGTCTTCAATTGTTTTTCCAGGCCACAAGCAGGGAGCTGGAGGGGAAGCCAGGCTGCCAGAATTAGAACCGGGGTCCATGTAGGTTCCTGGCGCTTTCAAGGAGAGGACTTTTAGCCGCTAGGCCACCGCGCTGCACTTCATCTCCCTTTTGTTTTCTCTGGCCATAACTAGGGAGCTGCTTGGGAAGTAGAGCAGTCAGAACACAAACCAGCACCCATATGGGATTCTGGCACTACAGGTATAGGCTTAGCCAACTATGCCACAATGCTGACTCCAGAAACAAACAAACAAAAAAGGTAGGGGCCAGAATTATGGTATAGTGAGTTAAACTTCAGCCTGGGATGCAGGCATCCCATGAGCAAGTCTGATCCAGCTCCCATCTGCTGCATCTGGGAAGATGGCCCAAAGATGCCCCCAGGGACCCACATGAGGCATCTTGTGGGTGGAGCTCTGGAATCCTGAAACTGGCTGGCCTGCCCCAGCCCGGGCTAGGGCAGCCATATGGGATATGAACCACTAGGTAGAAGGTTTCTGCCTTTCAAATTAATATACTTTTCCTTTTTTTTTTTTTTAAGTTTGATAGATGTTTAACATGTTAAAATGTAATTGCTAACTTCCCCAACTTTAAAATCAATTTTAGCTTTCAACAGAATTTTTCTCTCAGCAAATCACCCCATGTGAGTGTTCATCAGGTCATTGTAAGTATTGAAGGACATGGAAGGGGTGTTGTTATGGCGCAGTGGGGTGACTGGCCAATGGTCACAGCAGCACCTCTTAGGGGCAACAGCTGGTGTCCAGGCTGCTCCATTTCTGCTGCTTTGAACATGCCAGGATCCCATATGGGTGCCGGTTCTAATCCCGGCAACCCTGCTTCCCATCCAGCTCCCTGCTTGTGGCCTGGGAGGGCAGTCGAGGATGGCCCAAACCCTTGGGACCCTGCACCCTTGTGGGAGACCCGGAAGAAGCAGCTGCAGCTCCCTTCTGATGCACTTAGGAAAGTAGCAGCCGCAGCAGACAGCCCAAGCACTCCCACCCATGTGGGAGATGCACAGGAAGCTCCTAGCTCATTGGGTTGGCTTGATCCAGAGCCAGCTGTTGCAGCCATTTGGGGGAGTGAACCAGCAAATGCAGTTTTGTTTCAAATGATTTTTAAAAATCTGAAATTTCTTTTGTGCAGCCTCACTAATGACAGCAAATACAATAAATTTTATTGACTATAAAAAGTGACTAAGCCTTTTGAAAATAATGGCTTCAATTTTCTGGGAACTAGAGTTAAAACATTAAGTACAGAATGCATCTTTATTGGGCCTGGCATGATGCCTCAGTTGGCAATCCTCTCCCTGCAAGCACCAGCATCCAATATGTGCAATGGACAGCTCCTTACTTAAGGCCTGGGAAAGCAGTGCAGGATGGTCCAAAGGCTTGGGACCCTGCACCCGCATAGGAGACCTGGGAGGCTCCTCATGAGCTCAGCTATGGCCACTGTGGCAATTTGGGGAGTGAATCAATGGATGACGCTCTATCTCTCCTCTCTGTAAATGTGTTTTTGCAGTAAAAATACATCCTTTAAAAAAAAAAAAAAAACTGCATTTTTTGCCAATCCATTTTGGTTAATTTTTCAAAATATCGGATAAAAACTTTTCTAATTGCTCTCATTTCCCACTTTGTGCCAGTCTTGAGAAAACCAAAATCCTAGGCTTGAACATTCTAGGTTTTATTTATTTTTTTTCAAAGAAACAACAGAATTTGATCAGAGACCAGGGGGTTCATGGCTTAGCGCAAGGGCTAAGAGCACCCATAGCATTTCACTTTTTATTTTATTTTTGATTATGTTTATGCAGATTGGGGTGGGAAGTGTTCAGGACTAGAGGAAAGTGGTGAGGCCACTGTTTTCACATCTTCCTTATCTTCTTCCATATCTGGGGGAAGGGTGAGACAAGGTGACAAGCCACACCCAGCCTCTGCATCAGTTCCCTGAGGATGGGGAACGGCCACCCGATGTCATCTCAGGGTCCTGATGTGGAGCATGTTCCAAAGGCTCTGTCCAAGTGGTTTTGATAGTTCTGACATGCTCTCAATCTTGCAGATGCAAGGATGAGGAAATCCTTCCAAGGTCCATTAGCTGACACAGTCCCTAGAGTCTCCATTCAGCCAGATATTTGCTGGGGTAATTGACCAATTTGTTCTGTTCTCCTTTCTTTGTATCTTCTGCAGGCTCCAATGGACTTCCAAATCCTCCATGTGTATCAGAGTATGCTGCCCACTACACCATCTTCAGTACTGAGGAAGCCCCCGTTCAGACACATGCAATCCACTGTTTGATCACAGGTCTTGCCACTCTCCCCATGGTTGGAGTCCAGAGGTTCAGGTGCAGGGCCCTCAAAATCTCATCTGAGGTGATCCCTGACCTGACTTGTGTGCACCCACTAGTACACATCGATATTTGCGATATCAGATCTATCTCCAGCCCTGTCTCTTATACAAAACAATGGATGCTACAGTCCAGCCCAATCCTCCCCAACACACAATCAGCCCTCACATACACCATCGGGAGCTACAGCCCAGTTAGAGCAACCCCTAATAACTCCCACAGGCTGGCCCCCAGCCCTGGTTCCTGTTTGCCAGCATGTGCAGTGCACTGTTTTGGTCTGGTCTGTCCCACATCCCATCCAGCTCTTGTATCCAACTGAATCCACCCTCTAGTCTTGACTCATGCCTTTGGGTGCCACCATCTATCTAGTCAGGCCTGCCTCCCTTCATGGTTCTCATGCTCACCAGTGGGAGCTGCAGCCCATCAAAGGGGTGCCCAGTTTTCCTACTGAACCCACTCCATATCCCAGATTTTGCACTCTCCAGGTGGTTTGGCAGTCTAGCTTGACAGGACTCGTCCCCAATCCCGGCACTTGCCAGCCAATGCTGCAGCAAAGCCCAACAGCCTGCCCTTACTCTGGCTCATGTCTGCACCAGTGTATATAGTCAGCCCAGTTTGGCTCTCCCCCTAACCCAGTTCCTGTTGTAGCCATGACCAGCCTGGTCTGCCCCCAACCCCCACTCTCACCAGCAGGAGCAGTGGCCCAGCAGGGTAGTCTCCACACCTCCCCTACCAGGCTTGCACCACCCCCTCCCCAGGTCTCACATGTGGCTTTACCCAGCCTCTCCTGGTTCTCAGATCTGACAGTGGGTGTCATGAACCGGCTCAGCCTCACCTATCCCCAGATCTGAGCCTCAGGTATGCCTTTGGGTACTGTAAGCAGTCTGGTTTGGGCTGCTCCCAGCCTTGGTTCTTGAGCTCACCCTCAAGGACTGCGTCCTGACAGAGGAGTTCACCAAGCTCTGTCATTAGGTCTCCTCCTAGTGGCAGATCTTGCAGACATCAGTAGGTCTTTGGTCCACGCTGATTTAGTCTACCTCTTGTCCTGGCAGGAAAGTGGCCCACACCCATTCTGGTTCTTACTGTTGGGTGTCACAGCCCAGCCACACCTGGTCCATGCCCTGACACAGTTCTTACGTGGTTCACTGGGAGCCGAGACCTAACCCAGATCATTCTACACCTGTGAGTCCCAGAGGCAAACCTAGTAGGCCATGCCCCAGAGCCAGTTCACGCCCATGCCAATGGACACTGCAGCCATGTCCAGCCTAGATCCCCACCCCCACTCTGGCTCTTGCACTCACTACTGGGAACCACAACCCAACTGGGTTAACACTAATGTTCAACAAACCTGGGTGGAAACTAGATCCCACCTGAAATCTAAGTCTGATGGCTTCTGCTTGCTGGTTAGCCCTGTGCAACCTCTCCATGACCTTTAAGTCTGACACTGGCCTGACCTTCACCTGTGAACTTCAAAAGCATGAACTGAAAGAACCCAAGATGGCTTCTTTTAGGTAACTTAAAAGTCATGGAAAACATGTCCTTCAATACTCCAAACAGTGCAATCCCACTGCCATCCTGCCTCACAATATGCCACCTCAGATGGGGACGCCTTGGCAACACAAAAGGGTAGTATCAGCATGGTTACATATGAACTCTTTACTCCCCCCTTTTCTTGAAGTTAACAGGGTCTATTTTAATTTTTGCTATTAAGCCAAACCCTTCAGACCAAAAATATATAAAAGCTCTATCAACCCTAGAACAGCAGCCCATTATTTCCATGCCAATACAATTTCTGACTGATTCAAATTGCAACAAACCCACCAGGCCAAATTTGAAAGCAGACTTTTTACGTAATTGCACATGCAGACACATTCCGTTCATCAATGCAATTTGCATGCCAACACGGAATGTTCTTGAATAACCACCTGGTTAAATCTGACATGCTGGTGATTTACTATTCATCCTAACAGGTTATCTCCAGTCTTGTAAAAGCAGCCAAATTTAGCACTGATAAGTTAACTAATGAAACTCAGGTTTTCTGTTCGCCCCTGGAGGCCAAAACAAGTGCATTCTCATCCCCCTTTTAGTTCTTTATAAATACTTCAAACAGTATCCTGTAAACATGGCATATTTTCTTAAAGTAATACATATCAAGACTTTATTAAGATTTTGGATTTTATTTGAAAAACTTTTATTATTCACGTTTGACCAGGGAAAGACAATCTCAATGTCAACTCATCACCTAATCATTAAATTCGAGCTTACAGGATTCACTACTCTACTGTTCCTACTAACAAAGAGACCCTCTTCTCCATTCCCTCAGGTTGCAGGTCCATATCAACAGAATTCCTCGAGATAACAGCCAACAGTGGTACTTGGCCTAGGCTCAAGAGTACTGTGTAGTCCCGCAAACACAAACATCATTGAAAAGTTGCAGGCATCAAAAAATTTTAAAGAGGCAGGAATCAGCACACACACAAAAAGAAAAACCAAACAAAAAATCAGTGCGTAGAATGTGCAACCAACTACTCTACATCCAAACTTGTATGCCAACTCCAGCAGCTAAGATGGAGCCATGGGAACAAGCTTTCCTAAACCCAACTAGTGAATTTAAAATAACTAGTTTTTCCTAAATCTCTTTTCAAACGCACCAGAAAGCATATGACCTGAAAGTTACCTTTAAAGTCAAATTCCTTCATGTGCCTGAATACGGAAATTAACACATAGCTACTCACGAATGAACTGCATTAAAAATGAGATCAGTGACTTAAAAGTCACCACGTAACAGACTAGTATAGCTTCCTAAGAACGCCCAAGTACAAAACACTTCGTCTGTGGTAGCTACAACCTGCCATCTGAACACAGGTATTCTGCCACTATTTCCAACGTTCTGTTAAACCAGAGATCCTACTGGCTTTACAGCACTGTTTCCTGCATGTATCTGGAGATTTTTTTTAATCAAAATATCTTCAGTCAGGGTATTACAATTAAGTGCAAGCTTTTACAGGCAGACTGCCAATGAACTCTTTAGCAAGCAATTAGAAAATCGTAAACTGTTTCCCAGAGATAGAAACAAAGCAAACAGCAGCCATTACATCAGCAAGCTTTGAGGGGAAAAAAAAAAAATTCCTGGAAAACAATCTGTAACACATAGGGTCTACTAGAAAGCCTACACCAATCCCAATACTATGACTTGCATAACTTCCAGATAACCAGAGATTAAAGATTCCTGGAGGGTGTGGTAGAAGCCTCAAATAACTGAGAAAATAAAGCCCTGGAGAGCACAGGGTGCACCTACAAACCTGGGTGACAAGGTGACACTGGCTGGGTTATCCATCAAGGACCAGTGTCTCCATGTCTTTGTAGGCTAATAAACTGCCTTAATTATTGCTTATTTAAAAGTACATTTTACAGAGCTACGTAGTATACCTGACGCAGAAAAACAATCACATAAGGAAACATTTATTTGAGGTTTAACAAAAGAAATCATACAAATAAAATCTGTATAAACACAAATCCACACTGAGTCTTAAACACACAGCAAAGGACAAAGTAAAAACAAAGTAAACCGTTGGCGACTATTTACAGTTGGACACATTTGTGCCTTGTACACTAGAAAGTCTTTTACAAAATAATCATCTTAAGATCAACAGAAGACCAATCTTCAATGTCCTCTTGCAAGATGGTTTCTTTATCATCTCCTATAAACAAAAACAAAACAGCAATTACATCTGTGTGAGCCTGACAAGCTTTCAAAGGTCCACTTTCATGAACTGTTTAAGTCCTCACTTTATTGTTCAATAATTAAAGATCACATGCATTATATGTTGTCAAAATGCAGTTTGGACAATTTAGTAACTCATCCTGGAGTTCCCAAATATACCAAATTCCCATCCATTGAGGGAACAACCTGGGAATGCAACCGTCCCACTTTTAACAGGCGGAACGCATTATGGCCCACTAGAAACATCTCTAGTAAGCCAAACAAAACATTGCCACAAACAAGATTTTGGGTGGGGCATTAGAGTATGAGAAAGTGAATTACTCTTCTGCATATGATCTTTAATTTATATTCCAGATTTAAAAGTTCTTGTTTTGGTTTGTAGATTTCACTATTAGCTATAAAAAGAAAAGCAAGCATTAAATCTTAAAGAATGAACACTTAAAATGAGGCTCCACAATTGAAATACAACACTAAACAGAAGACCAAAATGATTAAGCTGTAAAAAGGCATTTATGTACTTTAACTCCTGTAAAAAACCATTTAAGTTAAGTTTAGACACTTAATCTCCAAAAAGATTTAAAAAAGAAGCCAAAGTCTGAAGTTTTCCACTTTAATCTTTACGCTGGTACATGAAGTTGGAAGAGACCATACCACAGGACAGCGTTTTCTGGTGTATGCCTTGCGCTCTGCCCGCAACGTGCGACCCCCAGAGATAGACGTGGTCAGGGTGACACACGGCCTGCAATGAAGTTCCCGCTGGCGGGTACAAACAAGGTATAATGTCAGAGTTAGAAGACAACATTCTTGTTTTCCTTAAGTTGTACCCCTTTCAGTACTTTACCTGTTAATAGTTCTAAAAAGTTTAATTATTCCTCTAGACCACCTGGTACACAAAGCAAACAGAAAAACTCTTAAGTTTTTCTGTAATACTAAAGAAGGTGAGGTAAGACTTTAAAGTTAAAGATCTATAGACACTTAGGCAAAACGGGCTCATAGATTAAAAAAATTAACAATTTAGTCAAAACAGCTACATGACATTTTGCTTTTACTTGTTTCCATTTGTCTATTGATCTTTAAATTAAATGTAGACACTTGAACTGTTTCATGCACTCTTATACACACCTGTTTCCTCTACAGTCCTCCTTTAGTACGGCTGGTAATTGTTTTGGTGATTGCCACCCCCTCGAGATGCCTTGCCGTAAGTGCTCTGCTGGCCTATTTTGAAAAGAAAAGTTTCCTATGAACGGCTTCTTTGAAAGCATTTAAAAACTCAATTCTGCAACACTGCTTACTGAACAAACGTCTTAAGATTACTTGTCACAATATACTAGCCATAAGCTACACATTCAAAATATTCTGGTAACCAGCTCCCTGAATCAGCAAAATCACCCCTCATGCCTCAAGAAGACTCCAAAGCATGCCAGTAAACAGAAACCCCCAACCCCGCAATTTCAAAATGGGATTGTACCACTGGTTTATGAAATTAAGTTAAATGTTCTTACCACTGTAGTCTGTATATCCCTGTCCATATCCATAGTTCCCATAGTTATACCCAGTATAATCATATCCGCCATAGCCACTATAGTTTTGATCACCACCATAGGCACTATTGTAATTTCCATATCCTTGATCATAATAGTTATTAAATCCTTGGTTCCAGTTTTGGCCCTGACCTGCAACAATGCACAATGATTATTAGAAAACAACTTCTGAGTCTCCATTCCTAAAACAAAACGACCCGTTTCTGTCCCTCACGCTGCGTTAAAGACAATGGATGGATACATAGCCATCTGCTTTAGAAATTTTCACCTGTAAAATTAACAAGGTGGCCCGAAGTCCAATTATGCCATTAGCAAGCTTCCCCAATTTCACAGGAAATTATTTAATCTTCCCACCAGTCATATACTGTAGGCTACTCCAGTTAAATCAAGGACTCTAGTCATCTGATGTAATGATATTATTATTTCCTCTGTGACCACAGGATCAAAGCAACCACTCACTGCTTCAAGGGAAACCAGCAAACTCACTAGTAACACCTCCCCTACCCCCAGTTGCCCATTTTCTCATAATACAACTGTTTTCAATTTAGCTGTGCCTTCTTAGGAGCGTGCTCTAACGTGACAGGATGCTGCTCACGCCAGAAGTCACTCTCCAGGCATGCAGTCTCACCTCGGCCACGCCCCCGCACACCTCCTCGGCCAGCGGCTGCAGCACCTCTTCCTCCTTTTTGTTGCTGCTGCTGCTGCCTATAGACTTCTTTGGGTTGTGCCACTTTGATTTCACACTACAAACAAAAACGTAGATGCAGGTTTACCTCATTCTCCACACAGACCGAGACCTTACTTGAGTAAAAACCTCCTTCAATGGCTTTACCTTCCCAGAACCAATTTGATGGTATCTGCTTTCCAACAATTTCTTTACTGGTTCTTCATCTGTGTATGTGATAAAACAGAATCCTCTTCTTTCATTTGTTTTTGTATCCATGGGAAGTTCAATATTTTCAATCTGTAACCAAGAGGTACACTCAACTTAAAAAACAAAGTTACCAAGGGGCCTCCAAACATCCCAGGTCCTCTCAAGCTTCAACACAGGGGTTCCACGGGGACTTGTGCACAGCTGCCACTGGCTCACTCACTACCAATGCGCAGCACACTGAGAGCAGACGCCCTCCACTCACTCACACTTGGCCCGCAGGGCGCATGGCACCAGCTGTCCTTCCCTCATCACTCTTACGAAGCCCAATTAAGGTATATGGCCAGGGAAAGGACCGGCCCGGCAACCTATTCCTACCCTCCAGGAAAGGCATGGACCAGCGATAACCGGTTCCTAAACACACGAGTATCATAATCACCGCGCACCTCTCCAAAGGCTCCAAAATATTCTTTAATTTGCTCTTCCGAAGTGTCTGGGCTCAATCCACCTACAAAGACCTTCTTAGGAGGTTCTTTCCCCTTTAGAGCTTTGGCCCTTTTTGGGTCTATCAATTTACCATCCAGTTTGTGTTCTTTTAGTTCCAAAACCTAGAAAAAAACAAAGTTTCATAACATGACAAGCAATAGCTGAAGGCCAGAACCATCAAAGCGCTCACTCACAAACACACCCTACCTTATCCACACTAGCAGCGTCTTTGAAAAGCACAAATCCAAATCCTCTTGATCTTCCAGTGACCGGGTCTGTCTTAATTGTACAGTCTACAACTTCCCCAAATCGAGACAAATATTCTGTCAGATCTTTCTTGCTCGTATCCCAGCTCAAGCCTCCAATAAACATTTTACTAGAAATAAAAATTATTTTTAAAAAGAGCTTAACAGTAACTCAAGTGATACCAACTGCAGCCCAATGATTAAAAACTGTGATGTTCGGGTTACATGCAAGCAAACGGAAGCGACGTTTTTACAGACACGATCGAGGCCACTACAGAACTCAACAAAAATCCCCATCAGACTAGCGGACGCAACGTTCTCGGGCCGAGGGCAGGAGGCGAGTCGGTTTGGAAACCCCCAAATCCCAACTTGCTTCCTCCAAAGTCCCTCGCTACCAGGTGCTGCCCTCGCGCCTGGCAGGCACGGCTGAGGACCCGTCGTCTGCTGGTGCCCGGCCCCGGGACTCCCACGCGGGGCAGCTCCACCCGCGCAGGCAGGACGCGGCAGCTGCAGCGGGGGGCGAGCCGACCCCGCCCCCGGCCGGCGCCTGCGCACTCGGGGCCGCGACGCCGCCGCCTCCCTCTCCGCCGCCCTGCCCCCACCCGCCCGGACCTCTCCGCTCGCCCCGGCTCTCACTTTCTTCTGCCTTCCTTCCTTCCTAAGCTAGCAGGGCCCGGCGGGCTCGCGGGGCGAGGGAGGGACCGGGACCAGCGCGCGGCTGCCGAAGGACGCAGGGCGCGCGGGGTCGGAGCAAACAAGCGTGCGGTACCCGTCATCCTGCTGGTTCTTGCTCGCGTTGATCTTCGATCCCTCCGCGAACTCCTCCGTGTTGCTGTACTCGTTCACGTCTTCCATGGCTGCGGCGGGGCGGTCGGCGGCGGCCGGCTGGCGTGCAGGGCGGCTGGCGGGCGCAGCAGCGGAGCGTTGTAGGGAGCCGGGTTTAAGATGGCGGCGCAAGAGATCCGGCCGCCGCCTGCGCCCTCCCTTTATAGCCGCGCCGCCCGCCAATCGCGACGGCGACTGCGCCGTGACGTGGCGCGGGGCTCGGCGCGCCCCCTGGCGGCCCGGGCCGGCGACGAGCGACGGGAGCAGCGGGGCGGGCTGCGGCCGCGACCGGCCGTGGGCGAGGCTGCGGGCGGCGAGCGGGGCGGGCGCCGCGGGGAACAATGGCGGCGGCGCCTCCATGGCGGGCCGCGAGGGCCGCCTCTGGCCTCGGTTCCTGGCGTCCGCTAGGAGCGGGCCGGCTGCGCTGGCGGCCGGACGGGCTAGCGCTCGCTGGCCGGTCCGCCTGCCCCGCCGCGCGCACGCGTGTTTTTTTTTTTTTTTTGTCCTCGAGCCGGCTGGAAGCAGCCGGACAGGAAGCGGGCGCTGCGGCGCGGTGCGGGCGTCTCCTCCGCTGAAGGGGGCGCGGCGGCGGCGGCGGCGGGGGGCTTCCGAGGCCCACCCCGGACGGGACAGGCCCTGTTCCGGCGCGGGCGGTGACCGCCCTCGGCCAGGGGAGGGGAGTCCGGCCGAAGGCCGTGGAGGGTCGGGGGGCACTCACGTCCCTCGCGCGAGGGGCTCCCGCCTGCACGTGCTCCAGGCCTCGCCCCGCTCGCTCCACCCGCCTGGCGCAGGGCGCGCTCCCGCCAGCGCGCCTTTGTTCCCGCCCCTCTCCGCCGGGTGACGGCGGCCAATGGGGCGTGGGCGTCCGGGCCCGGCCCTGCCCCGTCGCTGCCGGCCCGGCCCACGTGGTGTGGAAGCGCTCGCGAGCGCACGGCCTCCACTCTCAGCGCGGCCGCTGCTCTTCCAAGCTCCCCTGGGCCGTCTCGATCCCTGGGACGCGCGTCGGGCCGCGCGCGCTCGCCTGCTCCGCGGTGGTGACCCGGCTGTTAGGGAAGCCCGGGACGGTTCTGGGGTGTGTGCGTGGGTAGGGGGGCCGCAGACGCCGCCCTCAGCCCTGGGGACCCGAATAGGCCGAGTTCCGAAATAGCATCCGGTAGGGAAATGGTCGTGCTTTCGGTGCCCGCCGAAGTCACTGTGATCCTGTTAGATATCGAAGGTACCACAACCCCGATTGCTTTCGTGAAGGTGAGGGGCGGAAGGGAGCGGGGAAGTTACCGGTGTTGAAAAGCCAGTTTTTGTGTGTTTATTGTTTTTTGAGTACTGCAGACTGAAGGTTCCCGGAGATGGCGGTGTGGCCGGCTGTGTCCTCTGGAATGGGAAGGTTGCGGGCGCTGTTCGCGGCGCGGTCTCCTTCCTCCCTCTCCCTGGCCTTGTGCTGGGTCAGATAGCAGATGGGTGGGAAGGAGGGAGGCCGGTCAGTCCCGGTACTTGGCCGACCTCAGTGGGGTGGTCCTGCAGGCTTCTCGTCCTCCCTCCCATCTCTGTGGGGAGTCCCGGGTGTGGACGCGACTTTGACTTTTCTTGAGACGTGATGGCTGCCTGTTCCGCGAAATCTCCCCGTGTTCTCTTAACGTGATTGGGTCGGTTTATGGCGCCCTTGATCACTTGTAGATGCCGTTTTCCTTTAGCCACGGCAGGTTAAAGCTGTTGTGAAAACGTCCCGTTCCTAGGGTGGCTGGTAACTAGTCTACACCCCATGCACAGCACACGACTTCACATTAAAGCAGGCTTCTTACATGCAGTGTGTGCCATAAGTCTGTCTGGCTAATAATCCAGCTACTATAATATTGGAAAGATGCTGGCATTGCAGGTGGCAGCTTCACCCACTGTGCCATAGTGCCAGCCCATTTTCCCACATTTTGTGATCACACCAGTGACCCCTGTGGCAAATCTCAGAATGGCCACTAAATGCTGTTCATTGAGGTGGCTTCCTTCTTGTAGAGTGTGACAGAATAACTTGGCTTGGTTTTCAGAGAAAGGGGGAATCCTCATTTTTGTGGTTTGTGGTTTTTAGTCCATTCTGGTGCTGTGGCTTTCTCTGGTGTCACTGGAGTGGGGACAGGAGAGGTAGTGCTGGGCGTCAAGTGTGTGCCATTCTTAGAGAACTTGGGGACTAAGTTGCCTCAGACAAGTCAATTTCATAATCAACAATACCCATCTTCCACCATTTTCCCTGGATGGTGTCTTCATTAGGTAATGTATGCTACTTGGAATCCCATGGCAAACGTATCCTGAGATGGTAAAGTAAAAATTCCTTAGTGGTCTAAATGAAGGTTTTTTTTTTTTTTTTTTTTTTTCCGTTCTGACACCAGACTGCAAATTCAAGACAAGATGGAAAAGACTGATTCAGGGATCTTGTTTAAAGGATAGTTTCTTGTGTCCTGTGTGGGCATGTAATATTGTTATTGTTATTCCATTGATCTGATTTACAACTTATTACAAATTTCTCAAAACCAGTGTTTTTGAAAGTATGCTTAGAAGAATATTTTATACATGGTAAATATGCAGAAATTTCATGAAGTGTATTCTGTGGGAAATGCTAGTGTGAACACGTTCGGCCAGGTTTCTGTATCTGGAGACTTCTCAGAACGTCTGGGTAACACACAACACCCCCACTTCAGTAGTCTTCCAAGAGTGGCATTTCACAGCTTGTAGCAGAATGTGACAAGATCTAGCCTTCAGCCGCCTTGTAACTGGGTGCTAAGTCACTTTAGTCCTTGGAGCCTGGAATTGGATGTGTGTGTTGGGGTACCTGTGGGCCTGCAGCCCGACTTCCTGCAGTGATGGAAGGAAAGCTGAATGCCTGTGAGACCCTTCACTGAAGCTCCAAACCCGTGAGGTGCATGCTTGACCTCCATTTTACTGAAAAGGAGTACTGCTGTATTGAATGTTAATGCCTAGAATTTGCCTAGAATTTTGTTTGAAAACCTTGCTTTATTGCAGCTGGCCTCTGGAATGGGGAGCGCAGTGTTTGTCCTGTCTCCTGGACACTGCTGCCAGGTTTTTGAATGACTCAGTTGATAGGAGAGCACTTTAATTAACTGAAGTACCATAAAAGCGTATGATAGCAATTGCAGCTTATATTACCTGTTTATGGTAGATTGAGAACTGAACCCTTGGACCAGGATAACTACTGGTGACACATATCTTATTTTGGTGTTTGGTTCTCCAGTGAAAATGGAGGATTATAAGAAGAAGCAACCCTTGAGGTACCCTTAGGAAGCCCACATTCTTTGTGGAGACTGCAGTCAGTTCTCCTTTGACGTTGAGCTGCCATGACCCCAGAGAAGGCAGATGCTGTATGTGGTGACTTTGGGAATAGGTGATGTAAATGAATACTAGTGTTTCCTGTCAAGCCATTAGTGTACTATTTAGCTATGCACTGTAGAAGAGGCATTGGGGCAACTGTGACGGTCGCCGTGAAACTGAACAGCCTACTTGGTGGTCAGCTCAACAGGCAGTTGGCGCATGTTGTTTTTGAGCACTTTGAGCTAAGTGTGTGCAGGAAGCCACTCACCTGGGCAGTGCAGGGTTCTTGCAGGACCCCACAGCTTCTCTCTTGGCACCATGTTAAGTGTTCCTCTGTGCCAGCTTCTTGCTCCATCAGACCATGACACACCCCGAGGCTCCAGGGAGCATGAAGCCGAGCTTTACCTAACCAGCGATTGCACTTTGTTTTCTGAGTCAGAATTTCAAATAGCCAGAGCAGGAAGGGTGCATAGGGCCATGTATAGTGAGTGTTGTAATTGGTTAATTTCCTGTCTGAGCATTTGAGGTGAGGGGTGTGCTGTGTGGGGATCATGGTCAGAGTGGACACCGCCCCACCCTGCCCTGTAAGCCTCTCGCCTCTGGAGGCTTTGGTTGGGGTTTTGTTTTCTCCCTGCTGACTGACTGGCCCTGTGCGGGGATCGGCCCCCCCCCCCCCCCCCCCCGCCAACACTTGATCATGTACACCATCACAGAATTGGAGCAGACACTGTCAGTGTCATTTCTGAATTATGTACACACTGCACTGTAGAATTGGAACTTACTGTAAATTGGAACTGGAGGATGGGATGAAAATACAGATGAACATTCTCTCACGCCAGTGACTCCTCGTTGTGTGCCCCTAGGGTACAGACACCCTATTGTGCCTGCTCGCCTCTTTGTCCTTGGTGATGAAATCGCTATCTTTGTGTATTGTGGGATTCTCATGTGTTTAGAGCTAAGTCAGTTTCAGAAGCAACATCACCACTAGGCCTTTCAGTTTTCTACTTCAGGAATTCTCAAGCGTTTTGGGTGGTAGAAAATGAGCCCTTACTCTGCAAAGTGCTCCATATTTGGTGGCTTTCCTGTGGCCCATTGCATGTACATTCAACAATGGTAATGATAAGCATATTATCTCTAGTTGCTGTAAGTGCTGTGTTAATCTATACTGACTTTGTCCCTAGAGAAAATACAGGGTTAGGTTCTTCAAGAGCCTTGGTCAGTTTTGTCATCTGTTAATATATAGCTTTGTTTTGTGTGTGCTTGTTTCCATCATATGTGTGTGTATGTGTGTGTGTACCTGTGTACGTATATGTTTAAATGGGGGGGCTGGCAGTGTGGAACAGTGGGTTAAGCCACTATTTGGTGTTCCTTTATCTTACATTGAGGTGCCTGTGCTTGAGTTCCTGTTCTGCTCCCATTCCAGTGTCCTGCTAATGCATGCTCAGGGAGATAGCAGATGATGGCCCAAGTGGTTGTGTCCTTTCCCACCCTGTGAAAGACGTGTGTCCAGCCCTGGACATCACGGGCATTTAGGGAGTTGGCCGGCTGATGGACAGTTTCTGTGCTTCTGCCTTTGAGAGGGAGGGAGAGGAGTGAGGAGCCAGGAACTATGTTCAGGTCTTCCGGGTTGGTGGCAAGGCCCCAAGCTTTCAGGGCCGTCACCTGCGACCCGGCAGAGTGTGCGTCAGCAGGACACTGGAAAGGGAGCAGAGAAGGCCTGCAGCCCCCACATGCCAATGTGGGATTCACAGAGGTGTGATCGATTCTTTAACACAGTCTCAGCCAGCAGTGCTATAACTCTCGTGTATACATGAAACTTGCCTAACATGTATTTTTCACCATTAAGTCCATCACAGCCTTCTTGAGTTTACAGGTGCTAGATATCACTTAAGCACTTTGCTTTGACAAGTGGTCATGTATTTAGTGTTTCGGTGTCTATCAAGGCTTGTCGTGTCTTACTCCCGTTTGAAGGGATCCTGACAGATTCATGATCAGTATACTTGAGCTCTAAGAGGTTTTGGTTCGAATAATGGTGACAACAGACTTCTCATTGGATTAAACGCCCTTGGTTGGTCGTTGGAGCAGAGAGGTGCCCAGGCAGAGTGAAATCTAACTACTACACACGTGGCCCGTGGACCAATATGGCATCACATTGCGTTCCAGATCTTAGAAGAGGGAAGTTACAGGTGTTGAAGGTTCAATTCCTGAATCTAATAAATTAGATTTTTCAGCTTTCCCTTGATTGGTTTACGCTTTGCTGAACTTGCACGTTCAAGTCGAGCGCCTTCATGATGTCACTGTTCTTGTACCTTCAGTGCAAGTGTAGGATCTCATGCCTCTGTCGCCTTAAAATTGGTGCTTAGCTGTGTTAAGCTGTGGAAGTGCCGAGCTAAGACTTGCCTCTGCTCCTGAAGGACTGTTTTGAGCAGGGATTTCTTTTTTTTTTTTTTTTTTAAGATTTATTTTATTTATTTATTTATTTTATAGATTTTCATTTTACTTTTATTACAAAGTCAGATATACAGAGAGGAGGAGAGACAGAGAGGAAGTGGAGCTGCCAGGATTAGAACCGGTGACCATATGGGATCCTGGCGAGGACCTTAGCCACTAGGCCATGCCACCAGGCCCAAGCAGGGATTTCAAACTCCTCACTCTCCTTTGTGTGTGTCATTGCCATGTCTTCGCCAGCTTAGCAGGTGGTGCTGTGTGGTGTCGTTCACGTTTGCTCACTTCTGAGCTATGCAGAAAGCTGCTCCGGGGCAGGGACCAGGGCCACCACTGTGCTTGGTGCTGGTGACGAGATGTGTTCCAGAATGGGTGTGGGAAGGGTAGCCCTTTGCTGTCCTTGCTGTTCAGTGGTCCTCAGGGTTAGGCATTATTGTGGTTGAACAGCGTGCAGCTCAACTGAAGGTTTATACAGGAGCATTAGAATTTTCATTGACTAGCATAAGATATAAGTGTTTGATAGAGAAGGAGAGAGATCTTCATTTCCTCACTGGCCACCACCAGTAGGTCTCCAGCAGGAACAGCACCTGGATCTCCATGAGGGTGGCAGGGACCTCCAGGCTCACTGCTTTCCCTGTGTGGTAGCAGACGCTGGGCCAGAAGCAGAATAGCTGGGACTCAAACTGGCACCTCTCTATAGGGTGCAGGCTTAACCCATGATAGCATAATAGTGGCTTCAGAAAAATGTTTATTAGGTTGAGGTAAAGAGCTAAATACATTATTCTGTAGAAACTTTTGTTAGTTAAGGATAGAAAAATATTTCCCTCAAATCTTTTTCCTGAAACTTGATAAAACTACAAGTGCAGGAAAGTTTCTTATAGATGGTCAGAGTCCCTATTGCTGCTTTCGAAGGTGACCATGAACACTTTTGTGAATACTCTTTCGGTAAATGTTTCTTTAAAAAGTAAGGCATTTACGGTGGCGTGGCCTAGCGGCTAAAGTCCTCGCCTTGAACGCCCCAGGATCCCATATGGGCGCCGGTTCTAATCCCGGCAGCTCCACTTCCCATCCAGCTCCCTGCTTGTGGCCTGGGAAGGCAGTCGAGGACGGCCCAAGGCTTTGGGACCCTGCACCCGCGTGGGAGACCTGGAAGAGGTTCCTGGTGTCCGGCATCGGATCGGCGCGTACCGGCCCGTTGTGGCTCACTTGGGGAGTGAAACATCGGATGGAAGATCTTCTTCTCTGTCTCTCCTCCTCTCTGTATATCCAGCTTTCCAGTGATAATAAAATCTTTTTTTAAAAAAAAAAAGTAAGGCATTTAGGGGCCCAACGCAGTGGCCCAGTGGCTAAAGTGCTCACCTAGTGTGCGCTGGGATCCCATACGGGTGTCAGTTCTAATCGGCAGCCCCGCTTCCCATCCAGCTCCCTGCCTGTGGCCTGGGAAAGCAGTCGAGGATGGCCCAAGGCCTTGGGACCCTGTACCCAGTGAGAGACCCAGAGGAAGTTCCCGGCTCCTGGCTTTGGATCGGCGCAGTACTGGCTGTGGCGGTCACTTGGGGAGTGAGTCATAGGACGAAAGATCTTCCTCTTTGTCTGTTCTCCTCTGTGTATATCTGACTTTGCAATAACAATAATAATAATAATAATAATAATAATAATAGAAAAACCTTTAAAAAAAAGGCATTTAGATCCTTGAAAGAGGAGTTTCCAATTGACCACCACCCCAAATTGCTGATTTTAACATATAATTTTCATGTATTTAATCTATAGATAGGAGTTTTATCTTGCACATTGAAGTTATTTAAAGGGTATCGCACAATGACCCTGAAATGTCTATCCGCCTACTGATGACTCTTGAAACTCTCCTCCTGGACTGGGCATTTGGCCTAGCAGTGAAGGCGTTGGTTAGGATGCCTGTGTCCCAGATTGGATGCTCCTGACCCCAGCTTCCTGCTGACACAGACACTGCGGGACGCAGTGATAACTGTAGCAGTTATATTCCTGCCGCCTGTGTGGGCGAGCTGACTGTGTTCTTGGCTCTGAGCTCGGCGCCTAGCCCGGCCATGGCTGATGCTGGCGTTTGGGGATTGAATTCGCAGATGGGCGTGTTCTCTGTCTCTCAAATCAATAAACAAGTAAATAAAAGTTTTAAAATTTTATTCTCTCCTTGCAGCTCACCCTTTGTTACTACTGTGTGAAAATAGTAATCAGGAAATCTTATTTTTGTGTAATATTTTTGAATCTCAGGACGAGTGACCTGGTGGTTAATACTGCTTGGAGCACCTGTACCTTTATCAGAGTCTGCAAGCTGGCCCTGGCTCGGTTCTGAATTCTGGTTTCTTATTAATGCCACCCTTTGGGTGGGGCAGCCTTGGCAGCTCAAGTCATTGGGACCCTGCCACCCACACGGGAGGCCTGGATTAAGTTCTTGGTGCTTGGCTTGGGCCAGGCCCAGCCCCGGCATCCGAACCAGCAGATCAGTGCTCTGTCTTCACCTCTGTGTACACACGCGCTGGCTACTTTCAGATTTCACGGTTACCAACTCATTTGGTTTTCAGAGCTGGTTGTGCTTTAGGAGATCCAGCTGGGGTTCCAGATTTCCAGCTTCAGCCTGGCCCAGCCCCACTATGAGCATGTGAGGGGTGAGCAGTGGATGAAACATCTGTCTGTCTCTTCCTCTAATCCTGACTTCCAAATAAATAAATATTTGAAAAACAAAACTGGTTTTAGTGGCAGTAGAGGTCAGAAGAGGGCTGGCCCCTGGCCCACACTAATCCTATTGTAACTGGTACTCATCTGCTTACTCCAGAATTGTGTGCAGAGCTGTCGCTGTCTCAGCCCCCCAGCCGCTGAGCCCCTTCTGTACGACAAAGAGGGGATCATTGTTTTGTCAGTGTGTATGTGAAAGGCTGTTTTCTTTCTTGGCTTTCCAGTGATTCATGAAGTGACTTTCTGGCAAGTTCCACTTCTAATGTCTAAAAAGTGTATAGAACTGGGTCCAGTGTAATGAGTCGATTGACTAATCCTCCTCTTGCAGGAAGAGCTGGGATCCCATATGGGCGCCACCTACTTTGTGTCCTAGTGGCTGCTCCAGTTCCCATCCAGCTCCCTGTTTGTGGCCTGGAAAGGCAGTAAAGGATGTCACAAAGCCTTGGGACCCCGCAACCACACAGGAGACCAGGAAGAAGAAGCTCCTGGTTTCAGATCAGCTCAGCTCAACTCAGCTCAGCTCTGTCTGTTGCAGCCACTTTGGGAGTAAACCAGTGGACAGAAGCTCTTTTTCTCAGTCTTTCCTTGTTTAAATCTGCCTTACTAATAAAAAAAATTTTTTTAAATTATATGAATACATGTAATTTTTTAAAAAAAGATTTATTTTATTATTCTTTTTCTGTTGGAAAGGTAGATACACAGAGAAAGAAGAGAAACAAAGATCTTTCGTCTGCTGGTTCACTCCCCAGTGGCCACAGTGGCCAGCTTTGAGTCGATCTGAATCCAGGAGCCAGAAGCTTCTTCCTGGTCTCCTGCATGGTTGCAGGGTCCCAAGGCTTTGGGCCATCCTCTACTGCTTCCCCAGGCCACAAGCAGGGAGCTATAAGGGAAGTGGGGCTGGCGGGACACGACCTGGTGGCTATATGTGATGCCAGCAGATGCAAGGCAAAGATTTAGTCACTAGGCTCTCAAGCCAAACCCTAATAAAAATTTAATAATAATAGCAGTAGTGTAGCTGACATTGAGAAAAATGAGGCTTGAGGTCTTAAAGCTAGCTAGAATCTCAGCGTTGGGACTTTGCTAGGGACTTTGGAGACCAGTGTTTGGCACTGAAGCCAACCTGTAAGAGGCTGCCTGACCACTGGACTCGGCCTTGTGTGGATCCAGCTCGTTGTGCAGGTTAGGAAGATTAGACCCCTTTCGAAACAGGGCACCCAGGCCATACAGATCCAGCTGTTGAAACTCAGAAGACCTCTGTTCAGTAGATGAACTGGGTCATCTCTGTGTGGTAACTTACGCTTAATTTTTGTGCATCTCTGTGAAACAGGGTAGGTGAAAGCGCGTGTTTTATGAGGTCTGAAAGGAGCCTATTCGAGCCTTTTCTCAGTGGGTTAATTGAGTGATTTGAGTGCTTGCTAAACTGGCAGTAGTTAGATTCCGAATATATTTGGAAGGTAGAGCTGAAAGAATTCCCGAGTCAGTTGATTGGATATAAAGGATGGGAGAGGTCAGAGATGAGTATTAAATTTTTCCCCTAAGCGTTTGGAAGGCTGGAGGTTGCCCTTGGCTGAGAAGCGGGGATGTGCACAGGAGGCCAGAAAACAAGGAACCAAGAGTTTGAGATGCATATTTAACATCCCTTTGGGGGTGTGGAGTAGATAAGAGGTCTAGAAGGTAGTGGAAGTCCCTGAGGTCACTGAGGAGTGGGAGAAGTGCCAGAAAGGGCCTTGTCGGTGCTGGCGGTGACTCATGTTGCCACTGCGGCTCCTGTGGCATTGCTGCTGGTGCTTTATGGAAATGTTACAGAACTGCCTGTTGAACCAAAGCCTTTCCTTGTCTTAGTGCGAAATTTCTTTGAGAGTCAAAGCTGTATTAGAAATTCCCATAGGGAATATAATACGAAGATCCAGGGATTTGGATGATCCTGGTGAATTGTACTCCTGGAGACTCGGGGTGGCTTCCAGAATCAAGGTTTGACAGGTCTGGGTGTAGCTCTTGGTTTTATTTTGTGCTAGAAGTAAAACCTCCTTGAACCTCACTTCTTAAATCCACTGTTCGGGGTCAGCCTGCAGGGAGGATCCAGGGAGGTGCCTGTGAGCTCCCATCCCTCCCCCCGACTCTTGGGGACTAGGTCCCTGTCTGGCACTGTGCTTCCCGTCTTAGTTCATCGCATTACTGACATTCTGTCTCTGATGTGTGTTTTTTTAAACCTTGTTCCGATTCGCTAGCCTCCTTGTAATGATCACCTTCCCTTTTAAATGCTATTCACTGCACTTAATTAGATTATAGTTTATCTTTCTTTAATTATAGTTTGACACGCCTGGTGGGATTTAGAAGACACTTTATCAGCAGTGTTTTTTAATTCATTTTGAAAACAGATGATGTAGTCTGGTGTTCATTCCTAAAGGTTTTAGTTTTCATTTAGTTTTAATTTTTTTAAAAGATTTATTTATTTTTATTGGAAAGGCAGGTATACAGAGAGGAGGAGAGACAGGAAGATCTGTCTGCTGATTCACTCCCCAAGTGGCAACAACAGCTAGAGCTGAGTCGATCCGAAGCCAGAAGGCTGGAGCCTCCTCTGGGTCTCCCACACAGGTGCAGGGTCCCAAGGCTTTGGGCCATCCTTGACTGCTTTCCCAGGCCACAAGCAGGGAGCTGGATGGGAAGCAGGGCAGCCAGGATTAGAACCAGTGCCCATATGGGATCCCAGCGTGTGTAAGGCGAGGTCTTTGGCCATTAGGCTACCACATAGGACCCAAGGTTTTAGTTTTCTAAGGGGACATGCCTTTGTTGGTGTCCTGCGCTGTTCCACTCCACGAAAACTGGGACAGTGGGTCGTGGGGCTGCCTGTGAGATGCCATCCCTTGGCCTCCACTGATAGGGTCTAGGAACCTGCTTGGTCAGGTTTCTTGTCTGGAATTCACTGGAGATACTGATACTCTTTCTCTTCCGTGCATCTTTTAAAACCCTAATTCTTTCTAAATTTTTTAAGAAAGATTTATCTATTTATTTTTATTAGAAAGGCAGATATACTACCCTCCTTGTAATGGCACTTTTTTTTTTTTAATTGGAAAGTCAGATTTACAGAGAGGAGAGACAAATTCTTCCATCTGCTGATTCACTCCCCGGATGGTTGGAGCTAAGCCAGTCTGAAGCCTGGAGTTTCTCCCATGTGGGTACAGGATCCCAAGGCTTTTGGCTATCCTCACTGCTTTCATAAACCTAAGAAGGGAAAACGGAGCAGCTGGGACACAGACAGCGCCCCTATGGGATGCTGGCACTTGCAGGCAGAGAATTAGCTGCTTGAGCTATTGTACCAGCCCCTGTGATGATACTTTTTCCTGGGTTAGGATGTCTGATCCCCTGCGGCTGCATGTAGCAGTTAGAACACTAGAACTCCTTCAAAAGGACTGTTTAGGAGGAATTTTAATGACATACCTGTTAACTATCTGGTAACCAATTCAAGAAAGATCTATATAGGTACATGAATAACCTGGTTTAAGTTCCTGTGATATTACTGCTATACGTTATCTGACAGTAAATGCTGCTAAGAAACTAAACTGTGTGGGAAACCCAAAGTGTCTGACCCAGAGGAGGCGGATGGTCCAGCACAGGTGTGTTCTGTCCTGAGATTGCCCCTAGGGCTGTGGATTCCCTGCCCCCATGTGACATAGCTGTGTTCTTGAGGCCACAGTTGGGTCATGCTGAATGGAATTCTGGTTTTTCTGAGCTCCTTAGCCATTCTGACACAGCTGACAGCTCTTGTCCATTTTGTTCCCTTTAATTTTCCTGTTTTGGTTTGTTTTTTAAATCAACCGCCTGATTTTTTTTTTTTTAGTTAATTTAATTGCTTTTGTAGGGGAATCAGGTTTTTTGTTTTTTTTTTTTAAGATTTTATTATCATTGGAAAGCCGGATATACAGAGAGGAGGAGAGACAGAGAGGATGATCTTCCATCTGATGTTTCACTCCCCAAGTGAGCCGCAACGGGCCGGTGCGCGCCGATCCGAAGCCGCGAACCAGGCACCTCTTTTTTTTTTTTTTTTTTAAAGATTTATTCATTTTTTATTACAGCCAGATATACACAGAGGAGGAGAGACAGAGAGGAAGATCTTCCGTCCGATGATTCACTCCCCAAGTGAGCCGCAACGGGCCGATGCGCGCCGATCCGAAGCCAGGAACCAGGCACCTCTTCCGGGTCTCCCACGCGGGTGCAGTATCCCAAAGCTTTGGGCCGTCCTTGACTGCTTTCCCAGGCCATAAGCAGGGAGCTGGATGGGAAGTGGAGCTGCCGGGATTAGAACCGGCGCCCATATGGGATCCTGGGGCGTTCAAGGCAAGGACTTTAGCCGCTAGGCCACGCCGCCAGGCCCAGGTTTTTTTTGTTTTTTTTTTTTTAAGATTTATTTTATTTTGTGGAAACAATGGTCTTACCTACTTTCCTGTAGCCCTTGGCTCCTTGTGCCCTAATCAGCTATTTTGTATTTTATTTTTATTAGAAAGTCAGATATACAGAACGGAGGAGAGACAGAGAGGAAGATCCCATCCGATGATTCACTCCGAAGCCAGAAGCCAGGAACCTCCTCTGGGTCTCCCATGTGAGCACAGGGTTCCAAGGCCTTGGGCCATCCTCCACTTCTTTCCCAGGCCACAAGCAGGGAGCTGGATGGGAAGCAGGGCAGCCAGGATTAGAACTGGCATCCATTTAGGATTCTGGGCATGCAAGGCAAGGACTCTAGCTGCTAGGCTATTGCGCTGGGCCCAATAACTTTATTTTATTTTTTTTAAATATATTTTTATTTTGAGTTTTGAATTATGTGTGATTCATTTCACTGAACGTAATGGACTCTAGTTGGGACCACCTAGTTGTAAATAGTGTAATTTCATTCTTCTTAGTAGTTGAATAATATTCCATGGAGTAGATGTACCACAGTTTCTTTAACCACTCTTCTGTGGGCGCACATCTGGATTGTTTCCATGTCTTTGCTCCAATAGCTTTATTTTTAAAACATGGTTGGCAAATTAATTTTTTAACTGAAATTAATTTTTTTTTTCTTTTAAGATTATATACATTTTAATTGTGGAAGAAGACTGGACCCCTCTCCCCAGAAGTTTTTTTTATGTGAGATGTCATGGCCCAGAGAGATCCTTTGTAAAATTTATGTCCATCTCAGTTTAGATTTTGTTTTTATGCATTTGAGAGTCACCAAAATATAATTATGTGTTACATATGGTATGTAAACTATTTAGAGAATGTGGTCTGTTTTTAAGAACCATCAAGCCACCTAATTTTCCTTTTTTTAAAATTCTCAGATGTTTAACAAGAAATAGTAGGCCAGTCATATTTTCTTGGTATTGCTGAATTTTCTGACTGACAAATATTAGCGTTTCAAACACTGGAAATCCTTTGCTTTGTGTGATTCCCTTGGAAAGCTCCTAGAGTGGTTTCTGTACTCCAAGCAGTCCTCTCCACGGCGTCTCACACTGTTGTCTTCAGAGGACACTGCAGACCTCTCATTAAAGCCACTACTGGACCGTAAGGCAGTTCCACGTTTTGATTTGTGAACGTTTACTTTGCATCTTCTTTCCTTAGCTCTTCGGAAATGTTGTTCCCTTAACAGAGCTCTCAGTAAGCTACCGATGAGCTGTGTCCAGTAGTAGGAATTATTGCTTGGCTGGTGTCCCCTCTAGCATTAGTGGAATTAATCACGGTCCCTAATACTCATTTGGTACTGCTAAATGGTAACAACCCCAGAGGTGTGTGGTATGAACTAAAAATCATTCACTCATTTGTAGAATCCTGGGTTTATTGCAACTTTTGTTTCATGCTATTGTATTTTGAAATTATCTATAAATGGAGTATAATGACTAAAGTAGTTATGGTTGTTTTTGGAATTATTTTTTATTTGAAAGGTAGAGGTACAGAGCGAGAAAAAGAGGGGTAGAGACATGGAGAGAGTGTCCACGTGCTGGTTCATGACTCACTCTGCACATGGCCACGATGGCCAGATCTGGGCCAGCCCCAAGCCAGGAGCTCAGTGCGAGTCTCCCGCGTCGGTGGCAGGGGCCACGCATCCCAGCCATCTTCCTCTGCTCCCTTAGGCACACTGGCAAGGAGCTGGATCCAAAGTGGAGTAGCTAGGACTTGAACAGGTACCCATGTAGGATACCAGGCATCACAAACACTGGCTTAACCTGCTATGCCACAACGCTGGTCCCCGGAATTAATTATTAACCCTAAACATTTTCAATGGATAAGGGTGGGTAGTAAGTACTGGCTTTTAAAATTTCCATTTTAGAGCATTTGTATGGTTTAGCATATGCTAGGCTATGATACAATTACTGAATTTTTAAGTAAGCAACATTGAAGGCACTTATAGATGTTTAATAAAGCCTTCACTGTGGTCCGGCTGGTCAAGCCACCACCTGCACCGCTGACATCCTATACGGCATAGGTGTGAGTCCTCGCTGCTCCACATATATGATCCACTCCCTGCTGTGCACTTGGAAAAGCAATGGAAGATGGCACAAGTCCTTGGTCTCTTCACCCGCATGGCAGACCTGGAAGAAGCTCCTGGCTTCACCCTGACTCAGACCTGGCTGATATGGCCATTCAGGGAGCAAACCAGCAATGAACAGTCTCTCTAACTTTGCTTTTCAAATAACCAAATAAATCTTTTAAAAAATGTTTAGAAAGAATGAGTGAAGTCTTCACAATTTAGCTGTTTGTGGTAACACTTTGCACTAAGATGAAAGTTTGCTAACATACTGACCCCAGATAATGGTAGTCTAGTTGTTACACTGAATACTGGCTTTGTTGCCTAGCTCTGCATGTTTTACTCACTAAAAGGGCGGTTTTATAGTAGTTGAAGGAGGTGAACTGTATGATCAGGCATTCTGTAACTTCTGGCTTTCTCTCAAAGTTCAGAATTATTTAAAGCTATACACCACTTACTTCTGTGAGTGCTCTCAGAAGGATGGCTGTGGTTCTTAATTCCTTTAGAACTATCTAACATTCAGAAGAGCCCTAGTAGAAGTTGAGTAAGTTGACTATACTTGTGGTTTATCTGGGATCTTCTCTGGTAGGTTACCACTAAATTTGAGTGAGGTGATCCTTGCTCCATTTGAGTATCTGTGCTGGAGAATATTAAGTGATTAAGTGCCAGGTGCTCTCCATAAACTATGTAATAAAAGTGATGAGGACATGGGGCTGGTGCCATGGCATAGTAGAGTAAGCCTCCACCTGTGGTGCCAGCATCCTATATGATGCTGGTTTGAGTACTGGCTGATCCACTTCTGACCCAGCTCCTTGCTTACGGCCTGAGAAAGCAGTGGGGGATGGCCCAAGGACTTGGGACCCTGTATCCTGTGGAAGACCTAGAGAAGCTCCTGGCTTCAAACTGGCTCAGCTTAGGCAGTTGTGGCTTTTTGTGGAGTGAACCAGCAGATGAAAGATCTCTCTCTCTGTCTCTCCTCTCTGTACATTTATATTTCAAGTAAATAACTTTTTTTAAGTGAAAAAGGCAGATAACATCTTTTTTTTTTTTTTTAAGATTTATTTTTGTTTCTATTGGAAAGGAGGAGAAACAAAGAAGATCTTCCGTCCGATGTTTCACTCCTCAAGTGAGCACAACGGCTGGAGCTGAGCCAATCCGAAGCCAGGAGCCTGGAGCTTCTCCCAGGTCTCCCACATGGGTGCAGGGTCCCAAGGCCTTGGGCCATCCTCGACTGTTTTCCCAGGCCACTAGCAGGGAGCTGGATGGGAAGTGAGGCCGCTGGGATTAGAACTGGTGACCATATGGGATCCCAGTGTGTGCAAGGTGAGGACTTTAGCCACTAGGCCATCGTGTCGGGCCCCAAATAACGTCTTAGTATTATGGAAACAGTTTGACTAACTGGCTCCTGGGCCTCTGCCTCTCTTGGATACCCACAGCAGCACCAGCTTCCCTAGATGCCCTGCTTGCTTTGTCAGGTGGCTGAGGTGAGGCAGTAGAATGTCTACAGAATGTTCTAGTTGATGAATGCTGACTGTGACTTCCTGTTTTCTGTTTGCTAGGACATTTTATTTCCTTACATCGAGGAAAATGTCCGAGAGTACCTACAGACGCACTGGGAGGAAGAGGAGTGCCAGCAGGATGTCAGTCTCCTGAGGAAGCAGGTGGGCCCTTCCTCCTCCACACCCCCAGGCGGCCTGGAATCCAGGATGCCTCCAGTCTCGGCTGCCCACCTGCCCAAGCCTGCTGCCAGACGTGCTGGAAAGCCAGTGCCTATGCCAAGTTCTTGCAGTGACTTGCCTGCTTGGGAGTTCACAGCCCACAGTGCACAGCACAGCATTTGCTATTACTAGAATTGCCTCTTTGTGGAGCTGTCTCAGGAGCATGAAAAGACTGTATAGCCCTTTCTGAGGGAAGTATAAAGGGCTGCGTGCAGTCTGTTTACATTTTTCATTCCTGACCCCTCCTCATCTTTACTGTCCCCTGCCTTGCTGCCTCCTCCTCTGTGCCCCGGGTCCTTGGGGCCGCCCTCCCCCCGCCCCCCCAATGGCTTGCCTGGCCCAGCCTTCGCTCCTGCCTCAGGCTCCTGCACTGCCGTGTGTACTCGCGGCCCACCCAGTCTGCCAGCTCTCACATTATGGGGTGCTCTACAACTCCTGTTGTGTTACTTCTCTTACTGAAACTGCTTTCAGTGGTAAAGGTATACAGAGCAAACTCACTGGAAGTTACTTCCTAGTCAGCTTGTATTGCCGGAGTACAGCTCCAGCCGAGTTCGGAACTTGTGAAGGGTGTGGATTAGATGTTCCAATTTTAGTATATGTGCTGCCAAAGCGAGCACTTTTTTTTTTTTTTAAGGTATGGACGCTTTTATTGGGTTGGTTTGTGTGTCTCCCGTCTCTCTGCTCTTCTGACCCTCCACAATCCTCCCTCGGTCCCGAAAAAACAGCAGAATTTTCTCCTCATAACCAAAAAAAGTAGTGCCCTGGACAGGCTTGTACCCTAAACCATTGGAGGAGGCAAATAAGAAATGAGGGTCCACGCTGGAACACGGAGAGATACCTTATCTTGTGGCAAGAATATGCGGCTAAAGGCAGGTGGTGAGTGGCGCAGAGGGGAGGAGAAGGCCGATGTCTAGGTCCTCTGCCCGGGCGGATTAAATGTAAAGTGGAAAGAAATGGACCACTGTGATTTCATGATCATAATGGACAATGCGAGAAAGCTGTCCCCTTTATTTATACAGAAGCAATCACAAGCTCTGGCACTGACTTGATGTCAAGGTCAAATGGGTGTATCCAAGAATAATTCTACCATTTGTTTCACCTAAAATGATAGAAGTTCCTACTGCGATTCCTATTCTACAACTCAATCTTGTATCACAAAGGAGAACCTAAAGATTAAGGAAAGAATGAAACCCTCAACACAGATCTCTTGATTAGCATAAGGTGGATGGGGATAGCATGAATAATAAAAGGCCCTTTTGCAGAATGTTATTGACATTGACCTCCAAGCTCACATTGATAGTAAAAAGTCAGCTCCACAGCAGCAAATAATGCCTGAATGGATTCGCATTCTTCCACTGGGTGTTCCATGCAAAGGAAGGTGGAGCTGCATTCGGGTGGCTGTAGAGACATCCGCGGGGCCCTGCCATGCAGCAGGAAATTCCTTGTGCCCTGCCTGCAGTGGAGCAATACTCTTCATACCTTCGTGTCCCCCACATCCACTGCACGGACCCCAGCATTGTATATTGCATACTATGGAATGTGCTGTGTACATTTTTAATGTTAGGAGTTAGGATTGGTAATAAAGACACACCCTTTGGGACATGGTGTTTTGGGTTTGTTGGATTTTCAGGGTAACTAACTCCCAGGTAATCTGAAATATTTTTCTTTCTTGTCTCATGCCTTGTTGTAACATATGTCCATATTCCTTCATTATAGTCTATAAGTATCTACTGTATGTGTGTGTGTGTCTATAGCCAGAGAGGTGCACTAGAGATACAGGCATATGCTTAGAGACTGGGCCGCACACTGCTCTAAATGGTGAGAAGGATTTTTGCAAGATTTGGCAGATGACTGAATGTGAGCTAATTCCACTATTTTACTAGCTTTTCGGTGATTTCCAGGCATAACTTACTTTGTATTTTTAATATTGTTTACATAGTTGACAGGGATGCATGCCCATGTGGGTTTAGGGTGGGGAAGATCAAGGTATGGGGGAAGGTGGGCACGGTGATGTTTCAGGTCTTTTTTTTTTCCTCCCATTTCTGCAGTGGGGAAAAGGGCTGGAGCTGCTCCTTGCTATCAGACTACCTCAGGCTGTGGGGACGAGGGACAGTCATTTGATGACACCTTAGAGACCCTGATGTGGGGAAGAGTGTTCTGAGGGTGTTACTTGAGGGGTTTTGTTAGTTCTGAGAAGTTGTCCCAGGGTTGAGAAAATCTTTCCAAGGTCCATTGGCTGACCAAGTCCACCGTAGTGCATCCACAGACCCAGACACTTGCTGCAAAGCTTGGCTAGAAGAGTTGCCTGACTTGTTCTGCTTTCTATCTGATGAGGAACTCCACAGCCTCTGCTGGCTTAGATGAACTGGCTGTCTTGTTCCTCATGTGTGTCTGGGCAGGCTCAGTCCTGATGCATGCACTCCAAGGTCAGACCACATATCTTGTGATTTTCCCTGTGGCTGGTATTTGAGTTCAACGATCTAACTGGGGAGTCCCCCAAGAAACCTCACCTGGTGGTAACCTCAGACTTGACTCTTTTGTGCCCCGGTCAGTGTAGGGTCAGGATCGGTCCTTCACCTGCACCAGCCACTGTATATTGGTAGATGCAGCATAAATTAATTTTATCATTAGACATTCTCTCCTGTGGCACACAACCTTCCTTTCAGTTTGCATGTCAGCTGTAGCAGTCTATGAAAGGTAATATAAGTTTATTAATCTGGTTTCTTTAAGGAATCATGTTCAGGCTTCTCGAATATAACACTATAATTTTGCAGCAGTGTTGGCATGCCAGATAGAAAATAGTCCGTTTGCTGCATTTGGGGAGTCTCATTTTAAGTGACCTGTTGTTGAACAAGCGAAGCACACCTTTCTCTTGTTTCTGACCTGCAGGCTGAAGAGGATGCCCACCTGGAGGGGGCTGTTCCCATCCCTGCAGCGGCTGGGAGCAGCGGGGAGGACGCGCAGCACATGATCCAGGCCGTGGCCGACAACGTGTGCTGGCAGATGTCCCTGGACCGAAAGACCACGGCACTCAAGCAGCTGCAGGGCCACATGTGGCGGGCAGCGTTCACAGCTGGGCACGTGAAGGCAGAGTAGGTAGCTGCCGTCTGATGGAGCGCTTTAGCTGCAGCCCCAAACACGCAGGCGCTTCCCAGTACAAGTCAGCGCGAGAAAAGGAGCGTTTCATCTAAACGGCGAGTGGTTGTTTGCAGCTGACAAACACGTTCTGCCTAGCTGAATCCCCCAGGCTGCATGTCGGCCTTTGTGGCCCTGGTTAAAGGCACTTCCTGGAAGACACTGACTTTTCTGAATGGTCCTTAGCCAGTGACTGACAGTGCTTCTGGGTTGCTTCCCAGGACCAGTAGATGACCTGCTGTCTCTTCTGTTAGGGAAGTGCGGATGCTGTGGAATTAGGCATCTGTCACTGTGGAGTTATTCAGGGAAGATCAGCAGTGCCCACCTCCATCCCCCCTTATTAAGACTTGTTTTTCGGCCCGGCGTGGTGGCCTAGTGGCTAAAGTTTCGCCTTGAACACGCCACCATCCCATTTCGGCACTGGTTCTAATCCTGACAGCCCGGCTTCCCATCCAACTCCCTGCTTGTGGCCTGGGAAAGAAGTCAAAGATGGCCCAAAGCCTTGGGACCCTGCACCCACATGGGAGATCTGGAAGAAGCTCCAGGCTCCTGGCTTTGGGGATCAGCTCAGCTCTGGACATTGTGGCCATTTCGGGGGTGAACCAGCAGATGGAAAATCATTGTCTCTCCTTCTCTCTGTATATCTGACTTTCCATTAAAAATAATAAATAAATCTTAAAAAAAATGCCTTTGGTAACTTTCTGAGGCTGTGCAATTTGAGAATGTCATTGTTATATGTAATAAAAAGAAAAAAAAAGACTTTTTTCCTCCCCTGGAAAGCAGAGTTGGAACTATGGAGAGAGATTATCCATGTGCTGGTTTACTCCTCCGATGGAGCTTCTTCCAGATCTGCCACGTGGTGTAAGGGCCCCAGCGCTCGGGCCGTCCTCCACTGTTTTCCCAGGCACGAGTAGGAAGCTGGATCAGAAATGGAGCAGCCAGAACATGAACCCACTCCTGATGGGATGCTGCCATTATAGCTGATAGTTTAACTCCTTCTGCCGCAACGCGGTCCCATCACTTTCCTCCATATTTTTCACTTTCCTCCGTGTCTTTTTTGTTTTGTTTTGAACAACTGCCCAGTGCCTTTGGGTCTTGCTTATAGAATTCCTGATAATATTCCTGCTTGAGTATTATGTTATATTGTATTATCTTAATGAGGCACTGTCATTAACATTTTGGGGGAGGGAGATTTTGCCTGACGTGGCCCTAATATCTACAGCTGTTTCCAGCTGCCTATTTTTTTTTTCCTTTTGTAGCAAATGAGATATCATCCCTTTAGTTTAGCACCTTACAAGGAGCTTTTGCTGCTTTCAGGGTGTGTGCCAGCAGTCTGGGACTATCAGCCAGTGTGTTCTGTAAAATACTGCAGGCATGGAAACAGCAGAGAGTGACCCAGCGGTGAGCCCTTGCTCGTCTTCGTTCCCTAAACCAGGGACCTGGAACATATTACCATAACTGCTGAAACACTGCTTTAGATAGCCGTCTGTGTATTCAGCTTGGGAAAATCCATCCTCCGTGACTAACAGTTAGAATTTGATGTGCTCATTTTGAACATGTTGGCCTCTTTCCTTTGGGTAGTGCAGCGTGGTAAGCTGTTCTATTCAGCAGCAGACCTCTGACTTTTCCAGTCTTCTAAAGATGCCACTTCAACAACAGCATCACCTGTCTGTTGTGGTGTTACTTCTTCCATTGAGTATGGAAGGCCTCATCATGTTGGTACAAGAGGCTGTCAAATCAGAAAACCAGATACTGTCTGTTGATTAGCGCGTATGAACTGCTGTAAGTTTCTTGACTGATTTGTTTGTTACAGATTCAGGTTTTCTTGGGTCTCAAGAAGTGTAATTCTGTTTCCTAGCTATTCAAAGGCTTGGAGCTTTGAAATCCCCGGCTCCCACCCCCGCCAAGTTTTTCCTTTTTAACTGTTTTGGGTTCAGTCTTTCTAAAAGCGTTTCCATACTTTCTTTTTTTTTTTTTTTTTTTTATAGGTTTTTTTTTTTTAAAGATTTATTTATTTTATTAAAAAGTCAGATATACAGAGAGGAGAGACAGAGAGGAAGATCTTCTGTCCGATGATTCACTCCCCAAGTGAGCCGCAACGGGCCGGTGCGCGCCGATCCGAAGCCAGGAGCCAGGAACCTGTTCCGGGTCTCCCACGCGGGTGCAGGGTCCCAAAGCTTTGGCCCGTCCTCGGCTTTGGGCCGTCCTCGACTGCTTTCCCAGGCCACAAGCAGGGAGCTGGATGGGAAGTGGAGCTGCCAGGATTAGAACCAGCGCCCATATGGGATCCCGGGGTGTTCAAGGCGAGGACTTTAGCCGCTAGGCCACACTGCCGGGCCCGTTTCAATACTTTCTTAAAGCACACTAGACATAATCCAACCTTTTCTTACTGTGAATTACATCACAAAGTATGTAGTAGTAAAGATATTGCTGTTTACTTCTCTTTAAATCCCAAGAATTTACATTTTTAGAAAGTGCTTTTTTCTTTTTCCCCTGTGACTCCTGTTTATTGGCGTGACTGTCCACAGTTGTTCTCCCCAGTTCATGGTCTCCGGGGCTGCTTCCCACCATGCGTGGCACCTGTTTTGACTTGCTGCATTTTCACCAGGTGCTCTTCCCTCTAGGTTCTTTGCGGATGTGGTTCCAGCAGTCAGGAAGTGGAGGGAAGCCGGGATGAAGGTGTATGTCTATTCTTCAGGGAGTGTGGAGGCGCAGAAACTGCTGTTTGGGCATTCCACGGAGGGCAATATTCTTGAGGTAAGTGACTTGATTTACTTTGCTTTTACAGCACTACTTGAAATATTGACCATTAAACGAATGTAATTACATTTGAAAGTGCTAAGCAGATCATAAGAGAGTTAGAAAAACTGGGGAGTGCATTACCGAGAAGGATGAGATGTCTTCTGTGGCATGGTCTGTAGATCCAAGGTTCTTAAACATAGTTGTGCACAAGAATCACCGGGGGAGTTTGTTAAGCCCGCAGACTCGCTGAGCCCTGTTGCCAGCAGGTGTGATTTGGCAGGCCAGGGCTAGGGTCAGGGGCTGCACAGGACACTCCCTGTGGGTGATTCTGATGAGGCTAGTCCTCCAGTCAGCTGTGCTGTGTCACAGGGGCACACTGCCTGTGCGTGTTGCCAGTAGGAGACAGAATTAGTTACCTAAAGGAAACTAGCGTAATAATTCTTTCAATTGTTAAAGTCAGGTTAGAACAAAGTAATTATATTTAACCATACTGTAGTAATCTTTTTGTCTACATAGTTCTTTAGAATTTACTTTGTCTTGAAAAAAATAAAACCAAATGATAAGCAAAATAGGACGTGGTACACAACCTGAAGAAAGCCAGCCCAGCAAGGGGCGCCCGTTTGCTGCTGGCACCTGAGAGATGCAGTGTCGTCGGAGGGGAACCGGGCACATTACAAAACATGGTGATGAGCCGGAGATGCCTGCGAGGCAGAGACAGACATCTCAGCATTTGCTGGTTCATTCCCACAAATGCCCCCCACAAGTAGGTCTGAGCCAGGGCAAAACCAGGAGCAAGAACTCCATCCTGCACGCCCACATGTCGGGCTATCCTTTGCTGCCGTCCTCGGCATGGAAATGGGGATGGATCAAAACTGGAATGGCTGGGACTCCCAGCTGGCCCTGCATTATGAGATGCCCGTGTCGCAAACCGTGGCTTGACTGGCAGTGCCTCAACACTGGCCACTGGGTACGCTTGTGCATGAGCTGATCAATAAAGGGTGCTCTTCCAGGACACTTGTCTGTTTACTTTTTGGAAGGTTATTTATTTGGGCCCAGTGTGATACCCTAGTGACTAAAGTCCTTCCCTGGTCGTGGCCTGGGAAAGCAGTCAAGGGCGGCCCAAAGCCTTGGGACCCTGCACCTGCGTAGGAGAACCAGAGGGGCTCCTGGCTCCTGGCTCCTGGCTTCGGATCGGCTCAGCTCTGGCTGTTGCGGCCACTTGGGGAGTGAACCAGCAGATGGAGGATCTTTATCTCTGCCTCTGCTTCCCTCTCTGTATATCTTCCTTTCCAATAAAAATAATAAATCTTTTAGAAAATCTTTGTCTGAAAAGCAGAGAGGCAGGCATACCACAGCCATAGCAGGGCCACTGTACCAGAGCTGCAGCCCCGCAGATATTGTCTTGAGGTCAGAGTATAGATCATGTATATTTTCAGTGATTTGAAGTGAAAATGAATGCAAATGAAAACCAAGTAGATGTTAAAATGATCCTGTATATATTGAGCTAATGGTTCTCTTCTTCCAAATGTTTACTGGAAGAATGTTTACATTCTTATAACCTCCATGAAGTTCGTTGTCTACTGGCTTTTCAGTGAATACTTGTTGGATGAGTGAAGTTACTGTGATTGTCACATGTTTCCGAGGAAGGGAACGTGAGGCGAGGGGTGCTGGGGTGCTGCAGGCATGTGGGGTTTCAGACTTCCTCTTCTCCCTGGGCAGCTGGTAGACGGTCACTTTGATACCAAGATCGGACACAAAGTGGAGAGCGAGAGTTATCGAAAGATTGCGAACAGCATCGGGTGCTCGACCAACAACATCTTGTTTCTGACAGACGTTACCGTGGGTGAGTACTTGGCCCTTGTGGGAACCGAGCCCACACTGTGGACACGTTTTCTCTTCAAGGACTCAGAAAAGCGACGTTGTGGAAGTAGTGTGTTGCCGTACCCACCTCCCTCTCTGTATACTGCTGCTTGGGTGCTGTGTGTGAAGTGGTACTGGTGAGACGAATTCTTCCCATTTTAACTCACATTTGTGTTTCTGACAATCTGCCTTAGATTATTAGTTCTCTGGGACTGAGGGTACCCGTAGAATGGGGTGCTGCCCTGGGGCAAGAGCTGGGTGCAGGAGAATGCTGCCAGGTTTGGCCAGCGCCAGTGGCTGCTGGCCTCCAGGGGCCATGGTCAGCAGCCTGTGGGAGCATCCCCTCGCCCCTGCTGTGCAGAAGTGGAGTGACTTCCACCCACGGGGGCAAGCCCACAGGCTGCTGCCAGGGGCTTGGATGCACTGTGGCTTCTGCTCCCGTTGCTCCTTATACTTCTGGTCTGTGGTTCTGGGCAAGCATTGCAGATACAGAGGCGGTACTGATTGGCTGAGTGTTTTTTGTTTGCTTGTTTGTTTTAGATTTATTTCTTTTCGTTGGAAAGTCAGATCTACAGAGAAAAGGAGAGACAGAAAGCCTCCATCTGCTGGTTTGCTCCCCAAGTGGCCGCAACAGCTGCAGCTGAGCTGATCAAAGCCAGGAGCCTCCTCTGGGTCTGCCACACTGGTGTAGGGCCCCAAGGCCTTAGGCCGTCCTCGACTGCTTTCCCAGGCCACAGGCAGAGAGCTGTAAGGGAAGTGGAGCAGCTGGGATATGAACCAGTGCCTACAGGGGATCCTGGCACATGCAAGGCGAGGACTTTAGCCACTAGGCCACTGTGCTGGGCCTGGCTAAGTGCTTTTTAAAGACCAGCAGTGTCAGCATCGCTATCATTGGTGTCGTGAGGAGCTGCAAGGACTTCCCAGAGAGGTCGAGGCAGAGCAGGCTCCGCCTTCCTGGTCAAGCAGTAGTTGTGTGGTAATGTTCGTGTCCTGCACCTGTGCAGTTCCTGGTCAGTCTGAATTGGAAGCGAGCCCCACTGCACAGTCATTCCCTAGCTTGAGATTTGAGAACTCTGAGGAATCGCCCCTTTTCTGCTCAGGTTGGCTTTGAAGCTTCCTGGAAGCTTGCAGCATCTGGTATTGCTGATTGCAGTGGGCGAGGAGGTACACGCATAGGCTGCCTCAAGGTCATGGTGGCCGTGTATAACATAGTGTCAGTACAAACCAGCCTCAACCGTAAGGGTGTGAGAGCATAGATGTTTTCCTGCTGCCGCCTCTCTGTGTGCCAACTCCAGAGAGCTTGCAGTATTGGAGTGGGGCAGGGCTGTGTCTGGGTGTCTGTGTGAAAGAGGAGAGTCAGAAGGCAGGTGGCATGTTTCTCTTGGACTGAAGAGTAGGTTGTTGTTCTGTGAGTTGCTGAGCTTTGGTCATGGCCCTGCGGGAGGCGGCCAAAGCTGCACATCCAGAGTTGGCCTGGAGCCTGCAGGCCTCGGGGTGAGGACCTGCTGTGTGGCCAGCTCAGGGAGTAAGGGCCTCAGTTACTGGCTCCTCAGGTCCCTGCCGGCGCCCAGGCTTCTTGGTCATATGATCACAGTGGTGCCTGCTGAACAGGCAGCACGTGTTCTGAGAAAGGTGGCCGCCACAGAGTGCACTTACGCACCCTGGGCAGGTAGCCCACTGCACGGCCAGGCCCTGCTGCTAGAGCCTGTGGCTCCTGGGCTGCTTCCCTGGGCACACGTGCTGGAGCTGAGTGCTGTGGGCAGCAGTAACACAGCAACACATGATTGTGCTCCTAAGCATACAAAAGGTGGAGTAAATAAGAGGCAGCAGCAGTCTTTCAGCCCTGCTGTGCAGTGAGGGGCCACGATTATGTATGCTGTCATTTTGGCAGTAGCTGTGATTAGAACTCCTGCCCTAAGAAAACTTACACTGCCCTCATAGTCTCATCTTTGCTTGTAGTTGGCTTTATAATATATAATTCACACACATACATTAAAAATTTTAAGTTTTTTCTCTTTTCAGAAAGCTTAAGCCACCTCTTTGGGCTGCAGTTCCAGAAATTATTCCTATCTTCAGGGATTAGAGCTAATCCCCACATTGGCATCAGAATAACATTAACTCTCCTCCAAGTCCTCCATAAGGAGGTTTGTTCCTCCTGTCTTCCTTCCCTGCCAGCCCCACGGTGGATCAGGCAGTGGAGCCAGCAGTTGGATCCTGGCTGCTGACACAGGGCAGGTGGTTGGCCGGCTGCCTCACTCTTCTCTGGTTATAGCTTTTCTGTCATCATATGTTCTGGTGCCATGTGCCCAGACTTCCATTGCCAAGGCCAAGCAGCCTGAGGTGATAGCCCAAGAATACCCAGGGGGGATTTGAAAAGACCTCTTGAATGAAACGAAAGGGGCCCAGAGTTTTAAGTCAACAGGTGTTAGTTAAGTGTCTCGTGTTTGACCAGTGGAGTAGTTAGGTGCCATAGGTCAGGGCTTGCCTCTTGGGGCCCGAGGGAGGGAGCAATGGCTAGTGTTGGTCTCTTGTGGGTGGAGATGGGCTCGGTCAGGTTGGTGGCAGTGCAGCCTGAAGCTCTGCTGCCACCAGCCAGGATGAGGGTCAGCAGTGGCCTTTGGGGCTCGAGTGAGGCATCGTGGAGTCAGCCTGCTTCACTGAGTGTTCCCATGGGCCTACACTCAGGCACTGTTACCGGGAAGGTTGAGTGGCCCTCTCCCAGAGAGCAGGAGAAGGCTCTAGGTGGGGTGGGAGGTGGGAAGGCCCTGCCTGGCATATGGGAGATGAGGTGGGAGGTGGGAAGACTGTGCTTGGCATATGGAGGTGGGGTGGGAGGTGGGAAGACACTGCCTGGCATATGGAGGTGGGAAGGCTCTGTCTCCTCCTCTCTGTATATCTGCCTTTCCAATACATATAAATAAATCTTAAAAACAAACAAACAAAAAAGCGAAAGAAGAAAAGGGAAATGAGGCTTCCTTGGAGAGAGCAGAATTGAAGAAAGATGGAGGGGCAACAGGAACCTTTCTTATCTTTTCAGGGGCACACATCGCAGCACTTACTGAGTCAGAGTGAGGGTTTCTGATAATGTTAAAGAGAATGGGAACTCCAGGGGGTAGGAGGTTTTAGAACGGAACCTGTCACAGAGTAAGTGCAGTGCTAAATTACCATGTTACCTGGTGTCCTGCAAGTGGAAACAGCGGAGAGATGTCACCCAAGCGATCTCCTACAATACATAACTTACCTAGTTTCATTTAACTAGTCTTTGATTCCTACGCCTACCCTTACCCTCTTCAACCACACACAGGCAGAAAAGCAACTGGCCATAACATGTCCAATTATACTGTTGGGATGGAGGTCAATATGGAGTGTGCAGCAGCCCTAGTGTAGATGGTGGTGCTGCAAGTGGGGCTATTTGAGCTGGATTTGGAGAGCAGGCATTTGCTGGGCATGAAGTCAGGCAGCGACCATGGCATGTTTCAGGTCTGGAGACAAAAGCAGGCCCTTTGGTCCGGCGAGCTCCTAGCGTTCCTTTTGGCCTGTCTCCTTAATGGTTGTAATTACCACCCACCTGTCCTCCAGGAGACAGTTGGGCACTCGCCAGGGTGGTTGGGGGGTGTGAACTGTGGGACAGAGCGCAGTCCCTGGGCCCCAAGCTCTCGGCTTCCCTCTGATGCTCTGCCCCACGCTGTGGTTTCTGCAGAGGCCAGCGCTGCTGAGGAAGCGGATGTGCACGTGGCCGTGGTGGTGAGGCCTGGCAATGCGGGGCTGACGGATGACGAGAAGACCTACTACAGCCTCATCACGTCCTTCAGCGACCTGTACCTGCCGGCCTCCACGTGGGGAGCGTGCCCCGGGAAGGCCTGCTCGCCCGCAGCGCCGGCCCCCTAGTGCGTGCTGTGCACTGATGGCAGATGGTCACTTACTGATCAGCGGGCACACATGTGCAGGTGTACATATGTGTGTGCTCATGTTAACTTCCAGAGGGACATATGTGAAAATATTTGTTCAGTCCAATGAAAAATGAAACTTATTTAAAGATGCTTTATATGTAGAAAGTGTTTGAAACGATAACTGTAACCTTTACTGAGGGCAAAGTGTCGATAGAAGAAATGGCTAAAGTACAGATTCAATGTGTCATGTTATCAAGTGCATACCAAACCTGAAAGCTAGTTTTAGAAATCATTCCAGAAGCCTTGTTATGTTAAAAGCGGGGAATATTTCAACATTCCTGATAAGAAATGACTGCCTCCGTTTAATTGTGAATTAGAAGGTCCCAGCAGCTGCACTTCCTGTTCGTCTCCCTACATATAAAATCCCAAGTACTGTTCCTGCTCCAAAACAAAGCAAAAATGGGAATGAAACTTCATTTGACTCTTGATCAATTAAGTCACTTAAGAATCTGTTCCTTTAAGAAAAAACGTGCATTATCATTGTGGCGCCCTCAGCAAGCAGTTGCCTTACCTGTGAAAAAAGTATCCCACGCCCCTGCTAGAATAGGGACGCGGTTCCTACCGTCTGCCCAGACAGTCCTAACCCTGCAGGCTGTCATCGGCACCGATTTTATAGTTGCCTCTTTAACTACGTAACATAAAAAGGTTGTGTTGCAGTTGGTCCATAACGTTAAAAAGTACGATGTTATATAATATTTTCCTCTGAAATGAGGTGTGAATCTTATCACAGCATTAGTGATCCTGATTTGATCCTAATAGGATGTCATGTCTATTTCATGTTGTGATAAATAAAAATGTTTTTGTCTCCTCTCAGTTTCATTTACATTTCTGAATGACAGCATATGGGAGACTGGAGTCGGGAGCTGTTGTCTTGATCACGGGTGTGTGTTTAATATTCCTGTTTGTTTGAAAGGCAGAGAAGGAGAGCCAGAGATCTTGGCATCTGCTGATTGTCCAAATGCCTGTGACAGCCAGGCCTGGGCCAGGGTGACACCAGGGACCCAAGTCCTTGAGCCCTCATCTGCTGCCGCCCGGGGTGCACCTGAACAGGAAGCTGACCTCAGGAGTGGAGCAGGACTGGAGTGTAATGGGGATTCTCTCGGTTGGAAGGCGGGCATCCGCGACAGTGGCCTAAGGGCTGCAGCAAACACCCATCCCATTGTCAGGCTTGGAGGTGTGTGAGAGAGTGTTGTGTGTGTGTGTGTGTGTGTGTGTGTGTGTGTGTACACGTACTACTTCATTTGGATTGAAGCATTCAGATTATCAGTGGAGTATTTTATATTGTTGAGACTCTTACTATTTGAGGCATGTGACCGCATGTTGGAAGGATGCAGTTCTAGTTAATCTGGGAAAGCTAATTAATCCTGAAAGAAATAATTTCCAGAGTGACTCAGTTCACCAGAAGGAAGTAATGAGAGTACAGGGCATATAAAAGATTTTGATCAGGGCCTGGCATGATACTGTAATGGTTAAGGTCCTCGCCTTGAATGTGCCAGGATCCCATATGGGCGCCAATTCTAATCCCGGCAGCTCCACTTCCCATCCAGCTCCCTGCTTGTGGCTTGGGAAAGCAGTTGAGGACGGCCCAAAGCCTTGGGACCCTGCACCCTTGTGGGAGACCCGGAAGAAGCTCCAGGCTCCTGGCTTCGGATCGGCACAGCACCGGCCATTACGGCCATTTGGGGTGTGAGTCATTGGACGGAAGATCTTCTGTCTCTCCTCCTCTCTGTACATCTCCCTTTCCAATAAAATAAATAAATCTTTTTTAAAAAAGATTTTGATCAAAGAGCTGTTTTTGATCGAACAGTTGTGGAAATATACCAGAGTAGAAAACAGGAAATGAGTTTCAGGAAATCTTAGAAATGGGAATAATTTGGAAATGTTGATAAAACCACAGATGGTAGTATAAGGATAACCTTCCCACATCTCCTAGGAAAGTTCCGAGGCAGACAGCAGAACAGGGTGACAGTGGAAGTGGGGAAGGGACAGTGGGAACATGGGAAGGAAACGAGGCAGGAGCATTTCCCGTTCGTGAGGCACCAGAAAAATGCTAACTTACCCTGAATAACAAGGGAAAGTTGAAGTACAAGACTGATTTTGTCATAGTGGGGTGAGTTTAAAACGAAGAAAAAGGCGGGTGATCACAATTAAACATGATGGAGACTTCCAAAGAGCCCCAGAGAAAAGAAAGCAGAAATAGGGCTGTGGGGAGTGGGCAAGGAGAACTCAGGCCAACTCCTGGTCCCTGGACAGGGCAAAGGAAAGCTCTGGAACTTCCCCAAAGAGCAGCACTGAATTTCTGCATCTGGTTTGCAGATTACAAAGGGGACAAGGGACTTCTCTGGCTGGGACTCTTCCTGTCACCATTCCAGATCTGCCGCTGATTGCCCAAGTGCCACTCATTTCCCGTCTCGGCCAAGACCCGAGTTGGTGTGATAGGAGAGCCACTTCAGACAAACAAGCCCGTCCAGTCTTAGGGGCAGCTCTGGAGTGGCAAAGATTGTTTGTCCTTGTGTAACGCTGGCCTTCGCTAAACCCAACTGTTCCTGTCAAGTTCAGAGAAAGCCACTGGCCAGAAAGGTGTCCCTCAGGCTTTGCCCAGCAGAGGGCGCCCCTGCTCCAGAGAGCTTTTCAAATGTGAGGACACGAGGTGGCTCGGCGGGAGAGAATACCAGTACAATTTATTTATTTTTTAAAAACGAACAGCATGAGATGGGAAGAGTCAGAGTAGCTTGGAAAGATAGCAGCGATCCAGTCGCGACACCCGTCCTTTCCCGTTAGCCTAAGTTGCCGTTTGGAAGCATCTGATCTTTCCAGAAGCAGTGCTAGTGAGCCAATGTCTCCAGGTTTTCCTTCTTCCCGTCGGAGTGCAGAGTTGAATATGATCTGCGCCAAGACAATTTTCCGTCCTGACACCTGTGCCCACATGACAGAATGATGTTATCAACCTGGCATTGAAGAAGAACCTGCGGTTCCTGGGAATTGGAAGTAACTAACAAGTGGGGTGCACCCTCCTTGTCAATGTAACCCACAATTATCCTTCTCGGGGCTTTGCAAGCATCTCCACTGTGTGCTCCAGATCTGATGTGTGTGCTCTTGGCGGAGACACAGTAAGAGAAGCCGGGTAACAGAACTGCTGTGCTTGTTCAGGGAAGACACGAGGGGGTGGGGGCAGTGTTCAGGGGTGCTGCACATGGGACGCCTGTGAAACACTGGGCAGAACCTTCCCACAGAGTGGCAGCAGTGGAGGCGGTGAGGCTGGCACCCCGAGGGTGAGTCTGAGTTGTACTCGCAATGTGGGAGATGCCCCTAGATGATTCTGAGCGAGAGAAGAGTGATTCACTTTTGTAAGAATTCTCTGTTGGGTACACTGTGGATACACAGCAAGCAAGACTGGGTACAGCAGAACAGGTACCCTGGGGAGGAGCAGAGACCCCGGAGGTGCTAGAGTCGGATGGAGAGCGAGGAGTCGGGTGGGCATGTGGCCCAGCAGGTAAGACTTCAGAGTGCCCAGGATGGATGCAGAGCCTGCAAGGCAGCAGATCATGGCTCAAGTGCTCGTCACCCTGTCGCCCATATGGCAGACCTAGATTGGGCTCCTGGGTCCCTGGAGACTAAACCAGAGGACGAGAGCTCCTTCCCTGCCTTTTGAACTTGAAGCACACAGTCACATACACCAAAGACTAAGATATTTACAAATCAATGAGCAGGCTGGGCCACTAATCAGGAACTAAACTGGACTGCGGCGTCAGGGGACCAGCACAGTGTGAGTTCAGAAAGCCTGCTACCATGGCAACCGTGGCTAACGCTCAAAGCTGGCCAGACACTGGAATACCTGGGTGCAATCCTTGCAACTTCTAAGACTTGGGTGTCTGACCCTGCTTCCCAGTAGCAATGGGAAGTTGCCCTGTCTTTAGTGCTCATGTGCTTCCAAAGTATCTAACAGTAACCCAGAAGTCTGCACAGAAAGGCATCGGGGAGATTTGCTTCCTTTGTTTATTTTGGGAAATTTCAAAAGAATCTATTTTCACCTACTTGGAAGGCAGAACAAGAGAAACCTCTTTCATCCATTGGTTCACTAACCAAATGCCCGCCACAGAGCAGGGTCTGGTCAAATTCAGAAGTCAAAAACTATCCGGGTCTCCCCCTTGGGTGGCAGGGGCCCAAGCACTGGTGCCATTTCCTGCTGCCCCCCAGTTCCAGGTAAATGTGCTTGAAAGAACAGATCTGACCCCACAGGAGGAACTATTGACAGTAATGGTGAGAAGCGATGGTGGTGGCTTGCCATGGGCTGCAAACAGACGTGGGAACAGACGTGGGAATGTTCAGAATGTTGTTGAGATAACAGTGACTGCACTTGTTGACGGAAGGGATTTGACAAGGTAACCCCAGGATTTTCTGTTTGAGACACTCAGTAGATGGTGCTACTGGGAAAACTATGCCACTGATGTTAAGATGTGAAGTATGAAAGGCAGCATAGACACGGATATAAATGTGACCACAAAACAGTTGCAAACAAGTGTAGAGTTCAAGGCCAAGGCCTTCCTGGAGATGTGCTTTGAAGGTTCATTGTCAAACAGATGCTGTTAGAAGCCATGGGATGTGGTCACGGGGCAGAATCCGCTGAGACAGAAGACAGCCTTGATGAAGCAGAGGACAGAGTTCAGCAGAGGAGGTGATAAGACGGGGCTGTGGGAGGGGGAAGGCAGGAGGCCGTTAGGGTTAAATGAGGCCACGCGCCTAGGAGCATAATCCCACAGGATTGGCGGCCCTGGTGAGAGGGAAGAATCCCCTCTTGACTGTCAGAAGACATGGCAAGTGCATCAGATGGTCACCAAGCAGGGGACATTTCTGCTCAGCTTGGTTTTGGAGGCCAGGTGCTAGAGCGCACAGCAATGCCGAGACTGTCGCATTGTCCTTCCTTGTCCTTCCCAGCAGCGGGTCTCTGTTCTCCCTGGGGTTGGGGCTTGCAAGCACCTGCCTCGTCCCAGAATCCCAGGCTCAATGCCTCAGGTTACCTGTGCCTCTTCCCCCGCCCCTCATTCTCCTCACCCAGGTGGCGTGTTGCTCAGGATGCCTGTCCACCGTGTTCCTCTTCCTGCCAAGCTGTGCCTGAAGCCCCAGTTGTTCATCCCCTGTGAAATGAAAGGCAGTGGTGCTAAGACCAGACATGGTGCTTCCAAGTTCCACACTCCTAAAGGGCCAAGCTTTCCAAGGCTCACTCATGTTTACAGCACTCATTCAGTTTGTTATCTTTAACCCTTTCCACAAGCCCCTGTCCTCCCGCACCCCTGCCTCCCCACAACTTCACTTGCATTAAGTTCATTTTGATCGCTGTGTTGAGGACAGGGTAAAGGCAGCGAATGAGGGCAACATGGGTTTTGCTTGCAGATTACTGCAAAGCCAAGAAACAGTATTATTGGCTTGGACCACAAGAGGGCAGCAGGTTGATGAGTGAACTTGAAAGGTAGTGCAGATAGGATTTGATGAGGCGTGGAGTTTAGGAGGGAGAAGAGATGAATGAGCAAAGGAAAGATAAACTGTCCTTAGATGAGAAGACTATACTGCAGGGATGGGGGGAAAGGAAGTGAATTAGAGGGTTCAGATCAGATGTTCTCAACTCCAGTCATATGGAGAGGTCATAAAAGCAGTTGAATATGCAGATCTGAGATTAAGGATACAGGTCTGGGCTGTAGCAGCTGGGCAAAGTTGGCAGTGCTTATTATAATAATATTATATATAATAATAATGTCTGTTGCTTCACTCCCCAAATGCCTCCCCTGCAACAAGCTGGGGCTGGGCCAGGCCCAAGTAGAGAGCTGACAGATCTCCACATATGAGGGCGCCAAGGACCGCCTGAGCCATCACCTGCTGCCTCCCGGTACACACTGGCAGGAAGTGGAAGCTGGGATGGCGGCAGAGCTGGACCTCCAACCCAGGTGTTCAGTTATGGGCTGCCACAGCCCCCGAGCGATGCACCTGCCGCGGCATTGCAAACCAAGACAGCGATGGAGCCAGAGGAGGTCCTGGGACAGAGCAATGGTGTCCTCTGATGTTATATCGTCAGCGAGAAGCTGATGCAGCCAAGAAAACGGAGCAGACAGCAAGACAGCAGGCAAATTGGTAGGGAGGCTGTTCTGGAAGGCAGATGGAAAAGGGTTGCCAGTGGCGAGGTGGGGCTCTGCTAGTGGGGTTACAGGTCAGGGAAGCTGTGAGGATGGAAGCAGGCTGCCCCAGAGAGAGCCCCTTTCCTCCGTGTCTGGGTGAAGATACGTTCTCTGGTATTCTTGGGCATTCCCACTTTGAAGGCATGATGATGTCCAAAGCTCCCGGGACTCCTGGAATGCCACTGCAGCTGCGCACAAAGGCTTCTCCCACTCTGGGCATGTGGTTGGCAGCGCCACCTTCCAATATGGCTACGTGATGCACTCAGTCACATGGGTCACTTGCTGTTCGGAGCTCTTCGGCAAGTGCAGAAACAGGTGGTGGGACACAGCTGCAGCATCACCGGGCTCAGGTTACTCCCACGCCCCGAACCTCTCCCTGGCAGGTGCTGGCGGGAATGAGATTTCTATCTTATCTGGGGATGGCAAAACCCAACCTGCCATGGCACAGTGCTCAGCATAAATCAATGCTGATGTTTAAGTTCTACTTACAGCCGAAAGATTACAAGTTCCATGACTTGGAAGTTTGACTTTCTCACACAAGAGATAAGAAAACCGAACAAATAATAAAACCTGATCTCTGTCAGTTTTCCATTAAGGAAAAACTCATGTCTCTGCAAGTAGAATTGTTCTAAAATAATTTTCTTTCCTAACCAGGAGAGGAATTTCACTTCTTCACAAGGACAACCCAAAATGTAGTTTAGTGGATTTGAACCTTGGCTCTCCAGGCCGGCCTCACTGCGCATGTGCACGCGGCAGGAACACTATGGTTCTCACGTCAGGGGTGGTTCTGGGCCTTGTTGCAGGTGCATCCTGCTAGAACTGAATTGTTGCCACCCAGCTGGTATCCAGAGAGTCTCAACTGGCTACCTTACCCATGTTAACCCTGACGCTCATTTGCAGCAAGGTCTGGCTGAGTGTATGCAAAAGGAATGGCTGGGTAACAGACAAATCACAATTCTGCATAAAAGGATTTTATTGAGTGGCCCCGGGTCCCAATGAATGTCAGTTACCGCTTGATTGTGCTGCTGTGTACCATCACATGTGCTCTTCAGGAAGTGTGCAAGTCATTACCAAAAGCTGATTGCCTTGGAGTGTGCGGAGTAGAAGAAACCCTCACAAACCATTGTTCTTTCATAGGCTTTTTAAAATACAAAAATGGAAACAAAAAAAGAACCTAAAAGGAGTATTCCAAACTAATAACATGTCCCCGTGGACCAGTCACCATTGCAGTAAGATGCCGTTTCGTGGGAGCATATATACTCTGCAGGCTCCGCAGGACAACGGGGAGCACTCACGGTCTTGAGTTCTAAACGCCCAGCAGGCGCACACCATGCGCTGGGCAGTAGGAAAACGGCTGAACCAATGTGGTTGTGGGGAAGGTAATCTTTCAACCAACTTCCACAGTTTTCAAGATTGTCAAGCCCTTAAACTGAGAGAGAGAAAAAAATAACTACAACTGGGCCATCCATACATATTGAGGACACAGCCCCTCTTTTGGACATGCAACAAGTGCTCCATTCACCCGGCTCCAAAAAACTTCCCTGTATCCAGCATGAGTTCTATTACCTATCCATATTCATATCTCATTGCACTTTCTTGTGGATTTTTCTCCGCCTGAAATATAAAAGCAGCAAGATGACTTGTTTTTCCTGCAGTTGACTTTTTTTCGTTTCAGCATGGCTGAACCCATAGTGAATTCTCCTCTTGCACTTGGTCTACATCTCTGTCCATAAAGATTAAGGAAATTCATGATGAACAACCAAATTATATAAAATAAAAACTATACGTGGCAAATGACGGAAGCAAAAACGACACCAGAGGCCGGCTGCTGCCATATCTCATCAGGCCTGGCCAGACCACGTCCCCACAAGATGTTCACATTTGGAGCCTTTTTTAAGTCATAGTGATTCAGGTCCAATTCCCAATGGAGTATTTCACTCTCTGAGGCAGTGGCCTTTCCTTTCATCAGGTCCACACGGTTGACCACGGAACTTTGATGCAGGGAGCGTTCGTGGGGGAAGCTGGAGCCAACCCGTTGCACGGCCCCATGCAAGTCACCCTCCGGCATCTCCACACAGCATCCATGCAATCAGATGACACGCAAGGAGCTGCTCACAATTTCCAAGCCCGAGTCCGAACTCTGGGGGCTAGTGCCAAGCCCTGGGGACCCGGGGGCAACCTAGAGAGCTGTCATCCTGCTCTCGTAAGCGTGATTGTCACACCCTCCTGTAGGGCAGGGTGCTCAGGATGTGTGGAGCACGTGGTGGCAGTGGGAAAAGCAGGAGGTACTGGAAGAGAGGGGGACGGGAAGAGACGACCATGCACAAGCCTCTGGCCTCCCGCTCTGTCGTGCATATATTTTCAGTGTTAACAGCGTGGCTTCCAACACCTAAGGACTTATGCTTTGCCAGGACAGAAAGAACTCACCCTGGAAAGCTCATCTGGCAGATGTGGACTTGAACATGTTTGTGTGTGTGCGCGTGCGTGAGGTGTGTCTCCAGGTTCAGCGTCTGGGCCCCTCTGGTGGCTGCACCACCCTCATCAGCAAGGCGGCCCCGACGGGGGGGGTCACACCTGGTCAGTCTGGTACTCGGAGGCCTCAGACAGGCTTTCTGAAAAGCTCAGGAAGTTCTCCTGGTACTCGGAACACACGATCTCGTAGCGGTAGTGCCGGAACTCCACAGCCAAGGTGCCGAAGTAAGACAGGAAGCACATGACCAGGCCCCACTGGACCCGGGCTGCGTACATGTCGATGTCTTGGGCCATGAGGATGAAATCTGAACAGGACTGGTCAAGGACAGCATACGCACCAGTCGCTGGGGGACAGGTTCCTGGGCAGGGAATCCAAGAAGAGGGAAAGCCGCGGCTGGCCCCTCTCAGGTGCTGCCAGAAACTTGAGGTGAGCAGAGATTTCTACAATTAACAACATTTAGCTTTTGGGGTACTTTTTTCTTTTTTTTTTTTATAAGTCAGACAGTCATCTTCCATACACTGGCTCATCTCCCAAATGCCCATAAAAGCCAGGCCTGGGGATGGAGCAAAGCCAGGAGCTTGGAACTCAATGTGGGTGTCCCATATGAGGGGAAGGACCTAAGAACCTGAGCCATCCTCTGCTGCCTCCCAGGGTGAGCATGAGCAAGAAGCTGGACTGGCACGAGGGCACAGATGTCATCCCCCAACACCGCTGGTGTCGCCTAAATGCCCACCCCAGATAACATTAGCGAGCTCCGTGTGCCAGACACGCTGCTGAGTTTCCTCCTGAATGATCTTCATCCTTAACAACAATCCTATGTCAGCCCGTTTGCTCAGAAGTAGGGAAACAAAGCTGAGTGGATACCAGCTTGCCTGAGGCTGCTCACACAGGTATGAATGGGTGGAGCTGCAGCTCATGGAGCTGACTGCCCGGCCATGAGCTAATCCCTCCACTCTACAGCTGCTTCAGAGATCTGAGACCACCTAGAAGATTACAATGCTGAAGCAGCTGCTTGGCCAGTATACATAAATTATATATAGAATATATATAAATTGGACATATTATATACAGTATATATACTTTATTTTAATGTACATATATATTTTAAATCACTGCAAATGACTAATGGGTTCCTGGTTACCATAACATCCATGGGAATCATTTCAAAGGTATCAAATTGACAACTCAAATTTGACTGTACTGTGCTCCCAATCATGTCAGGTCTGAGTGAGTGACAGCTTGCCTTCTCACATTCACTACTGGCTTCAGGCTATTTTCATCGCTAGTGTTGCATTTTAAACTTGTGCCCAGATGAAAACAAGCAATTAAAAAAAATAAATGGATGAGTTTCCTGTGCCTGAATGTGTATTCCATGTACAAACACCTATGTGTTCTTGTCCCCCGAAGGGAAGGGGACAAGTTTACAGCGTGTTGTTACAAAGCCAAGAGGCTGAGGACTAGCTATGTTTGCTTTAGGAACGTCAGAACTATCCCCCATAGCGTCAGTTCTGTCTTCAGAACTCAGACCTACAATCTTAGATTTCCAGAGAACAGAACATTGTGTAAAATGGCTTCAGTCAGCTCTCTTTTTTACTAGGCCTGGATCCCTCCACCTAGGGACCCGGCTCTGAAGCACTTGATACAGGCTCAACAGGCACACTCAGTCTGCATGTTACCCTCTGACCGAGGGGGCAGAACACTGCTGACACGATATTAACTTACTACTCCAGTTCATGGGGCCGTGGACCCATCTTCAGGTCTCACACAGGCAGAGTTTACACCTGTTTGACCACACAATGTCTGAGCAGGCTGCTAGCAGGGGGCAAGCTTTTGGCCCGAGTTTCATGCTTTAACTGAGGGCTTCAGAAAACCAAGGAAATGACTGAATGGCACCTGATGAGGGCGGAAGAAGACTCTAATCATTGCCACTAATTAATCAATGTCTTCCAACCCGGAATCTCGGCCCGCCTTACAGCCAGCTTCTCTAAGGCCGGATGACACCATGGCTGCTGGTCCAAATAGCCCCACATTTCAGCCTCAACCTACCAACTACTACTGGTGTGTTCACAGGCATGTTAACCTCCACATAATTCATCTTTTTAATTTGTTCAGTCAGGAATAAGAGAGCTGACACCTTTAAAGTATTTAGCATCACATTTAGCACACTGCAAAAGGAAATGTTTGACCTGGTGGTTAAGCCTCAGCTGGGATGCCCGGGTGAGAATTTCCAACTCCACTTCTGATTCCAGCTTCCTGCCCGGGAGGCAGTGATGGCTCGGGAGCTGGATCCCTGCTTTCCACGCAGAAGACCTGGACTGAGTTCCTGGTTCCTTGGCTGTGGACACAAGGACAGTGAGCCAGGAATCAGGAGCAAACCTGAAAGATTTGCTTAGCCAAATGACACTAGCATCCTCAGCCACAGTGTGGTTCATGAATTTGTTTTTTTCAGAGCACTTTCCTGAAACACAATTGTCTTTGTCTTTTGAAATTCATTTCCACACTAACAATGTAAGTAACAGGAGTATTAATAAAGTTACAAGTGACATTTTTCTTTTAAGATGGAGAAAAAGCCCACCATTCTCTTTTGGTGACGTATTCTGTGTTTTACACAAAGGGAGACTTCCATGGCATTAATGGTAAGGCGAATGCATGATACCGTTCCTGCAGACAAACGGCTCAAGGAGGCAGCGTGTGCCTCAGCTCCAGTTCCCGACCTCCTCTCCGGCGTGAGACTTCTGTGGCAGAAGTTGTGTTTGTCATGATCACTTATTTTTTTTGCTCTGAAGATTCTGACAGGTATCCTAGCCCGGTGGGTTCCTTGGCCCCATGTAGCTGTGTGGGCATCTCCCCAGCAGAGGACCTGCACACACGCAAAGGATACAGAGGACCACACAGAGAGTGATCACCGCCGACAGGATGACGCGTGGGATCCCGGCCCTCCGGCCTTCGTTCTTGATGTTGACTTTGAGGGTCAGCGCGGCCTGGATCCAGCAGGTCAGGGTGCCAAACCCGAAGGTTAAGGACGTGCCCACGTTATGGATCTCCTCATCATTTGTGAGCTGCAGGATGAACACAACAGGACACGTGGAGGCCCATTTAGAAAAGAAGACACGTGGGAGCGGGAAGGCGGGAGGAGAGCAATCTCACTCACAGGATGGCGGAGTCTGACCAAGAGCAGAGCCCATCACCTCCCAGGACTTTCTCTGTCTATTCTCAATGGCGAGGAAGATAAACAAGCATTGTCCCCAACCCTTAGCAACGTTTCTCAGAAAAACCATGCTGGCAGTGGTGAGCCTCTCCTTCGATTTATTTTCCAGGAAAGCTTTGTAGGAAAACAGGAGAGTTACAGAAATTGGAAATGTTGGGGTCTGCGCCACGGCATTGCAGTTTAAGCCTCTACTTGTGGTGCCGGCATCCTATATGGGCTCCAGTTGAGTCCTGGCTGCTCTATTTCCCATCCAGCTCCTTGCTAACGTGCCTGGGAAAGCAGTGCAAGATGGCCCAAGTCCTGGGGTTCCTGCACCCATGTGAAGGACCCAGAGAAAGCTCTTGTCTCCTGGCTTCAGCCCAGCCCAGTCCCCACAGATGGGCTATTTGGGGAATGAACCAGTGGATAGAAGGCCTCTCTCTCCTTCTTTCTCTATAAATCTTTCAAATATAAATAAATAAATAAATAAAAATTTTCTGCAAATGTACATCCCAAAGTTTGTTTTCCAGGCCAAGAAAATGAGCCCCAGCGTCTAGCTGTGTACTTATTGATTGAAGACGGCCAATGCTAGACAAGTCAAGCGGTGACTGGTACAGACAAATAAACCCCACGGTGGTCGTTTCGTCTACAGAAGGGGCTGATCCTGGCAGTGACCCACTCATTGTCAATGGGAAGTGAGTTTTATTTTCCCATAATACTTAGGAAAGCCTGGCACCTCTGAGATGCGGCCATACCTGGAGATCCTGCAAAGCAGAAGCAGATCTGACGAGCCATAGTCCCAGCAGCCTGAAGGAGCCCTTTTGAGATCATTCCGGTGTGAGTCAGAGATGTCAGTCCGCTCCATCAGAACCTGTGGCTATTTAAGCATCACTGAAATGTCTTTTTATAACTACATATTTTAAAGGATTTATCTTACTGTTATTTGAAAGGCATATTTATATAGAGAGGAGAGACAGAAAGATCTTCCGTCCGCTGGCTCACTCCCTACATGGCTGCAACAGCCAGAGCAGATCCGATCTGAAGCCAGAAGCCAGGAGCTTCTTCTGGGTCTCCAGCGTGAGTGTAGGGTCCTAAGGCTTTGGACCATCTCTCCTGCTTTCCCAGGCTACAGGCAGGGAGCTGGATGGGAAATGGAGCGGCTGGGACACGAACTGGTGCCTATATACAATTTCACTGCCTGTAGGTAGAAGACTAGCCAACTGAGCCATTGCACCAGCCCCAGGTATTTTTTTGTTTTGGTTTGGTTTTTGATTTTTTTTTTTCAGATTTATTTTTATTGAAAAGGGATATTTACAGAGAGAAGGAGATAGAGAAAAAAGGGCAATTACTAATATTTTTAATTATACATATAGAAAAATAAAGTCTGCTAAAGGGATGGCTTATGAGCCACAAGGAAAATACTGTTGAAGAAAATCACCACTGCCAAAGCAAGTGCAGAGGATGTGAGGAATCCACACTCTGCAGCGAGCCGCGGACGGAGGGGCGGGGAGCTCCAGGAGGCAGCAGACGGGCAGCTGAGCAGCGCGGTCGGGGCCACGCTTCTGCTCCATAAATCCCACCCATCTACTGCCACTGAAGGACCCCTCCCTGGGCATACCTCCCCCACCTGGCACTGGAGGTGGGTATCATGACACTCCCCTCCCCTGGCTCAGAGCAAGGTGGCATGTGGAGGGGACTCTTGCTCTATCCCAGGACACAGGCTGGAGGACAGCAGCGTTTCTCTCCCAGCTTTCCCATCCCATCCCACTCCGCTCCTGAACATGGCGCACATGTATCCGTGAGCCCCTTACCTTCTAAATGTTATTGTGTGTGTGTGAGTATGTATATACACATATACATATATAAACATGTTTAGATATATTCTATCTTTATATATAATTATATTTACACAAATATTTTATATACATAAAACCAGAAATGTTTATATGTAAATATAATACATATACATGTGTGTAACTATATATAAAACATTATTGCCTGCCCACTTGATGCGTTGGGTCCTGAATGCCTGGGTAAGTCATCTGGCTTTGATTCAAGGTGGGGAGGAGCGTCAAGGTCAGTGTTTGCCTACAAAGAGGCCGTTCTAGCAGCTGCAGGAACCTGTCTACAAGTGAAGTCCTTCAACTCCAGAGGTGGGTGATGGTGTTGTCTGGGGAGATCCTGCTTGCAGGCTGAGCCCGTGGGCTTCTAAGTCTCCAGGGAGAACAGGAGGAACCAGCACACCTTTGTACAAATCACAGATGTCCTTGCAAACTTGGCCTCCATGTGAACTTGCTGTCTTCTAACAGACACCCCAAGTTTAGTTATGGGAAGGCAGTGATCCTACTGGGATTCTAGAAAGCCATATCAGAATGTGTAAAAGGATAAGCTACTCGGAAATCTTTTGGGCAAAACACGGTCCCTCTAAGTGGCTCATTTCCCCATTTTCTGTACTGCTGGCCCCCAGGAGCACCCTCACCCGTGGCTGGAAGGTCCTCAGCGTGGACCACTGGCAAACCCGTATAGACTACGAACCCATGACCCTGTCTTCCAAGATTCATGCAAAAATCACAGGGCTGCACGTTGGTGACAGCACCGCAGTGGCTATGATAACCCTGCACTGTGAGAAGGAGGTGAAAAGGCCACGGTAAAGTACCTGAAAATTACCAAGTAAGGTCATTCCAAAGGAAGCCAGACACAGCGCCACCAATCCGCTAATGTTCAGCCACGGGTTCAAAACCTTCGGCTTCAGCTGGATGAAGCGCAGAACGGCTACCACCAGGGCTAGGGTAAGAGCAGAATCCTAGCATTAAAACATTCCTGGGACGGAGCGCGAGGCACACTTCCAAAGCCACAGCAGGCGGAATGCAGTGTGCCACGACCGCCTGCACCTTCGAGCTCTAAAACGACAGGCAGTTTCCCAGGTCACCTCGTTGTTTTATTCTAACCCAGCTGCAGCGGAGCAGAGTGGCACTGCGGACCAAGCAAGCCGTGGTGCTTGGCTCCCTGGGCTGACGCCAAGCTTGTGGCCCGGAATAGTGCTGCTCTCAGTCTTCCAAAATGACCTTGGCACACGACAAGACTGCCCAGGAGTGGGGGCCTGGCACACGACAAGCAAGACAGGACAGGGATTCATGGATACAACCGTCCTTTAGCTTAGGCGAGCAGCACTGGGTCCGACAGGCAAGACTGAACAAACCAGCCGGTCCCTGGGCCAGAAGCCCCTGCAGGGCAGGATGGAGAAGGGAGGCCACGAAGGCCTGCATGCCTGGTTTCAGGCTCACTTCCCTCTGAGTCTCCCTGTGGGAGTTAGTTGTTCAAGCATGAAGACAGTCGATCCACCTTGGAGTGGTGATAGCAAACAGACTTCTGAAATGTGACTTCCACACAGCGGACATTGGGAGCGGGCTCTGTACCTAAAATCCATGTTTAGTCTATCAATAAGACTGAATTCTTGCAAATGATAGTGATTCATCTTAAAAAGACCACTCTGTTTTTGTAAGAATATTGTTATTGAGAGTTTAAGTAGAGAATAGAAGAAGTGAATAGATTTTAAACACGACCTGTAGGGGGTCTGTGGGTGAATTAAGCCACTAATCTAAGGGTCATATCTGATTAACTGCTTAATGCAAGGATTTTTTTCATATCTACATAAAAATTTACAAATGATGAAACAGCACTTGCAATTACATAAATTAGATTCTACATATATGGAAATGCACTTACTAATTACAAAGAATTTATTTTGACATTAACGTTCATCAGACTAGACAATTATAAGTTCAAGAATTACCCTATTTTGGGCCCAGCACGGTAGCCTAGCGGCTAAAATGTTCTCACCTTGCACACACCAGGATCTCACATGGGTGCCAGTTCTAATCCTGGCAGCCCTGCTTCCCATCCAGCTCCCTGCTTGAGGCCTGGGAAAACAGTCAAGGACAGCTCAAAGCCTTGGGACCCTGCCCCTGCGTGGGAGACCCAGAAGAGGCTCCAGGCTTCTGGCTTTGGATTGGCTCAGCTCCAGCCATTGTGGCCACTTGGGGAGTGAATCATTGGATGGAAGATCTTCCTCTCTGTCTCCTCTGTGTATCTGACGTTGCACCCTTTGCACCCCTCCCATAAAACTACCTTTCCCAAGTAGGCTGAATTTCCTAGTTTCAAGCTGTGAAATGCAGCTCTCTGAGCTTTCAATCCTCAGCACCCCGGATCAAAGAGTGATAGAAAACAATTTGTACTTGAATTTGGAACCAAAGGTAAACTGTGACTTACGATATTTCAAATGACTCGGCTTCACTAGTGCCTTTAGTTTGTTTCAGCCAGTGTCCACGATTAGCCAGGGCATTAATAGTATTTGAGGGGCTGGGGCAATTATTCAATCCTCAGCTTGCAAGTGCCGGTATGCCGTAAGAACGCAGGTTCCTGTCCCAGCTGCTCCATACCCACCCACTCCCTGCGCATGGCCTGAAGCGGAGGACAGCCCAAGGCCCTTGGGCCTCTGCACCCCTGCGGGAGACCCAAAGGAGGCTCCTGGCTGCTGACTTTGGGTCTCAGCTCCTACTGTTGTGGCCATTTGTGGAGTGAATCAGTGGGTTGAAGATCTTTTTGTCTCTCCTCTCCATAGATCTGCCTTTTCAATAGAAATAAGTTTAAAAAAAAATAAAATGAGCAGTACTTGAGTCGATAATAGTTCCCAAAGTATCAGCCAAAGGCAAAGGCAATACAACACAACAGCCTTGTGAAAGGTATCACTCCGGGGTCACTTAGTGCTATGGGATGATTCACACTGGAATGCTGGCTCCACCCTAATCCTGGTTGCTGACAGGGTTCTTCACTCTGCTGCATCCTGTCCAAGCACTTGTTCCCATGTGGCCAAGGGAAGAGCCAATGGCCACTGTGCATGTGCACTTCTAACACCCCTGGGACATGTGTGATTCACTAGCCCTCCTCTTTGTATTAGGCTCAACAAATCTTGAATGTATGAGGGAATTAAGCAAAAACCAGAAATTTACTTAAGGAATTCAACTCTAGAAATCCTAGAATTGCATTCTAAACTCCACACTTTGCCCTTTTTAGCTGGTAACTCCATCATGAGTAAGTTCAGAGCATATGCTCCTTGAAGTTCTGAATGGTGGAACTAATACAGATTTCAGTCCTATAATAATTTTAACACTCTGGCTTAAGCAGAGGAAGAATCAGGCTACCTGTTGAGAAATCTACTCTATTCTTATTTTAAATATTTATCTATTTGAGAAGGAAACTTAGAGAAAAAGAGAGGCATGGAGAAAGAGAGATATTTTTCATCCTCTGCTTCAATCCCCAAATGGCCTCAGCATCCAGGGCTGGGCCAAGCAGCGCCAGAAAGCAGGGATTTCATCCAGATCTCTTACGTGGATGGTGGGGGCCCAAGCATTTGTGCCATCTTCTGCTGCTCTCCCGGGTACATTTTAACAGGGAGCTGGATCTGAAGTAGAGCAGCTGTGACTTGAACCTGCACCTATATGGAACTCTGCAATGACAGGCAGCAGCTTAACGTGCTACACCACAATGCTGTTTCCATAAAGCCATTTGAAACCGAGCAGTGATTTAACTACACCTTCTTGAAAAAGACTTTAAGGCAGGATCACAGTTTCAAAGATACTTTTATTTATTTTGAAAGATTTATTTATTTTCTACCGAAAAGGAAGATTTACAGAGAAGGAGAGATCTTCACTCCCCAAATGGCCACAACAGTTGGAACTGAGCCGATCTGAAGTCAGGAGCCAGGAGCCTCTAGGTCTCCAATGCAGGTGCAGGGTCCCAAGGACCTGAGTCATCCGCTCTTTGGCCAGTGGAGCAGCCAGGACATGAACCAGTGCCCACGTGGGGTGCCAGCACCCACAACAGGAGCATTAGCTAATTAAGCCATTGCATAGGGCCCCAAAGCTACATTTAGATACACTGACAAACATACATATATATGTATACATATATATATATACATACACACACCTATATACATATATATAATCCACACCTTCGATTTTTAATATTTAGAATATTCTTTTCCTTTATAATTGCCCCCTATTTACTTGCCCTTATTTAAAATTGGCAGGAATAGAAAAATTGCTGATTCTTTTAAATTAAATGATTTTATGTTAGGGTTGAGACAGTATTTTTGTTTTCTTTCTTAAAGTTCCAAACTTGCAATAACATCTCTTCACCAGGGTTCTAAATCGATACGAAGCCCACTTCTCCATTTTGTTTCTTCTATTTATGCATCAAGAATTCCTACGTCTCATTGTGGTGGAACATGACAGGCAACCCGTGTCGGCCAGGGAGGGAGACTGGCTGCTGTTGTGCCTGAAATCCTTCAGCTGTTCGCTTTCTCCTCCGCGCCTCCCCAGGGCAGGAAATGATCACTTCTTTGAAGAAATCCATCTTGGATCTCTAGCCCTCAGCGGCAAGACAGCAATGGAGTCAGGATGAAGAGCCTAATTCTGCACAGAAAATAACTGCGCCTTCAATCTTTGATTAGTCCGTCAAAAAGATAAAAGAGCTCTGGTGATTTTAATAAATGCCACACCGACTCATTGTGGGCTGTACGTGACCATCTGTTCGGCTGCCAAGAAGCAGGGCTTAGGGGCGGTGTGGATTATTTCTGAAAGTACATCGAGGACTAAGTCTAAGGTCTAACGGGCAGGCCTGGGAAGATGAGAACATCCACAGTCAAGGGCAGGAGTCTTCCATAAACCGATTCCTTCCTTTGTCTCGATAAATAACTGTGGGTTGGTTCCCATCACACGCTAATCTTAATCAGTTTTGTGTCTACCAGATGGCACTAAAAATGATGAAAGCTAATAAACACTGAATGTTGCAATACCTTCAAGCAACAGCTAGTGGAAGCTTAATTGCAGCAAGGACTGCAGAATAAGACGGTGACAAATGGCATCGGGCAGAGGGGGACTTGTTTTGTTTGGGAGAATGCTTTTATAATTAGTTAATCATAAGCTCGGCACTGCGCCAACGTATTCTTTAGATAACACACTAAAGGCTCCAGGGAAATGTTAACTTGCCTTGAGGATTCCTAGGAAACAATACATAACTTCCAATGTGTTTCCTGGCTTCTTTAAAACCCAGTGCAGGGGAGCTGGTGTTGGGGCACTGTGACGTCAGTATCCCACACGGGTGCTGGTTCATATCCTGCCTATTCCACTTCCATTCCAGCTCCCTGCTAATGTGTCTGGGGAAAGCAAAGGGCGTTGGCCCATGTACCAGTCTGTCTGGGCCCCTGTGCCCACATGGGAGACTCTGATAGAAACCCTGCCTCCTGGTTTCAGACTGGCTCAGCTCTTGGATGCTGTGGCCATATTGGTGGGTGAATGAGTGGATGAAAGACATCTCTCTCTGTCTCTCCATCTCTCTCTCTCCATCTCTCTCTCTTTCAATTAAATAAATACATCTTATAAAAAAAAAAAAAACATTGGAGGACAGACCCTGGTGAGTTTCTGTATAAAGGTGGGACTCTATGTACTGTGATTAAATGAGATACTATCTGCGACGTGCTGAGCCTGTGCCTGGCTTACAAAAGATGGCTATGAATTACTATTACTGCGCCCTGTGGGATGCTCAGGTGAGAAGGTGCCAGCCTGCAGGCTTGTGTGTTAGCACCGGGAGGGGCTGGGGAGGTCCCTTGTCCCTGCAACTCAAGGTTCCCCCAGGGCCCTTGTACTCTGTTCAGTGCAGCTATTCCTTATCAGCCTTTCACAGCTTGGTCTGGATGTGCTCACTGGCTTGTGCTATGGCTTCAGAACAGTTTGCATGTCCCCAAGGTTCCATATGTTGGAACTTCATCTCCACTGTGAGGTGCTAGGAGCATGGGGATGTAGCCTGACTAGTATTTAAAGGTGAGCCTTTGGAAGGAACTAAGATGTGAGGATCAGATACAGGCTGCAGTCTCCATGCCTGATTCCTGTGGCTTTCTTAGAAATGGGACAGAGACAGACAGAACACATACGGTCCACTGCCACTTTGCCACAGGAGACTCTGAACAGTGAGAAGTCACTGCCAGATGCAAATGTTGGGACCCAAACCGTCAGTCATAAGCAACCTCTCTTCTTCATTAAGTCCCTGCCTTGGGTGTCTTGTGATAGTGATGCAAAATAGGCTAATATGGGCAGTGCTGAGAATACATAGTGACACAAACTGGCACCCATATAGGATGCCAGTCCTTGTAGGCAGAGAGCCAGTTTGAGCCATTATATTGGCTCCTGCTCTCTCTTTTTAAATCCATTTATTTCACCTGTCAGCCTGACAGGTGCACAGGCATGGGGAAGAGCGTCCATCATCTTTATATGCATACTGACCTTTAGCTTTACAAATAATCTCTATACACATCAATATTCATCACAGAGCCAAGGTATTTTTTTTTCATCTTTTTCAGTCGAGGAATAAATAAAGCACCACTCTCTAAGCAAACATACTGCACCATATTACACTCTCATGCAGGGTTATACAGCACGTGCAATTTATTATTTCATGCAGCGAAAGAAATAAAATTGAGATCAGCTGAAATGACACACATAGTAGAGGGAAGGAGAAATGTGAGGCAAGCAGGGTGAACATAAGAGGGTTTATGAGAAAACAGAAAAGACTCTTAAGACAAAAAGCTTGGTGCAGCACCGTGACAAGATACGCTAGTGAATCACCCACTCAGCTGACCAGTACTTTGATCTGGGCTGGGAGAATTTCCAACAGCACAGGAAAGCATGTCGTGGGCTCTTACCTAGGAAAGCTGCCATGTTCATCACTTGACTGAACACACAGCTGGCAGGGGGATCGTCACCTGCAATGCTGGAGAAAGGTGAAATGTGTTACAACTACTCGGTTAACATCGGCATCCCTCCTGGCTTTGCCCAAGATATAGCGAGAAGTATTGGGTTACCTTATGTATGGCGGATGCTTCCCCCCCACTTTCCTGGATGAGAAAAACACAGAAGCTCGGGTTAAATGGTGGCCATGGTGCAGTCAAACCCTGCCAGGGGCAAAGCCTCAGCTGAGTCAATGGATGAACAACAAATTACCCTGAGGTCAACTTTACCTTTCAGCTGAATTTAGTGGCAAAATCTTGTCATCTTCCACAGCAATAAAGTATCTATCACAAAAGAATAATACGTTTGTGAAAACAATTTTTTAAAAAACCAAAAGTCACTCACTTTCCTGTTTAATTACACAAGCTGAACTAAACCATACTCACTTTTGCTCTGGCTGAGAAAACGCTACAATTCTTTACTCTTAGATGACCTAATTCTTTGAAGTACAAATGTCATTATGAAGAATACTTTAATTTTTAAAATATCCTTAGATTAACAACCATACTGTAGAGACTGAAAACCAAGAAAGAGGCCTCACAAACCAAGAGCAGAACTCATAATTCCTGATTTTCAGGACTTCATGCTCTACATTTGTCATTGGACTTCAAGGAACTAAGTGTATTTTCTTAAAGTGAATATTATCTTGAAAGTTCAAGTGTGGGGATATCTTGTGGCAAACTAAGGTTTTCAATACGATGATGACCATTTTAGAAACGTATCAAACCTGGTCACAAATTGTGACTAGACTCCCTAGCATGTTAGTGTCAAGTGAGAAACTCCAGCCAACAGTGCATTCACATAATTAGTTTTCAAATTGTTCATTATCAAAGCATACAAAGGAAAAACAGTATTTGTTATTTGTCACCAACTACTTTGCCTAACTGATTACTCATCCTTGTTATTTATTTTGGATAAGAGAAAATGGGGTAAAGAAATGGGGACTTAAGCAAGCCTGAATGAATAAATGCATTTTCAGGTATTCATAAATACACACATAGGTTAAGCCATCTACTAATCAGAATGCAATTAACATGTTAGCCACATCATATCAGACTCCGGAAATCACAGACTAAGATAATACTCACACGATCCATAGCCCAGCTGAAGTAAACAAAGCAAATACAAGAGGCAGAAACATCCACACGCTGCATTTCTTCCCATCCATGCCTGCACCACTGAAACCAAATCAAGAGAGATGAATAATTAAAGCAAAACATTACCTCACTTGTTCAAGATGGAAGTTTAGTCCTATTAGAAAAAGAAAAAAAAGCAGCAGCTTTCATGAAATGATGACTCACTGTGGGGTGATCCCTCAGGTGGGAAACCCCTGGAGCAGGTGGCATGGCTGGTTGGTCTCCAACATCAACAGAAACACTCCCGTGCCTTGGTTGACAGCTAACAGGAAACTTCTCACAGAAAACATCTATCCTGCAGAACCACCGATTGATTTAGGAGAAGACAGAAGGTCTGGGCTAGGACTCTCAGGAGAAGAGCTGGGTGCCAAAGGCAGACTCCAGCCTACTTACAGAGCTATTAACATTTATGGATTTATGGATCTGACACGTACATAACTCTACAGCCTGGCAGATATGAGCGTTAGAAATAAATGGCTCCTAAATAAGTCAGCAGTGCAGGAAGAAGTGACAAATGCTTTGCGAATCTGATTTTTTCTCCTGAGGTGTTGTTGAACTGCTATCTTGGTTCACTCAGAAGATGAATGCTCTGGACACAACGCATTCTCTGTAATTTTAAATTAGCTTCAATAAGCACATTGGGAAAAAATATAGATGTCAATCATTTGGGGTGTTACTTTTTTTTTAAGATTTATTTATTTTTATTACAAAGTCAGATATATAGAGAGGAGGAGAGACAGAGAGGAAGATCTTCCGTCCGATGATTCACTCCCCAAGAGACCGCAATGGCCGGTGCTGTGACGATCCGATGCCGGGAACCAGGAACCTCTTCCAGGTCTCCCACGCGGGTGCAGAGTCCCAAAGCATTGAGCCGTCCTCGACTGCTTTCCCAGGCCACAAGCAGGGAGCTGGATGAGAAGTGGAGCTGCCGGGATTAGAACCGGCGCGCATATGGGATCCTGGGGCGTTCAAGGAGAGGACTTCAGCCGCTAGGCCACGATGCCGGGCCCGGGGGTGTTACATTTTTTAAAGCAAAAATATATGTGTAAAAATTCTTCAAAATCAAGTGAAAGCTGAAAGTTCTTAAGCTATGAAAAGTTACTGGTATCATACAGAAAGAATATACAGAACAAACTATCACTTGGCATCTCATCTTTGCTTAAAATCCTAAAACAAAATGTATTTGTGATGCTGGATGTAAACATAATCTTCTATGCAACAAAACTAAAAAGGCAAATCTGAGTTAATAAAGTCCCCGAGTGCCCCTCCACTGGGGATCTGACAATACAAGGGCAATGTGATTAAGTGGCACCTCCCTGGATATACCAATGCTCTTTTTTAAAAAAAAATTTTAATCTGATTTTTAATATCATCGACAGTTGACAGGGATGAATGGTCACGCAGGCCTCTGATTAGGTGGGGAGGCTCAAGGTATGGGGGAAGGTAGGTGGGACAAATGTTTCAGTTCTTATTTTTCAGCTGTGTCTGCTGAAGGGGTCAGTCAGAGGGGAAGCTGCCTCCTTGCTGTCAAACTATATCAGCATCCAGGGATGGGGGATGGTCATTTGATGACGCCTTAGAGACCCTAATGTGGGGAAGGGTATTACTAAAGTGTTTTTGATAGTTCTAAGACATTGTCAGCTTTAATGCATAAGGGTGGAGAAAATCTTTCCAAGGTGTATTGTCTGACCAAATCCAACTTAGTGCCCCACAGGCCCAGACACCTGCTGCAAAGCTTGGCCAGGAGAGTTGTTCAACCGTTCTACCTTCCATGTTCCAAAAAGGTACCTGATGTCCTCAACTGGCCTAGATGAACTGGCTGTCATGTCCTCCATATGCATGTGAGCATGATGTCTGTTGCACAGACATTAGCACCTGAGGAGGCCTAGACCTCATACATGCATTCCAAGGTCAGACCATATATCTTATGATTTCTCCCTGTGGCCGGGGTTTGAATCCAGCCATCTAACTGGGGAGTCCCCCATGAAACCTCACCCAGGGAATCCTGACTTGACTCTTGTGTGCACCAATCAGCGTATGGTTAGGCTCGGTCCTTCACCTGCACCAGCCAGCATGCACATGGGTGGATGCAACTGCCTGGTCAGTTCTGCTTCAGTCTCATCTCTCACGCAAATCGTCGGGTGCCATGGCCTAACCCAGCCCCGTCTGCCACAGGCCTAGTCTTCATGCACACCAGCAGGTGCCATGGCCTAATTGGGATTATCCCTAATTAGCCCACCAGGCCTAGCACCAGCCCTGTTTTTTGAATGTACCAGCATGTGCTGTGGCCTAGCCTGGCCCAGCCCAGCCCACATATCACATCTGACTCTTGTGCATGCCCATGGGTGCTGCAGTTTAGCTCAGCACAACCTGCCCCAGATTCATCACACACATGAACAGATGGGTATTGCTGGCCTGTTCAGCCTGGCCTGCCCCAAGCTCTCGCTCTCATGCTCACCAGTGAGAGCTGTAGCCTAGCAGAGGAGTTCCCCAAGTTCCTGTACCAGTCCCATTCCAGCCCTAGATCTGACATGTGTTAGTAGGTGCCTCAACTCAGCCTGGCATGACTGACCCCAGTCTCAACTCTTGCCGGTGAATGTTGCAACCTAGCCCAGCCCAGTGTGGCCCAAACTCAGTCTAGCTCAATGATCAATATTTTGAAAAAAAAAAAAAAAGATTTATTTATTTGCTTGTCTAAATAAGAGAGAGAGAGAGAGAGAGAGAGAAAGCGAATCTTCCATGTGTTGGTTCACTCCCCAGTTATAACGGCTGGGACTGAGCTGGGTGGCTGGGTGGAAGCCAAGACCAGACCTCCATCCAGGTTTCCCACATGGATGGCATCTGTCTCTGCTCTTTCCCAGGTGCATAACAGGGAGCTGGATCAGAAGCAGAGCAGCCAGGGCTCAGAGCAGTAGGATGCCAGTGTCATATCAATACCAGCTCCCAGTTATTTCAAGATTTACAACTCATTGCAGCAACGCCATTTACTGGTCTTAACCCAGCACCGCCACAGTTCTGAGTACTAGGTGACATGTGTTTTATTGTGCTGGGACTCTTGGCACCTGTCCGGTCTTGATGCCAGAGTAGGAACACAAGGTTGCCTTTGCGATCCTGAACCAATTCTCACACAGGGTTTCTAGAGCTCTCAGTTCCCAGAGTTGGTCTACCCCATTAGGGAGATCTTTCAGACCCGGAAACAGACACGGCCTTGTAGAGTCATGCCTTTACTGAAACACACATGTGGCCAGTGGTAGTACATGAACTACAGTACCTAGGAGTTGAAAGACACCAGAACCACACTTTCCATCAACTTAATCCAAGTCACAATTATTAACACTCTGTGGTGCAAAGTTGTCCAACCCGCTCTACCTTCCATTTTCCGACGAGGCACTTGATGTCCTCTGGGTGGAACCACCCAAGTAAGGTCTAATGGATGGAAGTATTTATACATGCCAGAAAATACCATATTTACAAGAGTCCTTCTCAACCAAGGGGGATACCTGCCAGAGCCCCCTGATGGATGCCTGAGGCTGTGGCTGCACTAAGTCCTACAGGGACAACACTTTCCCCTTTATTAATATACATGTCCACATAAAGGAGGCACCTCACCTCTTCTCTTCTAACACATCCAAATGAACAACATGACCAACATCAACATTTTTGTGTCACTGTTAAGTCCAATAAGGGCTACATCAACACAAGTGCTATAATACTAATCAACCTGGTAACAGAGATGGCTACTAAGTAACTAAGCGGAGAAAGGGATTCCTACAATGTTGTCAGGCTGGACAAGGACCACAAGGGTGACAGAATAAAGTGGAATTATAGTTTATAAAGGACATGGCTTCCCAAGCTCATACAGATGTTTAAATCCCACCATTGTGGGCCCTATGCAGTAGCCTGGTAGCTAAGTCCTCACCTTGCACACACTGGGATCCCATATGGGCTCTGGTTCTAATCCTGGTGGCCTCACTTTCCATCCAGCTCCCTGCTTGTGGCCTGGGAAAGCAGTCAAGGACAGACCAAAGCTTTGGGACCCTGTAACTGCGTGGGAGACCTGGAAGAAGCTCCTGGATACTGGCCTTGGACTGGCTCAGCTGCAGCTGTTGGGGCCACCTGGGGAGTGAATCATTGGACAGAAGATCTTCTTCTCTGTCTCTCCTCCTTTCTGTATATCTGACTTTGCAATAATAAATAAATACATCTTCTTAAAAATCCTATCATTGTCTGCTAATGCCTAATGGACTAACAGCTGATGAGTTCCAGTGGAAGCCTGATCCACGTTGAGTGTCAAGGTCTCGGGACTTTGGGAAATGATTGGATTGGACGAGGCTGCCATGGTAAGAGCCCCCTGTTCAGATCCTCACGGCACTGTAAGCACAGACCATGAGAGCATGCTACTCCCAGGGTTCTCTGCGCTTCCTGACATACCATGTGCTATTTCAGTACCAGCCTCCATCAGACGCAGGACAACTGGGCCTGCCTGATTTGAGTGCCAACCTCCCAACTGCAAGTTTTAATAAGCCTTCGTCCTTCCTAAAGAGATGCCTCCAGGCACTCGGGTAACAATGATGAAAAGCCTAGTACACAGGACTTGCATGAGGAGTCACCACCCTCTTTAGCATGACACGTGATTTAAACCTTAGGAACTACCCTGGGGAAACGAGAGAAATAGACAGGGAGGGTTCAGAGCAGAATTAGGATGGACAAGAACCTGCTGACCACCAGGAGGGTGCCATCCTCGGCAGGGATGGGCAAGACCAGTGTACTTCAGAACATTGACTCCCAGTGTGTAGAGGTGTGCGCTGATGTCCCAAGGAAGAACGCCCTTGTTAAACAGGGTAACTGATGAAATGAACCAGAAATACACTGAATGAGAAATGACACAGTAAGCATGCTGCTGGGAAATTCCATTGAAAGGGAAAAGCGTGAAGTCAACAGACACAAAAGCCTGATATTGGCACAAAAGCAGTGTGCATTATTCACAGAGGCAAGCATGAGAGCCTGTGATGCAATCCCATGTGGCTTTGAGGAGCTTGTGGAAGGAATCACTCAAAGATGTCATCGCATCATCACGTGTGATCCAGAGTACAAGGAAGCAAACCACCACCTGGAGGACAAGGTACAGGTGCCTGTAGAGGTTATTATTCCAGGTTGTGAGCTCTGGGAAATTCCACCTCTTGCCTGTTTCATCAGAGAGTGGCATCTTTCTGCTGACAAACTCTTTAACTGCTATTTGGGAGTCCTTGCAGTTTGCACATAATTGTTTTTGCATCAAGGGCACTAAGTAATTGCAAGAAATCCCACGCACCAGCTCTCCCAGGTCAAATGTTACGGTATAAACATGCACAGTTTGCACATGGCAGATTTTTACACCACATAAAACAGGTGTTCCTTTAGGAGGGCACTGGAGTTTATGATTTACATCCAGAACTTCAAAAATTCATCTATTAGTGTATGCTGATACAAGGTCTGCTTTTGGTCTCTATTCAGCTTAAGTACTGGATTACCTGGTGGGTAAAACTCCCAGAATTCAGAGGAGATACAGGGATATCATCAGACCTGATCAATTTTCCCTCAGGAAGGAGTAAGAATTCAATATTTGCTAAGGATATTCAAGATTCTCTTTTAGTGCTAAACAAAACTCTCGCCAGAGAATTTAGTACAGTTCAATTCATTATTAAATCTCTATTTATTTTAAGTATATTTCTAAAATTGAGTTGATATGTTACAGATGCTTGATATTATTTTCTAGTATTTCAGTTGCTTAACCAAACCATTTAAAAAAACGTGTTTATTAAATTGAAAGGCAGAGTTAAAAGAAAGAGAAAGAGATAGAGAGTGAGATCTTCAACCCAATGATTCACTTCCCAAATGGTTACAGTGGCCTGGGCAAGGCCAACCTGAAGCCAGGAGCTCAGATCTCTCTCTCTGGATGTCCCACATGGTGCTCAGGGCCCCAACTACTTGGGCCGTCCCCTGCTGCAGGTGCAACAATAGGGGGATGGACAGGAAGTAGAGCAGCCAGGATTCAAACAAGCGCCCCATGTGATGATGGAGCAGCAGGAGGCTGTTATACTGGCTATGCCACAACACTGGCCTTTCTGGGATATATTTATTGGACTCAAGGTCCTTTATACATCATTTTAAGTTGAGAATAATAATAAGTTTCCCCTAGTTTGGTTTCAGAAAGACATCTGTAGTGTGTTTATTGCAATTCCTATAACACTTTGAAAACCAGCTGTGTTTTCAAATGCCAAAAGTGTTTATCCATCTGGATTGTAGCTTGTGTAATGATGATCCACACATATATCCTGCAGCTTCTAGAAATGGTCAGTAGATGTTCAGAAACCTCTTGCCACATTTGGATGGGTATGGAAAAGAAAACACTAAATGACCATTTGAGAAGAGTATATTGCTTCTAGATTGTCCCACATCTGGGGAAGATACTGATGCAATGAAAACCTTCATAACTTAATGAAACTGGCAATCGACAGGCTATCAAAAGCCTTGTGTACAGACCAGCAAAGCTTTTTTGCACTATTTAGTTTTATAATATTATCATACCTTGTAGACGTTTTCACTCATATATTATTTAATTTATGTAGGTGCAAATACTTGCACTAATGCTTTGTTCCTATTGTAGTAAAAATTTAAATGTATATTAAAACAACATGAATTGCTTCTGGACCCTTCTAACATCTTCAGATCTGGTCGACTGCAGCTACCTAGAAACATCTAAGGCAAGACTACTGTTACAGCCTGTGTATGGCTTTCCAGTTGATGATAATGTTGGGGAGATGGCAAACATTTTCAGCACATGCAGCATGTCTCGTCAGTGTCCATTTATTTATGTCTAGAAAGTTATGGGTTCATAATAAAGTTATCAGTTATGCTGCTAGAAATTACATCAGTTTCAAAGGCATAGAACACTGAAAAACAGAGGTATGACTGAATATGTAAACCCATTAATTTAGATCGAGTATAGCCAAAATGGTTAGCTGCAGAAAAGAGATTTAATGTCCAGCCTAGCTTCTGGCTGATCCCTTGGACTTGGGCCATTCACTTCAATCTGCAATACTGTTTTCCTGTCTCACTACAGTCAACGCTTGTTGAATGTTACAGAGGGAAAGGATGCCAAAGACTGAGGTACCCCCGGGTGACAGCACATTGGTCCAGTATTCCATGTCTTTGCAGTGACAAAATGCTGCAGTATACTCAGAATCACCAGATCCAAAGAAAATGCTCAATCCTTTTTTAAAATTAAAGAATAGGTTGGTGAACAAAGAAAATCAACTCATTAACATACAATGAGAAACACAGCTGAGAAATGGACAAATACATTCATATTAGCCCCACTTGTCTACATGCAAAATTAAAATTTGGAAGGAGCTTGATGTAGTGAAAAGAGCTACTAAGCTAAATCCAAGAGCAGGGCATCAAGCCATGTTAGCTTTAGGTGCTAATTCTCTTTTAAACAAGTCAGCAAGGTGGGATGGAGGTAGTCTAGCAAGACATGGGGCCAAAAGGAGCTCAATCACTCACCAGCTGTATCATCTCTGGCAAGTTACTCAATCGCTTAATCTTGGGCTAAACTGCAGCGATAACTTGTGTTGACTTAACAGTGCTGGTACCTCACACTCGGTCCATGCGCTGTAGGCTGCAGCTCTGTCAACTCTAACAGCCGAACAGATCTGACTCAGGACAAGTTAACACCTCTTTTTTCTCAAGACACCCTTTTTCCTCTTGCTTTTCTAGAAGGGTACAAACACTCTTCTTGAGGTTAATTAATATCTTAATTTTATGTTCAGAACCTATACCTCCTTGAGAGTCTACTGCATCATCTTCCGATATGCACTGTTTATTTATTTTTTTTGAAAACACCTTAAGTGGCTGATTTGGGCAGGACATTTGATGGAACAGCCAATGTCACCTGACATATCAGGATCCCAATAGGAAAGTCAGGTTTGGGCACAACGCAGTAGCCTAACAGCTAAAGTCCTCACTTCACATGCACCAGGATCCCATACAGGGGCCAGTTCTAATCCCGGCAGCCCTGCTTCCCATCCAGTTCCTTGCTTGTGGCCTGGGAAAGCAGTCGAGGACGGCCCAAAGCCTTGGGACCCTGCCCCTGCATGGGAGACTCGGAAGAGGCTTCTGGTACTTGGTCATTGCGGCCACTTGGGGCAGTTAATCAATGGACAGAAGATCTTCCTCCCTGTCTCTCCTCTCCAGTAAAAATAAATTAAAAAAAAATATCCCCAGGAGGCAGAGAGATGCTACCTATGTGGCAGATGCAGTTTGAGATCCTAGGCTCCTGGCTTCAGTTTAGCCTAACCTAGCTGCTACAGACATTTGGAGAGTAAAGTAGGGACTCTAAACTTTCCCATCTGTCTATTGTTTCCCTTTTTCTGTCTATTTCACAGTTTCCTCCCACCCACCAAAGGTATGCCTTGGGAAGCGAAAAGTTGTTGCATTATTACCTTGCAATGTAATTGTTCTGGTGCTTCCTTGGGCTTTTGACGTAAATTGTGCCTTTCACTGGAGAAAAGTACAAATTCATGTGGAATTGTAACAAATAATACAGACAGATCTTGTATGTTTTTCACTCTGTCTCCCCCTTGGCTACATCTTGCATAACCACCATATAAGATCAACCACCAAGAAACTGGCATAGGTACACAATTTCATTCACGTTTCATCAGTCTTACAAGCATCCCTTTGTGTGGGTGGCTGTTACTCTATGCAGTCTCCCTGCCTGCGCAGGTTTGTGTGACCACGGTCTTGTATGCCATTTGTATATTTTCTCTGGGGAGAGGTCCATGCAAGTTACTTGAATATTTTAAGTTAGGCTTTTCCTTTGTTGTTGTTGTTGTTGTTGTTGTTGTGTTGTTGAGTTGTGGAGTTCTTTTGTTTACCTTTTGTGGTTTATGCTTTAATTACCCTGAGGAACACTGCCATGGTCAACATCATGAAGCTTTCTCCATGTTTCCTTCAGACCTTTGATCCATTTTAATAAAAGCATAAATGTAATGAATTTCATATTTTGTATCAAATAGCCACCATTTTGTATATAAATATTTTGAACCACTTTATCTGAAAAGACTGCACAGAATGGCCTTGGCATGTAACACTATCTTTTGCAGAGCGGAAGTTTTTCATTTTGATAAGATCCAGATTACCAAATTTTCCTTTTATTTGGGTCATGTTTTTGATGTTAAGTCTAAGAACTCTTTGCGTAGCCCATAGAGATTTTTTTTCCTATTTATAATTTTACATTGAAATCTGTGACCTAGTTATGCCCTTCAGAAAACTGACAGATTGTATTTGTCTTTATTCATGGAGCACCTACCTATCTATGCCTTTTTAATACAAATTTCCACTGTCTCATTGAATTTGGTTAGATGGCAGACAGTTTATAAATCATGTTGACATGAATCATGAACGACGTGATGATGTAAGTCAGGTTTCTGCAGTGGGACGGCAAGATTTTCAGGCTGGAGGACAGACATTAGCCACGGTATACCCTCGCATGCCTAGTTCTTCTGGCAGTTGACAACTATAAGCCTAACATCTCGTGTTTCGCTGTGTTGTGTGTGTTGCATTGTGGTGTGTGTGCTGTGTGTGTTGTATGGATTGCATGTGTCACGTGTGTTCTGTGTTTGTTGTTTATGTGGTATGTGTTGTATATGTGCTGTCTACGTAAAGCTACCTCACCCACCTCAACTCCCTACCCACCTTTGCTCATTAAGTGCTAAAAACATTCTGCAGACCAGAAGATCAAAGTAAAAAGCTCTCTCAAAGCCAGTTTCTACTTTGGTTAATCCGATTATTGGTGCTACATAACATACCATAATCCTTGTACTTGCTTCTCCCACCCTGGCCAGACTGTCTTAACCAAAGCAGGGGTCCTATTGCATGCCCTTATCCTTTTTTGTCCACAAGAACCTATCTGTCCCCTTCTCTAGCCCACACTCAGTTTCTAAAGTGCCCCGAGAAGGAACAGCAGAGATAGCCCTGGTGTGTTTCTTGCTCTTGGGGTGGGGCTCTGGGAAGTGCCAGGAGATGAATGCTTCATTTGGTTTGGTTTCACAGGACTCTGAGTTGCTTGGGCTTGACAACTTCAGATCCGTACTTAACCAGAAGTTTGTCTGCAAAGAATGCATGAAAAGATCTAGCAAATGTTGCCTGAAAATCAAGTTAAAAACTTAGAGATGTTCTCTTCCTTCCATACATCCAGATCCTATTAAAGTGGGGCCACCGCTTCCGGTCATATTAGAAAGTGTCACCCAAACTTCACAAGTTAGGAGCTTCCTTGCGGTCTCCCACAGGGCTGCAGGGGCCAAAGCACTTGGGCCATTGTCTGCTGCTTTCCTAGGCGTGTTAACAGGGAGTTGGATTTGGAAGTGGATCAGCAGGAACTTGAACCAGCACCCACCTGGGATGCTGGCATCTCACTTCTTTGCAAGATTAGCTTTCACCCCTTTTTTGAACCAAATCAATAAGGTATTTAGTAATTAGCACGGTGATTTTTTTTTTTTTGTCTCTTCAAGGGAAAGAGGGTGAGAGGGAAAGAACAGTTTTATCTCTGCATTCTGAACTGTATTTTTAAAAAAATTCTATATGATATTTATTGAAATTTATCCTCCAATAGTAAGTATGTCAGAGTCAAAAACTAAGGATAACAGCTCCCATGTTCCAAATGATCAATTATATCTACAGTAACATTACCTAATAAATTTCTGACCAAAAAAAAAAAAAGGAAAAGAGAATTGCATAAACCTTCTTAAAAGGGATTAGGGATTCAGATTTGGTTTGGAAGATGTGCCTCCAAATGCTATCATTTATCCAAACGATTTGCAAAGCTGTTACCCAGATGGCTGAATCCTCTTAGAGCCAACACTACTAATCCCTACATATTTGCAATGTGTTCTTCCAGAAAGTGCCATGTGATCAGCACCATCTCTTACCCACATCCGTGGTATGAGAGCAACTGCCAAGAAGGAAGTGGGCGACACGGAGTGAGTGAGCCGGGGGAGAAAATTCCCACCCTGCACCTGCTCCTTCTGGAGGACCCCATGTTCCCCCAAGCTCTTGCTGCTCCTCAGGGAGCACACAGCCGTCTGTGGCCAGTCCCTGTGCTGACAGACATGCTGATGGCTCTACAAGTCTCCCAGTTGCAGACAGCAAGACACCCCCTGGCCCAGGTGAAAGTGCACAGTCTCACGGAAACAAACCAAGTGGTGTTTTACATCCCCTTTGGTGCAGACCTGACTGCTATACTGGGTTCAAACAAAGCATGGGAGGGGTTCTTTACAATGTCAAAGTCATTGCTTTTTCCTCTTATTTTTAATCACAAACAGTTGTTACAACAAAAGCACCAGCCAAGTCAAAAAAACCTAGCTAGTGTCATCAAGACCAATGGTTTGGAAGACATACTTCTTCTTTTCTCTGGAGACGATGGCAAACCTCCTCCAATCTCCAAGGGTGAAAGGAAAGCCTGGCAGATTGCCTGTATGTATAGCCTTGAAAGTGTTTATGAATGTGAGAGTCCATGTGTACTGATGATCATAAAGTAGCCCCAAAGTTCAGCTGAGACTTTCTCTGGGCTTAGGAGGACTTGCTTATGGGACAACAGAAGAGTTTGAAAAGTGGGGTGAGAGAGAGAGAGGCAGTGGCAGTTCATGGACTCTAGCTACCCAAGGACTAGGACCCAGAATTCCCATTCTGTCCTTTGCCAGCTGTGTGACCTCAGCTAAGTCCCCTATGTGCCTCATGTCTTCATCAATGATGTGGGAATAATGATAGCTCCCATCTCCTCAGGTTTACATCAGGACTGGGAATAGATTTTAAATCCTCAGAGAAGTCTCCACTAGAGACTGTAACCAGGCCTTCGGTAAGTGTTAACCATATTCCACAGCAAGAGCCAGTTGGGGTCTTCTGTTACTTCGCCTTGTAATTAATCAGGAAATGAGTTTCCTGGAACAATTTTTCATTCTGCTCTCAGGGCCAGCTGGACTAGAGCAGAGAAGACAAAGGAGTCACCCAGTAATGACGGGGCGGTCACAGTGTCCATGAACCAAGAGCATCCTTGGTTGTTGTTTTCCCTTTTTATCCTGGGAATCTGAAGCTCTTTGCCATGTGTGTGTCATGGACAAATGCAAGAGGTTTGGAGTATGCTGTAATTCATTTGCAATTGTAAATGGTCATGACAAGAGCTATTTGTTTTGTTCTGGCGTATTCTATAAATTGTTTACAGGCCCTAAGATATAAATCAGCAGAGGGAGACAGGCCACACAACCAACAAATAAGTCACACTTGTTCTACTAACAGTTAAAATGTGGCTGCCACTGAACACTACGTTTGGGGAAGTACACTGAGAGGTGACCTGATATCAACCTTAAGAATGCAGGATTTTCCTTCACCAACAGACGTAAACAATGTAATCTCTGAAGCTGACCCACCTCTGACCCCTGAAACATTGTCATGCGTGCTTCTGGCAACAACCAATACATGAGGGTACTTCAAAACCTCTGTGGAGGGAGCAGGTGTTTAGCTGCTCGCTGTTCCATCTCAGGGTATCTATGTTTGAGTCCCAGCTCCAGCTCCTGACCCAAGCTTCCTGTCAACACAGACCCTGCGAAGTGTAATGGTGGCGGCTTTTGACATGCATGTGGGAGACCTGGTCGCATTTGTGGCCCATGGCTCCATCCTCACCCAGTTCTGGCTCTTGCGAGCATCTGAGGAATGAACCAAAAGATGGGAAGATAGTTCTCTCTCTCTACTTTTCCTTGAGAGCTTGTTTGGAGGTTCTAGCAGGGGAGCGCAGCTACTCTTATACCCTTGACCGAAGACCGGTCCTCCTCTAGCAGGGATGGTCGTCCTCTTCGACCGAGCGCGCAGCTTCGGGAGGGACGCACATGGAGCGGTGAGGGAGGAAAGGGACACCCGCCTAGCCAGCCAGATCAGCCGAATCAACCCTGGCGATCAATGGGGTGACAGATGTCACAGCCAGATTGCCCTCACATCCTCTCTCTACTTTTCCAAATGTGTATATATTTTTCATCACTTCTTGGCCTTTTGGCTAAGATAAAGTAAAACCATGTATATATATATTTGAAAGATTTACTTATTTGAAAGGCAGAGCAATAGGGAGAGAAGCGAGAGATACCATTCATCCTCTGGGTCACTCCCTAAATGGCTGTCATGGCCAGAGCTGGGCCAGGCAGAAGCCAGGAGTCAGGAACTCCATGTGGGTCTCCCACAGGGATGGTGGGGCCCAAGGATGTGGGCCATCTTTTGCTGCTTTCTCTCAGGCACATTAGCAAAGAGCTAAATCCCAACAGGAGCAGCAGGGACTCAAACCAGCACTCAGATGGGATGTCAACACCACAGGTGCCACCTTACCTGGATATGGCACAATACCAGCTCCATACATTTTTTAAGATTTTAAAATGTTGAATATTTAAAGTTCATTGAAATAACCATAAAAATAGCCAGTGCTGTGGTGGAGTAAGCTAAGCCTTTGCCTGTGGTGTTGGAGTGGGGCACCGGTTTGTGTCCTGTCTGCTCCACTTCTGATCCTGCTCCCCTGCTTATGGCCTGGAAAAGCAATGGAGAGAGGGCCCCTGCAGCCATGTGGGAGACCAGGAAGAAGTTTCTGGCTTCGGATCAGCTCAGCTCTAGCGGTTCAGCCATCTGTGGAGTGAACAAGTGGATGGCAGATTCTCTCTGCCTCTCCTTCTCTAACTCTGCCTTTCAAACAAAAGTAAGTCTTTTTAAAAAATGCATTGAAAAATAAGTTCATCTTGGGGCGGAAAACTTTTAAAATTCACATATATCACACATTTTCCATGAACTTTCTGAAGACAGTCTTAGTATAGGTTGGTATTTTTATAATTCTGTAAAATATTACCATTCCCAAAAGAACATGATGATTTCTATGTGGAATCACTAGTGCCGTCACCTTCATCCCAAGGACAGATGATAAAGGGATCTCTTCACAGCAGCAGCCCTTAAGAAAAAGGAATACAGTGTCCCAACCCCATTCATGAGTTCATTCCAGAAAGCTGTCCCCTCTACCTGTCATTTAACTCAGTAACTGAATAATCTCAGAGTTACTATGTCAGATCTCAGAGACCATTTATGTCTTGTACAGTCGTAATAAAATATGGTCCAAACGTACTTGCTATAATTGCCTACCCAACTGTGGTTTCTGTTCTCTTTTTTTAGCTAACAAAAGTCTGGCTTTGTTCAGAGCAGCACCATGCTTGCCCAATGGACAGGACATGCAAAGCTGTCTGATCTTGTTTTCCTCTGACACATACCTTCGCAGCATTCCTTGCCCTTGACCAATGAGTAACAAATAAGAAGGGCCTGCATCTCTCTTCCTGCTTCCCCTCCTACCTCACTGAGGATGCTCTGGTGAAAGCAGGGTTCCCAGTGCAGTGACAGCCATGATGTAGCCATGAGACAACAAATACGAGCCAACATACTGCAAGGGCCATTGGTACAACAGATACGACGCTGCTTGCAGGGCCCTCACCTCTGTATTGCAGTGTCCGCATTCAAGCTCCACCTGCCTGCTTCAGGTCTAGCTTCCTGTTAACATACACCCTGGAAGGCAGCAGATGTTGGCTCAAGTACTGGGGTCTGGGCCATCTACATGGGACACCTTGATGGAGTTCCCCACTCCCGACTTCAGCCTGGTCCAGTTCCAGCTGCTGTAAATATCTGGACAGTGAATCGACGCATGAAAGATCTCCCTGTATCTCTCAATAAAGGATATGTTATTAAACATTGTGACACAATTTTGATCTTTTAAAATATACTTTTACATTTAGCCAAAACACCAAGAAGCAATTTTTAAATTTACCTTTTATTAATTTAAAATGCAGGACAACGGGGGAGGGAGAGAGATCTTCCATCCACAGGTTCACCCAAAATGCTTGTAACAGCAGGACTGGGCCAAGCCAAAGTCAGGAGCTCAGAACTCCTCCGGGTTTCGCCTGTGGGTGATAGGGACTCAAACACTGGGTCATCACCTGCTGCGTTGCAGAGCGCACATTAGCAGCAAGCTAGATCAGAAGAGAAGGTGGAACCTGAACATAGGCACCCCAATATGGAATTGGGGGGTGTCTCAAGAGGCAGCTTAACTGCTGTGCCAAAATGCTTACCCTTTGCTACGATTTTCTTTTAAAGAATAGACATGGAAAATGCATTGTAAAAAATCTGGTCTGGGTCAATAAAATCTCAATCTTCTTACAAAAAGAAGAAAAAAAAAGTTCAACTGTCACGTGACTAAGCTGGATGAGCAGACCACATCCTACGGAGCTACAAGCAGACTGATCTGCAAAGAGATAGAAAAGACAAGGAAATGTTTAGAAATGTGGGGGCCCGAAGAACCGGAAAAGCCAGTGGCCTTGCCAGCACCAACAGCAGCAGCTGAGAATGGAGGACACCGCCTTCCCTTGGCAGTGTGTTGCTTTGGAGGCTGCACCACACCGGCCAGGGTGTTGAGCAAAGGAAGTGAGGAAGGCAGAGGCGCAAAGAAGTAAAGGAGGCTGCAGACCAGGTTTCACAAAGGACTCTGGGGAGGTTTTGGCAAGGGAATTGGCTGGAAGTGAACAGGCCAGAAGCTGACTGCAGGTCTGAGGCAACCATATTCACAAAGGGTTCTTAGCCAAGCCAGTCCAACCTCCAACTGCTCTGTTCCCAACTCCGTAGAAGCAGGCCATGGCTGCAGACACTGTACTGTCACCAGGCAGGGCATATCCCCAGCGCTCGCTTCAGATCTGGCCAAGTAGGAAACAGAACAGGAAGGCAGTCCCCTTCCCCCACCACAGGGAGACAACAGAACCACAGACTGCTCACCCAGCCTGCTTTCTTGATAGCAGGGATTCCGTTGCTTGCCTAGTGTTGCAACAGATGCAATGCCACAATGCCCAGGAGCCAGAGACTGCATGGCAGATGGGCTGGCTCTTACGAGCCTCTCCCCTACCTCTACACCCCCGGCTGATAAGGAGCAACCTTCTTGGACTATTACAGAAGAAAAAAGAATAATAAATGTCATTTTTAAAAAGATTCATTTATTTTTATTGAATAGAGAGAATAGCCAGAGAGAGAAAGATCTTCCATCTACTGGTTCACTCCCCAAGTGGCCACACTGGTGGGAGCTGAGCCAATCCAAAACTAGGAGCCAGGAACCAGGAGCTTTCTCCCTATCTCCCACGTAGGTACAGTGTCCCAAGGTTTTGGGCCATCTTCTGCTACTTTTTCAGGTTTTACGCAGGGAGCTAGAAGAGAAGTGGAACAGCCAGGACATGAACTGGCATCCATGTGGGATGTGGTGCGTGGAGGTGGAGGATTAGCCAGCATTTTTAAGCCACAATGCTGTTGGCTTTGTTGTTACAGCAGTGAACCTGTTTCTCTAGCTAATGTAGTCAGATATGCTGTAAACTGCAGCCCAAAGATCTCACTGGGTACCTCACACTGGGTAAAGCAAAAAAATGTTTTAAAAAATGGCAAAGCAAGTCTAACCATGAGTTCCCTGTGAGGTGTCTGATGATCAGGCAACACCAACTGAACAAAAGCACTCTGCCCTGGTGAACCAAGTGACTCCACAGCTTGCGTGGGACCTGATGGCTTCACTCAACACCTGGTAGAACCAAGCACAGGGAATGGCCTCCCACTGGATAATCACCTGTCTTTGATACACATCCTTTTCATAAAGTTACAATAAATACACACATGCAACCTTTCCATAAAGGTTTCAGTGTATTTTATGGATCTTAAATCACAGCATCCTGGGGAGTATGAAAAAGACTGGCAACATTACCAATTTTATGGTACAGAAGACAATGCGATGATTACTCCTGAAGTGCCTGATTCAGCAGTTTTAAAGGACTTCCTGTCTTTCTGCGGCAGGCAGTTACTTCATAGGCCTTCCTATTCCAGAGGCAAAAAAGACCCAAGCATACATGTAAAGCAGCCTAACTATGAAATACCTGAAAGTGAGATCCTCATGCCCAGAAGTCCCTGGGCCACAATTTTGCAACAGCATCTTAATCAACTTGCAGTATGAGCATCCCATATGGGTGTCGGTTCATGTACTGAACACTCCACTTCCAATCCAGCTCTCTGTTTATGGTGTGTCAAAGTAACAGAGGATGGCTCAAGTCCTTGGGAACCTGCACCCATGTGGGAGACTCAAAGAAAGCTCCCTGCTCCCCGCTTCGGGACAGCTCAGTCTTCGTCACTGCAGCCATTTGGGGAGTGAACCAATGGATGGAAGATCACTCTTTCCTCTTTCTGTGAAAATCTGTCTTCCAAGTAAAGAAAATAAATAAATAAACCTTTAAAAGAGAGAGAGAAATAGCATCATAACAACTCTTCCTAGCTCACAATTGTGGCTCCAAGTGCCAGAACACACAGCAGTCCCTTGAAATGCTCTCTCCTGCCAGGCCCTTAGCCAACACCCCGTGGCCCAATCCAGTGGAGAAAAATAGCCAAACCTGAAAAAAACCAGAGAAATGCCAGGAATGTACAACCCAAATCCCCAGGGGTTGGATCTGGGCTTTTTATTGCTTTAACTCAAAGATCTAACAGAAGTTCCTTAGGAATTCAAGTCTATTTGAGTCTAGAGGTTTGGAAGTTCACAGATCAAAATCTGGCAGTCTAAGTGATTCAGGCATGTGATGAGGTTTGATCATGGTGAGCAAGGAAGCAGAGAGAGACAAGAACAACACCTGGCTCATGCAACAACCACTGAGCACCAAGCTGGGAGAGGGCCCTGGGACAACATGGCCTGGCGGTGGTAGCCCATGAATGAAGGCCAGTGTATCTTTGGTCTGGGGGACAACATTAGCATGAGTTAATGAGGCAAGCCCTAACGGCCTCCAGACCTTCCACACACCGCTTTAAATCAAGTCTCCACCTTGAATCTGTCAACCATTCATCTAACCTGAGACTCTGAGTTTTCAATATCTGCCTATGTCCGGGGTACTGTGCTAAATGTCATCAATATCGTAACCATGGCTAGTGACAGAATGCAAAGCCAAGAATGCTAGGCTAATGTGCATGACCATCCTGCTCCAAACAACAAACTTGGATCTCCTCACCGAACAAACTGGCACCTGCTCACTGGATGTGTTATACCAAAGGTGAGAAGCAGACTGGCTATTCTCCCACACATCATTGGACTAGAAACTCAGAACTCAGTGGGAACCATGGGTACACATCCTGTGTCAAGATGCCCTTCCTGACTGGACTAGTCTGCACATACTGGCAAACCAGGGTAGGGGCGGGCCTGGTGGGGGTTAGTGTGGATTGTTCTGACTAGGCTGCAGCTCCCACTGGTTTATGTGAGGGCCGAGTGTGTGCTGGGCAGAACCAGGCTGGACTGCAACATCCATTGCTTCCAGTGGAAGTCGGGGCTGAAAACAAAACCAACCCAGCAATTGCAACCACCAGCTGATGGGGTGATGGACTGTGGCGGGCCCTTTACTTGCTAGTACATACAAGAATCTGGTCTGGGAATACCTCAAAGTTTCTTTTGGGGATCTCCCCAATCGAAATGGCGGACTCAGAACCCTAACCAAGAAAAGACAGAAGACAGAACAGGTCAATCCATCACCTCAGCTATATGTTGGCAGCGAAATACGGGACAAATGGAGACTCTATGATGGACTATGTCAACCAGTGGATTCTTCAACGACCTCATCGTGCCTGCAGTGGTGAGACTGGCAGCAATTCATAACTGGTGAACTATCAAAACCACTTGAGCAAGGATCTCAGAGCATGCCCCACATTGGGGACGTGGGTTAAGTGGGAGACTGGGTGGGGCTTCTCCCTCAAATATTCCCTTTACCTCAGATATATGAAGGAAACAATAGGGAAATAATAGTCTTACCCACTTCCCTATAGCCCTTATACCTCTTTATCCTAATTAACAATGTAAAGATAGTCAAAAATATAATAAAAAATAAATAAAATAAAAATTTAAGTAGACAGGAAACAAACAAACAAAAAAAGATGCCCTGCCTGACCAATTCAGGCTCTGCCACTTGCTAGCTGGAGGATGTTGTGCAAATTGCTTAACCTTTCTAAACCTTAATTTTTCTCACCTATCAAATGGAGATCATAATAGCATCTTCTTCCTAGAGCCACAATGAAAATTAAGGGTGGGGCTGCATTGGTGATCAGCGAGTTGAGCTGAGATCCCAACATCCATATCCCAGCACCAGCTCAAGTCCTGGCTGCTCCAATTCTGATCCAGCTTCCTGCTAATACATTTAGGAAAACAGTGAAAAACGAACCAAGCCCTTGGGATGCTGTCACCCATGTGGAAGACCTGGATGGAGTTTCAGGCTCCTGGCTTGTGCCTGGCCCAGCCCCAGCCAGTGTGGCTACCTGGAGGATAAACGGGCAAATGGAAAAAATCTCTGCCTTTCAAATAAATAAATAAATCTTCTTTGTTTACAAAAAGAAAATGAAGACGTTAACACAGATGACTCTTCGATACACACCATGGCAAGCACTATAATTATTACAAATGGCTATTCTAATATCCCTAATGCCCACCCCAACTGTGGCTCAGGGTAAGAAAGCAGAATTGCAGTTTTATTCTCCCTTCATAGTGAGACTGCTTAGGAATTCAGTGAGGAACCGGAAAGGGAATGTGGACAGGCTTTCAATGTTCTCCTGCTAAAGTGGGGTGTGACCTTGTGAGAAAAGGAAATCCTTCCAAAAAAAAAAGTCTTGGAGAAATTACTTTATGTTGATGACTTCTTGTGAAGAACAAAAACCACATAAAATACACCCAACCAGAGGTCAGCTGAACATCACAGGAAGGCTATAGATCCTCCTGCAGCCTTCTCATGGCCAGAAGCACCCTGCAACATCTCAGGACCACTACCTCCCCAGCAGGACAACCAGGGAAGCAGCGGACCCATGAGATGCAGTTTAACTGTCTGAGGGCTGCTCTGCCACAGCCAGCCCGCGCTCTGCACACCCTACGAAAGGTACCTAACGAGGCCACTCATCTGCCACTGTACCCAGTACAAGAAACAGACCTCAAATGCTCAACCTGCGCTATCTTCCTCAATTTTCCTCCCCCTCCTCCTGGTACCCACAACAAATTATGCTCCTTTGGGTTCATTTTAAAGAGAAGGCCACAGTGTCTGAAGAGGAGTGTGTCTGGAGTCAGGAGCAGAATTAGGGAGAAACACCATGATGGTTCACTTTAGATGTTCTCCTGACTGGAGGGATGCCCCCGAAGGCTAGTCAAATTGATTCCCAGGTGTGTGTGAGTGTGTGTCCGTATGGGGATTTCTGGGAGAAGTCCTATGTGATTGAGAGGACTGGGAAAAGACAACACACCCTGGTGGATGTGGACAGGTACTATCCATCCTGCAGAGGGCCTGGCAGTGCAGGACAGAAGAGAAGGGCAAACATTCTCTCTTTGTTCCAGCTGGGACAAGCACCTGCTGGCTCCATGGGGTAGCTGAGCCCCAGGTCCTTGGGCCTTGGGTCTCCAGGTGCACACCAGCACCTCATCCTACCACACAGGCATTTTGCCTCAGAATCAACAGCCCTGGCTCTCCTGGTTCTCAGGCTTGCAGTCTCAGTAGGGGTCACACCACAGGCTTGCAGAGGGCAGCTCGTGGGACACCCAGCCTCCACTGCCACGTAAGCCAACTCCCATAATAAATTTCCTTTTGCTCAGCTACACGTACCCCACTGGTTCTGTTTTCCTGGAAAATGTGAATACAATGACCATGAAGGTGGGTCCATGCAATTGAGCGCATGGAGCTGTGCCATCTCCTATGCTCAGCTTGCAAGCATGCTTCTGAGAAGACATGTCCCCTGGCTCTCCTTAAAGACACTGGACACCAGAGCTCTGAACTGCTCCATCTCAGGACCCCTTGCCAGCTCTCTGGAGGCTCCCGGACTGTTCCTGAAGCCAAGCACACGTGGGGCTTCTGTCACAGGTCATCTGTACCAGGCAGTGTTCTCTCATGCTCAGTGCTAACTCCCTTCCTTGGTGCATCTCTACCTCCTTGTCATGTTGACCTCCTCTTCCTCTCCTAAGTGGAAGGGAGTGGAGGCGGGGGTGGGACAGCATCACCTCTTGTGACGTCAGAGAGGTCTCTCCCAACTTCCTCCCTACCTAGCCAGCGGCCTCTTTCCCGCTGGGGCTAGTCCCTAAGAAGGGCCACTGTTGCCTCTTTCAGAAGTGCTACCTGCTCATGCTACTTTGCAGCCTCAGCCCCTGCTTGGAAGCAGCTCTCTGGCATTTCTGGTAGAGTACAAATTGTAGGGGCATACAATTAATACAAGTGCCTATTTGCTTTCTGTAGACTGAGGTATATCATTGAGATTCTCAGTCAGTGACACCCTCCCTAATAGCCTGTATTGCTCCTCACCTGGGATGAATTAAGGTCTGATTCCTTGACCAGGGCAGCTGGACCATGGGAATTCTTGATGAGCCTGAGAAGGGATCTACTGGGGGGAAGCAGCTGTGATGTTGAGGACCAGTGTTGGCTTTGAGTGGAAACAATGGTAAAACACAGCAATTCAGTAGCCTAATCTTACCTAATGGAACTATCCTCACTTCTGTTGCGCTGAATCCAGATTTACCGTGACACCTTTGGCCTGTAATAGTCTTCCCCATGGAGTTACTCATAAAAAAAGGATTGGCCTAAGCACATGATTAATATTGCCTTCTCCCCACTGTGGATTCTTCTCTATTCTGCTCTAAGATCTTTTGATGATCTTTTCCTCATGATAAAGGGTTGATGAACTTTTCCTCATGAGCTCCTTGTCCTGAGTTTTGCACTTTCTGGTAAATGCCGGATGATTCCTGCCTTGCTGGGGGCTGAGACCTTGTCCATGGATGGGTATCAGCATCTGTAGTGCCTACACTAACTCTGGTCTCTGCCTTCCTCATTTGTATGTTGAGGACAGGGACCAAGTGTTGGGATTCTTGCTCCTTTCACATCACCGGGACGTGTGGATTGCATACACATGGAAGTTAAAACTGGAGTGAAAAACCCTAAACCACTTGCAGGTTTTTACACATATTCTTCCAGGCCTCCTTGCCACTCCCCACCCCCAACATGTGGAAAACGTGTTACTTAACCATATAAGGTGGGCACCCTGCTAGGTCCGCACCCCAAGATGTCCTCTTGATCTGGCTCCCTGAAACGGGCTCTGTCTGCATTCCCCCATCCACCCTCATGGCCACAAGGATGAGTCCATCCTCCTTGCTTCTCAGGCTCAAAGCCTTCAGGTCATCTCATGCCTCTGTTGCTTGCATGCCCTGCCTGCATTGTGCCAGGAAGCCTAATCCAGGGCCAACTTCAAACCTATCCCTTTCCCACCAAGGCAGCCAGGGAGATACTTAGAAACATAGATCACATGATGTCAGCCTGTAGCTCAACACCTCACTAAAGGTAAACACCAGACTCCAAGGAGCACCCACCACTCTTCTTGGAGCTGGCCCAGAATGCTCCTTGCCTCCGGCCTCTCAGTGCTCCATGTGTTCACACATCTGGCAGCCCTTCTTGGCCCAGGCTGCCCTTAACACTGCTGTTCCCTGGAATTGCACATAGTGCTCCATTTACCCAGAGGTTCTTTGCCCAAGTATCTTGGTGGCCCTTCCTGACCACCCAATTCAAATCACCCTCCTCCCTCACCCTGGAAGTTCAGATATCACCCTGCTGTATTTCTCCTTCTAGCTCCTAGGTCTCTAGCTAGCAATTTTTTTGGTTTTGAAGACTTTCTCCTTCCAAAAGGGCCCCCTGAGAGCAGGGCTTCCTATCTTTCAGCCCCTGCTTTACCTCCATGTCCCAGAACAAAGTTCTCACCTACACTGTAGGGCGCTCAGTAGCCACCTGGCTTAGAATAAATGAAAAGTTCTGGGGAATGGGAAGGACTGGCGGCAAATGGCAAAGTGAAAGCTGGAGTCTTGGCTCAAGAGAACATCCCTGTGATTGCAACTGACAACAGGTGAAGGAACCGCTTGGTGATGACCACACACACTCTTCACACAGAAACTTTACATGGTCTTAAGAGAGATGCATTCTGCACAGTGCCCATGGACAGCGGGGTGTTTGATGGAAAGCAGACATGTAAGATGCCAAAAGGGGGAAGTCAGGTCACCAGGCAGGAGAAGTAACGTGCAAAAGGCACTGTATGTGTGGAGTCAAGTCAGAGACGTGGTGGGGCTGCTGTGCACAGCATGTGGTGGAGGGCAGCCCAGATGGCAGAGGAGGCCATGGCAAAGTCTGCAGCCAAGATAGAGCCTGAGTGGCATGCTTAGGAAGGGACTGGAGAAGGGAGTCGATGTTGTAGCCATTTGGGGAATGAACCATCAAATGGAAGATCTTTCTCCTCCTTGTTTTGTAAATCTGCTTTGCAAATAAAAATGAATGAATCTTTTTTGAAAAAAATAGCAATTTCCTCCATTAAAAAGAGAGGGAGAGAGAGAGAAGTCACTTGATACTTGCTACAGCATGGTAAGGCTGACTTTATGGGTCACCACAGGGATAGAGACCACCGCTGTGGGATCTGCAGTGGGCAAACACTGGGCTCCACTCTGGGTGTACCAGGGCAAGGTCGGGGAGGAGGAACTTGGTGAGCTATGGGAAGTGGGAAGCTGCTGCTAAGCTGAGTGAACAGGATTCTTGGATTTTATAAGGATGTGCACAGATGGGCTTAGGAGCAGCTTCAAGAACCTAAATAAAGTCTAGTCAAGCAAAGCCTCTTTGTCAGAGAGTAGGGTCAAAATAAGCTACTTGATTAAAACACCACACCTACAGAAAGCACGACCATCATTTAAAATTCGGGTTATCTAAAGTTATCTCATAAATGTCATTTCATTTTACACAGTAAAAAAAATCTATTTTTTTCTTTCTCCAAAGACATCCATTGGGTATTCGGGTAGACACTATTTCTAAAAGCAGAGATGTGTATCTAGGGAGCCCCCTAATTCACTCTTTATCTGTGAATGACCAGTTTGTTTCTTTTAGAATTAAACAATTTACTCGGTGCTTTCTCAAGTATCTTTAGAAATAAAAAAAACCCACACATAAGTAATTGCCCTGAAGCGGTTTTCCCATCTTACTTTTACAGCCATCTAAAAAGGAGTTAGCATGTTCCTTGCCTCAGTAAGTATTCAGCAAGTTGTTTTCCAGGGTCATGTGTGGTGCTGGGTGATGGGGAAGGCCCCATGGGAGGAGAGCAAGACAAGGATTCCACCCTCACAGTTCCCAGAGAGGCGAGGATACAATCCCCACAGTTACAAAAGCAAGGCAACGACCCTCTGTATAACTTCCGTAATGTCAACAAGCTCTACAAAGCCCAATAGGAGCCATGCACAATGTCACCCAGGTAAGCTGACAAGAGATGAATAGATGAGGCGACATTTAAGACAGCCCAGAAGGAATCCGCCAGGCCAAAGAAGCTGGAAAGGGTGTTTTGGGAGGGAGGATGGCTTGAACACAGTTTCACCCGTGCTATCTAACTGTGACCCACCCAAGCATCTAGTGAGCAGGATCTCAGCAGGGATGCTGTATTAGCAGAGCAGGAAGCTACTATGCTCAGTCTGGAGGGACAGAACCCAGGGTGTCCTGTGCCAAATCAATTGGTGCTGGGAGGTGGAGATGTGCAGGCTGGGAAAGGATTGGCAGGGCACACCCTCCCATGCCCTGAAACCCTTCATATCTTTTATTAGGTGATATTAATGCATTTTAAGTCAAGTTAATTTGGGCTTCAGTAAAGGAAGGAAAAAAATATTGCATTGCAACAATCCATAAATTTGGTTTTAAAAGTGAGGTATGTAAATGGAAGTAGCTTCCGGGCATGCCATCAATACTGAAATTGAGTGGTCAACCCAGCAGGGACTACCATAGTTCAGGAGTATTTCTGTTCAAGTGGCCACAAACCAGAAATCCTAATTACAGATGGGGGTCAGGCAGGGGCAGGGGCAAGAAGATTTATGGGAGATAGATTCATGAAAACTCAATGGCAATCATGATGAAGCAATCACTCATTCCTTAAAGGGATAATATTCCAGTCCTTGCTTTGTATTGCTTCACAAAGATAAAGAGGTATCCAGACTTCTCTTTAAGGGAGAAAAATGCTCAACAGCTTGACTACAGTTATAAAACCACACCCACAGTGACACATGGACATATGTTTGTATTTTTTAATTTATTTTTTTGAGACAGTCCCTAAACTCTGTTGATAGTCACTCCTTTCAAGGAAGGTGTTTGGCTCACTGGTTTAGACACTTCAAAGGGCACCTGCGTCCGGGTCTCAGTCCCAGCTCTAGCTCCCCACTCTAGATTCTTGCTAATGTACAACATTAGGGGGCAGCTGTGAGGCAGCTATGAAGCGACCAATACGGCTCAAATAACTGGGGCTTCTGACAACCAGGTGGGAAACCTGGATGGAGTTCCCAGCTCCTGTTTTGTTGTTGTTGTTTTATAGATTTCATTTGCTTTCATCTGTTGGTTCACTCCCTAAACAGCCACAACAGCTGGGGCTGAACTAGACAGCAGCCAGAAGCCAGGAGCTTCCTCTGGATCTCCCACATGGCTGCAAGGGCCCAAATACTTTCACTTTGTTCTGCTACTTCTCCTAGGCCGTTAGCAGAGGACTGGATCAGAAATGGAGCAGCCAGGACACCAACTGGCATTCATACAGGATGCTTGTGTTGCAGGTGGTAGCTTTACTTGCTATGCTACAATGCTGGACCCACAGGTCCTGGTTTTGGCCCAGTCCAGCACCACTGTATTGAATGTAGGGAATGAGTAGTGGATGGGAGTACTATCTGTCTATTTCTGACTATTGAGTAAATCAAGCTTTAAAAAATACAGAAGATCACTCCTTCTGTGAGCCACCTCATGAGCTGGGAGGGTGGCTGTGGCTCCAGTCATTGCTCTCCAGGCTTCTAAATCATCCTTGCTCAAGGACTGTTGGGTCAGGTAGTAAGGAAAAGCTGCAAAGCATTTCTTCTTTTTAGTTCTTATTTTCCATTTTACAGTTTTGTAGGTATAGGACCTATAGGACCTCCCCTCTTTCCCTCTCTTTCCTCCCTCCCCTCTTTCCTCTCCATTGTTCCCTGTATTTTACAAGAATATAGTCCTTCAGCTGTAGTCACAACTCCAACATTCTACTCTTTGCATGTCATGACATGGTAGGTATAGAGAATAGTGGAGGATTCCGTATATTGTTGTCACAGTATATTTAACAGTTTTATTAGGAGTCTTTTTATTAAGGTAGAGATGCATCCTACAGTTCTTTGTTTCCTGGTAATCTAGTCTCCATTACACCATTTGTTTATGAGAATATAAGTGTATACTCATTTATCTAAATACCTTTTTGTTATGCATTTACAAATCCCACTTACTAGGCAAAGAAAAAACATTTTTGCAAGTAAGTACAAGAATGCATTTTGGGGGTAGAGCTGAGATGAGGGTAGCCAGATCTGAATCTACAAGAAGCTTAGCCATAAACAGAACCAGTTCTGAGAATCAGTGCTAGATCCTGTCTGTTGGCCTGGCTTCCTAATAAAACAATCCATTAAAGCCACAAAGAGAGAGCATCTCCCCTCTGTCAGAACAGGCATCATCCAAGTCAGACAGCAATAAGTGTTGGTAGGAAATGGAGAATGGGCAACTCTAGTAAACTGTTGGAGACACTGTGGAAAACAGACTGGAGATTGTATAAAAACCAGATACAAACTTGCCATATGATCCAGCAATGTCACTCCTGGGTATGAACCTGAAAGATGTGAACACAATGTATTGAAGAGATACCTGCACCACCATGGTTTACAGCAACACTGTTCATAGTAGCCAAAATAGGCAATCAACCATGGTGTCCATCATCAGATGACTGCATAAAGAAAGTATGCTATACATACACATATGTAAAGAATGGAATTTTACCTTTTGCAACAAAATGGCTGCAGCTGGAGGACATTACGCTGAGTGTAATAACCCTTACATATGGGAGCTAAAATTTAAAAATAAAAATAAAGGGCCCAGCGCAGTAGTCTAATTGCAAAAGTCCTTGTTTTACATCCACCAGGATCTCATATGGGCATCGGTTCGTGTCTCAGCTGCTCCAGTTCCCTTCCAGCTCCCTGCTTGTAGCCTGAGAAAGTAGTAGAGGACTGCCCAAAGCCTTGGGATCGTGAACCCATGTGGGAGACCCGGAAGAAGCTCCTGGCTCCTGGCTTTGGATCAGCTCAGCTCCAGCCTTTGTGGCCATCTGGTGAGTGAACCAGCAGACTCAATATCTTTCTCTATATTTCTCCTTCCCTCTGTAAATCTGACTTTCCAATAAAAACAAATAAATCTTAAAAATAAATCAACCAATAAAAATAAAGAGAATGAAATTCCTGAGTATATTAGTGTTGCTATAGCAATCAGTGTCGTCAAACTCTGTTTTAAACATTTGTCAAGTAGACTGTTAAGAATGACATGCTACTACATTTTAATGATTTGTGACTATTTTACTTAACAGGAGTAAAGTAGAAGAAGAAAAGGAGACTGGTCCAAAGCTGTTGCCTGGGGAATGGACCTGCCTGGGAGGTACTTTCAAGGGAAGCAGCACCGACTTGATGCGTGGAGTCCCGTATTCTTTCCTCACACTCTGCTGTGAAGATCACTGTCACTGGCGACCCACACAGACTACAAAGGCTTAGAGAGCATCACTGCTTTGCTCAAAGCCACACACCTGGGACAAGACTGAATCCAGGCTTACAGAATACTACCACCACCGGCTACTGAGCTTTGCTATTACTTAGGACAGCCGCCACTCACTGTAATGCTTACAGGATGTTCTGATTCATTGGACAGCTTTGCCTTCAATTCTTGCAAACATAATCTCCAGTCTGTGCTATGTCCATCAAGATAGTACACTGAGCATAACTAACCATACCTTTCACTGGCACTGAGGTCTGGAGTGGGGCCTGAGAATCTATATTTGGAACAGGTGCCTGGGAGATGCCAGTACTCTGGGCTGGGGGACCACACTCTGGGAGTGGTGTGCAGATATGTGGGGTTGGGGTACAAGCACTGCACATGGAGCCAGCCATGAATGAGGCCCCACAGTGGATCCACGGCCCACTCTGTTCCCACAGTTCCTTGCTCTCCTCCATGTTCTGTACCCAGCGCCACTGTGGCTGGGCCAGATTTTGTCTTGTGTCTGAGGCACAAGGCAGAGACACTGAGAAGGCAGCAGATAGTCTGGGTCGGGAGTCCACTGGGCACAAGACTTCCCTGCGACTCAACATCTGTGCAGACAGAGGGGGCAGGGAGTGGAGTCCACGCAGGCAAGGAGCATGTGCAGAGGGAGGCTGTGAACCAGCAGGGAGAGCAAGAAGGACAGTAAGGCAAAGATGGGCAGAGGCAACGTGAAGACCCAGGAAGGTCTGGTATGGAGTGTGCAGGGCAAGCCGGGCGGGGACACACGAGGGCAATCACAGGGCTGTGGCATGACCATACAAGGCCTGATACTGTGGAGTCATCACTGTGTGGAGTCTGGAGGAGGTGAGCAGATTCATAAAACACACCCAGTGTTGCAGCACAGCATGGGTTAAGCTGCTGTTCACCAGCATTTCAAATTGAATAGGTAGTTCGGCTGCCCACTGCTCCACATCTGATCCAGCTCCCTGCTAACGCACCTGGGAAAGCAGCAGAAGATGGCCCAAGTGCTTGGTTCCATGCTACCCTCCTGGGAGACCCAGATGCAGTTCCTAGCTCCTGGCTTCAGCCTAGTACAGCCTTTGCTGTTGTCCCCATTTGGGGAATGAGCCAGTGGATAGAAGATTCTCTTTCTCTCTCCCTTTCAAATAAGTCTCCGTCTACGGCCATACCACCCTGAACGGGCCCGATCTCGTCAAATAAGTCTCCACCTTATTGCAGACCAAGGGGGCCCCACAGCAGCCGGAGGTCCTGAAGCTGACCCCATGAAGTTTTCACCAGCACTGGTCAGCAGCTCAGCAGACAAGGCATATGAAACAGGTGACCGACGTACCAAGCAAGGAAGATGGGGCAGAGCAGAAGGCAGCAGACATGGTGAGGAGGGAGGCTTGAGGCTCTAAGATAGGCACAGCAAGAGGGAAAACTGCAAACAAGTTTAACAGTGTGGAATGCTGCACCCTGAAGAGTGACACAGAAACACAGGCGTCCCCCAAAGAAAGGGTGAGGCCAAAGAGGGTATGGAGGCCAAGGCATAGCGGGAGGATCAAGGCAAGGTAGCCCTCACAAGAATGAAGAGAAACTGCACAGGAAAAGGACGGAGTGAGGACAAATGCTGATGTTTAGGAGGAAGGGAAGTTGCAAAAGTGTTCTCAGAGCTGGAGGAAAGGGAAAAATGGAAGGGAAGAATATTGTCATGGAAGTCAAGGTAAGCTGTAAGACAAGACGAGGTCAACAATGTTGGAATCAGCACTGTGGTGTAATGGGAAAAGCCACTGCCTAATAACGCTACCCCATGTGGACACAGGTTCAAAACCCCCTGCTCCACTTCCAATCCACTTCCCTGGGAAGTGGGTCTGGGAAGGCAGCAGAAGATGGCCAAAGTGCTTGGGCTCCTCACCCATATGGGAGACCCAGATGAAGCTCCTGGCTTCTGGCTTCAGCTTGGCTGAGCCTCAACCATTGTGGCCATTTAGGAAATGAACAAGTGGATAGAAGATCTTTCCCTTTCTCTACTTCTGTTTCTTTCTTTCTCTCTTTCTCTAACTCCGCATTTCAAATTAATAAATATTTTAAAAATGTCCAGGGGTTGGCATTATGGCATAATCAGCAATAGTAATGACCAGATGCTCCACATTCCATCCAGCTCCCTGCTAATGTGCCTAGGAAAGCAGTGGAGGCCACGTGGCAGACTCAGCTGAAGTTTCTGGTTCCTGGTTTCAGCCTGGTTCAGCCCTGGCCATTGCACCATTTGGGGAGTGAACCAGTGAATAGAAGATTCTAGTGCTCATTCTTCTCTCTCTCTCTGTAACTCTTTCAAATGATAAAATCTTTTTGAAAAATGTCAAATGTCCTGACAGTTCAACAAGGAGCAGAACTGCGAGGCCCCTGGCTTTGGCACGTCAGTGTCCTGCTGACACGGGCACTTACGATTTCAGCAGAGAACGGGGTCAGTAGCCAGACTGCAGTTGGGTTGTGAAAGAAACTGGCTGGAGACACACAAATGCAGCAATAGTGCCAAGAGGAGTCAGATCAAAGAAAGAAAATAAAACTGTTTTTGAGGATGATCCAGCAAAGCACATCATTGCAATTGTACAGACTAATAAGAATCCAGTAGAGGAAGGCCGGGCCGGAGAGTATAAAACAAAAAGATGACATGCTTGCATCTCAGGTTAGCCAACACTTAGTAAAAATGGCCACGCTGCTGACAGTGCACTTTGGTGTGTAAATCCCTCAGGATTTCTCGAATATACAGGAGAGCACAGGCCAGCCTACAGACAAGGGTACACTGAAGGTCTTAGCTATTTTCATTCTAATTAAGAAGAAAGAAAAAGAAAATTAAGCATTAAGCATTCTCATCACGAATTCAAATATTTGTAAAAGTACAAAAAGAAACCAGGAGAGCAGCAATAATAAAGTAAAAGCAACAATTAATATAACTTTAAAATAAACAAAATGAACCTAAACCCTAAAAGCTGGTTCTTAAGCTATCACGTCCATCTCTGAAAATGGACTCTATCAAGTCTATAGGAGGAAAATATGCAAAGGATATAAGAAACCATCTTGCATGTATGGTTTATTTATTTATTTATTTTTTAAAGATTTATTTATTTTATTACAAAGTCAGATATACAGAGAGCAGGAGAGACAGAGAGGAAGGTCTTCCATCCGATGATTCACTCCCCAAGTGAGCTGCAATGGGCCGATGCGCGCCGATCCGATGCCGGGAACCAGGAACCTCTTCCGGGTCTCCCACGTGGGTGCAGGGTCCCAAGGCTTTGGGCTGTCCTCGACTGCTTTCCCAAGCCACAAGCAGGGAGCTGGATGGGAAGTGGAGCTGCCGGGATTAGAACCAGAGCCCATATGGGATCCCGGGGCATTCAAGGTGAGGACTTTAGCCGCTAGGCCACACCGCCGGGCCCCATATGGTTTATTTATTACTTATTTGAAAGGCACAGTGAAACAGAGAGGGTGGGCAAAGCAGACAGAAATTAGTGCAGGAACTCCATCCAGGTCTCACATGTGCGTAGCAGGGGCCTATGCACTTGAGCCATCAGCCACTGCTTTCCCACGCACATCAACGGGAAGCTGGATTAGAAGCAGAGCAGCCTAACCGGCAGGCAGAGACTAGGTTGCTACTGGAGCAAGTGGCAGCTTAACCAATTGCATCACAATGCCAGCCCCTTTAAAACACATTGTAGTGACTGGGGATGTATACATGGTATCTTCAAAAAGTTTCTGGAAAATGTGCATTACAAAAATGCATGCATCAATTCCAAAAAAATTTTTTGCACAAAAATGTCTCAAATTTTAATTCCATTTCCATGAAATGTTTGAAGTGCCCTTGTGTGTGCACTATATTGATATATAATATGTATATACACATATATATACCTTTGGATACATGTATAAGACTATATATACAAGTATACATATATATAAAACTGCAAGTTATAAGCAACTAATAGTAATGCAAAATAATGCAAATTCTGTTCTGAGAGATAGAGAATTCAACTGATTTTCTTTCCTTCCATGAACTACACACTGCGGCTTCCATATCTGTACATTCTTTCCAGTATTATTTATCAACAATTCAGTATTACAGGTCCAGAAATCACTCATTTTTCAAATTCTCTTTTTAACTTATTATCTGTCTGGTTCCCTCACTGATTAGCAAATGCAATTAAGTCTTTAATGTATGTTTATTTTATATCCACCCATATGAGATTCATGAATTTGTCATGTTTTTTTAAGATTTATTTATTTTTATTACAAAGTCAGATATAAAGAGAAGAGACAGAGAGGAAGATCTTCCATCTGATGATTCACTCCCCAAGTGAGCAAAACAGCTGGTGCTGTGCCGATCCGAAGCCAGGAGCCAGGAACTTCCTCCAGGTCTCCCACACGGGTGCAGGGTCCCAAGGCTTTGGGCTGTCCTCAACTGCTTCCCAGGCCACAAGCAGGGAGCTGGATGGGAAGTGGGCCTGCCGGGATTAGAACTGGCACCTATACGGGACCCCAGCATGTTCAAGGCGAGGACTTTAGCCACTAGGCCACTGTGCTGCACCCCATGTCGCTTTTCTTTTTTTTTTTTTTTAAGAATTATTCTTTAACAGCTATAAACTTCTATAGAAATATCATTTTAGCACTAAATAAATTATGCTGGATATGGGAAGCTCCCCAAAGGTTTTTAAAAATACACTATTTGTGATGCCAAAAACTGACAAGCATATTCCTCCCCCAGAAAAGAATACTACGGACTAATCTTACCTCTGAAGAAAAACGAAGAACAACAATGCCTACAGCTTTGAACTGATGGGGTTTTTACAATCCTGTATAATTTTTTTCTACATATCCACAGTCCATCATTCTGCCTGTCTCTAAGACTTTCAAATAAAATTCTATAACATAAATGAATTACAAAAACAGATGTTATTTGTTTAATTAAAGAATGTATACCCATCCTGTGGCTCACTCTCCAACCACCTGCAACAGCCAAAGCTGAGCCGAGCCAAAGCCAGGAGCCCAGACCCCATTCGGATCTCCCACGTGATTGCAGGTCCATGCCTGAGCTGCCTCCCAGGGTCGGGCGCCATTCTTTACGATGAAAACATAATAGAGGCAATTATGGTTTAAATCAGTAGCAAATGAAGAGTGGATGCTACCAATGTTTATTTCGCAATGTTCTAGCTGGAAGCTTCAGACAATGCAGTGCACATACACTAAACACATGGAAAATCATTTGTTTCCTGGTGCTGGCTTTGTTTAACAGGAACATCCTCATTTCAAACCTGCAAGAGGTTTACCTGAAAACCTATTAGATTTCATGAGCACCAGGCAGGGTGGCAGGATTCAAAACAAATGCCTAAAACCCTCAGCTTTCCTCTGTACTAACAATGACAGCCACAAGACAGAAAAGAGCCCATTTCCAGCACGTAAGGTGTACCCCATGAGGGGAAACTTGGCTGCAAGATAAAAGGCTGACCCAAATAGACGGAGACAGCAGAAGCTGTGGAGGCCGTGCAAATCACTTCGCACAGCAGCCCTCTCTCCAAAGGGGGTCCAGGATTAGGGCTTCAAGAGCCCCAGCAGAAGCCTGTTAACCATGCCGACTCTGAACATCAGTCCCGTCTACAGAATCAGAAGAGCAGCAGGTAAGCATCCCCCGCACCAAACGAGTCTTCTCCACACGGTTCCCTCAATGATGTTGATACGCGTTAAAGTTTAGCAGTCGCAGCTTTATGTTTTTTTCTACAAGTCCACTGAAGTTGCAATTCATCTGGAATAAAAGTCATGAAGGGAGCTGCTCTAATACATGTTAAAGTCGGTTGTTCCCTTAAACAGAAAGCAGATCATCAATCTCAGTAACAAGAATTAAGTGGTCTTGGATGGGAGTTTGGCATAGTATTGAAGACACTGGTATTTCCTACCAGAGGGCCCAGCCCACTCCAGAGTCCAGCCTCCTGGTCAAGCACGTCCTGGAGGCAGCAGGTGATGGCTCAAGCACCTGGGTCCCTGTTACCCGCACAGGAGCCCTGGATCGAGTTCTTGAGTCCTGGCCTTAGCCTTATCCAGCCCTGGATGTTAAATCTATTTGGAGAGTTATATGGTAGATGAGATATCTATCTATCTAACACACACAACAACTCACATAAACAGACTAATTTTTCTAAATAACATGGTCTTATAGAAAAACCAAAGAATCAATAGAACACAATGAATAGCCCCAAGGCAAACTGCACAGGGTGGAGTGAGAAGAGAGATGTACAGTGGTCGGATGCCACGTCATATGTGGAAGCAATTGGTGTAGGGATGCCACAGGCACTTCAGAGACGCCCCGAAAACCAGAAACAAAGACCATGCGCTTCCCAGGCAGATGTGGCCCAGATGTGTCAAGATGCCATAAACCACCTAGAACCACCGACAAGGTCCTCAAGGTGAACCCAAGGAAATGCAGGCACTGCCCTTGGACTGACCTGTTTCCCTCTGGCAACTGCAGTTGCTTCTGGCTGAGGCACTGAGCAGTGGCTTATGTGTTTAACAACAGGGTATGGAGAAAATCGGTTATGATCAACTATCAGCATTTAGAACTGAACTCCCTTGCCGTGTGTGTGCACACATTCACAAAGAGGTGGGAGCTGCACCAACCCTCCCTCCACTGGTTAGATGCTCCAAAAACTGCATGCCTGCTGTGGGGGCCCCAACCAGGACCTGCCATTGCTGTAGGTCTCTAGGGTAGCAAACGTGACCTCCAGTTGAAAACAACTGCTTTAAAAGGATTGATGACAATTACAAGTTTTACTTTACAAATCTGAGAGTCAACTCAATTTTTCAGTGAGGAAAACAATCTATTTAGATCCTCACTTTATACACACAAGTAAATACATATCAATTTTGAGCAAAACAGAGCATAGTACAGTACTTGAAGCCATTACATGGCTAAAATGCTTAGGGAGGTATTAACTAACACCTAGACAGGGAAGCGTCTTCTGCAGGTGGAGCACAAAGGAGGCAATCGAAAAGGAAAGATGGACAGCACTGACCAGACAGCTAACGCGTCACACAATTAACAGGTAAAGGGGAAACTGGGAGAAGACAGGTGCAAGCAGCACAATGACAGGCTGGCAGTATCAATAAGGAAAAACGAGTGTATTGAAAAGAAAATGGGCAAAAGATGCAAAGATTTTGCATAGAGGAAATACATGTGTTCCTAGTACGTAAAAAGTTTTGTTCAACTTCACCGGCAAATAAGAACATTTTAGAAAGCATTTCCTTGTATGTTTCCACTATTCAAGAAGCAAAGAATCTGGAAGCAGGTCATACCTGATGCATGGAAGGAGGTATATGCAAGGGTGTCCTCTAGACCACCTGTGACAAATGAGCTAGATCCCCTCGGACACTCTGGGAAACAACTTGGTGATAAGCATCAGGAGGCTTAAGAATGCCCCCATCTTTTGAAATTCTGGAATATCTGCAATGGATTAGATTATGCTCCCTACCACCATCCCCCACCCTCTCACCTGAAGTGAGACCGGACTTGGAAAAGGAGCCTTAGCAGGTGTGAATGAGCAGACATCACCATGAACTTACAGGGTGCCCGAAATCCAATGCTGGCACACTTAGAGAAAGCCACGTAAAGACCGAGGCAGAGATGGGAGGGCTGCTGCCACAAGCCAGGGAGGGCCAGGGACCACCAGAAGCTGCAGAAGGCAAGGGAGATTCTCCCTCAGAGCCTTCGAGTAGCATGGCCCTGCTGACAGCTGGGGCTTGGATTTCTAAGCCCCTGGAACTGTGAGGGAGTATGGTTCTACCGCCACAAGCCACCAAGTGTGTGGTAACTCTTGAAAATTAGTACCCTGGGCCCGGCACGATAGTGTAGTGGTTAAAGTCCTCACCTTGCACGCCTGGGATCCCATGTCGCCGGTTCTATTCCCGGCGGCCCTGCTTCCCATCCAGTTCCCTGCTGGCGGCCTGGGAAAGCATGCGAGGATGGCCCAAAGCCTGGGACCCTGCACCCACGTGGGACACCCAGAAGAGCTCCTGGCTCCTTGCTCCGGATTGGCTCATCTCCAGCCATTGCGCTCATTTGGGGAGTGAACCATCGGACGGAAGATCTTCCTCTCTGTCTCTCCTCCTCTCTGTATATCTGACTTTCAATAAAAATAAATAAATCTTTTTAAAAAAAGAATTAGTACCCTAAGAAAAAAGCCAGAGATGGAACATGGGTTTCTAAGCAAGTATAAAAATGCTCACCTTTGTATTATCTATCACAGCAAGAAGTTAGGGAAAGAACGGAGGCAATGAAAAAGAGGAAGCGTTACATGATACTTTGCCCATGTTACATGGCCATTAAAAGATGATTTGGGGACTGGCAATGTGGCATAGCGAGTGAAGCTGCCGCCTATGATGCTGGCATCCCACAAGTCCCAGCTGCTCTACTTCTGATCCAGCTCCTATGCACCTGGCAGAGCAGTGGATGTGGGAGACCCAGGTGGAATTCCAGGCTCCTGACTTTGGCCTGACCTAGCCCTGGCCTTGCAGTCATTTGGGAAGTGGATCAGCAGCTGGACGATCTCTCTCTCTGTTCCTCCCTCTCTGCCCTCCCAACAAATAAACAATATTTTTTTTTAATTTAAAGATTTATTTTTTATTTTATTACGAAGTCAGATATACAGAGAGGAGAGACAGAGAGGAAGATCTTCCGTCCGATGATTCACTCCCCAAGTGAGCCGCAACAGCTGGTGCTTGCCGATCCAAAGCTGGGAACCTGGAACCTCTTCCAGGTCTCCCATGCGGGTGCAGGGTCCCAATGCATTGGGCCGTCCTCGACTGCTTTCCCAGGCTACAAGCAGGAAGCTGGATGGGAAGTGGAGCTGCCGGGATTAGAACCGGTGTCCATATGGGATCCCGGGGCTTTCAAGGCGAGGACTTTAGCCGCTAGGCCAGGCTGCCGGGCCCAAAATAAACAATGTTTTAAAAGTACTTTTTGAAGAATTTTTAATATCACAGAATGTCTAAAGTACCTACACAGAAAATTCAAGATACAAAAGAGCACACACAATGCGATTCCCAAGTGCACTGCAAACCTAAAACACACAGCCCTGATGAGGAAAAAAGCAAACACTCCATGCTCTCCTGCCAGAACAAACAAACAAACAGTGTAGGAAAATAAAATAAACCATAACCTCAGAGTATTATCCCAGGAAAAGTATAGCTATTATTATCATCAACGTAATGAAACAGAGGTATGCATCAATGCAACCCCTGAGGATCAACTCACTGATGTCAATAAGAATGTGATGAAATTCAAACTCCTCTCTTACAGAACATGAGAACGTGAAGAAGAGAGAGAATCTATAATGAGCCTCTCTCTCAAACTGTCAGCCAATTCCATTGTTGGACGTGAGAGAACTTTCCTCTTCAACAAACTAGGATGAATAAGTAAAATTACTACAGTTAGTAGCACTCTTCTGATATACTCTCCAAGTTTACCCAGACAGAAAGAAGGCACTAATAAATATAGAAAAAGAATTATTATCTGAAACAGCACAGTATGAATAAGAAGAAGAATTTATTAAGATTCTTTGTATTACAAGCTTTATCTGAAATGCTTAGGGCCAGAACTGTGAAAGAGTTAGCTTGTTTTAGATTTTGGAATATTTGCTAATACATAGTGCGCGATATCTTAGGATATGATCCAACTCCAAACAAGAATTTCTTATGTCTCAGGAACCCCTTAGTCACATAGCCTGAAGATAAAATTTATATAGAATATTTTCATAATTTTGTGCATGAAACAAAGTTCCACGGTGTAGAATATTTCCCTTGCGATGTCATATTGGTGCTCAAAATGCTTCAGATTTGGGATTCTCAGCTTAAAGAGACTCAACCCATGCTGGAACAGATGAATATTCATATAAAGGATAAAACAGAAGATGAAAACCATCATATAGCAGCAGTGAAACCCACAAAACACCCACGACCATCTGCAACAAGAAAGAGCCACAAACAACACCCCACACCGTTCCACTAGGAGACACACAGTTGGCAGCACGTGTTCGTGAAGGGTGAATTAGTACAATGTAAACCCACATTGCCAAACGAACTTCGAGACACCAGAGTATTCAAGAAAAACCCATCATCTAGGGCATTAACTGGCGGTGTTCCTAATAGTCGTCTGGAATAACTAACTGTGCAAACCCACACCTACACAGAACGCTTGTGTCTCAGATCCTCCTAGGAAACTTTCATGTGGAGATTCATGAAAGTCATCCAATGTCTCCACCTGTTCTTTCAATTAGCATTGAATTCCTCAGGGGGCTTTAAAACAGAAGGGTGTTTTCTTTGAAAAGTTTTGTTCCTCCTTCACTCACTCAACATTTTTTCTGTTTTTGGCACTTCATCCCTTCTCATCCCGGCTCACTTTCCTTAGGGGAATACAAATCCTTGTAAAGCTTTCTGGTTACTTAAAAGAAATATCCATTGGAACCTTCTAATTTACATATTAAACCATAGTAATATGCTGATATAAAGAGGTTGATTAGTTGCTGCTGTGTGCTATTTTGAATGGACAGACAAAATGCATTACAGTATACAACTCTGTCATATGTAAGCATGGTAGCACTGAATGGAGCTCATTGATAACTTGCATCACTTCACACGCTCTCTTTTTGGGATGATGACTTCAAAACTGCTCTTGTAGCAATTTTCAAATATACAGCATATTGTCATTAAGTTGATCATGTTTCTTAGAGGTTTAATTATTTTTATTTGAAAGGCAGGTTTTAGAAAGAGGAGAGACAAAAAGAGGTCTTCCACCCACTTGTTCACTGCCTACAAGGCTGAGAATGGCCAGAACAGACCTCATCTGAAGCTAGGAGCCAGGAACTTCTTTTGGGTCTCCTACATGGGTGCAGGAACCCAAGGCTTTGAGCTATCCTGCATTGCTTTTCCAGACCGTAAGCAGAGCTAGACTGGAAGTGAAGCGGCCAGGACACACACTACTGCCCACATGAGCTGCCAATGCCTGTAGGTGGAGGATTAGCCTACTTAGCTACTGCGTCAGCCCCTAAATGGATCTCTGGAGATCTTATTCCCCTCTGAGACTGAGACACTGACTTGAATCTCAGTACCTGCCGTTTGTATTTGCTCCTGACTTGAAGCAATTTTACTGCAGTGCATGCCAGTTCATTTCTTTTTGAAATGGTGATGAATGGACCTGCCTCAAAGACTTGTCAGGAGGATGTGGTTCCACAATCATCGCCCAGCATGGTGCTTGGCACATACCAGACTCCTTATAATTACAACTTGGCAATTTAGGATAGGTGATACACTTTTTCTTTTTTAAGATTTATTTATTTTCATTGGAAAAGCAAATCAGATTTACAGAGAGAGAGAGACAATGATCCTCCATCTGCTGGTTCATTCCTCAAATGGCTGGCTGCAATGCCTGCAGCTGTGCTGATCTGAAACCAAGAGCCAGGAGCTTCTTCCAGGTCTCCCAGGCAAGCACAGGGTCCCAAGGCTTTGGGCCATCCTCGCATGCTTTCCCATACCACAAGCAGGGAGCTGAATGGGTAGTGGAGCAGCCGGGGCATGATCCATATAGGATCCTGGCGCTTGCAAGATGAGGATTTAGCCACTGAGCCTTCACGCTGGGCCCAGTGATATGCCTTCTAATGGATTTCTTTCTCCGTACAGTAATTCCCAAAACAGCCTGCTTCTTAAGAACACTTAGGCCTCCTTGGGCTCGGGCTCAGTTAGATGGCAGTGAGTTGCTGCCTTGCCTCTCTGCTGTGTGAGGCTGGGGTGAGAGAGAGAGAGAGAGAGAGATGACGTTTCACTCATCCACAGCTCTACCCAGCTCCCAGTCCTCACAAACGCCCACTGACATGAAAGAAAAAGGAACAAGGAGAGGAAGATGCTGCTTTACTGTAGCACTGTGTGCTCTGTTTGTATCCTAGGAATGAAACTGTATTTCACAATGCATTAAGTTACAAAAAAAAAAAAAAAACCCAAATTTATGTTTTAGCAGCTATGATAAACCAGTACAGAGAGGCGAACTGACAGTACAAGTCACAGGGATTCAGTGAAGAATCAAAAATAAGCCACAAATCAATCTGCCAAAGTTACTGAATTCTCACAATGTGCTTAAAGGATCGCGAGGCTCTGGCTCTTGATGCCACCGTCTAACCACAGCTTCACAGCAAAGCAATGCCGAGTACAGAACAGCTGTAGCCTCACATAGTCTCAAAGGCGAGAAACAGGCTGAAGTTCCCTTACTAGTAACAGATGCCCTGCCCTGCTCTACAGTATTATTTGCATTCACTGCCTATGGCCTGGGGCCCAGTGCTTTATTTAAATGCAGTGGGGTAGAATTACAGCAGCTAAGAGGAAAACATAATTATTTCTTTCCTTATACACAGAAAATAAATACAATTTTCCTGAATGACTAACTGGGAAATCTATAATAACTTTACTATTATCCAGTTAATGGTCTGAATCTTTCATGAGGACATACTAATTTTTTTTTTCCTCTTGGAGTGATCTCCCTCCTTCAATCAGAACCTCCCCTTCTGGGCATAGGAGAATTCCACTCTTTTTAAAAATATACTTATTTATTTTTATTTGAAAGGCAAAGTCACAGAGAGAGAAAGAGAGAGAGAGCTTCCATCCACTGGTTCACTCGCCAAATGGCTGCAATGGCCAGAGGTGGGTCAAGCTGAAGCCAAAGGTATCCGCACAGGTTCAGGGACCCAAGCACTTGGGATAACCTCTACTGTTCTTCAACGTACATCAGTTAGGAGCAGGATTGGAAGTGGAGCAGGCAAGACTTGAACCCGTGCCCTTATGAACCTGTTTAGCCAGGACTTGAACCGTGGACAGAGTGCTACCCTGCCCACTGTACCAGCCCCAAAAGATGCTAAATTTGAAAAGGTACCTTGGGATGGGCATTTGGCACAATGGCAAGATGATGTTTGGGATGCCGGCAGCACATTTTGGAGCAGCCTGGCTTAGTCCTAGCTTCTCCACTTGCATCCTAGGTTCCAGCTGATGTGCGCTCCAGGAGGCAGCAGGTGATGGTTGAAACAATCGGGATCTCGTCACCTGGGGTAGACCCAGACTGAGTTTCAGGCTCCTGGCTGTGACCAGGCCCAGCCCTGACTACTGAAGGCATTTGGAGAGCGAACCAGTGGGTGCAAGAGCTCACGTTATCTCTGTCCTTCAAATAAAATGAAAATTAAAAAGAAAAATTTTAAAGCTCTCAGTTAAATTTAATCAAAGGCTTAATAAAACAAGGAGCTGATCAATGTTCAGAAAGAGGCAGGGCTTATAAAAGTATGTGATTAAAAAAAAAAAAAAAAGGCAAGTAGAAGCAAAGAGGATATTCCAGGGAGGGCATTTCAGTGCAGGAACCAGAAAACAAAGACGGCTGGCTCAGGTGAGCAGGCAGTACAAGTCCAGATTAGAAGGCACCGGGAGCAAACCACACATAGACAAAATGGCTCAGATTACACAAGTCCTTGAATGTTAGAACTAGTATCATGGATTTGGGCGAAACTCCTGGAAAGGGTGTCTAGACCTACAGAAAGTGCTAGCAGGATGAAACAGCAAGCACTGCACATGGGAAACTCCAGTGGCAGATGGCAGGGAGATCAGTGTGAAAAGGACTCAGCGTGATAGCCTAGTGGCTAGGGTCCTCGCCTTGCACATGCTAGGATCCCACATGGGTGCCAGTTCACGTCCCAGCTGCTCTACTTTCCTTCCAGCTCCCTGCTTCTGGACTGGGAAGCAGTTGAGGACGACCAGGGCCTTGGAACTCTGAACCTGCGTGGGAGACCCAGAACAAGCTCCTGGTTCCTGGCTTTGGAGCAGCAAGGATACAGCCATTGTGGCCACTTGGGGAGAGGACCAGTGGACAGAGAATCTTTCTCTCCGTCTCTCCTTCTCTCTGTAGGTCTGACTTTCCAATAAAAATAATTAGATTCTTTTTTAAAAAAAAAATGACTTCAGAGTTGTTTCCCCTTCCACACAGGAAATCATGATTATCTAAAACAATCTTAAGAATGAATATTAATGCATGGGGCCAGCATGGTGGCATAACAGTCTGATCCCCTTCTTGTAGTACCAGCATCCCATATAGATGTCAGTTGAATGTCCCAGTTGCTCCACTTCCCATCCAGCTCCCTGGCTTGTGGAAAGCGGTGGGGGATGGCTCAAGTAGGAGCCATGTAGGAGATTGTAATCATGCAGGTGACCCAGAAAAAAACTCCAAGTTTCTGGCTTCAGATCAGCTCAGCTCCAGCCATTGAGGTCACTTGGAGAGTGAACCAGTGGAAGCAAGAGCTCTCTTTCCATCATTCCTCTCTGTAAATCTTCCTTCTCAATAAAAATAAATCTTTAAAAAATGTTAATGCATGAGAACAATCAGAGTTATCGCTAAACAGCAAATGGTAGAAGACAGTAGGTAGTAACTCCCAGCCAAGTCGGTTCAAGCTCAGGTCATCTTAGGATCGTACATCCAGCAGCAAGGCATCATGCATGTTGCTAAAGGGACCCACGTGAAAGACAAATGAGCTACGGCACAGACATGTGGAACCATGCTTAGGATGCCACGTGGGACACCCACAACCTGTAGGGGAGTTCCTGGGCTCCAGGACTAGCTCTGCTTCCAACTCCAGCCGCCGCGAATGGGCATCCTGGGAGACAGCAGGCGACAGTTCAAGCAGTCATGTCCCTGCCATTCATGTGGGAGATGAGGACTGAATCTCTGGCTCCTGGCTTTAGCACTGGTCCAGTTCCAGTTGTTGGGGCATCTGCATAATGAACCAAATGGTCTTTATCTGTGTTTCTCCTTCAGCCTTTCAAATAAACAAAAACGAGTAAGTAAAAAATTTCTGAAGACACACCAATTGGACTGTAGAAAATGCTGATGCAGGAAGGAATTCCCCCAAAGCAACGAGAAGGAAAGACCTAGCCCCGAAAGGGCTTCAGGGTACATCCAGCAGAGGGCAAAACCTCATGGCACACTGAGCCCTCTGACGGATACTTCCAGGTGTCACCCTGATGGCGGTGCGTCCACAGCACTCACCACGTGCAAGGTTCCTCTAGAAGGACAGTACTGACATCCACTTTACAGACAGCAGGATGAGAACCTGCCCAAGATCAAGTTGCTAGGAATGCTGCAACTGAGACTGGAACCATGAGCTCTAATCACTACCCTCTGCAGGTGCTCATCCAACCTGCTCTCAAACATGACCTAGGAAGTATGTGGGATAAACCTTATTTCATACACAAATATCTGCAGGATTCTTAACTGTCAAGCCCCATCCTAGGTAGTGAGTCTTCAATGAGGGATGAGCCATCACCCCTCCTCTCAAGAATTCAGAATCCACATTTCACTGAGCAAAACTGGAGGCTCTAAGTTTAAATAAATAATGTATCCAAACACACAGCCAACAGAGAAGGCGATTGGGCCAGGACTTAAATGCTTCCGTTGCATCCGTAAGCCTAATGCTTATTTTCTTTTTCTGGCCTAATTGACGAAAATAAAAAAGAACAAAACAAGTGCAAAACTAGGATTCCTTAGTTTAGCCAAACATGCACAAAAAACAGCCAGGTTTCATACAAGGAAAACAGCAAACGAAGAGGCGGTGACTCTCACACAAAGAGCACAGGCTCCTCGCGCCAAGATGCCACATGCTGTTAAACTGCTGGAAGACGCAGCAAATCAAACACGTGCTGTCCCTGTCCTGACACTGGTAAACATCTCCTGAAACAATTTCTGACATTCAGGCTCAGCTATCCACACTGGGCCCCTTCTCTCAAAGAAAAACAAGAGAAACCCTCGTAGATTGAGAAGCTGACCATGGTCCCATCAACTCAGTTCTGCAGTAATTACAACTAATTTTCAGTCTCTTTAATGCCCCCTTAAAGGAGGGCTAGAAATCCTTGTTTGATGTGCAAGAAAATTGTCCCTAACTACCCAGCTGTACCAGCTTGTGAGATTTGTTGCAGGAACCAGGCATTGTGGCACAGGGTGTTAAGCCATTGCCTGCAATGCTGGCATCCTATCAAGTCATCGGTTCATGTCCCAGCTGCTCCATTTGCAATCTAGCTCCCTGCTAATGTACCTGGAAAAACAGCACAGGATGGCCTGACTGACTGGGCCCCTGTACCCACATGGGAGACCTAGACAAATATCCTGGCTCCTGGCTTTGACCTGGCCCAACTCTGGCCATTTCAGCCTTTTGAGGGGGTGAATCTGCAGATGAAACAGTTCTCTCTCTGTGTCCCTCCTTGTCTCTCATTAACTCTCCTTTCAAATCAACAAGTAAACCTTAAAAAATACTAACTACAGCAAATGTGGACAGTCTACTGCAGCTTCTCAAGTGAGTCACTGGTGCTCATCACATGTTGCCCCTCATGTTGCAGGGTTGGCTGATAATATCAGGTGTGGCACCCAAAGGTGTTTACATGTGGCGTTAATAGGTGTGACAGAAACAAATCTTTTTTGCTTCCCTGTCAATGTCCAATGGTCCAGATGGAGATCAGCATATGAGAAGTATAAGTAGCCAACCACCATTGCATGAATTGGAGAATGTTATCAAAGGCCCCCCTTTCTCCTACCAACCCCTGGCTTAAATGGCAGAATTGAGGGAAATGTCACATCACAGGAGCTACAAATGATTAAAGAGGTTCAGCAGGTATTTTCCAGTACACATGAGGAGCCCAAGTCCTAGGGCCCCAAGGACGCAGGAGGATATGGGGACTCAGGTGACAGACTGGCCTTAACAAGGAGGAAAATGGTATTCCTCCCTCTGAAGCAAGCACATAAAGATGGAGATGAATATATCTGCATTTCCAAGGAAGATTCTGTGTGACTGAGGGAAGTTCAGATGTCCCAGTCAAGTTAAGAAAGTAGAGTACAGAGAGCTGCAAGGAAACATACCCAGCAAATGGGTCACTGGGGCGAAGACTTCGAAGGTGACAAAGTAGCAGCTGGACAGCAGCTGGGTGGTGGGTTGAGAACAACTGCGACTAGGTGGGGGTCAGCTCATTCCAAAGGGCCCGTAGATTCTGAAGTCGGATTGATACATGGCTGCCTACTATGGTGCCATGGTCATGGGCGAGGCCAGACAAGAGTCGGGAAGGTACGGAGCACACAGAGCCAGGTGCTGCAGGAGTGCACAGTAGGAGAGAGTGGCGTGGTGCAGGCGGCTCCCTGCTGTCAGGCACCCTCAGCAGTGCCACTCCCAGCCCTCACGGCTCCCTGCTGTCTGAGCCCAGGATGCTGGGTCACAACTTTATCCTCTGTAACAAATGAACAATCAGCTATACAACTCCCTTGTTTATTTCCAGTCTGCTTTCCTCCTGGAATGTCAAGATCCCCAAGCACTTAGTCTTTTGTGCTCAAAGCTCTATTGCCAGCACCTACAATTATGGCAATACATATAAGACCTCAATAAGTCACACTTGATGAATGAATGAATGAATGAATGAGTGAGTGAATGAACGATAAAGACCAGTTAGAATACAGATCAGTGAGAAGAGAATCGTGGTTGAGACTCCATTAGGAGAACATTTTGGGGTGCTCAGTCTAGGGAGACAGAAAATGCCTTTCACGGTCTCATCCAGGGTGGGATCTTCCTTTCTTCATCATTCCTCTCACCCCGCTGCACCTGACCACTGTCTCTGATCCTCTAAGACTCAACATGCCTGTCACCACCTCCAGAAAGCCCTTCCTGATGTCACACACCCCACTGCAGGAGCCTCATTTCCACACCGATCCTCCCACCAGACTGGGCAAGCACAGTGTATCTCACCCAGCAGGCACTTCATAAACACTTTGTGAATCACACATGAAAGGCACTGGCCATGGGCATACGAAGAGCCGGTTTTCTATTTCTGTGAAGCTCAGCCCATTCATATACAAATCTGCACTAGGGCCCCACTGAGCACGTGACCCCTTTGTTACTAGAGCAATGAGTGGGGGAAAGCAGCTCAGTCCCAAACCAAAGATAAACCAGCGTGGTCCTGTTTAGCACAACACAGGGGTCCACTGGCTTCCATCCCTCCATCTGGCTGGCCACAGGCATCCTATCCTATCCTGACAGACACTGAAGCCTATGGGCTGCCGTGCCCATCTGTGATGATGCCAAGCACTTGGGTAAGAAGAAACCACTTCTTTATAAAGACCTGCTGTCAGGGCTCTGCCCCTTGCAGACTCTGACTTCATTAGCCTGGGCTACAGCCTCTAGCATGCTGTGTTGGTACAGGTAGGGTTGCGAGCCTCTGCCCCATGGCTCACCTGCCATCCATGCCTGGCCATGGTGCTGTCCAGGGTAGTGGTTCATCAAGAACTTCATCACTCCAATGTCTGTCAAGGCCAGCCTCAGGCAGTACAGTGCTCACAGCAAGGTCCCCAAGGGCCTCTGTTCCAGATACCCAACTTCACTGATGCAGTTCAGGAGCTGTCTCCACACGACTGTGCTCTAATAAAACTTCATTCACAAACTAGTTTACCAAAGCCTCCCCTAAAACAATCAGTGGTCCTAAAGCAAATACAACATGACAGCCACACAATGATTGTATTGGCAAGACAAGGGAGCCATGCCACAAGCAAGTAAACCAGGAGCTGGATAGAACCAAGGCAAGCGGAAGGCTCAGCAGGAGAGACACATTTGGTCTGCTGGATAAACAGTATGTCAAGAGTGAATCTAAAATATTCATAGGCTGAAAGTGGGAATGGAGTCTTGTCCTTCCGTGATGTCTGCAGTCCTGCCAAGACTCTAAGAAATACATCCTGTAACTTCCAAGGGCTTTTTCTGGCTCTTGGGCACTCAATAGCTGTCATTAGCATCCAGAACAATCCATGTTAATTCCCCATGTGATAAAATGAATTGAAAACCAGTCATGAATTAGAAGGAAATAATAGTGAATAGGGGCTAGAGGGGTTCCCCCAAGCCACATACTATGCTATAGACTTGTCCAACAGTTAATGAAGAGCCACATTTCTGAATAGCCATGTTGCAGCCCTGTAAGTGACTTGATCTGACACATCACTTAAGGGAACATTTTTTAGTTTTTTTTTTAACATGTATACACATATAATCAAAATTCTGGTGCAAATTAGCAAGTCATTCCTTTTCACATACGTCCATATTTATGCTACCTGTCAGATGAAATTAAAATGGAGAAACACACCACTCAAAATTTCGCAGAAACACAGCTGCCTCAAACACAACTATTAGCCACTAAAATTACAGGGAGATTAAGTATAGTTCTGTGAATACTATGTTGTCATTGACAAGACTGGCATTTCCAAAATGCCACATTTTTGAAGTCGACAGCATGTGGGAACAGAATATCATAAAGGTAGAAAAAGTGTCACCCAGCAGCTCACATGCCTGCGGCTGCATCTGGGCATGTCTTAGTTGCTGGTGTTTCTGTATAAACACACCTTAGGTTTCAGTACAAACTTGCGTTTGGAAATTCTAGGAGGTCTATTCCCATTAGAAACTCCAGGAAAATTCCATTACTGAATTCTTTCGATTTATAACATTCCAAGTTCAGGGAAAATTACTATCTGGATAGCTTTATCATGGTTCCAACATTTCTTAATGAACACCTATTCACCCATGAATCAGTGGAACAAAAACAATTTGAAAAGACTATTTTGTGAACCAGCACAGCCGATATGTAACTCCCATTTTAGCTCTGTACAGTTTTAATTTATGTTTTAAAACTTCCAATTATTGCCATTTAAAGCACTTCCTTGGCAGCCAAGATATCATCCTAAGTGTAAAGAAAACCAGGAAGACATCTACTTCGCTCATAATGAAACGTTCGATGAACAGCAAGGCTACACTATTTTTGGAGACAGTTATGTTATATTCAGTTGATGATCATTATCACTGCCTCAGAGTGAAATAACACCATTTAAATGACAAGCTAATTTCCTTCCCTGCCACAGTTCAGCACAATTACATCTTAAGCATTGTCTACACCTGTCTAAAAGTATGACACGACTTTCCAGTGTTTTTTTCCTCCCAGAGGGTTCATCTCACTGCCTTTGTCTTCAGGACACACTGTGTATCACTGCCCTCCGAGTTGGCCAATTTTAAAACAGGTCTGAATATCTCAAGGATTTTTAGTATGTTAGGCACGGCCTCCGTACTTTTTAAAGAAGTTCAACGACAAGCAGTTACCTCTTCTACTCTACCTCCTAAAGTCTGAGTAAGTGCTCACTTATCTTTACCCTGACCTAGAGTGCAAAGTTTAGATTGCCTTGGAGGTGGGAGAAGGGGGTATTTCCCGTTATATGAAATTCTTAGGGCAATGTTGCTTTGCATTTACTTTATTGAAAATACATCACGTAAGAAGTGACTTTACAAAGACAAATAATGGAGGATGCAGCAAAAAGTGGAGGATTTATGAAAGGAGCATATTTGTTCAGATCATTTGTCACAATATGCTACAACCTAGTAAGTATAAGCTGGGAAGTGATGGGCAGGAAGACAGCTCTCGACACACACTCTGTAGTCATTCTCTGGGACACCCAGCTCTTGGGGCACCAGCTTGTAAAGGGCATTACCCTCCAGAGACCACAGGCTGGCAGCAGGGAGGCCTCCTCCAGCCCGAGAGGGCAAGGCCTCCCCTGCCACCCCCTCCTGCCTACTCAAATCTCATCTTCCACAGAACATCTCTGCCAACAAGCTTCCTCCCTCGTTTGTGCAATGCTGCATGAGGTGTGAGCCACGTGAGTCTGTGCAATTGGTCACCCAGAGGGGTATCACGTCACCATACAGGAGACAAGGTGGCCGAGTGTGTGAGCTGCCACCACACTACCTAAGCTCGAGTTCTGTCTCTCCTACTTACTGTGATACAAGCATAGCAGGATAATGGCAGCACCTACATCCAAGGACTGTTGAGGAATGAGAAGACCCTGGTAACACTGGGAAACACTCCATAAATAAAATTACTCACAATCAGGAGCAGTGACACCGATTGCAGCTCTGTGAGGCTCACAGCATCCTCGTGTCTCCCCAGTAGGTCCCGAGCCTAGTTTCAATGCCAGTCATTCATATCATGATCCAGTATACAGACAGACACATCGCAATCATACAAATCATAAACACTGGATATTCAGCTTACCACACATGGACTGGGCAGTGCACTAAACCAATACTCCCGTCGGCCTCATGGCTTCAGATCTGCCTCACACAGAGGCACCCAAAGTTTTATAAACACCAAGAACCTTTACTAAGAAAAATACACAATGATCATCTCCACTCTATGGCATATTTTGTTTGAGAAAGATCTTAAATTGATTGTGTGACCCAAGACAGCTTCAAAAATATGAAGGTTAAATTAAATGTTACATGAAAACCAACCATAAAGCAATTAAATAAACCTATGCATCTCGTCGCGGAGATCTGACCATGCTGTTGCTAACTGTAAATCTGAAAAGAAAAGTCTATAGAGTGTTTCTTCAATTTATTCATACATTAACTTGTGGGAAGAACATTAATTTGTGAAAAGTCATCCTGGGCTGTTAACAACTTCAAAGCCAAGGCATTTTTTTTTAAACATTTTTCTTTTAAAGATTTATTGTTATTGGAAAGCCAGATATAGAGAGAGGAGGAGAGACAGAGAGGAAGATCCTCCATCCGATGTTTCACTCCCCAAGTGAGACGCAATGGGCCAGTGCGCACCAATCCGATGCCGGGAACCTGGAACCTCCTCCAGGTCTCCCACGCGGGTGCAGGGTCCCAAAGCCTTGGGCCGTCCCCGACTGCTTTCCCAGGCCACAAGCAGGGAGCTGGATGGGAAGTGGAGCTGCCGGGACTAGAACCGGCGCCCATATGGGATCCCGGGGCGTTCAAGGCGAGGACTTTAGCCGCTAGGCCACGCCGCCGGGCCCAAGGCATTTTTTTAAAACTCTATTTTAGCTAGTGTGCACAAATACACTTGACACATTTCTTTTCTTTTTGGTTAAAAACTTTAAAATTTTTAAATTTCATTTCTATTTACTTAAAAGAGAGAAGGGGGAGCTTCTATCCATGGGTTCGCTCCTCAAATACCCCCAAGAGAAACAGCGGGGTCGGGTCACACCAAGGAACTTAGAACTCAATCTGGGTCTCCCACATGGGTGGCAGGGCCTCAAGTACCTGAGCCATCATCTGCTGTTTCCTGGTGCATGAAGGGAAGATGGAATCAGAAGCAGAGATGAGCCTCGAACCCAGACACTATGACATGGAGTGTATGTATAACAAGCAGCATCATAACCACTGCACCAAACGCTTACCCTTCCATGTGACACATTTCCAAAGAACTGACTGAGAAACAGGCACTCCCAGTGGAGGTGAACCCATAAGATCTAGAGCAATGGCTTGGAGAGAAGCATCCTAGGAACCTAAGGGTGCCTGAGGGAGAGTCATACATCCAGGAACCAGCAAAGGCAGTGTCTTATAAAACAGTCTAATCATTGAGGACAGCATGGTGGCACAGTGTGCTGATCCTCCACCTGCGGCGCCAGCACCCAATATGGGCATCAGTTCACGGCCTAGCTGCTCCACTTCCCATCCAGCTCTCTAGTGATGTCTTGGGAAATCAGTACAGGATGGCTCAAGTCCTTTCACCCCTGCACCCATGCGGAAGACCAGGAAGAAACTCTTGGCTCCCAGCTTTGGACTGGCCCAACTCTGACCACTGTGGTCATTTGAGTAGTGAACCAACAGATGGAAGAGCTCTTTCTCTCTATCTCTATCTCTCTCTCTGTCTTTCTGCCTTTCAAGTAAAATCTTATAAAATAATAATAAACAAAAAGTCTAATCAAACTGTTCCAATTAGCTTTCAAGTGGTAACAACATGGTGGCTGCTAAACAAGCCCCATCTTCATGGTTGAGTGAGAACATTAGCTTATAAGTGGACTTAGTACAACCTACAAGCTGGGCTGAGTGACGAAATCCTGGATCAGGAGCCCAAGGGAAGGAAATGTGGGACAAGCCAGGCCTGACAGGCGCACAGATGTCAGCGTCAGCTGTTTCTGGAGCCAGGGACACTCATGTGTCAGGCTTCTCCCAGGGTCTCTGGGATGGGTTAGAGTAGCCAGCTGTGCACAACTCAAATCCTTCGCCTCCCCTTGAAAAACTGAAACGTGCAGACGAGTGAATGATGACAAGTTCACCAACACAGACACACTGGGGCCAAGCATCCCAACAACTCTGAGAGATGTTTATTTTTGTGGGTAGCAGACACGGAAATTAAAATCGACACTGCTGGGTTTTTAGGGTAGAGGTGAACTTCAACACAAAGCACATTTCTTTTCTAAGGGCAAAGTCAAGTGCTTTTTCCCAACAACAGGATTACTGACTCAAAACTTAATCCCTGTATTATTAAAGCCAATTCCCCCTTTCTTTTAATTAAAAGCTCATTGGCGAGTGCTCTCCCTAGAGTGGGCAGAGAAAAATCTAGATCAGTGGTGTCCAATATGGTAGCCACCAGCTACCACAGAGGGAGCTATTTCAATCAGTTAAAACAAATAAAATTTAAAATCCACTTCCTTAATGCATCAGCCACATTTCAAGTGCTCAATGGCCTGTGTAGCCTGTAGCTGTGATACTGGATAACAGATCACTTCCACTGCCACAGTTTTCTAGGTGTGACAACACTTACCTAGAGAAAGCGATTTACAGAAGCTAGAGAGGAAACTGTTCATTTCTTACTTAGCCAAAGAGCTCCCACAGATCTCTTGATTCGGAATCACGAGTTGAGCTTGTCGATTACTTATTTTTTTTCAGTTTGCAATTTTTATTTATTTTTTTATTAAAAAAAATACTTAGTTGATTAGGGTACAAAGGGTCAAGGGCTACAGGAAAGTGGATAATACAATTATTTTCACACTAATATCATGTTTTCCCCTGTATCTGGGGTCAGGGGAGAAACAAAGGGAAAAGCCCCACCCAGCCTCCCACCCATCCCAGATCCTCAACAGGAGGCACGCTCCAAGGGTCCTGCTCAAGCAGTTTTGATAGTTCATCAGGTCTGAATTGCTGCCAAACTTGCCGTTCCAATCGCAATGAAACCTATTAAGAGTCCACTGGCTGACATAGTCTCTTCATGGTTGGGGTTCTAAGATCAGCAGTTCAGTTGGAGGGATCTCCAAACAAACTTCATCTGAGATGATTCCAAACCTGATTCTTGTGTGAGTTTGCCAGTACAGGGTCTGGCACAGTCTGTTGCCCCAATCAGCTTATGCACATGCTGGTCATTGCAATTGCTGGGTCCGTTCTGTTTCCAGCCCTGTCTTCCACTTAAAGACAGGGTGTTGTAGTCCAGCTCAGTCCTACCCACTTCATACTCGGTCCTCACGCAAACCAGTGGGAGCTGCAGCCTAGTTGGGGTGACTCCCATAATCCCCAACAGGCCTGCTCCCTACTCTGGTTCCCATGCATGCCAGTATGTACCACAGGCTTGTTTAGTCTGTCCCACTTCCCATTTAGATCTCGTACTTGTCAATGTGCATTGAAGCCTAGTTCAACCCAACCAACCTACTATCCAGTCCACACACATACTGGCCAGGTGCCTTTCTGTCTAGCCACCCCTGCCCCTGTCGTGGTTTTCATGCTTTCTAGTGGGAGTGGTTACCCATGAGGGAGGTGCCCACTATCTCCCTACTAGGCCTCTCCAACTTCCAGGTTATGCACTCTCCAGGTGGTTCTGGCATTTAACTTAACAGAATTAGCCCCCAGTGCCAGCCTCTTCCATCTGAATCTGCGGCAAAGTCCAACCAACCCTCACCCACTCTAATTTTTGCTTGCACCAGTCGGAACAGTCAGCCCAATCTGGCCCTTCCCCAGTCTAGCTTACATGAGGCCCACAGGTGTTGCAGCCCTGTCTGATCTGGTCTGCCCTCATCCCAACTCATGCTCTCCAATGGGAGCGGGTATCCAGCAGGGGAGCCCACATTTCCCTGCCAGCTTTGCCTCCTCCCTCCCACTCCCTGGTTCACACGTGTGCTGTCTGGGCGCTGCAACCATATCTGGTACGGCTCACCTCACCTTGGCATTCCTTAATGTGTACTGGTATGTGTTGCGACCAAAACTGGCCTGGTCCACACTCTATGCTGGCGCTTGGATTCGCTCGTGGTTGATGTGAACAGGTTCAGCCTGGCCTGCCCCCCACCTATGCCATATGTATGATGGTGGGTATCTTCCTCTGGCCTGGTCTGGGCTGCTTGCGCTCACCTGTAGGGACAGTGTTCCGTCAGAGGAGTTTCCCAAGCTCCTCCTTCAGAATCTCTCCCTATGCCAGGTCTTGCGTGTAACGGTAGTTCCATGGGCCAGCCTTATTGCTGGCCTTCCATCCATTCATGTTCTTGGTGTTGGCTGTTTCACCCCAGCCAAGGCTTGTCCATACCCAAACACTGTTCACACATGGCTCAGTAGGGGCAGAGACCCAGCCTAGTCCAGAGCTTGACAGTTACTGTCCATCAGTCTGCTGTTCTCTCAAAGCACCGTTTCAAGTGGCCTGTTTAAAATCTCTTTGCATGGAGATTTTCCATACTTTCAAAATGCAAACACCAGGAAATGATATTTGGTGATAGCAATAACTTGTTCAAGTTCCAATAAGTTACAAGCTACTTGAAAGTGCTTAGCGCAACCTAGGAAAATTTCTAAAGTCATATGACACCATCAGTTCCAGGAACAAAAAATTCCAATTAAAGGAAGTAAGGACGCTTTTGTTATCCTTTCGGTAAGGAAAAATATTTAGGACGCATCAAGGTGTAGTCTTTCTGATGAACATTGAAGAATTGAAATGCAGGTTCCAGACACCTGGACTTGTTATCCTGTTTTGGGGACCTTGGCACATAGCTTGGAGCCTCACAAGGACATAATCACCCCAGCCATGCTGATTCTCCATGTTGCAGATTGTTCTGGAGAACGGGAAGGTCACCAGGCAATACATTATCTTGTCAGGGTTTGTCTTGCTTAACTGGTTACTGGGCTGATCTCAGAAGGCTAGATTACAGTGAAACCAAATGGCTTAAACCACAGGGCCAAGAAGGTCTCTCCAGCCGGCCTTTCTGCCTGTGACCTCCAGGCTGCTCCTGGGACCCCCGACCTGCAGTCGCAGAGGTGCCAGGATCCGAGTGGGACACAGACCAGGATGTTAAGCGAAGGACTTGTCCTTTCCTCAGTCACAAAGCAGGGAAAGTGAATGCACACATTCAGGGTCATTACACACATTCATACAAAAAAATTTTTTCCCATAAACCAAACCAATTCTCCCACAAAGTAATTTGTAAACAACATTTGATGAGAAAAACATGAATTAAGCCTTAGCTATAAACACATTTTGATGCCAATTTAAATCATCCAGATTGCGCTTAGCTAATGGTAGATAATAAACATGCATTTTCAAATGTTAATATGAAATGATTAATATGGTTGCTCAATGTTAGAATGTCTATCAACCAGTTGTTATTGTTAGCAAAACTACTCTTTTACTACTTTAAGTTTGTAAGCTTCCAAGCTGGAACAATTGCAAAACACTTATTGTAAAAAAAAAAAAAAAGTACAAAGGACACATGGTTGAAATTCCTATGCTCAGGCTTTCAAGCTTAAACTCACAGTCCATTAAGACATGAGAGCACCCTTAATCTCAGAAGCGGTGTCTCCATGCCACCTACAAGAAAGTCTGAGATTTAATGCACAGGCGCTGAGACCAAAATGATTTGATCTGCAAATATCATACACACATGCACCTAAACAATTCTTCCTCAAATAGAAAACTTTAAGTAGGTCAAATTATTAGCTGCTACCATGGAGTTTGTGCATCCATTTTTCTATTCTTTGATAACTACGGCACAGAGAAGAGTCACCGCCCCGCAAGTACTACAATCTTTGAGTCAAGGGGAGAAATGAAGCAGAAACCTTTGCCATTCAGACCAAGAACTGCTGTCTTTTGTTTAGCTTTTTAACCCATCACTATTGCATTTGGTTCCCCAACATGCAGGACAGGTTTGTACTGGGAAGGACCGGGCTGCCCTGCCACCCAGGCTATATCCACCAGCTGTTAGAGTCCTAGGTTGACCGGGAAAAGCGGTCTAGCACGAATAAACCAGACCAAGAAGGTGTGAGGAATCTCTGAGCTCTAAAAAAGGGCGGTAGAGACAGGATTAGATATAGAGCAGGAATGAGCAAGCCAGAAAAGAAAGATGCATTGAAAATGGGAAAACCCGCTCCTTCGCCAACCGATTCATTTAACCAGGGGAAAACCACTCAACAAGGACTCTCTCTACAAAACCCAAAGCGAAGCACTTTTTGGAAAAATGATTGCAATGGATGACCAAGAACCTCGGCGAGCCCACCCACCGTCGCTTTTCCTGAGAACCCGAAAATCCCACTCTTCCCAAGCTGCCCTCAGGGAAGCAAAGCCGAACGGTGCACAGCAACTTGGAGCCGCCTTCCCCGGAGTCCCTTTCTCCCCCGTTCGCCTGCCCGACTCGGCTAAAGGCAACGTGCTCGGAGAGCCGCCCGGAGCCCTGCAGGTTCCACTTTTGGCGCCGCTGCTAGCCCGAGTCCACCCAATAACAAAAGGATAGGGTGGCGCGTGGGGACACCTGTCCAGGGGCGGGGGCCGGGACCGTGGCCGTGGCCGGCGGGAGGCACTGCGGCTGCGGGGCTCCGGGCGCGCGGACAAGAGCCAGCACTGACCCCGGCTCCGGGGCAACGCGCCGGCCAAGGGCTGGAGCCTGGGACGCTCTGGGCTAGGAGCCGAACGCAGGGAGCCCCGCTAGCAGGACGCACCCCGCCACCCGCCCGAGCTCCTCCGCTGCAACGCCCGCCGCTTTCCCGGGGACTCCGCCTGCAGGGTGGGCGCGGAGCCGGCCCGGACGTCCCCCAGCGAGGAGAAGCCACCACGGGCGCCGCGCCTACCTGCTCCCAGGCGGCGGGGCCGCGGTCGCGTCGCGGGGCCGTGACCTGCGGCGGCGGTGCTGGCGGCGGCAGGCAGTCGCGGCGGGGAGGGCGCTTCCTTCAGGAAGGGGTGGGATCTGCGCGCCCGCCCGGCCCAGCCGCCTCCGACTTATACTGGGGTCCCTGCTGCGAGGCCTCGCCGGGAAAGCTGCGTCCACCTTCCTCCCCCAACACACACGCGCGCGCGCGCGCACACACACACACACACACACACACACACTCCCCCGCTCGGGGGGTCCCCCGACTTACGCCACCTCACCCCATCCGACCCCGGGCCCCCGCATAGTCACCCGGGACTGGAGCCGGGTGTGGACAGACGGTCGAGCCGCTTCGTCGCCGAGCCTTTTTCGCGGACCGCGCTGGCTCGGCGCTCTTCAGCCAACAAAAGGAAGCGCGCAGCGTGGGCTCCGCCGTCCGCCGCTTATTTATGCCTGACCTGTGGTAACCTTCCGGCGGGCTCGCCTCCGGCCGCGCACCTAGGGCTCCCGCGCCCGGCCAGCGACGCGCATTTCCATGCCGCCGGCTGCAGGCAGGGCTCGCGGCTCTCCGCCTTTCTGCAAACACAGGGCCAACTTCAGAACCCGGCAGTGCACGGCGCGCGCCGAGGCCGCCCTCCCAGTGTCCGTTGGCTCTTTTTCTCCCAGCGTCGCTCCGTTCCCGACGCTGTCATAATACATTCATTAGCATACCCTCCCCAAAAGAAACACACACACACGCACGCACATGCACGCCGCCGGCACCTCAGACTCCGACCTCAGGTAACATCACCTCAGTGGAGTCGGGTCAGTGCCATGCTGGGCATATGCCCACCGTTAACTTGGACTCCCTATCGTAGGTTCTCTGTAGCTGACCTGCCTCACCGGGTCTAATAACCATTCCTTTTTTGGGGGGGGGAAAGGAGTGTTTTGGGGGGTGGGCCATTGTTTTGCCACCACACCTGCCTCCTTTAAACTAAGATCTCCGTTCAACCCATTCCCATTCTCCAATTCAACATTTGCCATCAGAACTCCCCTTTCCCCAGTTTTGGATTTGTGTGTCTGTTGCGCACATGCTCACTCTTTGTGCTTCTAGTCTGTTTGCTTCTTGAAGCCCCCAGATTCAGTCTTCTCTCCTTTTCCTGACCTTCATGAATGGCATCCATCTGTAAACCACCCAATGAAAAGCGTGAAAGCAAAGAGTTATTCCTAGTCCAGAAGCCCATGGAAGCATATGCTGGTTCTTTTAAAACTTCCAGAGCCATCCAAGGAGTGAGTAGTCCCTCTCAACTGGATAACATGAGACTCTGTCATTTAGGGCTTAAAAAAGACACAAGGGCCTGGGTCGGCCTCACTGGGGGAGTCTGGGTGTGGGGATTTTGACCTAGAACCCTGATGATTCTGACCTGCTCAAGTGTTTCCTTGGGAATAAGGTTCCCCAATTCGTAAACTGCCATTACTTCCCTTTTCTCATGGAGGGATGGAAAAATGCCCTGTCCTGTGTTTAATTAGGTTGAAAATGTTTCTTGGTTCTTAGAGCAGGGCCGGCAGGCTCCGTGCTGTGCCATTTGACAGCACCACTAAATCAAGGCCACTTGAATCTCCAAAATGTTCAATGACATAAACCCAAAGGGGGAAATGAATTGCGGTCCCAGGGGTGATATTGACAAGTGAAAGTATGCTGAAGTAGAACTGCAGAGGGGCCGATGGTGCTTTGGTGGTGGATGGCCGAGTCCCTTAAAAGTTGAATGAGTTCTAGCAAAGCTTCAAGGGAACAGAGGGTGGACAAGGCATAAGCTTCTTTGTATGTCCACTTTCCCTTTATATATTTCAAATGATATATGGGTTTAAGATTAAAAATACTGCTCCAGAACTGGCTATCTTGAACAAATGGGTATAAAGATTCATCCTGTACCTTGAAATGATCTGTTGATTGTTTCCAGTAGCTTCGGGCTGTGAGGAAGAATCCAGCACAGACTTGGAGACAGAGCCTGCTAGAAGCAGGGCTTCAGGCCTAGACCTAGAGGGCTGGGATGGAGGCCGCTGCTCAGGGAGACCATCATGCTACAGGACCAGTGAACCGCCGTGATTGGGACACCACGTTGTTCTCCTGCTCACACTGCTCTGCTGACCTAACTCTGGCGCAGCCATCTGCCCAGCTGAGTAGGGCTAGTGGTTTCTCAGATGTTAGGTGAATCTCTTCCCTAACTGAAACCATGATGGAACATTTAGAATTCCATAGAAGTCTATGTCCTATCTCATTTCCTTTTTCTTAAGCAATTTCTTGTTTGTGCCACCAATCGCTTCCCTTATTCATTTGGAAAAAAATAAACTTGAGAGGTCTAGCCCGTAAGGAACATTCCCAGGGACTCTGGAAATCCCTGTTCTGGTCAAACTGTAATGAATCCCCTATAATAAACATCTCTGTGTAACAAAGTTACTGCCAACCCTTATCCAACAATCAGTCATTCAAGTGGTCTCTGATAAACAACAGACCCATACAAAGTTCATTGAAATGGCAATTTGATCCTTCCAGAAAGCTACCTTTTAAAGAAAACCTTGCAGGGCAATTGGAAAAAACAATGGGATTACATTTGGATCACAGAATGTTCAATGAAGCTATTATTTATGCCCATTTTGAGAGGTGCCAGATAATAATTGTCACTCTCGAACTCTCAAACAGGGTAAGACACTCAAAAATAGGATTTGCAAAAGAATATTCCCTTCACCTCTCACTGACCTTAAGGTAGAAAAGGGTAGAAGCTGAGATCGCTGTGGATCACAGGTGTTCTGTGCAAGTCCCAGGTGTGGTAAGAAGACCCTCGTTAAAGCTAGTGAAGAGAGCTTTTCTCGATGGGTAAGTTTCTGGTAAATTCTTTGGGAATACAGGGTGTGTGTCTCCTGCAGTGTGGGGAATGCCATGGACTGGCGCCTGGCTCATACTTGAGAAACCTAAAGAATGAGAGCTGTCCAGTTAAGCCACCTGCAACACCAGCTTCCCATATGGACAACAGTTCAAGTCCTAGCTGTTCCAGTTCCAGTCCAGCACCACGCTAGTGCAGCTGGGAAGGCCGTGGAAGGATGGAGTTTTAGGCTCCTGGTTTTACCCAGTTCTGGCTCTGAGGCCATTTGCAGAATCAACCAGCAGATGGATCAGTCCTTTCTGTCTCTCCCTCTCTCAGCGTAACTCTCAAATAAATGAAATAAATCTTTAAAAAGCAGAAGAAACCCATAGAACCACACTTGACAAAAGTGATCTGAACATTGGGTGAGAACTGTAATTGGGAAGGCCATCTATTCTCATAGAAGACAAGTCTGAGAGAGGCACAACATGGGGCTGACTTTGCAAGAAGACCCCTGCAGAAGGAGGCCAGAGATTTTCTGGAGATGCTCATGGCCTTGGAAGGGGGGTGGGGAGACTCGAGAGCAACCACGGAGAGGCAGCACAAGCTTGCCAGTGCCAGGAGAACAGACGTGGTGGGAGCTTCCATAGTAGGATAGTGGCGGTGCATGTAGTTCTGACCAGCCCATGAAAGCACCCATGAGAGAAGGTGTCATGGGGCTGTGCATTCATTCATCCACTAGGCAGGAAACCCCAGAGCAAGGCTGCATAATCGTGGTGCAGGAGAGTTCTGCTGTTGTCTGGTTATACCAGCCAATGCGATACATTCAAATATAACACGTTTTACGCCGTACCCCTGAGGATTCTCATTCCGGCATCTCACCTGAGTCACAAGTGATATATCTCCAGATATCCCCTTTGTCCAGTTTGGTGTTGCAACATGCCTAGTTAAACCATTCCATATGATGCCAGAGTCCCATATGAGCATCAATTCCAGTCCTAGTTGTTTATTTTTGTTTGAAAAGTTATTTTTTTATTGGAAAGTCAGATATACAGAGAGGAGGAGAGACAGAGAGGAAGATCTTCTGTCCATCGATTCCCTCCCCAAGTGGCTGCAACAGTTGGGGCTCAGCCAATCTGAAGCCAGGAGCCAAGAGCTTCTTCCTGGTCTCCCACGCAGATATAGAGTCCCAAGGCTTTGGGCCGTCCTCAACTGCTTTCCCTGGCCACAAGCAGGGAGCTGGATGGGAAGCAGGGCTGCCAGGATTACAACTGTCACCAATCTGGGATCCCGGAACATTCAAGGTGAGGACTTTAGCCGCTAGGCTACTGCGCAGGGCCCATTGTTTCATTTCTGATCCATCTGCCTGGTAAAATGCCTGGGAAAGCAGTGGAAGATGGTCCAAATACTTGGCATTCTGCCACCCAAATGCAAGACCAGGAGGAAGCTTTGGGTTTTGACTTGGCCCGGCCCTGGCTTTTGTGGCCATTTATGAAGTGAACAGGCAGATACAAGATTAATAGACCTTTGTCTCTCCCTTTCTCTCTGTGTAACCTTGCCTTTCAGATAAACAAATAAATCTTTTTTTTTAAAGAACACCCTTCACTTGTGTATAAATCATAACTTAAACTTTCCACCAACAAAGTTAGAAGTTAGGATGCTGAATCAAAAGACCTGAGCATCGACATGTTGACTTGAGCTTCTGTTGAGTAACTGCCACAGTTTGCCCATCTCAAGGGCTTAGACCAGATATCACCTAAGTATTCTTTTTTTTTTTTCTTTTTAAACATTTATTTTTATTTTTTATTGGAAAATCAGATATACAGAGAGGAGGAGAGACAGGGAGGAAGATCTTCTGTCCATTGATTCACACTCCCCAAGTGGCCACAGTGGGCAGAGCTCAGCCAGTCTGAAGCCAGGAGCCAGAAGCTTCTTCCTGGTCTCCTATGCAGGGTTCCAAGACTTTGGGCCATCCTTGACTGCTTTCCCAGGCCACAAGCAGGGAGCTGGATGGGAAATGGGGCTGCCAGGATTAGAACTGGCGCCCATATGGGATCCCGGTGGTGAGGACTTTAGCCGTTAGACTACTGTGCAGGGCCCTCACTTAAGTTTCTTTGGGTCAGAAAATTCCAGAAGACAACAGCTCCTGAGAGCAGGCCCAGTTTTTGCTGTACCAAGCAAGCAACCCCCAGACCAGCCAGGTTGGTGTGACTGTGATAAGGCCCTATTTCCAGCATAAAATATTGACTGATACTGCAGTGCCTTCCTCTGCAGGCCAACAATGCAGCTTAGGGTAATAGGATGACCTCAGTGACAGTTTCCATGTTATGCACTTGGTGTTTGTGTTCCGGGAATCCTCCAGCACTTTCCTGAATTATCTTGAGTGCCAGATCCCACCAGAGCCCCAAAGGATCCTGTGACCTATGTACCCAGAGAGAACCTCTGCTGGAGACCAGACCCCACCTGCGAAATTCACTGTCACTCCATTTCCCCGGATTAACTCCGAGAATATTGCTTGTTACGAGAGAATAAGCCAAGAGTGTGAACAGTTTTGATTTCAATCAGTCCCCCTCTTTAGACCTGTTGCCAACCTGCATTAAGTTTATGGAATACATTCATTATTCATTTGATTTTTAAAATAAAGAAAAACTTTCGGAAAGCTGAAGATAAATCATTTAATGCCATGATGATCCTTTGGTTGCACATGGCTTTTCTTGGGGAGAGGGAAATTTCAGTGGTTCTATTCAGTAAAAGCTCTTCTGACTGCCCCGGTCTTTCCACTGAGCCTTCCACCTGCTCCGGCCACTACAGAACAAGGCAGGGAAAGCCTCCAGGAGGCAAAGGGAGCATAGGAAGCGTCCGATACGTAGGCACCCTCCCTGCACTGCTTGCTAAATATTTCAGATATCACCCCTGGCCAGAGATACTTGGAAAGCCTTCTTATCTCCCACCTACCCCCAAAAAACAACAATACCCCTTTCTCTTTTGTGATCCATGCTCCGCAGTCCCTCGCTGTCTTGCTCTGGCTCTTCAAAGACAAACGGATCCCTTGATTGAAATCCTAACTCTCCCAGTTGTTGTTCTTTATTTCTCCTCTCTCAATCCTCCTTCCACCCCACATGGATCAGCATGTACACAGATTGCCTTCATCCTAAAAACACCCTCTGTTCATCTTGCTTTCTCAATCAAGTTTCTATTTCATCCCTGCCCCTCCCCTCCCTCCAGTGAGAAATTTCTGGCAAGCTTGGTTCATTGATTGCCTCTCCTTCCCCAACACACCTCTGTGCTTTACTCCCAGCCCCCAGTCGATGGGGATTCCTCATCCCTATGGAAACTGCCCCTTGGAGGTCCACACACAGGGGGCAGAGCCTCCTGCTCTACTCCCATTCTCCTTGAAACCCTTCCTTTGGTTCCTGCAATATTGTCACATTCTGCTGGATCTCCCTCTCCCACGCTGGCCACTTCCTGCACAGGAAGCTGCCCTGTTAGGTGGATGTGGTCCCACTACATTGCTCTGTATTCTATTACCCCTTGCTAGATGACTCCCTGAGCCTCTCAGCCATCCTGGGTCTTTGTCTAATAGGCCAGCCACCACCTCCAGTTCCAAACCAAACACTGAGATCCTCTATTTGTGGACTCATGGAAGGGGCTGAGATCTCAGAATTAGCAACCATACTTTTTCTCTTCCAGTGATTCCATCTTCATCCAGTCATTAAGTCCTATTTCTTTTCTTCTTGTTTGAGAGATAAAGAATGAAATAGAGTTCTTATCCACTATTCCCCAAATGTCTCCAATACCCAAGGCTAGGATGTGGCTGAAGCCCATTGCCGGGAGCTCAACCCAGGTCTGTCATCTTGGGGAGAAGCAGGTACCAATTCCTGGAGCTATCACCACTGCTCCCCAGGGTATGCAGTAGCAGGAAGCTGAAGTCAGAAACTAGGGCAGGTATCACACCAGGTGCTCTGACATGGGAGGCAGACATCTCAACAGCCATGCTACATACTCACCCCTAAGTCCTTTTCTGTCAGGGCCGCTGGGCCGGTAATGTGGCACGAAGAAGGATCTGGGGATGAGACACCGACAGAGACCAGAGATGGTGGAAATGTCTCTCCCTAGCCTCTCTCGAGGCCTGCTTTTATTGCCCCACTGTTGACCTCTCACCTAGTTCTTGTTTACACTTTAGCCCACACTCTCAATATTGGATACAGCTGAGTTCCATTAGACCAGGTGCTTTCAGCCCCAAGCCCATTACCTGTAGTGCTCAGTTTAGCGAGTGCTAACCAACTCTCCTTAGCCCACAACACTTTTCCTTAATGCTTCCTTAACAGCTTGTTAGGAATCTGTCCCTTTTTCATTTCTGCTGTTTTAACCTGAGTCCTCACCACCTCCAGAGTGTCTGACTCCCTCACTTCCCTCTCAAGGCTTCCTCTCCCTTCTCAGCTCCAATATCTGTTTCTCACTCTCCCCTACTCTTTTCAAAATGAGCTTATTTTTATTGCCCTATTTCATTTTGTTGATTACATGCTTAATTGCAAACTGAAAAACATGTAAATTTTTATGACCAAAAAAATGATAATCTTTTTGTCTACAACCCCTTCCTTTCTACCACCAGTGTTATATAGGTAAATGGTATGCATTCCTTGGAAACTTTTTCCTTTTTCATTTTGCTACAAACGCATGTTCACATTTTCAAACATAATAGGTAGTGTGTGTGTGTGTGTGTGTGTGCACGCGTGTGCATGCTGGGGGGTCTACCTGCCAGGGCTCAACCACAGCACTTGCCAGTGAGTGTCGAGGTAGGGTGTGGATCATGCTAGGCTGGGACATGACTTTAGTTGGCTAATGAGAGAACTGAGTCTATGAGCAGATTCTGTAGGGGATCGTGGGCTTAGCCCTGTGGAACTGCCATACCAGCTGGTTAGCTCAAGGATTGTGAGTGGTAACAGACCAAGCTAGGCATGACCGTGGAGCTCACCAACACTCATGGATACTAGGCTTGGGAACAACCTGGGCAGGTCCAGGCTGTAGCACCCACAGATGCACCCAAGAATTGGGTGTGGGACAGGCTAGGCTGCAACATCCACCAGCACACACAAAGACCAAGCCTGGGGGCAGACTATGTCAGGTAAAGGCCTAGCACTCTGGGCACACATGAGATCTGGGTCTGGGAGTGGGCCTGGTGGGAGGACTTGGGGAACAACCCTGGAGGGCCATTATTTCTGCTGATGAGCATGTGAGTCAGGGCTGGGTGGTGGTCAGGCCAGGCAGGGCTGCTTCACTTGTTATAGGTGTGTGGGTGGCTCTCAGGGAGTGGATTTGGCAGGGCAAGGCCAAACCATAGCACACTGGCATGTACAAAGCCGGGACTGGATGTGGGCCATGCTTGGCTAGGCTAGGCTAGGCTATCACACCTACTAGCTTGCACGAAAGCCAGGGATGGGGGAGGGTCAGGCTGGGAGGGCTAGGCTGCAGCTAAGGGCATGCTCCAGCTTGGCTGTGGTTCCCACTGGTGAGCACAAGAGTCAGAATGGGGGTAGCAAAATGGATTGGACATGGCTGAAATATTCTTCAGCATGGGTATGGACTGGCTCTGGGGTGTGCCAGATTGGGCTAGGCTCTAGAACTCACTGGTGCTTGCAAGAGACAGAGCAGGTGTAGAATGTGCTGATCTAGGTCTCTGTACCCACTGAGCCATGTAAGAGCTGGGTCTAGGGGGTGGTCCAGGTAAGGCTGGCCTGTAACATCCAATAATAAGAGCTGGAATGGATGTGGGCTAGTTGGGCAAGGCCTGTTCGTGCCAGGCCAGGAGGTGGGCCAAGTCAGGCTGGACCAAGAACCTACCAGTGTGCATGAGATCTGCAACTGGAAAGTAACTTGATAGAGGAGCTTGGGGAACTCCTCTATTAGGATGCAGTTCCTGCAGGTGAGTACAGGAACCAAGGCTGGGAGCAGCACAGACCAAGTCAGGTTACAGTAGTCACCAACATACATGTGGCTCAGGTCTGGGGGCCTGGCTGGGCCAGCATGAGCTGGAACTGGGGGCAAACTGGCTGAGCCAGGCTGCAACAGCCACTGGAAAATGCCAACGTGAGATGAGCCATGCCAGACTGAGCTGCAGCTCCCACCAGCATACATAAGGATGTGGGGTGAACCTGGATGGCCAGGGCTACAAAGTTCATTGGTCTGCATGTGAGCTGGGTTAGGGGGAGAGCCAGGCTGGGCTCTCCATATTCACGGATGCATGCACGAGCCAGAGTAATTACAGATTGGTCGGGCTTTGCCGTAGGGTCAGCTAAGAGGTGCTGGGACTGTGAGAAAATCCTATCAGGCTAGACCACAGAACCACCTGGAAAGTGCAAAATCTGGGGTTGGGAATGGGCCTAGTAGAAAAACTGTGGACAACCCTCTGGTGGGCTGCAGCTCCTATTGGTGAGCATGAGAATTAGGGATAGAGGCAGGCCTGGCTGGACAGGCAGTGACACTGACTGGCATAAGTGTAGGCTGGAAAGTGGGGTAGGTTGGGCTGAGCAAGGCTCCAACTCCCATTAATATGTACAAGAGCTGAATGGGACGCAGGATGGACTGGACCAGTCTGCTGCATATACTGGCATATCCAGAAACTGGGGCTGGGGATGACCCAGGTGAAGGTTATTGGAGTTTGCTCCAACTAGGCTGCAGTACTCGCTGGTGTACATGAGGGCCAAGTGTATGGTGGACAGGGTGTAAGACAGGGTTGGGGACAGAACTGACCAGGTGACTACAACCACCACTATGTGTGTAGGTCGATATAGCTGATGGACAGAGCCGGACCCTACTCTGGCCAGCACACACAGGAGTCAGGTTGGGGTCACCTCTGGTGAAGTTTTTTGTGGAACCCGCCCCCCCAAAGAATGCATCACTGTACTCAGAACTCCAACTATGGAAAAATCACAGGATATGTGTTCTGACTGTGGAGCACACATGTCAGAACTGGGTCTCTTCAGTTGCTGAGTTTCGTGTAGTGGACAGCATCCTCACATGCTCATGGGAGACATGGCAACCAGTTCACTGAGATCTGCAGAGGGCATTTAGTACAATGGAAGTCTGAAATTGGACAGCTCTCTTGGGCAAGCTTTGATAATGAGTATCTGGGCAATTGGAGACTCTAAGGTGGACTTTGTCACCTAATGGACCTTGGAGGGATTTCCTCAACCTTGGAGCAATGAAATCAATAGCATCTTGGAAATATCAAAATCACTTAAGTAGTATCCTCGAACATGCTCCACATTGGGGCCCTGGGATGACATAGAGTGGCCGGTCTCCATTCCTGGTTACTGATGTGGTTGGGCTGCTGGGAGTGGCCCTCTCCCCTTCTCTCCCTACTTTCCCCAGATACAGGAAGGAAAAAGGAGATTGGAGGCAGTTGTCCCATATAATTTTCCCCATCCCTCAACCGATGTTCCACATGGGCATGGATCCCTCTTAATTATGTAAACATCATAAAAAAGTGAATTTATTAATTAAAAAAAAGCCCAAAGAACCAGGACTTAAACCCAGGAACTCTGATACGGGGTATGGGTGACTCAAACAACTGCTGCATCAAATGCCCATCCCCCATGTTCATATTTAATTTCTTTTGGGTATATATATATATATATATAGTGGTGAAATTATTGGGCCATATATAATGACTTCACAATTAATATTTCAAGAGTTTCCAAACTGTTTTCCCAAGTCCAGTATCACTTTGCATCAATTCCTCTAGTGTATAAGGATTCCAACTTCTCAACATCCTTTCCATTGCTTATTATTTTGGAAAAAAAATTGTTTATTTATTTGAAAGGCAGAATGACACAGAAAGAGGTAGCGATGGGAACAGAGTACTTCTACCTGCTGGTACACTTCCCAAATTACTATAACAGCCAAAACTGAGCCAGATCAAAGACAAGAGCCGGGAACTCTAGCCTTCTCTCCCACATGAGTAGCAGTGGCCCAAGTACTTGGAGTCATCTTTTGTTGCTTTTCCAGGCACGTTGTCAGAAAGCTAGATCAAAAGGTGAGCCGCCAAGACCCAAGCCAGCACTCCCATAAGGGATGCTGCTGTCACAAGTACCAGCTTAACCCATTGTGCCATACCACCAGCAACCTCCCCTGCTTGTTACCGTCTATTAGAAAATAAAATCTTGGGGCCAATGCACTGGTGTGCAGACTAATCCTCCACTTGTAATACTGTCAACCTATATGGCACTAGTTTGTGACCTGGCTGCTCCACTTCCAAACTAGCTCCCTGCTAATAGCCTCAGAAAGTAGTGGGAGACACTCCAAGGCCTTGGACCCCTGCACCCACATGGGAGAGCCCCAGGAAGCTCTTGACTCCTGGCTCCTGGCTTCAGATCGGCTCAGCTTCAGCCGTTGCACCCATTTGGGGAGTGAACCAGTAGATGTCTCTTTTTTTTCTCTTTAGCTCTGCCTTTCAAATAAAAATAAAACACATCTTTAAAAAAAAAAAGAAAAATTTCTTTTGAGAATCACTACCATACTAATGAGTGAAGTAAAGCATTGCCCACTGTGGTTTTCGCTTCTGCTTTCCCGAGGGCTATGATGCAGAATTGCTTTTCATGTGCTCATTGTGCATTTGTGTATCTTCTTCAAAGAAATATCTATTGAGAAATTCTGCCTATGTTTTAATTGGGTTGTCTTTTTTTTTTTTTTTTACTGAACAATGGCTTTATTCAAAGATACCAAAATGTTGAAACACCCAAGTTGTATTTTGTTTTTTTTTTTTTAATTATTTATTATTTAACTTCAGTAATTACATTGTATTATGTGACACAGTTACATAGATACTTGGGTTCTCCCCACCCCTCCCCAAACCCTCCCACCATGGTGGATTCCTCCACCTTGTTGCATAACCACAGCTCAAGTTCAGTTGAGATTTCCCCATTGCAAGCGTATACCAAACATAGAGTCCAGCATCTTATTGTCCCGTCAAGTTCAACGGCTTCTTAGGTATACCCTCTCTGGTCTGATGACAGAGCCAGCAGAGTATCATAATTGGGTTGTCTTTTAACGATGGTGGTGTAGGGGATTTTTACTTATTCTAGCTACAAATCTCTTACCAGCTGTATGGTTTTACACATATTTTCTCCCATTTTGTTGGTTTTATTTTGTTTTTATGATGGTACTCTTCAAACCACAAAGTGTTAAATGTTCACAAAATCTAAATTATCTGGTTTTTTTCTGTTAATTGTGCTTCTAAAGCACATATAAGAAGACTTTGCCTAAGTTAAGGTCATCAGATGTACTCCTGTACTTCTTTCCCCCTTTGAACTATTTTGGCACCGTTTTTGAAAATCAATGAACTATAAATGTGAATGTTTATTTCTGGACTCTTAATTTTCTTCCATTGATTTGTATCTCTACCTTTTGCCAGTAGCCCAATAGCACACTATCTTAATCACTGTAACAAGTTTTGGAGTCGAGATACACGAATCCTCTGTGATCATTTGAGTGTGACCCCCAAAGAACACATCACAGAAATTTAGTCCTCTATGCAGCAAGGTAGAGTCCTGTGAGAGGTTACTGGTCTATGGATTGATGCTGATGTTGGAGAGTGTGTTCCTTATACACCGATAAGCCTGGGCCTTTCTCGCTTTCTTTTTCTCAGGCGTACTTGCTATTTTCCACTCCAACATGGGATAATGCAGCAGGAAGGCACTCACTTCAGCAGACGTTGGTCCCTTAATCTTACACTTTCTAAACTCCAGATCCATGATCCAGTAAATATTTTTTCATCATAAATTACCCAGTCTTTGGTACTCTACTAAGCAGCACAAAACATACTAAGATATCCTCTAACTTAACTCCTCATTTTCAAGATTGTTTTGGTTATACCATCCACATATGAGCTTCGAGCTCATTTGCCAGCTTCTTAAGTTAGCGGCTCCTTTGGTGGGAATTGCATTGAACTAGCACATCAATTAAGAGAACACTGCCACCTGCTCAATATTTGGTATTCCAAACCATGAGATGCCTTTTCCATGTATCCAAGTCTTCTGTAATTTCTTTCAACAATGTGTTATAATTTTCATAATAAAGTTTGCACTTCTTTTGTTAATTTTGTTATCATGTATTTAATTTTTGATACTTTTGAAAATGAATTGTTTCCTTAATTTAGTTTCAAGTTATTCATTACTAGTATATAGAAACACATTTGATTTGTGAGTACTGGTCAAGTAACATGCAATAGTCTTGTTGAACTCATGTATTAGTTCCATTGAGTGCATTCCTTCATACTTTATGTGCACAAGTCATATCTCTCCTAGATGGTTTTAATTCTTTCTTTCCAATGTGGCAGTTTTTATTTCCTTTACTTGCTTAATTGCCCTGGCTGCGAGCTCCAGCATGCTGCTGCCTATAAGTGATAAGAGAGGACATCTGGTCTATCTCTTTACTTTGAGGAAAAGCCCTCAGTACTTTATCATGTGGGCCGTCTGCATTTTATACATGTTGCACCTGGTTGAGGAAGTTTCCTTATGCTGTAGCTGTTGAGTATTTTTGTTGTGAATGGCTGTTGGGTTTTGGCAAATCTTTCCTGAGTGTTTATTGACGTAATATTTTTGTCCTTTATTCCTTAATATTATATATGTCATTAATGTAGTTAATTAGTTTTCACATGTTAAATCAACCTTACAATTCTAGAAAAAAAATCCCCGTTGGGCGGGCCTGATGATATGGTAACAGGTTAAACCATTGCCTGTGGTGCTGGCATCGGCACTGGTTCCTGTCCTAGCTGTGTCTCTTCTTATCCAGCTCCTTGCTGAGGGATTGGGAAAAGCACAGAAAGGTGGTCCAAGTGCTTGAACCTCTGTTCCCATAGGGAAGACCAAGATGAAACCTCTAGTCCCTGGTTTTGGCTTGACTCAGCCCTGGCTGTTGTGACCATCTGGGGAGTAAGCCAGTGAGTGCAAGATTCTCTCTCTAATTCTGTATATGTGTATCTCCCTTATTGTAACTGACTTGTAAATAACTAAATAAACAAATAAATATTAAAAAAACAGTTATTCATGGTGTATAATCCTTTCATTATATTGTTAGATTTAGTGTGATAACATGTTGTTGAAGATTTTTGTATCTATACTACTACAACTACGAGTTGTAGTTTTCTTGTGATGTCTTTAATCTTGGTATCAGGATAACATTGGCTTTAAAAGATGAGTTGAGTCAAGTCATATTTTGACAGCTTAGTTACATTCAGTAATGTGTACCTTACGATTTATTTAACCACAGCCATTACATTTAGGCTGCTTTTATTCATTCATTGATTCATTTATTCATTCATCTATTTTTTTACCACTATTAACATTGTATAGGATATGGTATGGATATAGTGGGAATAGTTTCCCCAAACTCATGCAGATTCTGAAATTCTTATGTCTTAGTGTTAATGGCTTAACAGTGGCAATTTGATCTAATTGTGCCATAGGTCTGCTCAGTGGCATTGAGGCTCTCGGAGGCATGCCCTCGAGGAGCTGATTATCTGAATTCAAGTTCAGCCTGCATTTTCTCTCTTGCCTTGTTGCCAACCATGATCCTCTGCACCTGACATATTGGGCCTACACACACACACTGGAGTACCAGGGCCACCCAATTCTGGGATATAATTCCCAAACAATAAACAGAAAGAAATCTGTTTTTCCAAGAAGAAAAACATAATTGAAATCAAGTAACAAAAAGTGGACTCATACAACTTAAGTGCTTGTGCTTCTATTTCTTTTTCTTTTTTTAAGATTTATTTCTGAAAAAAAAAAGATTTATTTCTTTTTCTTTTTTTTGTAAAGTCAGATTTACAGAGAGAAGCGACAGAGGAAGATCTTCCACCTAGTGGTTCACTCTCCAAATGGCCACAATAGCCAGAGCTGAGCTAACCTGAAGCCAGGAGCCAGGAGCTTCCTCCAGGTCTCCCTCCTGGGTGCAGGGTCCAAGGCTTTTGCCTATCCTCAACTACTTTCCCAGGTCACAAGCAAGGAGCTGAAAGGGAAGTGGAGCAGCTGGAACATGAACCAGCATCCATATGGGATCAGTGCTTGCAATGTGAGGATTTAGCCACTAGGCTATCACGCTGGGCCCTTGTAACTTTGTTTCTGAAAAAATTCCAAATATGAGATTTCCGACACGAAAGCTTTTGATTTGTGATGTTCACAATGATTTCTACATAGGTTTCCAAAAACACTCTGAACAATTTGTACCACTGCCCACATGTATGAAAATATCAGTTTCTTTATACTCTAATGTGATTATTGTCATTATTTTAAAGGTTCAAAAATTTCCAAGTTGATGCTTTCTTCTCATTTTCTTGGCTACTAATTTTCTTGGATAATTTTTGCATTTTTATTTGTTAGTGCTAATAATCCTCTTTCTGTTATGCATCTAATATTTAACATAATTTTTTCAGTCTGTCTCTTTTGACATTGATTATGATGGGTTTAACATAAAATGTTCTTAATTTTTAGGTCAAATAGCTTTCTATCTCTTCTAAACAGTTTGATCTTTACTTGGAAATATCTCTTCCGGCACAAGATGATTCAGTTATTCCCATTGTTTCCTAATTCCTTCAGTGTGTGTGTGTGTGTTGATTTGTTCGGGTTTTGCTTTTAATTCTTTGATACATTTAGAATCCTTTATTATGTTAGAGGCCGAGTTTCCCTCTAGCTTGATTGATAATTATGTTGGCACTTTTAATTAAATATACTAATCCTTTACCATCAAATTGCCATGTTACTCATGAATGAATTTCGGTATCACCTTAGGCCCACTGTATTTCTGAACTTTCTGTGCAATTATTTTATGTTGATGATTTTAATGACATGTGACAAATTTTCCCTTGCTGATCTTCTTCCTCATCTATTCTTGGAAATGCATCATGTCATACTGAAGTAAACATTGTCACTTGCCTCCTTAGCTTTTCCTGTTATGCGATTGCCTCACAGTTTGAGCGGACTGACCTTGATTATGGACTGATTTGCAACTGGGCCCAAAACCAACCAGCTCTTAGAACTTACCATAGCTCTCTGGGTGTTCCCATGAAAGAGGCAACCAAACAAAAATCAGAACTACAGATAAAGGAACTCACCAGAGCAGAGTGAACAGAGCAGGCTTAAAAATAAGTAGTCAAGAAACAAAGGTAGGCTATGGCTGTCTGCAAACAGACTGTAATCTGAGCTGTCCCTTCTTAGTTAGGGTTACTATGGTCATATGCTTGTAAAGTCATATGCATTGCAATATGGTTTACAATCCAAGAAACACACTTGTAACTGCAGTATTTTCTCAGATAGAATGAGTTTCCTGTGCTCCACTGAGTTTTCCCAGGTAGGTGATTTGCATCTCTAGCAGAGCTGGAGAGTCTGCATTGCCTTTAGTTTAGGGACTCCATCAAGTGCTCTGGGACTGCTCTCCAAGGGCTTTCATGTCATCAGCAAGACAATGCTTTGAGACTACACCATCAAGGACATTCAAAGAGATCCAGAGATTCTCCACGAAATAGAAGGGGCCTTCAGGTGTGCGGACTGATCCAAGTCCAACAAAGCTGTGTGGGCCAAAGGAATAAGGAATGTCCCATACCACATCTCAGTGTAACCATCCATAAAGCACAACAAGAAAGAAGATTCGCCCAACGTGTGTGGGACTTGGGTTGCCTAGGTACTTGTGGCCACTTCTAAAAATGCAGACATCACTGTGGATGGGAACTAACTGCTGATTGTCAAATCAACTTGCAACACAAGGATTTCCTGGTGTCTGAAAATTTGTACCCCAAACCTTTCAATGTGTCCACTAGTACAAAATGATATTCCAGGTTTTGTCATGGCTTGAGTCTATCCCATTTCTCAGTCTTATTTCCCATGATTGCTGTTGTTCTGCAAATGCATACATGCTTAAACTTATCTCAAATTCACCTGCCAGTTTCCAAGTCTCTACATCCATCCTTGACAATGGAGCCTCACATTGAAGTTATATACGTATGTTGACACAGTGTCTCAAATATGTATAGATGCCTGCTTGCGATGGAAATGGCCTGTGGAAGGTGACAGGGAGACAAATACAAATTTGAGATGGATGCTGTGTTTAAACAAGGGGAGTTAGTCATAAATACATAATTTCAATATGTTGGGATAAATGCTGTAACTGAGACATGCATAATGCCTTGCATATAGTAAATATTCAGTATGTGTTAAACAAAATGGAATTTAAGAACTTATTAGTGCAAACATGAATTTAGCCTTAATATTATATTCATATAACAATAAACTACTACAATGACAACTTAGGTAAGCCTTTGACATGAATAAGACCTTTCAAAACAGTCTTGTGATTTATGGCCTTTTTCTTTTTTAAATATTTATTTATTTTGATCGGAAAGGCAGTTTTACAGAGCGGACAGGCAGAGAGAGAAAGATACCTATCCACTAGTTCACTCCTAATATGGCCGCAACAGCCAAAGCTGAGTCAATTTGAAGCCTGGAACCAAAAATCTTTTCTGGTTCTCTCACATGGACGTAAGATTCCAAGGGCTTAGGCCATAATTCACTGCTTTCCTAAGCCTTAAGTAGGGAGCTGGACAGGAAGTGGAGCAGCCAGGACATAAACCAGCACTTACATGGGATGCTGGCACTTGGAAGCGGAGGATTAGCCAGTTGAGCCATTTCTCCAGCCATATATCTCTTTTCTTGTGATGTCTTGGCCTGGTTTTGGCATCATGGTTAATAGTGGTGCTAGATCATTTTTAACAGCTTTACTAATATTCTGTAAGTTGCTAGCATATTCCCTTCCTTGTACTTGCACTCCTGTAGATTGTAGCAAACTCCAGGATGCTGAAGATTGAAAGAGTATAAGCAGAACCAGCTTGCCCCGGACACAAAGTTAGTTGTGGGCTCTGCTTTCTTCTCCTTAGCAGCCCTGTATCTTTGCTTGGTTCCTGACAACTAAGGCTTGAACTCAATTATTGTTTTTGAGCCCCTCTTTTGCATTCAAGATGCTGCATCTGCCTCTGATTCCCAAGGCTCCAACTTATTTGCCCACTTCCTCCCCCTGCCCTCGCCTAGCTCCTTGCTTCCCCTCTCTCTGCTTTTTTTTTTTTCCCCTGAAAGATTCTCCTGCTTTCATGGGATCTATGGTAACCTGTGGAAGAGGTGGGCTGCTAGACTCAAATGTGCCCTGATTCCCAAATTCATTTGAGGACCAGCTGTTAGGACAAAGTTAATAATAAACCTTGCCCTGCTCATTTCAGAAGGTCAGATCCCAGCCGCCATTTTGCAAGCCTGTTAGCTTTCTATATGCAGCTCAGACTGCATGCACACACTGAATTCCTTCCTCACCTTTGGCCCTTTCTAATGCACTAAATGAAAGGTATGCATTCAGCACTATTGGCCTCCATGGACTGATCTTATTTCCTGGAACCAATTTCCAAACTCTCCTCAAGCAACCCTTCTGAGTCCACAGAGCTCAGAGCCCCACAAAGGCAGCAGGTTCTGTCCTTCCCTGAGAGGTTCAGCCTGGACCTCTTCTGAAATGCCTTTTGTTCACAACATTTGACAATAGTAGAATCCTAGGTGTTGCTTCCCACTGGCTCAGTCTGCATGCTGTCTAGCTGATCTTGAATTAACTCCAAACTCACAAGGAGGCATTTTCATTACAAATAGGCATGGCAGGTCCCCAAATACCAGGAATGGGTGAGAATAAAAGGTCCCTGAAGGAGCCCCATCCAGGCCAACTCAGCTGCCCTTTAGCTCACAACCTCCTGTTGGGAAACCAACCTTGTCCAAGCAGGCTCTTGTGCCATCAGTTGCTTGTGTCATCTTGGGCCAAACACTTGGGTCCCATTTGAGGTATGATGTCACCAGTGCAGTAAACATGCTGAGACATGTCATTGTGGGATCCCATTCCCTTCTCCATGAATAGGTGTTTACAGGGACTAGGCCTTCAGCCTAGTGGCTAAGACATCTGACTTTTACGTAAGAGTAGCTTGGTTCATGTTCTATCAGCTCTTGACATCTAATTCCTGCTAACACAGACCTTGGGTAGCAGCTGTGATGGGTCCATGTCACTCATGTACGAGATCTAGATTGAGTTCCTAGGTCCTGGCTTTGTCTTAGTCCAGCCCAAATCATTCCAGGTATTTGGGGAGTTCTCCCCATGTCTGTCTCTTTCTGCATCTGTGCATCTGTGTCTCAAGTAAACAAAATGTTTCCGTAGATGAAGTATAATTAGAAACAACATTGAGAGCAGCCATTTTTGCTTCTAACACTAAACAGGGAGGAAGCGTAATGGTCATCAGACCTCCAGACTGTCTTTGTTGGCAGAAGGGGTGGGGCTGGCTCGGGTCAGTTGGTGGGGTTGCTTGATGGCCTTTTTCCTGACCATTGCCATTCTGTGGAGCTGTAACCAAACCTTCTTCATGGGAATATGGAAGGCACACTTGCTCTCTCTGCATCCCCAAAGCCTGCAGACAGAAATAATGAAGGGATTGAGTTTTCATCCATTAAGAACAACACTGCTGTTTGGCTAATATTTGAAACTATAAACTAATATTATCTATTCAAGCATAAGATAGTCTCCCTATTTGCTCCCAAAGGGCTTCCTCTTCCTAGAAAGACACACAGTCCCTCACTTTAGAAACAGAAATCTGAAATTGCAAACACACGTACTCTTTGTCTCTTGATGGAGCTATGCTATGGTTAACTCATATACTAAAGACATCAAATATTGAAAATGCACCTTCTTTTCTTACCTGTGTTATGATGCATATGAAAAGTAGACACGCGTCCTTACTTCTTGGACACATGCACAAATTACCTTGTAAAACAAACAGCACTCTTCAAATGAAGTAAACATAGATATCTTAGCAGATATTTCTTTTCCTAATGGGTTCATATGTAATCTTGACCAATCTATTATTTTGTTAACACGTCTGCTTGATTAATACGTTTTTCTTCTTCTTAGATTCTGATCTATAAATTCTATAGCTCTTTAATTGCATTACTTAATTAAAGTTCAAATAAAGATAAACTTCTTAAAAATGCATTTAATATACCTAATTTACTGAGCATCACTGAGTAACACAGCTCATTGTAAATTATCGGTCATCTCTCCCACCACTTCCTGTGCCATCGCTTGTCTAACCATGGTTGTCCAGCTTCATGAACACGCTCATTGCTAATCAAGGAAAAGTTCAACCTTCAAACTCTGAGATCTAGTTTCTACTGAATGTTTATTGCTTTTACACCATCAAAAAATCAAAAAACCCTATCAAACCATTGTTAAGTCAGCAATGCTCCCTACTCAATTATTACAACTAGCTATAAAGCAGGGACTCGGGTGAAAATCTGTAGAATAAGTATCCCCTCACTACCATGTGGTTGGAAAAAAGCAGAGAGGACGAGTGCAAGGAGTACAGACAAAACGAAATTGCCATCTTCCAGAGGAGGCTCCATTTTTCTCCAACACGAATAAACTTCTGGGTCAGTACTGGCTGTCTTCATGGTGGCTTGGGGGTCTTCAGAATTGGCACCTGCCTGACCAGGCTTCAGTCAAGGGTGCCCACCTCTCCTCTGACCTGCTCAGGTAGGCAACTTCCCTTAAAAAAGCCCTGGACCCCTGGAGCACCCAGAAGCACTATGCTGAGGTGAAGGTGGCTATCTGGCTATGTGGAGGGGTGGTGCTGCCCACACTCAAGAGAAGACATGGAACTGTCTCAAGTACTCCACCTAGCCAGCTCCCCAGACAGGTTCAGTTAAGGCTCACCTAAAGACCTTGTTTCAACTTTCCACCTTTTCCAAAGCCCCATCTCACCAAACAGTCACATTCTGAGTCAGGCCTTCAACACATAAATTTTGGAGAGAGGGACACCGTTCAACCCATCCCATTGGGACTGGCATTATTAGCAATGCAATAAACGCAATACAATAATAAAAAATGTACAGATTATGACTAGTTAACACAATGCAGTGCTCCTGGTGTGAGAGCTGCTCTTAGCTTTGCTCTCAATATCTGTCATACTCACTCCATCCTCTGTCCTTTTATCAACATAACCTGGGATTGAGTTTTCATCCTGTAAGAACAATGTTACTGTTGTTTGGGGGTGCAGTGTAGCTGTATGTAACATCCAGAGGATCTTGATGACTCCACTCCCATTTGCTAAGATTTTCTAAGTCTTCTTTGCATTTAGAAGTGGGTGGCATATGACCTGGGTCTGCCCACTGAGAGGCCAGAAGAAGTTGGGTGGTAGGCATGCTCTTAAAGGAAGCGGGCAGCAGCTGAGCACTTCTGGGCACCATCTTGCTTCCAGATCTTCTCCTTGAGCTGCACCAGCCCTCTTGGGGCCAAGCAAGGATGAGCGTGATGACAGCAAGCACCATGCTCAGGGTGGGAGCCAAGAACCCCAGGACCACAACTGCCAGTCATCTTGTAGCAAGAGGCCATTCAGTGCCTCTATGCAACAACTTGAGTAAGCCTGGGTCAACTGATGTGATCTGCCTTATCCACCACAAAATCCATTCAGGCTGAGTATATCATATTAGCACCTCTACAGAGTTGTGCAATCACCATGGCAATCAAGTTCTAGAACATTGCCATCATCCCAATTAGAGTCTTCACAACAGTTTTGCATTGAATGTCTGCTCTGACAATGTCAGGTAGCCATTAACTTGTCTTCCTGGTACGCCTTCTGAGAGACATTCCCTTTTCTTTCCCTTTTTGGATTGGCTACAGAATAGCCGGGGCTTGAACAGGGGGATCCAATGGGAGATGCTGGTGTTGCATGTGGTGCCTTAACAGGCTGTACCATAACACAGGCCCCAGGAAACCCAGACTGAGTTCCTGCCTCCCAGCTTCAGCCCAGGCCGCTGTGGGCGTTTGGGGAGTGAATGAAGGGATGGAACACTCTGTCCGATCTGTCTGTGCTTTTGGCCACCAAATCAAGAAAATCTAAAAACTTTATTTTATAAAGGCATACCATGGTCAGGATATATTGGGCAACCGCTCATGACTGTAGAGGAATAGGGTCATGTTTATCTTTGAAAATCTGTCTGTCATTGTCATTGTTTAAAGGTGTTATGATGGCAGTGTACCTGCGGACAATAAGGCTCCTATGTGGTGATGGGGATGTTTGGTGTCCTGATTGCAATGATGATTATAAGAATTTCTAATTTATAGAATTCAAGGGACTACACACACTCAAAAGGCAAGTTTGACTGTAGGTGAGCATAAAAATAAGAAGTCCTTGTCTTTTGGAGATACCCTCATGGTTGAAGTGATGCGCATCTAGAATTCACTTCCAAGTAATACGCGGAGGAGGAAGCGTTGGGCTATGGATGAAATAAGAGCAGCCATGAGTTGATCAGTGATGAAGCTGGGTTTATTATTATACTCTCCAGAGACTCACTGTGCTTTCTTCTTCCTTTTTGGTACGTGTTCAAAGATTTCTGCTCTAAAAAAGTTAAAAATAAAAAAGTACCAATGAGCAAGAATAGTTCCTTCCTGCTAGCATGCTTAAAGGAAGTTTTTTTTTTTTTTAATTCCCAGACCACAAGCTCTATGATAAGGACATAGGTAAAATGATGGGAACACTTTGTAATTTCTCTACCTAACTTATGATGTATTCTCACGTTATTGATGACTTTGATGTGTATAATCCATCTGAGTCAATCAGATTTTAAAAATTAACTATATATCAGACAAAAACTAACCGCTCCTGGCTCATGACAGGCATCAATCCAGTTCTTCCAATAAAAAGATCTCAGATCTTTTGCACCTCCCCTAGAAGATATTACTCATATTTTACAAAGGAGGTTGTCAAAAGGGGACAGTGATATCTCCAGCCTGGTCAAGTTGGAGTACAAATCCAGATCTACTTGTAGAGGCTGCGCTGTGAACCTCTGGACAGCAGGAGTCTGTCTGAGCAGGATGCCTGGTTCAGGTTCTGTACATCTATTCCCATCCCCCCTCCACCTGCAGCTCTCATCAGCCATCCTCTCCAGGCATCCCCAAAGGCTGCTGGATTGGTTCTGCTCAAGTCCAGAAAACCAAACACGCACAGAGTTTTTGCCTCCCAAGCCAACAACTGTCAGGCACAAGAATGTGGAATCCTCCTTCCTTGCCTCCTTGGGGACACACTCACCTGTAATTAACACGCCTGTGCTCCCTTGGGGGGCAAGCAGAAACCCAAGCCTCACCTGAAATCACACAGTGGCTCAGCTTTCCCCGTGTCCCTGTCTCTTTTCCCCCACTGCATTACTCACTTTTCCAGGGAGTTTTTCCTTGATTAGTCACTTTTGCTTCTGCATCCTGTCTCAGGAATCATTTCTTGGGAGCCCATGCAAAGATAGCTACTTTTCCCTATGGAGGTTCAGGTTTGTCACTAAGCATTTCTTACCTGGAGACATCTGTGAGACACCTGTGTGCCTGTATAAATGTAGGTTCACATTTTCTGCAATGACAGACAAGAGAAACGTCAAGGGAGAGACAGCTACTAGCTTCGATGATGATTGTTCTGACCTACAATGAGAAGCTGAAAAAGGAGTTGTTCTCTAAGTCTGCTCGGGGATTCTTCAGCCATATCCGAACAGGCTTCCAAGCTGCAGACCCAACACTGCCTTTGGCCGCACAGGTGTGGATGAGGCTCAGGAAGAAGGCCTGATAATAAATGAAAGAATAAAGAGAGGGTGCGTTTTAGTAAATCATTTTCCAGGCGGCTCCTCACCAGAATGAAGGCATTCCGACTGACCAAGGTTGGAGCCCACCAGACCTGTCCCCAGTGAGAAGTAAACGGCAGCATGTAAACAGTTCCGCTAGCCAACATGTTCTATTAGCCTCAGAAGACAGCGTGGTTCTGTAGCCTGGACTCTGACTTTTTCACTACATGACTCTGGCAAGTTCTATTACATCTTGGAACCTCTATTTTCTAGTCTGGAGGATGGGGGCAATCGTCATAACTAATCCATAGCACTATTAGGAGGATTAAGTTGTGTTAGATACATCAATCCATAGCGTATGTTTAGAATTCAGTACGTGGGCCAAGGAGATTGTCAGAAATTTGACAGAGCCATCCATACCTTGCTGGGAGCAGCAAACAACTACATCCTTCAGAAGGAGCTGTTCCCTGATAATGTACTTGGGAAAGCAGTGTAAGGTGGCTAACGTGCTTGAGTCCCTGCACCCACACGGAAGACCCAGAAGTCCCTCTGGCTTTTGATATTAGCCTGGACCAATTCTGGCAACTGTAGACAGAGATGGAAGATTCTTCCTCTGTAACTTTGCCTTTCAAATAATAATAATACTTTAAAAAAAGAGAGTCAAGCTAAAGGTAAAGAATAATTCACACAAGGATATCCAATAACCCTTTCAACACTATTTTTGCTGCAATTCAGGGGTTTTGATACTGTTTTTCATTTTTCATTTCTTCAAAATAGTTTCTTTTATTAAATTTTTCACTGATTCATGGATCATACAGTAGCATCATTTTCTCCAAGAAGCTTTTGCGTTTTCTTTTTCGTTTCTTCATCAACACATTGATTAGTCAGTAGCATTTCGCTTAACTCCATGGTGCTGTGAATCTTTTTTTTTAAATCTTTATTCCTGTTGTTGATTTTGTTTCACGGCTTCTCATTTAAGGGAATATGTAGTAATTGTAAAATAGAGACTATCAAATCCAGCTGTGAAAATACAACACAGTATACATCTCTACTTCCAAATCAAAGATGGACTTCCAATGAAACTGTTGCATATGTCTTGACAATAGGATGCTGGGCTGTCTGCCATTGTCAGGACACACTTAAATAACAGAGTAATGGACTTATAACTACTTATGAAGTGTTATACTATTGTAATAATATGGGGAAAATAAGTTGGGGGGAGGGATTTTGGGGAGGGGGTAGAAGAAATCCCAAAGCTTATGGAATTGTACCATGAAATTAAAAGTAAAACAGAAGAAAAAAGAAAGGAGGAATAAAGGGGCAAAGACAAGGAGAAAGGGAAGGAAGGAGATGATCATAGTAAAAAATCAATGCACATCTGATAAATTAAGATATTATGGAACTACTGAAACTTAAAAAGCCCCTGTAGCAACATGGCAAAATAATCATGATGAATTGCTAAAATAAAATAATTTCTTATCGAACAATATTGCCCTGTAGAAGTTTAAAGCCTTATAAATTTATATAAGTGAGGTTTAACAGGGTATGTGGATGTGTGAAATGGGTTATCCTAGGGCGGTATGGCATGGTAGACAAAATTTTTAAACATCGTTTTGGCTTTGCTGCAGCATTTGTTGTGGGTAAAGTTAATAATGTTTTAAAATAAAAGCTGGTGGTCGGTCTTCTGCAGGGAAGTATCAGGGTTTCATGGAGCAATGTCATCTCAGGGTCGTGAGCCTGGCACTTTGCAGCTCTCAGTCAGCATCCTGCAACCCAGGGCAACTTAAAAGCCATTGCCTGCACTAAACAGCTGTGTCAAAACACAATGGGAAAATAGAGCTCCACCAGGCATGCCATTACAGTACTTTCCAAACATCAAGCTAGTATCTGTTAGACACCAGTCATTCTGCTAACGGCTGGGGACATGAAAGAGAGTTGGGACACAGACCTTGCCCTCAAGGGAGCTCAAAGTCCAACAGGGTGGGGAAACAACCAGTAAATCTCACTACCACTTTCCTCCACTTGGGGTAGATGAATCCCAACTGTCACCAAGTGTGACATGCAGCTTTGGGTCTTACCCACCTGCCCTGGGCTTCAGGAAAGAAGGAAGGAAAGCAGGCAGGATGGCTCCTGGTTTGGGCCTGGCCCAGCCCTAGCCACTGTGGTCATTTGGGGAGTGAACTAGTGGATGGAAAATCTCTCTCTTTCTCTCTTTCTATCACTATGCCTTTCAAATAAATAAATAAATATTTTTTTTCTTTTTTTTTTTTTACATTTTATTATTTTAATTATCATTTTATGATACAGTTCCATAGGCTCCTGGTATTTCCCTTATCCCAGTCCCAATCCCTCCCGCACCTAGTTCCTCTATATCATTACTAAAGTATAGTTCTTCATACATAGTCATATGTCCATCATTGTGGGCAGGGACAATGACAGAGAGTCCAGAATCCTATTGTCAAGATATAGTAAACAGTTTCATTAGTAGTCCATCTTTGTCTGGAAGTAGAAATGCATACTACATTGTATCCTCACATCTGGATGTTAGTCTGTGTTTCACAGCTACTGTACTTCCCCTCAAATGAAAAGTCATGATACAAAATCAACAGTAGAAAGAAAAATAGAAATTTACAATGCCATGAAGTTAAATAACATGTTACTAGAAATGACAGTCTCCATTAACAGCTATTATACATCCCCTTAAATGAAAAACCACAAAACAAAATCAACATCAGGGAGAAAAAGAAATTAACAACACCAAGAAGTTAAATAACATGCTACTAAATGACTAACGTGTAGCTGAAGAAACGAAAATCAAGAACCTTCTTGTAAATGGCTTAAGCTCAATCAAACGTCATAGATTAGTAGACTGGATTAAAAAAAAAAACTTATCTATTTGTTGTCTAGAAGAGACACATTTCACCAACAAAAAATCAGAGGAAACTATATTGCATGGGATTTGATGTTTTCGGTTAGTTTCATCTGTTCATATTTCTTCTGATTAAATCATTTAATCACTCATAGATCATAGAGTAGCATCATAAATAAATCTTTTAAGAAACAATTCAGAATTTGTTCCTATAGTTCAGCCACCAGGGCTTCTGGGAGAGGTATAAAGCACAATATAAAAAGGAAATAGTAGCTGAAAACAAAAATGCTGTTCTCAAGCCAAAAGCTTTATTTTAAAAATGTTTTATTTTTTTTCTAACATGCTGTTTAGTTAGTTCTCCCAGTAATTTCTCCTAATTGTCACTGTTAATTACTTCTATTGTAGTATTGCTTAAACTATAGTCTCTATGTCCCAAAAAAGCAAATAGTGCAGAATAGTACAATCTTGCAAACAAATGCTTGTTTTACATGTTTTCATGTTGAAGTAATAGCATGTTTATGTAATTGCTACATTTTTATATTACATTATCATATGAATTATTACATCAATACTATTTTAATTATTTTATTATTAGTGTATTAAATACGTGACCAATTTTCCACGAACGGTTCTCCAATAAACAGTTAATCAGAAACAGTCCCAGGAAAGGCAAGTCAGAGAAGAAATGACCCTTGGGGCAGGTGTTTGGCACAAAAAGTAGACACCTGCTTTGGGAAGCCCATATTCTGCAGCAGACTACCAGAGTTCGAGTCTCAGCTGTGCTTCTGGTTTCAGCTCCCTGCTAATGTGCACTCTGAGAGCCAGCAAGTGATGGCTCTAGTGCTTGGCTTTCTGCCACTACCTGCGTCACCCAGACTGAGGCCCTGGTGCCTGGCTCCTGTCTGCTCCAACCCTTGTTATTTCAGGCATTTGGAGAGTAATTGGGAAGCTCTCTCTGTCTCTGTGTGTCTCTGCCAGCCTTTCAAATAACTTTTGTTTAAAATAATTAGGAAGATGTGACAGCTAAATATGATATGGAATCCTGAACAGATTTCTAGAGCAGCATTAGGACACTGAAAAATGACTAAGGAAATGTAAGTGAAGGGCCTTGGTTAATGACCTTGGTGCAACATCAGCTCCCTACCTGTGGCACTGGGCTATACTACTGGGCACTGTGGGGAACTTGGGTGTGGATCTGCACAGTCTCCACTATCTCTGCAGCATTCCTGTTCATATGGAATGGTTCTAAAATTAAAAGTCCCTGTATACATAGCGTGGACTAGGAGCAGAGTGGGCAGTTTAGGAGAAGTAGTACTCATGGTGGGTAAGAAGCAACGGGGCGGAAGGGGCCATTGTCCAGTATTTGTGAGGGCCAGAAGAGGAGGCAGCGCTCCAATGGGGCTGAAGTCAAAATCTAAAGGACCCTCAGCAGAAGCTGAGACCAGGACCCCTGGCAGGAGAAGAGTAGAGAGTCGGGGGAGGCCAGACTCTTGTTTCACGGCCTTGCGGAGGGCACAGCACACATGCATGGTGCTGTGGCTGGGCTTTCATGGAAACCTGCAAGGTGATCTGACCACAGGATGTCCTGAGCTGCTTTGTCACACGGAGAGTAGATAGCGTCTGGGCCCACACACTTGGGCTGCCCAAGGAGGCTTTGTGGAGGTGAGGGTGGAGGACTAAGATGTCCTGGAAGCCGGGGTTCCCATCCCATGAGTCATTCTGGGAAATGATTGAGTTCTTTGAAAATGTGGGTCTTGCCCTTCGCCCCCCTCACTCTGGCCCTTCTTCAAAGTTGTTGCTCCAGTCTCAGTCGTTTCTTTGTGTTCTTGGTGTGGGTGGTGTGATGACCCACTTGAGAATTTAGTAATTTCAGCCCAGGAAGCAAAGCATTCTGTGGTTACATTGCAGTGCTTAGGATACTGCTAACCCAAAAGCTGCATGCACTGTTTGATTTCTGACTGGGCCTTGTGCAGTCATTGCCATGTTCCTATTTACAGTCAGCCTTGTAAACCTGGGCAAGCAATCTGGAAGATCCAACGTTAAGCAACTGATATGTTCTCAGCATTTGCATTCACATCAGCAGAACCACTGAAGAGCAACATAACAAGGAGGTCAAGGCTCCCTTTTGGGCCCAACCACGTGTCTTTTGCCCCGGTGTTCAGCTCTCAGTATCCCAGTATGTCCTCCAGCCCCACCTTGCTTCATTCCTCCCACTGCCCACCTTGCCCCCAGCAACCTTTGAGCCTACTCCTTAGTCCTCTGACCATTTCATTTAGCATGACTGACCTGCACTGGGGGATTGCAATAGGTCATTGAGTAAATCCTTTTATTTTAATACAAGAGTGAATGACAATATGTACTTGGTACATTAGAAACTTATAACCCCAGGGAATCTGCAAGTGCTGGAACTTTAGGCAGTGACAAAGTGAATTGGGGGAGAGCTGGACCATCTTTGATGTTACCCACACAGGCACAGCAAACTCAGCTTCCTTCCAATTGGTTCTGGACTCACCTGCTTGTCCGCAAGAGTGAAGAAGAAAACAAGAAGTTTCTTCTAAAGTCCTGGGGTAACCTCCTGGGGCTTTTGACACAGGTTTATTCCTGAGTCCTTTGCTGTAGGTCAGTGGTCATGGATGTCTCAGAATAGCCCATGTCCTTGAGCATGTGGTGTCTTTGTTTTTCTGCAAAAATAAGACTTTGTGTTTCATTGTCTGTAACAGCAAAAAATTTGGCAAAAAAGCCAAATGGTGTCTATTAACAGGAAACTTGTTCTGTAAACAATGGTGATCCACATCCTGAGACACTGGGCAGCCGTCGGAAAGAACAGAAAGTCATTTACTAACTAACATGGGGACTTCTGCAATACACATTAAACATGGAAAGGTGCCACTTTGGGTGAAGAATAAGGGGAGCATGCATATTCACATTTAGTGCATTTGCATAAATAAATACTGTGTTTGGATTCTGAGCCATGAAAAATGAATTATCTGATCAAAAGCTTTTGTGCCCTTGATGTTGAAATATTTTCAGAGTGGTTTGTTGTGCAGTTAAGAACATAGTACTCCCGGTAGAACAGGCTGAGCTTGCACAATTGAATTCTCCAGATCAAGAAGGAAATGGTAGGTTTGAGATTCTGCCTCTGCTGTTCTATGATCCTGGGCAAGTTGCTAAACTTTTCTGGCTCTATCTGTAAAGTGAGAATAAGAGTTGATTGTGAATGACGAATGTTGGGCACTGGGTAAGGGCTTGGTCAAAGTCAACTGTTGTCATTAGCATTGTCATGCCACCATAGCTGACCACTGGCTGGGGAATCCAGAGCCAGTTCTCCTGACTCCTCAGTCAGGCTGTGTTTCAACAGGGCCTTTATAAATGACAGGAAAGTTACTCTGTCCTCTATTCAGCGTAGCGCTTTAAGACTTCACTATTATGAATGAAGTAATAAGATGTCCGAGGTTGGTGAGGTTCCCTGGGGGAGTCCCCGACTGGACTGCTGGACTCAGACCCTGGACACAGGGAAAATCACAGGATGAATTGTCTGTCCTTGGAGTGCATGCATAGGAACTGGACCTCCTCAGCATCCCAGATGCACACATGGGACATGCACCAGCTCAGCTAGGCCAACAGGGGATGTTACCTGCCTCATCAGAGGATGGAAAGCAAAACAGATTGAACAATTTTCCTGGCCAAGATTTGTAGCATATTCCTGGATTTGTGAATGCACTAAGGTGAACTTTGTCAACTACTAGGCTTTGGAAAGATTTTCTCAACCCTGGAGCAATGGAACTGATAGCTTTGTGGCTATTCAGACCACTCCAGCAACTTTCTTTGAGCACTTTTCCCCACATTGAGTTCTAAGGGGTGCCATCAAAGAGCTGTTCCCCCATTCCCAGTTGTTGCTGCAGTTTGACAGCAAGGAGTGGCCCTCCTTGCCTTCTCTGCCCACCTCCTGCCCTGCAGACACAGGAGGAAAGACAAGACTGAAACACGTGCCCCCGCCACCCCGCCTTCCTCCACACACGACTCTCGCCACCCTTAATTAGAGGCCCACATGGACATGCATCTCTCAGCTATGTCAATAATATTCTAAACAATTTTAAAAAGGTGTCTGGGGTTTCTACTAAAACATTACAGGAATACAGCAAGTAAGTGAGGAGAAGATACGCTGAGGCAGTGAGGGGAAGCACACCAGCCCTGAACTGACTGCTACTGACACTGGGCGATGAGTATAGCAGCCCAGGAGTTAAATCTGCCACCTCCAACACCTGCATCTCATACTGAAGCACTGGTTGGAGTCCCAGCTACTCAGCTTCTAATCCAGCTTCCTGTTAATGGGTCTGAAAGAGAGTGGAACATGGTTCAAGTCTGTGGGTCCCTACCACCCATGTGGGAAATCCTCCTGGAGTTCCTGGCTCCTGGCTTTGAGCTGACACAGCCCCAGTCATTGTAGCCATTTGGCAGTCCCTCTGTTCTTTCAATAAGTAAAAATGTATTTTCTTTAAAGATTTATTTATTATTTTATTGAAAAGGCAGATTAACAGAGAGAAGGAGACATATATAAAGATCTTCCATCCACTTATTCACTTCCCAAATGATCACAATGGCTAAAGCTGAACCGATCCGAAGGCAGGAGCCAGACTTCCTCTGGTTCCCCCGCATAGGTACAGGTTCCCAAGGCTCTGGGCCATCCTGTACTGCTTCCCAGGTCATAAGCAGGGAGCTGGATGGAAAGTGGAGCAGCCGGGATAGAAACCAGTGTCTATCTGGGATCCCTGTGGATGCATGGCAAGGGATTAGCCACTGAGCCATCATGTCAGGCTCATAAATGAATATTTTTAAAAAAGAAGTCTATATTTTATTTTGTTTAGTTTTATGTACATTGAACATTTGGCACATGAAAGGCAAAATATAGATGATAGTAGATTAGAGATCTCAATTAATTATCTCATATTCATCCTATTTGAGAAGTGTGTGGGGGGTGTTTATATCATCTGAGTGCAGCCTAATGGGAACTGGACTGTTCTAACCAACAGTGCAGTGGAAGTGACCTTGGACCAGACTCCTGACTTAGGCCTTCAAAACTGGCAGCTCTGCCGCCTGACTGTGGGGACACAGGCTGGAGCCTGAGCTTCCAAATTAGAAGTCTCACCAGCCTGCTGGAGAGACCACAGAGAGTGGCTCCTGAGACAACGGGGCTGGAGAGGAGGGGCCCAGCCTTCCCGGCACGCCTGCCAAGGAGCCAGGCATGTGGATGAAGCTTCCTGAAATCCACCAGCCCTGTTGCATGTGCATGCCATAGCTGTTGCCCAGGGAAGCATTCCCCACACACCTGGCCCACCAAGAGCGACCATGGGAAGGTGAGTGTTGTTCAGAAGCATTGTATTTTGGGGTAACATGTTATGCATCCCTAAATGGGTCACCAGCATATACCAGCTACCTACACTCCCTCAATTGTAAGCAACTCGTCCTGAGAACATTTTAAATTCTTAGCTACCTACGTTGGTGCATACTGATAAAATGCAAGCACGGAATGGAAGAGCTTGCTTCTCACTGTGGCCAAAATATTTAGGTCCTTGCAGGTCAGGCATGATTTTATAAAGGTGGACAGGGTCTGTTTTAGTCTTAAATGGCCATTGTAGGCTGTGCAAAGTTACAGACTCCAAGAAGTGCTGTCAGGCTCCATTTGGTGCTCACTCAGTTGTGGGTTAAACTACTGAGGCACAAAAAGCTCTCACCTTTTATAAGGGTAAAGATTCCACTACGAGTAAATCCAGCCAGTCTTCAAGCTGCAGGGCTGCTTGGCACAATTCTTTCTTTCATTCTTTCTTTCTTTCTCTCTTTCTTTCTTTCTTTCTTTCTTTCTTTCTTTCTTTCTTTCTTTCTTTCTTTCTCTCTTTCTTTCTTTCTCTTTCTTCCTTCCTTCCTTCCTTCCTTCCTTCCTTCCTTCCTTCCTTCCTTCCTTCCTTCCTTCCTAAAGATTTATTTGTTTTTATTGAAAAGGCAGATATACAGAAAAGAGGAGAAATAGAGAGGAAGATCTTCTATCTGATGTTTCATTCCCTATTGGCTGCAATGGAAACTGAGCTGATCCAAAGCCAGGAGTCAGAAGCTTCTTCTGGGTCTCCCACGTGGCTGCAGGGTCCCAAGGCTTTGGGGCCATCCTTGAATGCTTTCCCAGGCCACAAGCAGGGAGCTGAATGGGAAGCAGGTCCACTAAGATTAAAACTGGAGCCCATATGGGATCCCTGCATGTGCAAAGTGAGAACTTTTTTTTAAATTATTTTTTAATAATCTTATTAGTTGATTGGGGTACAAAGGGTCAAGGGCTACAGGGTGTAAGTGGGTAATACTATTGTTTCCATACGAATATTATCATTTTCCCCTGTGTCTGGGATCAGAGGAGAAACAAAGGAAAAAGTCCCACCCAACCTTCCACCCACCCTAGATCTCCAACGGGAGGCATGCTCCGAGGGTCCTGCTCAAACAGTTTTGATAGTTCATCAGTTCTGGATTGCTGCCAATAAAGTGAGAACTTTAACCACTAGGCTACTACGCTGGGACCTGGCACAGTTTTCAATGTTATCCTTTCATGTGGCCTCACGCACACTTTGCATGGAGTAGATGTAACATCAATTAAAGGTTTCTGAAGCAGACATTCATTTTAAAAATATTTATTTGTATTTTATTTTTAATGAGAGAGATAAATCTCATCCACTAATTCACTCTCTAAATGGTCAAAACAGCCATGGCTGGGCCCAGGGAAAGCCAGATGCTGGAATCTCCCATGTGCATGGCAGGGGAAACCTAACCCACTGTGTCACAATGCTTGTCTGAGACATGATTTTTTAAATTGTTATTATTCTTGTATATTTCATGTATTTGAAAGGCAAAGTGATAGAAGAGACATCTGCTGGTTCACTCCCCAAATGACTGCAATAACCAGGTCTGGACTAAGCCAAAGCAAGGGCCAAGAACTTCATCTAGGTCTCCCACTTACGGCTCCAGTAGTTGACCCGTCACCTGCTGTCTTCCCAGACACATTCGTGAGAAGGGTAGGGCATTCAGGACTCCAGCTGGCCCTTGGAGGTGGGATATCGACATGACAAACAGTGGCTTAACCTCCTCTGCCACAAGACCAGCTCTTATTGATTTTTTTGAATCCAATATAGTCCTAATTCACTGGTGCAAACCACACATATGTTGATTTATGTAGTAACTTCATTTAATGGACTAATTTCCATTTTATTTATTTTCATTTGTAATAAAGATTGCAACCCCCCCACACACACACACAAATGACCAAATGTAATGTGAGTTGCTATTGTGTTTCATTCAAAAGCATCCCCACTTGGTCAGCTGGGACAGCCTGCAGCAAGCACCAGCTTTCCCACACGGTCTCTCTGCTCACCCTACTTAGAACATGACCTCTGCAACCCCACCACCTTGCATTGCTTGGTTTGTCTTCATGTAGTCGCTGGAGCAAGGTGTTCCACATTTATGGTTGCTGTCTCTTTCCCTGTCACAACTCCGTGAGCTCTTTGAAGACAAGATTTTTAGATCCCGCTGTGTGTAAAACAAGGATTCACACAAAACAGACGTTTAATAAATATTTCTTGAACGAATGATTATTTTTTTAATGCCAGTTAACTTAGAATGGGAAATCCCCCACATGTGCCACATGACGGGGCTGTATGTTTATGACAGTGATGCAGGTTTCAAAGGCGGAGCTCAGTGAGGTGGATCTGGCCTGGGGGAGGAGGCCCAGGTTTCCAGAACACACTTGCCTTTAGACCTGGAGAAGGATTCATGTCCAGTTACTGCTCTGAAGAGCAAGCACCAGGGGGCTGTGGGCATGACAGTCCCTGACCTGTGGATGAGTCTCCAACTTTCCCCCAGCACTTCTCAGTACCCATTGTTGCAGAAGGAGCCTTTTCAGGGAGAGGGCCTGAGATTGCAGCCAAGCCCTTAAAGCTAGACCATTCAGCTAGACCTTAAAGCTAGCCTCCATTCAGGCTTGATTGGGAAAGTCCTAACTGCCAGAGCTCAACAGTAAGACTGGCAAGGTCTCCTCCGATATCAAACGACCTTGAAGATGGAGAGAGGTGGGGCACTTGACGTGCCAAGCCCTGAGCAGGTGAGAAAGAAACAGTCTGAGCCCATGGACAGGGATATGGGCAGCCCCATGGGGGCAACCCTGTTCGGGGTGATTTGCTGCAATTTCCTGGAAACTGAACCTGGAACTGCTCCGACATAGCCATGCAGCCATCGGGCAAGGCCACAGTCAGCTTGCAGAGCCAGGCTGCCCACGGTGCCCAATCCAACCCCCGACTTCCAACCCTTCACTGCCTCCCCTCACCCTGCAGACTAAGTCCCGTTGTCCTCACAAGGGCTGCAAGACTGCCCACCTAGCCAGTCTTGCAGGTTTTCTTTTTGTTTCTGGAACATCTCATCCTTTCTGCTATCTCAGCTCCTGCTGGTCACCCTGCCTGAAAAGTCCTCCTTCCTCCTCCACCTGTGCCAAGGACACAGAGAGAGGGACTCTCTCTTTTTCTTTCAAGATTAATTTATTTTTATTGAAAAGACAGATTTACAGAGAGAAGGAAAGACAGAGACAAAGATTTTCCATTTGCTGGCTCACTTTCCAAACGGCCAATGTGAAGCCAGGAGTGTCTTCGGGTGTGGAGTCCCAAAGACTTGAGTCATTCTCCAGTGCTTTCCCAGGCCATAAGCACGGAGTTGGATGCAAAGTGGAGCACGCAGAACATGAACTGGTATCCATATGGAATGCTAGCACTATGGGAGGCAGAGGATAAGTTAGTTGAGTTTTCACAGCAGTCCCCAGTACTTTTTTTTTCTTTTTTAACTCGAAAGGCGGAGTTATACAGAGAGAAGGAAAGATCTACATCACAGAGAAAAATCCTCCATTTGCTGGTTTACTCCCCAAATGTCTGAAGCTGGGGGTCAGGAATCTCTTCTGGGTCTCCCACATGGCTGTAGGGTCCCAAGGCTTTGGGCTGTTCCCCACTGCTTTTCTAGGATATATGCAGGGAACTGGATGGGAAATGGAATAGGCAAGGCATGAACAGGTGCCCAAGTGTGATGCTGGCATGGCAAGGCAAGGATTCAGTCTACTATACTCTGGAGCCAGCCCAAGTGGTTCTTTGACCCTCATCCGACTCCTCCAGAGCCCTCCAAGGAGGGAGGGCCACACACCCCACCTTTCCTAACACTTAAGGCTCTAGTTTTATGCCTGTTGTCTCTGATGCGCTAGGGCCCTTGTCTGGCTGGTCCCAGTGTCCAGCACCCAGGGAGACAGCAGGAAATATGTATTGACTGAGTTGCTGGCAGCCAGATGGATAGAGGCAAAGAGGAGACCCACCCCCTCCACACACACCTCCACACTGGGCCTGGGCTTAAGCAGTGTGGAGTGAATGAAAACAACAGACAAGAGCACAAAAAACATAAAACTGCATGTTACAGAATGGCATCAATGCTATCGCTAACATACTGTAGAGTGACACATGCAAGTTAATTCTAATGACCTGTTTGGGGGAGTAACCAGTAATATCCTGAAGTGACTGAACAATAAGGTGTGGCTTGGGGTTAAGAATCTTCTCTCTCTGAAGGCATGGGAGTGAGGATTGTCATTTATTTCTTCCCTATTTAGGGTAGGACGCCTGCACAGCCGGGCTGACCTTGGTCTGCTCAGCCAGACGGCAGGAGCCCAGTGCCTAGGTCATAGCACAAAGCTGGAATGGCAGGAACACTGAGTTCCTCCATGAAGCCAGGTCCCTCCCCTCTGCCTTAGGTGTTACTACACAAAGCACCAAGGGACACGACTCCACCAGGTATTGGACGTCTGGACGTCTCTCTTCTTCCTCCCATGAAAGCAGCCCTGCCTGGAACAGATGTGTTGCCCTTTCACTGGGATGAAAATTGGGCAACTGTGATCTGGTTTACCCAACGTGCAGTGGCACACCAGGCTCTGCCCTGGGGACGCCAGGTCTCCCAGGTCTCAGGGAGGCTGCACAGAACCTGCACCTAGCAACTGCCTTCCAGCCCTCAGTGCGGTGCTGCCTCCGTCACTGCCAGGCATACTCTTCTACTTGGATTCCCTCTCTGCTCCGCTGGGGAATTGCACTCTGGGGGAGAAGCAGCTGAAATATCACCAAGAAAACCTGGGAAGAAGGATCAGTTTCTAGGGCAGTTCTATCAGTGCAAGTCTTTATTTTGCAGTGCTCTATCTTGGGTTTATCCCACTTGCTTGGGTGATCAGCGCGATCCGGCTTGAGTACCTCCAAGGTCTCTTTCAACCCAATGTGCTGAGCTCCTCTGTTTTCTTTTGTCCTTATGGTCACTCTAGCTTCCCTGTCTCCCCGCTCCCCTGCCCTTGAGCAGTGTCCCCTGTTTGCACACTGGATTCTGCGCACAGCCAGCATTTCTGGCAGCAAAGTCTATGTGCACAAGGGGAAATGAGAGAGGCTGACTGCAGCGACCCATCATCTTGCCTCTGTCCGCATGCACGTGCATCTCTGGGACGGTCTGGGTTACAGATTAATTTCCTGTTCCCTGGCAGTGCACCAGGGGTATTGGGGGCCCACACCACACCCACTCACATGAAGAGGATTTTTTACAGAGCTCTGATAAAATCTCTAAGAGCCATCTCACCACTTTGGTGTTCATCTTTACATGAAAAAAAAAATAGCAGGGTTTTGCTTTATAGGCTAGAGTTTTCCAAGGTACTAATGTAACTGTGGGTGTTATTCTTTACCCAAAGGGGGTTTTGCTATTTTACCATGAGCAAAAAAGGGGGAAATTCCATTAAAGCCTAACAGTTGCCAGGAAGGGTGAGGTCTGAACTTCGATTGGTGCCAGCTCATCCGATCTCCACGCTGTTTTAGATATAGGCGTGTGATACTCACGGCTCTTGCTAGCTGCTTTTTGGAGCCTATCTTTGAACATGGATTCTATGGGAACCGTTGCCAAGGAAACCCATGCAGCTGGGCTCTTCTGTCAGTTTGCTCAGCACCGTGGCACGAGTGTGTGCTATAGTTTTACTACAGCTACTTCTAATGTTGTCTTGGTTAATACAAGGGCTCACCAGGGTTACTTGGTGAGTGGGAACAGTTGTTTTAAATCCTGAGAAAAGTCACAGACACAAAGTGGCTTTCACTGTGTTTTCATCATTGTGTTTCCTGACACAAAATTCACTGGCCCAAAATTCTCGCCACTTGTGAAGATTCTAAATGTGAATTTCAAAGAACATCCTAATAGAAGTGAGACCCAGGACTGCATTGGGACTTTTCCGTTGTGCAAAGAAGAAAACTGTTCTCAACAAGATGCAGTGTCTCCCCTTGCCTGCGGACCTCAGTGTGGGATTCTGATGAACATTGTCATAACTCTTGCAGTCACATCTGTGACGGTGCCCACACGGCTCTCAGACCGTCTCTTGCTATAGCTGTTGTCTCTTGACGTAAGGGTTTTTAATCAGGGAAGTTGTCATTTTGCTTAGGGAAAGTCCATGAGAGTCTATTATTTAGCAGATGGTCTTTTAAATGATCATGAGCAACTTGGAAAGCCAATCTTGCACCTGAGGCTCATAAGCTATCAGCATATCATTTTTCGGAGAGCAGCAACTTTGTGCTATAATACCTGGGAGCTATTATAGTCACATTCAGAGCAAAAGAGCTTGGCTTGAGTTGGATGCGCCCGTCCTCCATCCACCTGCCCATCCGTTCCACCTGCCCATGCAACGCTGACTTTCAGGCAGCCTCCAGGAACCAAAGGTGAACTTGAAAGAAATGCCGGCCATATGGCCTGTCAATGGAACTGCCTCCTTCCTTCAGACTTCCTAGGGTCGTTCAGAACCACATCCCTCTGGACACACCCAGCACACACTCCCTTGATCTTCACTCAACTATCCACACATAGGTCATCTCATAGTGACATATTAAAAAAAATAATAAAGCAGGTTTTTGTTTCTTTGTTTTTACTTATCTGAAAGAGAGAAAGAGAGAGATTGTGTATCTCTTATCTACTGGTGCAGTTCCCTGTAACAGTCCCCTGCAACGGCCAGGCCTGGGAAAGGCTGAGCCCAGGCACCCAGAACTCAATCTGGGTTTCCCACATGCACGTAAGTACTTGACCCCATGTCACCTCCTGCCTTCCAGGGAGTAGGTTATCTGGGAGCTATGAAGTATGGAACCCAGGCACTTTGATATACAATGTGGGAGGAGTGACTTAAGCCAGGTTGCAAACACTGGCCTCATGGTGACATCTTAAAAAGAGTTGCTATATAAATACTACAATGACACAAAATAGGGTTGGTTGAATTCCTGTCCTTGCTGGTATTTTTTAAAACAAGATTTATTTCTGTATCTGAAAGGCAGGTTGACAGAAAGAGAGATGGAAAAAAAGAGAAAGAATCTTCTCTACATTGGTTTACTCCCCTAGAAGGTTGTAACAGCCAGGGCTGGACCAGGCTGAAGCCAGGAGCTAGAAACCCCATCTGGAGCCCAGCGTGATAGCCTAGTGGCTAAATCCTTGCCTTATATCTGTCAGGATCCCATATGGGTGCCAATTCTAATCCCGGCTGCTTCACTTCCCATCCAGCTCACTGATAATGGCCTGGGAAAGTAACAGAGGATGGCCCGAAGCCTTGGCACCCTGCACCCACGTGGGAGACCCAGAAGAAGCTCCTGGCTCCTGGCTTTGGAACGGTTCAGTTCTGGCCCTTGTGGCCACTTGGGGAGGGAACTAGCAGAAGGAACATCTTTTTCTCTGTCTCTCCTTCTGTCTGTATATCTGTCTTTCTGGTAAAATAAAATAAAATAAAATAAAATAAAATTAAATAAAATAAAATAAAATTAAATTAAATTAAATTAAATTTTAGAAAGAAACTCCATTTAGACCTTCCATGTGAGTAGCAGGAACCTAAGCTGCCCGTTAGCAGGATTGGAAGTAGAGTTGCCAGGACGCAAAAGAAGCTCTCTGATGTGGAAGACAGCATCCCAGGGGCAGCTTGCCTGCTGTGTCACAGTAGCCATCCCCATGGGGAAGTTTGAACACCAGCATTACAGAGTTACAGAGGGAAAAAGAGAGAGAGGGAGAGATTTTTCTATCCACTAATTCACTCCCATATGGCAGCAATTGCCAGGACTGGGTCAGGCTGAAGCCAGGAGCCTGGAACTCCATCCGAGCTTCCCGCCAGGTCAGCAGCAGTTCAAGGGCTTGAGTCATCTTTGGCTGCTTTCCCAAGATTCAAAGAGCAGCACCCACGACTTGAACAGATGTTCTTATATCAAGTGGAGACTCGGCCAACTTCATTGTATCACCTGCCCTGTGTGTTCTTCTCCGATGGGAGAAAATTGAATTATAAGTAGAAGAGTGACTCTAGAGCAAGAGAAATCAGAAGCCACCAGCACTGGGGTTGGAGTGTGTGACTGGCCACAGCTGTGGTGGAGATCTATGGCTCCCGGCCTCCACAGGGCAGCCAGGGGCCACACTCTGGGCAGGCTCTGCAGCCTGTGTTGTCCACCTTCCTGCTGATGAAGTTCATTTTTGCTTTCTACCCTCAGGATCACTAAAACCTCGTAGAGTGCTTGTGACAACTTTGACTTCACCCAAGCATACGTGTCGCTATTTTGATTTAAAAAAACAAACAAATTTCATTCCACTCTTGCAAGCTAAATCTCTGTGGTTTAATTATTCAAACCATCCCTTTATTCTGATTTCTGGTGGAGATGGGTAGAGGCGAGGACGTTGGTGCTCAGCCAAACCAGCTAAGACCCTGAGATCCCACATGGGAATGTCAGGGCAACGCTGGCCCCTGACGCCAGCCTCCTGCTCATGCAGACCTGGAGGGGTGGAAGTGATGGCTGGAGGAGTTATGCTCCCATACCCTGAGGGAGACCCGGATGGAGTTCTGTCTTGGCTGATGTCTGCTTACTGCTGTGCGGTTTTGCCTTCAATGGAAGCTGTAGCCTTTGCTTATATTCGGGATGTGTGCCCATTCCTGCAGTTCTTCTGTCAGGTACTGAAGTCCTGACGATTACAGGCCAAAGGGAGAAACACTGTGTTCTGACTGCATGCCCCTCTGTAATAGCCTGTCAGTCACAGTTACTGCTGAGAACAACATGCTGATAAGTTCGAGGGCAGGAAGGTGGGCAGACCCACGCTGGAGAACAGGTTTCTGTCCACACGTTGGAACTTTCCCCTCTTCACTTCCTGTCATCCAATGCCATTAACACACAGGGTATGCCAGAGAAGGAAAGATTCATGTCTAATCCAGCTAATTCAACATTTCTTTATCGAATGCTGACTGTATTACTTTCCATCCTAGGCAGTAAATGAATTGAGAAACTTGGGAAAATATTTTTGTTTCTAATACAGTAAGAAATGAGTTGGGCGAGAAGGGGAGCTGGTATTGTGGAATAGTGGACTAAGCTGCTGCCTGTAATGCCAGCATTCTATACCAGGGTGTGTTTGAGTCCCAGCTGCTCCACTTGCAAACCAGCTTCCTGATAATGTACCTGGGAAAGCGTCAGAAGATGGTCTAAGTGCCTGGGTCCCCTGCACCCACATGGGAGACTCAGGTGGAGTTCCTGGCTCTTGACTCCACAAAGATTAGACTGCTGTCTTAGGGGTCACACTGAGCTGCATCTTTTGGAGTCACCCCCACGGCAAAGTCAGGAACCAAAAGACCATCTATTATGTGGCCATTTCCTCACCCAGAACCAGAGCAGGGCCTGGTGACAGAAATACCTGGACTGGCATCGCTGCTGGTCATCGCTGTGTCATGCTGGCTTGTGTACAAGTTCCTATGCCTATGTGCTGGCTCCTATCCTGGGATCACCACCAGCTGACAGGTGCATTTCTTGGGAAGATCTGCACGAACCCCACCCCACTCTTTCTCCTCCATTCCTCAAACTGGGTGCTAAAGGGTGCCTTGTAAACATGGAAATCCCCATTTGAGACCCCGAATCGTGACTGAATTAGTAATTAAAACAACTTATTAGAAACATAAATAACAATTTCAAAAAGCTTGATGTCTACTAGGGAAGACAAAACTCGTGTTTCTGTGCTCAGAGCATTCTTATGGAGCATTTGTTATGGATATCTTGCTGTTCTGAAGCCCCCTTGTGCTGTGGCTCTTCCTGCCATTATCTCTTCTTTTGGGAGAGTAGAAGGTGTGGAGAAGACAGACTCACCCAGGGGAGGAAGGCAAAAGAGCCTCCACTGAGAGTTTAGGCAAGGCATGTGGAGGATCTGGGGGCAGGCCTGGGAGGTGATGCTAACAAGGGCAGGAAGTTGGACACAGGGGTCCTGTTGGACCCAGGCCATTCCTGCCCCATACAGCATCCCCCTTAACTGCAGTGTTAGCTCAGAGACTTTACAACAATTGGGCTGACATGCTCTCAGAACTTGCTGCTGAGATTCTTCCTAGCAACCTCTCCTCCCCGTTCTCCGTGCTCTTTCTCCCAGGAGAATTCCATCTTGTGCCCGCCTCTCAGAGAACCCAAACTGATGCAGCATCTTGGAAGCGGGATAGGGGATGGGAGGCTGGAGTGGCTCAATGTGACGTAACCATGTGTAGAAGAACAGGTGTACAGGAAGGGAGAGGGCATGGGGATTGTAACGGGGGGATGGTGAGCACGGGGGAGTGGGGCAAGAGGGGGACGGAGGAAGTTGCCGTGAGCAGAATGCTGCCTTTGGGGGAGGCACCCAAGATGGCAGCAGGAGATAGAAGCATGGTCCAGCCCTCAATGTAACACTGCTTTTCAAATAAATAAAACGAATCTTCAAAAACATTATCTTTTCTTTAAATGCCAAGATCCATTCAGCTCTTGGATTCCCCCCTGTAACAAATGAAGCCCCTACCTTCTCGCTGAGTGTCATAATTCCTTTGCCTACTGATGAGCTGTTGATTGGACAGGGAGGACACAGGGAAGTGCCAAGCGAGCCAGAGAACTCCCAGTTTCAAATGGCCAGGTGGACATTCAGCAGCAGTGGCTTCTGCCCTGGGCGGCATTCGGAGCCGAGGCCCTTCACCTTGAGCGTGGTACTGCACTGTGGATTGTTGGTGAGTTCAAGTCCACATCAACACTTGTGGCTGGGACTCATCCTTGCCACTTTGTGAAACACAGTCCCTGAGCACCAGCACAAACTGTAGAAATCCTACAGGTGGAGTGTGCCCAAGTGGCCCTGCTACTCTCCCCAGTCCTGGGTCTAAGGCTGTGGGAGGTTCCATCTGTCAGTCTAGACCTAAAGCCGGGAGTCTGGAACTCTACTCAGGTCTCCGATGGGGATGACAGGGATCCAAGCACTTGAACCATCCTCCACTGCCTCCCCATGCACGTTAGCAGGGAGCTGGATCGGAAGTGGAGCAGCCTGGACTTGAACTGGTGCCCATAAGGGATGCTGGTGCCACAGGTGGAGGATTAGCATACTGTGCTATAGCATCAGTCTTTTAGGATGTTGTAGAGAAGGGCAACGCGTGAGGAGTCTAAGACTGTTTTTGGAAAGCCTGTCGGGTATGTTACATGCTAACCTAAGCTGCTCAGATCCCCGACTCCCCCCATGCCTGCCCGCTGATAGCCCAGATGGTCCCACAGTCTCCTTGTCGGGGCACAGTCCATGCCCAGAAGGGCCCAGCAGGCAGCTCTTTGCTGATAACAAGCTTAGACACCAGGGTTAATCAATACACTGTGAACCTTACAGAGGCTGCTTTCTGTCTTCCTGCTCCAATGACTTAGAAGTCTTTCTTTCAATTGATTGGAATTCAGTGTGCTTTCTTAAGGGCCTAGTTGAGAAACACCAAAGACTAAAGACCTGACCTTCCCATATCGGTTACTGCGTGTTCCCTGGGGCCTGGCCTGGGTGAGCCAGGGTGGCTGTGGACGTAGGGGAGGAGGAAACGCCGGGGATCAGGTGCAGGTGGCCCCAGGAACAGCGGGTTCCAGGTTTATCTATTTGCAGCTCTGACACAGGCCTGAGGCAGACACTCCTAGCCATTCAGCACCTTCCCATCCCCCAGTCCATGTTGGCTCGGGTAAAAGTTTACTAAATGCGTATCACAAGGTGCTTTAGTCAGAAGCCCAAGAGGGAAGAGAGGGTGCCATCCAAAACGGTCACTGGAGGAGAGAATTTAATAAAGCCATCTACTCTCTGGATTCAGCAGGAAGGAAACAAGTGCAAGGGTAGAGTTACGGGGGTTGCTGATGGAGCCAAGTAGTGCTGTAGGAACCAGAGAAGCATTGGCCTGGTGCATTTAGGGTGCTTGGAGGAAAGGAAGGTGGGGATGAGGCAGGACAAGGGAACCTCAGAACTCAGTGGGATTTACCCAGTGGACAGCTTACAGAAGCTCCCGAGATCTGGCATGGGGCTCAGTTAAGGGCTGAAACTGTTAGGGAGAGCTGGGCCAGGCTGTAGCAGCAACAGCAACAGCAACAGCTTCTAGAACCTGCATGGAGTGTGAGGTGACTGTGGGGTGGCAGGCGGATGGAGGTGGTAGGGAAGCAATAAGCTCACTAGGGAGCTATCGTTTGAAAGAAGCACTAAGGAGTGGCCCTCATAGAGGGGCCTGTGCCCCATTGACCCTTCCCGGGGCCAGAGAGTCTGGCTGGTGACTGTCAGAGAGCAGGAGGCATGCCGACACCTCAATGCCCTGCACCCAGGGTAAGGTAGCAGGATTGGGATATGGTGTGAAGCGGGCTGATGTCTTAGCAAAGATAAACAGCTTAGGAAGCAGAGTTTTCAGCCCTGACAGAGGCTTGTGGCAGGGAAATGGGGGCTCTGGGTTTGTTGGTGCCCCCACCCCCAGCTGTATGTGTCCCAGAATGGCTGCCTGGTGCTCCACTTGCCAAGATCAAGAGCTTCAGGAGCCAGTGATGTGAAAGTGTCAGGGAGCCAGGGAAAGGACCTGAAGGGAGGGGGAGCAGAAGGCTGGAGGAGGGGCTGGCAGGACACTGGTGGGAAGTGACATCTGAGTTCCCTTCCACCTGCCTCTTGGCACATCAGGCCTCCTGGGTCTTAGCACCTTATGTGCACACATGGAAGGCTCCTGGCCACCACTCCCAGCTGGCTTTTTCCAGCAGCCTTCAAGCCGTGATCTGTCTATTTCACAGTGACAGCCACAGGAAACACTAGTTCTGCTTCCAAGGAGTGGACAATGCCTAGCAAATGACTGCTGGCAGCAAGCAGTTGAGATAATTTTTTAATGACACAAACAGGACTCTGCCAGTGGGGTTGCAAATGGAGCTGGCAGAGCTGAACCGGAAACCGACAGAGGGCTGCTCACCTAACTTAGTTTGACCGAGTGAGACATTTGATTTGTGCTTCTGTTAGAGGGGAAGCAGACATCCCAAGGCCCAGAGGGTGCATGGCACACTCTCAGTGAATCAGTGTGACTATTCTTGTCTGCAATACCACCCATCCCTTTTTGTTTAAGAAATGCTAGACCAATTGCAGTTTTAATATATTTCTTTCTTTTTTTTTATTTATTTGAAAGGGATAGAGTGAATATCTTCCATCTGCTGGCTTATTCCTTAAATGGCTGTAACAACTGAAGCCAGGAACCAGGAATTCCATCCAGCTCTCCCATGTGCATGGTAGGAGCTCAGCTGCCTGAACCATTAACTGCTGTTTCCCAGGAGCCTCTGCAGAGAGCCAGATCAGAAGCAGAGCAGCCAGGACTTCAACCAGCATTCTGACATGGGACATGGGTGTGCCAAGCAGCAGTTTAGGGCACTGTACCTCCAACAGGACCAATGTGTTAAGTAAATGTTTAAGACTTACTAAGTCTCTTTTTTGTTTGCTTTTTGAAATAATTTATTATTTTTAAAAATATTGATTACATGGTTGATTAGGGTGGGAAGGATCAAGGTTTAGGGAAAATTGGGTGAATTCGTTGCTTCAAATTTTGCTTTTTCTTCTTGTTGTTCCTGGGGGAAGGGGAGAAACAAAGGGGAAAACCACTCACGACTTTCCACACGTCCCAGTACTCAGGGATGAGGAACCGCCACCTCCTATCAACCCAGAGTCTCAAAGTGTACATATTCCGAGGGTTCTGTCCAAGTGCATTGATAGTTCTGAAATGCTGATTTCACCGATCCAAGGATGATGTCACCCTCCCAATGTCCATTGGCTCCATTCACCAAAATTATTTGCTGCCATCGTTTGTTTGGGGTTGTTGTCCAGTTAGTTCTGTTCTTCTGCTACAGCACCAAATGTACTGCCTTATTCTCCTTATATAGCAGGGTCTGTGTCCACTGTTCCATCTTTTTCATTAAGTAGGGCATGTCCTTTTTTTTTTTTTTTTTTTAAGTAGGGCATGTTCTTGCAGGTGAGTGCAAGTAGCTGGGCCAAGTGTCCCAAGCATCACCAAGTCCCTCACTCCTAGGGCTCAAGAACCCAACACCCACCTAGTATGCAAATCCTAGGACTCAGACCAGGAGACCCAAGCCCCGCCAGATTCCCTACCCCAGGGTTCATAGAACCAACATCCACCTAAAAGATGGGCCCCAGGATCTGGACCAAGTGACCCACACCCCATCTGTTCCTCTGTCCCCAGGGCTCAGGAACCCATCCCCCACCACACATGTGGGCCCCATGACCTGAGCCAATCTACTCTACCCCTGTCAGGTCCCCTCTCCCTGGGATTCACATACCTGGCCCCTGCTTGGCCAAAACTGGCATGACTCGCCTCACCTGAGCTTCTGCAGTCATATTGCGCCACTTGGCCCAGTCTAGTCTGCACCCTGTTTCCCCTCCTGTTGGTGGGTGCTGCAGCCCATCCCAGCCAAGCCTGATTGCTGTCCTGGTCCTAATGTGAACTGGCTGGTGTTGTGGCCTGATCTGGCTCCTCCTGCACACTGGTTCTCAGATCTGCCAGTGGGTGTTATGTGCTGGTCCAGACTGGTCCATCCCCAGATTGACCCACATGTATGCTGGCAGGTACTGTAACCTGGCATGGTCTAGGCTGCTCCTTGCCTTGCTTCTTGAACTCTCCTGCAGGGTCTGCATCCCAATGAAGTATCCCAAGCTCCTCCATCAAGTCCTCCCAATGGCAGTTCTCGCACACACCAGTGGGTTGTTGACTCAGGTTGACTTTGTCCACCTCCTGTCCTGGCAAGAACAGTGGCCTTGCTCAGCTAGCCAAATCCATTCTGGTTGCTCTTGTTGGTTGTTGTAGCCCAGCATTACCTAGTACGCACCCGGACATAGCTTTCATGTAGTTCAGTGGGAGTCTGGCCAGTTTTACACCCATAATGGCTTTCATGAGTACCAGTAGGGGCCTGGAGTTAAGTGCAATCCGTCATTCCACCATCCCAGCGCACACCCGTGCTGGTGCAGTCTGTACTCATGTATAGTCATGCCTGCTGCACTCAATTCTACTCTTGTTCTCGCCAGTGGGAACACCAATCCATCTGCGATGCCCCTCCCCCAGCTCCCCAGCAGGGCCTGACACCATCACTTCCACAGGGGTAGGCCACATTGTCCCTGCAGATTCTGCTAACAGACCAGCTTGTCTCACTCTTATTCTCCCCTCCAAACCACTTTGGTGTGGGTCCCATACATACATACATATGCCGTGGACTTATCAATGGAAGTGCTTCAGTTGTAATTACTAATCTGGGCATGAAAACCAAAGGTCATCTCCTACTGCCACCTGTGAGATCCCCTTATCCCACATTAAATCAAGACGCTCCAACCATGAGGGTACATCCCCGGGCGGCCCGGGGGCTTTGCCCTGCACCTTTGGCTCCTGGGCCGCCCAGCTACAGCCACCCCTGCAGGTAAAAAAGCCTGGCCTCCAAGATTAGGTGGTCCCGAAGGCCCGCTGAACCTCCCTCCCTCAAGGGAGCCAGTGTGCTCAGCTGTTCGTATCTTTCAGTAGGATCTAATCTCTTATTTTTTGATGTTTGTAAAAAGAAGTTTTCTGGAGCCCGGCTGCATGGCCTAGCGGCTAAAGTCCTCGCCTTGAACATGCCAGGATCCCATATGGGCACTGGTTCTAATCCCAGCAGCTCCACTTCCCATCCAGCTCCCTGCTTGTGGCCTGGGAAAGCAGTCGAGGATGGCCCAAAGATTTGGGACCCTGCACCCATGTGGGAGACCCGGAAGAGGTTCCTGGCTCCTGGCTCCAGATGGCACAGCACCAGCCGTTGTGCTCACTTGGGGAGTGAATAATCGGATGAAAGATCTTCCTCTCTGTCTCTCCTGTCTGCATATCTGACTTTGCAGTAAAAATAAATAAATCTAAAAAAAAAGGTTTCTGTTTGTTTGTTTCTTTTTTTTTTAATGGCCAAATGATACAATGATGGAAGATGCAGCAAGCTGGATTCGCTTCCAGGTGAATCTCTTTCCTTCCTAAGGGCCATAAACAATCTGTGTTTCCCTGCCATGCTTCCTCCTCTGTCTTCGCTATCACAGGAACTGAATGAACTCTCGCAGCTGTCAAGAAGGAAGGCAGCAGATGCTCTGGTGCTGTTTCCTGCTGGGGAGTCATGTGAGGATGACTGGTGGGGGGTTGGTGGAGACTCTGATGGGGAGGGTGGATGTAGTGTGCAATGCAGGGAAAGGGGCAGAGGAGCTGGCTCTGCCACCTTTGTCTTCTCTGGGATCTGGAAATTTCTCTGCTATCGTTCTAGCTTATAACACAGCAGAAGGACTCTGTACTCATATGAGAGACCCAAAAGCTCCTAGCTCTTGTCTTTGAATCGGCTCAACTCCGACCGTAGTGGCCACTTGGGGAATGAAGTAGCGGATGGAAGATCTTTCTGTCTCTTCTTCTCTCTGTAAATCTGCCTTTCCAAGAAAAATAATAAATCTTGGTGAAAAAAAGAAAACGGAAGGAAGTCTATGATTTAAAAACAAAATACATTGATTAAAGGAAAAGCCTTTTCACTTACTGGTTTCTGGTGAACACTACCACTGCTGAACTTGGTTGATTGATGGCTTCTTGAGTTTTTGGAGTGTCTGCGTGGCCACAAATGTGTGTCTCAATGTTTGTCTTTTGTAAAAGTTGTTTAAAATTGTTATCATGTGTTGCTGTCAGTGTTTATCGGTCAGAAAATGTTTTAGCTTTTGTGAGTTAACTTCTAGAGATCCTGTAAGAAACGTTATTCTAAAAAGCGGGTAACTTTATTTACTGTGTGTGTGTCTCCTCGGCTGTCAGGATCCCCAGCTGCAAAGGCAGTGCACACAATTTGCATATCAACAGCAAGAGCTAGTTGGCTTGGGGCTGCGGCAGTCTCTGGATTCTGCAGTCACTCCCAGAACTTTCTGATAGGATTGTAGCAGAACACGCCTTCACTGACAGGACTCCCTATTGTTCTCTGTTTAACCGTTTATTTGCAGATCTAATAAATCCTCCTACATTTAATGAAAGTAGATTGGGCAAAGGTAAAAAATTATTTATTTTTTTTTCAGATACCATGTGGAGTAAGCAGGTGTCTTCTTATTAATTGGTGAGTTTTGTGTTTACAGCCACAACTGCTTGAGATCTGACTACTTGAAGTTTTTCTCATAAACTTTTGTATTTTATTCTACCTCTATTTGTAAACCATCTGAAAAATCATGGCAAGCTTATGTTGTTGGAAACAGCAAGTAATTCTAATCAATTGTTTATAAATTTTAAAATTGTCTAAACAATTTTACATTGTTGTTAAAAATTCGTTTATTTTGTCCCACAAGATTGCTAATTAATACAAATTTCTTTGATTTACGTGACTTAAATTACCAATAGGCTGCCTTTAAAACATGTAAGTCATTGATATATTTATATATAAGTTTACTGATTAGACGAGATCGGGCGTGTTCAGGGTGGTATGGCCGTAGACAAGTTTACTGATCAAATGTACAATGTAGTTTAATTGTTAATGTGAACCCTTGTCTCAAAATTACGACAAGAAATAGGCCTGTGGGGTAAATGTTTTCTAAAGCTATTATTTGACATTTTTCACTTTATGCTGATCCTAAGAGTAAGCAAACTGGTGGCTCAGCTCCAGGGCCTCCCTTAGGATCTTTAGGGTCAAGGTATTGCAGGACTTTTTGACTCATGACAATGTTTTCATTTTGCATCTTACTGCTTGTGTTATTTTAATTACATATGGCTTGATATGTCTTTTGAAATCTTTGCGACAAGAATGATGCCTTGGATTCCAGCCTATCTGAAAGAAGAGTGGAAGGGACCCTGAAAAGAAACACACAGTGGGATGCTGTCTTCCATTCTCTACTGGACGCAACCTGCACCTGTTACAGTAACTGCGGCTGTCTCCCTTGGGACCATGGCAATTCCTGCTGCAACGTCTATGTTGTTCTTGACTTGGACCATCCAGACTGTAAGAACTGTGATTAACATAACCATGCTGGCCACCTGTGCCCTTGGGGCTCAAAATTAGGCCAATTACTTATAGATTCACTGTACTAGCTTTCCAACAGAAATTGGACTTAACATCAAGGACATTTAACATTGTTACAATAGGCATTCTGCCTGCAATGTGATGCTCTAACAGGTGATGTTCTTACGTTAAATTTTGCCCTCAAATGTCTGTACCAACATCTTAGAATCATAGGACATAAGGCTACCCTTTTGCTGGAAGTCTTTGTGGTAGAATTTGCTCCAAGAGCAGAGTAGGAAGTTGTGGGCAACTACCCCAGCCCCTGCCCTGCTCCCTGGTTGGCTGGGCCTTAAAGTTTACTGCCCTATGGCCTGAGGCACAGCTTCCAAGCCTACACCAGCGTGACCTCCAACCTGGCTAGAAGGCCTAGAGGAATACACGTGGGACATGACCTCTGACAGGACTGGAAGATCAAGGGAAATAGCCAATTGCAGTGTCTTTGGTGGGTAGAGGGTCTGCCGGAAGACGCCCTCCTGCCCTTCCCTTTCTTATCCTTTAAAAGCTGTAACCTGGGCCCGGCGGCATGGCCTAGCAGCTAAAGTCCTCACCTTGAATGTCCCGGGATCCCATATGAGTGCCAGTTCTAATCCTGGCAGCTCCACTTCCCATCCAGCTCCCTGCTTGTGGCCTGGGAAAGCAGTCGAGGACGGCCAAATACTTTGGGATCCTACACCTGTGTGGGAGACCTGGAAGAGGTTCCTGGCTCCGGATCGGCACAGCACCGGCTGTTGTGCTCACTTGGGGAGTGAATCATCTGACGGAAGCTCTTCCTCTCTGTCTCTCCTCCTCTCTGGATATCTGACTTTGTAATAAAAATAAATAAATCTTAAAAAAAAAAGCTGTAACCAGTGCATAATAAAGCGGACATTCCTCATACACACTCACAAAACATTGATTAACCAATGTTAGCATGACCCATGAATCTATCTGGCTAGTCAGTGAAGCTTCCAAAATGCCAGAATGCATCATAGAAGTGAACAGCCACAATGAGCAATCACAAAGTGCACAGTGGCTAAGCTAGGCCCCTTTGTGTCAGCCGGCTAAGGGGCTGCCTCAACCCTGATCACAACCTGGGCAGCTCAAGCAAAGCAATCTTCTTCTGATTCTGGAGCCCAGAAATCTAGGTGGCACTGGGGTGGGGTTCTTGTGACCTTGCAGCCTGCCACTTCCTCCCTGTGCCTCCTGTGTGTGCATGCCTGGGCCCCACTCCCCTCTTCTTACCAACAGAGCAGTCAGAGCAGATTACAGCTCAGCTGGATGACCTCATTCTTGGAAGCTTGTATCACTGATGACAGATGCACCCCAAGGCATGGGGGAGTCAGGAGTCCAGGACTTCCACCCGGGAAACTATCCTTGCTTGTTTCAGCTCTTAATAGGGTCTTACTTCGCAGCTAACTGGTTGAACTATCCAAGCCAAGGGAAGTCATCTAATCCTGCTCATCTTCAAGTGGCCTTGGGATTGCGCAGTCCTCTAGGGTGGGTCTCATCTCCTCCAGCACATGCACTTCTCACACTGGAGCATCCTCCAAGGCCTGCCTGTGAAAGGGAACATATGATTAAAAAAAATGACTCCCAATTGATTTGCTTTTGCAAGTTCAGATTTCTGGACCAACAATTTTTTGAAAGTGGAGCCTACTTGTGTTCATGAACAGTAACAGTTCAATAAGTATTCCCAGGGTTTTGTTCTGGGCGTAGTGCTCGCTGGGAGATTAGGATGTGTCTGTGTGCAATCCAAATGTGAGCCCTTAATACCTGCAGTTTCACGTTGAATGAAGTAAATGAAAGACAACACAGAGCAATGATCAGTAGATCTTTCTGCACTGTAGTCCATTCACCCACCCATCCGTCCGTCTATCCCTCTACGCATTCATCCATTTATCCAGTAAATACTTAGCAAATCCCACCCATCTCCTTACCCCTGATGTGTGGGTTTGGAAAACTGTTGAATAACACTTCCAGGTCTGCATAATTCTTATGTGTGAGTTATGAACTCACGGTGTCTTATTTCATAGGCACAACTGTAATTGATTTAGAAAATTGAGCCAAAGATAGTCAGAAATACGGGGACTTTGGAAAAAGATATTTTAACAAAGGGATACAGTTTTGTCCCATTTTTTTTTCTTTCTTTTGGCACAAAAAAAAAAGTATGCTGAGCAAAATTTCAGAAACTTGAGCTGTTGTGTGCAAACTGGTGTGGGCTGAGGTTCCGCTGTCCCGCCAGTGGCTGTCCAAGCCTCCTCTGCTTCCATTCGAGTTCCATTTTTGATGCTTAATGCACTAGAATCGGTAGCCCAGAAGTTGCAGCAAGAGATGCTTTTCTCAACTAGAGAAATGCTGTGCCAGAGCTTTTGTCTTTTGAAAGCTGGGAAGTCAAGATGGGGGCTGGCAAAACCCAGACAAAATGTGGTATTTCCAAAAGAATGGTTTAACACCTCTTCAAGCTGTGCTGTTTTTTCTTTCTCTTTTTTATAATAAGTCACTGCTAAGTTGAAAGCAAATGGTGAAACAACCTGAATGTGACCGTCCAAGGCCCTTTGGTATTATTAAGCAGAGTCCAAGACCAGCTCCCAGGAGAGGTTTCAAAGGTCTCCAGGCTCTGTGTACACTCGGCCAGCCCTAATGTGGAGTGGGGGACTTTGGCAGCCACATGCCGTGGCATGTGGCAGTGACCGACTTCATTTTATAGCAAGTTCTTGTCTCCAAGTATTAACAATGTTGCAATTTCTGGACTCAGTAAAGCTCATTATAAGGATGCCTCTTAGAAAGCAATGTTTAAAAAAATTACTCAAGGCCTTGAGAACATAAAAGCTACAGTGCTTGGAAATATCTAACCATCCAAATGACATAGCATGAACATCAAATGCCTTCATGACTCTATGTTCACCGACAGCTTCTTACCTACAGATGGACTTCAATGTGGGGTGGGGTTGATGAGTCACTTTCATTTTGTACTTTTAAACAGACACAAAGCTAGGATGGCTTCCAGTCACCTCTTCGGCTTAGGTGAAGCAGAATCTAGCGTTTTCTAAGCCAGTGTTTCCTGCATGCTTTTGATGTAAGAAGAGATGTAAGGAATCATTAGATTTAGTTCCTCTCTGTTACAAATGAAGAAGCAGAAGTTTGCCTGTTTCTCCGTAGGCTGATGGCTTCCAATCATGTGTGGATATCCTCCAGTGATGTAGACGTGAGCCAAGGAGACAGGTAATGTCTAAATCAAGCCACATCCAGAAGGCTCAACTCATGCAACATCTGAAGCCTGCACCTAGCCTCTGGTTTCAAACAGACCGAGAAGGTGATGAAAAGGGTCCCAAGCAAAGGGACTTTAATCACGTTAATGGACAATGAAATGGAAAGATAAGTGTATTTCACCGCAGAAAATCTTGCATAGCTTTTAAAAAAAATAATATGTATTTTCCATGAACACTTAAAAGTCTTTTATTTTTATTATTTTTGTATTTATTTGAGAGGCATACACACACAGATCCCATTTACTAGCTTGGTCGCCAGATGCGTGTAACAGCTGGGGCTGAGCCAGGGGCCAGGGACTCACATGGGTCGGGGAAGCCAGCACATGACACGGCCTTACTGCTGCCCCCTAGGTCTGCATCAGCAGGGAGTGGGAGGCAACAGCCAGAGACGGGAGTTGAACCCAGGCAGTCTGATAAAGCACATGGGTCTCCTTAGAACTAGGCTAAAGTGCCCACTCCGCCATATATTTCATCAAGATGAGGTGCAGATTTTGATTTCCTGCATAGAGGCAAAATCAACGTCCTCTTTTTCTTTTCTAATCTATTTATTCATTTGAAAGGCAGAATCACAGAGAAGAAGGGAGAGAGAAAGAGAGAGAGAGAGAGACCTTCCATCCACAAGTTCATTACCCAAATGGCTGCATCATCCAGGGCTGGGCCAGTCCGGAACTGGCAGCCAGGAGCTTCATCCAGGTTTCCCACATGGGTGCAGAGGCCCCAGGTACTTGGGTCATCTTCCTCTGCTTTCCCAGGTACTTTTAACATGGAGTTGAATCTGAAGTGGAGCAGCCAGGATTCGACTCAGAGCCCATATAGGATGCCAGCACTGCAGTCAGCAGCTTACTGCACTATACCTCAGTGCCAGCCTCAAGGTCCTCATTTTTGAACAGTTATTTCAAGCCATCTAGACCTAGGACCCACTTGGGGATCCCATTTCCCCTGGCTGTCTGTGGTGTACCGGTCATGTTCTAACAACCTAATGGAAAACAGCTGGATCCTGTGGAGCAGGCACTGGAAGGAAGAGTGCCTGTGCACATGTTCATTGGCCCACGAGGAGTAAGTGCTTCATGTTGGAGAGAAGCCCTGGCCTCCCTGGGCTCCATGCTGGGTGCAAGTAGAGTGCAATCAGCTCCAATAACTGTCCTTGCATGCAGGGGCTGCAGCTGCAGAAAGGAACGGAAGTGCTTCTTCCCTGTCCCTCCACCGCAGGTGTCAAGAGCCTGTTGAAAGGAACTGGAAAGTTGCCACCTACCGACCTCACTAAGTGAGACACTGGATGTCACATTTAGCCCCATTTATCCTCCACCAACGGTCATGGCAAGTACATGGTAAGAAGCCTGTCTCTCTAGGCCCCATCCTGTCACACAGCCCTGAACAGGGGTATACCCTGACACATAATCCCAGTGTCCTGCGATCTGTGTGCTATGCACACAGCCAGACATGAGATGTGCTCATAAAAACACCCTCCCCGCCCCCGCTAGCATCCCATATCAAGGGGCTGGTTGCTGGGGTCCGTGCAGTAGGTGTGAATAACACAAAGGTGTGAAGAGAACAGCTCCCTGCTTGGCAGGGCCCGGGGAGCTTCCAGCTGCTTGGCAGGGCCCGGTGGATTTCTCTCTGACCACCTTGATGCAGTTTTACCCCCTTTCGCATGGACACTCAACCACCCCACTAAGAATTCTGTGATCTATTGAGGCGTTGTCTGCCCCTGTGAGATGGCTTTTACAACCAACATGAGCTTAGGAGTTAATGCTACTGATAATGTCTTGGTGAATGGGCCTTTAACTGCACACAGGAGTACAATTAAGTCCATGCTGCTTCCATACACCTTATTGTGTGCCTACCCATTGCCATAAAATCTGGCCCAGATATTTAGCATGCTTTCTGGGAAATGGCTTGATAAGAATTTTACAAACTAACGGAAATGATGGGAGTATGGGCTAAAACTGCCATGACAAAAAATATAGCTACTGGGACCCTAAAAGCTATCCTGTTATAGTTACTGTGACCCTAAAGGCTATCCTGCTAAGGCAAAAAATATAGTTACTGTGACCTTACCGGTTAGCCTGTCCTTGCAACTCTTTAGAACATAGAAAATGTAGTTGCTTTAGCTGCTTTCATAATTTTTTAACTAGAGGAAATATAGGGTGATTTTACTAACATCATAAGGATAAACTTTTGATTATTGTTTGATTACTTATGAGGTTGTAGAACCTGCAGTTGTAGAGGAACTTAATGTTTGAAACTTTTTGTACTAGATCTTTATGCTTTTTTCTCTTTTGATGTATTTTTCCCATTAAGTGATGGATAAGTTGTAGAATAAGAATTGTAGTAAGAGTGTATTACTGAATAAGATGTGTTGTCTACTGAGAAATTCTTGGCTGCAACATCACAATAGATAATGTCCTGTCTTAAGGTGAAACAATTTGTCAAATTATCTTTGGAAACACTCACTTGTCCATTGTAGAGTTGAAACTTAAATGGAGTAAACTGGACTCATTGCTAATTGCAATTGTTTCCGCCATTATAACTCTTGCTTTACTTGTTTAGTTAACAAACTGTGTGAGCTTGCAGACCTAATGGCCTTTAGTGCCAATGGCCCCTAATCCCCATAGACCAAGACCCCAGACTTACTAACCCATACATAATTCAAGGTAGGGGTCTGGTTGTCACAGGCGGTGCCTAGGTTAGAGCCCAGACCTGAGGAGAGCAGATGAAGACTGGCAAGCCAAGATAAGCAAGGAATGTGGAATCCTTCCTCAATCATCTTTCAAGAAGTTGTAAATTGTGCCCCCCTGAGGCTATGTCAAAATGCCCCTAAAAGAAAACCTTGTACTGCTTCTGTATAAATAAAGCTGACAGCTTTCTCGCAGAGTCCACAATGATCTTGGAATTTAGTGGTCCGTCTCTCTTCTTCTTTCTACGCCTATTTCACGCACCCTTTTTGAGCTCTGAACTCAGCTGAAGCTGGACTCCGGCAGCTGGTGAGAGTTCTGGCTGCTCTACTTCCAATCCAGTTCCCTGCTTAATGCCTGGGAAGGTAGCAGGTGAAGGTTCAAGCACTTGGGTCTGCAGCACCCCATTGTGAGACCTGATGGAGCCCCTGGAACCTGGCTTTGGCTTGGCCCAGCCCTGGCTACAGTTGACCTTTGGGAAGTCAATCAACAGATAGAAGATCTCTGTGTGTGTATCTGTCTGTCTGTCTTTCTGTCTCCCAGTCTCGCTGTCATTCTGCCTTTTCAATAAACTAATGTTTAAAACAATCAAACCGTCCCCTAGTGAGAGGTACTTCTGCTAGAAAAAAAAAAAAAGACTTCTGAGATTTGTAGCAATAGTAAGAAAGGTTGTCTCCCTAATGAATGGGAGGCTGAAGCAGAGAGTGTGGGCATAGTGGACCATGAGTTGTGAGGGATTCAGGGAGGGGCTGAAGGCAAAACCATCTTTCTGTAGGCAAGATGGGCCAGGGGGCTGTAAGGGCAGGTGGCCTTGTTCAAGGCAGACATGTGAGTGGCCTTTCCCACCCCCCCTCCCCCGGGCCCAGGTGGCTGGGAGCTCGGCTTTTCCTTTGGAATCCCAAGGTTGGGACAGGTCCAGGATATGACTGATTTCTCTTCCAGAGGGGAGCTGGAAGACCCGGAGGGAAGTGGGTGGCGGAAGTGGGAAGGAGGCAGGCTACCAGCAGGGTGGGACTGCTGCTTCCCAAGTCCTCCCCAGGCCAGGGCTTTCCTTCCTCCTGCTTGTGATGTTACAAATTTAGAAGTCAGGAATGTCCCTAGGGTGGGGGCTGAGAGCCACCTGCTTGCAGAGCAGGGGCTCCAGGTCACTTCCTTGACGCACAGGAAGGGGAGGGAAGGGTTTTGCCTGAACACCCAAGCAAAAAAGGGGAGTGAAATAAGTAACAGGGTTTATAAAGGTGATGACAGTGCTTTTTTTGTGTTTGTTTATCACAGGAGCTGCCACGTTTAATCTGCCTTGTAGTCCAGGACCGAGTGGAAGAGATCAATGGAGGTCAGCCATTGACTGCTTCCCTCCTCCAGTCTTCTGAGCCAGCTCCTGGTCAGGAGGAAACTGGACTAGGGGTAGCTTAGCCACCATGGCAGGCCAGACAGGTCCTCGGATGGAGGTGACAGGTTCCAGGAGACACACCGGTGGACCCTAGGGACCCACAACTGCAAGGGCTCTGTGAACGTGTGCAGGGTCTGCCTCTCGGCAAGGGATGAGAGGGGCAGGAGAACCCCATCTCATGTTCAGATGAATTCAGAGAATGGGGACCCACAGCTTCCAGAGTCATCTGATGCATTCACGTAGAGCTGTTCATTTGTGAGTGAGGACACTGGGGCTGAGAAGCTGAGAGAAATGCCACTTTCAGAAGGTTGAGCCTAAAACACATCCCAGGTAACAGAGCAAGTTAGAACATGATTAGGAATCAGATTCATGACTTAAGATGCTGAGTCCATGAGATAGGTAACTGGTTCAGCGGTTAAGTCACTGCCTGGGACATCTGCATCCCACATCCCAGTGCCCGGGTTTGAGGCCTAGCTCTGCTTCTAATTCCATGCTCCTGTTAACACACACCCTGGGAGGTTGTTGGATCCCTGTATGGATCGTGTCTCCTGCGTGACCCAGTCACAGCTGTTGTGGGCATTTGAGTTGTGAACCAGTGGATACAGGCTCTCTGTCTCTCTTCCTTTCCAACAAAATATGAGAGAGAGAGAGACTCTCCAGTCAGGGCTCTATATGCTATCCCACGAAGCCGAAGAGCTTCCTGCGGTATTTCTTTCCATTATGGTGTTCTCCATGGTGGATTCTGCTTGCTTTGACTGACTCACCACAATTTTGGAATGAGTGAAATCCATGCACAGTTGATATCAAGAATACTAAATCCCAGGGCCAGCCTTGTGGCTCACTGGGTTAAATGATCAGCTATGACAATGGCATCCCACACGAGATTGTTCAAGCCCTGGCTGCTCCACTTCCAATTCAGTTCTCTACTGATGCACCTAGGAAAGCAGCAGAAGATGGACCAAGTATTTGAACTTCTATCATCCATGTGGGAGATCTGGGTGGAGTTCTGAACTCCCGGCCTTGGCCTAACCCAGTCCCAAGCTGGTTGTGGCTACTTGGAGAGTGAATCAGTAAGCTGAAAATCTGTGTGTGTGTGTGTGTGTGTGTTTGTGTGTGTGTGTGTGAGAGAGAGAGAGAGAGAGAGAGAGAGAGAGAGAGAGAGAGAGACTGCCTTTCAAAAAATAAAAGGAATTATAATTTTTAAAAAAGAATATTCTATCATTTCAGACTCACTTACTTCTTCAGTTTTGACCTTCTGTGCCCCAACAAGGATCAATGTTAATTTGAAGCCAGTCCAAATCTGAAGTCAGGAACATTTTTGTCTCGGTGCCATGTATTGGTTGAATGTTAAGGCTGGGTGGTTTAATTCCTTCTTGCAAAAGTGAAAACACTAGTGCTAGAAAGAAAAAAGAAATTTCTCAAAAACAAACAAACAAAAAAACTTTACACTGGCCAGTGGCACAGCTGGGCCTTCCCATGGACTTGGGTTGGCTCCACCATCCTGTCTTGACCCCCACGGTGTATGCTTTATGGAAACCGTGTCCCTGGGCTAACCTACAACTAGACACAGGAAGGGGTGCTGCTGATACAGACCTTATCTGCATAGAAGAGTAAAGAGAGGACATAGAGAACACGTTCCCTCAACTGGAACCTTGCACGGATGTCATCATTCCCTGAGGCCACCTCACCAAGGCTTGGGCAGTGCCACCTGCAGCTACTTTCTTCCTTGGGATGCTGCTGAGATCTGCAGCAAAGGAAAATACAGACGAAGACATGAGGCTGGGCCACCCCTTGCCCACCTCTTCCTGCTGTGGGTGACCAAGCTGGCACCAGGTTCAGAGAGGTGAGGTTCTGCATTGACTTACACTAGCTGGGCATAGCTGCTTTTTGTGAAGTTTCCAAGGAGTCACTCCAAATGCATTCTTTTATATTAAGGGACAAACAAGTTTAGTAGTTTTAGGGGTCAAAGGTTCACATAAACATTCCTCAATGGGGTCTTTTAGGGCATGCTGATATAAACTCATTTCAGAACACAACTACAGTCTATAGATGGTCTTAGCAATGATGTGGCTTGAGCGTGAAGCCACAGAAAACGCTGTCAGTGTGTGCAAAACAGTCCTTACTTTGTGATGTCCATTCTGCTGCCATCTGGGGCATGATGGCAAAGCTGAGAGGCAGGACGGTGCTTAAAACAGAAGTCCATCTCCACCCCACCTCTGCTCTCCCCTCGGGTGCCTGATGGGGTTGGGAAGTGTCCTGCATGCTCTTTAGGATGACATAAGGTATAGGTTTCCACTGGTTGGCTAGAATCAATGCAAGGGGTGCTGGGGAGAAAGGAAGAATGGTACTGAGGTGTGTGCGTGTCTCTATCCCACCCAGAACCCGCTGGCTTCCCCTCTGGGTATGCTGAAGGGAGACAGATGAGGTCAGTCTGGAGTCAAGGTCAAATGTGAGTCATACGGTCATGGGACGAAATGGAGCAAATGTTCTTGGAGCAACACCTAAGTATGTAGACAAGAACACCAATGAATTCATGATCATTTATTGTAAATTACTCTTAGTTAACATGAATTTAATGGCAAAAGAACACTAGTAGATACCTGCTTGATGAAGAACTTTATTATGACAAGTTGAGACTGACAATTTCTTTCTGTAAAATGTGTATTTTAACTCCCATGTCCCTCTCAAAAATATCTGTCCTCAAAGTACTCTGATGCCAACAGAATCCTGCTGTAACAGCTAACACAGAGGGTCTACTGTCCCACTAGTTCAACACGTGCTTCACAAGGAAACTTAACACACAAAGGTGTTTTTTTTTTTTTTTTTTGATCCAGAAGCTACATAATGATCACTTTATAATTTACTACAAAATCAATGAAGGCCGCATGCAGAGGAGCCATTAGCAGATATGTCAGAGTTCTAGAAAATTGTCAGTTGTTAGACCCTCATATTCTCAGATGGAAAATTAATACACTTACTTAGCAGAAATAGCTAAAGTACATGCATTGGTGGCTGGGATCAATTAGAATATAAATTAGGTATCTGAACATTTACATGAGAGTTTAATTAGAGTTTAATTTTGATGTGTGAGATACATACTTTTAAAATGATAATAGAGAAAGAGAAGAAAATCAGACATTTAAACAGGCATTAACTTATAGGTGTATGGTTTGGGGTACAAAATTAAATGGGTGGTGAACAAATCTAAGGCAAGACAGTGAAATATTAACAAGCCGTAAACAGGGCAACAAAAAACTTACAAGGATCATTTTCCACATTTTCTTTTTAAGTTTTTGATCCTCCCACTCAAACAAAAAACCATAGATGGGATAATGACAAGACAGAAGCAGTCTTCGTCACCGTGCAGAGCCCTCTTCCGTGCCCCATCCTACCTCTTGGTCCTTCAGACCATGTGTTCCAAAGCAATGTTGGCTAACTGGGAGAAAAGAAATTAATGTTCTCCCAAGTCACATGGAAAGAATATTGAATTCCTTCATCCTGTCAAGGTTAACATCGAGTACAAGCAATATAAATGTATATTTGAGATAATATAGTTACAGCAATTAGATTACATGTCCACATCCTAATGTTAAATCATAGAACTAATACTGATTTCAGGTTTTTATTGATAATTGTATTTTACCATTATTTGGAGACCAACAAAAAATCTCAGAGCATATACATCATCCTATTCCTCCTCACCCTCTACTCTCTCCTAATGATCCAATCAGGGAGAGAACTACAGTAACAAAGCCATGAACCCAGAGGACAAGGGCATGTGTGTCGGGCGGTACTTCCAAGTCAGGCACTGCCATCTCCAGTTCTGGCTTTCCGGGCCTCAATCATGGGCTTGGTGGCCCATTTGCGGTCAGTGGCCAGGCCCAGCAAACACATGAAGTCAATGAACCAGGTGGTTGGGTTGAAATTTAAGCCAAGTTCACTTGCGGAGTAGTCAAAGGGAAAGGTGTGATGGTAGTTGTGGAAGCCTTCACCTAGAAGACAAAATAGGCAGTAAAGCCATTCAATCAGCATATCTCTGCACTGATTTTTAAAGAAATGATGTATTTATTTATTTATTTGTATGAGTAGCAGGAAGATGCTGGTTCACTTCCCTGACATGCCTACCACGGCCAGCATTGGACTGGGACTAAAGACAGGAGTCAGTAATCCAACCAAGTCTCCCACAAGGGTGATAGGCTCCCCACTGCTCAGGCTAGCCCCTGCTGCCTCCCAGGCTCTCCCCTGTAGGAAGCTGCAGTCAGGAGTTGAGAGTGGGCACCACACCCAGGCACCCTGAGAGTGCATGCTGGCATCCTAACAGCCAGGCTAAATGCTGGTCCTGTCCAGATTTCTTTTTAAATTCTCCATGTTTTGAGTATCTGCCATGTGCAAGACAGTGTTAGGCTCTGAGGGGCGTGGAATTCTTGGTTCCCATCCCTTAGCAATATTTTGTTTTTAAGACAATTAAATTGTTTACTGATTACACAGGATAATGAATGACTCACAGCTTCATTCTCATCTATAATTTTACCTGGTACCATTACTCGATTCAGCTATCCTGCCTAGGATGCTCTAATAATCATTTTTATAACCAAATAATCACATGAGTTTGCTTCGGGGCACTTAGGGAACTTCAGCAGGTCCCAACGGTAAGTGTCATCACCTGGGGACAATGGCTTCTCCACCCAAGTGATTCCTATATACAATTTTTAAAAAGATTTTATTTTATTTTTATTGGAAAGGCAGATTTATAGAGGAGACAGAGGAAGATCTTCCATCTGCTGGTTCACTCCCCAAGTGGCCACAATGATCTGAGCTGAGCCGATCCAAAAGGAAAGCAATAGCCTCCTCCGGGTCTTCCATGCAGGTGCAGGGTCCCAAGGCCTTGGGCCATCCTCAACTGCTTTCCCAGGCCACAAGCAGGGAGCTGGATGATAAATGGAGCAGCCGGGACATGAACCAGCATCCATATAGAATCCTGGCACTTGAAGGGGAAGAACTAGTCAATTGAGCCATCTTGTCAACCCACATAAATAAATTTCAAATGGAACCTGGCATACCCTTGCTGGATTCTGCCTTTTCACTTTTGGGGAAACTTATGAAGTTGGTTTCAATGTAGACCAACTTTATAAAGCACGTTAAGACTAAAAAGAACACATTTATTCAGCATCATTATCAGACTATTATACTTAGCAATCAACACCATGAATACAAAAAAAAAAAAAAAAAAAGAAGAAGAAGAAGAAGAAAAAGAAGGAACTGGGCCAACACAGTGGTGCAATAGGCTAATCCTCTGCCCTGTGGCACCAGTTCATGTCCCAGCTGCTCCACTTCTGACCCAGCTCTCTGTTTTTGCCCTGGGAAAGCAACAGAAGATGGCTCAAGTCCTTGGGCCCCTGCACCCACATGGGAGACCCAGAAAAATCTCTTAGCCCACAGATTCGGATCAACTCAGCTCCCGACATTGCAGACATTTTGGGAGTGAACCAGTAGATGGAAGACTTCTGTCTTTCTCTTTATAAAACCTATCTTTTGGATAAACATAAATAAACCATTAAAGGAAAAACTACATTAAGACCCTTTATTGGAATGCTTTTCACAGGGCAGAAACTGAAATACCCTGTTACACAGTTAGTCATTAATACAGTCCTCAAGGAGTTTTGCCCGTACACATATTCCTCGTAGCACCTGGGCCCTGTCGCACCACCATGCTTGGCTGAGTCTGCAAAAGTGCTATAACCTGTGGCTTCCCTGTCACCCTGGGCTTCCTGTCCTGCCAAAGTTTGGTTCCCGGCAGTTATCAGTCAGTGTCACTCTCACAGCTGCCGCTGCTGGGGCGGCCATTGCCACCTTGATTTCTTCATCAGGCAAAATATTGGTTGCCAACACCATAGGGGCCAGAGCTTCTGCCTGCAAAGCGTCCTCCATTCACGGGTCCAAACTGTGAAGACTGGTGGTGTAGCTGTGTAGCCAAGAAACTGTGAGGCTCCAAAATTGCTTCCATCATCACCAAATCCATGTGACCATCCCCACCACCACCCCGGCTGACCACGGAAGCTAGTTGCTGACCAAGACCACCTTGACGACCAGCCCCAAGGTTTCCAAAACTACGTGGACTTCTTAGGGTGCGTGAAGCACTGGCGACCTGCTTCTCCAGGTCCTGCCTTGCTTTCCAGCTGGGACCATCCACAGTATGATATTTCCAAAGGACGATCTCATTTACAGGGTCAGGATTGTCACAGGCCATAAAGGCAAACACCCTCTTCTTGCCCCTGGCTCAGTCAGGGACTTCCCATATTGTGCAAAACCAGCTCCTCTTCAGTATCTTCTTTAATACCACCACCAAAGAGCCTTTGCACAGGTGCACAGGCCCCTGACCTTCAAGAATCCACTCTTGAGACAGCCCTCTCAGATCCACAAGTCTTCCATCCACCGCCGGTGGCCTTGCCTGCTTGGCTGCATCCTCCATGGTGACAAAGCCAAAGCCCGCTCTGGTGCACTTAGAGCTGGGGTCTCTCCTGACCCCCATGATCCAGAGCATTCCCTATGGCCCACAATACCTCCTCAGACCCTCAAGGGTTTTTTCCAAAGCTCTGTATGGGGATGAAGGGACTCTGATGAGGCTTACTGAGCAGTGTCCACAAGGAAAAAGCAAGACACCCTTATTGGGCTGGCTAGAATGTGATGCACTGATCAATGGAAACTCACAAGGCGCATGCATTCTTCTGCATGAATTGAAAATGTGACGTATTGGCTTCAGCGCTGTATTTCTTAAGCTATATGGTGGGGGACTGCTAACAGATTCACCTTGTGGTGTGTGCTCCCACAGGGGACAGAATCTCCGTGGACTGACCTGGTTGGAGAAGACTTCCAGGGACACTTGGAAGAAAGAAATGGGGACCATTCCGGTAGGTGAGTAAACTGAGGAGCTAGAGCTCTAACCATCTCCAACCTGCCTGTGTATTAGTTACTCTGTCAGTGGGCAGCTTTCCTTTTCTTGTTTTAAGGTAGACTTTGGAATATCTCCTGTTAGATTATTTCGTATATCTTTTACTTTTGTGTATATATATATACACACACACACACATATATGTATGTCATATAGCATGAGGTTATGAAGGATGTATACAGTGTAGGATGGCTACACCAAACTAATGACTTTTACTTTATCTCACATAATTGTCTTATTGTGGTCAGAATACCTAAAATCTACTTCCTTGGCAAATTTCAAGAATATAATACACTCCTAATTAGAGTCACCACTCATATGATAGAGCTCTTGAACCTGCTCCTTTGATGAACTAAAACCTTGTATCCATCTCCCACCTATCACCTACCTCATCTAGACTCTGGTAACCACTTTTTTTTACTCTCTACTTTGGCCACTTTTGTAGATTTGACATGTAAGTGAGATCATGTAGTATTTGTCTTGCTGTGCCAAGCTTATTATACTGATCATAAAGTTATCCAAATTTATCCACATCGCTATGAAGGACAGCCTTCTGAAAAGCTGGATAGCATTCTGTTGTGTCTATGTGCCACATTTTTGGTATCCATTCATCCATCAACAGACATGTAGGTTGATTCCATGTCTTAGCTACTGTGAGTCATGCTACAATAAACAGGGGAGTGCAGATAACACCTTTGACACCCTGGATTGATTTCCTTTGGCTACAGGAGCACACCCAGCCGTGGGACTGACCACTGGATTATATGATGGCTCTACTTTTGTTGATTTTTCTCTTCACTCCACCAACAAGGGACAAGGGTTTCTTTCCTTCACAGTCTCTTCCACACATATAATCTTCTGCCTTTTGATCACAGTCATTTTAACAGGTGTGACATGACGTCTCACATTGTTAACTTGCATTTCTGATGCTTCTTTCATTTGCTTTTTTTAAAAAAAAAATTTTATCAGAGTGCATGTTTAGCCTTCTGGCTAAAATGCCAGCATTCACAATAGTATTCCAGCTCCCAACTCCACCTTTCTGCCAATGTGGACTCCAGCATGACCAATATGGCATGAACAGGGTTGGAGAGGGAGCCACGTGCAATTGAGAAAACAAGAAATGAGACAGGCATAAAGGAAGGAAAGTGAGTGGCCAGAGGGAAACCCCCTTCTCTGAGACAGGAAGTTGACTTAGAAAGTTTGCTGCCTTCATCTTTTTTTTTTTTAAAAGATTTATTCATTTTATTACAAAGTCAGATACACAGAGAGGAGGAGAGACAGAGAGGAAGATCTTCCGTCCGATGATTCACTCCTCAAGTGAGCTGCAACGGGCCGAGGCACGCCGATCCGAAGCCAGGAGCCAGGAACCTCTTCCGGGTCTCCCACACGGGTGCAGGGTCCCAAAGCATTGGGCTGTCCTCAACTGCTTTCCCAGGCCACAGGCAGGGAGCTGGATGGGAAGTGGAGCTGCCGGGATTAGAACCAGCGCCCATATGGGATCCCGGGGTGTTCAAGGCGAGGACTTTAGCCGCTAGGCCACGCCGCCGGGCCCAAGCTGCCTTCATCTTTGATCAAACTGCTTGGGAAGTCAAATTGCAGCAGCTGATGCGGCACAAACATTAATAGTCGCATCCCATACTGATGCTGACCAGTCGATGCCTGACGATTATGGACTTGGATCCTTACCCAACCGCAGACCCTCGCCTACAGGCCTTGGCAATGCTCTTGGACTTGTGGTCACTTGCAGGACTACTGCCTGCATAACTTGACCTCAGTCTCCAGCACCAGCAGTCTGTGAACTCAAGATTCCAGACACAGTCTGTACTGTTCTTTATCAAGCCATGCTTTTATTTCTTTACAAACTGTCCACAGCAGACTCCAAGAGGCTTGAGTCACTGAGTTCCTACTGTCCATCCCGAAGACCGGATTATGCTCCCAGCTTCGGCCCCAGTTCAGTCTCAGCTACTGTAGAGGGTTAGGGAATGGACCAGTGGAAGGAAGCTTTCTCTGTGCCTCCAAATAAATTAATTAATAATTTAAAAACTGAGTCAGACAGAATTGACTTAGCATATAACATCTATTTTAAAAATACAACAACTAACTAAATAAATAAATAAATAAATAAACAAAACATCATGGCTTTTGGTGTGTTTAGATTAGTGCATTCAACATTCTACTGGATTTTACAACATCTCCCTCATTTCCTAAACCACACACTCCTTAGCCATCCCCCTGATCACCATCCAATCCCCTCCTGGCCCTGTCTCTATAGGTTTGCCTTTTCTGGGCACTTCAGCTCCATTGAATCATTGAAACATGAGATAGTCCTTTGTGATGGCTTCCTTCACTTACCATAAACTCGCTTAAGTCCACTTGTGGTATAGCATGTGTCAGTACTTCATCCCCTCACAATACTGAATAGCATTTCTCCATAGGGCTGTGCCACATGGTAGCTGCTCACTCCTCAGCAGGGGAACATTCATGCTGTTTCCACTCCGAACTAACATGATTAACATGATGAACATCCATGTGCAAGCTTTCCCGTGGACATGATGCTTGATTTCTCTTGAATATGAATCTGAGTCTTGAATATGAATCTGTATCAGAGAGGAACTCTTCCTTAACTGTCAGAGGAACTGCCAAACTCCTTCCTGCTGGAGTGGCTGAAGGCAAATAGCCGTTTCTCCTACTGCTCACATCTGGAAGCTCCCACTCCACAATGAGTACACTGGAGGGGATGATGGATCAGCGGGCTGCAATTCTTTTTAATTTCCCTCTTTCCTACCTTGCCCCTTCATCCTTACCATTATTTGTGTGTTTCCAGGATTAAAGTTTCTTTCTTCTCTGTTCAGAAGTCAGGAACTAGGTATGTATTCCCCACTCTACTGTATGACCAAGGATAACAAGAAACTACAAAAACCTTCACGAAGGAAATTGGCCAAAGCCCAGTGCTGGCCTAGGTGGCTCTCCTTGGCTTGTGTCATGGTCCCACTCATCGGGCTCCCTGTGTAAGGTGGCAATGGTCCATCCTGTCCTCACGCCTGTCCACTCCCTGAACCCACAGTGAACCCAGCTCCCTTCAGTGCAGTCCTTTTTCAGAGGCTGAAGACAAAGCCATAGGATGGGTCAGGAAACTCTTCCTCCTGTTTCCCAAGGCACTTCCTTGCGTGCAGCCAGTTATTCCACAGGAAAAAAATGTGCATAATTCCACCTTGTGCGGCTGCTGTCAACACAGGCAGACAGACACTTTGGGACACCAAGGATAACTCTGTTAAGGTGAAGGAAGCAACTCACTGCCAAGTGATACAAAGACCACACCTGCTTGAATCCTTAGCACTTCCCCTGTTGGGTTTGATCTCTGTGCTCAAGGTTCAGCCTATAAGGGAGCTCCAATCGCTTCTAAAAAGGTAGAGTTATTATTTATGAAACCCTCAGTATGTGCCAGGCACAGTGCTGTTTTTCCAGATATTCAGTGTTACTGCAGCTGTTACGGTTAGCCCAGTTTTAAACTGAGGATATAAAAGCTCAGAAGGGACAAGTAACTTGCCTACAACCATATGGCTGGCAAGAAAAGTGACTCGGTGCAAGGCTGCGTTCGCGCCAAGGCACTGTGGCCAACACCATCCACGAGCTCAGCTAGCCCTCCAGCGCCCTCTGGAGGAGCTAACTGCTACTGCTACCTCTGCTTTACAGACTGATAACTCGCCCAAAGGGTTCCGTGGGAAAGCCAGGACTCAACCAAAGCGCAAACCTCAGAGGCCTCAGTCTGAAGCACCTCATGTTCCTATGAGATGCTGAGTCTTGTTTCCCTACATCTCTTTGAAAGCCTTTTCTCTTGAGGTCTGACAAAGGGCAGAGCAGCTACATTTGTGAACAAGGTTGAGGGTTGCTTTTCCGTTCAGGGAACTTCTATGGTAAAATCAAATCACTACTACTTAATGATCACGTACTGTGTGCACTCTAGCAAGCAGCTCACATGTCAACATAAAGCAGGCATGGCTACTTCCACTCCACAGCAAGTCAAAACTTGCATGACTTGTCCAGGAGCCAGGAGGCTAAGACCAAAGCTCAATGTCACTCCATCCCACCGTTTTTCTCTAAAGACTCCACAAAACTGTGAGAAAATCAAGAAAATCTGGGTCTCCATTCTCTCCAGTGGCTCCCGACGGCCCTACTTACCGATGGTTCCCAGAGTAACAAGTGGGTTCTGCCGAGGGTTGATGTGCTTGTCATAGGGCCGGTTTCCATACATGTGAGCGGCGCTGTTGACCAGCCAGGTGCTGTTGAGGGAGATGGTGTAGCGGAGGATGGAGGCCAGAAAGTAGGAATTCCACAGGCTCTCTCCCCAGATGAACCAGGGCACCAGCGTGGGCACCACGAAACACATGAGCACCACGGTGAGCTTATAGTACCTGCAAGGCAGGATGTCACAGCAGCAATGAATGGCCACCTGTTGACAGCCCTGGGAACAGCGTGGGCAAAGCACAGAAACCAGCAGGATGAAGCCCAAGGAGGAACCGCAAACCTCTGTACCTCCCAGTGCTAGATAGAGAACACCAGTTTGAGAACTGGGGCAAGTAAAACACCACAGCAAGTTGCAGCTCCCTAGCAGATTTCAGAGGCATTCCAGTGAAAAGAATGAACACGGTGCTGGCCAAATTCATTCCAGAGCTGACTTTATTCTACAAGCCACCCATCAGAGCTTTTCTTACATCAGTCCAGCTGGTGTACTTAGATGATTTCAAGAAATATTTGGTGTTTACAAAATACACTATTTTGCACTAACATGGGTGAAAAAAAGTAGATAACCTCCTATTAAAAAGATATTTCCTGTTCATAAAGGAGTATACTTCAAATCTGAATAAAAAATAAACAGTCTGGGCCCAGCGGCGTGGCCTAGTGGCTAAAGTCCTTGCCTTGAATGTCCCGGGATCCCATATGGGCGCCGATTCTAGTCCCGGCGGCTCCACTTCCCATCCAGCTCCCTGCTTGTGGCCTGGGAAAGTAGTTGAGGACGGCCCAAGGCTTTGGGACCCTGCACCCGTGTGGGAGACCCGGAAGAGGTTCCAGATTCCTGGCTTTGGATCGGCGCGCACCGGCTGTTGCAGCTCACTTGGGGAGTGAATCATCGGACAGAAGATCTTCCTCTCTGTCTCTCCTCCTCTCTGTATATCTGACTTTGTAATAAAAATAAATCTTTAAAAAAAAATAAATAATCAGTCTGGCCATGTCCATCCAAGCAAGCAATCATTAAAAAATGAACCGGGGGGTGAGGGTGCATTGGCTCAATTGGCTAATCCTCCATCTCCAAGTGTTGGCATCCTCTATGGGTACCGGTCCCGCCTGCCCCACATCCAGCTCCCTACTTGTGGCCTGTGGAAGCAGCAGAGGATGAACAAAGTCTAGCGACTCTGCAGCTGCATGGAGACCCAGAGGAGTCTCCTGGCTTGAGATCAGTTCAGCTCCAGCCATTGCAGCCATGTGGGGGAGTGAACTAGTGAATGGAAGATCTACCTCTCTGTCTTTCCTTCTTTCCATAAATCTTTAAGAAAAAAAAAAGGGGGGGGGGGGGAACCAGGGACGAACATTCAGCCTCATAGCTCACACACCTGTGAGTCACGTGGGAGTACAGTGAGTCTGATTCTTAGCAATGCTTCTGACTCCAGCTTTCTGCTGACGCAAACCCTCAGGGGCAGCTGTGTTGGCTCAGCAATTAGGGCTCTGCCATCCATGTGGGAGCCTGTACCAAGTTCCTAGCTCCCAGCTGTGACCCTAGCTAGATGCTATGTGGGTATCTGAGGAGTGAACCAATAGATACGAATGTTCACGGTCCCTGTTTCTCAATAAAAAGGAAAAAAATAATAATTTTCAAGCATAAACAAACCCCCAAGCAAAGCAGTTCTAGTTTGATTTCTGGATCAACTCTGAGCACCTGCCATTCCCAAGGCCCTGCGTAGTACTGATGCATGAGCTAAGCACTGGCAATACAAGGTCAGATGCAGTCCCTGCTCCAGCTGTGCCTCCTAGAAGGGAAAGCCTGCAGCACTCTGGACATGCCTCCCTCCCTCCTCCTGCCACCCGAGTCTCTGGCTTACCACCCCAGTCTTGCCCCCAGCCTTTGTCTCAACCCCTAACTTTGCTCCAGTGACAAAGTGGGGTGGGGTTGGGGTGAGGAGTATAGACCCTGGGATTTGCTCTGGGCGGGCTCATCCTTGAAACAGACTTGGCAGAGTTGAACACCTGGACCAGAAAAGGGTAGGGTAGAGGGGAGGGGAGGGGTGCATGGAGTCTCCAGGGAGCAGGTGAGCTCCCAGCTCTGCCCCATCCCCAGGGACTGAGCCTTCTCTAAGGCACCACCTGCCCTCCTGGCCTACTTTGGCTCTGCTTCCAGAAGTCCCACTGCACTAGGATTACCCAGGTCCCCGTGCAACAGGGAGGGCAGCAGCATCACGGCTTTCCAATTGACAGACAGCAAACGGCTCCTGAATCCCTGGGAAGCACAATCTGGCCCAGCCTGCCCTGCAAAAAGCTACTCTGGTGCTAGCGGCCGCTATGTTCATTTCCATGCGCACCTGGTGCACAGCATGGCTTCTTCTTAGTGTGCTTGGCCAAGCGGAGGGGAGAAGGCACAGCAAGAGTACTTAGTATGTGTGTGTCTGGAGCCCACAGTCCTCCTTATGGCCATTTCCAACAGGGCCAAGCTGAACTCTGCTGCGGCGAGCAACCACCCTCCTCCATGTCCCAAGCCTGAGCAGCCATCTCTGCTCATTGCTGCCACAACCCCAGGCCTAGGACCCAGACCTAGGACCTCAAATCTAGGGGCACTTGAACCAAGACATAGGAGCTTTCTCTCTGTAGGCCTGTCTCTCTTCATGTGTTTCTTAAATAAAGAGAAATAAATACACAGTTCATGGAAAAGTGAAATTAAAACTGTGTGCAAGAATAATTTGAAGTTTTTGCATAATTTTTCCATAATATGCATTTTCCATTAACTGCTTAAAGGCCTGTTATGCATATGGATTTCAAAGCATTTCATTTAAATAAACCCATCTTCTTATTCTATTTTTTTGAAGATTTATTTTTATTTGAAAAATATAATTACAGAGAGGGGGAGACAGATCTATCAGCTGGTCACTCCGCAAATGACTGCAACAGCCAAAGATGGGCTAAGCTGAAGCCAGGAACCAAGGGTTTCTCTTGGGTCCCCCATGTGGGTTGCAGGGGCCCAAGGACTTGGGTCATCCTCCACTGATTTCCCAGGACATACACTCTCTGATCCAGAGAGTTGGATGGGAAGTGGAACAGCCGGGACATGAACCAGTGCCCATACCAAATGTGGCTCCACAGGACAAGGATTACTCCTCCATTCATTCTATTTTCATTTTATTTTTCTATGAAGATTTTGAAGACCTCTGCCTATACAAAGAATATTCTTCACCCATTATGAGGAGTGAAATTTTGATACCTCTACAACATGGGCAGACCCTGAAATAGTTTGAGGCCAATTCAGATGGACAGAAAGGAGAACAGATGCTACCAGGAGCTGAGCGGAAGGGAAGGGATTTTCTAGGAGGTAGAGGGCTTTCACCAGCAAAGATGCCAAAGCTGTGTGCACGGTGGGGTTGGCTGGCACTGTGGATGGACCAAATACCACAGCACTGCACCCCAGTGAATGGGTCACATGGAAAGTGGTATGTTATGTTGATTTCACTGCAGTAAGAACACTTTGAGGCAATAAACATCAACATAAATAGTACTGGGCAGAGGTGCTTCATGACACTGGATCATGCTAAACCACTTGTGGCTGATAGGAGAGCTGAGATGGGGTAGGGATGATGGCAAAATGCACTTCGCCACTGACTTATAATGGATCCCAGGAATTTTCTGTTGTTCAAGCCAAATGGGTCCAGATTGCCTGTGGGGCAGCCTGGCATCCCTCAGTGGACACTGTGATGAGCCCCCTACCCATTCTTTTGGGATTAAAGGACCCCTGCCCTTGGTCCCTGTCCCCCTCCCATTCAGTGACTGAGTGGTGAGGAGAGTGGCCTTCCACCTTGGTCTGGGACTCACTGGAGGGGTCCTCCCTCAAACAGTTCCATTTCTGACCCTTTTTCCATGGGTGTGGAACCTAGAGATATTCATTGGAGAGGCATCCTCCAAGGTTGTTAAGTTCTGCCTCAGAGCCAGCAGCTTCCAGAAGAACCAGATCCATGATGGGGACAGATCAGCAGAATCAAAAGAAACCCAGCTCTCCGCAGAGAGGGGGTGAGGGGCCCACATCGTGCAACAACTACACAGGGAGGCTCTGGTGACTCAATGAAGGGTCCTCGGCTTGCTAGGGAGATGAAACCACCACACTGAGTTTAGCAGGGCAAAGAAAGAACAATGGCAAGGCTTCTAAAATGACACAGTAGACACACAGCCTGCTTTGTGGTTCTGGCTAAGGTGCTTATCTCTTGGGTGGTACCAACAAAGAGCCTTGCACACGAAGTTAGTAACTTGATGGAAGACCTTGCTCATCGGGACCTCACTGCAAGGCTCCAACTCCCAAGCAAATGAGATAACCTTCTGAGCTTCTAGGTCATTCTCCAAGGGGCCAAACGTGGTAAAACTTTTTGCACTGTTTAGGATCAACCATTACTCTGGCAGGTTTAGCCTTGGTCTGTAAAGTCTTTTTTTGCGAGTGCGCTAATCCTGCAATGGGAAAAATCTCCCAAAATCATCCAAGGAGAACAAAACAGGGATTAAGGACCAGCGAAAAGGGCAGGTGTGCAGCTAAGAAGAATGGGTACCTTGCTGTTTAGGCCTGAAGCCAGAGACCCAAGTGTTTTAGCCAAAAGCACAAAAGCAGAGGCACTTAAACTCACCTTACCGGTAATTCTCAAGCAGCTTTGGATAAGCTCATAAGGGCTGACTCACAACAGATGCCAAGGACCTTCCCACTCTCACTTCCTCACAAGTCCTCACCACAGCAGCACCACTCGAAAGGTCCTCCCAGCAGTCAGCTCAGCACAAGGACCCCACCTGCACATCACCCAGGGCCATCACCCATGAGGGTCATGAAGGAAGCCTTGGCTGGCTAGTGGACATAAACACACCCACAGATGCTACCTTTCAAGTTCAACTCTTAACAGCCTCGTTTCCACAAACTGTATCATAATAAAGAGCACTCAAACTTTACAGATTAGCATTGAGGCCAACAATTTGTTCTAGCGAATAGAAAAGATCAGGGTTTTACCCCCAAAATCTGGTTGTGATAAGCATCTTAAGACTCCTTTTTCTCTCAATGAAAAAGACATTGCTGTTCTCAGTCAGCCGGCATTTCCCCCAGTGCTTGGCTAACCCTTGCACGGCAGTTGGAGCTGGGGATGAGTGAGGTCTGGGGAGTGCAATCCATCAGCGCATGAAGGAAGGGGACGACTTGCCAAGTTCCAAGGAGTGGGAACAGCCTGAGGAAATGGGAAAGGCAGCAAACACTTCCACAGGGGAGGAAGAAATAGCAGCCCCCCAGCCTGTCCAAACCATGAGTGATGAGGTAACGCTGGCATCTGGATGAAACCCACTTGGTTTCGCGATTTCACTGACAGTCTCCAGAAATTAGTTTTCCCTACAATTTCTGCATCGCACAGGGGCCAAAGCAAAGCATTGTGAATGCTTGCTAGAGAGAGCTATTTAGAGGGCCAATGAGGTGCTTGGCATTTTGGAAATAGATGGAACATTCTCTCCCCACCCCTCCTTCCCCAGTCCCCTCTGGCTTCTCCCTGCGGAATCCAAGGTGTGTGTGTGTGTGCACAAGAGGGAAGCTCACTGATGGCAGGGCTCTCCAGAGTTCTACAGATGTCTTGCAAACCCTGGGAAGTGTGGTCAGTTGACAATGGGCTTTGGCCGTCCTGAGTGTTACATTAGTAAACATCCCGGTGGCTGCATGGGATGTGTTCTCAGCGAGTCACCATTGACCCGCAGGTGTGGCTTTGATCTCCACCCCCACTGGTGCTGACCTCACTCCACTCGGCCTGGGCCACAATGGGTGTTCTGAGTGCTTCTGTGTTTGTAGGCCCTTTGGGTAGACTGTTGGAGGGCAGCCACACAAAGGCAAGAAACCAGTTCCTTGAGCCATCACCACTGCTTCTCAGGGCATTCTTCCATAACACTGAAGGTAGGACTCTGGCCCGAATGCTCCAATTTGGGCTGCATGCATCTTAACCACTAGGCCAAGCATCCACTCTCACATTTTCAGTGCATTTTATGAACATCAGACTCAACTCCTGACATTACTTAGCATAGAACTAAGAATGATCAAGTGTAATAAGCGCACAGCCCAGTGGGTTAGGCTGCTGCTTGTGACACTGTCATTCCCCATGAAAGCACTGCTCTGCTTCCAGGCCAGCTTCCTGATGAGCTGCCAAGAAGGCAGCAGAAAATGCACAGGTACGTGGGCCCCTGATACCCAAACAAGAGCCCCAGATGGAGTTCCTGGCTCCTGGCTTTGCCTTGGTCCAGATTTGGCTTTTGTGATGAGCTGACGGAAGGTCTCTTTGTCTCTCCCTCTTTCCGTCACTCGGTCTTATGGATCCTTGCAGGAGAAAACATAACCATTTTTCTTAAACTGAGACCCAAGAAACAGTGTGTCAGTTTTTTGGTGTACTTCCATCTTTAGGGCTTTCATCAAGTTCTCCGAGATGGTCGCTCTTCAAGGCAGTGAAAACCAGATACATCTGTCAGGTAACGACTGTTCTCTTTGCTGCTGCTGCTGCTGCTGCTGTGATTTTGTTTACTTTAAGATCTAGCCTCAATTCAACTTAAGGCCTTTTAAAAATAAGACAGCCATCATATTTTTTCAGAAGCAAAGCTTCAAAAGGAATTAATAGGGGCATCAGACAGCAGCGTGTGCATCCGTGTGTGCACCTATCATTGCAGCCTCCAAATATGTACATCTGCACTGAAGGGCAAACACCAACTGCTGGCATAGACTGCCAGGTTCCCCTGAAAGACCAAGTTCAACTCCAGAACTCCATCGCTGCCAAAAGGAAGCCATGTGCCAGCTAAGCTCTGGGAGGCCAAGAGCGACTGGAGTCAGACCAGCCACCCTCACGATCAGTGTCAGCTGCTGCAGCTGATTCAATTGATGGCTCACCATTCTTACCGAGGGCAAAAATGAGTGGGCTGATATAATAGAGCTGCTTTGCTTCGGATATAAAAGTCATGACACTCGTGCACAATCCATGCTCTCCAGGTCAAGGCTTTCACACTTATGCTCTGACTGCACTGTCTTTCCAAAGCTCTCAGGCCTTCCAAAGCAGCAGAAGTAGGAGGCGATTAGCTTGTCTGCAGCCAGAAGCAGACATGTGGCACAGTGGTTAAACCTCCTGGGATGCTATTCATCTGCTAAGGAGTGGCTGGTTCTAGCTCCTTAGGTTCTGGTCCAGCTTCTTGCTGATGTGTGCTCTGGGAAGCAACAGGTGACAGCACAAGCAGACAAGGCCCTGCCATCCCTACAGGAGATCCCAGTGGAACTGGCTGTTGCAGGCATCTTGGGGAGTGAACAAGCATGTGAAAGATACATTTCTCTCTTTCTTCCTTTCAAACAGAGGAGAAAAAAATTAAAATTTAGAACAAAAATGCCCACACCCCTTTTCAGAATGCCTGGGTTTGATTCCTGGCTCCTGTTCCTGACTCTAGCTCCCTGCCAGGATCCAGTGTCCCTCCCTCAGGAGGCGGTCCATGACGGCTCAAGTCCCTGTTACCTACACTGGGTTCCAGGCTCCTGGCTGCAGGTTCAGCCCAGCCCCAGTCACTGAAGGCATTTGCAGAGCTGATCAGCACATTGGAGTTTCTCTTTCTCCAAAAGAAATAAAGAAGGAAGGAAACGAGGGTGCGAGGAATGGAGAAAGAAGAGAGGGAAGGGAAGGAGAGGGAAGGAGGAAGAGAAGGGAAGGAGAAGGGGAGGAGAGAAGAAAGCAGCTGGAAATTGATTTCCTCTAAGAGGCCCACACTGATCGATTTCCTTTCAGCTGTGATTATGGCATAATTCATCACACCATTAGTAAAACTGTGCTGTGAAAACCATAGATATATATAGAAAAATATACAGTTGAGGGCCTGGCATGGTAGCCTAGTGGCTCAAGTCCTCACCTTGAATGTGCCAGGATCCTATATGGGCACCGTTCTAATCCCGGTGGCTCCACTTCCCATCCAGCTCTCTGCCTGTGGCCTGGGAAAGCAGCCGAGGATGGCCCAAAGCCTTGGGACCCTGCACCCGCGTGGGAGACTCGGAAGAAGCTCCTGGCTCCTGGCTTTGGACAGGCTCAGCTCTGGCCATTGCAGTCACTTAGGGAGTGAATGACCAGACAGAGGATCTTCCTCTCTGTCTCTCCTCCTCTCTATCTGACTTTGCAATAAAAATAAAATCTTAAAAAAAAAAAAATAGGAGAGAGGCAAGATGGCGGCATAGGGTACAGACACGTTTGATAAGACAGAGAATCTTTAGACAGGGTGAAGTACAATAAGTAAATTACAGGGAAAAAATAGGGTTCAGGCAGTAAACAGGGGTACCTGGAGACCCCCTGGACACAGGGAAGCTGTGGCGAAGGGACAGCAATGTTGCAGTGGACCAAAAAACCCACCAGCAGTCAGCAAGCGGCAACTCAGACCCCGGCGATCCAGGCCTGAGTGATCCAGGCTTCGGCGATCCGTTTCCAGCGCCAACCAGACATCCAGCAGTGGCCTCCACACAGCTCTTCTGACCACCAGGTGGGAGCCTGGATTCGCATGGGGAGCTTGGGAGGTGAGTGCAGTCTGGGACCTGACAATCGAGCTGGGTCACTGGGACCAGCCATAGGCGGAGAAAGAGTAGGAGACTCAGGGCGCCACCTTGTGTGGTAAGGCAGAATGTGGAGTTGACAGAGCGGCACAGAGGAGGCTCGTTTCTGGCTGATCACATGGAACTGATCCAAGTGGGGAGGGTAGTACCAGGTTCAGTCCCTGCAGCGTCAGTGTGGTCCCTGGAGCCGCAATTCTCCAACAGTGTCTCACCTGGCGCCATCTTGGGTAGCAGGGCAGCAAGTGTGGACCCCAAGTGAAGGTCCAGAGCAGCACGTTACTAGCTAATTGCACTGAGCTGAGCCCACAGTGCCAGCCTTGCAGCCTGTAGGGTCTGTGTGGTCCCTGGAGCTGACAGCTGACAGCACCTGATCTTTGTTGGTGCCCCTATGGGCGCCATCTTGGACACTTAGGCAAGTGCTCCAAACACTGATAAACTGCAAGAGGAGGAGTGGTAAACTGATATCAGTGATATCAGTGTCACAGGTCACTGTTACACTGAAGGGAGGACAGCTAAGCTGCCCAAGAACTAAGCTGGGTACAAAATCACCACCATCTTAGAGCACTGCACAGGCTCTGCAGAAAAATCAGCCCTGACAAGGCACGCCACCAACTCCACCCAAAACAACTCCAGGAGGTACTCAGACTTATCGGCCAGCAGGGGGCGACAAGCTCAGTGCTGCCTACAAAATCAGTGCCGCCGAGAAAACAATCTAAATAGCCCAATAACATGCGCTGAGATTGAATCAGTAATTAAAGCCCTCCCAACCAAGAAAAGTCCTGGACCAGATGGCTTCATTGCTGAATTCTACCAAAAGTTTCAAGAGGAACTTACCCCAATCCTACACAAGCTTTTTCAAACAATAGAAAGAGAGGCAATTCTTCCAAGCTCTTTCTATGAAGCTACTATCACTTTAATACCAAAACCAGATAGAGAAACAACAGAAAAAGAGAACTACAGACCAATATCCTTGATGAACATAGATGCAAAGATCCTCAATAAAATACTAGCCAACAGGATCTAACAACACATCAGGCAGATCATTCACCCGGACCAGGTGGGATTCATCCAAGGCATGCAGGGATGGTTCAACATTTGTAAAACAATAAATGTGATACATCACATCAACAAATTGACAAATAAAAACCGTATGATCCTCTCAATAGATGCAGAGAAGGCATTTGATAAAATCCAACACCACTTCATACTAAAAGCCCTAAACAAGATAGGCATAGAAGGAACATTCTACAACGCAATCAAAGCAATTTACGAAAAACCCAATGCCAGCATCATACTAAATGGGAAAAGATTGGAAGCCTTCCCATTAAAATCTGGAACTAGACAGGGATGTCCACTCTCTCCACTACTCTTCAATATAGTTTTGGAAGTCCTTGCCAGAGCTATTAGGCAAGAAAAAGCAATTAATGGAATACAAATTGGAAATGAGGAATTGAAATTATCGCTATTTGTAGATGACATGATTCTCTACATAGGAGAACCAAAACACTCAGTCAAGAGACTATTGGAACTCATAAGAGACTTTGGCAGAGTAGCAGGATACAAAATTGATGAACACAAATCAATGGCACTAGTGTACACAAATAATTCCATGGCTGAGAAAGAAAGAAATTGTAAGTACAGTTCCCTTTAAAATAGAGGAGAGGAATCTTAAATACCTAGGAATTAAGCTAATTAAATATGTGAAAGACCTCTATGATGAAAACTATAAATCATTTAAAAAGGAAATAGAAGACCTTGAAAAATGGAGAACCTTACCATGTTCTTGGATTGGCAGGATCAACATTATCAAAATGACCATATTATCAAAAGCAATATACAGATTCAACGCAATCCCAATCAAAATCCCAACAACATCCTTCTTAGACTACTGTTGTGCTACTCCCGACATGTGCCACATCACACCTGCCACACTAGAGGGCCCCCACAAACTTCTCAGGGGCACAAGGCAAGGTTTCCTCCAGCTGGCACACACCGTGCACGGCTGCTGGTGTCCCTAACTACTCTGTGCAGCGTTGGACGGGGTCTGACAACAGGACACTCTGCTGTGGGAAGACCGTGGGCCTTGCTCGCCCTCTCATGCTGAAGTCTGAGAAGGTCGTTCGTGGGTTTCCGTGGTCCCTCCTCGCACTGTACCTGTGGGATCCCTGCCTCTTTGGAGGAGGAGATAGATGGCGGTCTGCGGTGACCTGCATAAATGAGCCCCTGCGCACAGGACTTCCCTGCTTTGTCCTAGCGATGGAGCCAGGCTGCTGGAACAGCCGCCGAAGGAATGGGATTGGCCAGTCCGCGCCCTCTGTACCAAGCATCGGCTGCTAATCGTGCCCCTGTACCACCACCTGTGAAACAGACGGATAGGATGCCGACCTGGAGAGCTTGGTAAGTGGCTGACAGAATGCCGAAAGAGGAGTCCAAGGGCAGGTTGTGCTCACAATGCAACAGGCCTGTTGAGGTGCAGCATTTGCTCCCCAAGATAATAGGGCTGAAACTCTTTGATCTCAAGACCTTTTTATATGTTAAGGACATTATTACTGGGGCTAGTACCATTTGGCAGAGAGCTAAGCCTATGCCTATAGTGCCAGCATCCCATGAGGGTGCTGGTTCACCCCTGTCCCCAGCTGCCCTACTTCCTGTTCAGCTCCCTAATAATGCCATGGGAAAGCAGTACAAGATGGCTCAAGTGTTTGGGCCCCTACACCCATGTGGGAGACCCAGATGAAGCTCCTGGCTCTTGGCTTTAGCCAGGCCTGGATTTGGCCATCGAGGCCATCTGGGGAGTAAACCAGTGGATAGAAGATCACTCACTCTCTGTAACTCTACCTTTCAGATAAACAAATGTTTTAAAGAGACAAAAAAGGAGGGGCTGGTGCAGTTGTGTAGCAAGCTAAGCCTTGACCTGCGGTCTCAGCATTCCATATGGGCACAAGTTTGAGGAGTAGAAAATGACTCAAATCCTTAGGCCACTGCACCCACGTGGGAGACAGAGAAGAAGTTCCGGGCTCCCAGCTTTGTATCAGCTTATCTCTGGTCATTGTGGCCACTTGGGGAGTGAACCAGTGGATGGAAGACCACACTATGTCTCTTTCTCTCTGCAAAATTCTGCCTTTCAAATAAAAAACAAAAATCTTTTTAAAAAAGAAACAACTGGTCAAATGCAGTAGCCTAGTGGCTAAAGTCCTCGCCTTGAACGCGCCAGGATCCTTTATGGGTGCCAGTTTCTAATCCCCGTAGCCCACTTCCAATCCAGCTCCCTGCTTGTGGCCTGGAAAATCAGTTCAGGATGGCCCAAAGCCTTGGGACCCTGCACCAAAAGAGGTTCCTGGCTCCTGGCTTCAGCTTGGCTGTTGCAGCCACTTGGGGAGTGAATCAGTGGACGGAAGATCTTTCTCTCTGTCCTTCCTGCTCTCTGTATATCTGATGTCATAATAAAAATAAAATAAATCTTTAAAAAAAGAAAAGAAACAAAAAGGAATACTATTATTGAGAACTCCATGAAGTTTTTGTTTTTGTGCGTCATAGTTACTAATATTCACTGCTTGGGAAATAAAAATCCAAAAACTTTTATGAACTATTAAAAGTTAATATAAACATGTATAACATATAAAAGATTATATATGAGTGTCAAATGTACACGTCTATTTATTAATGCTCTAAATAGAAAATTTATCCATTTATTGAGATAAAAGATCTATATGATATGTCAATGCAGAAAACATTTTTATGAAAAATGCAGTTTCCAGGGCAACCAATAAATGCAACATGAAGATGGGCAGCTTCCTGCTTCGCTGTGACTCTCATGGGTCTCTGGTTTCTGAGGAGCAGCGGCTTCTCCCACCTGCTCTGTTGTGCCAAGCTGTCTGGGTTGCAGGCTGCGAGGAAGCGCCAATCCACACACAGGTGCAGCCGGAGAAGGGAGGGCCCCCCAGACTTCCCAGAAGGGTTTGCGAGCCTCCTATCCACCCATCCAGAATACACCAAGGACCGCTGTCCTCGGCTTCCTGGAGCAGAGTTCTGTGACAGGAGTCTGACAGAGTGGCAGCCAATGTGTCTGCAAAGCCATGCCTAGGCGTGGGTTCCTGGCCCGTATTTCCAGCAGATGCTGTGGGCCATATGGATGAGCCCAGTTGCAGGTGCACACTTGGAGGGCCAAGGATGTAAGCAGGTGTCAGCCAGGGTACAGGGCTGGCAGCAGCCTGGTGTGTGAGGCAAGGACTTAATGGAAGCAGGAATGCCAACAGCAGGTAACCACGGCTATCCCATAGTGATCACAGCTGTAACTGTTCCCAAGGAGAAATTACTGCAGAGTTTAAGCAGGAGACAGTTCTGACTCTTGTACACACACACACACACACACACACACACTTTACTCTGAGTAACTCAGAACTGAAGTAAACCATAAGCCACAAGGAAGGAAGGGAACAGGAGGGTGGGATGGGGGAGAAGCAGGCTGCATTCCTGGTGAGCAGTATTGAAATGGTACTTGGCAGAAGAGCATGCAGGCTAAGACAGGGCACCGAGTTCTACTATGTCACTGGGTCAGCTTCTCAGAGCCTCTGAGGCCACCATGTGTAAGATATAAGAGAGATGGATTGGGCCCGGCAGCGTGGCCTAGCAGCTAAAGTCCTCGCCTTGAACGCCCCGGGATCCCATATGGGCGCCGGTTCTAATCCCGGCAGCTCCACTTCCCATCCAGCTCCCTGCCTGTGGCCTGGGAAAGCAGTCGAGGACGGCCCAAAGATTTGGGACCTGGAAGAGGTTCCTGGTTCCCGGCTTCGGATCGGCGCATCGGCCCGTTGTGGCTCACTTGGGGAGTGAATCATCGGACGGGAGATCTTCCTCTCTGTCTCTCCTCCTCTCTGGATATCTGACTTTGTAATAAAAATAAAATAAATATTTTAAAAAAAAGAGAGAGATGGATTTCACAGGTGCTGCCAACAGCCTGGTGAAACCGATAAAGAATGTTGCCCAAATAAGGAATAACGATGCCAGACAGCTGCTACTGCTGCTGCAGGATTAGGAATGGACTTCACGTTTGTATTTTTCAAGAGCAAAAGGACTCTGAGCACCCAAGAACTGCCTCCAACTCAATGTCTTGTCCACTTAGATGCAAGGCAATGCCAGCCCACAGTTCCCCACAATGAGAGAGGCTTGGGGACTCAGAGATCCTGGTGGCAAAGAGAGGACAGAGACCTCAGACCTCAAGAGATCTCTTTTCTGCCACAACTTAGATGCGTGCTCCCCATGCTAAATCTGAATGGCTCAAGTCTTTGCATCTTGCTATCTTCTTGTGCTAATGCGAATCAACAAGGCACAAAACTACGTGTGCCTATCACACAGAGGCTGTTTCTAAAAACTTTGCCTTGTCTACCTCCACCAGAAGGTTTTTCCTCCTTTCGATTCCTCTTTTTCTCTAGAAACCCTTTCTCTTCCCGCCTAGAAATCCCCCTCCCACCACCCAGGGACCTGAGACTTCTAACATCCCATTGTCGTCCAAAGTGACAGCCATCATGATCACATCTCATGTGTGTCGTGCTCTCTCAAGCCATTAGAGCAAATCCCAGCTCTGATGATTTGCAAGTGAAAGCCGCCATCATGGAGTCCCCCGGGGGCCTCAAAGAATTCAGAGAAATTTCATATTATATATAAAAAAAAAAAAATCCTGCATGAATTTCCAAATCTTTGCACCAAAATGAACTTATTTTTAAATTGCATTTTCCATGAGCTGTTTTTTTTGGGGGGGTGGGGAGGGAAAAAATTCTGGTATGAACAAGCTTTCCAGTTAAGCAATATGTATCGTGTGTACATAGAGACAGACAGACATGGATGTAGATTTCCCCTCTAACTCTGCTGAGAGTGATAACATCACAGATGAAGCCAGATAAGAGTAGGTTTGCGGAGCAAGGCAGGCGCAGGGGACAGCACACGTCAGTGGAGGCCCCGAGCAAGTTTGACAAATCTCATCATCTTCGTGTTAGGATTCGTTTTATCTGTGTGACAGATGTGTTATTGTTCCATAGGAAAATAGGCGGTGTGAGCAGAAGTGAGTGACTCGGGCGGGAAGCGCAGCCCAAGCTGATTTCTGCCAGAGACTTTGCTGCGTGGCTGACAGTACAGCCTTGGCTTTCTGCCTCCCCGGGAGTTCTCCCCTTTGAATGGCCATCATTTCGGTGTTTTCAGACTGAGAACTTGACCTTTGCAGCACCTTTCCCCGGGAGGAGAGTGAGTCTGTGCTGCTGCTTCTCCTTTTTCATTTGTTTGAACCTCTAAAGACTTCTTGTGAAAAGCAAGGTGGGAGAGAGGTGAGCTCCCAGCTCACAAGGCAGGATCACATCTAACACCCAGGCCTTGTTCTCCACTGGAAGCCCTCACCCTCCTGCCAGCGCGACCTTGAACAACAGCCTGGATGGCATCCTCTCTGGGCTTGGGGCAACTTGTCTGGCCATGTGGGCAGCTCCTGCTGTTAGCCTGGGCTGCCAAGGCAGGGACAGTCAGGTACCTGGCCATGTACTCCCTGTGTCTCTGTGATACAGGTTCAGTAATTCCTGCTGACAGTAACCACACACAAATGACAGAATCTACAAATATGCCAAACTGGACATATAGGTAAGACCTACTCATAGAAAACTCTAAATGTTGCCTGTGGTATAAAAGAAGGCGAACAGTAGGTTCTTCGGAATGAGCGGCCAGGAGAGGGTCCTTACCCTGCCAGGTGTAAAGAGCCATCTTTCAGCACAGGCTTCTTCAAACACTTTGTTTCACCTTCCCCCCTTTGTTGTGAATTCCCTTAGCTCTTAAAAACAAAACAAAAACCCTACTACCATCTCATTTCCATATGCAAACCTCAGTGTCTCTGGCTATTGTGTAAGCATGTGCCTTTTCTTCCCAGCAAGTCATATCCTTTTTGTATTTTCCACACTCCTTAGTAAGAAAGTGCCTCTCCTTGCCAAGTTCACTGGTATCAACGATGTGCTAGAGTGAAGGCATCACCCTGCCCACCCCACCAGCAGGCAAAATCAGCAGCCAGATGCAATCACTCAACCACACATCTTGGGTCGGTCGGGGCCATGTTCATCGGGCCCGTGCTCAGCTCTGAGATATTTTGGGAATATCCATCACACAGCATCAGCTTGAGAAACACCCAAACAGTGGAGTGTCTGTGAAACTGCTGACCCCGAGAGGCATATGATTAGCCTAGAAATGCAAGGAGACATGACACAGGCACAGGACAACACGCAGCATGGCAAGGGTGACAATGGAGGACCTCATGGAGGACCACCAGGGAGGGTTCCTCAGGTCAAAGAGTGAGCAGCGCCCAAGGAGCGAGGAGCCAGGACCAGCCAAACAGCTGCAGTGACAGCTCAGTGATGACAGCAAGGAGCCAGGGGAAAAGCAAAGGCGGCAGCCTAAGGCCCTTATGGAAGAAGGACCTCTGCGTGTCTCTAGCTGCTTGTTTGTCGCTCAGCCTCAGACTGCAGGCCTCTGGGACCACCAGATAAACACCCTGCAGCCAGACTCAAGCTGCACAACTATAGTTTTATAGACACTTCCATGCAGCTTATGCATTCTTTTGTGTCACTTCCACTGGTCCCATAGCCCCTGTCATGCACAAAAGAAGGCCTTTTAGAAGAGAACTCTTGGGCCCGGCGAGATGGCGTAGTGGTTAAAGTCCTCGCATTGCACGTGCCAGGATCCCATATGGGTGCCAGTTCTAATCCCAGCAGCTCCACTTCCCATCCAGCTCCCTGCCTGTGGCCTGGGAGGGCAGTCAAGGACAGCCCAAAGCCTTGGGACCCTGCACCCATGTGGATTGGCTCAGCTCCAGCCGTTGTGGTCGCTTGGGGGGTGAATCATTGACGGAAGATCTTCCTCTCTGTCTCTCCTCCTCTCTGTATATCTGCCTTTCCAATAAAAATAAATAAATCTTAAAAAAAAAAAAAAAAGAAGCAAACTCTTCACAAATGCAATAGCTCCTATGGAGCGCCATGTGAGTGTGTGTGTGTGTGTGTGTGTGTTTTAACAGCACATATATTAAGTGCAGATCTCCTCTGTACTTGGACTAATTTAACTAATTTCCTTACCCAGTGATTTTGTGCATTCCTGAAGCCACCATTGTTTTATAATGTGGAAACAGAACCTCGGGCTGATTGCCCACGCTGGGCTCTCCTAACTCATTCTCGTCTGTTCTCTGGAGGAACAGCGGTTTCTCTGCTCTCTATTTGTTGAATTCTTTATTTACCAGAGGGTTCAGCTTGTGATTATAAAGAAAAACTGAAACTGTGTCATTGTAAAAATTGAAAGAAAAATAAGGAACGAGGAAGGGAGGAGCAAGTCAGGGAGGGTAGGATGGGAAGTGTAACGAAACTCTTAAAACTGTACACACAAAAAACATGAAATTTGTTTCCATTGTATCAGTTAAAAAAGAAACAAAACAAATGAACAGAACTGTGGGATCTTATGATTCTAAGATATTTTCCTACACTAAAGGTGCCTGAATGAATAAATAGCCCAATTCCAACATAGATTATAATTCTGCTTCTGATTTACAATTAAAACAAACACCTTGAGAGCAGGTATCTGGCCCAGCAGCTAGATGCCTGTACCACCCTGGAGTACAAGGGTTCTACTCCTGACTCCGGCCCCTGACTACAGCTTCCTGCTGCTCCAGTTCCCAGGAGGCAGCAGTGACAACCTCTGCAACTGTTCACCTGCCACAAGATTGGAGACCTGGATTGAGTTCCTGGCTCCAGGGGTTCAGCCCCAGCTGTTGCAGGCATCTGGGGAGTGCACCAGCAGACGGCAGCTCTATCTGCCTGTGCCTGCCTGTCTCTGCCTCTCAAATTAAAAAAAATAAACAAATAAATGGCTTGGTTTTCAAACCCATGTCAGGTATCCCCACGTCTCACTGTTGGGTCTCTCTGACGTGCAGAGGAACTCCAGGGACAGAGGAGGGACCTGCAGTCCCCAACAGCACTGGCTGGGTGGCTTCAAGGAGCACACATCCAGGCTCAAGAGTACACGCCAGCAGGGGGTATCTCTGAAGTCACTCACAGGCACCTCATAGTTTAGCCTCCTGGCCAGGGCCCTGCCTTGTCTCCAACAAAGAAGAAAATGAAACATCTGAGATTCTACACGGCTTTGTGCGGCAAGGGTCTGATCTCACCAGGGCTTCTGCAGAGGTGAGACCAAAACCAAAACCTGTGTCAGCCTAATCAACCTTTGACACACTCAACAGGATATGACATGGCGAGATGGGAACAGAGGAGTCAGAACAAATTGCATCAGAGGGAGAGCGCCTGGGGAGCCCTGACATGACAGGCTGCACGTGACTCTCTAAATATCCACTCTGGGTGCGTGACAGCGATCAACACATGGACAACTTAAGACAGTAAGTTCACTTCAACTGTCAAGTAACAAGGGGTTCTCACGAGGCATTGCTGTCAGCAGTTTACATTAGTACAAGAGAAAAATGGATGTGGCTTCCACAAATTTGCAAATCTAAAAGGATTTCCCTTTTAGAGAGCAAGGCAGTCTCACTTAATATTTCACAAAATAGCTGTCATGAGGGCATTAGCCTTGCCAATCATTTCATGGAAACAATAAGGTGGACGATGAGTGATGGATTTGTTTTTTAGCAAAGCAATTTGTTTTTTTATTGTTAAATATATGTATTTGTGGCATCAGATACCTCTTGCTTAAACAACTACCTTTACACTGCTTTTCTTCCATCAGGATTAGCTGGGTTCTTCAGGAAAAAAAATTGTATTTTATGGAGCAAATCAACACTAAATATTATGGCTCATATGTATTACGTTGTGGCTCAGAGCACTGGAGCAAGTAAGAACAAGAACTAGTCACCATGCCATCTCTCCGTCAAAATTAATGCACGTATCTAGATCTTGACTTGGCGTCATTACGCCTTCTTCTAGCGAGAAGCAGGAAGCTCTCGACAGAACAGCGGATAGATGGACAACATGTCAGCTCTTTCCAGCCAACACACGGGGAAATGAAGAGGTGCTGACTTTGTCCTCAGTCACGGAAAGATGTGGAGTGTGGAAGGAAAAAAAAAAAAAACCAACAAAGGGCCCCAAATACAGGAATCAAACATGGTCTAATCAATTTCTGATAAGGCACATCCAAAGCTGAAAGTTCTGACTCCACAATTCTGATTTTAGTTACAGGTAAGTTATTATAGATATGGTCACTCATGTACAAAGTTGGTTGTCCTAGTATTGCTGCAACAATTTAAAAAGAGAAAAGTGAGCAATCCTCAGTGTTATATTAGCCAGGTTTTGGTTACTACAGTAAAATACTTGGAGAAGATAACATTATAAAGAGAAGGGGTTTATTTTGGCCCATGAGCTGGAAGGTGACAGTTGAAGATCAGACAGACACCACTAATTTGGCCTCTGGTGACAGTCTTCTTCCAGGTAGACCCCAAGGCAGCATGGGGCATCATGTGGCCAGAGTCTGTCTATGCCTCTCTCTGAATGTCTTCCCTGTATCTCCGCACCATGATTTGAAACAGCAGCCCTGCAGCGTAATCCCATCTAGTAACTTCCAAAGGTCCCTCTTTCAGATACCACAGATTACTTTCCCAGTTTCTCAGTATCATTAACATAAGACTTTGGGTTCAAAGCCTTAAGACACGGGCCTTTAAGAGGCATTCAACATGCTAACTGATGTCCAAATCACAGCAAGTACTTATCAAAACAATTATGGGTATAGCCATTTGGCCTAGCGTTTTAAGACTCCTGTTAAGGGGCCCGGCAGCGTGGTTTAGCAGCTAAAGTCCTCTCCTTGAATGCCCCGGGATCCCATATGGACACCAGTTCTAATCCCAGCAGCTCCACTTCCCATCCAGCTCCCTGCTTGTGGCCTGGGAAAGCAGTCGAGAATGGCCCAAAGATTTGGGACCCTGCACCTGTGTGGAAGGCCCGGAAGAAGTTTCAGGTTCCCGGCTTCAGATTGGCGCAGCACCGGCTGTTGTGGTCACTTGGGGAGTGAATCATCGGACGGAAGATCTTCCTCTCTGTCTCTCCTCCTCTCTATACATCTGACTTTGTAATAAAAAAATAAATAAATCTTTAAAAAAAAAAGACTCCTGTTAAGATACCTGTATCAGGGCTAGTGTTGTGGCATAAAATCACAGCCCACAGTGCCAACATCCCATGTCCTGCTTGCTCCACTTCCAGTCCAGCTCCCTGATACAATGCCTGGGAAAGTTGTGGGGTCTGACCCAAGTATCTGGGTCCCTGTCACCTGTATGGGAGACCAGGATGAAATATCTGGCTCTTGGCTTTAGCCTTGCTTGGCTCTTGCCATTGTGGCCACCTGGGGACTAAACCAGCAGATAGAAGATTCTCTCTAGGGCTCTCCCATTCTCTCTGTAACTGACTTTCAAAACAAAGAAATCTTAAAAAACCAAACTAACAAAAAGGCTTGTTTCCATGATCAGAGTGTCTTACTTTGATTTCTGCTTCTGGCTCTTGACTCTGCCTTCTTGCGAATGCAAACCCTAGGAGGCAGCAGTAACGGATCAAGTCATTGGGTTCCTGACACTCACCTTGGAGACCTGGACTGAATTTCTAGCTCATGACTTAGGCACTGGCTCAGCCCTGGCCATGATGTATATTGGTTGGGGCGGGGGGGGGGGGGCGGTTACTCAGCAGATGGAAAGCTCTCTTTATCTTTCCCTCACATAGATGAAATTTTAAAAATGATGAAATCCTCACAATGAAATATTAAGTAATCTTTAGACTAGACAGATGCTTCAATATTCTATTAGGTGGGAAATGTGATATAGAGTTCTGCTTCTGCTTAGATGAGAGTATGCTGTTCCCAGCTGAGCAACGACACAAAGTTGGACAGTATATACAATTTTAGCTTCCTGTGAACCCTTCAAGAGCTAAGTAACAAGTCAACGGAGTAAACCAAATTCTAAAGAACCATAGGCCCATTTAGGAAAGTGTCCACACAATCTGTGACAAAAAGAGCCAGGCTAGATTTGTTTGAAGGGCAGAGAGGCATGAGAGAGACACAGAGAGAAAGATATCCTATCGTCTAGTTCATGCTATGCATGGTCCTAACAGCCAGAGCTGCAACAGGTTAGCCAGGAGCCAGGAATTTCATCTGGTCTCCCACATGGGTGGCAGGGGCCCAGGTATTTGAGCCATTATTTTCTGCCTTTCCAGGTATGTAAGGAAGCTGTATGGAAAATACAGTGGCAGGAACTTATACTGGTGCCCCCACATGGGATGCTGGCATCACAAACGGCAGCTTAACTCTCTGTGCCAGAAGGCTAGCTCCAGGGTGAAGTCTACCCAGTCTGCAGTGAGAATCAGGATCTGACACGTAAATATTAGCAGGAATGGCCTCTGCTTGCAGCGAAACACCTTTCATAAAATTTAACCTCTTACTTTCTCTGTGAATATTCACATTTTACCTTAAAACTAAGATTTCTCCTCAGCATTGGTAGTCAAGTATTTTACTAGAAAAAAAAAATAATTTGAGGCTAGCATTGTGGCAGAGTTAAGCCACAACCTAGAACACTGGCATCCCACATGAGCACTGGTTTGAGTCTTGCTTGCTCTACTTCTGATCCGCATGTCCTGCTAATGCACCTGGGAAAGTGTAGACAGTTCAAGTGTTTGGACCCCTGCGCTCACGTGGGAGACCCAGATGAAGTTTCTGACTTCAGACTAGCTCAGCCCTGGCTATTGTGGTCATTTGGGGAGTCAATCAGTGTATGCAAGGTATCTCTAACTCTGCCCAGTACGTACATACATCTTAAATAAGAAAAAGAGACAGAGACAGACAGAGAGAGAGAGAGAGAGAGAGAGAGAGAGAGAGAGAGAGAGAGAGAGAGGCGGGATGGGGGGAGAAGGAATGAAGGAAGGAAGCAAGCAGGCAATTTAGTTCAAGCACAAGCTCTTCTTTGTTTTGGATTTGGCTAATCAAGACTACAGGGAGTTGGGATATTTAGAATTCAAGTCCAGAATCCAGGTCTTAGCATCTGCATGGCAGAATTCATGAAAAGGTCACGAGTATGGGTGGCAAGACAAAATGCAGTCCACGGGGGGCAGTTTATTATTAGCAGCTGAAACTGTTCTCCGAAGCGAAACAGGAATGAATGCAGAAGCACATGGAGGCTCAGGTAACTTGTTACAAACAGGTCCAGAACCCACAGACACCTGTTGATTAATATGTTTACCATGGGAGTGAGCAAAGTAGTTGGTTCCAGAAATTTGAGTAACTGTCTCCTCATCTTGCCAGGGGAATTTCTTGCACATAGAAAAGGCTGCTCAATGTGTGGGAGAATATGATTGCTCATGCAGTTGATGTATTTTTATACACACACACTGTTCTCCCAAAGTTCCAGTAGGAAAAGTACCTCTCATTAATGTGGCAAATAAACGACATTGTGACTTGGAAAGTTTGTAAAAGTCAAAACAACCTGCTGAATGAGCTGTTACACTTCTTTCTTCCCTGCCCAAACCTTTAACCACGAAACTAGGGAAATTCTGGTGTTGACGCTGTAACCTCAAGGCTGACTCATCCATCTCTCAGCTATCTGGTGACAACAACCAAAGACTCGGTACAAAAAGCTTTAACCAAAGTACAAAAAAGAGACATTTACTCTTTTCTATTTTATTTGACCTGAAAGGGCTAATGAAACACACCCCACACCTCTGTGATTGATTTTTTATCATGTTTTTGGACCTAGAGGATTCCAGAAATTTCATTCCCAACAGCTACGGCTGAATGCAGGGACAATCATTCAAAGACTGACGACTGTTGCGCTGGGAGAGGGCTCAGCTGGACGACAGACTCCAGGGCTCCAGCTGTGATCTGCAGCTAACTGCCCCATAACACAGGCGACAGGATGCAGGCAGGGGGCACATTTATATGCACAAGCAAAGTCTGAAAGCAGCAAATCTGAGCATAACAATGAAATGTGGGGAGGACAGAAGAGGACAAAGAACCCTGTCCTCCTGGCAAAAATGGAGACAAAAACAACAACAAAAAAGAATCTGGCCAAGCAATAGGTTGGACGGCTTTTGCCTCTAAAACAGCTGAGGGACAGAGGAACACCATTATGATGCTGACAACCCAATGTGACAGAACGTCCTCCCTTGAGAAGGAATGACAGTCTCTGACAGGTAAAAAGCAGAAGACTGGATGGGACAGCCAGGAGCTAACAGACAGGAGGGAGGGAACTACAAACAGATGAACCGACAGAGACTGGGCAGCTGGAGAGACTGAATGAGAAGCAGCACAGGTGTCTATGGAGGGAGGATTCCGTGGAGTTTCCTCTTGTTCCTGCCTGGGTGCAGACAGGGTACTCCAGAACGAGCGAGCAAATATATTCCAGAATCTTGTTCTTGTGTCTTGCTCAGTGGCTATTCTACAGAAGGTATGTTGAACCTAGTTGTTGAATGAATAACTGATAAGTATGAAAAAAAAAGAAGCTGAGGTAGCTAAGAAAGCTGAGTTGGCCACACGGCTCATGGCATCCATCACTAAGCTATGGGTTGACAGGACATAAGGAGCCATGCTCTCCAATGGCAATGTCCAAGTGATACTTGCCTTGGAGTCAAGTTTGGTTTCCCTATTGCAGGATCTGTGGAGGACTCAGGTAAAATGGCAGTCATCAAGCCAAGGGTGACCCAGGAACAAGGGACTAGGGAGAGATGGTTGTCCTTAAAAACCTCTGCCTTCCCATCTTCTTCAAATCCAATCCCAAGCCCAAGCATGTGTGGATGCTTGGATGTCCTAGCATCATCCAGAGCCTCTCCTTGGTGCTCAAAGTCTCCAATGTCCTGACAAGAAACTGATTTAGTAACTTAACAAGATGTAAGGAGAGCCCCATGGCAAATGGATTCCAACCAGACTCCCCGGCACTCTACACAGAACCAGGATCAAAGAAAACTGGATTTAGTCAAGGAGGATGAATCGTATTGGCTGGGAATCCCCCAATGATCCATCCCACTCCATAAGGAATCCCCAGTAAGAAGACAAAGCTGGTGGAGAAACAGAAATGAGTCAACTATAGACTCATCTGCCTACATGGCCCTGGCTACCTGACACTCATAAACAGAGTGCTTGTGGTCTAGACAGACAGGGCTAGACCAAAGGTAAAGAAAGAAAAATGGTGAAACAGCACTACTTGCTGGCTTCTAGTTCCACATAAGCAGCCTGGAAGTTGCTGCTCCACCCAAACAACAAGTAAAAAGCTGAACAAACAGGGAAAAAAATTCAACAGCTCTTAGATCAGTAAGAATAGAAGTTACAAGGTAAACTGCTGATCCCCAAACCAAGAGACAAAGAAAATCACAACATACTGGGGCAGAAGCCTCTGGAAAATTCAAACTGAATTGTTAGAGACTAACTGTGGACAAGTTGTATTTACCTGTAGGAACTTGACCAGCTTTGGAACATTCCATAGTAAACAGCAAAAAAAAAAAATCTCCCTCATATTTCTAGCCCAGGTGGGGAAGGGGGTGAAATGAACCATCTTGAAATACACCAGAACATTCCGTTCTTTTTAACCCCAGTGTAACATGCTGGAGTTTCACCAGAGCCTAACTGACATGGGGAACATATCCTACGGCAGTCTATCAGAGCCTTCCACCTGGGACAGGGAGATTACCCATTCCTGCCATTCTCTCCCATCTGAAAGTGGAGAAGATGGTTGAGAAACACTTGTGAAGTCTACAGTTGAGAGGCATATGTTCACTAACTGGACAAGAGGGTGCTCTCCATCTCCACCTATCTCCACCTCCATGCCACTCTAGGCCAAACAAGGCAGTTTCTTTTATTTTGTGCATCATGTCCAGAGAGCAAGAGAAGTTACAAGGCATACTAAAAGACAAAAATCAAAACAGAATGAAACACAGTTTGAAAATACAGACCAAGTATCAGAAGACCAGGTAGGGATACTAGCATTCTCATATAGGGAATTCAAGACATCCATGATTAATATGCCAGGGACGGTAAGTAGGTAAAACAGACAGCATGTAAGAACAGATGAGGAATATAAGCAGATGGAAATTCTAACAAAGAACCAAAAACAAATGGTTAGGGATTTTTTAAAAAAATATTGGAACAAGAATGAAGAATTCCACTGTTGGGCTTGTAAGTAGATTGGATACAACTGAAAAAGAAAACTTAACTTGAGGATGCAGGAACAGAAGCCTCCAAAAGAGGAAAGCTAAGGCTAAGACAGCTGAAAACCAACAAAACAGCATTCAAGAACTCCTGGACAACCTCAGAAATCATAACATACATGTAATGGGAATACCAAATGAAAAGAGACGCAAGAACAAATGATTAAGAACTTCGGAAAACTAATGGCAGACACCAAGTCGCAGAGCCAGGAAGCCCAGACAATACCAGGCAGAATAAATGTCAGAGGAACTACACCCAGGCATATTATTTTCAAGTTACAGAAAGTCAAAGAAAAAAGAGTCCTGAGGGACTGAGCCACCTCCTGCCAACACCAGCATTACATATGAGCAGTGGTTCGAGTCCTGGCTGCCTCACCTCCAAGCTTGCTCCCTGCCAATGCACCTTGGGAAGCAGAGGAAGAAGGCCCTATTTCTTGGGCCCCCACACCCACGGGGAAGACCTGGAGAAGCTCTGGCTCTTGGCTTCAGCCTGGCCCAGTCTTGAACAGTAGCACTTGGGGAATAAACCAGCGAATAGAAGATCTTTCACTTTCGGTCTTTCCCTGTATCTCTGTAACTCGGACTTTCAAATAAGATAAGTAAATCTTTAAACAAGGAGTTACTTAGAGAAGGGAAATGCATAGGTCAGGAATTTCATCTACATAAAGAAAGGACATCAAAATTCATTTTCTTATTCTTAATTAACAAAAGATTATTCAAAATAATCATAAAAGTATCTGATTATGTACATATGTGTATGTGAGACAAAAGAGAATGATACAAAGAACAAGAGGTGGGCCCAGCACCGTGGCCTAGCAGCTGAAGTCCTCTCCTTAAACGCCCCGGGATCCCATATGGGCACCGGTTCTAATCCCAGCAGCCCCGCTTCCCATCCAGCTCCCTGCTTGTGGCCTGGGAAAGCAGTCGAGGACAGCCCAGTGCTTTGGGACCCTGCACCCGCATGGGAGACCTGGAAGAGGTTCCTGGTTCCTGGCTTCAGATTGGCGCACACTGGCCCGTTGCGGCTCACTTGGGGAGTGAATCATCGGACGGAAGATCTTCCTCTCTGTCTCTCCTCCTCTCTGTATATCTGACTTTGTAATAAAAATAAATAAATCTTCAAAAAAAAAAAGAAAAGAACAAGAGGTAAAATCAGGATTATTTCATTATACGATATACTACTCATAAAGCAGTACAGTGCAATTTGAAAGTGGGGTTCGATTATTTGTTAATGTATATTCAAACTCTAAAGCAATCATTTAAAAAGAAAAAAAGAGTAGAAGCAGAATCAGAAAAAAATTTCAAAGGTCACCAATAAAACAATGGTAAATCTGGTTATATAGGTCTATCAACAAAAATATTGAACACCAATGTTCTGAATGTACCAATTAAAAGACAAAAGATGAGCCCAGCGCAGTAACCTAGTGGTTGAAGTCCTCTCCTTCCATGTGCCAGTATCCTATATGGGTGCCGGTTCTAATCCTGGCAGCCCCGCTTCCCATCCAGCTCCCTGCTTATGGCCTGGGAAAGCAGTTGAGGACGGCCCAAAGCCTTGGGACCCTGAACTCGCGTGGGAGACCCAGAAGAGGCTCCAGGCTCCTGGTTTCAGACTGGCTGAGCTCTGGCCATTGTGGCTCACTTGGGGAATGAATCATCGGACAGAAGATCTTCCTCTCTGTCTCTCCTCCTCTCCGTATATCTTACTTTCCAATGCAAATAAATAAAGTTAAATTTTAAAGAGACAAGAGATGGTCAGAATCAACCAGAAAAACAAGATCCAGCTATATATTGTCTTCAAGAAGCTCTTGTAACTATGAATACCAAATAAAAAGGATGGAAAAACATATACCCTATACAAACCTATCAAAAAAAGTGAGAATAATTATACTGAGCTCAAACAAAGCAGACTTTGAAGCTACGAAAGTTGTCAGGGATAAAGAAAGGCACTATACAATGATACAGGAGTTGTCTAAGAAAACAATAATCCTTTAGGAATTTAATGATGCACATTTTTCCAACAACACAGTGCAGAAAAATGCAAGGCCAAAATGGATAGAACTGTAAGAAGTAACAGAAGAATCCACCATTGGAGACTTGAATATATGTTTATCAAAAACAGACATATCTAAGAGGCAGGACTAACTGCACCTTCCATTAACTGAATGTAACTGACATCTAACGATGACTTCATTCAACAAAGCCAGAAGCTTCACCGAGATAGACCGAATTTGAGCCATAAAACACACCTTAACCAATTTAAAAGAACAGAAATCATATATTGTCTGCTCTGAGATCATAATGGAATTATGGAATTATGAACACAACATCAAAATTTGTGGGCCGAAGTGAAAACAGTGCTTGGAGGGAAATATATAGCATGAAGGCATATATAAGAAGAAAACTGGGGCTGGTTTTATGGCACAATGGGTGAAGTTGCCATCTGAGACACCAGCATCCCATACGGGTGCCATTTTGAGTCCCAGCTGTTTTATCTGCAATCCAGCTCCCTGCCAGTGGACTGAGAAAAGCAGTAGAAGATGGTTCAAATGCTTGGGCCCCTGCACCCACGTGGGAGACCCAGATAAAGAGCTTGGCTGCTGGCTTAGCCCTGGTCATTGCTGCCACTGGGGAGTGAATCAGCCAACGGAAGTACATGCCCTCTATAACTGCCTTTCAAACAATATATGAATCTCCAGAAAAAGAAAAAAGAAAGGTCTAAAATAAATTATCTAAGCTATCTTAGGAAACTACAAAAATAAGAGTAATTTAAACCCAAGCAAAAACTATAAAAATGAAACTGGAAATCAATAAAAATAAAAACAAATACTCAATAGATAGGAAAAAAACAAAATATGGTTCTTTAAAAGGGTTAATATGTTGATAGGGCTGTTCTCAGGCTAGGTATGAAAAAAAGAAGATTTAAACTTAATACTAAAAATAAATGAGGGGAGTCTCTATAGATTCTCCAAACATTAAAGAATAGCAAAGGAATACCATAGACAATTCTTTGTGCACAAATTTGAAAACTTGAAACGAAGTTGCACAATTTGTTAGCAGGTGCTATCCTCCAGAACTCACATGGAAAGAAATGGACAACCCAAAACAAGGTCTTTATTTGCTAAATAACTTGAGTCAATAATTAGTACTCTTTCCAGAATGGAAAGGAAAAGGCCCAAATGAGTTCTCTGGTTAATTTTAAGTAATTATTCCAGTTCTCTGCAATTTCTTTCATAGATCAAGTTTGTGAGACCAATGCCACCATAATGCCAGAACCAGACAAACCAAAGAAATTAGAAGAAAGCTACAGACCAACATTTCTCATGAACGTGGATGCTAAAGTCTTCAACAAAGTGGCAAATTGAATCTAACATTGCATAAAAAAGAACTCTGACCAAGTGGGATTTCTTCCAAGTATGTAAGGCTGGTTCAACATTTGAAAATCAACTGGTGTAATCCATCTTATCAACAGGTTTAAAAAAATGCTATGATCAGATCAATAGGTGTCAAAACAGGGATCAGTGTGATACGGTGACTAAGCAGTAAATGTGGAATAGAAGGGAACTAAATGAAGTGGATAAAGAATATTGGTTAAAAATCTACAGCAAACTTTATAAGGATGATTAACAAGCTTTTCCAGAACATGCTGAACAAGGCAAAGACTTCTTACTACTGAAATTCTAGTTGATGCATTAAGAAGTAATGTTATATCGACTGGGAAAGAACAAAACCTGTGTTTGCTCAGAGATGACATGACTGACTTTGTGGAAAATCCAAAAGAATTAACAAAAACCTCCTGTGACTAATAAGGCTGCTGGATATAAGTTTAATATACAAAAGTCATCTGCTTTTCTATATATCATTAAGAAGAAACAAAATTTTAAATTAAAAATATAATGCCATTTACATTAGCACACTACTTAAGTGAAATTTTTAGGTATAAATCTCCAAAACTATATATAACAAATACATATGGAAAATTATAAGACTGATGAAAGAAATCAAAGAAGAACTAAGTGAGTGAAGAGTTATCCCAGGTTCATGAACAGGATGATTTAATATTTTAAATGCCATTTCTTCCAAATTACTTATAGATTCAATGTAATTCCAACAAAAATCCAAGCAGTTTATCTTGTAGATAAACTGTAGATGTGCTGTTTGTATGTTTTTACAGAAGTTGACAAACCGATGCTAAAGATTATTTGTGGTGCCAAAAGCGTTGGAGAAGAACAAAGGTAGAGGACAGACACCTCGTCATGACTTCAAGACTCTCTATAAAGCTGGTAACCAAGTCTGTGTGGTATTGGCTGAAGAATTAACCAATAGTACAACAGAACAGAAGACAGCCCAGAAATAGATCCACATTTAGTTAACTGAACTTCGGCAAAGGAATGAGTGCAACAAAAAGAGAAAAGATAGTCTTTTAAACAAATAGTGTTGGAACAACCAGTCATGTACAAAATTATAATTAAAGAAAAGAATCTAGACACAGACACTCTACTTCACAAAAAAGGAACTCAAAGTGGATGACTGACTCACTATGAAACAAAATACCCACAGAAGTCCTGGCAGATGACATATGAGAGACCTAGACAGCCCTCAGGTTGGCAGGGACTTTTCACATACAACACCCAAGGCCGGATCCATGAAGGAAGAAGTTGGTAAGCTGAATGCCATCATAATTTACAATTTCTCCTCTCTAAGACACTGGCAGGAGAGCCAAAAAAAAAAAAAAAAAAACTACAGACTAAGAGAAAAAGTGTCTCTGATAAAGAACTGGTATCTAAGATGTAAAGAGACTGTGAGAACTTACAAAGAAGAAAACAACTTGATTTAAAAGCAGACCAAAGATTACAACAGTCATCACTCGAGATATACAGATGGAAAATAAGTATATGATAAGATGCTCCACAAACGTATCACCAGGGAAATGCAAATTAAAGCACTGAAATGCCTCTACACATCAGTTAAAATGGCCAACACCCACTACACTGACAACAACACATGCTAGCAAGGACATGAAGCCACAGGATCGCTTATTCATTGCTGATAGGAACCCACAATGCTAAAGACATCTTGGAAGGCACTCTGGTTGGTTTTTTACAAAAACAAACATACACTTATCACACACAACCCAGCAATCACGCCCCTTGGTGTTTACCTAGAGGAGTTGAAAACTTAGGCTCACACCAAAGCCTGTGCATGGATATTTACAGTAGTTTCAGTAACTGCCAAAACTTAGAAGCAACCAAGATGTTGCCTTCAAAAGGAGAATGGGTAAATAAGCTGTAGCACATCCAAATCTCACTGGGGTTATTATTTGGCACTAAAAGAATTTATCTAACAAGCTAACAAAGGACATGAAGGAAACAGAAATGCATTTGGCTAAGTGAAAGAGAGCCAACTGAAACGTCTATCAATATCCTGTATGATTCCAAGTATACAACATTCTGGAAAAGGCAAAACCGTGGGAATAGCAGAAACATCGGTGGTTGCCAGGGGTTGGGAGTGGTGGTGGAGGGAAGCATGAAGGCAGAACAAAGAATTTTTGTTGTTGTTGAGCAGTGAAAGCACCATGAATGTGATGTAATAGTAGATGTACGCCAGTATACATTTACCCAAATCTACAGCATCTGCAACACAGGCTATGAGTCCTGCTGTAAGCTGCTGGCTTGGGGGGATAATGAGTATCTGTTGTAGCAAATGTACCACTGAGTGAGGGATGTTGAAGCAGTGGGAAGCTGTGCATGTGAGCTGATGGGGGCTAGTGGGAAAGCTCTGTACTTTCCATTTTACTGTGCTGAACTTCAAACGACTCTTTAAATCATAAAGTATCACTGAAGAAATAGGATACACATTCTTGAAAAGGAAAAGGATTAATGGTAAAAGACTAAGGGACAAATTGAGGTAAAATAGGTCTCAAAAAAGATTCTAGCTGTTCAGCTGTCCTCCTGCAAGGCATGGCAATATTTATCCATTTTTATCTCGTCCCAGGGTACCAAAATGAAAGGGCATTGCTCTTTCAAATAATCCCACCCATCTCTGCCTAGGTCAGCCCATCACCATGGCGACGAGGCAAGAGCTTTGCTTGTGTCTGGACCAGCATTCACTTTGGTTACTCCGAAGATGCTCTTGGCAGTGTCTGGATGTCAGTCTTACAGGAATTGATTACTTCCCTCAATTAAGCAAAGCATTAGAAGAAATCATCTCTGGATTTGATCTTCATTCTGCTATCTTTTAAAAAAGATTTATTTATTTTTACTGGAAAGGCAGATATATAGAGAGGAAGAGAGGCAGAGAGGAAGATCTTCCATCCAATGATTCACTCCCCAAGTGACTGCAATGGCCAGAGCTAAGTCTGTCCAAAGACAGGAGGCAGGAGCTTCTTCCGGGTATCCTACACAGGTGCAGAGTCCAAGGATTTGCCCCATCCTCAATTGCTTTTCCAGGCCACAAGCAGGGAGCTGGATGGGAAGCGGGGCTGCCAGGATTAGAACCAGTGACCATATAGGAACCTGGCGCATTCAAGGCGAGGACTTTAGCTGCTAGGCTATTGCACTGGGCCCCATTCTGGTATCTTGAGAAAATGATTTGAGATTCTACTTTCTGCTAACTAAATGGTGGCAAAGAGGCCACCCAGTTGCTTCACACACATCAAGAAAACATTCTAAGGTTGAGTCATATTTGATGGCCAAATGCTTTGCTGAAGGCAGACCAATGGAATAATGACAGTGCAGAGCTGCTAATGACTCACCCCATTTCCAGCTACCTTTTCTTCCTTAGAAACACAACTATTCAGGAAGGCAACAGCTGAGGGGTCTTCAAAAACTTCTCAGAAGGACTGGTGCTGTGGTACAGCAGGTTAAGCTCCTGACTGCGATGCCAGCATCCCACATAGCATTAGGTGGAATCCCAGTTGCTCCACTTTCGATCTAGCTCCCTGCTAATACACCCGGGAAAGCAACAGAAGGCCGCCCAAGAACTTGATCTTTTGCTCCCATGAGAATGACCTGGATGGAGAATCTGATTTTGGCCTGGCCCAGCTCTAACCATTGTGGCTATTTGGGCAGGGAATCAGTGGATGGAAGATTTCTCCATCCTCCCTGTAACTGTCTTTCAGATAGGTAAAAATAAATGAAAAAAAAATGATCGCAAATATGTTTTGCAAAAGTTCACAGAAATACATTTGATGAAAAATTGCATGGACTTCAAAAAGCTTTTTGCACCAAGATAAACTTATTTTCTAATCCCATTTTCACACAAAGTTTTTTTTTTTAAAGATTTTATTATTATTGGAAAGCCGGATATACAGAGAGGAGGAGAGACAGAGAGGAAGATCTTCCATCCAGTGATTCACTCCCCAAGTGAGCCGCAACGGGCCAGTGCACGCCGATCCGATGCCGGGAACCAGGAACCTCTTCTGGGTCTCCCACGCGGGTGCAGGGTCCCAAAGCTTTGGGCCGTCCTTGACTGCCTTCCCAGGCCACAAGCAGGGAGCTGGATGGGAAGTGGAGCTGCCGGGATTAGAACCGGCGCCCATATGGGATCCCAGGGCTTTCAAGGCAAGGACTTTAGCCGCTAGGCCACGCCGCCGGGCCCCACACAAAGTTTTAAAAAAAATTATTTATCTATATGAGAAAGAGAGAGTGACAGCTCCTTTTCACAAGTTAGATCTCAAAATATCTATGATGGCGGGGATGCATCAGGGTTGAAGCCAGGTTCCCCACATAAGTGACAGGCCCCAATCACCTGCTGCCTTCCATGGTTTGCACTGGCAGATGGTTAGAATCCGGAGTTGGAGCCAGGAATTGAACCCAGATATTCTAATGAGTGGGCATCTAAACCACCCGGCTAACCACTGCTCCCATCTTTCTGCAAAAATTTTAAAGTGTTTCTGTATTAATCAGGAGAGTACATTTCCCTTGGGTGCAGGTGTGGTCAAGGGGGTTAGGTGATGCGGCTGGGCATCTCCAGGGAAGGCTCTGTGAGGGTGGCTTGACTGTACTCCGCAGGGGGTCCCTTTTGCCTCTCCGGCCTTCCTCTGATGGAGCTCCAGTGGTCAACTTGGACAATGAGTGACACCAAAATCAGTGTTGCATACAAGGGACAGTGGAGCAGAAGGGGAAAAGTCCCAGCCGTCTCCTGGCCCTGTGGTACAGCCACACCCACACCCACCTGCACTGTCTATCTCCAGCATCCTTTGGAAGACATACGTGCATCCTGTTGATCCCAAACGTAGTTCTTAATAGCGCTGGCATGGCTCACTTTGAGGTTCATCCTGACGTGTGTGGTGGGGTTTGGGCACAGAGCACAGATGGGACTCCCCACATGGAACCTGTTGCTTTCTCTTCCTATCTCCCACTCTGGAGGTCACTCTGTGGACAATAGGGCAAACGTGTTACAGTTCCAGTCTCGCTGGCTCCTCTTAGTGGAGCCCAGGGAAGTGGCTGGTGAAGGCTTTGGAAGTGGGCTCAAGGCCGCTGGGGCAAGGACTCCTAGGGAGGTAGGACCCTGGGGCAAGGCGTGGAAAATTCCAGTGGCAGATCCTTGAGGCCCTCTCTTCTCCCTGAGACCAAGGGCAGAGGAGCCTAATGTCCTGGCCCTTGAGCCACTGCCACTTGTTTCTCACTGTCTCATCTTCTCATGCTGGCCTTACCCGTCACAACTTGCTAATCCAGCAAATCCTGAAGCAGCCTAGTTAACAACTTGTTTAGTCTAACAGTCTTGTTAAAATGACCTAGTATAGCGTGAACTGTCATTTTTAATGCTACTCTCTTCTCTGCCTCATTAAGCAGGAGAATGGAACATTGACTCTCTGGCTAGCTTTCCTCCAGTAAGCTGCGACTTTATCAATAGTGTCCTCCTCTGCACTAGGGGCCGAGGCACACTGGGTCTGTCATTGGCATCCATTTCCCCACCCACTTGCTCTGCCAGAGATCAGAGTGTCCAGCCTGGGTGGCCCCACATTAGCAAACTAACCCAGCAGAACACCACATCCAGCTGGTACCTTCACCAAATCAGTGAGGGATGAGCCATGCCACAAAGAACCACACCTGCCACTCTGGAAGCCTGGCAAATCCTCCAGAGCAGCCGGTTCCAAATGCTCGTTTTGCCTGCAATGCTTCCAGAAAGATCATGCTGCTGGGGGCAGGCAGAGCTTGCGGGCTAAGGCCTAAGTCTTAGCCTCCACTCCCTCATCCCACTCACTTCCCATCCAACTTCCTGCTAATGTGTACCCTGGAAGAAGCAGGTCATGGCCCAACTACTTAGGTTCCTGCCACCCATGTGAGTGGCCCAGATGGAATTTCTGTCTCTTGTGTGTGGTCTGGCCCAACTCTGGCTGTTACAGGCATTTGGGTAATGAATCAGTAGATGCAAGATCTCTTGGTCTCCTCCCTGCCTTTCATGTGAAAATAAATAAATATATACATAATTTTTAAATTTATTTTTATTGGAAACGCAGACTTACAGAGAGAAGCAGTCACAAATAGAAAGATCTGCAATGGCTGGAACAGAGCTGATTTGCAGCCAGGAGCTTCATCCACATCTCCCATGCAGGTGCAGGATCCCAAGTCTTTGGCCCATCTTCCACTGATTTCCTAGGCCACAAACAGGGAGCTGGATGGGAAGTGGGGCAGCTAGGACGTGAACCAGCACTCATAGAGAATATTGGTGCTTGCACAGGATTAACCAGATGAGCCCACATGTGGGTCCCACATAAATACTTTTTTATTTATTTATTTATTTTTAAAGATTTATTCATTTTATTACAGCCAGATATACACAGAGGAGGAGAGACAGAGAGGAAGATCTTCCATCCAGTGATTCACTCCCCAAGTGAGCCGCAATGGGCCGAGGCACGCCGATCCGATGCCGGGAACCTGGAACCTCCTCTGGGTCTCCCACGCGGGTGCAGTGTCCCAATGCATTGGGCCGTCCTCAACTGCTTTCCCAGGCCACAAGCAGGGAGCTGGATGGGAAGTGGAGCTGCCGGGATCAGAACCGGCGCCCATATGAGATCCCAGGGCTTTCAAGGCGAGGACTTTGGCCGCTAGGCCACGTCGCTGGGCCCTATTTATTTATTTTTTAACAAGAAAGGACCCTGGGGGCCCAGCACAATGGCTCATCTTCCCTCTCAGAAGTGTGGAGATTCCATATGTGTGCCGGTTTGTGTCCTGGCTGCTCTTGGTTCCTGGCTTCAGATCGGATCAGCTCTGGCCATTGTAGTCAGTTAAGGAGTGAACCAGATCTTTCTCTGTAAATCTGTCTTTCCAATAAAAATATACAAATCTAAAAAATAGTCCTGGATTCCATTTGCCTCTCATTCCCACTTTCTGTCTCCTGGTCACCTCAAGGTTTCTTATGCAGTCTCTTAATGATTATTATTGATGATATTACATGATTATTTTACACATTAGATATTCTTACACTACACCAATATTTATATATAAGTTGTTGTTCTGGCTACTTATCATTTTTTTTAAGTTTTATTTATTTTTATTACAAAGTCAGATATACAGAGAGGAGGAGAGACAGAGAGGAAGATCTTCCATCCGATGATTCACTCCCCAAGTGACCACAACGGTTGGTGCTGCGCCAATCCGATGCCGGGAACCTGGAACCTCCTTCGGGTGTCCCATGCCGGTGCAGGGTCCCAAAGCATTGGGCCGTCCTCAACTGCTTTCCCAGGCCACAAGCAGGGAGCTGGATGGGAAGTGGAGCTGCCGGGATCAGAACTGGCGCCCATATGGGATCCCAGGGTGTTCAAGGCGAGGACTTTAGCCGCTAGGCCACGCTGCCGGGCCCTGTTCTGGCTGCTTATATAATGAACTTCAATGGCGACACAGCCTATTGTAGTTGACTGTCATTACTTACAACAAACTCTGTAATTGTAACAAGCTTTGCTTTTCTGTTTCGCTTATACGCACACCTGACTGACCAGCACAGTAAAACAAAACAAACAAAAAAACCCACAAAACAGCCAAGGCCTAGCCTAAGTGATTTGTAAGTTTCCTTCCAGCTCTCAAGTTCAATGGCTCCTCCACCTTCCTCCAAACCCCCTTCCAGATTCCAGGTCTGAGCTCTGAGCCTGTTCCCTCCCAACGCCCTTCCTTTGCCCCTCCACAGTGGGTCAGGATTCCTGCCCCAGGTACATACGGGGTGTCCTGAGCTGTACTATAGCACTCCTCATGTTAGAGTGTAATAGAGTGCATAGTAACTTGTGGGCTCCTTGCCCAGGAGTCCTGGGAGGCCGGAAGTCAATCTCCAAGGATATGCATCCAGCAAGGGTTCCCTGAGCTGGGAACACCAACAGGACCCATTGGAGTCAGACACCATCGACCCCCGTGGGCTCTGGCCTGGTAAAGACACCTGTTCTCCTAGGACTCCCCAGGGAACTTGTTGGAATGGCCTTGGTCCTCCTGCCTGCACTGAGAAGTGGTCTTTGGATACATATACCATCAGGATGCATGTAATTTATCTAATCACAGCAGTTTTTATTTGTTTATTTTTAAAGATTTATTTTATTTTTATTTGAAAGTCAGGTATACAGATCGGAAGAGAGACAGGAGGAAGATCTTCCGTCCCCAAGTGGTTGCAACGGCCAGAGCTAAGCCTGTCCAAAACTAGGATCATGGAGCTTCATCCAGGTCTCCCGCGTGGCTGCAGGGTCCCAAAGCTTTGTGCCAAACTGGACTGCTTTCCCAGGCCACAAGCAGGGAGCTGGATGGAAAATGGGGCTGCTGGGATTAGAACCGGCGCCCATATGGGATCCCGGTACGTTCAAGGCGAGGACTTTAACCGCTAGGCCACGCCACCGGGCCCTTTTCACAGCAGTTTTTAAGGAAAAATAAATGTTTCTTTTTTATGATGATAGACCCTCAGGTTAATGTAGCTTTTTGAATTCATGTTGCTTAGCAGAAGATCCCTCGCCTTCTCTGGGCTCGTGGGGTGAAGGTGAGGTCCGACTTGTAAAACATGACGCATGGTGTGATGGGACCACTTGCTGCACACATCGCAGCCAGCCACAGAGGGTGGTGAGCCCAACCACACCACGCTCCCCACCCTGCCACAACACAGCTTCTGGCAAGGCCGCTGACAAGGAAAGCTGAAGTAAAGGGTGAGACACACAGGGACACAGGTAACATGACAGCCTTGGGACAAAATATACCTACCATACGCACGAAAACAGGACAAGACACCACAGGCTAAGCAACAGTGGCTGTGTGTGCCCAGGGGAAGTTATGCTCAATTCTCCATCTGCGTCTCTAAACTTCCAGTCTTTTCTCTAATGACTTCAGGGCTACAGAGCAGGTGGTGGTTTAACCTACCACTCACAACACTGGCGTCTGTATGCTGTTTTCTACTATGTCTTTATAAGGGCTGTGGGAGTCAGGGCTTACTGTTCCACCCACTTTAGAGAAGAAAGAGGGACAACTGGGGGGGGGTGAGTTTCTCTGCTGGTGCAGCAAGAGCTGCGTTAGATGCTGGGCAGTCTGGCTCGGTGGGTAGACAGTTGTCACCATGCGCTAGTGCCCTTGCCAAAGTCAAACGAGGGGGTAGAGGAAAGGAGGTGCAGTGCTGAGCCTCGCTTCCCTGCCCACAGGGACTCCTTTACTGGCCAAAGGCATGGGCTCCGATTCCACTTCCAGCCTGAACAGGAGATGGGGCAAAATCCTCGGGTGACAGGGACCAGCCAGGGAAGCCAGTCTTCAGGGACTATCTTCTCACTGTGTCACCTCAGGGCTCCGCCAGTGCGGGGAGGGCATGCTACCTTCCCCGCACTGTGGGGAGCGGGGTGCTGAAGCTGCTCCCCCAATAGGAAAGCCGGAATAGGAGGGGCCGTTGCAAGATGGCAGCTGGCCCAGGGCCAGGAGGCAGAGCTGGTCTCACCAGCAGGTAAACAGGAAGTCACAGGGATAGGCTAATGCCCTCGCTATGATTACTGGCCTATCACATAGCACCAAGTGGACCCACGGGGAGAAGTGATTGGTGGAGAATGAGATAAAAGTAGCCGGTAAAAGCTAGGCGGGGAAACTGGGACGAGGGCAGACGAGACCAGGACGGATGGCAGACTGGGACAGACAGAGAGACTGGGACAACAACAGGCAGACTGGGACGAAGACGGACGGACAGACTGGGAGAAGAAGAACGGGCAGGAGGAAGGGTGCCGGAGAGAGAAAGTAGAAAGGAGGGATACAGACAGAAGCAGTAAAAGCAGTATGGAGAAAGACGAGAAAGACGGAGAGAAAGTCCGGGGGGCGACAAGGAGAAAGATTGGGGAAAGAACGAAGGCCGGGCGGCAAGAAGGGTGGCAGAGAGAGAGCTGGAGAAGCGGCAGAGGAAAGTTTAGACCAATGGGGTCAGGAGCGGCGGAGATAAGGATTTAAACGCAGCCGCTTTTGGCAATGAGGGGTCCGGTTGCGGTTCCGGCTTTTCCCAGACCCTCAAGGGTTTGCACCATCTTTTTAGTGTCGCTGCGGGACAGCGACACCGCACCAGATTCATTGCTACAGCGGCAAGAAGCCCACTCACTAACACTCCCAGCACAGCCAACCTTGCACACCAGTGCGCACACAGCAGGTGCACATGTCCAATCTAAAATGTGCTGATTGCAAGCAGCTTCACCCTGCAAGGGCCCCCTGATGGCCACTCGTGACTGATACTCCCAGCTGTCTGTACAGAAACCTATGGGTAGGGCAGTGGCTGGAATCCAAGACACGAGAGGAGCACCAATAAGGACAGTTCCAGAACAGGGAGGACAGGCCCTGCTGGAATTGAGCAAAGTCACATGAGTCAGCAAACTAAAGCAAGCCCTCCCCACATCCTCGGGCCAGGCCAATGGAGGCATGTGTGAGTAGCTGGGGAGGCAGAGAGATTCCTTGAACACAACCTCACACGAGAGATCAGAAGGTGCTGATGGGCTTAAGAGGAATCCATTCCCAACAGGTCCTGACTCAACACAGGGCTGATTCTAGGCTCCAGTTCCTGATGCTACAGCCCAGAAGGCTGCAAAGAGGGCTCCAGCAAGGGGCTTCCCACAACCCAAGTGTGATACCTGGCTCCTGGCTTCAGCCTTACTGATCTAGACTGTCACAGGTAGCCTGTCACAAGGGGGTTGGAGGTGGGGGACTGAACCAGGAAAGGGGAAGTTCCTTTCTCTCGGATGAATAAATAAAAGCAAAGGTACCAGTGGGGCAAGCAAAGAAATCAGTCAACAAGAGTTAAGCCCTGAGTTGGAGCCTAATCATTAGGGCTGATGCCTGAGGAACTGGCCCCAGTGGTATGCTCTCTGACCCCCGTCCCACCCTAGGGGACATGGCCGCAAAAGGTCCCCTCACTTACTTTCTCTGGAACAGGACCACAGGGTCGGCAAGCAAGTCTGTAATGTCAATCTTACTGCCCTTCTCGATGACGTCTGGATGCTTTCGCACCAACAGCCAGCCGATGTGGGAGAAGAAGAAGCCGCGGCGGGAGTTGTGGGGGTCGGCGTCCGTCTCCGAGTACTTGTGGTGGGCCCGGTGATCTCTGGACCACTGGAAGATGTCATTCTGCAGAGAGAATGCAAAGCTTAAGAGAGAAAAAAGGAAAAAAAAAAAAAAAAAAGAATGCCCAGGGCCAAGCCTTCTGGAACATTCTTAGCCTCCTCCTCCTCCCCAACTGACCCTGCTTTCCCTTCACAATCCTCAACCACGTCTTCCCTAGAGCTCATCTGGGTGGTGTGCATTGGAACAAGAGTAAACCCTTGGGGAGCAGGGACAAGGGTAGAGACCTGTGCTGTAGAGACCACACCTGCTGGGAACCAGCAGTGAGCAGGCCTGAAAGCAAGCTCTGGTGGGGCTGTCAGCTCCACTGACAGTTTACCACAGGAACAGCTAAGCTCAGTCTGATGGGGATGCCTTAGCTGACAGCGGGGCACCCTTGAGGAAGGGCCAGTCTTGGTGTTGGATCTTGCTGCCTCCTTCTCCCACTTCGAAGTCCTTCAAACCCAACTCAGAGCCAGCACGAAACTGCTAAGCTGGAAGCCCAAAGGGTTACTTCCCGAATCTCTGCAAAATGCCCAAGCACAGATGAGATGGCTTTAGGGTTGCTCCAAGGCAGTGCAACAGAAAGGGATGGGGGAGGGAGGTGTAACTTGGGCTTCTTGCGGGACCTGGTATGTTCAGCAGGACCCACCTAGAGAAGCAGTGACGCTCAGGGCACTGCCCAAGGAACCATTCCCACAGACTGTGCTGCCCATGAAGGCACAAAGCATCACAGGTCAGCCGCACCCGCCAAGCACGCAGAGCGTAGAAGTGACAACCCTACCAGTCCCTCGTGGTGGGAGACTGGGAGGGTGCACGGGACAAGAGGGCCCTGGGTGGGCTATGGAAGTCACTGATGCTGGTCTCAGAGGAGGGGGCTTCTCTCTGACTGCCCTGCTCTTATCATCTTTCTCTTGTGTCTGTCTCATCATCTATTTCCTTAAGCGCACGTTGCCTCCCTCTCCAATCCTGTTCCTGCTGCTGCAGGCAGTGGTAGCCCTGAGTAACAAGGCAGAAAGACAAGTAATACAAGTTCCTAAAAAGCACAGACTTTTAGATTTGAATACAATGACAGGGAATATTGGGCTGTCTTTGCAAGGTGAAGATTACAGCCTGTCTCAGTACAATAAAGGAAAGGTTTTTAGATTTTGCTAGTGTATTTAGACATAGTGGTTGGAAGAGAGAAAGCATTTTATTATTTTTATTATGGAGTTTGGAGCTGGGAAAGCATTTCAAATGTTAATCAAGATCACTTTGGTCCAAAGAAGGGCCCTTTCGCATTTGTTTTTGGCTTTTATTGCAGTGCTCATCTGAAGATGATACAGGAATAAAGGAAAATATTCTGCTCTCCCTTAATTACAAATGGCTAAATGATGGCTCAGGGGACACTGCCTCAAGTTTACCTAACAAGTTAAAACAGCAATGGCACAAAGATGGCACTCCTCCACTCACATTCCCATCCACAACATGCTGCCCTCATTCCCCAAACGTATCGGGAAAGTCTTTAGACAACTTTCTCTTTTACCTTGTTAAAAGAATATGCAAGCTCTTTAATGAACACTGTACAAGACTCTAAATGAAGAGTTCCAAAAGCTGGAAACATTAGTCCCACAAAATTGAGCCTACCACAAGAAGGAAAGTGTAAAACAAGGAAGACAAGTTGGACACACGCATCTGCTTCAATCACTTTTGCTGGATTCCTTCCCCCGTCGAAGCCACTTGACTGAAACAGGGTAATGAGGCGAGGGCTGTGGCCACCACCCAAACAAGCCTACCACAGAGCCCAGCTTCCTCTAAGACATTGTCTCTAAGTCATTGTTCTCACTGTAAAGTTGAGACCGATGGGGCCCGGCAGCATGGCCTAGCAGCTAAAGTCCTCGCCTTCAACACCCCGGGATCCCATATGGGCGCTGGTTCTAATCTCGGCAGCTCCACTTCCCATCCAGCTCCCTGCTTGTGGCCTGGAAAAGCAGTTGAGGACGGCCCAATGCATTGGGACACTGCACCCGCGTGGGAGACCCAGAGGAGGTTCCAGGTTCCCGGCATCGGATCGGCACAGCACCGGCCGTTGTGGTCACTTGGGGAGTGAATCATCGGATGGAAGATCTTCCTCTCTGTCTCTCCTCCTCTCTGTATATCTGACTTCGTAATAAAATAAATAAATCTTTAAAAAAAAGTTGAGACCAATGAAAACAGTGACTACAGAAACAAGATGTGAGTCAACAGAAGGAAGCAATATCCTCATGTTTCCCCATGAGAGTGTGGGGAGGGAGCAGGGGAACAAGGAAAAGAACCAACTGTGACCAGCATCTGTGTTTGATGACAAGGTTGGGTACCTCAAGTGTGCCCAGTGGCAGTCAGCACTGAGGCCTAGAGAGAGGATGCCTGGCTACCAGGGAAGTGACTCCTGAGCCTGGGCATTCTGCCCATGTATGTCTGCTGGGGGATACATTTTGATGAAGGTGTGATGCTCGGCTCAGTAGCAAATCCTGAAGCCTAAATATTTACACATCCCAACAAGTCAAGTAAAGAATGATTAAGTTTGCTGGGCCCGGCGGCATGGCCTAGCGGCTAAAGTCCTTGCCTTGAAAGCCCAGGGATCCCATATGGGCGCCGGTTCTGGTCCCGGCAGCTCCACTTCCCATCCAGCTCCCTGCTTGTGGCCTGGGAAGGCAGTCGAGGACGGCCCAGAGCTTTGGGACCCTGCACCCGTGTGGGAGACCCGGAAGAGGTTCCTGGTTCCCGGCATCGGATTGGCGCGTGCACCGGCCCGTTGAGGCTCACTTGGGGAGTGAATCACTGGATGGAAGATCTTCCTCTCTGTCTCTCCTCCTCTCTGAATATCCGGCTTTCCAATAATAATAAAATCTTTTTTTTAAAAAAAAAGAATGATTAAGTTTGCAGCTTGTGAGTTTATACATAACAAAGTTCTGGCAGGTCATAGCCTACCTCTTGACCCCTTGACCTTCCCAAGTGGAAACTTGCCACGTGTTTACCGAAGGTTGCTGAGAGAGGACTGCAGTATTCAACAGGGTACACTGGTACCTAGAGTGCCAGGCAGGACTGAGGCATGGGCAGGTGGGTAAGACGAGGGGCCAGAATGAAGAAATCAGGAATGTATAGCTCAGGCGCTGGTTGCCTTTTCCGAGGGGCCATGCTGTGGCCCCACTTTGTGATGTCCAATGGACACACAAGGCAAGTCACGCGTAAACTGCAATTGCTCTGAATAGCCACATTTAAAAAAAATAATGAAATTAGCTTTAATGTGGTTGACTTAATGTAACATATGCCAAGTCTGCATACCGGGGAGCACACATCTAACTTGTAGCTTGCACAGTTCTCACTGTGTGTGTTACACTTCCACTGTAAAAGCTTTCTGCAGTTCAGTAGTGCCTACTGGTGAGTATGAAATTGCCACAAACCCTATGAAGGCCCAATGAATAATACATATCATCTTAACATTGTACATATCTTTGAATGTGACAATTCATTTTCCAGAATTTATCTTGAGAAATATTCAGGGTTGTGTGCAAAGAGCTAACCACAAGGATGCCCAGTGTAGTGAAAACTTGGAAAAACCCGGAATTTCCACATAAGAGGATTTCATTAAGTATCTAATGATACGTTAATTAATTAAATGCTATTCATGCATGTATCCATATATACGTAAAAAGTTTACACATGGAACAGTCATTTAGCCAAGCAACTAAGATGCTTTTAACCTTTTCCGGTCTCTCCATCTCTCCTTTTCTTTTTGCTCTTCTAATAAAATGAATATTATATATATGTATGTATATGTGTATATGTAAAACCAAATGGAATGATAATTTGACACAGCAGGCAAAGTGCTACTTGGGGAGCAAGCAGAGTGGTATAGCTGGCTAATCTTCAACTTGCAGTGCAGGCATCCCATATTGGTCACCAGTTCAAGCCCTGGCTGCTCCAGTTCTGATTCAACTCCCTGCTAACGTACTTGGAAAGACAGCAAAGGATGGTCTGAGGCCTTTGGGCCGTGTGGGAGACCTGAAGGAAGCTCCTGGCTTCAGATCAGACCAGCTCTAGCCATTGCAGCCATTTGGGCAATCATCCAATAAATGGAAAATCTTTCTGTCTCTCCCTCTTTCTCTGTGACTCTGACATTCAAGTAAAATAAATGAATATTTTTAAAAAATAAACACATACAGTGCGTGCTACTTGGGATGCCTGAATCCCATGTCAGAGTGCCTGGTGTGAGTCCTGGCTACTCTGCTTCGGACTGATCCCTCTGCTAATGTGCACCCTGGGAAAGCAGCAGATGATGTGGGGGACCTCTGCTATGTACATACGTGCGAGACCCAGACAGAGTGCTGGGATCCCAGCTCCTGCCCGGCTCACCCCTGGCTGTCGCAGGCTTTTGAGGAAGGAACTAAAAGATGGCAGATCTTTGTTTGCCTCTATATGTCTGTCTGTGTATGACTGTGTGTGCACCTAGTTTTCAAATATTATGAAAATATTTTTTAAAAAAGCAGCCCTTCAAAAAGATAAACAGTATTTACATCTCACATCAAATTGCCCACCTTCAGCTCCTGCTAATGCAAATCCTGGGAGGCAATTGTGATCATTCAAATAATTCAACTCCCACCTCAACATAGGAGGTCTGAGTTGACTTTAAGCTTTTGACCATTGTAAACATCTGGGAAGTGAACCAGCTGGTAGAATTAAACTCATGCACACTCTCTCTCTCCCTCTCACTCCCTCGTTCTGGTAAGTACGCTTTTTAAAAATTCTAGGGGCCAGCATTGTGGCATAGTGGATAAAGCTACCTGTAATGCCGGCATGTGAACTGAGGTGGCAGTGTATACACTTGAACCCATCCTACACTGGGTACCTTTATGCCATCACTGTTCATCATGGATCACAGCCCTCGAAGGGGTCCCCGCTGAGACAGCAGATGTACATGCAGATGACATGGTAATTCCAGGGCAGCCTGAGTGTGGTCTACTTCCAAGCTTGTCCCTTCCAAGAGATCGGATCATAGACCCACCACGGGGTCGCACCCAGCTCCTGAAATCAGCCGATTTTGTGGCTGCCAAAGCTCCCAAGTAGAGAACCTACAGGGTGGCCCTGAAACACAGCCATAGGCAATTCTGATTGTGCATGCACTACACTTCATTTCCACTGAGCGGTGAGAAGCAAACCAGGACCAACCTGGCAACACGTCAGCTGGAACAGTCAGGTTTTAGAGTACAAAGTACTTATGGATACATGTGGCGCCCCCCGCCACGCGCCTGAGAGTGGGGCATGGTGGGTGAGTGCCATGCCTTCTGGGAAAGCGGTCACTCTGTGGAAGTGGTCTAACAGGGAAAGATGTGGCTGCCACTTCTTGGGAACCCTACGGCCCATTGGAAACAGACTTCACCTCCGTCTCTGGGGTTCAAACTTAATCTCCTTCAGCTCAGATGCCAACACTGTGTCACTGGCATGGTGAGGAACACAGGGGCTTTCCTCATTGCTGACACTGGGTCAGCACTGATTTCCCTTTAGATAACATTGACAATCCGGAAGAACAGCGCAGAAAGTCCCCCCAGGAGGGCCCTGGCAGCATTCAGCAGCACCTGGCAAAGTCACTTTGGGAGGACAAGTTGCCACCTGTCACGTCACCTTCCTTGTGGCGCTCAGCTTGCTTGCATTGGGTTTTAGAAGCTGAGAGAGGATTGAAAAGCTGGTCTTTGTGGTTTATTTATTTATTTGTTTGTTTGTTTGAAAGGCAGATATACAAACAGAAGGCGAGGCAGGAAGATCTCCCAGCTGCTGGTTCACTCCACAAGCAGCCGCAACGGCCACAACTGAGCCATTCCGAAGACAGGAGCCAGGATCTTCCTCTGGGTCTCCAAAGCAAGTGCAGGGTCCAAAGTCTTTGGGCCACCCTCGACTGCCAGAGTCTCCTGCCTTTTCTAACAGCGCAGGAACCCGAGGGCCTGGCTGCCTGGCTCTTACTTTCTACTCCATGAACGCAGACTTGCAGTGCAGCTCCTCCTGCACCTGCGGCTGGCTGCTGGCCGCCTGGGCTGGGAGCACCTTGTCTGTCACTGCTGGTGCTCCATGTCAGCGCTGTCCCTCCAGATGCCTGTCTGGCATCGCTTTCTAGGTTTCTCAGTCTGCCCGAGACTGTTTTGCATTTTCGGGTGACTTCTTCCCCAGCTGCCTTCATTTGCATTCTCCCTAAATTACATCTTGTTGTGATCATTTATATTCATATTGCCAACCTCTTTAGTTCCATCTGTGCTACTTCTCTGTCGTCAATAGTGTCTGCTGTATCTCTTCATTTAGTGCCAGCCGGAGGTGTTATTAACAAAACACGAAAACCTGGTACCTAGTCATTAAGGAAGATGCTTTAATACAGGCCCCTGCCACCCACGTGGGAGAGCGGGATGAAACTCTCTCTTTTCCTGTCACTCTGACTTTTGAACAAATAACAACAACAACAACAACAAACCAAAGGGACTTCAAAAGGGAACGAAATCAATGACTTCACTAAGCCAGGGTCACAATCACCCTGGCAGATCACGGCCCATTTCTTTGCTTTCCCAGCTTTGTGTCATTCTGGAGTCCAGGGATGCAAGCGACTGCACTCTTCCCCACTAAGGCTATTGTATGCTACTGTGGGAGGTGACGCCATGTGGGCCTACAGCTCTGCCCTTCACACAGGTTCAGGTGACACTTTTACAAAACACTAGATCCACGGAGCGCTGGAGTGTCCACTGGGAAACTGTGGGAATTCTAAGATCCCACTGGACATGAAAGCACCAGCAGAGGAAGGAATGCAACCGATGCCCGGCCAGCACTGCCCTAGAAGGTATCCAAGAGCTATCTGTTCAATGAAATTTTCCCCCAAAAAAATCACAAATGGAGACACTGAAGATGCAGCATGATTCAAATCAGATTCTTCTTAAAAATACCTTTTAAAGCTCTTCAGCCCTTTTGCATGTATTTAACAATCATGGAGTGTTATTGTACACAGCAGGTGCTAGAATATAGAAGTGAATGGGGCAGGATGCAGGTTCTCGTTAGAGGGAAAAGATCTTTTTGTCATTATAAGCTCCACACTTTCCTTCATTGTCTCATCCTTTCCGCATCTCCAATAGGTAAACAGTACGGTCCCCTCTTGGCAGATAGAGGCTCTGAGGCTTGCACACAGGCCACAGCCAGCAAATGACCCAGCCGAGAGTCTATTCTAGGACCTGCACACTTCTCCACAATGCATATGCTCCCCAAGAGTCACAGCTGGCTAATCAGTTATGTGATGTTTCGTTAAAGAAGTTTAGGATTTCAGAAACTAAGTTGCAAACAAATAGTTTTTTCACCTGGAACAGCAAATACATATATTTCTTATATACATATAAGACATACATATTTCTATATATGTCTTAGGCTATCATTTGCACGTCATTTATCTTGTAAAAAAATCATACAGATATTTTATTACTGCATGAGCGTGCAATTGGATATGAGATGTAGGAAGTTTCTTGAACAAAACATAAGAGAAAGGTCATATGTTAAATGGCATCTAAGACCAAGTCTAAGGTTTCTAAGTTACAATAAACCAGTCCAACCATGAAAAACGGGTGAAGTCAAAATAAAGTACAGGGCGGCTCACGTGGCTGATGGCAAACAAAAGAACCTGGGATCAGGAAGCTGCCAGCACTCCGCTGGGCATAATAGCTGCTTATTACATGCTGGCACTAATCCCCGACTGTGCTTGAATTATAACCACCACATACCCATGCCACCAATTGTTTCCCTAATTGAGCAATTGTGTTCTCTCTCCTTCTTTTTATGAAAGCTCCAACAACTACACAAGGGGCATCTCCACTGGGAAATGAATTCTTAGCTACAAGAGCACTTAGACAAACAGCCAGGGTTAAGCCATGTTGTAAGAATGGGAGACCCATTGCTTGGTGCCACGTGCAGGGTCTTGCGTCCCCTCCGCACCCTACCCTTCCCTTCACTCTGAGGCAGTGTTAGGAATCGCCTCCCTTCCCCGTGGGTGAAAATGCCCAGGGCTCAGGCTCCTCTGCACTCAGACATGGACAGAAACTTGGAAAACAGGCTGCTTCCCCTCCACCCTGCCTGGGCCAGGTAAGAACCTGGGAAAACATTGCTCTGTAATCCTGCCAAAATCCCAGCGAGCAAGAAAAGTGCCCCAAGTGGTAGGGACTATCCTCAAGGAGATGGACTCTCCCTTAGTTGGTCTTGACCCTCTAGCTTATTTTCAGAGTTCCCTATAATTTTCAATGGCTCCATCGCTCTCCTGGGAATGGGGCTATAGTCTTATTTTCACAGATGAAAGAGCTGGAGGGCAGAAAGTGGTGGATTCACAACTGGCAATCGTCAGAGCAAGATCTCAGAGTCTTCTGACAAAGACCAGTCTTTCGCACCATCACCTGGTAGGACAAGAATGTATTTTTGAGGAGCCCTGGCTTCACAGTTTGGCTAACCTGCCTGGATATAACATTTTTAAGCCTTGTGAAGCCTCAGTTTCCCTACCTGTAAAGTGGGGATACATCCAACATCTTGCCCATGTTGCTGTGAGGCTTGGATGCAGTACAATTACAGCATACCCAGCTCAGGACTTGGCCCCTGATTAGGATGTTGGCTCTGGGATAAATGTTTCAGGATATATCTATAGTAGGGCCTCTAGATGGAGTCTCCTTTCCCCCTCCATAGTTCGTATACCTTGGCGAGGGCACAAGACAAGAGGGTCTTCCATCTAAAGCTGAAAGATTAAAACCTTGGAGCAGACTGGGCCTGCTTGGGGCCCAAGCACTGAATCTAGCTAGGATGGAAGTAAGTGAGCATCTGCCCATGCTTCCCCCTCCTGTCACATGGAGTCCCCGCCAGGGAGACCTTCTGTTCCTACCTGGAAAGCCATGGAGTTGGCAGCGGCCAGGAATATCCTCAGAGGCAGCTTGGCCTTGTAGGACCTGTGGCTCCACAAGCGGTGGGCTCCAGCAGTCACGCCCAGCGCGGTGGTCAGGAAGCAGAAGTAGCCTGCAAGACACAAGAGGGGGAAGGTCAGCCAGCTCCCCCAAGCCCTTCCACAGTCCCACGCTCTGATCTTCCTGCACGGAGTCCCATGCCAACGGATGGCAGGGCAAGATTCTACAAGGAGAAGAAGGAGAGTAACTTGAGATGGCACAGTTTTTGTGTTTTCAGTACCAGACAGGAGCAGAAGACAACTTGAGGCAAGTCAGACCTTTACATAGCTCTTTGGTTTTTACACCGAACAAGTCTTTTCTTTGCCAATGTTTCCGGCCAGGCTTGATGCAAAGTCGCAACCAGCTAACAGAGCACCTGCCGTGTGATCTGACACATCCACTATCAGTGGAGCTGAGAAATGTCTGCACCATCTCTGATGGGCACCCACACCTCCAGCAAGGAAGACTGATCAGAACCAATGGCAATGAGGGTCCAGCTGACAGCAGGAGGGCAGAGCTTTGCTGTGGAGACTCGTGTTCCAGTGGGTGGCATGAAGATGGCCGGGGGTAGCAAGCAGGGAGTATCTTTTCTTTTCTTTTAATTTATTCAAGGGTCAGAATTACAGAGAGATAGGGAGAGAGAAAGAGCGGGATAAAGGGACTGACCCTCCCACTGGCTCACTCCCCAGATGGCTGAAACAGCCAAGGCTGGGCCAGGCTGAAGCTAGGAGCTTCTCCCAGGTCTCCCACATGGGTGGCAGGGGCCCGAGATGACTTGGGTCATCTCCCACTGCTTTTTCCAGACCATGAACAAAGATCTGGATTGGAAGTAGAGCAGCCAGAACATGAAACAGTGCCCATATAGGATCCACTATGCCACAACATCGCCCCCAAGGATTGAGTTTCTCACCATTACGCTCCTCTGTGCCTCTGGGAGACATCAAGTACATTTTGTCTATTAATTTGCACCCTGTATCATCTCATCTAAGTGCAAAAGCTAGCTGCTTCCCTTCTTGGGGAAGAGCTTTAAGCAGCAATGATCTTCACAACCACTTTCAGAGTTTGCTACCTGCAAGATCCTCCATAAAGAATGGCCTAAGAATGAGCATTTGCCTGCATGTCCATCCCCAGTGTGGTGTGTGAATGGTCCCAAGCCAGTGTGGGCATTGGGGGAGCTGCTGCAACCCCTCTCTGGAAGACTCACTGGGGGAACTTGGGTGCCCCCACACCGTTTTTTTAAAGATTTATTTATTTTTATTACAAAGTCAGATATACATAGAGGAGGAGAGACAGAGAGGAAGATCTTCCATCCAGTGATTCACTCCCAAAGTGACTGCAATGGCTGGTGCTGTGCCGATCTGAAGCCAGGAGCCGGGAACCTCTTCCAGGTCCCTCACATGGGTGCAGGGACCCAAGGCTTTGGGCCGTCCTCGATTGCTTCCCCAGGTCGCAAGCACAGAGCTGGATGGGAAGTGGAGCTGCCAGGATTAGAACCGGCGCCCATATGGGATCCAGGCACGTTAAGGGTGAGGACTTTAGCTGCTAGGCCACAGCGCCGGGCCCATCCCACACCATTTAAAAGGAGCATAATATTGCCTCTTCCAGAAGTCCTTGATCTTGATCTCAGTCTGTATTTATGCGGTTCTAGAAACAAGACTGAGCCCCAGCCCTAAGATGAATGAGTCCCTGGATACCTGTGGTTTTCGCGAACTTGACATATCATCCCTTACTTGAAAGGTTGGAAATGATAAACAACAAACAGCAGTTCACCTGCCAACCATGGAAAGCAGCAGTAAATACAAAGCTTTCGCCTTCTCCGCGATGGCAACTTCACCTTGGTCAGCAGTGCATGAAAACAGTTACTTTCCATGTCATCCCTGACCTTTGCGTCCCTTCTAAATCATTTCTGTTTCAACTGTCAAGCAGTGAGAGAACAAGTAAAATGCAGAATAGAAAAGTGCAGTGTGATTGGCCAGTGGACGATGACACTGGACCTTGGGTGCAATCAGATAAAGTCCAAGGCTTCATGGAAAGCATTAGTCAAAATGGAATTATTCCAATCATGGTTTCCAGGCAGGCCCTTACCACAGACTATGGTCTCTTCTTGTCCTTTCTGGAATTCCCAGCAGTTTAGGCATCATACACATGGTTGCTCTGCCCCTGCCTGGGGTAGTTACAATGGGGCATTGCACACTGGTGGCTTTGCGTTTCCATGATCTTTCTTTTGGTGGCAAGAATGTAGCCTTGCAGCACAGGCCTAGCCTAGTCCAGTGTCCCATTTTCATGGGACATCAGACATGACCCAACTCTCAGGTTGGGTTTACCAAAAGTCATGCAGTAACAAGCAGAGAACACCCGCTTGCAGCAGCAAAGAATGAAGCCCAGAGAGAGACAGCTGGCAGAGCAGTCAAGATGCTGCTTGGCATGCCTGCTTCCCACTTTGGAGTGCCTGAGTTCAAGTCCTGCCTCAACTCCAGCTTGCTGCTAATACACTCCCTGGGAGGCAGCAGGTAACGGCTCAAGTGCTTGGGTCTCTGCCACTCTTATTGGGAGTCTTAGGTTTCGTTCCAGGCTCATGGCTTTGGCTTCACCTCGCTCTGGCTATTGCAGCCATCTGGGGAGCGAACCAGCAAATGAAAGATTACTCTCCCTCTCTTTGCGTGTCGTGACTCATTCAAATAAATAAATCTTTAAAGATAATAATCGCAACTAAAAATTAATTTTAAAAACATACTGAGTAGGGCCCGGCGGCGTGGCCTAGCAGCTAAAGTCCTCGCCTTGAATGCCCCGGGATCCCATATGGGCGCCAGTTCTAATCCCGGCAGCTCCACTTCCCATCCAGCTCCCTGCTTGTGGCCTGGGAAAGCAGTCGAGGACGGCCCAATGCTTTGGGACCCTGCACCTGCGTGGGAGACCTGGAGGAGGTTCCAGGTTCCTGGCTTTGGATCAGCGCGCCCCGGCCCGTTGCGGCTCACTTCTGGAGTGAAACATCGGGTGGAAGATCTTCCTCTCTGTATCTCCTCCTCTATGTATATCTGACTGTAATAGAAATGAATAAATCTTTAAAAAAAAAAAAACATGCTGAGTAGCTAAGAAGTCAGGATAGGCTTTTGGGGAATAGGCTCTGGGATGGCCCAGAGTTCCCCACTTCCTGGTATTCACGGCCATGGACCAGCTCCTTCCCTTTAGCAACCTACACTAACCATAAGAATATGGCCACATCGATGCAATGTTAGCTTGAAGTTAGGCTACAAAACACTGTGGCTCTTCCTGGTTAGGAAATTCTTCCTTCTGGTGCCTGTGATGAAGTGAGCTGCCATGCCAGGAAGGTCTCTGTTGCAAGAAACTGAGGCTTCCTCCAGCCAGTAGCCAGTCAGGAAACAGGATGCTCAACCTCACAGCCCGCAGGCAACCAAACCCTGCAGCAAATCCCACTCCTGCTTGTGAGCATGCTTGGAAGCGGAATCGCACCCAGCAGACTGGACTGCAGTTCTGGCCAGCACCTTGCAACCTCCTCGGAGGGATTCAAGACCAAGCTGAGCCTCCATTCTTAACCTACAATCACTATGAAAAAAAATCAACATGCTTTGCTTTAAACACTAGATTGTGGGGGTAGTTTGCCATGCTGCAATACACAACTAAAATAAAATTCAAGAAGGGGGCAAGCATTGAGCCATGGTATGTTAAAATCATCATTTGTGACACCCACTTCATGTATCATAGTACTGGGAATCAAATCCCACCTCCACCTTCCCATTAATGTGTACCCTAGGTGATTGCAATCATGATGCAAGTGATTGGGTCCTTGGTCCCCATGTGGGAGACATGCATGGAGTTTCTGGCTTCAGCCTGATCCAGTCCTGACTGTTATAATCATCTGGGGAATGAATCAGCAGGTGGACAGTCTCTCACTCATACTCTCTCCCTTTCAAATTAAATAAACAAATAAATAATGTTTGAAAAGACTCCAGGGGCTGGTGCAGCCTGGAGTGGCTTAGTGTTAACCCACTGCCTGCAGCAATGGTGTCCCATCTGGGTGTCAGTATGAGCCTCACTTGCTTCGTTTCCAATCCACTCTCTGCTAATGCTCCTGGGAAAGCAGCAAAGAATGGTCCATGTGCTTGGGTCCCTGCACATACATGGGAGATTGGGATGAAATTCCTGGCTCCTGGCATCAGAAGGGCTCAGTTCTGTAAGTTGTGGCCATTTAGGGGATGAAACAGCAAATGCAAGACCTCTCTATCTCCTCTCTATAACGCTGACTTTCAAAAAACAAAATAAATCCTAGAGAGAGAGAGAGAGAGAGAGACAAACTTTTGCAGGGTCTTTTCCTTAAGGGAATGTGGGCCCATCTCATTTCTAGTGGCAGAACCATTGGCCATCTGTACAGAGAGAAAGCAGATTGATATTGCATAGTGCTGGGGAGGAGGCATAGGAGAGGAGAAGGGGCAACTAAAGCCAAATCCCTGCAATATAAAACAGGACCCAGCCTCTATTCTGCCTCCCTTAGATCAAGGTGCTCTTGCCTGTCCTCTATTCCAACGAATTCACTGACTTACAGGAGTGCTCCAGTTGGCCCTACAAAGTTCTAATCACTGAACTCAAGGAGTCATTTGCATCTCCAACAGGTAAGACTCTTAATGGCTAGTACTTTCCTGGGATAAATAGGGTAAGGGAAATCCAGGCCCAGGCAGAGCATAACGTTGCTGCATTCATATGACCCCCAGACCAACTGGAGCCTACCTAACCATCATCAATTTCATAAAGAGCATGGTGGCATCACTGACCGATCAAAGCAAGGTCCTGAGCTCCATGGACCAGCCAGAAACTTGAACACAAGCTGACCATGCACTTCTCAGTCCAGTTTCAATCTATAATAATCTTTACCTCAACTCCTCAGGGAACCACAGTAATTAAGCAATAGTTGCCCAGCTCCTTGCCCTATACTTTGTGATAAATGTCTACTTTTCTCCATCAAGCCAATATCAGTGGTTGGCTTTCTGAGCATCGGGTGAGTGGACCCAGTTTGGGGTTCCATAGCAATGCCTACAACTAGCTTGAGGAGGCGCTTGGCAAAGCAACCACTAGCAGGGTTTGAGAATTAAGAGGTGACAAGAACGTTTTCAAATTGATTTTGCTGATGCTTACACAATTTTCTGAATATAATTTTAAAATCAATATTTAAAACCAATGAGTTAAATTGTATGAGTTATAGGTAAATAGGGCCTTTATATAAAGAAAATCATTACTGAATTTTTGTTATACTCTGTTATTATATAAATTTTCTCAATTTAAAATGAAATAGACATGTCAAAATGAAATTTTAAAAAACCAACAAAAACCCATAGCTTGGAGCCAACACGGTGGCATACAGGCTAATCCTCCACCCTGTGGCACCAGCATCCCATATGAGCTCTGGTTCGTGTCTCGGCTGATTCACTTCCCATCTAGCTCCCTTCTTATGGCCTGGGAAGACAGCAGAGCGTGGCTCAGGTTCTTGGACCTCTGCACCCACAGGAGAAACATGAGAGGGAGCTCTTGGCTCTTGGCTTCAGATTGGCTCAGCTCGGGCCACTGTGACCATTCCAAAAGTGAACCAGTGGATGGAGCATCTGTCTCTCCTCTCTGTAAGTCTGCCTTTCAAATTGAAAAAAAAAAAATCTTACAAAAAGGAAGAAAGAAAGAAAGAAAGAAAGAAAGAAAGAAAGAAAGAAAGAAAGAAAGAAAGAAAGAAAGAAAGAAAGAAAGAGCTTGCTTGAGATGCCACCATAGCCCTCAACCCCGTGGGGCACTTGATACCACCTACCACATTCTTGAGTCATTCCAGGGACCTAACTCCTTTACTGCAAAAATACCCTCAGGTGCCCCTGACCCTGCACCCAAATCTATCCTGACCCCAGTTCCAAAGCAGAAGTACCTCATTGTTCATGCTCAACTCACAAGCCCAAGCTGGAGCTGCCAGTGACAGAAAGAGGGAGGCTGCCCAGCAGCTCGGGCCTCTGTGGCAGAGGTCGTGACCCCATGGATGCTGATCCTATTTGGTGCAATATCCAGATAACAACTGAAGTGACCCGCACCCTGCTACCCCATCGCAGATCATGCAGCAGAGCGTGGTCCTGTTGAGATGCTAAGAACCAAAGGTGAAATATCCCTTGCCCTGGACTCGATCTGAGAGAGCCAGCCAGCCCTGGGCCCCAGCCGAGTACCTGACAGCAAGAAGCAAGGGGCTGGGTTCTCAAATCCTCACTTTGGAGCCAAGTCTCTTTAGCACCAGGACCCAGTCTCTGGCTGGAGGAGTGACTTGGGACACATCCCTGCTACCTGCTGAGCCCTGGGGGCACCCTCCACTCTGGTAGTGGGAGCTTAAAGGCATTCAAGCTGCCAGGCACTCCCAAACATAAGCTGAGTGAGGGTCAACATCTTGCTTTTACCTTTTGATTTCTATGTTTGCAAGTTCACTTCCTTGTCGGGAAAACCTTCACCATACCCTCCGTGCAGCTCAGCCTCACCTCGTCATTAGCATGAGCATCAGGTGACTCAAGTTGCTCAAGATACTTTATTAATATCTAAATACTAGACTGACCTTTTCCTGTAGCCTGCAACCGATCTCAGAACTGGCTGTACATGGCTGCTACCCAAACCTGGCTTCTTCCCTCTCTAAGTCAACAGGAGTTTTGAGATGTAGATTACTCGTTATATAATGTTGTAAATTATGGCAAGCGCTGCAGTGGAAATGAACTGAGTCATGCTCAGAAGGTGAAAAAGGGGGTAATTTCATCTGGGGCACCGGAGAAAGCTTTGTAGAGGATGTGAGAGTTGAAGATAACACTCTAGGGAAGTGGAGAAGTCAGCAGAGCAGGGCAAGATGGGGTGGCACGCTGGGCGGCACCTGGCCCTTCCACACCCCCTATGATGGCTGTCAGCAAAGATGGGCGATCAAAGGGCTGGCTTGAGGGGAAAGAAGGCAGGATCGCGAGCATGGGCAGCAGGGATACAAGATGATGCTGCAGGTGTGCACGAAACTGGCAGCTCCTGCTTGATCAGCAAATCTAGGTTATGCCCGAAAGCAGGGTCTCACACAGAGAAGTGTGCCTCCGTGTTCACGCACGGGGGTTGGCAAGAGCTAACACACAGCCACAGTCCAAGCGTCCACAGAGGGACATAGCCTGGCTAGAAATGGATGGACTCTGTGCACCCTGAAGGCTGCCCCCTTGTGGCCACCTCACCACAGGCCTGATTTTCCTAGCTCCGCTCCTATGAGACAGGCATCACAGTCTTCATTTTACAGCTGTGCCAAGCTGATGCCCAGAACAGCAGGGGTCCCACTCCAGGGCTGATGAGTGCGGCTCAGTAGGGTCCCTCGCATAGCTATGACAGGGGCCCTCTTACCTTCCATTTAGAGACATAGCAGCTGGGATCCAGGGAGTGATGTGTGTTCTCTGCGACTCACTGCCTTCCTCCATCCCCTCCTCCCTCCATGGAACCCTGGCACCTGCCAAGTGACTGTCTGCTCTCTTTGATGATGGGGCTGTCCTCAGGCCCTCTGTGGTGCAGCCTTTGATAGCTCAGCTGTGTGGTGGATGGGGGACCAGTGGGGAGCCATCCTCCACTAAGGCAGAGGGGAGACTGGGTAAGGCTCCTGGGAACGGGCAATGCCTGGTGCGTGGGGGCAGGCAGCCGAGGCAGGGAGGACTACGCTGCACTTTGATGTGTGCTTTGCCGGAGCTGCAGGTGCTCTGAACATTCTGGGCTCCAGCTGCTAAGCAGCTCTTCTCCAGGCCCTCCCAGTCTCTGAAGTTAGCTGGGGAAAGGCGCAAGGCTGCACAGATGAACTGAGGGCCGCACGGAGAGGGGAGCCATGCCTGTGCACATGCATTTCAAAGATTCTGCAGCAAAATGAACTTTTTTTTTTTTAAATAAGGCAAACTGAAATGTAGACTTACACAGAGGCAGAGGGAGACAAAGAGATCCTTCATCTACTGATTCACTTCCTAAAGGGCCACGAAGGTTAGGGCTAGGCTAGGCTCGGGCCAGGAACCAGGAACTCCTTTCTGTGTGTCACATGAGCAGCAGGGGCCCAAGCACTTGGGCCAACATCAGCTGTTTCCCCCCGCAGGGCACATTAGCAGGGAACTTGATCAGAAGCAGAGCAGCTAGGACTCAAACCAGCACTCATACAGGATACTGGCAGCTTAGTCCTCTGTGCCACAATGCCGATTCCAAACTTATCTTTTATATATGTATGTGTGTGTGTCTGTATACATTATATATTATATTACACACACACACACACACACATATATATATATATATTATTGGAAAGTCAGATCTATATAGAGAGAAGGAGATGCAAAGAGAAAGATCTTTTGTTTGCTGGTTCACTCCCCAAGTGGTCGCAACATCCAGAGCTGAGTTGATCCGAAGCCAGGAACCAGGAGCCTCCTCTGGGTCTCCCACACAGGTGCAGGGTCCCAAGGCTCTGGTCATCTTTTACTGCCCTCACAGGCTACAATCAGGGAGCTGGAAAGGAAGCAGAACAGCTGGGGGCACAAACTGATGCACACATGGGATTGTGGGGTTGCAAAGCAAGGATTTAGCCACCAGGCTATTGCGCCAGGCCCCAAACTTATCTTTTCTTTTTAAATTTATGTATTTTTTTTCTGGAAAGCAGATTTACAGAGAGAAGGACAAACAGGGAAAGATCTCCCATCCACTGATTCACTCCCCAAGCAGCCGCAATGGCCTGAGCTGAACTGATCCAAAGCCAGGAGCCAGGAACTTATTCTGGGTCTCCCACGTGGGTACAGGATCCCAAGGCTTTGGGCTGTCCTCCACTGCTTTCCCAGGCCACAGGGAAGCAGGGTTGCTGGGATTAGAACCGGTGCCCGTATGAGATCTCAGTGCGTTCAAGGCGAGGACTTCATCAGGCCACCGTGCTAGGCCCCATTCCTGGACTCTTGAGGCCTGCTGGGCCAGGCTGCAGCTTACAGCCAGGAACACCATACAGGTCTCCCATGTGAGCAGTTGAAACCAGTCACTTCAGCCATCAACACTGTCTCCTCCAGTCAGAAGCCAGAGCCAGGATTCCACTTGGCGTGCCCCAGGCAGAGGTGACTCAGGTGTCTGACCTGCCTGCTGGAATGCCACAGGAATTGCCTGACCCCTTGCAGGTGCACACACAGAGAATTCCCGCTTTCACTTCTCAGAAAAGCTCTTCTGGAAGCTGGCCCTTATTCGCTGCCCTCACAGGCGTGTCTGCATTTGTGTGTCCTTCTCCCCACCTCTCTGGAGTCGCAGAGGGCTGCTGTGGGGCCAGCTCAAGGCCTAGAGACCGAGGTCAGAAGCATTTTACTGCGGGTCATTGATTCCTAGGCTCTGACATACACCCTGCATGTCCCCAGGGGAGCTCCTGGCCATGCAGATGTGGGGCCCCTCTCTTAGGAGCAGTTCAGCAGCAGGGAGGGAGGGCATCAGCGCTGCTCTCCAACGAGTCTGCAGGAACTCCGAGGCTGCAGGCCCAGGAACCCAGAACAGCCAGCTGAAGGGCCAGGTCTGAGGCCACACGCCTGAGAAGGAACTGCCGGCTGCGGGGCCAGCATCCACAACTGCTCCCCTCATAGACCTGGGCTCCAGCGATCCTCACCAGGCCTCAGGTGTGCCCTTTTACAACATTTATTTATTTATTTGAAAGAGTGACAGAGAGAAGGGAGAGACAGAAAGAGATCTTCCACCTGCTGTGTCACTCCCCAAATGGCCACAAAGCTCAGAGCTGAGCCAGCCCGAAGCCAAGAGCCTGAACTCCATTCAGCTTTCCATAGGGATGAAGGAGCCTTCCCACTGCCTTCCCAGGCACATTAGCAGGGAGCTGCATCAGAAGGGGTCCAGCCGGGACTCTAACCCACTACGTCACATTGACCCCACTGTCCCACATTCCTACTAAAGGCTGGGGCAATTTCCTCCTAGTTATTACTTCAGGAATTCTCCCCAAATCAGATCATGTTCACAGGGGCTTGGAGACTAAAGGCCCAGAAGCAAAGGGCTTCTTTTTACTGTGAAAAATTTGTGGGGACAGGCATGTGGCTTGGCAATTAAGATCCTCTTGCAAGATTCACATCCAACCGAATGTCCAGATCCATCCCAGCTGCTCCATCCTTCCAGTCCAGTTCCCTGCTAACAGGCCTGGAAGGCAGCAAATGATGACCCAAGTACTTGGGTCCCTGCCACCACTGTGGAAGACACAGAGTGCCAGACACCGGCCTACCACCAGCTGCGGGAGTGACCTGACTGCTGAATAGAAGATTTCTCCCTCTCTCCTTCTCCCTTTCTTTCAGATATTTTAAACGTTTCATCTCTAATTTAAAATATAGAACCTTCCAGAACAACAGCCCAGAGCCCCTCCCCCCTTGCCATCTGCCTCCATCCTTCATGATACCAGGCTGCCTGTGAATTGCAGAAAGATGTGTTTGGATGCTCTCTCATCTCGCAGCACCTGCCCCACCCTCCCCGTCCAGGAAGACTGCAGGGAGAGGGGACACGTCTCATGCCCACTGTACACCCTGCCTGCTTCCCTCAAGTGTCCTTCAAGTCCTTGGCTGGGTCCGTCTGACGGCTCTGCAGTCCCAGGCGGATGCTACCTCTGCCAGTAGAGCTACAGCATCCCTGACAAGAAACGTGCAAGTCACATCCCATCATTAAGAGACACTGGAGCAGAGCCTGTCTTGGGACTTGTCTGCCATTGCACCGGGCTAGTTGTGATTCAGAGGCAGGAGCTGGGGTACCCCAGGAGCTCACTCAGCCTGCACACCAGTGCACTGCAGGTGGGGGCACCCCGGCAGAGGCTCATAGGTCCTCCGTGTGCCAACACGGTGATTGCTATGTTGCAATAAACATAGGATTATTGGTCCAACGACAACTTTTTTAAAAAAAGATTTATTTATTTTTATGTATAAAGCAGAATTACAGAGAGAAAAGAAGAAACAGGGAATCTTCCATCCTCTGGTCCCCAAAGGGCCACAAGAGTTTCCTTCCACTCCGGCTGACAACATTTTCACTGAGAACATTTCCAGATTCCGCCACCTCCGCCCACCTGCCACCCTGAGCCTGCCACAGGCAGCTGCCACCATCCTACCACCTGGGCAGCCAGTGCACCCTGCCTCTAGAAATGGCTGCTTCTCGCCCATTGAAAATGTCGACCGCACTTCCTCCCAAGACGCCATTCCACTACTCTTTAGGAGAAACTCACCATCGCTAGTCGCTAAACCGAGCCCTTCTCCTGCCATTCTCACCTCAGCTATGCGCTCAGGCCTTCACCCTGGGCCGCTCATCCTTGTCTCCAACCAAAGATAAAACTGCTCTTGTCCAGGTCTAGACAAGACAGGTCAAAGCCTTGCGACCATGCATCCACGTGGGCAACCAGAAGAAGCTCCTGGCTCCCGACTTCAGATGGGCTCAGCTCCAGCCATTGTGGCCACCTGGGAAGTGAGCTAGCAACTGGAAAATCTTTCTGTCTGTCCTTCTCTCTGCAAATCTGCTTTGCTAATAAAAATAAATAAATGAGTTGTTTTTTAAAAAAGAAGAAGAAAATAGATCTCTTGATAAGAAAAAGAATTTGTTAAGCAGGAAGTTAGGAGACCTTATTTGTCACACCCTCGATCAAACTGAGAAGTTGGGGGGAAGGGCCCCTGCTGAAGACTGCCCCTGTTCCACTGCCAGTCCCCTTCTGAAAACACGTGGCCACCATGGGACAAAGGAGCGCTGTCTTTGCAGCTGCTCATGGCTCAGCGTTTTTACCAGAAAGCAAAGCAAAAACTCAAAAGCACCATTTGGCTACTTCCCTAACCTTCTGACATCTGTTCAAAACAAGGACAAGAAAACCAGCCATGTGCTGCTCTGGCAGCTTTTTAGTTCATTCCTGACAATTCTGAGACATGACGCCTCATGAAAATAAGGCCCCGCGAAGCAGCATCTGGCTTTGGCTAGGCTCCAAGGCGTGTAGCCATGACAGTGACAAACCGAATCAGAAAATGAGCAAGGAGGAGCCGGGTCCTTTGTCTTCACCTTGTCGCTTCACCTGCAATACAGGCTCAAGCTCTAACCCTTTGATACATCTCTGATAGATCCCTTGTGTGCACACAATATGCACACATGTTAATAAACTTGCTGGTGCTCTTTTGTAAGTTTACCTTTGTTAAATACACAGGACCCCAGCTGCAGTCCCTAAGAAAATAGAGGAAAGCAGAATTAACCCGTGGAGCAGGTGTTGCAGCTAGGTTAAGCCACTGCCTACAATGCCAGCAACCCATAAGAGCGCCAGTTTGAGTCCTGGCGGCTCCCCTTTCAATCCAGCTCCCTGCTGATGTGCCTGGGGAATCCCTGAAAGATGCTCCAAGTGCTCGTGCCCCTGTCACATAGACAGGAGACCAGGACAGAGTTCCACGCTCCTTGCTTTAGCCTGGCCCAGCCCCAGCCATTGTGACTATTCAGCAAATGAACCAATCAATAGGAAGCCCCTTTGTCTTTCTCTAACTCTACCTCTCAAATAAATAAAGATTTATTTATTTTTATTACAAAGTCAGATATAAAGAGAAGGGACAGAGAGGAAGATCTTCTGTCCGATGATTCACTCCCCAAGTGACCACAACGGCTGGTGCTGTGCCGATCCGACTCCAGGAACCAGGAACCTCTTCCAGGTCTCCCACACGGGTGTAGGGTCCCAAGACTTTGGGCCGTCCTCGACTGCTTTCCCAGGCCACAAGCAGGGAGCTGGATGGGAAGTGGAGCTGCCAGGATTAGAACTGGCGCCCATATGGGATCCCGGGGCGTTCAACGCAAGGACTTTAGCCACTAGGCCATGCTGCTGGGCCCATAAATCAATTTTTTAAAAACAAATATTTCCTTCCTCTCCTACAGACACCATGAGCTCACTCTCTTGAAAACCTGCTCCTTCTTGCGGGGGCGGAGGGAGGGCTCCAACCCAGAGCCGAAAGTCCCAGAACAGATCCAGCCTTCCTGTCTGGGGTGCAGAGGAAGTCCCAGACCCATGAGCCACCAGACTGGGATGCACCACTCCCTAATACCAGGCTGCTGCTGCTGGCTGCCTTTCATTTCATCTCCAGTTCTGAGACTGACAAGCAGAGGACACGCACAGTCTGTTATTGAGAGCAGAAGTGAACAGGGGGTTGGGTAATGGACAGCCTGGAGCAGGTGGCAGAATCCTCCCTTATGACGTCTCCCAGCAGCCAGCTGGCTGTAGCTGGAAGCAGCTGTTATTTCGCCTAGTCAGGAATGCAAGATGCAGAACACAACTATTGGACTGGATCCAGCCTGGCCAGGATAGCTCTTAGGGGCCCATGGGGCCTGCGGACACCCAGCAGCCCTTCTGGCTTCCTCCTTCCGCAGGAACACCTGCTGAAAGACTAGACCAGGGATTGGGCTCTGAAATGCCAGCAGTGGCCATTGTCACAGCTGCAGCATTTTTTTTAAAGATTTATGTATTTATTTGAAAGGTAGAGTTACAGAGGGGAGATAGGGAAACAGAGAGAGAGTGATCTTTTCATCTGCTAGTTCACACTCCAAATGGCCACACAGCTGTGACTGGACTAGGCTGAAGCCAGGGACCAGGTGCCTGCAACTCTAGAAAGGTGCCCCACCTAGGTGCAGGGACCCATGCACTTGAGCCATCTTCCAGAGCTCTCCAAGGCTCTCAGCAGAGATCTGAATCAGAAATGGAGCAGCCAGGACATGAACCAGTGCCCACGTGAGATGCTAGCGTAGCAAGTAGCAGCTTAACCCCTCTCCCTCTCCTCACTTTTCCTCCTTCACCTCTGTGCTTGCTTGAAGACCATTTTCTTCCTTGGAGGAAGATCCTTTCCTGTTACTTCCACAACCAGCTGTTGTCTTTGTTCTCAGCCCTCTCCCGCGGGAGTCCCTGGGCCCACCAGGTTGGGCTCAGGTTGCTGGGTTGTGGGACAGCACCTGTCCCTGACCCCTCCATTCTAGGGGAAGTCAGGACATGAAAATATCCAGAGACAGAGCTTGGGGGAAAAAACTGGGACTCAGGATGTTAGGACAGGGATAGCTTCAGCAGCGTTAATGGTTCTCAAAGCACAGCTCTTAGACAAGAAGCATCAGCGCCTCCTGGGCTAAGCTAGAAACACAGGCTAGAGGCTGGTTTTGCCACTCCAATGCTAGAATCCTGGCTGCTCTGCTTTGCTCCAGGTCCTTGCTAACACACCTGGAGCCAGTGGAAGAAGCTCCAAGTCCTTGGGAGCCTGCCACCACCTGGGAGACCTGGAAAAAGTTCTGAGCACCTAGCTCCAACCTGGAATAGTCCTGCTGTTGGGGCTATTTGGGGAAATGAATTAGTAAGTAGAAGCTCTGTCTCTCTCTCTTTCTCTGTCAATCTGTCTGGCAAATAAATAAACCTATAAAAACTACTTTTTATTTCATAGTCATTACAACTTTGACTGCAATGTAAATTTAAAATGTTATCTCAAAAATAATAATAGATGAAGTCACAAAAGAAAGAAAGAAACAAACAAACAAACAAACAAACATAGTCCAGGAGAGAGAGGAGACAGGCCAAGGCTTTCTCAACCCTGGCCTAAGCGGTGATGATGACAACGCTGGTGGCCTGTACTTATTGATTCGAGACACTTGAACCATCACAAGCCTAGGGTGCCTGAAGGACTGTTAGCACTCTTGCGATTTTGCGGATGTGGAAAGTGAGTCAGAAAGGCAAGGTGACTTAGTATTGGCACAGAATGAGTGGCAGGACGGCTTGGGCTACACACACACACACACACACACACACTTGGGGTCAAGGGTTTGGATTCAAAGCTCAGTCCTGTTTAACGACCTTGAATGAGTAAGTCTGAGTGCAGGCAAGCCCAGTTGCCAAATGGGCACAAAAACTGCACTTGGGTACCTCATAGGGTGGCAACAGAGGTGAAGAGACATCTGATACATGCCTCATATGCTGCCTTGGATTCTGAAGCTCTCTGATTTATGTGGGAGAAAACCGGAGAACTAAGAACAACTTCTCCCAACCCGTCCTCCCTGGGAGCACATACTCTGTGCACCTGCCCGGCTGGTGGCCACACAGAGTTCTCCATTGGCAGCCTTAGACACACAGCAGATTGCAGGTCATCGGTGTGACCAGGACTTGCCACCCCCAGCCCGGGGAGGTGAGTGGTGTGAGCAGAGTTCCATGTCAAAACACAGAGTCCTGGATAGCTGCTGCTGCTGATGCTCTGACAGACACGGGTGGAAGCCACTAGGTTTAGGACACCACTTGCATGGAAAGGTCTCTCTTAAATAAAATGAAATCTGTGTCTAAATCCTTAAGAACACCTGACCACTTGGGAGAAATGCAGAGTGTACTGTCACTGTTGGTAGCTGTGAGAATGACCTGTCAGAGCCAGGCAGCACTGGACCACAAGGAAAAGCTGATGACATTTCCAAATGAGTGGGAAGGAGCCGGCGCTGGCCTTATCTGCTGCCAAAGAAACACCAAACCAGGCAAGCAGCAGATCTAAGCAGAAGCAGCTCAGGCATGAGCTGAGCGGGCAGGGTCTCCTCCCACAGTCTCTCAAAGCTTTTACTCACCCCACGGACCACGGGATCCATGGGGAATCTGTGCTATTCCAACCCAGGCACACGATCCAGGCAACTGCCCGAAGCTCCACTTCCCAAAGAAATGAGGGTTCACCCTACTTATGGCCTGGGAAAGCAGTGGAGGACAACCCAGACCTTGGGACCCTGCACCCATGTAGGAGACCTGGAAGAAGCTCCTGGCTCCTAGCTTCGGATCGGCTCAGCTCTGGCTGTTGTGGCCACTTGGGGAATGAACCAGTGGACAGAAGATCTTCCTCTCTGTCTCTCCTTCTCTCTGTAAATCTGCCTCTCCAATAAAAATAAAATAATCTTTAAAAATAGATAAATAAATGGGGGCTCACCTCCCCACTGGCCTTGACAAGTGACACCATAGAAATAAAAAATACAACCAAATTCTTACCCAGCCACATACCTAGCCCAGACACTGCCAAGATTTATTGCTACTTGCTTTTTTTGTTGTTGCTGTTGGTTGGTTGGTTGGTTGGTTTTTTTAAGGAACCTATCATCAATATTTACAAAGTTGAATTCAACTGTTTTTTCACACAGTATGATCTGAAATCCGTTTTTCTTGAGAGCTGTGACATTCTAAGGTTCATCAAGCGTGGCCACGTTGCTTTCTAGCAGTATTGTACTGATTTATACCAGTGTGACAACACAGTTTGGGCAAGACTGTGATTTAAAAAATAATAGCTAATTTCCTTGAGCAACATAAACATCAGCACATGGTTTTGTGCCAAATCCCTCTCCCAGGGTTTGTCCTTGCAAAGTCTTTGACGCAAACTGTCATGTTCAGATAACTTTGACCATTAATGTAACAGAGACAGCCTTGGCCCCCCACCCCCACAGACTTGATTCTGACCCCTAAACGTTCTGGGTGGTTTTTTCCATTCAGTCAGTTTATCACAATCTCCATCTAAGTGGCCACAGCCCCTGTTGAGAGAGAAGCTCTTCCAGTGCCCACCACCTCTCTGGCCTGAATGCCCGCAGCCCTGCTTCCTGGTGCCCACAGCACTGCTTCCCAGTGCCCGCAGCCCTGCTTCCTGGTGCCCGCAGCACTGTTTCCTGGTGCCTGCACACTGCAATCCAGTTGGCCATTTTCCTGAAGGCAGCCTCATTTGGAAATTCCCCAGCTCCCTAATGTACTGTACTCCCAATTTATTAAATACGACCAGCGACTACTCAAGGTGGTAGCACATGTTCCTGGGGGACAAAAAAAAGGGGCGAGGGAACTATTTTCATCCTGCCTCTTTTGGACATCTCTGTTTTAGACTGTAACTTTTACACCACGGAACCACAAAGCATTTTACAGCCAAAGGGTCAAACTCAGAAAACGAGAAGGAGCCAAGGTCAAGTAGATTTCCATGGCACGACGGAGTAGAAAGATGGATATGCAATGCCAGGAGCCAGGAGCTTCCTTTGAGTCTCCCAGAGATATCAAGGTGTCAGGGGTCCAAATACTTAGGCTATTCGCTGCTGCTTTCACAGGCACAGCATCAGGGAGCTGGACTGGAAGTGGAGAAGCAAGGACTCACATGGGATGCTGGTGCTGAAGCTGGCAGTGTAAGCCACTATGCCACAACACCAGCTGCAGGAACAAGGTTAAGATGAACTCATTTATGCAAAACTTATATATTTCTGAAACATGTTATGGACTGCACATAAATTGATGGAATTTGCCCAAAGAATATTAATGATTTAGAATTTTATTTACCTTTTGGGGACATCCCCCAAGATTATAAAAACAACACCAAGTAAGAACTGTACAAGAAATGCTGAACATTGTAAAATTATGCTATTAAAAAGGAGCCTAGCGGCTGAAGTCCTCACCTTACATGCTCTAGGATCTCATATGGGCGCCAGTTCTAATCCTGGCCACCCTGCTTCCCAACCAGCTCCCTGCTTGTGGCCTGGGAAAGCAGTCGAGGATGGCCCAAAGCTTTGGGACCCTGCACCCGCATGGGAGACCTGGAACAAGCTCCTGGCTCCTGGCTTCAGACCGGCTCAGCCCCGGCCTTTGCAGCTACATGGGGAGTGGACCAGCAGATGAAGGATCTTCCTCCATCTCTCCTTATCTCTGTATATCTGCCTTTCAATAAAAGTGGATGAAACAAGAAAGAAAGAAAGAAAGAAAGAAAGAAAGAAAGAAAGAAAGAAAGAAAGAAAGAAAGAAAGAAAGAAAGAAAGAAAGAAAGAAAAAGAGCCAAAAGGTTGAGGTTGCAGTACAGTGGGTTAAGCCACTGCTGCAATGCCAGCATCCCACAGAGGTCCCCAATTTGAACTCTGGCTACTCTACTTCCAATCCCGCTTGCTGTTAATGGCCCTGGGAAAGCAGCAGAGAAAAACTCAAGTGCTTGGGTACCCACCATTCATGTGCAAGGCCCTGAAGAAGCTCCTGGCTGCTGGGTTAGTATGACCCAATCCCAGCCACTGCACCACTGCAGCTTTTTGAGGAGCGAACCAGCAGACGGAGGAAGCTCTCTTTGTCTCTCCCTCTCTCTAACTCTGCCTTGCAAATAAGTCAAATCGTTTTCAAAAATAAATGAACAAAACATTTTACTTTTAGGAAAACAATTCTGTTTCTGGGATTTGGGGGAGAGGGTGAGAATGAGTATTGCAAGAAGGGTCCCTAGATTAGAAAGCACACATACTTTGTCCCTCTCTCCAATCCTCTTCCACTCCTCAGCTCAGACTGTAAAGCCTGCCCTTGCCACGCTCACAGCCCCTCCCTCACCGTACCAACTCCTGGCCCTGACTTTGGAAGTTGGTAGACGAGCTACCCCAAAGAAACCTCCACATCTACATGAATTTACCCATTGCAGGAGACACAAGCCAGTCACAGGCCACCTTACGGAGGCTTCCCTTCCAGCACTATCGTCGTCATTGCTGTTGGCACTGAGTTAACACCTGGCCCAGGAGAAGCACTTTCTAAGCCTTAGAAATCCTCCCGACCACTGGCCCATCTCACAGATGAGGCAAAGTGATGTTCAGAAACTTGGCCAGCATCACCCAGGCAGTAGTCACAGAACTTAGGACTAATATCACAGCATAGCACTTATAGAATGGCGAACATTTGGATGATGGACAGTAAATTGTGATTTCTTCCACACTTGTGCTATATTTAACCAGTAACATTAAAAACAAAAACAAGATTAGTCTCATCCCTACTAGTTGTGAGTCAACTGTTTCTGTGGGGTCAAATGTTAAATGTCTCAAAGTGTGATCTCCCAGGCAAACAGCACCACACACCTTCACCCTCCTCTCAGCACTGAGGAGGGCATCCGAGGTCACTGCAGGGAATGGAGGACGGGAAGCCATGGTTCCCAGCCTGGGGTCCCAGCGCTGTAGCCCCACCTCCTCCTCCCTGGACTCCTCTTTCCGGATCACAGGTTCCTTACTGGCAAACAAGTCCACGGGCAGTCTGGTCTCAACAGCCTCTCCAACTATAAATCTCTTATAACAATGATGTGCCCCTGGTGGTGTTCAGGATGTGTGTGTAGCACCCCCTACTGGCGGCCTGTCAGCACCACCTCGAGGGAGGTCTGGAATAGTTACCCACCTGCTGGCCAAGCTGCAGAGGTCAACCTCAGAGAACCAAGTTTACCCCAGCCCTGCTCTCAAATGCGCATGGGGCTGCGTGTTTGCCAAAAACAATGTTTGAGAACTCAGAGGAGCAAAGATTTTAAAGAGAACAAAAGGGTAACAGAACAGTCTAAGAGGGAGTCGTGGTTGGATGCTTACTGCGTGGACCACAAACACCACAATGAAATATCGATTTTTTTTTTCTGTTTTTGCATAGAATCATTTTCTCACAGAGAAGGAAATCTTTTCTGTGCAAATGGAAAATAAACTCATCTCTAGATTTTTGTGGGTTTGTGCACCTTTTAAGATAAGGCCAGGTCCCAAGCTTCTCCCTGCAGCTAAGAATGCAGGAATTTGGCCCTGGGCAGGGGAACACAGGTGCATGGGCAGAGAATCCAAGCCCACTAACCCCCTGTTCTGGCGTCCTGGGGGCTGCTCCAGCAAAGCGGATGTTGCAAGGCTCAGAGCGCCATGGACAAGGAAGTAGCTGGGAGGAGACAGCTGCGGGAGACGGCAAGAGGCAGGACTTGAGACAGACAGGCTGTGGTGACGCATGCAAAAGCTTGAACGGGCACAGAGGGTTCTCACACTCACCCCCACTCTACCTCCTGGGTAACTGATTCCCAGAAAGACAGGCCACTGTCTCCTCAACTTGTCACAAGTAAACAAAACTTTCCTCTGACAACTCCGGCTTGAGGTTATTGCTCTGGGAACACACTCAGGAAAGAGTTCCCTTAAGGCCGCCAGCACCCCCAAACATGCTTATTGGTTTCCACCAACTCCCACGTATGTGCTCACCCTTGTCTGTTGTAAACAAGCCCCCCTTTTCCCACTGGCCTGGCCTGTCTTTCCAACATCAGAGGTCTCCACTGCCCTCCTGGGGCACCTGATGAGACCCCTCGGGGTCCCCTGCCAGCGCAGACTCTAGATACACAGAAGGCAATCACACCTTGAAAACTTCAGAAACAGTTTATAAGAAACACTGTTCTTATACTGCTTCTCATGAGCATCTCTTCTGAAATCTTACGCTGAGAGCCTAGGTGGCGCTGCCAGCACCCAGCACCTTCCCCCTGAGCGGCATGCCAGAGGAAAGGGTGGGGTGTGGGATGGGAGTGGGGGTGGGGCAGGCGGGGACAGGAGCCTGCGGGGCTGGGCTGCGTCAGTGAAGATCTCAGGGGGCCTCTGTTTTGGACTCAGGCTGAAGGTCAGAGTGGAGCCACCAGGGCTCGGGTTTCACATCAGGACACCAAGGCCAAGTTATCTTCTCACGGCCCTGAGATAACAGGAACGAACGCTAACAGCTGGAGCTCAGCCAGCCAGCCAGCCAGCCAGCAATGGAAGGCCCTGCTGCCGTGAGCCTTACCAAAAGCCACCTGACATAAACCAGACAGTCTCCCCCTCCCTGCCTCCTGGGCAGAGTGGCTGTGCTTCTTGAACCACCCCCCCTATGGTAAACTCAAGCCCCTTTTTATGGAACAAAATGTCACCTGATTTGAGAACCACAAAGTAAAGCCTGTTAAGACCTCTCTCCATCTGTCCTTTGATACAATGGCCTCCTATCTCGTGGATGTAACAGCCTTACGGAGCTAGCATCCCATGATGTCCCACGGGAGCCCAACTCATAAGGAAGGTTCGAAGGGTCTGGGGTCATCCAGCTAGACTGACACACCCAGAGGCTCCGGCGCTGTGCATGCCTGGAAACATAGTAATCCACTTCAACTCCTGGTCCAGTCCTGGCTATTCCGATTCCGGTTCAGCTCCCTGCTAATGTGCCTTGGAAAAGCAGCAGAGGATGACCCAAGTGCTTGGGCACCTGCACCCACATGGGAGACTCCCTTGGGAGTTTCAGGCTCCAGGTTCTGCCTTGCTCAGCCCTAGCTGTTGTTATTTAGAGAGCAAATCAGAAGATGGAAGATCTCTGTTCTTCCTTCCTATATATGTATGTATCCATCTCTTATTCTGTGTCACTTTTTCAACTAAATAAAACAAATCTTTTTAAAAGGAAGAGGGGCACTCCCAGCTATCCTTCTTCTCTCTGGTCCCCAGGGCCTTCCCGAAGTCATACAGGGCACTCCTGCTTCCCCTCTGATCTCTCTGTCCACTCTATGCAGTGTAAGCCAATCAAACCATACCAGCAGGTACAAGGGCCAGCCCCGGTGAGACGCAATGCTGTGGGGTGGGAGACTGAGGGCCAGAGATGGTGCAGCATTCCTGGCCCTCTGCCCTTGGCCGGCTAGCGGCTTCACTCTCACAAGACCCATCCTGGACTGCAAAAAACCTCAGGGCTGGCTCTCCACAGCCCCACAATACCAACCTCAGGGAAGGAAGCCATGGTAGCCCACCCAGCTGAGCATGAGCAGTCATGACAAGGAAGATGGGGATCCCCAACCCAAGGTTTGCATCAGGCGTGCCGGTGGTGGCAGTGCCTGAGCGGGAGCAGATGGAGCCAGACGAGGAGCTGACCTGTGGCTCTCGTGATCGCCGGGAATCGGGTCAAGCTGCGTGGGCACCATTCAGCCCTGGAGTGATGGGCGGCAGGGGAAAACTGACACGTATTTTGGCCCTTTGCCTTATCACTAAGGTAACAAGATAGTCAAGTGGGCCTCTTTCTGCCTCCGTTTCCACTGATGCGCCAATGTGATGGAAATCAGAGACCTGTGTGGGTGAGACACAAGGCGGAGAAGCCATAAAGGAAATGCCAGGCCCGAGTTGAGGCCAACGGTTGTGCTCCCTCGGCGGCATCTGTTCACGATCTGTAGGAGCAAGCTGGCACACGGGCATCCCATAAGGACACCACTCAGGGTCTCCACTGCTCCACTCTATTCTCTCTTTGCCTCTGCTTCTCCTTCTCTGTAACTCCATCTTTCGAATGAATGAATGAATATTTCTTCACCCAGGGGAAGAAATGCAGACTTCATTACAAGCCTGGAAGCCTCACGCCCACAGGGGAGCTGCAGGCCCCGCGCCCACAGGCCAGGATGCCAGCTGCGCAGGGGCAGCAAGCCAGCTGTGGCAGCAGGGGCCGGCAGGGGCCAGCCTGCTTTCCTGGGCTCTCCTGAGCTAGGTGAGGCCACCCTTAAGAGAAGCTCCGATTGGATCCCTGCAGGCAGGGCTTCCTGAAATGCCAAGGCAATTTGCCCCCTCACAGCTTGGATTACACACACCTATCCCTGCATCTAAGCAGCTACGAGAGGAGAGAGAAACAGAGGCTACCCACACACCAACATTGGCCACGCTCACAGAGAGAGAAACCAACTGTTCTGAATCCTAACCTTATCCTCACCCAGTCCTGAGGGCTCTGAGTCCAGTGAGCAATGGCAAGACTGCAGGAAGGGAATAAGCAGAGGCCCCACAGAGCTCCATGAAGCCCTCACCCTTTCCCACTGAAACCCTAGCCGTACAGGCTAGAGACAGGCAAGGGCAGGAGGGCCAAGAGTGAATCAAGTTCAAAGGTTGATTCCCACCTCAGGCTGGACATTGCAATTTGTTTTCAAAGATTTATTTTCTTTAAAAGAGTTACCCAGAGAGAGAGAGGGGCAGAGGTGGTCTTCCATCTGATGGTTCAATCCCCAGACAGCCACAACGGCAAACACTGGGTCAGGCCAAAGCCAGCAGCCAGCAGCTTCATGCAGGTCTCCCATGTGTGTGGCACAGGGCCAAGCAAGCACTTGGACCAACTTCCACTGCTTCCCCAGGTACATCAACAGGGAGCTAGATAGGAAGTGGAACAGCCGGGACTTGAACCAGTGTCCATATGACATGCTGGCATCACAGGCAGCAGGTTTCCTGGCCCCTGGACATTGTAATTACTGAATTGAGACTGGGTTTGCAACTTAAAGCAAAAGGACAGCCTAGTTCCCAAAAGTGAATTGAAAAGTCACAGGCCTGCTGGGTTTCCATCAGGCCCCCTGTGTCAGACATAATTTTAAAAGGGCAAGGAGACAAGCATGCTGTGGTCATACTCATCATGGTGTGTGCCAAACATGGTAGTTACCTCTGTTTGTCTGGTTGCCATTTCTCCTAAATACACTTCCCAAAGGACAAGAAAGAATCAAAAACCCAAAACAAAGAAAAAAAAAAAGAAGAAGAAAGAACCCAGTTTTCACTGTGCCGCCTGTTGCCTCAGGCCATTGTCCATGTTTTCTTTACTACTATTATTACTATTAGTATTCTTATCTATTTATTTGAAAGTCAGAGTGACAGAACAAGGGGGAGACAGACAAGGGAGTTGGGGAAGGGAGATTCACCACTCAGATGGCTGCAATGGCGCAGGCTATGTCAGGCCAAAGCCAGAAATCAGGAGCTTCATCCAGGTCTCCCACATGGATGGCAGGGACCCAGGCACTCGGTCCATCTTCCACTGCCTTGGAAGTGGAGCACCCAGGACATGAACCGGCTCCGACATGGGATACCATGTCCAAAGCGTGGCTTTATGTGCTATGCCGCAGTGCCAGCCCCATGCTGTTCTTTTCTACTATCATTCTCCCACTCACAAAAGCCAGGGCAGCTATTGTGTATCCCAACGATAGTGTTACCTTTACCCAGGTGCAGAAAGTCCTCATCTGCCCATCATTCAGGGCACAGCACTTCCTGAGGCCAGAAACATGGAAACAGGCTTCCCTGAGCACTGGCTGCCCTGGTACGCTCCAGCCCCACGGCCATGGGAAGAGGGTAGTGCAGGTGTCTGTTGCCTGGGGGGCCTCCTGGCTCATTGCCTACAAGCTTTCAAAGACCAACATGGATGGGTGAGCGCTTGGACCTAATTCTGGGGTGCTGGTTTCAAACAGAAGAGTCAATCTGACAGACCCTCTGCCTGAAATTCCAGCAAGTGTGTTTTTATACATCAAAGATGCAATCAATTATTTAGCATAACCAAACATGCTTGAAGAATTTAGGGATGGCTTGCTAGTTCTCAAGTATTTAATGCATAATCATGGAGATGCATTATGTATAAAGCCATTGGTCCCACTGGATATCCTCCAAGATAAGAGACTGGCTGCCACGAGTGGGAAAGGGCTCGCATTTCAATCAGTTATTTGCATGGCATGTGATGCATTTATTCATATGGCATAATAACAATGAGCTGGGAAAATAACATCAATTTCATTTGGGTGGAAAGACACGCACATCAGTGAGGACACATATTAGAGGAAGACCGAATGCCAGCCTCACTGCTGCCTGTGGGACAAATGGTGCTGAGTACCATGGAAGGTTCTGTCACATTCTTACAGTCGCTCCTCAGGGCTGGCTGGGCTTCAGCACCCAGGGAAAAATCCTACAGACTATCATACAAAAAACATCACAAGAGAGGCCAAGGCCCAGCACGCAGCCCTCAGCATCCCTGGCACCCAAGTCTGATCTAGCAATTCCACCTTTCAGAGTGGCGGAGGGGGCTGTTTTGGGGGTGCAGCAGGTTCGTGTCTGCAGCCTCATCGTCTACACCAGAGAGAGATGCTTTACAGATTTGCAGCCGCACTCCACATACTCAGTGCATTCCTTCCCAGCAGGTGGACTCTCCAGGAAACTGAATTCTAAGAACTGACCTCCCTCAGAACATGGCAGCAGGACAGGTGCTGGGGTGGGCGGGGGGTGGGAGGCACTGATGATGGAGGGGGTGGATGGAATGTTCCAGGCACTGGGCAGAGGAGGCAGTTCAATGTATCTGTCTCAATAGGGAGGGTCTAGCCCAGTGGCTTTTAAACATCAGTATCCACTATTAAGTAGGAAAATCATTTCCTGAATCACATCCAGATGCCATTTTAAAACTGAAACAACAGAATATAAAGCAGAATAAGAAGTATCAGGGACTGTTGCATACAACCAAGGTGGTAGGAAGCCACTCAGATTGGTGACTAACAGACATGAGATGAGGGCTACCTACAGTTAGACTCCGGCTTTGCCAAACACCAGCTGTAAACCCTTTGGTGATTCTCTCTCTCACTCTCTAAACAGCCTTTCAACTAAATAAATAAATCTTCAAGGTACAAAAACCTTGGGCAAGTTACCAAATCCCTCCCTACTTTAGTCTCTTTGTTTGCCAAGTGAAGGTGATAATAAAACCTGTCTCCTGGGGTGGTTGTGGAAAACGAAATGACGTACGCAGAGCCAGCGCAGTGCCCGGCTCATCCTCGGTTGCCAGAATGAGGTGACCACAGAATGAGGTTAAGAAATTAAGAAATCGCATTTGTTTTTAACATACTGGTTACTCAATACTATAACTATTAGTTACACAACGAAATTAATTGTTGCTGAGGGTATGTTGCAGCTTTTAATTGATCGGGATGATACTCTGATGGTTCTGCCCTCGGACCGGACAGGGTCTCCCCAGGAAGCTGAGGAACTAGATTGGACTATAAGATGTTGGACTCTATGTTTAGTTTATGCTTGCAAAGAGGGACTCTCAACTGTACTTGATCAGTGGATATGCAACAAGGTGGAACATTCCACATGGAGGGAGGGCGGGGGGAGGGGTGGGGTAATTCCCAGTTCCAACGAAACTGTATCACATAATACAATGTAATCAATGAATAAAAAAAAAATACAATGCAATTAATGAATAAGAAAAAAGCAAAAAAAACCTCCAAACCACAAACTGTAGTAATATATAATTTCTATCAATTTGACAAATATTTAAAACAAATTTTAATAAAGTGTTATTTCTGCAGCAAAAAAAAAAAAAAAAAAAAAGAGTTGCTCTGTGAAACTGTCACCCACCACGCAAGATATCAGAATGGATTCCCAGTGGCAGCTCGAGTCGGACATGCAATCAGCAAAATGTGGGGGCAATGCTGCGCTGCAAGGGGAGGAGAAGCCGAGGAAATCACCCCAAAGGTTATCGCCGTTGCCCAGGCCGGAGCTCTCCGGGTTGCCGAGGGCTTCTTCAGACACTGAAGATGAAAGGTGCTTTTGTGGAGGTGTGCTGCAATTTCTTTCCTGCAGCGAAGCCTCCTTCTCCAAGGCCAGACACTCAGCCTTTTGTCCTTCCTCTGTGGCTTTCATCTGAGACTGCGAGGTCACAATTCAGTCCTTCAGTCAGTTTTATTTTTATTATTATTTTTTAAAAGATTTATTTATTTTATTACAGTAAGATATACAGAGAGGAGGAGAGACAGAGAGGAAGATCTTCTGTCCGTTGATTCACTCCCCAAGTGAGCCGCAACGGGCCGGTGCGCGCCGATCCGAAGCCGGGAACCAGGAACCTCTTCCGGGTCTCCCACGCTGGTGCAGGGTCCCAAAGCATTGGGCCGTCCTCGACTGCTTTCCCAGGCCACAAGCAGGGAGCTGGATGGGAAGTGGAGCTGCCAGGATTAGAACTGGCGCCCATATGGGATCCCGGGGCGTTCAAGGCGAGGACTTTAGCTGCTAGGCCACGCCGCCGGGCCCCTTCAGTCAGTTTTAAACTTGAATTTCCTCTCTTTGGATCAAGTAGGCTCCCATATGGATTTTTTAAAGTACATCAATTGTGCCAACTGATTGTTCCACTCCATACCACAGGCCTGATATGTCTCCATGTTCTACAGACATCTAGACAAATTAGAAGGTGACAACTGGGGGTTGGTGTTAGGGTGTGGCCAGTCAACCTGCTGCCGGCAATGTTGGCATCCCATACAAGCACCAACTCAACTCCTGGCTGTACCCCTTCCATTTGGGTTCCCTGCTAATATGCCTGAGAAAGAAGTGTAAGATGGCCCAAGTGCTTGGGTCCCTGCCACTACACGGGAGATCTAAATGGAGTTTCTGGCTCCAGGCTTTGGCCTGCTCAAGTGCTGGACACTGTGGCCACCTGGGAAGTGAACCAGCAGATGAAAGATCTCTGTGACTCCTCCTCTCGCTTTGTAACTCTGCCTTTCAAATAAATGAATCAATCATTTGTAAAAGAAAGTGAAGCCACTTGAAGAAAGTACAAGGACATCCCTAGGGAGACTTAGCACTATGAAGCAGAAGTGACGTCACAATAAACACAGTAGCCCAAGTGCTTATTAAGTGCCAGGCACCATGCAAGCTTTCAGAAGCTTTCTACAGAGACTGGGAGGCAGATGCTAGGATTTATAACTTACTAATCAACTAAATTGACACTTGAGGGAGACTCAAGGTCTAAGTCTCATAGCAAATTAAGATTCAAATCTGGGGGCCCTGCACAATAGCCTAGCGACTGAAGTCCTCACCTTGTATGCACCGGGATCCCATAAGGATGCCGGTTCATATCCTGGCTGCTCTACTTCCCATCCAGCTCCCTGACTGTGGTCTGGGAAAGCAGTCGAGGACGGCCCAAAGCCTTGGGACACTGCACCCATGTGGGAGATCCAGAAAAAGCTCCTGGCTCCAGGCTTCAGATCAGCTCAGCTCCAGCCATTCTGGCCACTCAGATAGTGAACCAGTGGACAGAAGATCTTTCTATCTCCTTCTCTCTGTATATCTGCCTTTGCAATTAAAAATAAATAAATAAATATTTTTAAATGGTCAAACCTGGGCTGACTCCAAAGTTTATGTCTCTCTCTCTCTCTCTCTCTCTTTTATACACACACATACATGTTTCACTACAAGAGTTTTAGACTGGGTCAACATTGCAACTCTACCAACTACCAAATTATTCCACTTCTCCAAATCTCACCACTCACTTTCCTCTTCCCTCAAATAAGGATGGTAAGCAGTAGCTTCCCTCCAGGACTGTGAAAACTCTGTGAGATGTGGATTAAAATATTGAACATGTGGTAGGTACACCACAAAGGCTCACGTGGATGTAACTTCCTGTGGCTACTGGGCCAGGGCCTGAGGAGCTCCCCAAAGCCACCAGCATTGCATCCAAAGAATCTGTGCACCAGGCAAGCCATCGCTGTGCCATTGGCTGGCCACGCACCTTGCTCTATAAATGCCATCTCCTTGGTCATTCAGTCCTGCCACTGGCACAAGGAGAAAGACCCCACAAGGGCAAAAGCTGGGAGTGGCAGCATCACCTGAGGAAAGCAGTGGTCCCTGAAAGTCACAGCTCAGACAGATCTGGGGAGCTAGCAGGAAAGGCAGAGGTGATCCCAGAGACAGAGGCTGAGCTAGGTGCAGAAACAACAAATCCCATCAATGGCAGGAGGCAGGGAGATTGCTGCTGCAGAGAGAAAACAAATTACTGTGGGATTTGAGAGGAAGCTCTTGTTCATGCTGCTAGATGAAGTAAATCGTCCTTTCAAGAGGAATGGATTTAGGGTTGGGAAGAATTTAATCTGCACCTTGAGCCCATTTTAACCCAAAAGAGAATGGCTTCATTTCCAGAGTCTTAAAAGGGAATCAGAACAGGGATGGAATCAAATGAGACAAATGGAAATGACGATGGGGCCCCATTCGACTTCCAGAAACTGGGGTGAGTCGGGGAGAGTGAATGCCTGCCCCTGCTAGAAATGACCAGGCCCAGAACCAAGGGGGTTAATCTGACTCGGAGCCAGGGCTGGACATGGGGAGGAAACGGGGTAAGAGGACACAAAAAAGAATCTTCTATTTCAACTGACTATTTTTTTTTTTTTTTTTGGCTCAGCTGAATGAGAATATCAGATTCAGCTGTGTTTATTTCTACTTAGGCAAGCCAAGGATGCCAAGAATTTAAATTTAACTTTAAATAATCAATAGGGAATGGCACTTATTTTTAACACCTGCCTGGCTGAGAATCCCCACATCTGCTGCAATCCCTAAGATGTGGGAGCAAAAAGAAGTTGCATAGCATCTTCATTCTTCCAGGAAAGTGGAAATGAAAATGTTGTTGCACCTGCAGGTGGTGAGCTGCTCTGGGTGGTCCTACATAACACTGAGGCCTAAGAGGGGCTATCAGTGCATTACAGAGGTTTGGAAGCTACAAAAACAGCACGGGATGGAACAAGAAGCACTGAGTTTGCTACGTGTAGCATTAGGCTGCAGCACTGGTCCGAGCTAGTGGACGCCAGGACATTTACTCAGGGGACAACACTCTTTGGAGGACACAGAAGGAGTGGGCAGAGGCGGCATCTGTCAGGATCAACCCTCCCATCAGCCATGAGTCACTGAAGGACTCTGTCCTCTCAGGGAGCCTGTGGTCTATTTAGGAAACAAAGCATACACAGAATCAGAAAAGCAAAGAACACCATGGGGCCGAATACACAAGATTTCACATTTCAAATCCCCCCATTCCAAAAACACGCATCCTCCTTGTTGAACTGAAGCCACATACACTACAATGTTAGACCCAGAAATGGTCCCCACATGGAAGCATGGCTGGCTAAGTCACCTCTTGCAATGTTGACATCCCATGTCAAAAGCTGGTTCCAGTCCTTGCTGCTCTGCTTCAAATCCAGTTTCCTGCCAATGTGGCTGGGAAAGCAGCAGAAGATGGCTCAACTACTTTGTACCCTACCACCCACATGAAAGACCTGGACAGAGTTCCTGACTCCTGGCTCCAGCCTGGGCCATGGCAGCCATTTGGGGAGTAAACCAGCAGATCAAAGATCTCTTTCAAGGTCTCTGCTTCTCAAATATTTTTTTTAATTTATTAAAGAAAGAAAGAAAAGTAAAGAAGAACAAAAGCCCACATCACATGCCAGTCACACAAATCACCTAACCATGCCACACATTCATATTTTTTAATAATTATTTTTTGATGATTTTTACATAGTTGATTAGGGTAATTAGGGCCAAGGGCTACAGGAAGGCCATTTCCACATTCTCTTTTTTCCTTTCCATATGCAGGGGAAGGGGGAAGACAAGCAGAGAAGCCACATCCAACCTCCCAAACACTTCTGCACCCTGGGATGGAGGACAGCCACCAGACACTACCCCAGGGTTCCCTATGTGGGGCATGCTTTCAGAGTCCTGCTCATGAGGTTTCAATAGTTCAACAGTTCCAAATTATTGTCACTCCAAGCATGAAGAAATCTCTCCAGAATCTACTGGTTGACACAGTCTACTTCAGAATCTCCATTTGCTCAGATATTCACTGTCAACCCTTGGCTGGGGTAATTGATCAATTTGTTCTGTCCTCTCTCCTCTATTATGCTACCAGGTGTCCTATGCAGACTTCAATGTACTGCCATATCTTCCATACGCACCTGGATATGCTGCCCACTGCTCCGTCTAAGTCACTGAGGAGGCCCAGCTCCATGGTCAGACCATGGAACTTGCAATTCTCTCCATGGTTGGGGTTCTGAGTCCAGCAATTCAGTTGGGGGGATCCCCAAAGAAACTTCATCACCTGATTCATGTGTGTGCTTGCCAATACAGGGTCTAGCACATTTGTTGCCACAATGAGCTTATGCACATGCTGGTGGTTGCAATTGCTGGGTCAGTTCTGTCCCTAGTTGTATCTTTTACACAAACCAGTGGATGTTGCAGCCCAGCCTGATCCTGCCCACCATACACTCGGCCCTCACACAAACCAGTGGGAGCTGCAGCCTAGTCGGAGCGACCCGAAATAACCCCACCAGGCCCACCCCCTGCCCTGGTTCCCGTGCTTGCCAGTATGTTCAGCAGACTGGTCCAGTGTGTCCCACATCCCATTTAGCTTTCGTACATGTCAATGGGCATTGAAGCCTAGTTCAATCCAATCAGGCCCACTATCCAGCCCACACAACTGCCAGTGGGTGCCACTCTGTCTAGTCATGCCTGCCCCAGTCCTGGTTCTCATGGTCACCAGACAAAGTGGCAACCCAGGAGGGAAGTGCCCACTGTTTCCTTACTGGACCCACTCCCACTCCAGAATCTTGCACTCTCCAGGTGGTTCAGCAGCTTAACTTGACAGAATTAGCCCCCAGTGCCAGCATCTGCCAGCTGATGCTGAGGTAAAGTCCAACCAACCCTCACTCACTCTGATTTATGCTTGCACCAGCAGGAACAGTCAACCCAGCCTGGCTTTATCCTGATCCAGCCCACATGAGACCAACAGGTGTTGCAGCCCTGCCTGGCCTGGTCTGCCCCCATCCCAACTCACACTCTCCAGTGGGAGTGGTGATCCAGCAGGGGAGCCCTCCACAACCCACCTGCTGGCTTTACTGCTTCCCCCGCTGGGACTCACACGTGCTGGTTGGGTGCTGCGGCCCAATCTGGCATGGCCCTTCTCACTTCAACATTTGCCAGTGGGTGTTGTAGCCTGGCTGGGTCCGGCCCACCCCCAATTCCAACTCATGCTGGTGTAGGTTATAGCCTAGCCCAGCCCAGCCAGCCCCCACTGCTGGCCCTCATGTGAACTGGCTTGTGTTGTGACCCAACCCAGCTCAACCCACACTCCATTCAGATTCACCATAGGGTGATATGAACTAGCCCAGCCTGGCTCAACTCTAACCTGCAACAAAAGTATGCCACTGGGTACTGTCCCCTGGCCTGGTATGGGCTGCTCTCTATTTGTGGTCCTTGCACTCACCTGCAGGGACTGTGTCCAGACAGAGGGGTTGCCCAGCTCCTCCATCAGAACCTCTCCCAATGCCAGATCTCACGCACACCAGTGGGTCCATGAGCCAGCCCTACTTAGTCCACCTCCTGTCCTAGCAGTAACAGTGGCTTTTCCTGGCTGACACATTCACCCATTCTGGTCTTACTGTTGGGTGTTACACCCCAGCCAAGCCTAATCCACATCCAGACAAAGCTCGCACATGGCTCAGCAGGGGAAAAGACCGAGCCTAGCCTGTCCTACATCTACCCTGGTTCTCATGAACACCAGTGGATGCTAGAGTCTAGCCCAGTTCGGAATGCCCCAGACCCAGCCCACGCTTGTGCCAAGGGACACTGAAATGTACAGACTAGACAGCAGCCCCCACTTCAGCCTTTGCACTCACCTTGGGAACCACAACCCAGTCAGGGTGTCCCCTTAGCTCTCCAACCAGGCCTGTTCCCAGCTATAGATCTTGCATGTGCCAGTGGTTGCTCTGACCCAGCTTGGCACAGTCCCTTACCTGTTTTGGCCTTTGACTTTGGATGCTGTAGCCTGGAATGACATGGCCTACACCCAGTCCCAATTCTCGCTGGCAGGTGCTGGGTCCTGGCCCTGCTCAGTCTGCTCCCATCCCTGGCTCATGCAAACTGGTAAGTATGACTGCCTAGCCCAGCTTGACCTGTGCTCCAGCCTGGTTTCTGCTCTTGCCAGTGAGTTAAGGTTTGCTTGGCCCTGCCCGGTCTGCACCCCTCCAGAACCAACACACACATTAGCCAACAGTTGGAGCTACCTTGCCCAAACTGCCTGACTCCCACGCCTGTATCATGTGCTAACCAATGGAAGTTATGACCCACTAGGGGAGCTTCCCAAGTTCCCCCAGTTGACCCACTCCCATACCCAGATCTTACGTATGCCAATGGGTGTTAATCCTTTGTCCCTTGTTCGACATAGCCTGCTCCTCCATCTTGGCCTAGTATGAGCTGGTGAATGTTGTGGCCTGGCCCACCCCACATCCTATTTTAAGATACACATGCAGTGTGCTGCAGCTTGGGCCTACCCAGAATATTCTCGGTCCTTGTACCTATGAGTGTTGGCAGGTTCCATGGTCACAAGTAGCTCAGTCCATCCCCACCCCAATTCTTGAGTTAATCAGCAGGAGTTGTATTTCCACAGGGTTTGACCCACATATCCCCCACAGAAACCACCCCTGGACCTGGTTCTCTTGTGTACTGGATAGTGTCATGGCCCTGTTTAATTTGACTTGTCTTTTCCCCTGTTCTGACATTCAGTCAGGTACTGGGATCTGATCCTGCTAGACAGGCGCTCAGCCACAGCTGTCTCATGAACTTGTGTGTGGTCAGAAATGTTCCATGTTAACAAGCCCAACTCTGGATTTCCACGTGAGTTGGTGTATCAGTCTGACCCATACATATCTTCCAGTCTCTCCCCTCCAAACCACCAGGTCTCAGTCCCCTTGCTTACCTGCAAATGCAGTGGCCCTGTTGTTGAGTGTCCCTCAGGATTCATTCCTCACTAACACGTACAGTGGCCTTATCCATGGATGTCCCTAGGCAGCAATTACAGACCCCCAAGACTCCAGAGCTCACCGCCAGATGGCCAGCAGGCAAAGCCTGGCGCCAGTTGTCACTCTGGTCACCCACAAGCCCAGGATTTGCCTACCACTTGGCAGTGGTGGATGGGGAACTAGGATCCCCAGCAGGAAGGTTGGCCTGGCACAGGTTCTCAGCCACAGCCACGTGGCTGGGAGATTCAGACACCCGCATCTCTGAGCGGACTTACTGGACTCTCCACATATTCATGTTTAAAAGAGAAGTAGCACAGTCAAGCATCCTTATCTGAAATGCTTGGGACCAGAACTGCTCCACATTCCTGATTTTTTTCCCTTCAGATTTTGGAATTCTCACATATAGGCAATGACATACTTTCAGCACAGAATCCATGTCTAAAACCCAAATGCATTTATGTGTCTTACACACCTTGTACGCATAGCCTGAAGGTAACTTTCATGCATTATTTCCAGTGCATCTACATTCTGACCTGCCACAAGAGATCACGTGTATAAGTTTCCATTCAGGATCTTCTTAAAAAGTTTCAGATTTTAGGTCTCAGATGTTCAGATCAGCGCAGCTCAGCTGGTCTGAGGAATCATTGCCCCTGTAGCATTTAAAGAACTAGGTATGAGACATCTAAAATAGCCAGTTTAAGGGGACTGATTTTGGCACGACAGTTAAGACACCATTTGAGATACCCACATCCCCCGCCAGAGTGCCCGGGGTGAAGTTCTGGCTCTGCTTTTAATTCCAACGTCCTGTAAGTGGGTGCCAGGGAGGCAGCAGGTAATGGCTGAAATGTCTGGGTCCACTGCTCCAGACCAGAAACCCTGGATGGAGGGCCAAGCACCTGGCTTCATCCTGCTCCAGCCCTGGCTGGTGCAGCCACTCATGCAGTAAATCAGCAGATGAAAGATCTCTATGTTTATTTCTATCCACGCCTTTCAAATAAAATGAAAATTAATTTGCAGTGTTTTAAACCATCTCAAGTTTTTTAAAGACTTATGTATTTATTTGTGTTTTTTAAAGATGTATTTATTTTATTGGAAAGGTAGATTCACAGAGAGAAGGAAAAAGAGAGAAAGATCATCCATCTGCAGGTTCACTCCCCAACTGTCCGCAACAGCTGGAGCTGAGCCAATCCAAAGCCAGGAGCCAGGAGCTTCTTCCAGGTCTCTCACATCGGTATAGGGACCCAAGGCTTGGAGCCATCCTCTACTACTTTCCCAAGCCACAAGCAGGAAGCCGGACAGAAAGTGGAGCAGGTGGGACACAAACCGGCACCTTCATAGGATTTCAGCACTTGAAGGTAGAGGATTGTGCCAGCCCCTATGTATTTATTTGAAAGAGTCAGAGAAAGATCAAGAGAAAGTGAGAGAAAGAGCTGTCATCTGCTGGTTCATTCACCAAATGGCTGCCAGTGCTGAACCAGGCCGAAGCCAGCAGCCAGAAGCTTCATCTGGGGCTCTCACATGGGTAACATGAGTCCAAACACTTGGACCGTACTTTTCAACTTCTCCAAGCAATTAGCAAAGAGCTGATTTGGAAGTGAAACAACCAGGACCTGAACTGACATTCTTATGGGAGGCTGGCATTGAGGTGGCAGTTTTACCTGTTATGCCACAGTGCCAACCGACTCTGGATTATTTTTGATACAGTACCCCAGGCAATCACCGCCAATCAAAGTTGGAATACAAAGATGAACCATCTTTGCCTATTTGGCCTACCAGCGTATTCTCCAAAGCATTGCCAACTCCTTTTGCCATGACCCATAATTAAAAAAAAAAGACATTTTGCATTGAATACACATTCAAGGTTGCACTAAGTAAGCCAGCTGTCATCTGTGTGATGTATTATGCTGATCTGTTCCCTTACACTTCATTTTTTAAAACACTGGTAGCAGATTATTGATTGTCTACCACATAAACTATATGGGTTGGGACCTGCAGTTTGAAAAGTCATCCATGGAGTGAGGATGAGGGGAGGAGACTTTTGCAAGCCCTAAATTCAAAAGCCACAGAAAATGACACCAGGAAACCATGCTCATTGCCTCAGCTGGACAGCAACAGTGCTTGGGAAGCATTTCCCAACTTCCCATGATCTTGGAGGTTCGGGTCAGGGAATGTCTGTGCTTGGGCGGCATCCCAGGCCAGAGTCTTGACTGGGAACAGGACAGGAAGGGAGACAAAGCCCTTGCTCTTGCTGAAAGAATACTGAGGCCAACATGGTGGTGTAGTGGGTAAAGCCACCTGCTGGGTCAGCACCCAATACAGGCACCAGTTTCAGGTTCTGGCTGCTCCACTTTCCATCCAACTTCCTACTAATGCACCTGTGAAAGTAGTGGAAAACAACCCAACTGTTTGAACTCCTGAATCCATGTAAGAAACCCAGACGAAGCTTTTGGCCCCTAGTTTTAGACAAACTCAACTCTGGCCATTTTGGCCATCCGGGGAATGAACCACCAATGGAAGAGCACTCGTGTGTGTGTGTGTGTGTGTGTGTGTGTGCACGCACGCACATGCCTCGCTTTTTCTATATATAACTCTACCTTTCAAATAAGTAAATCTTTAAATAATATATTTTTAAAAATATATAAATCAGGGCCTGGCAGAGTAGCCTAGCAGCTAAAATCCCTCACCTTGCACACACCAGGATCCCACATGGGTGCCAGTTCTAATCCTGATGGCCCTGCATCTTATTCAGCTCTCTGCTTGTGGCCTGGGAAAGCAGTCAAGGACGGCCCAAAGCCTTGGGACCCTGCACCCATGTGGGAGACCTGGAGGAGGCTCTTGACTCCTTGCTTCAGATCAAAGCCCCGAGCTCAGCCCAAAACGCTCACAAGAGTGGTTGAGAAAGAACTACTTCCATCCTTACCTCCCAGGGTGCAGGTCTCCAGAGAGCTGGAATGAGAAGCAGGGGCACAACCCCAAGCCACACTCAAACTCCCACGTGAGATGCAGACACCACTAGCTGCATCATAACCACTAGGCCAGACACCTGCACCCTCTCACTTGCCTTTGAAGCCTTCCATGACACTCCGCACACCACACCCTATCTGCTTCACGCTGACTGACAGGTGTTGCTCTTCTGGGCAAACATGGAGTATCCCACCCCCTACCCTGAGCTTCATCTCCTGATCCCCTCCCAATGCATGCTCCCCAGAGAACAAGACAGCCCATCACCGCCAGGGTCTCCGTGGGTAGTACAGGGTCAGCCTCATCCCAAGGGTTCAGGAGATAGTTCTTGAATGACCCAAGATGGATCTGAGACTCAAAAAGTGTGGGAGTTTAGAAGCAGAGTTTAGAAAACCAGAATTGGAGAAAGGGAAGGAAGAGCGGCTGAGGGATAGTGTCTACAACACACTGTGTTTGAGGCCTGAAGCTCAACTGACCCTCACAATAGGGGCGTAGGCAATGGCACCCCAGGAGCCAAGATGCTAGGGTGGGAATCCATTACAGAAGAAAAGGGCTTCAAAGCCAACCAGGGTGGGCAATGTTGGGGCATGCTGGGGTAAACTGCCGCATTCCAATGCCACCATCCCATATGGGTGCACAACCACTCCACTTTCAATCCAGCTCCCTGCTAATAGTAGAGCATGACCCAACTACCTGGGGCCCTGCTACCTACAAAGGAAACCCAGATGGAGTTCTAACTATTGTTCTGGCTTTAGTAGTTCTGGCTATTTGGGGAATGAACCAGTGGATGGAAGATTACGCGCTCTCTCTCTCTCTCTGTGCTTCTCCTTCTCCCTCTGCCTCTCTGTGATTCCTTTTTTAAAAATGAATTTGAGAGGCTGGCACTGTGAGATAGTAGGTAAGCACTGGCATCTCATAAGAGCACCTGTTCCTGTGGGCTCTTCCACTTCCTACCCAGCTCACTGCTAAAGTGCCTGCGAAAGCAGTAGAGGATGGTTCAAATCTTTGAGTCTCTATACCCACGTGGAAGACCCAGATGAAACTCATGGCTTCAGATTAGCCCAACTCCAGCCACTGTAAGCCTCTTAAGCAAACCAATGGATGAAAGATCTCTCTGTCTCTCCCTCTCCCTATGTAACTCTACCTTCCAAGTAAATAAATATATTAAAATAAAAATAAATAATTTTGAAATAATAAAATAAAAATAATACAACTATGGAAAAAAGTCCTTTTTATATTAGAAAGACACTTATGGGCTAGCACTGTGGTCTTGTAGGTAAAGTCGCTGCCTGAGACACTAGCATCCCATATAGGCATCAGTTCTTGTCCTTGCTGCTCCACTTCTGATCCAGCCCCCTACTAATGCCAAGGGAAAGCAGCAGAGGATGACCAAGGGTCTGAGCCCCTGCACCTGACATGGGAGACCAAGATGGAGTTCTTAGCTCCTGGCATCTCTCCAGGGCCTAGCCCTGGTTGATGTGGTCAGCTGGGGAGTGAACCAGCAGAGGCCGACCCCTGTCTCTGTCTCTCCCCTCCATCTCTATAATTCTAACTTTCAGATTAATAAATGAACCTTCAAAAACCAAAGAAAGATACTTCATTTGATTAGCATTCTTGTACCTTGAACCACAAATTGGAGGGATCTTTGGAACAAGGACAGTGACTAAATCCTGGATTGCACATTTTAGCAAGGAGCACTGCTCTGGCAGAGCCGGGTCCTAGAGCAAGAGCAAGCCTCTATGCCTGGGGGCAGAAAGATCAGCACCCCAGGCCACAGCACCTCCACTCAGGTACACCCAGAAACCAGGGGAAACGTGCTCACGTCTGAGAATGCACTGTTCTCTAAGGATTACAAAAAGCACAAGGCAAAACACAGGCAACATCTCTGTAAGTTGACCTTGACATTTGAAAAGATCATCTATACATAAATAGCTGTGCAGAATCAGACAGCATCTGGACACTCCAAGTGCGTGGCGGGGGCTCGCGCAGGGTCGGAGGGGTTGGGGACGGAAAGCTGTCCTTGCCATATCCTGGGTGAAAAAGGTGTTCAGAGCCCTGATGGCCTGCCACAGAACAAGAGCAGCGGCAGAAACTCACCAACCAGGGGAGCACAGCAGTTCAGCGTAGCCAGAAGATGGCTGGGCAGGATGAGAGCCACAGAGATCCTCTGGCCTATAAGACGTGCTGAGATTTTATTTATTTTTATTTGGAAAGGCAGATTTACTGAGAGGAGAGACAGAGAGGAAAAGATCATCCATCTGCTGATTCACCCCCCACAAAATGCCCACAACTGCTGGAGCTATGCTGATCTGAAGCCAGGAACCAGGAACCTCTTCTGGGTCTCCCACATGGGCACAGGGTCCCAAGACTGGGCCATGCTCTTCTGCTTTCCCAGGCCACAAGCAGGGAGCTGGACGGGAAGTGGAGCAGCTGAGACACGAACCAACACTCATATGGGATGCTTGTGCTTGAAGGTGGAGAATTTGTTGAGCCCCTGTGCCAGCTCCAGGATCCCCACCTTAAACTCCAACTGCATGAAGTCAGCCCCAAGGGCACCAGGAAAGAGAGGCCTTTTCCCAACCCTTATTTGCCTTGGAATGCTCACCCAGCCCACTCCCACATTCACTTCCTCCACTCCCTTCTTCCCTGCCTCGCTTTCTCTTCCATGTTAGAAAGGATACAATCTAAACCCCAGCCAGTACATCTCCCTGCCCCCAATCACATCACGTCCTCACTTTCATCAAAACAGCCTTCACTCAGTCCCCTGCTCTCTTCAGAACTACACAGGGGGGCCACACTGTGGTAGCCTGGAGGCTAAAGTCCTGACCTTGCACGTGCTGGGATCCCATATGGGTGCCAGTTCCCATTCAGCTTCCTGCTTGCAGCCTGGGAAAGCAATGGAGAACAATCCAAAATTTTGGGACCCTGCACCCACGGGGAGACGAGGAAGAAGCTCCTGGCTTCGGATCAGCTCAGCTCCAGCTGTTGAAGCCTCTTGGGAAGTGAATGAGCAGACAGATAGTCCTCTCTGTTTCTCCTTCCTCTCTGTATATCTGACTTTCCAATAAAAATGAGTACATCTTTAAAACAAAACAAACCAACCTGCAGAGACAGACTGGCACTTGGCGTAGTAGGTTCAATGGCTGCTTGGGATGACTGCACTGCATATCAGAGCACCAGTGTGCAATCCCAGCTCTGCCCTGACTCCAGCTTCCTGCTAAAGTGCATGCTGGAAGGCTGCCAGAGAGGGGGGTCCCCAACACCCACCTGCGAGAGACACAGACTGACCCAAAGCCTTGGGCTCTTTCATCCACTTGGGAAACCAGGAGAAGGCTCCTGGCTCCTGACTGGGATGAGCCTTGGCATTGACTGATGAGAGTAAGGCTACATGTGAGTCCCCTGGAGTGCTTCCCCCAGGCAACAGCTGAGTCAGCACGTGTGTAAAGCTGCCGGGTGGGTCAGGCCCTGGAGCAGAACAAGACCAGCCCCTGCAGCTGCCCAGAGCTCCCATCTTGCAACCACCGTCACAACATAAACCAGTGGAAAGGCCCAACTCAGGCCCATCCAGCAAGGGGCCTCTCAGGCCACACTTAGTGGGCCAACCACCAACTGCTTCCTAAGTCCTTTTCTTGGCAAGTCCCTTGGGGATAAGGTTCTGGAACTCCCACTGCATATATCTAAGTGCCTAGGTTCAAGTCCAGTTCCTGCAGCTTCCTAATACTCATCCTGGGAGGTAGCAGGTGATGGCTCCAGTACTTGGTGCTCTATCACCGATTGGGTCCTGATTTCTGCCTGGCCCGGCCCTGGCTATTTCAAGCACTTGGGCAGTAAACCAGCTGATGGAGAACCTCCAACTTCGGATAGCAAGGGTCTGAGGACTTGAATCTTCTTCTGCTTTCGCAGGCAAATCAGTAGGGAGCTGGATTGGAAGTGAAATAGTGGGTCTCGGACTGGCACCCAAAAGGGATGCTGGTGCAGACGGCAGAGGCTTAGCCTACAATGCCACAGCACCAGTGTCACCTAAATCACTCCTTCTGAGCCCTTCTACTTTCCTTTGGTCCAGAGGCCCTGGAGCATTTCCATCTTGCCCCACCCACTGCGGAGTGAGCGCCTTCCCAGGTGTCCTCCCTACTCCCACCCCCCTTACCCCAGCTCCAGCTAACAGGGAAAGCTGCCAGCACCCTGACAGGTGCATCTGCCACGAACTGTGGCAGGCAGGCATAGGCTGGCCCTGAGATTTGCCAGGGCACGGACAAGACTGTTTTGAAGAGTCCCAAAGTACTCTGTGCTCCAGCGATAACGCAGTGGCGCCTGATAAGAGAGTCCAAGAAAGGAGACAGGGGTGAGGCAGCCAGATGGAAGGGGCCAGGGCTCTGCAAGCCAGGGGAGACTTATCTCCAGAGTGAAGGGCAAAGGGGGAGAGGACAGCGAGAGGAAGAAAGCCGGAGCACCCAGGAGAAAGAGGTGCATGTCTTAAAGACACACTGGGCTTTCCTTTTCCCCTCCTGGATTACAGGATCACAGAAAAAGGTCATCTCCTGGGAAACAGCTCAAGTTCAAGGACCAGGACTCAGAAAGGTGAGACTGGGAACAGGGAGGTGAATGGAGGCAACTTTGCATTAAAATAAGGAGGCATTTAGGGACCCTGGGCCAGCACCTGCCCTCACCAGGCCTCTAGGGAGAAAAAACTACAATGGTGTGCCTCTTCACACGGCTACACTTGCTTTCCGGGGCTGCCTGGAGGGCCGGCATGGAAGTCTGTTGAGAGAGGCTTGTCAGTTCTTCTTGGGTTTTTAAACTCTTCTTGCGAGAGCAGCGTCCACATGAAGCTCCCAGAAGCAGTTCAGCTCAGGGAACTGGCTGGAAGCCCGCAGGGCCTGGGGACAACGCGTTTATTTTTAAAACTGGGATTTGTGAAGCTGACCTATATTTCCCTTCTTACACTGGCAGACTGAGGAGCGAGCCTCAGAGGCCAAGACAAAGAACTGGGCAGAATTCAGGGATCACACAGAGCCCCTCCGTGGACAACAAGGGGCTAAACAGGTGCTGGCGGCCTGCGGGAAGGAGTGCACTGTTGTAGCCTGCGGGGCATAAGCATCGGGTGCGGTGGTTACCACAGCAGAACCTGTCCAACACATCAGGGTCAAACAGAGCAGGAAGCCCAGAGTAAACTAGAGTGTGAGAGGAGTTAGACTGGGTGGTAGGCAGTTAGGGTTTTCTGAGTCCCCAAGTCATTTTTCTTCCCAAATATAAAGGGGTATTTTCCCCACCATGTCTTGGATTCACCAGAACACGTCTCTCCCAAGACGAATGCATATTTTATCAGGAGTGTTTCCCCCAGGAGACAAGGGTAACATTAACATATCTATTCTCCACCTGAAGCCTCCACCCAATTCTGTCTCCAGCCATTGCCAAGGGGGAGGGCTTCAGACTGGCCTCTTTATCATTAGAAAGGGACCAAGGAAGTTGGCCAGTGACACCTTTCTGGCCTTTTGTCCCAAGGCCAGGTACCATGGAAACCAGGAATTTCCTTTGTTTATGGAGAAACATCTTTGAGGGGAACCTTTAAAAGATGCTTTCCCCACCATTGATATGGGTTTTTCTCTTTAGCTTTTCCTCCTGCCACTATGGCAGGGGACTAGGGTTTTTCTCTCTAGCTTTTCCTCCTGCCACTATGGCAGGGGACTAGGGTCTTGTTGCTTTTCCTCCTGCCACTATGGCAGGGGGTAAGGGTCTTTTCTATCTCAGAACCCCCTCTCGTCACTAGGACGGGAGTCTCCTTTCTCAGATTTTCTAATAAATCTTACTTTAAAACTAAACTGCGTCCGCATGAAAATTCTTCTTTCCTGCGAGACAAGAATTTGAGGCTGCTGCAGTATTCGGGGTTCAAAAACCCTACAACAAGAGGACCCCACACGGGCTGCCTTGCACCATCTGAGGCAGGGTCCCAAGCCTTTAGGCCGTCCTCGACATATTTCCCAGGCCACAAACAGGGAGCTGGATGGGAAGCAGGGCAGCAGGAACTCAACTGGTGCTCACATGGGATCCCAGCGCATGCAAAGCAAGGGATTAGCCACTAGGCTACTGCACAGGGCCCAAACCCATACATTTTAATCTGCCACACATTCAGTGGGATGGTAACAGAGCGATCCTTTCAGGTTCAGAGAAGCTCTAGAGCCTGTCCCCTAAACAGCAAGCAGCTCCATGATTTTGGCTGCGGGAAAAAGGCCAGGTCAAGGCTGGCTTCTCTACTGGTTTTCTATGGGGCCTCAAGCCAAATGCTCACAGGGCGACTTCACCAACTTTGTGGGAAAGAGAAGCAAAAGAAATGATGATTTTAATGCAAAAAAAGAAAAAAAAAGTAAAACCCATGAAGAAAGTCCTTGAAAATGTCTATTGTGACAGAACTAGACATGGCTACAGGATCTTGCACCAAAATGCACTTACGGCTGCATGCAAGTTTTCCTTGAACTTGTTGAAGTCTCTGTTCACAATATGGAAGCTGATAGTCCTCTGCCTCCTTCCATCATCCTCAGCCTGTAACACCCCACCCTGGACCCGGTGCCATTTCATCTTCCTCACAGCTCAGTTCACCAATCAGATGTAACCCAGCATTTCACCTGAGAATCTCACCCCCAATCTTCCAGCCCCTTCCCCAACTCCTTCCACTTACCAGTCATTATTAGGCAATCACCTGTGACAGTCTAAGACACCAATCCCTTGGGGCCTGCCCTCACTCCTTCCCAATTCCCCGCCCCGCTCCATTCCTTTCAGGCTCACCTGACCGGCATAAAGGTCCCCAGGTGCAGCTCCGTGTCTCTCTTCTTCCCTTCCTCCCCTTTTTCCTCACTGCTCTACCACCACCCCATCCTGTTCCTGCCCCGCTGGAATAAACCTAAGATAACCTCATTGCATCTGGTGTTTTCAGCTCATGGTAAAGAACCAGGCTGCGGGAATTAGCTGTGTGTAATATCGTAAAAACTAGAACTTTAACTGTTTTAAATAACTAACACAGCCAACAGCAGATAGAGCAGCTGGCTCTGGTTGTGGGGAGTAGGTTGGGGAGTGTAACTTAGATGCTCTCTTGCCCTTCTGGACCAGGCTTGAGGCACCCCACCAACGACGAAGGCATCAAGAGACAGGGAATTGCTGCTTGCCACGCCAGCATCCCACATCAGAGCACCAGTTTGAATCCCAGCTGTTCCACTTCTGATCCATCTCCCTGTTGATGAGCCTGGGAAGGCAGTGAGAGGTGGCCCAAGTACCTGAGCCCCTGCCACTGGCATGGGAGACCTGGATGGAGTTCCTGGTACCAGTCGGGCCTAGCCCCAGCTGTTCTGATCATCTGGCAACTGAACCAGCAAATGGAAGATCTTTTTGGTTTTTCCTCTCTACCTTGTGCCCCCTTCACACTACTTTTTGAATAAGCTAATTAATTAATATGTAAAAAAAAAAATTCACACCCCACCCAGCACAGGTTCAGTCCTAGGTAGAGGCTTCCGGTTGCTCTACCCCATAAACAATCAGGAGGGAACCAGTCAACCTCCAAGTCGCCCTCCCACCTGGCGACTCTCATTTCTGGCACCTGCACTAACAGCACACTTCCCACCTCCTATCACCACCACCTACCGCCTCACCTCCTATGCAGTCCTGGTTCCTTCAGGTCACCCCCCTCCAGAGACAAACACAAATTCAAGCTCTGCCAGGACTGCCGGCTCCTGAGTGAGCCACCCAGCCCCAGGGGGTGTCCCTTTCCTGCCCTGCTCACTGCCCTCCCCTCATGCTCCCCTCACCCCATTTAGCTGCCCTAAGGGCCTTTTAACACCTTCCTCTTTTACACTGCCCCGCCCCCAGTCGTAGGGGAACTCCAAGGAACTTTTTAAAAACTTACTTAATGATTTTCACTTGATTTGAAAGATGGAGAGACACAGACAGAAGAGAAATACCCGTAGTGGTTGCAGCCATCTGGGCAGTGACCCAGCAGACAGATGAAAGATCTCTCTTTTTCTCCCTTTCTCTGTAACTCTGCCTTTCAAATAAATAAATGAATGTTTTTTATAAAAAGAAGATTTTAACATATGAAAGGGGCATTATAATTCAATCACATCCTCCCAGTCACCCATGTGACCGGATGTGGCTCTGTGAGCCTGGTCTGGACACAAGGAGGGCCCCACCTACACTCGAGGGGGTCCCATGGGCATCTCAGAGCCCAGAGAAAGGTTGACAGCTCTGCCCCACCGAGAGGGTCCCAGCCGCCATCCCCTCACTCGCTCTCTGTGACCACCAAGTCCACACACACCTGTCCACTACATACCACGCATTTTCCTTCCACCTGGCTCTTAATACATGGGGTTTGTTCTGCCCTTTTGGGGATGGGGGTTGGGTTCTTAACCAGATGTGGCCTCACAATTAGTCACTGCCATATGCCCAGGGCCCATGGTGACTAGCCTGGTGGGTGAGTCGCAGGGTTCCAGATGCTGCTCCCCTCCCCGCCAGATCTCTCTCTCCTCTGCCTTCTTAGAGATGCTGCCACAATGCGAGGAGGGAATGAACAGGTGCTTCTGGTCAGACATCCTGCATCCACTCAACACCAACCCTGAAGTTCAAGACGGCCCTTGACATCTATTTCCTCCTGGAGCAGGCTCCCCTCCACGCAGCTGCAGCTCCTCTCTGCTGGGCCTCCTAGCAACCCTGCCCCCAAGAGGACCACTGCCTCCCTCCTCGGAGCCTCAGGACCCTCCAAACTGCCCCTTCCCTAACGGGTGTGAGCACCTGGCAGCGAGCCACTAAAGGGCAAGAACACTTTCTCTTCTTGAACATGCAGCTGGGCATCATTTCTTACAAAGGTGCAGGTCGTTTCCTACAGAGCCAAGCGCATCCCTGGGCCTACCCTCAGCCTCCTCTGCTGGATTCCATCAGTCGTGCCTTTCCAGTGTCTCCAAGGCCCACAATTCCATCCATGTATCCATACATTCCTTTCTTTCCAATCCCTCAGCCTCCATCCTCACCCCGAACAGATTTCCTATTCAATCTGCCTGGCTCTAGGGCCTTCCCCCTGTAATCTAGCCTACCCATGGCACCCGATCAAGCAGCATTATGTTATGTAATGTCTGTTATGTTATATCTGAAAAGCAGTTACAGACAGAGGTGTGCAGGACTGGGGGGAGCAGCAAACAGAAACAGAGATCTTCCATCTGTTTGTTCACTCCCCCAAATGGTTGCAACAGCCAGAGCTGGGCCAATCTGAAGCCAGAAGCTTCCTCTGGGTCTCCCACATGTGTGCAGCGGCCCAAACACGTGGGCCATCTTTCCCTGCTTTCCCAGGCACATTTGCAGGCAGCTTGATCGGAAGTAGAGCAATCAGGACTTGAAGCAATGCTCATTCAGGTGGTGACTTTACCCATTACTCCATTGTGCTAGCCCCAAGTAGCATTATTTTGCAAAATAAAACAAAAACAATTGCATTACCACAATAGAAATGCGTGTGCATACACATACATACACACACACACACCCTTCCTGTGCTCCACACCTCAGGCAGCCATCCTCCATCTATAAGATAGTCTGAACTCCTGCTGCGGTTTTCCCAGCCCTGACAATTTCCACCCTCCCTTGCCAATTTAATTTAATTTCCCACCAGCCATGTCCTGGACTCTCCTTCCCCAGGAAGCTCGCTCCTGTCCCCCCAAAAGGAATGCTGCTCCCACTCCTGTCTTAGCACCTGCTTCTCCTCTCCCTTACTTGTTCTCACCTCCACCCGCCATGACCAAATCCCGTCCTCAGCCAAGCCCAGTACAAGGTGCCCCTGTCCCCTCTGGTACCCTATCTCCTGTAAGCTAGGCTGCTCTAGGAGCCTTAGTTCTCCCAACCCCCAACCAGGAGCTCACAGTCTGGGACCCTGACATGCAGCACTTGCCCTGCCCCACCCACCTCCCCTGCTAGATGGGAACCCTGGGGGACAGAGACCAACTTGTCTTCATTTCTTTGTATAACTTCCCCACCTAACCCAGAGCCCTGAGTACAGCACACACATAGCAAGCTGAGCGTGGGTGAGAAAAAACATTCCGGCATTTGGAGGAGTCAGGCTAGCTGCCTTCCTCTTTGCAGGTCCACCGTGGGCAGTGCTGGCAAACCACACACGCTGTGACAACTGCCTTCAGCCAATGCAGCCCCAGGGACTCCCTCAAGGTCTGATCTCATGGAGGACCTCGAGGTGGGCAAGCTTCCTGTTTGCCATCACCCTGTCCGAATCACTGCAGCAGGAGGCTGGCACCTGCCGCATCCGCTAGTCTCTGGAAGACTAGCCACTGCCCAGCCTCTCATCCTCTGCCTCTTCAGAGTTGTCTCAGCCTCTCTCTCATGACACCTGGACTCTGTCCACACATCAGGAAGAACCTGTTAGTGCAAGTAAGGGTCGGTCAGCTGAGGCGTTTCCATGGAGACTGGTATCCAACTTTGGCAGATCCAGTAGCTTGGGGGCTGGCTGTGGGGTGAGGATGTTACCCACAGCATCTTCTCTATGTCACATCTGCAATCTCACACACACACTTTCACCGCAGGGGTCAACCAGATGAACTCGCTCAGGTCTCCTAACATCTCACAGAGTGGGACCAGAGCCAGCACACCCGCATGTCAGCTGAAGGTCAAGGCTGCTGTGGTGATAGGGGGTGAGGGGTTGGGGGCAGCCTGCTGCAGATGCAGAGAACTGGAGGCTATGGCAGGGCCAACAGGCCTTGGGTGGCTCCTCTCATGCCTAGCAGAGGCAACAACAGGGCTTGCCAGAGATTTCCCTCTTGGTCACTCCAAAGGGGAAAAGTCAACAGTGAAACTTCAACCAACAGAGATTTCTCCAGCGACACATTTAACAGTCTGGAGGTTCAATGGCACAACAGAAGCCACACAGGAGTTGCGGTTGTCAGATTCCCTTCCTTCCTATTTCACTTTCCGCAGGATTCTGCCTCCTTCCCGCTCAGCCTGGCCCTTGCTTTATGGTCATCAGAAAGCCCTGGAGGGTAGTGTTAGTCCCCAGACAATTGCCTCACCCCATGGAAGGCTGGAGGACAGGTGTGACCAACCACAGCCCTGCCTGTAAGCGTAGGGAATCGTATGTTGGAGTTCTAAACCCAGCTACCCCAGGCTGTGATTGGAGGCCAGGTCTCTAAAAGGATGATGAAGATCAAATGCACTAGCAGGATGACCCTGACCTAATCTGCCTTTTGTCCTGCTCAGGGGAGGATGTTTGGACAGGGCAAAGAGATAGCAGGGAGCAAAGACAACACAAAGAGGCAGAAACAGTACAGGCCTGTGCGAACGAAGGAGGGTCCTTGAGGGACAGCAGCCAATGAGCCCAGCCAATGAGGTGGGTGGGACAGGACAGCAGTCAATGAGACATCCTGAATGTCCAACCCCTAGGAGCCGAGTCAGACCCATCTTGGCTGGGGGCATGAGCCTTGCTAAACTGTCTCCAGAGAATTTTGTTGCATACGTATGTATATATGGAAAACCAAATAGGAGAGTAGGAGGGAGAGACAGTGAGAGAAAGAGATCTTCAGTCCATTGGTTCAGTCCCCAAATGGCTACACTGGCCAGGACTTAGCCAGTCAACAGCCAGGAGCCCAGAACTCCATCTGGGTCTCCCACGTGGGTGGCAGGGGCTCAGGCACTCAGGGCATCTTCTGCTGCTTTCACAAGTGCATTAGCAGGGAGCCGGATTAGAATCAACACAACTGGGACTCAAATTAGCACTCTGACATGGGCTATCACATTTCAGGCAGCAGCTTAATCCAGTGTACCACAGCACCAGCCTCTACATCTTTCTCTTGTTTCCCTTAACTTTCCTTTTCTTCAAGATAATCTTTGAGACGTTTTCTGTCTTCCTTCTTTGTTCAGTACTAATAACTAACAAATCAGTATTAACAACTAGTAACACATGGAAGGAAATGCTATCCTGAAATGCTAACACAGCATTTGCCTTGGGCTGTCAAGTTCAAGTGCATGGTTACAGAGTACATTCTAGTTGCCTGCTGTACCAGTGTGCTGCCATCAACTACCTTCTGACTCAAATACCAACTTCATAAGGTACATGGGCCATGGCGGAGACCTTGAATGTTTAGATTACATCTAATTCAGCTATTTGTTGAGGTTAACCAAAGATTATTTCTGCATAAAATGATAACTTGTGAGTACTCATGACATACCAGGTAGTCTTTATATACATCTTAATATTTGCAGCAATCCCATAAAATAAATACTGCAAATGCCATGCCCACTAACAGACGAAAAAACTGAGACCTAAGACATGGTAGAGTTGCCAGCCTTGACACTCCTTATATACTAGAGCAGGCAAGCAAATTGGAAATTCTACTGCCTGGTTGAAGGCAAGAAGATGATGACCCAAAGAAATTATTGGGCTAACAATGGAAGTAAGAAACAATATTGTTTAGCAATAAATGTCTGACCAATAGGTAGGAAGAATACGATAACAAAAGCCCAGACTTCAACTGCTGCAAAGCTGGGTGGGAAGGTCAAGCACAAACACTTGAGCGTCACACAAGAGCAGGGGTTATATGAATCGCCTATGATGAAACACATCACCTATCGCTAATACGATGCAAGTTCTGTGAGCAGCTGGGGGTCGTCAGAGGCACAGCCCAGCTCCCAAGCCTGGCCCAATCAGAGGAGGACGTGCCAGAGAAAAGGTGTGCACAGAATGGGGGTGAGCCTGAGAGGGGGCACTGGCAAAACAAAACCCCCTTTTAGCAGGTGGAGCCTTTTCAGGTAAATCTTACCCCTGGCCCTCAAGGGTGGTGGTGAACAGGTCAAAAGTGGACCAAGGAGAAGAGGCTGGGCGTCGGGGAGGTGGCAGGACTGGCCACACATGCAGCAGAGGTAGCGGCCTGGTATGAATGCTACCAGCCTGCCTTTAAACCCCTCTAGGCACTTATTTTTCCCTCAGTGATCAGGTCCTACCTTCACAGAGAAGACAATACTGTGTGTGACAGGGGCTGGAGATGGGAGACTGGGACCACACTCTCCACTCACCAGCAGCCTCCCAGTCCTGGAAGGTTCCTCAGGGCCTCAGGAATAACCCCCACCCACTCCCCAGTCTAGAATGAAAGCCTCCGGCTCCCAGCCACGGCTCTGGGATGCCAGGGTAACAATACCTTTGTGGTCCTCCGTGGGCTGACTTGTAAAACAGGGCCGGGGGACTCCCCAAGCATCCCTTCCAGCTCCGGCACTGAGTCTTCTAGGGCTCGAATGGCTCATGCATTAACAAGATGCCATGCACTGTAGCAGACTGCTGAGGGCAGAGGATACAAGCGGCGTGGGCAGCTTCCCATTGCCCAGAAGAGTCTCCCTGCTTTGTAGAGCACTTGGTTGTTTTTTACGTCTGCTTTGGTTTGGTTTGTAGACGGCAGTAAAAGTGACGATCTGCTAGAGCTCTGGGAGCCTCCGCGTGGGCTTCAGCATTGCGTGGAACCCCAGCTGATCGATGATGCACTGAGTCAGCCCACCCAGGACACACTTCTGGGTAAAGGATTTCCCACAGTAGGAAGTCACTTAAAACAGTGCAAAACATAATTTAAAATGCTCAGCAATCATTGAAATTGATTATCTAAGAGAATGTTTCTTTCTTAAGAAATTCAGAAGTAGGACCCAGCGCAGTAGCCTTGCGGCTCAAGTTCTCACCTTGCACGCGCCAGGATCCCATATGGGCGCTGGTTCGTATCTCAGCTGCTCCACTTCCCTTCCAGCTCCCTGTTTGTGGCCTAGGAAGGCAGTCAAGGACTGTCCAAAGCTTTGAGACCCTGCACCCAAATGGGAGACTCAAAAGAAGCTCCGGGCCCAAAAATAAATAAATCTTAAAAAAATAAAAAGAAATTCACAAGTAAACAGTTCTTGGGGGCCCCGGCGCTGTGACCTGGCAGCGAAGGTCCTCACCTTGGGCGCGCCGGGATCCCATGTGGACGCCGTTTCTAGTCCTGGCAGCTCCACTTCCCATCCAGCTCCCTGCTTGTGGCCTGGGAAAGCAGTCGAGGACGGCCCAAAGCTTTGGGACCCTGCACCCACGTGAGGGACCTGGAAGAGGTTCCTGGTTCCCGGCTTCGGATCAGCACAGCACCGGCCGTTGCAGCTCACTTGGGGAGTGAATCATCAGACAGAGGATCTTCCTCTCTGTCTCTCCTCCTCTCTGTATATCTGACTTTGTAATAAAAATAAATAAATCTTAAAAAACAGTTCTTGGTAAAGGGGTCTGAACAGCTCCAACTTCCTCAGAAATGGCTGATGAACACATAGGCACACAACTGTTAGAGCGAAAGAGGTAAGAGGTGCCCACAGCTAGCCTAGGCCCAACACAGAGTGGGTACAAGGGAGTTCCTTGTACTATTCTTGTAACTCTTTCATAAATAGCTAATATATGTATATATATCAAGCTAAAGCCTTACAACACCAACTGAAATGTGTCTGCTTACTCCCCTACCACACTCTTCTAACATTTGAAGACAGACTTACAAGGATGGGAGTAGGGGACAAGAGACAAAGAAGCAGAGCAAGAAATCTCTCCACTGGTTCACTCCCCCATTGCCTGCAGTGGCTGGTGCTTGGCCAGGCCAAGGTCAGCAGCCATCCAGCCTTTCACACAGGAGACAGGGGACAGGGGACAGGGGCCCAAGCACTTGGGCCATCCTCCGCTGCTTGGCCAGGTACATCAGCAGGCAGCTGGATCGAAAGTGGAGCAGCCAAACTTCTCTTGAACTGGCGCTTACATGGAATGCCAGCAGTTCTTAGAGACCTCATCCCTCCACTGTGATGGCAGAATTCAGTGTCTCCTCCTGCCCTCCACCACCACTTTTGTCCTAACATCCCTTATCCAGGGAAACACTTGTAAATGCACTGTCTATACCTACAATGTCATCATACACTTAAATAGCAGAGTGATGGACTTGGGACTGTTGCTGAATGACTACCAGTAAGAACAGATGCACTTGTGGGCCCTGTCACTGGGCCAGGCCCTCACCCTTGGCTCCCAGATGGCGAGGGACTCCAGCAGTGACACGGATGGCAGCTGTCACTCACTGTCCCTGACTGCACAGCAGCTCCATGCACCAGGGAGCATTAGCCTGGTGCTTTCTCCCTGCCTCCAGGGAGGTCACACCCAGGCTCCACGCAGGGGTGGTGACTCAGCAATCCCCAGGGCTGCAGGTGCAGCTCCGGGAGACCCACACATGCCAGTCCTGTGGAACTGAAAGCGGCAGCCAGCAAGTAGATCCAAGGAAAGCACTCTGTGCTCTCCTCCACCTGCCTGAAAGCAGGGCCTTTATCCGCCCGAAAAGACAAAGGTGGATCAGGAAGATGCATACGCACATGGGAGAAAGCCACCGGCCAGCCTCACTCCCTGATGCTTCCCTAAGGGGCATCCCGCCCGTTGCCACCCCCACAAGCTCCAAGTCCTTTTCCTTCCATCAGTCTCTGAAAATGCACTACGCTGTATACTGATGCAGCATCATCCGCAATCCAGAGCCACACACGGAATCTCCAGGTTAATAGCCTGTTAATCTGATAACCTTGTTCATCTGACTTTGTTTACAGGACTCTATGCCATGGAAGAACCAACTATTAAGGGTCTTAAAAATTGTTTTTCCTCCCCTTTAGTCTCAGAACCTGAAACAACGAGAGCAGCAAAGCTCAGCCCCACGGATGGTTGGCCCGCGCAGGTGGAAGAGTAGGGAAGCTGTGAGCAGCATTCACACTCACTACAGCATATCTCCTTTGGCTTCTAGAGACTTCTTCAGGGCCAAACAGGTGCTTTGACGACATCCAGTGAGTCACAGGATGAGACTGGAGCGAGCTCTTTTGAAACCATCTGCAAACACCACTCATAACATGTTATGATTCCGGGAGTGGATGTGTGAAGTGCTCACTCCAGGAGACAACCAAGCGCTAGAAGTTCATTTCCAATCTCACATGGAGAACCTTGAAAACAAGAGCATTTTCCATCATCTCGCCTGGCCTAAATGGCTGGGGGTGGATGGGAAGGAGGGAAGGAGACCGCCACAGCCCTTCCTTGCGGTTATTAATGGTGAGAGCAGACAAGACAGGGTCTTTGTCTTCTCACGTCACGCCAGGTCCAGAGCTAGAAATGATTCATCACTTAATGGATAGATGATGTGTTTTGAAGACTCAGCGGCTGCTATTCATGTGTTACATTAACAACTCAGTGTTTCCTCAAGGAACCCAGCTAAACCAGCATGGTTCACACTATGAATAGGTGATGATTTTCATATAACAGTGACACAGGAAGAAAATACACTTAAACCTGAATTCTGACCTCTACCCATGTCTCTCTTGATGTCCAAGTTCACTTGATGCCGGATTCATTCTCTCCCGTTTCAGAGGCAAGAAAGCAGGCTTCTAGTGGCATACCCAACCACTGCCACCCTGGCAGCACCCATTAGGCATATGAGCCACATGCAGTCTAACTCAAAGACTCCATGCTGTGGCAATGAGGCCATCCTGTCCTACCCATCTTCCCCACCCCACGGTTTAGCCACAGGCTACTGTTTGGTTCCCCTGACCTCACAGCCTGCACCCACCTCTCCAGCAAGCTTCCTTCCTGCAAACAAACCGCACCTGCTGGGAGGAGCTGGTGAGGGCCTCCCTCACCAGCAGGGCTGGAACACCCTTTTCTGAAGTAAACATTGGAGGTAAGGTGACAGAGGTCTCCGGCTTCAAGGCTGTGTGCATCTCAAGATAAGGTTCACCTTGGACAAGATCAGTGGCCCAAGTGTCCCTAGAGAGAACCTCTTCCCTTGCCATTCAGTTCCAGGAAGCCTCCCCTGCCAGCTACAATGTTCTGTGCTCAGAGTAACCCCTCTGTGGAAGGGATACTCATCAATGCATTCAGTACCCCAGGGGCCCTTCAGGCTAGGTGAGAAAGCACTAGTGACTAGGAATTCATCCAGGGAGCCCCCCAACCCAGATGATGGTGTTCTGTTGCAGCCACTCCAACGACCACTCCCGTGGACACTCCAGTCAACAGTTAGGAGCTGAATGACCCGTGGTGACCCATATCTTCCTGTGGTTTCACGGAGGAAAGGCACTGGATTCTGGGAGGGAGACCTGGGGACGCAGCTGCTGGGAGGAGTCTGTCTACTCGGATGAACTCAAACTTTGGGAAGCTGCAAGTGGCCCCTCTTTCATCTTCCACACAATGCCGCTATAACTCTCTTGACTGCCTGCCGACAAGTCTGGCAACCACCTTGTAACCACAAGAATGCTAACTGGGACAAGGTCATCAGGGACAGAATCAACACCTTCTCTTGGGGGACAATCCTAAGCCATCACAGAAGTGCCCCACGCAGAATACATCAGTGAAATTAGACCCATTCCTCATCACTGAAGCTGTCTGAAGCCAACAGCATCCCTACAAAACATGTTTCCCAGGAGACCACTGCTGTAACAACAACAGCTTAAGCCTCTAGCGGAGATGCCAGTACCCCATTTTGGAGGACCTGGCTTGAGTCCTGGATGCTCTGCTTCCAATTCTGCTCCCTACTAATGTACCAAAGGCAGTGGATGAAGGCCCAAGTACTTGGGCTCCTGTCACCCACACAGGCTCCCGGCTTGGGCCTGAACCAGCCAGCCCTGGCTGCTGTAGCCATTTGTGGAATGGACCCATGGACAGAAGATCTATTGCTCTCTGTTTCTCTCTTCTCCCCTCTCCTCCTTCCCTCTCTGTTGCTCTGCCTTCCAAATAAATAAATAGATCATATTAAAAAAATTTTGGCTTCCCAGTTCTGGGACAGGCAGCCCATCCTCCCACCATCTCGCTGGCACTAGTTCATCAGTTAAATAGACAAGCCCAATCCCCAAGTGCCATGCGGCACGGACTCCTCGTTATTTTTCCTGAGCTCTCTTCATGGGAATAAAATTAATTTTCTAGCCCATGAATTAAACATTGCTGCTGGCAGCTGAAAGATTTTAGCCATGGCCCTTTCTGCTGGCGAGAGAATGTTCCAAAATAAGCCACAAGGAGTCAGAGGGGTAGAGGGAGAAGTTGAGGGGAGATGGCCATTAAAAGGAAGAAAATGCAGAAACCCAGCTGTGTCGGGGCTTCCACTGTCCCCTCAACCCTCCTCATCCTATTCAGTGGTCCTCACGGGCCTGCCTTCTTGTCAACTCTGTAACAATATCAAAAATAAAATGAAATTTTAAAAATACTGCCAGAGCTATGGTGCCCTTTTACAGATCTATCTGGCTTTTCCAAGCAGTGGTTATAAATTTTAAGCAATCCAGAGAGCTCAACAGAAGCTAGAACTGAGACATCATAGCAAGGTCATGATCAAATATTTGGATTTAAAAAGTTGTGCCTTGAGCCACTGTTGTGGGCTAAGGAGTTGATTAACACTCCTTAAGCTGATCACTCAGGAATGGCTATAGCACCTGGCCTTATCAGACTCATTGGCGTTCTATTGTTCTGTTAATGGGCTTGGGGGAAGGAGCATATATAAGGATAATAAAGAGAGGATTTAGGGGACTTCTCCCACCATCACTGGTCTTGACCCCCGGACCTTTGCTGTGCCTACTATACCGGCTCAGCTGGCCGCGCCAAGCCACAAGGGCTCCAATGGCAGGGAGAAGACAAAGCCAGTGCAGGTTTTAAGCTCAGCCTCCCTCTCCCTTACACACTCTCAGCCTGGGACGTTTACAATCCTAGCAGCTAGCATTGAGCAAGTGGCAAGCACTTGAATGTGCACCTCATTCCGGAAAGCAACCATCAGCCCAGGATCACTGTCCCAATTCTGCAGCCGAGGAAACCACAACTCGCACACTGCCAGGGGACAAGTGTGGAGCTAAGCTCATTGTCAATGCCAGCAGGATTCTAGCCCTGGCTCCTGCAGCTCCACTCCTCATGCCATGATCACTCTGCAGTCTCCAGTGACCTTGACCATTCTTGGGGTAGGGGGACCTGAGTTAACTACGTGGACATCAACCCACTTCCATGCTTGTTGGAACCACTAACCCAGCAAACGCACTCTGGATTCTCACTGGTTTTGCTGCCTTCCAGCCTTGGGGAACGCTCTTGGTATTCACCCATTAAAAACCCAAGAGCCTCAGCAGCAACAAGCTGGGAGTTACAAGGTTTAAAAGCAAGAGGCAAGCACTGTGTAAAGTTTTTAGGAGTTTAAGTGAGCATTAAAGATTTGTTTCAAATGACAACTCAAAGGAACCAGAAGGGAAGGAAAACTGATCAAAACAGAGGCCCAAAGAGAGTCCGAGACACCATCTGGCCCTCTTTCTCCAGGACTGTGTTGGGCTCAAAGAAAATACAGAGACCTTGAGTGGCCAGCTGAACAAAAAGACCCAAGGATCTTTGGGTGGAAAAGAGGAAGCCTGCAGGGGGAAAGTGGGCCACAGGGGAAGAAGCAGGCTCGGTGGGAGGTAGGGGGGACAGAGGGGGGACAGAGGGAACAATCCACATCTTCCTTCGGGTATGCAGAGAAAAACACCCTTGTTTCCAAAGCCTATGCCATGTTTTCCACGCAGGACAGGCATAAAGCCCACTTCTGAGCCAGTTTTCTGATGCCTTTGTTTCCCGTGCTACTGAAAGAAAAAGAGCTGGTATGGGGACTGATAATCATGATGATGGTGACAGCTAATCCTTACCTAACACCAGCCAGGGGACTATTCGCTGCGTAGAGTGACTTCCAAGCATTAGCTCATCCTCCAAATTGTACTACCACATGCCCACTCTAAAGGGGAAAACATCAAGACTCTGGTATGTCATTTGTCCAGGGCCAGGCAAGGAGAGCAGGGAGTCTAGGCTCAGAGGTAACTTTCAGCTGAGCCTTGCTTACTTCGGGAGGGGACGGAGAGGCCAGAGGGAAGCCAGAGACCCAACAGCCTGAAGGACTCGATGGAAAAGATGCCCGTCTCTGGTTGTACACGCAGGTTCCCCCCTGCCAAAGGGAGATGGCTGGCCTGGAGGACCAGGCCCTCTCACGCCCATCCCCTGACCTCACAGACTCTCCCCTACCCTCCTAGCTGCTTTGCTAACCTCTGTCCCTTCTCCCTCTTGCAGTCCACCAAGGATGGTGCAGATACTCAGCGTGCAGAGGGTACCCAAAAATCCCATTTCTGCCTGAACTGGGGTCACAAGTCCCCTGGGGCAGAAGATCAGGACAAGTGACACTTCACCAGGAACCAGGCAGACTGCCAACTTGGCGTACTTAGTACTGGCACTGAAGCTGTTTTATAAGGGGTCTGGGGCGGGAGGAGCCTGATGCCACTATGGGGGAGCACTGAGGCAAGCCAGACACCAAACAGAGAGAAACCAGAAAAGTCAATGATGTGGACAGTGGCAGCCTGGGGGAGTCAGGGCAAGGCTCCCCTGGGAGCAGCCCCAGATGACCCATCTTCAGGTGGTCACTCCCTGCTCCATTCACGAGCTCACTAACTGTCTCATTGGGCCAGATACTTTTGGAGCCAGCCCGTTTGCAAGATCAAGGCTGTGGTTCAAGAGGCTTTCTCAGGCTGTAGCTGCTTTCAGTCCGTGATCTCAGAAATTCACCCTGAGGCCCTGGGGCCACCACAGGTCATCTGTCCCCAAAGCTGCATGCTCAGAAAACAGGGAGACTGGGAGGAAGGCCGTTGGAAACCCCCCACCCCCAGGGGCAATCACAGAGAGGCAGAGGGAGCCAGGCAGACCACCTTCATGAATCTCTCACACACCCTTTCAGAAGGCGAGGCACTGCATGGATGCCTCGTTTTTGGGGCAACATCACCTGGTGGAGGGTGACAAGCAATGGGTAGACTCAGCCCACTTCCTGTACAACTCAGGTCCCTGGCACAAACTGGGCTCTAACACTAAACAAAGGGACAGTTGGTGGTGGGCCAAGGCCCTTGACTGTGAACAACTCTGGGTCAGCAGTTCACCTGCCCCTTCCCACATGCACCCCAACCGATGCCATCCACATGGAGTCTGATGGGTGTCCGCACGTCCCCCTTTGGAAAAGGCCCAGCAGCTGGAAACATTCAAGCCAGTGGCCCAGACTCCCAGGGCTGGATGTGGGAGAGACACCATCCAGCACCGTGTGCTCTGTTCCTCCTTTCTATAGAGGATGAAGGGAGGGAGGCAGCCAGGAAGAGTACCAAAGCAGCTGTGTAGCTGGGCAGGTCAGCTCCATGTCTGGCAGCAGCACCCATAGAGAGCAAAGCTGGTTCTTGCAGCGACTGACTTCTCAGCGAGGGGCAAGGGCGAAACCAGAGGATCAAGCAAGGTGTCCCCTGCCCAAGGTCTTTCAGCACAAGACTGTATAAAGGAAACGGCTAAGGCAGAGGTGACTTTGACCAGCCTGGAGAGCTGGGGCATCGGCAGCCTGTGGCTCCTGGTCAAACCCCAGGGTCTTTGCGGCATGCAAACCCGCACGGCCTGGAGGCTAGAGCGTGCCAGGCATGTAAGACGATATCTTGAGTGTTCACTTCAACTCCAGCCCTTGCTTCTGAGCCCTGAGCTCTTGCGTTCTCTCTCTCTCTCTCTGAACACCACAGCCCGATTCCCCCAGAGATTCCTGAGTGTCTCTGCAAATGTAGGGGATGGAGGAGCTGGAGACTCGGGCTCTGGCCAGAGCCGGCTTGGGGCTGCCGTGGAGAGTTCTGGCCAAGTGCCTGCTGGCCACACATCACAGAACTCGACCCTTTGGAAATGAGTCCAAGGAAGGCGGGCCAAGACTTAGACCAAGGCGCAAAAAAGATGGGAGAAATAAGAGAACAAGAAAGGGAAGATGAGGCAGGAGTTCTGGGAAGTCCTTCCAGAGTTTAGGGAATGTCCAGACTGCGGCCAGGCTGCCCTGCCTGGGCCACACTCCCAAAGTGGATGCAGGGAGCCCAAGTAAGCCCTGTTATCTACCCAGGCATCTGCAGCTGGCATCCTGCCCAGTAGGATGCTGGATGGAGGAAGGTCTTTTCTTCCTTCCTTTTTCCCCTCTGGCAACAGAAGCAGGTGGTGTATATCTCCCACCTCTGTCCATAGACATCTCTGTAACTGGGGTTAAAGGCTCTTGGTGGTTCATCTCCTTATATCCGGAGCCCTGCAGGGCAATGCCAGTCGGTACCTTTCGTCCTGGCTACTGCAGGACGTCCAAGCCCTGACTGAGGAGACCAAGAGCCAGCCATTGGAATCCCTGAACCACTGGGGTGGATGGTCGGTACTGCAGAGTCCTTCCCTGAAGTCGGGAGGGACGCGGGGTACAAGGAAGGAGAGCGACAGGAAAGCCACAGGTATGGAGCAGACCCAGACCCACATGGGCCAGATGGCCCCAGTGGGACTTCATGGCGCGGCAGAATACTCTGGCCCGGGGCTCAGTTTGCCCCAAGAAACTTCTGCGGCAAAAGAAAAAAAAAAAAAAAAAAAAAGCAACTATCATAGAAGCAGGCACAGACAGGGATCTTGGAAAAGCAAGAGGAGACCTGGTTTCTTCTGCCTCCTTATCCCCACCCCCGGGCGCGCGAGAACCAGGACTCCATCGTGTGCTAGCCATCCCCTACCCTACCCCTTCCCTTGCTGGTCCTAAGGTCTGTGGCCCGTGGCGGGGGCTGGAGAAATCGGCGACGCCACCACAGCGCTGTCCTCCCTCCCCGGAAACCTGACTCCGCCGCTGCCTAGCAGCCCCGTGTGCGCGCCTGGGAGTACGGCGCGGGGCGCCTCAGGACTCCAAGACCCTCCTGACACCCACCGGAGCCGGCCACTGCGCCGTCTCGGGTCGCCTACCGGCGCTTGGGAGCACAAAAGTTAAAGCCATTACACCTGATCCCAAAGACCTACTTCTCCCAGCGGGCGGGGCTCTGAATGCCCAGAGTGCCCGGGGCTCGCGCGAGCAGCAAAGCGGCAGGTGCAGGGGGCGCGCGCAGGACTTACTCCAGAGCAGAGTCAGCGGCTTGGCTTTGGGGATGAGCAGCAGCGAGTACAAGGCCCCGAGGTGCAGCAGGCTCATCAAGAACACGTTCCTCCAGATGATGTCCTGCTGCTGCCGCCGCTGCCCGCGAGCCTGCGGCTTCTCCAAGCCGTGGCTGTCGCCGTCACCGCCGGCTCGCACCCGGAGCGCCTCCTCGGCATCGCAGAACGGAGTCTGTTCCACGTCGGCAGCCGGACCCGGCATGGCTGGGACAAGCTGAGCGCTTAGTCTGAGGGCGACACTAAGATGGGACCAAGGGGGTCTCGCTTTTCAGCCGGGCTGCCCCGCAGCGTCCCCCGCTCGCCTTCGCGGCACGGCTCCGCGACTCTCTCCGCCCGCGTGCCGCGGCTCACAGCGGCCTGGGGCTGCCCGAGGGGCTAGTCGGCATCTGTTGCTGATTCCTTCCCTAGGCACTGCGGGGCCGAACTGGCGGGGAACAGGAGGAGGCGCGCGGGGGGCGGGCGGAGCGCAGGCAGCGGGTGGACGCGCGTGGCGCCAGCGGCGCGGGCGGGAGCAAGACCTACATAGCTACAACCAATCAGGGCCGCCCGTGGAGCTCTCAAAGAGAAAGGCGGTCGCCTGGCCCGAGCAGCCAGGCGCAAGAGAGCTCCGGCCGGAGCGGGAGGGATCCCCCAGCAACCCCCAGTAGTGGTGAGGGAGGAAGGCGGCCAGAAGTACTATCTAGGGCCAGGGGAGTACGTTTTTCTCTCCTTCTACCTACCCTCCAATACCCCTGAAGGCGCCTTTCTCCCCCTTTTCAAGCCGCAGTTCACCCGTGTTGAAGAATGTTAAATATTTGCCCAAACAAGTCAAGTTAGGGTCTAACCCACAAAGAACATCAGAATCCCCGTGTCTGCGGTTGAGAGAGACCCCTTGACGCTCGGGTCTGGGCCAGTGGAGAGATGGGGGCAGCCACTCATCCCTGGCTGTCTGGCTATACAGTGGGTGTTTCAGACTCTCTGTAAGGCAATAACAGGGGATTGGGGACTGCCGCGGACTCAGTTCCCACCTTCACCCCCGCTTGCCAGTGAGTGTGTGTGTGTGTGTGTGTGTGCATGTACGCGCTCCTTAGTCACCAGTGCACCCCTGGCTAGCCCCCTTCAAGTCAGCACCATGAAGAAGTGAGAATCGCCCAGAACGTTCCAAGGGAAAATGTGAAAATCAGGCTACAGGGTTCTTCCTGCCACCAGAAGTGGATTGAGAGCTGTTGGGAAAGAGCCTCTACTGCACAGAAATGCCCTGAGCAAGCATCGCTGCACCTGCCAGAGTGGCTCAGAAGGAAATGGGCCCAGGCCTGCAAGCCCCTAGATTCCGAGTTCCAGTATTCTTTAAGATTTATTTTAAAACTTTCAAAGAGTTACAAAGAGAAAGGGAGAGACAGAGAGGTCTTCTACCTGCTGGTTTACTCCCCAAATGGTGGTGTGGAAGCCAGAAGCCAGAAACTCGTTTCCCATATGAGTGCACAGGCCCAGGCACTTGGGCCATCTTCTATTGCTTTCCCAGGCACATCAGCAGAAAGCTGGGCTGGAAGTGGAGCAGCCAGGACTCAATTCAGCATTCATAAGGCATGCCAGCATTGCAGGCCCAGGGCTCAATATGCTATGCTGCAGCACTGGTCCATGAGTTCCACTATTCACTTGCTCTGGCTTCTGATCTAGCTCTCCAGCTACAAATTTCTTTCTCTGGGATCCAGTTCCCTACTAATGCACCTAGGAAAGCAGCAGAGGACGACTCAAGGTACTTGGGCCTCTGCCAGTCATGGGAGATGCAGGAGTAGGTCCAGGCTCCTGGTTTCAGCCTAGTCCCCACCCCCCGCCCCGCCTGTTATGGTTATTTGAAGAGTAAACCGGCAAATGGAAGATCTGTGTCTCTCTGCCTCTCCCAGTCTCCCTTGTCACTTTGCCTGTCAAATAAGTAACTGAGGCTCAATTTACCCACCACCAAGCTGCTTTATGTTTCTATTGGTTTCATTGCTCTAAAGGTTGCATCTAGTTAAGATCAGACAGTTTTTGTTTTTTGCTGTTAGCTTAGTTTATTTAATGCCTACTCAAGTTTTACTACGTATAAGAATTTCATTAAATTTTTTTTTAATTTGAAAGGCAAAGTTAAGGAGAAAAGGAGACAAGAGACCTCACATTCACTTGTCCGCTTCCTAAATGACCCCAGTAGCTGGAACTGGGCTGGTCTAAAGCCAAAAGCCAGGAGCATCTCATGTTGTGTACAGGGATCCAAGGACTTGAACACCCTATGCTGCTTTCCTCGATACATCAGAGAGCTAGATCGGAAATGGAACAACCAAGAGCAAACCGGTACCCATATGGGATCGCTAGTGCTGCAGGCAAAGCCTTAGCCTACCAGGCACCATGCCTGCCCAAATTTTCTTCTTTTTGAATGTATGTATCGCATTTTGTTCAGTCGTTCATCTGTTGGACATGCACACGTGTTCCTTCTGCTCTGGCTGTTAGGAATAATGCTGTGGTGAACAGTCGAGTGCAAATGTCTCTTGGAGATCCTGTGTTGCTGGGTCTGATGGAAATGCTCTGCTTAACTTTTGGAGAAGCTATCACACTGTTTTCTGCAGTAGCTGTATCATTTTCCATTCCTGCCAAGAGTGCGTAGGGATTCCAGTGTTTCCACATGCTCACCAACACTTACATTCTGTGCTTTAGCAAACGGCCGTTCTAATTGGTGTGGCGTGTTACCTCATTGCACTCACGAATGCATTTGCTTAAGGGTGAGCTTTGAGCCTCTTTTTCATGAAGTTGTTGCTTACTTAGGTATCATCTTGGGAGAAAGGTCTATTCAAACCCTTTGTCTGTTCTTTGGAGACTTCGTTCTCCGGTTCATTCCGCGGGCTCAGGAACGCAGAAGTCGATCCAGGTCTGCCAGATGGGGAGGTGGGAGCACAGCCCCTTGTGCTGGCTTGAGATACTACTCCTGATAGGCATTATCCTGTGACACTGCTCAGGACATGGGTGTTGGCATTAGCATGGAGCTGCAATTGGGAGAGTGGCTAGGCCTTGTATGAGAACTCCAATATGGACACTGGCAGCTCAAGGGGTGTCTTTTATTTTTTCCTCCTTCCTTCCTTCCTTTCTCTTTTAAATATTTATTTTTTAAAAAAACAAAAAAAAAATATTTATTTTTTAATTTTATTGGAAAGTCAGGTTCCTGAATCAAAATAGCGGAGTGGGGTAAGGACATGTTTAAACGCACGGAAAAATGTTTCATCAGGATGAAGCAGAGAGGACATATTTCAAGAAATAGGAAAGGACAGAACAACAGCAGAGGGGTACCTGGAGACTGACAGACACAGGAAAGCAGTGGACACAATGGTGTGGTGTTGCAGAGACTGATACTCCACCACAGTGATCTGAACGCCACCAGCAACCAGGTGGGAAGGGACTTTCACTGGGAGCTCGGGAGGTGAACCCAGACAAAGACCTGTCCGTCCTGTTGGTCCATTTGATTTGACCAGGAGCAGAGCAGCAGATCTCAGACAGGCAATGCGAGAACAGAGTGGATTTCATAGCCCAGTCAGGCCCCTAGAGCTGAATTGGGCGCCATTTTGCGTAAGGGGGAAAGGGCAAGGGAAAGGACTGAGCATGCACTGAGCTGGGAGTGAACTCATTTCTGTCTCAGTGAACTGCAATGACGTGGTATTCTACGGGTTCCACCCAGGGCAGGTCTGGGTAGCCCTCGGATCTGACGGCCAGCAGATCAAGAACTGTAGTGGTGGTACATCAGGAGCCATTTTGTACACTGTGGCAATAGCTTTAGGACTGCAGGGGACAATAGTGAACTGTGCATTTGCTGAGCTCGTGACAACTCACTGATGTCAGTGGATTGCTCTGGTCCCGCAGGAAAATAATACTGACTGTGGCATCGTATTGGACAAAATAGGTCCATCTGGCACCCAGACCTAACGTCCAACAGGTTCTGACCAGATCAGTGCCACCAGCAACCTATTTACATAGGACACCTGGAGTCTCTAATTCTGGGATCTGCTGCAACCGGAAGTGGGAGAAACGTTGCAGAGACAACAGTGCAGCCTCAGCACAGTATCACAGGAGGTGGAAAGTGGTGAGCCAAGAACTGGGGCTGTAGAGACCACGGTGGAAATCTGACATAAGAACCCAGACCTGGAACTCGTTGGAGGTTGTGGCACAAGTGGCTGCAAGGAAAAAGTTGTGTACCAACCACAATAAGTAAAATTGCATTGTAGACCTGTGGGTGACACAGCTTAGAAACTTACCCCAAGGAGAAGAGTGCTAACCAGAAGTACAATTATCAAGAGCAAAAGAAGAGACAAAGGCACAATGAATATTACTGAAAACTCCCCTGCAAAGGAGCAAAACCCTATGCCAACCTCAGAGTTCACTGAGGAAGACATCGAGAAAATGGGGCACACAGAATCCATAAGACTCATTGTAAAGATTCTGATCAACAATGAGAAGCTCATGCAAGAGTTCAAAGAATTTAAGGAAGCAATAAAGCAAATCAAGGCTGGTATATCAGAAATTAAGAACACAGTGGAACAAATTAAAAGTACAGTGGAGAGTCTCCAAAATAGAATGAAGCAAGCAGAAGAAAGAATCTCAGAATTGGAAAATATTTCCTGTCACCAGGGGGAAGCAAACAAAAAGCTGGGAGCAGAGCTGGATCAGGCCAAAAAAAGTATTCAAGAATTGAAAGACACTATTAAGAGGCCAAATCTAAGAGTTATGGGAGTCCCAGAAGGTGCAGAAAGAGAAGCTGAGTTTGCAAATGTATTTAATGAAATAATAAAGGAAAATTTCCCTAATCTGGAGAAAGAATTGGGAAGCAAGTTCCAGGAGGGGCACAGAACTCCCAACAGGCTTGATCAAAAGCGATCTTCACCACGACACATGATAATCAAGCTCTCTTCAATTGAACATAAGGAAAAGATCCTTAAATGTGCACGTGAAAAAAAAATCAATTGACATATAAAGGAAAGCCAATTAAGCTCACAGGAGATCTCTCACAGGAAACTCTACAGGCAAGAAGAGAATGGAGTGACATATTCCAGATTCTAAAAGAAAAAAATTTCGGCCCAGGATAACATATCCAGCAAAGCTTTCTTTTGTCTTTGAAAATGAAATAAAATTCTTCCACAGTAAAGAAAAGCTAAAGGAATTTGCCTCTTTCAAACCTGCCCTACAAATGATACTTCAAGAAGTTCTCTTGACAGAGAAGAGGAATAGCACCTACCAAAACCAAAGGCAAACGGGAAGAACATCCCAGTAAAATGACAACAGAAGACTAAACCAATGAACAACCCATTCCTAAAATGACAGGACCAAAGTAACACCCATGTATATTAAACTCTGAATGTAAATGGCTTAAGCTCAATCAAACGCCATAGATCAGTAGACTGGATTAAAAAACAAAACCCATCTGTTTATTGTCTGGAGGAGACACACCTCAACAAAGATCAGTGGAAACTATATCACATGGGTTTTGTTGTTCTCATCTCTTCAAAACACTTTCTTCTGATTAAATCATTCAATGACTCATAGATCATGCAGTGGCATCATTTTCTTCAAGAAGGTTCTTGATTTTCATTTCTTCAGCTACACATTAGTCATTTAATAGCATGTTAGTTAACTTTTTGGTGTTGTTAATTTCTTTTTTCTCCTGGATGTTGATTTTGTTTTGTGACTCTTCATTTAAGGGGATTTATAGTAGCTGTGTAATGGCGACTGTCATATCTAGTAAAATGTCATTTAACTTCATGGCATTGTAAATTTCTATTTTTCTTTCTATTGTTGATTTTGTATTATGACTTTTCATTTAAGGGGATGTATAGTTGCTGTGAAATGGAGACTAACATCCACATGTGAGGATGCAGTATGATATGCATTTCTGTTTCCAGACAAAGATGGACTTACAATGAAACTGTTTACTATATCTTGACAATAGGATTCTGGACTCTCTGCCATTGTCCGTGCCCACAATGATGGACATATGACTGTGTATGAAGAACTATATGTTAGTAATGATATAGAGGAACTAGGTGGAAGGGAGGGAATTGGGGAGGGGATAAGGGAATATGGAGCTGTATCATAAAATTATTTCAATAATAATAAAATGTATATAAAAAATAAAAAAAAATTTATTGGAAAGTCAGCTTCACAGAGAGACACAGAGAAAGATCTTGCATCTGTTGGTTCACTCACCAAGTGGCTGCAACGGCCAGGAACTTCTTCTGGGTATGCCATGTGGGTGCAGGGTCCCACGCCTTGCGCTATCCACTACTGCTTTCCTAGGCCACAGGCAGGGTGCTGGATGGGAAGTGGAGTAATCCCCATATGGGATACCAACTCTTGAAGGTGGAGGATTAGCCTATTGAGCCACAGTGCAGGCCCTCAGAATTCAGCATTTTTATTTATAGCACAACACATCTTAATTCGGATTAAAAGTATACCACTGCTCAGTAGTTTTATGTGTCTCTAGGCTATCAGATTAGTGATTTGTTTTTTAAGAGATCTGCTTATTAATCGATTTGAAGGGCAGAGTGACTGAGGGAGGGGAAGAGAGAAGGAGGAAGAGCAAAGGAGAGAGGTAGACAGGGAGAGCCTTTCATCCACTGGTTCACTCTCCAGTTTCCTGCAACATCTGGGTTGGAGTCAGTCTGAAAACAGGAGCCAGGACCTCCATCCAGGTCTTCCACACAGTTGGCAAGGCCCAAGAACAGAGGTCTCCTTCTACTGTTTTCCCAGGTCCATGAGCAGGGAGCTGGATCAGAAGCAGAACAGCTGGGAATTGCACTGGAACTTGGATATGGGATGCTGGCAGGTGGCTGCTTAACCCTCTACACCACATGTTTGATGGATGATACATTGCCAACCAAAGAAATGGCAAAGAAAGCAGTGTGAGCCAAGTTTTTGCACTTCAAAGGCTGTAGGGCAGGCCTGAAGCCACAGCCTGACTCGCTGCGCCAGTGTTGGCCCCTGTGGTTTATTCTATTATTTAGTGATATTTATACAAGTGAGCATTCTTGAGAGCTGGACTGGGCTAGGTAGAAGAAAGTTAGAGTTCTTGTGGTGACCCCAGACCATCAAGACAAAGCCTCATGGGTGGGCTGCGGGATTGAGATCCTGCAGGTTCATAGGGTCCTAGGCAATCACCTCTCTTACCAACTCCTGAACTCTGCACAAAGGAGGAATGAGCTCAGAGACGTTGTGGACTTAAGGGGCAGTAAGGTTGCCTATGAATGGACAAGTATGCCAAACACAAATTGTCTCACCATTCCCACAATGGCAAAACCACATGCAGGCTTCAGATGGGACATGTTCCAGAGGAGTGGTAGGGGAGGTGTGTCCTTGTCTCTGAACTCAATGGACTAGGAAACTTTCCATGAAGGAGTTCATTCAGCCAGGGACGAGGGTAGGCTTGGCTCTCACTCGAATGCTTCACTGGCTCTTGGTGAGTGATGCTGTCCCTTTAACAGAGGCTCCACCTTACTGCAGAAGACCCTTGCCCAGCCTTGCACACTGAATACAGCACTGCCCCTGGTGGCTGGGAGCTGGGCTTTAGCCAGATCTGAACGCCCTCGCTTCAGGGTTCACATGGTATATAAGAGTTCGCTTAGTGGGGAACCCACCCAAGTGCTAAACCCAACTCACACCTGTCTTAAAAATTTAAAAAATGTATTTATTTTCATCTTCCTTGGAAGGCAGGGAGATGGTTTCCAACTGTTGGCGCACTCCCTAAATGCCACAGCAGCTTAGGCTGGACCAGGCTGAAGCCGGGAGCCAGGCACTCCAACCTGGTCCCCCGTGTGGGGGACAGGAACACAAGCACTCGGGCCATGTTCTTTGCTTTCACAGGATGTACATCAGCAGGGAGCAGGATGGGAAGGGGTACAGCTGGGACTAGAGGCCAGGCAGGGGCCTCACTATTGCGTCAAACGCTGGCGACACCTCTCCCTCTCATCAGTGACAAGCTGCTTGAACATCTCTGCAGGTGACCTGAAGTTGGACTTTCCAGGCCTTCACTCCACATATCCCTTTTAAAAAATTATTTTCATTTGAAAGGCAGTTTACAGAGAGAAGAAGAGACAGAGAGAAAGAGCTTTCATCTGCAGGTTCACTATTCAAATGACCACAACGGCTAAAGCTGAGCTAATCCAAAGCCAAGAGTCGGGAACTTTCTCTGGGTTTCCCATGTGGGTGCAGGGTAGCACGGCTTTGGGCCATTATCTACTGCTTCCTAGGCCACAGGCAGGGAGCTGGATAGAAATTGGAGCAGCCAAGACACAAACCCTTGCCCATATAGAATGCTGGCACCTGCAAGGCAGAGGATTAGGCAACTGAGCCATCAAGCCAACTTCAACTCTCTCCTCCCTCTCCCTGTCATATATCCTTGAGTCTTCACTAGACATCAAATATTGATCTCAGCTCCAGACAGGGAGATGAGGGGGTGTTCCAGAAGGCAGTCAAGTGCACTTATCTTTCAATTCCATTTCCCCACAGATGTTGGCAGTGCTCACACATGCAGCTTTCTGCTGACTCCTGCTGTGAGAGGCGGAAGTAATCAGAGCATCACTGAGGGTGGGCCACAGCTGAGATACTGTGGAGGCCTCCACAGCCACGCCGCCTAGGGACCCAGCATCCACGAACACCTGCACCTCCTCCATGTTAGACTCAAGGTGCATGACCCAAACTCCCACCCACTCTGCCCTCAGCTCTCTGAAATACATGAACAATACCTATTATTGTGACAGACGAAAGGCGATATTAAGTTTGCTTCTAGCCCCCTCTCCTCTCCACAGCCCTCTCCCTATTTTTTGAACATAATTATTTTGTTTGTCAGGGGCAGATGCGCTGAGAAGTTCTTAGCTGCTGTGATTGTTTCGGTCTCAGTAACCTCTTTCTCTTCCTTTTCTGTCAGTTACCCACAGGCTGCCACGGGAGTTCTCTGGGGAGGGAGGAGCTTGCTAAACAGGGTTCAATAATGTCAAAAGGGTGACCCTGATGTGCGGTACCAAGGAAAAACCCAATTCATTGCTAGCCCCATGGAAGCACTGGAATGCAGCCTGTTTAAGACTCAGGGGATAGCCATGCAGAGAAGTTCCACACACGGGCATGTCAGGACCTTGAGGTCAGGCAAGCATATTTCTTTCCGGTCCTTATGTTACAAACCCACTCATGCTTATTCACTTGTTTCCAAAGAAAGTGTTAACATTAGCCGCCACCACCCCTCCCACCACCACCATCAACCCAACTGGAAATCAAATTAACCCTACCAAGGGAAAATGTCATCCAATACAAGCAGGTCCCAGTTGTTTTTCTCCTCACTCCCAAAAGCCTGGGTCCTTGCCAACATTTCTTTTTGATTCCTTCTGAAAGACCTGAAGGTAATATCACCTGGGAAATGTCAATGGCGTAGATTTGCAGTGCTAAAAGTGACATGAGAGATCAATCCAGTCCTGCCCCTCCTTTAACGGAAACAGAAACAAATGCAGGCAGGAAGAGGTGACACGAGTTGGCCAACGGTAAGAGGCAGAGAAGACTCTAGAACTCAGTTCCTGGATCAAGCACAATGGCTCAATTGGCTAGTCCTCCTCTTACAAGCGCCAGTTTGCATCCTGCCTGCTCCATTTACCATCCAGTCCCCTGCTTGTGGCCTGAGATAGCAGTGGAGGATGACCCAAAACTTGGGACCCTGCACCCACATGAAAGACCTGGAAGAAGCTCCTGGTGTCTGGCTTGGTATTGGCTCAGCTCTGGTCACTGTGGCCACTTGGGGAGTGAACCAGCAAATGGATAATTTTTCTTTCTGTCTCTCCTTCTCTCTGTAAGACTGATTTTCCAATAAAAATAAACACATCTTTAAAAAATAAAAAGGTCATCCGTTATAGGGAGACACAGGTGTACTTCAAAATGTTTGTAGAAAATGGATTGAAACGTAACTTAATTTTGGTGCAAAAAAAGTGAGATCCAATGTTTTCAACACATTTTCTGCGTACTGTTTGAAGATCCAATTTATGCCCCAATTGCTAAATTTTGTGTATCATCAACTTAACTCTTACATTTCCCACAAACTTTCCAAAAATACTCTCATATATTCGCAGGGAAAGGAAGTGAATTTTAGGCAACCTTGAGGAAATGGCTGCTTTCCTTACTGCCAAGACCAGCTGGCAATTTCCATTCTACCTTCCTTGGCAATCCTCCTCAAGCAGGCAGATCCCTGGATGGACAGACTGCAGGGTGCAAAGGTTTTCTGTCACTCATTAGAACATGCTTACTGGTCACCAAGTGCTATGGCTCAATGGCTAAATCCTCACCAGGATAGTTTGTGTTAGTTTGTGTTCCAAATGATTCACTTCCCATCCAGCTCCTTGCTTGTGGCCTGGGAAAGCAGTGGAAAACAGCCCAAAGCCTTGGGACCCTGCACTTGCATGAGAGACAGAGAAGAAATTCCTAGTGCCTGGCTCGGGATTGGCCCGACTCCAGCTGATGCAGTCATTTGGGAACTGAATTAGCGGATGGAAGATCTTTCTGTCTTACCTTCTCTGCATAAATCTGATCTTTTCAATAAAAGTAAAGAGGGTCCAGCATGGTAGCCTAACAGTTAAAGTCCTCACCTTGCACACACCAGCATCCTATATGGACGCCAGTTCTAATACTAGAAGCCCCACTTCCCATATAGCTCCCTGCTTGTGGCCTGGAAAAGCAGTCAAGGATGGCCCAAAGTCTTGGGACCCTGTACCCACGTGGGAGACCCGGAAGAGGCTCTGGGCTCTTGGCTTCATTTCGGTGCAGCTCTGGCCATTACAGCCACTTGGAGAGTGAATCAGCAGACGGACCTTCCTGTCTCTCCTCCTCTCTTTTATCTGACTTTCAAATAAAAATACATCATAAATCTTTAAAAACAAGAAAATAAAACACACACACACTAACATTACGGATGCCCTTAAATTATAGATTATATTCACTGACATGTTACTTCTGGGGAGAAACAGTCTAGAACTCTCATTGTCTATTCAAACTTGATCCCACTGTAATTGCTCTGATTTTCATTGCCTACCTGGAGACACATCTGTTCAGACAGGAAGTCTTTAATGAGCTATAGAAAGTACTTCACAATATTTAGGAAGTGCAGAACAAGCTAAGAATACTAGCACAGGGCCCAGAACAACAGCCTAGTAACTCAAGTCTTCGTCATGCATGCGCCAGGATCCCGTATGATACCAGTTTGTGTCCCAGCTGCTCCACCTCCCTTCTAGTTACCTGGAAAAGCAGTAGAGGATGGCCCATGTGGGAGATCTGGAGGAAGCTCCTGGCTTCGAACTGGTTCAGCTTCATCTGTGTCTCCCACATGAGTGACAGGGCCCAAGCGCTTGGTCCATCCTCTGTTGCTTTTCCCAGGCCACTAGTAGGGAGTGGGGCGGAAGTGGGGCACCGGGGACACAAACTAGCATACACATGTGATAACGGTGTTGCAGATAGCAACTTTTCCCACACCACAATGCCATCCCCTCTTCAGTCTTTTTGAAATAGCCTTCCTCTATTTCACAAGACCTCTGAAGCTGCTTCCCATTTGTTCAATGTTAGGCCACTGACAAAAGGAAAAGGAACCCTGGAAAGTTCACAGGGTCAGGAGATTTTAAGATGTCAGCCTAGGGCCTGGCGGCATGGCCTAGCAGCCAAAGTCCTCGCCTTGAAAGCCCCGGGATTCCATATGGGCGCCGGTTCCAATCCCAGCAGCTCCACTTCCCATCCAGCTCCCTGCTTGTGGCCTGGGAAAGCAGTTGAGGACGGCCCAATGCATCGGGACACTGCACCGGCGTGGGAGACCCGGAAGAGGTTCCAGGTTCCCGGCATCGGATCGGCGCGCATCAGCCCATTGTGGCTCACTTGGGGAGTGAATCATTGGACGGAAGATCTTCCTCTCTGTCTCTCCTCCTCTGTGTATATCTGGCTGTAATAAAATGAATAAATCTTTAAAAAAAAAAATGTCAGCCTAGTACCAAATAAAAATTTAGCAGTGAATACAGCTACAATACAATGAAGAACTCAGATATTATTGAATAATGGTATTTGCAGCATGAAGTCATTCTAACAAGCACAGCCTTAACTATGTCAGTGTCATTTGCTAAATGAACACTTCAGTTCAGTTACCTTTGGTAATGGATGCAAAGAAATAACCCAAGGCTATTTGCTTCATTTTATTCACTTATGAAAAATCCATTTCAATCATCCCAAGGCCTACATTGCCCACACCTTCTGAAACAAAGGCAAACATCTGGGAGGAATAGTATGAACGCAACACAGCACCCAGGCACACACCATGTTTACCAACGCACTGAGCAGAGCACAAGCTACAGAAGTGCATACGGAAGCAGGTGCAGCAGCAAGAGGGCAAGTCAGGGCTAAGGCGACAGCATCTCTCTCCTCTGCGCTCTGCCTGTGTTGAGGATGTGGGGGCTTTACCCTAGCTGCAGCAGCTCACACTGTCTATACACAGAGCACTCCCTGCCCTTACTTCTTGAAGAACTGGAAGAGACTGACATCCATGGGTGACACCCCTACAGACTGACTACTCAGAGGCTGGGTTTGGGGGTGCTGCTGCCCACTAGGGGGAAAGACAAAACTGAGAAGAGGGGACGTGTGTGTGCGCACTGTGCACACGCACATATGAATGTGCACATACTGTTTGCTGGGACCAACAGGCTCCGAAAGTCTCCACGGCAGAGGAGATGGAAGGTAGCTTTGTGTTATTCGTACTTGGGTGAACCCCAATTGGGCTGGGAGCCCAGGGTGGTAAATGATAGCCAGCCATTCTCCCCTCTTCAGCTTTCAGATACTTGTGGAAAGCAAGGCTGCACGTGTTTGCCTGGGAACCCACATCTTCCCAACCTCCGGGATACATGGGAATTGTTCAAGTCCAAAGGCATACAGAGGCTCACGTGTAGACTGCCAGTTCCCAACTTATTCCCGCTCCCACATTATTGAGATGAACAACCTCCACCCCACCAACACATCTCATTACTCCTAATTACTCTCAGGCAGGACACAAAGACATCCATGGCACCCAAAACAAAGGGTGGCACAGAGAAGGGAGAGGTCAAAAAGCACCACCTCAGTGTCCTGTCTCCTGCCAACACCTGGCCCCACCAACCAGTTTCCCTCATATTCCTTCATTCAGAACTTCAGTAGTTTTAAACGTGAAAACAAAAGACATAAGAAAATCAGAGAGGTCTGCGATGCGATGTATACTACTAAAGCATGCATACTACTAACATCAGGCAGGACATGACGTAATGGCACACGCACAGAGAATGGTGCTGTGACTACAAAACTGAACAATCAGTTGCATGGTCCCTGAGGTCTTCATCTAAGAATAGTGTGAAACACAGCTTCCTGAATTACTTTAGTATATATGGCAATACTGTCCATGTTGAAAACATTCCAACAGAAACATTTTATAAAACCAAGATGTTGTCTTTTTAAAGATTTATTTTAAGAGAGAGATGGATCTTCCATCCCCTGGTTTACTCCCAAGACAGCCACAATGGCCAATGCAGGCCCATGCTGAAGGCAGGAGCTTCTGGGTCTCCTATGTGACTTTGGAGGTCCAAGTATCTGGGCCATCTTTGGCTGCTTTGGCAGGCCATTATTAGCAGGTAGCTGAATCAGAAATGAAGCAGCCAGGACTCAAACCAGCACCCATATGGGATGTCAGAATCAGAGGCAGCAGCTTAACCTGCTACACAACCAATCTCCAAAATTCTGTCTTTATTCCCTAAAAAGTAAATCAAAACTTTTCCTTAGAAAAACTACTATTGTTTCTTGGCCTTTTGGCTAAGATCAAGTGTAGACAAATGAACTACTCCGCAGCTGTACACAGCAAGGTGAACTTCCACACGCAGTGCCAGCATCCTCCATGGGCACAGGCTGGGAGTCCCAGCAGCTCCCCTTCCAATCCAGCTCCCCACTAATGGCATGGGAAAGTAGGGGAGGAGGGCCCATCCTTGGACCCCTGAATCCCTAGGGAAGACCAAAGAGGCTCCTGGATCCTGACTGGCCTAGCTCTCGCTATTGTGGCTATTTGGGGAGTAAAACAGCATTTGGATGGTCTTTCTGTTCTGTCTTCTCTAACTCTTTCAGGTAGCAACAGACAAACAAACAAACAAACCTAGCTACTCTGTCCATAATCTCTTATCTTCATACTCCAGAGACAGAAACAATTTTGGGTTCGGCTCATCTTACCACCTTTCACTGAAACTTCTCAGGGTTATAAACTACACTAAGAAATGGCCCCACAGGGCCCGGCGGCATGGCCTAGCGGCTAAAGTCCTCGCCTTGAAAGCCCCGGGATCCCATATGGGCACCGGTTCTAATCCCGGCAGCTCCACTTCCCATCCAGCTCCCTGCTTGTGGCCTGGGAAAGCAGTCAAGGACGGCCCAAAGCTCTGGGACCCTGCACCCGTGTGGGAGACACGGAAGAAGTTCCTGGTCCTCAGCATCGGATTGGTGCGCACCGGCCCGTTGCGGCTCACTTGGGGAGTGAAACATCGGATGGAAGATCTTCCTCTCTGTCTCTCCTCCTCTCTGTATATCGGCTTTCCAATAACAATAAAATCTTAAAAAAAAAAAAAAAAAAAAAAAAAAAAGAAATGGCCCCACAGTGGGGGCAAACCCACAACATTGTACTGTAAAAGGAGACAACTCCTCGGATGTCACAGGCAAACTGCATTCTTACATGCATACTCTAGAAACCCCAAGGTTTGGCTAGGGCTCCCCTGCCATCTAATCTTCTCATCTTTTTTCTTTCCAAAAAAAAGTTGCAAACTTTTGTCTTTCTAAAATGACTCCAACTATCCCATTATGACAAGAGGGTAAACATGCAGCCACAAACAGATGTGACAGTAAGAGCAATGAGTAGAAAACAATGACTAGAAGCCAGCAGCCTGCTATCTAGATGGAGTCCTGGGTTGACTCTGTGGTTCAGTGTCAGGTCCAGGCCAAGCCTTCACCTAGTGGAGCTGCCAAACGCTCCATGTCAGTAAGGCACTTTCTTTTTTAGTTACAAAACTATTGTGAGATGTCAAATTGGGTTGGTTGATTTTTTTTTTAAGTGTAGAGGACTGTTTTGTCTCATTCCAGCCCAGAGAAGAGACGGGTTCTTGCAGACTATTTCCCTTCAGCTACAGAAAAGCCTGATGAATTCTTACTCCTTGAATAGCCTAGCCATCTATGCAGTAGTTACAGCCCTTGGCTGGAAAACTAGAAAATTAAGGTAGGTAACATTGCACAAAAAAATGACAATTATCAGCATTTAAGTCTCCACATGCAGTCTAAGGGCATTATCTTCTGTTTACCACTACTCTGAAAAGATATTAGAGGCTAGCATTGTAGTACAGCATGTTAAGCTGCCGCCAGAACCACTGCCATCGTATATGGGTGTTGGTTTGAGCCCTGGATGCTCCACATTCAATCCAGCTCCCTGCTAATTGCCTGGGAAAGCAGAGGAAAATGACACAAGTGCTTTGGAGACCTGGGGGAAGCTTGTGGTTCAGTCCTGGCCATTACCGCTATTTGAGGAGTGAACCAGACAATGCAAGCTCTTTCTCTCCCTCTCTGCAACTGAGTTCAAATAAATAAATATTTTTAAAGAGCAGGTTAGAATAAAATTATTTAACAGAAAAATTGGATAAAAATGCTTTGATTTTGCTCAGCAGGCCAACTAGAACTAAGGTTTTTCTTGTCAGGCTTAAATCTCAGTCATAAGTGATTTTTTTTTTTAAGGAAATAAATTTCTAACTACAAAATGTAGAGAACTGGACTGAAAACTCAAACCAAGCACTGAAAATGTTTAACAGAGAAAAGCTCAATGCATTCTACAGAACGCAATGTTTAGGTTCCCCCATACAATTTGCTAAAACCTATGTAGTAGCTTCTAGTTGCCGTTACTGGTTCAGGCCTAGCGTGAGGCTTAAAAGACAAGGAATGGGGACTAAACTCAGTTGCACAGAGCAGTTCTGAAAAAACTCACAACATGCGCATGAAACAGGAGTATACACTTTAATTTGATTGACATGGAGGAAGTAGAGAGGACATGGAAGAAATTTAGCTTTCATTCTGCTTTATGCATAACCATATGCAATTTTTCTAAAAAGTAAATTGAGGTTTTAAAAATCATATTTATCAGAATACCTGGAAAACAATACTGTGTGTAATCCAGGAAATACACTATTTGCAGAACAAGAAAATCAAGATGTGCAACAGAAAGTTACAACAAAAGGAGGCACCAGGGTTTTGAGCAGTGTAAAGTGAGTACAGCTGTAGGAACCATGGAACTGCTCTTCACTGGCTGCTATGGAAACATGCTAATGAGATTGGTCCATGTCATACAATTTCTCTAGAACACGTTTCTTTGGAAAAAATGGCAATATTGGTGGGGAGATGAAGTTGTCCCTTCAGACACCCAGCTTATTGGCCTGGGTGAGGACAACTTTGAGAACTGGCATGAAGGCGGAAGTCTCACTGAAGTTGCTGGTGCTGACAATGTGAGTGTGGATGGTCAATCCTTCGGAGTAGTTCCGCATTTCAATGCTCCTGGCAATGCTGTGTAAACCATTGATGATCGTCGGTGACAGCTGAAGTAAAGGCAGAACCAAAGAAACATTAAGAAAGGATTTCCCATGGGAGTCTCTATGAACATTAAAGCTGGATAGTGAAATGGGGCTTGAAGTGAGCACTGTTATTCTTGGATCAAGCAATAGTGAAGTCACAGAGCATGATGCAATGATTTGCGTAAGGGAGTTATTAATGCATCTTACATTATGAGCTGCCAGGTACTGTCTTAAATAGTATTATTCTGAGTCCCAAGGCTGTAATGACATGACACTTTCTCTGCCTGCCTAATGTCTTTAATTTTCCAGTTATTGCAGTCAAAGTCTTTGACAGACTTTCCTACGTCATGAAAGAGATGAAAGCTTCATTATCAAGCTCTCTCAAAGTACGGATTCAAGTTACTACAATGGAGAGTCTGAACTAAACTTGGACAACAGGCCTGGCCACATACTCAGTTCACCCAGTTCTTAACCACTTTTTATGATTTTCCCATCTCTTACAACTATAAAACCAAGTTTTCTTTTCCATGTCCTTCCTTAGAGAAAAAACTTCATTTTGGATCAGGCCACAGACCACACCACTTCCACTGTGATGGCAGCACTCTTTGGTTTGGGTCTTAGGAAGGTTATTTTTATCTGGTTGGACTGGGTGTGGGGAATGGGGCAGAGCAATGCTGAAATGCAAAAGTAGGCAAGGAATGCACCAAGCCTTTCTCCCTCTTCTCTCCTAGTGCTTTCATTAATTAAAAAAGAAAAGAAAAAAACTCAAGAAAGGAATGCAGAGGTAGGGACAAGAGTGGACAGGGTGCTTTGCTTCCTTACTGGCAGCTACCTTCAGTTACAGCGCACTGCCCTGTTCAGCTTGTAGCTTTGTCTGGCTTCATCTCTGCATAACAGCTATTCTAGAAGAACAGGAGCAGGAATTGCAGATCACAGGAAAGATGACACGCCAGAAATCAGAACACCTGCCTAGTCCATGATGACTTAGTGTAGCTGGGATTGTTTAAAAAGAACAGCAGCAGAAGGCCAGAAATCTTAAGGCTAAAATAAGCCAGTCTGTGTTTCTAGTTTGTTCTAAGAAGGATTAAAATTTCTTCTACACATGCAAGCATGCATCTCTTCCTTCATCCTCACTGAACAGAATGCACAATTCAGGATTCAGAGGAAAGGCCATTTTATAAACATTGCCAACTTTGCCCCCAAGCATTCTAAATGAAAGTGTGATGTATCATTCATTTTACTAGCAAAAACTCAGAATCAACGATTATCATAAGTCCTCCCCTTTACCCCAAAACTTACTGTTTGTTCCCTAAGTTTATCATATAGAAACTCCAGACGTTTGCTGGCATCATCTAGCTTCCTCTTGGTTTGCTGCAGGAGAGGAAAAACAGATGTTACATTATGGACACTTAGCTCAAAAAAGGCTGCCGTATCTCATTTCACCACACCTTTATCCTCAAGCTGCTCAACAGCTCCCTTTTATAAAGAAATGGACACAACTAGGAGACTTGAACAGATTATTATAAGAGAGATTAGGAACCCATTAAGGATGGGGGCAGGTGAAGGCTGGCCTGCGGGGTGAGCAGTTATGCTAGATCCACAGAAACCTGTAAGCAGCAATGGTTAGCATTCCAGGAAAGAGGTCGAATGATGCAACTGTAGACTGTAGGCTTTAAAGGGGAAAATAAGTGAATGAACTGTGGAGCCATATACATTTTGAAAGACTAATGCCTGCCTGCCTGCATGTTTTTATTTATTTGAAAGGCACAGTGGTAGTAAGTTAGAGAAAGAGGATGTGTGAGAGCAGACAGACCTTCCACCCACTGATTCACTCACTGAATGCGTGCAACAGCTCGGGGTGGGCCAGGCATAAGCCAGGAACCTAGAACCCCATTCACATCTCACCCCATATGGGTGGCAGGGACTCAAGCATCTGCTGCCTCTCACATTAGTAGGAAGCTAGATGAGGGAATTGAGTAGCCTAGGGCTAGCACGTTGGCAGACCAGGCTAAGTCTCATATGGGTGCTGTTCTGAGTCCTGGCTGCTCCATTTCCTACTCAACTCCCTACTTACGGCCTGGGAAAGCCAAGGAGCATGACTCAAGTCCTTGGGTCCTAGCACCCACTTTGGAGATGCAGAAAAAGCTCCTGGTTTCAGATCAGCTCAGCTCACACGGTTGCGGACATTTGGAGAGTGAATTGGCACATGGAAGACCCCTCTCTCTGTCTCTCCTGCTCTCTGCAAAATCTGCCTTTCAAATAAAAATAAATCAAATGAAAGTAAATCTTAAGGGAAAAAAAAAAGAGTAACTGGACTTGAATCAAGCACCTTCATATGGGATGCAGGCATCCCAAAAAGTGGGTTAGCGAATCGTCCCACAATATTAGCCTGTGAAATCTTGCTTTAACTTTTCAAAATTGTACTTCCACACACTTAGTCACACTTGGCATGTTTGATTCTCCTTTCTGAGCCTTTAAAGCACCAAACTGGGGCAGGGTAGAAGGGGCAACTCCAGAAATTTCAGATTACTAACAAGAAAGCTGTAAAATTCTTTAGAGATTCTTTGCCCACCCCACTCCCATCCTATTTTGTAAGCACAGTGAGAGAAACTATTTCAGAACAACAATGAAAAACTTTCCGTTTCAGCGGGAGCGGGCATTTGGTACAGCACATAAGACCACACTTGGGATTCTGGAACCCCATACTGAATCCCCAGGGTCAAGTCCCAGCTCTGCTTCTAAGACAGCTTCCTTCTAAGGTGCATCTTGAAGGTAGATAATGGCTCAAGTCCTTGGGTCCTGCCACCCATGGGATGGCGAGTTACAGCTGTCCGGCTTCGTAAAACCTAATAGCCCTGGGACATCTGAACAGAGACTTTACCAGAGCAAGAGCAGGCAACGCCAATCAAGGGGGATGAGTGTTAGGCAGAGGGCTCCGCCAGGACAGAGGCCCTGAGCTGCAGTGCTCTGGGTATTTGAGGAAAGAGTGCCAAGGTGTCAGGAGCAGAGAGAGGCAAGGCAAGGCTGCCACTGACACTATCAGGGACTCAGTTGGGCTGGAAAGTTAGTTTGTGTTGAAGGAACATAACTCGTGTGAAAATAAGAATAAACCAAGGCTATAGAAACTATTCTAATTACTGATGCAAATGAACCTTGGTAAATGCAAACTCATAGTCCCTGCCTGAAACTAACCTTGCCCAGCTACAAACAGAAGCTGTACCCCGAGGGGGTGCAGACAGCTGAGGAGACATAACAACCTCTCCGCTAACTGGAGAATGACATGAGCAGTCTTTGTAGGTTCCCTCTGCCCAGGATTTCTGGGCACCCAGAGGGAAGATGTTATGACTACCTAAAGAAAAGGTAAACACCACCAAAATGTTACTCAGCTGGGTCACGTCTCCCTTGCCTCTCCACCTCCACAGACTCCCACCAGCAGCAGGAGCGGAGTTCTGCCACCTTCTTCCTAGCAGCTCTCCAGCCCTGCAGCCTACTGCCTAGGTCTCAGGGTGTGCACAGCGGACGCTGGCTGTTCCTGGCTCTCAGCTTCACATGCTCTCCTTTTCCAGCTCCGTCTTCCCAGCGCTCGCCGAATACCAGGAGTCAAGGTTCCTGCTATTGCTCTGCTTTCCTGACAGTCTCTGTGCTGGGAATTCCTGGCTACAGGGCTAGCAGAAGGATACACATACTAATACCCAGTGTTTGATGAAAACAACACATTCCAGAGCTGTTTTGTTCAAGCAGACGAGTGGTAAACGGCTCTAAAAAATATATGCACTGCTTGCTGGCAAAAAAAAAAAAAAAAAAAAAAAAAAGAAAAGAAAAAAGAAACTTCATTTACAATACTGGCTTTGTGGAATTTTGGCACCCTCAAGATATGTTAAATAAAAGCAACTGTTTTAACTACCCAGTATCTAAAACATCTAACTAACTTTAAGATTCCTGTAACGTTACAGAGGTGATTGTTGGTGTAATTTCAGCAAGAACTCTCATATATGACCTTCCTGCGTGACCAGCAGGATGCTGTTATATTGATGCTGTATGTATGTGCCAAGCATGCAGGCTGCTGATGAGACACTGCACAGTTCTGGGGCTGCGGGCACGTGGTCTGCAGTGGGACTGTCTGGGGTTCAACGCTGGCTCTGACCGCAGATGGTACCTGCCTGCCCCTTGCTGTAACTATTTCATCTCTAAAACAAAACGCACAAATCTACCTATACTGGGGCTAGTGGGAGGACTAAACGTGTGTGTGTGTGTGTGCGCACACACACACATAAAGCAATGACCCATTTCTCTAATGTAAGCTGTATTAAGTGCCAGGCTGGGGACTTTCACAAAAACTTTTAAGACACACATCTTGTAGGACTTAGAGCAACAATTAGGGAAGAGTCCCATATAGGATTCTTTTAATAACCCCTAAAAAGAGTAAGATACACACAGGATCCGTGGCCGAAGAGAGGCAGCGCTGAATAAGCTCCTCGAACGTGGTCTTCAGAATGAGGTGCTCGTCAGGGATGGGTTTCTTAGTGATTTTTTCTGTAGGCAAAGACTGCACATGCTGGAAGAGATGTTGTAAAATAATCAGAAATGGCCAGAAGCACTTCCATATAAAATTCTGAAGCTATGAGGTAAAGAAAAGCTGACCATTCTATAGACAGGTCAGATGAAAATGCAACACGTGGAATCAATTAAGGAAAGGGAACTGTAGATCTACGGCATAACAAGCACTCTTCTGATAGCTTAGATTTTCGTAAGCAGGACTAATTCAAAATAGCTCCTTAGGGAGCAGATGCTGACCGTTATCAAACAGAAACAATGGACATAAACCTGTTCCAATGGAAACAGAATCAGGGTACTAGAGAACATAGCAGGCTGATCAGGGTGGTTGTTTTTGTGTGCGTGTGCATGTGTTTGTTTTTTAAGATTTATTTCTTTACTTTAAAGGCAGAATTAGAACAAGAGAGATAAAGATCTTTAATCCACTGATTGACTACCCAGTGGCTGCCAATAGCCTGGGGTCGGCCATGCTGATGCCAGAGAATGGAACTTCATCCAGGTCTCCCGCATGTGTGCAGAGACCCAAGCACTTAGATGTCCTTCACTGTTCTCCCAGGAGCATCACCAAGGACGGGGATAGGAAATGGAGCAGGACGCTCATGTGGGATGCTGGTGTCATAGGCAGCAGCTTAACCTGGCTCTCCCACAGCACCGGCTTCTGTTTTTCTGGCTCTTTTTTCATCATCTTATGGTGCAATTTCATTTGTTGTTTCACTGAGAGCTTGTTCACTGTGTAATTTTCAAAATAGCAAGATAAAGCTAGACGAACGATGCCACGATCTTGCTGAGTGTATACATGGGCTACTGGTTCATTTTTCTTTTTCTTTTTTTTTTTTTTTTAAGATTTATTCATTTTATTACAGCCAGATATACACAGAGGAGGAGAGACAGAGAGGAAGATCTTCCGTCCAATGATTCACTCCCCAAGTGAGCCGCAACGGGCCGGTGTGCGCCGATCCGATGCCGGAACCAGGAACCTCTTCTGGGTCTCCCACGCGGGTGCAGTGTCCCAATGCATGGGCCGTCCTCGACTGCTTTCCCAGGCCACAAGCAGGGAGCTGGATGGGAAGTGGAGCTGCCAGGATAAGAACCAGCGCCCGTATGGGATCCCGGGGCTTTCAAGGCGAGGACTTTAGCCACTAGGCCACGCCGCCAGGCCCAACTGGTTCATTTTTCATTCACACACAAAAAATCATGCAACTATATCCCAGATACGGGCTACATAAAAATCACTGAGTTCCCAAGGAGTTCTCAAGCTAATGGGAAAAAAAATTTTTAATGGTCAGAACAGCAACTGCAGCAAGTTAACACTCAGTGGAACCTGAAAAATGCCATGCCTGGGATTTGACTGAAAGGATGGGAATTCTCTTCCGGAAATTACATTTGAAGGATAAATAACAATTAGATGTGGAAGAAATGGCATGTCCAAAAGAAGGAGCATGAGGAAAAAAGACTAAAAGGAGGCCAAGTGGCTGGAACAGAGAAAGCAAGAAGGAGCATAATAAAATAAAAAGAGGCTTTCCAGACTGTGTTTGATATTTTGGCCTTTATCCTGATGACAAGGGGAACTTGTACTGTTTGCAGTAAGGAGGAATCAAAAGCAAATTAGAACTAGATCAAGGTAGGGCACATGTTGTGGCACAGCTGCTCTTGAGGCATCTGTATCCCATACTGGCATGCTGGTTTGAATCTCAGCTATTCTACTTCCAAGCCAGCTTCCTAAAAATGACATCCACTTGAGACGTGAACAGAGCTCCTGGCTCCTGACTTTGATCTGGACTGCCCCACTGTTAAAGGACCTTGGGGAATAAGCCAGTGCTATGAAAGATCTATATCTCTCCCTAAGATCTTGGTTTTCAAATAAATAAATAAATCTCTCCTTAACCCCTACCTACCCCTTTTTTTCTTTAAATGGGTCAAGAAAGATGCTGGCAGAAAAATCATGAGGCTCCTGCCCTGGTATAGATCTGAGGTAAGGGCAACATGGGCCAGAGTAGCAACATAAAGATCAAGAAACAATTTATAGTAGTACACTCAAAATCTGAGTTGGAGTTTAAAGGAGAGACAGATTCCTAGGTTTCTGGCTGGAAGCAACAGAAATGAAAATGGTCCCATTCACTGAACCAGGAAACCCTGACACTCTGTTTGGAAGAATGAGTATAAATTACAGTTTGTACATGTTGAGGCTGAGGGCCTTGGAGAGAGCACCGGAGCCAGGCAGCTGGCTCCAGGACCTGCCTGAACATTGCAGATCTCTCCTTGGATGGGTCAGACTTTCCACGGTAACTGACGTTCTGCCCCACAGGAATCACCTACTGCCTCCCACACACATTAGCAGGGATCCAGATCAAAGGAGAGTACCCAGGATGTGAGAAGGGATGTGGGTACCCCAACAGGTGGCTTAATCCAGCATACCTCAATGCTTTCCCATGTGTTTTCATAATTCAACTTTTAATATTTAAAATTTAAATATTTAAAACAGCAAAACACAGTGCTGTTAAAGATATACTAATCTGACAAATCTGAATTGGATGAGTAAAAGACAAACAGAACTAGTTTTCCACTGGGAAAGAGCTTGCTTCAGCTCCCTGCTTTTCATGAACAGACAGATGTCACTGATGAGGTCAGGATACAGCACAACTGCGCCTGGTGCGACAGCCTAGTGGCTAAATCCTCGCCTTGCACAAGCGGGATCCCATACTGGTGCTGGTTTGAGTCCCTGGCTGCTCTACTTCCCTTCCAGCTCCCTACTTGTGGCCTGGGAAAGCAGTAGAGGATGATCCAAAGCCTTGGGACCCTGAACTTGCATGGGAGACCCAGAAGAAACTCTTGGCTCCTGGCTTTGGACTGGCTCAGTTCTGGCCAGTGTGGTTATTTGGGAGTGAACCAGTGAATGGAAGATCTTCCTCTCTACTCTCTATAGACCTGTGTGTTTCCAATAAAAATAAATAAATATTTTAAATAAATAAATAAAATATATACCACAACTGTCAAGGCAGAAAATGTAAATGATCAAATAGACAACCCTCTTTATATGACAATGCATTTAACAGAGCCATCCTCCCATTCCACTTCCACAGCCTGACTGTTACCTGGACGGTATTTCCAATAGGAGCCCCTGGGGCACCTTCCAAATTGGGCTTGGAGAAAGATGGTGGCATACTTGCTTGGCCAAGAGGCTGCTGCATGCCATGGAAGGGCTGGCCACCTGGAAGGTGCGGCTGTGGGAATGAAGCTTGATTTGACGGCGGTACTGGAGCTGGAGTTTGTTGCTGCAGCATCTGTGACTGGGGGTCACCCAAGGGGTTCATGATTGGTGACGTGATGGGAACTGGAGGCGTGAAGTTCTCAGGCATCTTTGCAAAGATGGAAACAGAGGACACCAAGAGTCAAAACAAATAGCAAAACTTTCTCAGCTTCATATAAGAGAACTAGACCATTCCTTGGTTTAAAAAAAAAATTCACAACAGAAAACTTTTGTCAAATCAAGTTTCATGCAGAATTCTAAGATAGGACATGAAGTAGCTAATGTGGCTAAGGTCAGTGGGAGCTCTAACCTGGACCTCTCCGTTCTGCCCTTGCCCTTCCACACTGACCCCAGTAAAGGGAAGCAAAAAATACGGCCTTCCCAAAAGGCAATGTCCAGTTTGCAGAAGTCGGCCTGGAAACACTTGGAGTCGCATGTGCCGCATTTGTGTGTTTAATGTGTCTAAGGAGGGTACTCCTTTCCTAGGCCAGAAAGTAGATATTCAACAATTTTACGACTCAAAGTAGCTGATCAAGTCTGTGATTATTAACTCATGTTTTAGGTTTGAGCACTTCATGTCTCTCAATTTCACCTTATGTGCTCATGGCTGTATTTGGAGGAACAGTTAAAAAAAAAAGAAGTAGAAAATGGCTTGGGGGCCCGGCGGCGTGGTCTAGTGGCTAAAGTCCTCGCCTTGAACGTGCCGGGATCCCATATGGGCGCTGGTTCTAATTCCGGCAGCTCCACTTCCAATCCAGCTCCCTGCTTGTGGCCTGGGAAGGCAGGAGAGGACGGCCCAATGCATTGGGACACTGCACCCGCGTGGGAAACCCAGAAGAGGGTCCAGGTTCCGGGCATCGGATCGGCGCGCACCGGCCCGTTGCAGCTCACTTGGGGAGTGAATCATCGGACGGAAGATCTTCCTCTCTGTCTCTCCTCCTCTCTGTATATCTGACTTTGTAATAAAAATAAATCTTAAAAAAAAAAAAAAAAAAAGAAAATGGCTTGGGAAGAAGGAAAGGAAAATTGTAAGAACTATGAAGTTCTTAATAGCTATTGACAACTGAACAATGCTTAACTACACCATCACTTCTGTATTCAAACAATATCCAGTTAGACAAAATGCCAATGTATCATGACCAAGTTCATGATTCTTGCTGGAACTCCATAACCGAAGTAATGCCACCCAAAACACATCATTTGAGAAGCCTGAAATGTTATTTTCTACTTTTGGAACTGACACTTTGCCTTCTTAAAGGGATTCAAGTTGTGCCACTGCCGTTAGAGCTAGGTTTGGTTGATACTGTTTTCCACTTTGCTTCCCTCCAGGGATGACTAAAACCATGTTGAAATACCCTGTAAATACATCAGTGAGTAAACTATGCCTTTATAAGAATCAGTGAAGTGTAATGTGCTCTAAGTGCCTATGTGATGAGCCTGACACCTGTGGGCCCCAGGATGGGTGTCTTTTTCTAAGTACCTTCTTCTTCTTGGGTACTCTGTTCAAAGCTGGAGGATCATTCCACCCATTCTGTGGACCTATCAGCGACAACAGAAGACACATTTCTTTAGAATCTTGAAAGCAAGAAAACGAAATTGAGTCCGTCATCTAACTTCTAAAATTCTACCTAGCTCTGAGATAAACCTCATAAAACTTTTACCAACTGGCCTGTGGGGTCGCTGGTAGCACTGCGGTCTTGCACTCAGACCTCTACCACAGGCTGCAGTGGAGGGACCAGCCGCCTTTGCACCATTTCTATTTAAATGGCTAATGTAGGAATGGCGACATGCTTCACCTCCAAGGAGCAGTTTACTACTGTCTCCCAGAAAGGGCAGAATCAGTGACCTTAGTCTGTTTAAAAAAAAAAAAAAGTTCTGCTACATTCACCATACCTGAATAAATAAGCACATACTCGCCTCTATATGGTAGAAACACTGTTTAGAAACAAAAACAAACCTTTACACAGCACCACAAATTCTGAGCATCTCTGCTTTGAGAATTATACGATGGAAAGATTACTAAAAAATCTGCTGTAAGATTTTTTTTTTAATGCTAAAAAAAAAACAACCCTCCAGACTGGCAGCAAACATGTAACAAAATTATTGTAAATAGTAAATTTCTTCTCTGAACACATCAAAACGAAACAAAAAGCACAACCCCTACCCCTATATCTCAAGTGAAAAATGAAGACCAGAAGCAGAATTTACTAAACACTGGGGCTAGTGTTGGCAGCATACTGGGTAAAGCTGGTGCCTGTGACACTAACATCCCATATGGGCACCAGTTCATGTCCACTTCCCATCCAGTTCCCTGCAAATGGCCTGGGAAAAGCAGAAGATGGCCCAAAGCCTTGTGACTCTGCATCCATGTTGGAGACCCAGAAGAAGCTTCTGGCTCCTGGTTCAGCTAGCTCTGCCCTGGCACAGTTGTAGTGACTTGGGAAGTGAACCAGTAGACAGAATATCTCCCTCTCTTTCAAATAAAAAAATAAACTTCAAAAAAAAAGAAATAATTTATTACGTACATTAGAGCCTTGAGTGTCTTCAAAGGGGAAAAAGCATATTGAAAACAGGATCATTTTATTTAAAAAAAAAAAAAGATTTGAAAGGTACAGTTACAGAGGGATACAGAAGGAGAGACACAGAGCTTCCATCCACTAGTTCACTCCCCACATGGCCACAACAGCCACACCTGGGCAGGCCAAAGCCAGGAGTCAGAAGCGCCTTTCAAGTCTCTCATGTAGGCACAGGGACCCAAACATTTGGGCCCTCTTCCACTGCTTTCCCAGGCACATTAGCAGGGAGCTGGATGGGAAGTGGGGCAGAGAGTATTCAAGCATATGGGAGGCCAGCACTGCAGGCAGTGACTTCACTTGCAGTGCCACAACACTGGCCCACAAAGCTAAAAAAATTTTTTTGAAGATTTATTTTTATTGGTCCCACAGTAAATTTTAAATCGTAACATTTTTGTTTTTCATCAAGTGCGAATTATAATCTGTCCTGTCATGGACCCAGATAACTAGTCAAGATAGTTTCGTGCATGTGTATATATAAAGACAACAAATTACTCTTCTTCCAATAAGCTATTTTTCAGCATGTTAACTTTTATTTGTTTGATACGCATGACATCCAATCATAAAATTGTTGAGCAAGCCAAAGAACCTGATTCACACATAACATCACAAACTTTTGAACTACAGATCTCCTAACCACCCTGTAGCCACAACTTTACCAGGTGGGACACAAAATCAGGCTAAAGTACTCCGAGTTCAATTATGCCAGCTTCTTGGAAAATGCTTACATTTCTGATCAGGTATCAATCATTCAAATATCTTCCACGACTTTTTATTCTTATCAATACCTAAGACAACCTTTAGCAGTCCATCGCCTTAACCACTCGGCCACTTCGTCCCGTTACGTAAGACAATCTTACAAGCTGTTTTCTTTATGTCTTTATAAAATACACAGGTTTTATGATTTAAAGCTGTTTTGTGTCATAATATAAAGTCAATCAGCTATCAAATTTTACTGAATCAAGGCTAAATAAAAATGATACTAATCAGATTTTTGGATCATTAGCTTTCAAATTTACATGCATTATTGTTATTGTTCATTCATCAATTATACTTAATGATTCAGGTATTACCAAAGTATATTTTACAACCAATTCACCTTCCAACATAAATGCCTGGTCTTGGATAAACTGAATTTCTGTAGATAAAAAGTAAAAGTCATTTACATAGTTTTACTGAAAACATTCCAAAGTCTAATTTAACAGCTTCTCTCCTTCCCCCCCCATTGCTATAAAGAACAAGTTATTATTTTTTTTAATTTACTGCTGGATGTGCTGGGGATGCTACAGGGTCAGGGTTACTCGTTTCATGTCTCCCTCTCTTCTCCGTCATCTACTGGCAAGGCAGCGAGAGCCAGACACGCAGACAGAGCTCCCATCTGCTGATTCACTCTCCAAGTGTCCTCCACAGCCAGGACTGGGCCGAGTTGAGACACAGTCAGGAACCCAACCCAGGTCTCCCATGTGGGTGGCAGAAACCCAAGCATTTGAGCCACCATCTGTGGTCTCCCAGGATGTGCACTGGCAGGAAGCGGGAGTCCCACTTGAGAATCAAACCCAGGTACTCCGGTAAGGGGTACAGGTGTTTTAACCCCTTAAACTGAAGACCTGCCCCACAGCAAACTTTTATTAGGGAACCAAGCTTTAACCAACACATGTGAAATGTCTCCTATCTAATTAAGAAAGTAACCTGTTTGAGGGTAAGGTGAATTAATTTCTATCAGAGTTAAGAAGTAACTTTTATACATTAATTTCTTTCCTCTTCATACCTGACTTCTTTCAACAGAAAATGTTCTCCCTTCCTACTTAACAGTATTTCCTTAACTGGTTTGCATGGAGTTTCCCACTGGTTGGCTCAACAATATCACCAAGGGATAGCACTTCTTAACTTACTATACCTAAATGTTGGTATTAGTCAAAGCTGTAATCCACATCAGTCCGAGAGTTTGTAAAATATGATTCTAATGAACTGGCTAAGTCACAAAGTCTCCTGGTCAGCCAGCTCCCAGGTGAGGCGCACATCACTGGCCCAATCTCCTCTTTTGCAATGAGAGATTTAAGGACACAGCAGGGAGCCAGTTCCACACTCCTGAGCCGCAGGAGTGTGAGCACTGCACAGGAGAACTGGGCCTGAGCATCTCTGACAGGAAGGCTGTGCTTTTCACTGTTGAACTTGGGAGGCACCAAAGACTACATTCTGGAATAACTAAAATTTCTGGGGTCACATGCTAAATTAATGTACATGAGAATAGGTCCAGAAAATATGTAACCATCTCATGTGGGCTTTTCCAGGGAAAATAAATGGATGTGCAAACCATTTAACATCAATCTTTTAGAAATTACTACATCTCTTCCGGTAACTGAAGTTTCTGGTTGACAGCCAACACAGCAATTCCAATACTCAGATATTCAGGGTTAGGCCAGGCCCACTATAACCTTCATCAAAAGCATGCAGTGAAGGTACTTCCTATGGGTGTGTAACTTATACTGACTCAGTTTTCTTCACTTAGCAAGAGAGGAACCAAGAGCACATAGCATTTAAAATGGTGAGCTCAATTCTGTTTGCACTCTACTCCTGCTTTGTACATGCCAGGTAGCAGGGTAATGCTGCAGCGTGAGGTCTCATGGTATCCTAATGCTTACTCTAAGGAATTTTTTTTTTTACACAACATGTCTCAATATAAGCCAACTTCTTCACACAGGGGTTAACTGAAGAAAGGAGTGCTCAATAATAATAAACAATAAGTGGTTTCCTATTATCACCTGAAGTGGAAGTGATGACTTCATAACCTTATAACCAAACTCCCAGGTAATAGATGCCTAACTTCAGTAAATACCTGCCTGGGGAGTTCTCATGTGCATTACCCTGGAGGATGTACCCGGTTCCCAGCTACTCTGTACTCCAGCACCAGACTTCAGCTTGTGGGCCACACAGGTCAATATATGGCAGATCTCAAAGTGCTGAAAATACCCTGGGCTTGACACTCTTCTCAGAGCAGTACCAAAAACAGACCCTCTTCCTTACCAAGGGTGGGTAACGTCATTTAGTCTGGTCCGGTCAAGGCAACCACAGGTGGGAACTGAAATTCAATAAATCTATAGCAGCTTTATTTTTAAATTGATAATTGTGTGTGGCCTATGAATACTGTTACAAACATCGAAGTGGTCCTGGGCAGAACAAAAGTTTCCCCACCCCACGTCTTCCATGGCAGGGAGGTGCAGAGGACAGCAGACTACTTTGCTTCATGTCCTCAGTATTAAAGCCTGGGGCAACATCCTGACGTCACAAACTATCAGCAGCACAAAGAAATCTCTACAACATGACTTCAAAGTCATAATTAAAACCAAGTTAGGGGTCCTAAGACTGACATTAGTAACAAGACTCAACAGGCAGAGGGAATTAGCTGGCCAGCCTGGATAACATGGAGAGGCTGGGAATAGATCTGTTGAATTAGAAGATAAAGGTTTTTCCAATAATCAAAGTCCCCTCCCAACCTACCCTCTGTCAACACATGCCTGATTCTTCTCCCTACTTCAAGCCATACACATACTAAGCAATGTTTTATTACAGTCCATCACTGTTCAAATCTTCTGTCAATTTGATATACACTTCTGTCTTAGCTGGAATTCAAACATTTTTAATTATTTTTGTTTTAAACTATAAGAATTTTTACCCAAAAACAACACAACATCTCCTCTGTGGGGATACTTTATAAGAGTGATAAGCTACTTGAAGAATATAAATTATCAGGGGCTGGCACTATGATACAGCAGCAGTCTAAGCCACTGCCTGTGATACCTGCATCCCACACAGTCAATGGTTTGAATCCTGGCTGCTCTGCTTCCAACTGAGCTCCCTGTTAATGTATGTGGGAAAGCAGCAGCAGATGAGCCAAGTGCCTGGATCCTCCAACACATGACAAAGCTGGATAAAAAATCTCTCACTCTGCGTCTTCTTCTATCTCTTTAACTCTGCCTTCCAAAAAAACAAATAAATGTTTTTAAAAAAAAAAGTATGACTATATACTTAAAATAGTACTATGAAGATTTACTGGAGATGTGGAAAATTATACACTTCATCCAACACTTTAATAAGTCAAGGAGTGAGAGAGAAAGAGATACCTTCAATCTGCTGCTTACTCCCTAAATGGCCACAATGGTCAGGGCTAGGGTCCTCGCCACGGGCCCGAGTGCTGGGGAGCTACGGCCTGGCTAAGCCCTGGCCATAGAGAGTATAACAGTGGTTGCCAAAGGCAGGGGGAATAAGAAGTCGGTTAATGCCACTGTAGAGTTTTGGTAAGGGATAATGGAAAAGTTCTGCAGATGAATGTTGGTGATGATCATACAACAAGGTGAATATACTAATGCCACAAAACAGAACACTGAAATCATGGTTAAAATGCTAAATTGTATATGTATTTCACAGTAACAATTTTAATGCATGCCCACAAGCATATACATAAGTATATATTTATATAAATTCAATGTGTATACACGTGTGAGTGTAAATGAAAGAACTGTAGGTGGAAGAATCCTTGGTAATTTCTGTTTTACTCTATATTATTTCAGGTCTTTCAAAAATCATTTGTAATAGTAAAAAGTTAAGCAAAAAAAAAAAAAATCTAGGGATTGGGCCCGACAGCGTGGCCTAGTGGCTAAAGTCCTCACCTTGAACGCCCCGGGATCCCATATGGGCACCGCTTCTAATCCCGGCAGCTCCACTTCCCATCCAGCTCCCTGCTTGTGGCCTGGGAAAGCAGTTGAAGATGGCCCAAAGCCTTGGGACCCTGCACCCGTGTGGGAGACCTGGAAGAGGTTCCTGGCTCCTGGCTCCAGATGGCACAGCACCAGCCGTTGTGCTCACTTGGGGAGTGGATCATCGGATGGAAGAGCTTCCTCTCTGTCTCTCCTCCTCTCTGTATATCTAACTTTGTAATAAAAATAAATAAATCTTTAAAAAAAATCTAGGGGCAACCTGGGAATTACCCTAGCTCATCACTGGACCGTGCTAAAGTCTCATCTCCCTGGTGTGGAGACCAAGTACTTCACAGAATTCTTTGCGAAGGAGGAAGGGATTGCTGCTCCTGCACCTGAGTGTGCGGCTGCACACCACCCTTAGCTGAACGAACGCCTCCTCTCAGGGACCTTTTCAGGTCCTCACGGAGAATACAAGGACAGGATGGATACAGTGGCTAAGACACTTTCCATTTGCCTTGGATCTCAGTATGATGCCAATCTCATGGTAAGTTTTGGTTAGATAATCTTTTGAAAGGGAAGGAATAGGGTATCTTCATTATACATCAACTCTTCCTATCCTTGCAAGCCAGCAGGTTGTATTTTTTAAAAAGTCATAAAATCAAAGACATAAATCCTTGCAGCCATTTTTCAGTGACCCAAGATAAAACTAAAGTAAGGAAGGCTATAATGTTCCATTCACTTTACTTGAAACCCAGTAAAACCAGGTTCTACGGTTTTAGGGAAATTCATAAAAATTAAGACAAAATTTTAAGATACTGTTTCACAAAAACATGCAGCACTATGACCCTTCAAAATTGTTGAATGCGCACAAGTATAAGACTGTATGCATAAGTTAAAATTTCAAAGGCTGCTTTATTAGAAAACAATTTTCCTGAGTAAAATTGTAGAGACTTCACTTTTGAAAGCACTTTCCCTTTAAAAATGAGCACGCATTTAACCAGAGGCAAGAAAGTTAACCGACCAACCAATGAAATAAGTGAACTGGGCAGTGCCCACTTCTCCTGGAACAGGGACTGCTCCCTGCTGTCCTGGGCTGGCCACTCCACACGCAGCCCCTGGAGAGCCAGCTTTGCTGACGCGCTCTGTTGGTGTGCTGTCCACAGGCCACCCTGCAGGCCCCTTGAGCTGATGCTCCCTCAGTACCACTCACCTGCTCAAAGTCCTGCACAGGAATCTCTTATCTTACTAACCTCTGCCCTTCTTGCCCTGCATATAAGGTTCCCTAAAACTGAGCCCAGATACAAACTGTAGGCTTCAGCTTAGCTGCTGTTCGATAGAAATGTACTGTGCCTTTCTACCTCCCCATCCTTGGGGTAATTCCAATTTAAGATCAAACAGGTCATCATTAAGAATTTACTGGTTCAATGTTTTGCTGATTGCAACATCAGTTTGTCTATGGCCTGGACCACAACATTTTGTGGTTTATTCATGGGAGAACTAAAAATCTATGTCGGTCAGCAATTATCCACCGTCAACTGGAATTTCGAAATGCTGAATAAAATCATGATCATAGAACAATGTTTTCCCACAGAATTATTTATATAATGATCAAAATTTTTAGGAAATAAAAAAAGAACAGAGTTAAGCTATTAACTGTTAATATAAAATATAGGAGACTGTTAATGTGCAACAGAGCAGCTAGGTATAGTGCATGCTGAACACTGAAAAATGTTTGGTTTCTTATTAGTTACTCTGTTTTCAGCCAGGTTAGAGCACTATGTTACTTTGCATTCACAGACTAACTTTCACGGCCCACAGCCAAATGCTGTTTTGCTTAAAGAGAAAAAGAATACCCATGCAAACATGTACATTAAATTATAAAGTAACAAACTCCTGGGCGGTGCTGCTATATGACTCTTGCAATCCCAAGGCTGGCAGTTTTCCGCCATCTATATCAAGACTAGACTGTCTGGTACAGAAGGAACAGGAGCTTTGAAGACTGAAAGAACCTGGGTTTGTATCTCAACTTGCTCAATCATATTGCACACCTGAGAAAATTTTATAAGTTTAATCCCTAAGGAACTCAGTTTCCTCACCTACAATTAAAAAATAATAAATGTTATTTCTCAGAGTTCTGAGACAAATAAGAAAATATAAAACAATAAAAAAATAGTGTCTAACATCAGCTCAATAAATGCTCATTTCCTTCCCTTCTTCCCTATGCCACTTTTTAAGTGAGGATTTCCTTGAATCCATGCTACCTCTTTCACTTAAGAGCTCTGATGATTAGCCAATTATTATTTAATAAGGTTTATTTCATTTATTGGAAAGGCAGAGAACATGAGAGAGAGGGAGACAGAGAGAGATCTGTATCCAAGGGTTCACTTCCCAAATGGCCTCTCACGACTGGGACTGGGCTAGGCTGAAAATAGGTGTCTGAACTACTTCTGGATTTCCCACTTGGGTGGCAGGGGCCCAGCACTTGTGTCATGTTCCATTGCTTTCCACGCTCTTCAATAGCGAGCTGGATCAGAAGCAGAGCAGCTGGGTCTCAAAATGGTGCTCTGAGATGCCAGCCACACAGGTAGCAGCTTAACCTACTGTGACATTACTCAATTATTCAGAATATGTACTATCTTCACTCATCCACTGGAGATGAAGTAGCATTCCTCTCTAAAATATGAAACAACTGAAGCTATCTGTGATGTATCACTGTACATTTATCTGAGTAACAAAGGATGGTGCACATACACATAGTAGCTTTATTTTTCATAGTTCCAATTATTGGAAGTCAAATACGGACTGATAATATAAAATGGAACACTCCAGAAAGAAGCCATTTTTAAGTTGTAAATTGTGCAGCACTGTGAGCAGCATGATGCACTCTTGTGCATGTAGCTCCCTTCCGTATGGGACATGAGTTATCCCTATGTTCAGTGTGCATGTACTACGCACTCTAACCTGCTCACTGGACACTTAGTAGCCATCTTGTTACCACGCCAATAGTATTAGAGTACTTGAGCTCAAGTAACCTTTATTTTACATAATCATTGGTCCCAGGGTGAAAGAGCAATTATGTCAGATTGATTACAGTATACAGTTATAATCATTCTGGTATAATTATTGTTGTTAGTTTTAATATGTCTAAATAATTTAACTTTTTCATAGGCTTATATGAATAGGAAAAAACATAATATATGCAAAATTCAGCATTTCCTGTGGCTCTAGGCTGGGGATTCTGCAATATATTCCTAAGAGGTAACAGAGGATGACTATAGCATACTCGTGAGTGTGAGTATTACGTATGTGTGATTTTTACTATTAGGGATTTTAACATTTTGCACTAAAAAAGAGATGAAAATGCATGTATAATTCTGGGATCAAACACTCATTAGACTTTAAAAGGAGCTCCTGACTCCTGACTTTGGACTGGCCCAGTTCTGGTCATTGTGACTATCTGGGAAGTGAAGCAAATGATGGCGGATTTTTCTCGTCTCCCCCACCCTACCCATGTAACTCTGTCTTTCAAATAAATAAATCAATGTTTAAAAAGCACAAAGGAAAGAAAATGTCATATCCAGGCTTCTTAAGACATTATCAGAGGAACTAGCATTGTGGTGTAATAATTAAAGATGCTGCCTGCATCCCCTACTGGTGTGGATGAATGTCTTGCTAATGGCCTGAAGAAGCACTGCAAGACAGCCCCAGCACCAGGCAGACCCGAATGAAGCTTCAGGTTCCCAGCTTCAGCCTACGTCAGCCTTGGCTGCTGTGCCATCTAGGGAGTGAGCCAGGGAATGCAAGATCTTTCTCCATCTTTCTCTCTCTCTCTCTTCTTAACTCTCTCTCTCTCAAAAATAAATAAATAAATAAATAAATAAACAAATCTTGAATAACTTTGGAATTAGAAATAGTTAGTGTTACCTCAATTTTTTTTTTGCCAACCTATTCAAAGCCAAAATTTATAACCTGAAAAGGAAACCTCTTTTAAATATTAAAATGCACAGAGTTGAGTAACGCTTTCTATCATTACAGTTAACTTTGAAAAAATGTGTTTATTTGGGCTGGTGCTGTGGTATAGCAGGTAAACCTACTGCCCGTGACGCCAGCATCCTATGTGAGTGCTGCTTTGTGTCCCGACTGCTCTACTTCTAAACCAGCCACTGCTGACATGCCTGGGAAAGCAGTGAATGACGGCCCCAGCATTGGGCCACTGCATCCACACAGCGGACTTGGATGAAGCTTCTTACTGTAGCCATCTGGGGAGATGGAATTTCTCACTCTGTAACTTTCAAAATGAACAATAAATCTTTAAAGAAAAAGTGCTTCTGATATACCAATCGTTGTCTTCAAATGTATTCAATTTTTTTTAATGCATAGGTACTACTGCTATTCTCTGAGGAAACTGAGACTTAGAAAATTACTCAAACCATATACTGAGAAGCCAAGCTGAAACACAAACCCAGACAATCTGTACTCAATTTTTATGGAAGTGATTCTTATGCTAAACTGATGGGTTCTTTTTTTATAATGAGTACTTCTGAGGCCTCTTTTCAGCACCCCAAAGTGAAAACCAGATAATACAACCTTATTCATAAAATGAACACAATTCTCTAACTGCAATATTAAGAATTTAAAAATGTATAAAACTGTATTTTACCACCACCAACAAAAAAGACAGGTGAGTGAAGTGAGATTCAACACCCTGAAGTAATCACTACATACTGTATACACATACTGTATACACATACTGAAACAGCGGGTACTTCTGTAATTATAAAATTAATAAAGATACATCTCATCATGAAAATTTTACAAAATTATGAGATTAATTAGATATACTCAGACACAACTATATAAGACCAAAAAAAAAAAAATCCTAGAAATTTCCAAAATGTTCAAGAGGGCAGTATTACCATAGTGGACACTGCACTTCCTATTGTACACTGACTTTACTCTTACAATACACAGTCAAAGGTGAATGCTCCTCTTCTCTCAGCCCAGCAGGATGAGATCTTAATGAATTCTTAACAAATAAAATTATAAAATTTGCGATACTTCATTAAGATACTATACTAACTTCCATGAATGAGTTTAAGTTGCAAATAATTTTAAAAACCAAAACTTTCCCAATGAAAACACAAAAGAAATTAGCATCCACTAGATTGATTCCAAACACTACATTGTGCCTATTCATTTCTTAGCTTACTTTCAATGGTACATCACTTATTTTCTGCTAGTTTGAAGCTGTGGTTTTCCTAATTCAGCTGCTCAAGATATTATGAGAAGATAACATTTTCAGAAACAGTGTTAGAACTTGGTATGAGGCCCCCATCAACACCTCACAGTACCCATTTACAATCAGGTAGAAATAACACATGTCCCCATACACCCAGCTGTTCATGACCAAAGGAAGGAGGGAGCCAAACCACACCCCTTTCAAGCGCAGACCTGTTCTCTGGGACGCAGGCAGCTCACTGGCAGCAGGCAGTGTACCTGTTGTTCCAGGCGGCAGTGCATAAGCTGCAGATGACGGTGGAGCTCCTGGCCCGCCATGCTGGAAGGATGCTCCAGAGGAACGGGGAGGAGGGAGAGAAGCAGCAGGGCTGGAGGTAGGTGAGGAGGCCTGGTGCTGTGCTGCATAGAGCTGAGACTGCCCAGAATAGGAAGAAGCAGAAGAGATGTAAGGGGTGTTAGGGTAAGCGTTTGAGGCAGGAGGAGCAACAGGCTGCTGAGGTCGATACAGTGCTGACCCCCCTGTTCCGAAGGGATACTGCTGGGCTGGTTGATAAGCTACATCAAGAAGAAGAAACAGAAATTTTGGTTAGTTCAAGTTTATTCACACTACAACAGAAAACCAAAAGGCTATCTCATTCTAGGGAATTGATCTGCATCATTAGACTTAACCAAAAGTAAGCTAAAACCAAAAATGAACACTTAGACCAAATTTTGCTTTTGAGGTTCAGAGGCCTACATATACTTAAGAACCACTTAAGCCAACATTTGAAAAGTTCCACCCCCAGAATATTCTGCTGGTTATAAAAAAATCTCTGAATCATCAGACCCTTTTCTTAAGAATTTTCCTGTTCCTGTATAAAAGCTATATGAGACCTACTAATCACCAGATGGACTCTACTCAGAATAAACGACAGAAAAAGGTACATGGAGTATGGTGGCAGTTCAAAATCTGTCTCCAATAAAAACTGCAGCGTTAGCACTATCATGAATCAGTTATCTTCTCCCAAACCTTGTAAAATCATCGGTAACCCACATCCTGAGTCTGAGGGTCTTTCCAGACTAAGAGTCAATTCTGTAAGCCCTGAGAGAACCAGTACTTTAATGACTTTACACACTGCATGGAGGGAGTTAAGAGCCAATCAAGCAAGAGAGCCAACCAATGTTTTAAAGCAAAGACTTAAATTCAAATTAGGGTTATCTTTATGACCAAGTGTAGGTACCTAGCAGAACTGTGAAGGGCTTCTATCAGTACTCTCAAGCACATGTTCACACTGAGCACTTGAAAGAAACACTGTCTCGAATTTACATTCATGGAAAGTGGGAACATTATTTTAGCACAAATGGTGCTTATCTGGATTAGTTCTTGTTTCTGCAATTAATTGTAATTTTTATAAATTGTCTTGTAATTTTTCCATTTGAGATTCAGTGTTTCTTTTTTAATGTGATTTTACATTTGTTGAAACCCATAGAATAAAATAAATATCAACAAATACACTACTTTAAAAAAAGGCAATAAAATCCAGAAGCTCTACAATTCCAAGAGTACAAGCTAATGTACGCAAACTGTGGACTTTGGGTGATAATGGGGGGTCAGCGCAGCTCCATTGAATCTACCACTGCAGAAGCAGAGGTGGACGGACCGTGGGGAGGGTGGGCAGGTGGTGGCACTTCTGTTCAAGTCTGCTGTGAACCTCAAACTGCTCTAAATAGGCCTATTTTAAAAATACGTAAATAAAATGGATAAACAGCAGTAACAGCAAATGTCCCTTGGAACCACTTTTCCCAGAACAATTTACATTCCCTAAAGGAAAAGACTGCACTGTGTAACTTTTAAAACTGTATTTCTTTACGCTAAAAGTGTGGGACATCTGCATCTCTTTAACAGGTCCAAGTGATGGCTCAGGCAAAGAAGTCAAGTGCTTCAAACACAGTGAAAGGACAGGACTGCCCAGCCTGCTGATTCAAGCCGGATGCCTCCTGGGAAAACATGTTCCTCTGCTGCAGGGATTTAGCAGTCCTGTGCAGAACTGATTCGTACTTTGTCCAAAGTGAATGGCTGCTACATCAGCTATGCTGCTGTGAAAGAACATTAGGGTTGCACTACTTACGCTGTGGCTGCGGATAAGGTGGTACCTGGCCATGCACATGACCCGTAGATGTGGGAAGCGGAGCAGCAGCATTTGGGTTAATATTTCCATGCATTATGAAACCTGGAGGTGGAGGATTTTCTCCCTGGGAAGTAAGAATATGGTCAAAAAAAGAGGATTACATTGGAAGCAACAACCTCACAAGATGAATTTATACTCTCTGAAATAAAATTCCATGTTTATTATTTTTTAAAAATTTACTGCATAAGCAACATTGCATTTTATCTCCTCAAAATGATTTTTTTTAAACAGACATGTCCAAAAAATAACTGCAATGAATGGCCAAAGATGTAACAGCCTCATAAAACAGTGTCAGTGATACTTCTAATGCCACCAAGATTTTCCATTTCTACTAATTGCCATTACTATTTCATACTTTAGAATTATAAATATGTCAAAAAGGAAAATTTTATTTCTCCTCAAACTCTGCAAAGCTTAAAAAAAAAGATAAAGAAATTCTAACAGAAATTACATTTAAACCATTGATGACGATTTCTAGTTCAAGACATTTTTGAACTGCCAAAAAAAAGAGAAGGGATAAGGAAACTGCTAAAGACCGCTTCTTGCACCACAGAAGCAATAAAACACAGACAGAGAGGAATGGGGCACTTCAGAAAGGGGGGAGGGAAACAGATAACTCTCTCTATATGTATTTCTATTTAGGTGAGCAGAATCCTGCTCGAGGAGGAATAATGAAGGATATACCTGTGTGTCAGAGGGAGAGGCTGCAGGTGGATGGCTGGGAAGGGCAGTAGGAGTTTTGTTACTCCAGGTAGTGACAGTAGGGGCAATTTTAACCTGAATTGAACAAAGAAATACCAATCACAGAAAATAAAAAATGAAAATGTTAAAAGAAGAAAAAAAAAAAAAACCCTCAAAAGGTATTAATACTAGCCAGATGAAAGGCCAAAAAAGAGCTTCAAGATAATGTACATCAGTCAGGCAAATGCTTTCAAAGTAGTTGGGATACCAAACGGAAAACAGTCATAACAAAATGATGGGAGTGGGGCAGAAGAAACACAAATGTGAAAAACATAAATCAAAGCACGAGGACAATGCCATTCAAGCACCAAGAATAAATGGGAAAAGTGAGGTACTAAAACTAGGATAAGAAGACACAGCAGAAAAAATTGTTTAAAAAAGTGATTTTTGAAGCATTAATAGCATTCATGCCACCATTACTGTGCAAACATCCTGACAGAAGTCCCATACAAGGCTTAACAATCACACTGCGAACACTGAAGCTGAATCTGTAGCCTAGCCCTCTCTTTAGCAGCAAGGAAGGAAGGCAAGGGCAAGAGAAACGCGGGGTCGGCTAAGGTGCCTCTCACTCCACCATGAGCAGAGATGGTGCTCTGCGGGTCACCTGCTTCCCAGCCCTGGATTCTCACATGGCACCACGCGACTTGCCTTGGAGTCCAGTGCTTTCCAATGTTACTATAACTAAGATCTTTTTTGTCAAGTAAATCTTGAACACACACACACACACACAAAAGAAAGGCAGAGCTGTGCTGACTGGACTGGGAGTGGAAGTCCTGTTAACCTGGCATCCTGTTTGTCCTGTCTACAAATTCCTCTTTAAAACCACAAATCACTGTCTTCACTTATCTAAGGTATTATATATTTTAATTTAAAAAATGCTTTATTTATGATTTAACTTTGTTTTATTTTTCTTAAGACACAACACTGGTATCAATTAGAACAAGTCTTTGAATATTTTTACCTTCTCCCACAAAGACTTAGTTAAATTCAACGATGGAAAGAGTTGGTGTTCTAAGGCAGGTGCTATGGCACACCGAGATGTCACTTGGGATGCCAGCACCTCTATATCAGAAGGCTAATTTGAATCCTGGCTGCTCTGCTTCTGATTCAATTTCCAGGGAAGACACTGGGTGATAGTGCAAGCAGTTATTAAGTTCCTGCCACCCTCCTGGCTTTCCATAGCCCAGTTCAGCTGGTTTTGAGTGCTCGGGGAGGGAACCAGTGGACAGCAAATCTTTCTTTCCCTCCCTCTTTTCCTCCGACAAACTTCCAAAAAACAAATAAAGCCTCTTGCCCCCTCTTGCCTTGCTTTAGTACTCCAAGAAAGCATTTGCTCTAACACAAGTACCTGGGAGGTTTAATATTTTGGCCATTGAACAGCCACTTAAAGCTGAGAGTCAAGCTCCGGGTTTTGAAATTCTGGTTGGTTGCTTGCGATCTCAGTTTTCCTAGACACCATCTGCTCTGTTCCACCTACCGCAGAGACTTTGAAAGTCTGCTACAATCTTCAGCAGGGTAGGGAATTCATGTTTGTGTATCATTTTCTTTTTTGTATATTATTTTCACCAGTATATACTCTAGTACAAGAATACTAGGTATTCACAATAAACTCTCTTATTAAATGAACAACAACAACAAAATACAGAGAATTCTAGTTACTTTCAAATGTAATCTATCCTGGTTAGCTACCAATCAAAAATACAACAGAAAAAAAAAAGATGATTTTTTTTCCTTTTTAAACATTTCATGATTGGATTTTTTACTCTCACTACAATGAAGTGCAAAATGCTTGCCAATGCTATTACCAATCTGTTCTATTTAAAACAGACAAGGTACTTATTAGGTTTGCTATCAGTTAAGTCCACACATTACATACTTATGGGGAGATACTTCTCACCAAACAACATGAAGATTATCTCTGCTGTTCTGGAATTCGAAGTTTATACATGAAACAGTAACACAGTAAGAAGCCACATTTTATGTAACTAAACATTTGATAATTTAAAAAATAAATAAGATTAAAATTGTTAATCCTTCAACATGCTCTAAAACCTACACCTTCATAAACCTTCTTTTGGTCATCAGCTTTTCTCTAATATCCAAGTCACCCAAAAAATGTGTATTCTGGATACTCTTCATTGTGTAGATACAAGCAACAAAAGAAACCTATACTAATGAGTCACAAAAAGATGCTCAAAAAGACTATTTACTAAAAATACAAAATTAAGCCACTAACAAGAAAATTCCTGCTACTGTACTCAAGTTTATAGAATGAATCAAACAGAAATTCAAGTACAGATGTACAAGGCTGGCACTGTAATGCAGTGGGGAAGCCGGTCCTAGTTTAAATCCCGGCTGTTTAACTTCTTGTCTAACTCCCTGCTAATGCTCCTGGGAAGGCAGTGTGAGACAGAGCAAGTCCTTGGGCCGCTGCACCCATGTGGGAGACTGAGCTGGAGCTCAACCTCTTGCCTTTAGCCTGGCCAAGCTATGGCTGTTGTGAACATCTGGCAAGTGAATCAATGGAGAGAAGCTCTTGTTCTGTCTCTCCCTTTCTGTCAACCTCAGAATAATACTCAATCACTTTCAGACATTATTCAAATAAATAAACCATGAAAGAGACGGATATACCTTTAAGGAGAAATAATAAAAAATAAAATTCCCTATAGAATCCAGAACCAATTTACAGGTAAAATAATCTGTTTGACCAGATTAATGCAATGATTTATTTTTTAGACATATTTTATTTTTTATTTGAAAGGCAGAGTTACAGAGAGAGAGGGAGAGACAGAAGCAGAGTTCTTTCATCTGCTGGTTCAATTTCTAAATGACTATAATAGCCCAAACTAAGCCAACTCAACACCTGAAGCCAGAAGCTTCCTCCAGGTCTCCCAGATGGGTACAGAAGCCCAAAGACTTGAGCCTCTGCTGCTTCCCAAGCCATTAGCAGGGAGCTAGCTGCATTGGAAGTGGAGCAGCCAGGATACAATCTGGCATTCATATGGGACGCCACAGCCACAAACAGAACCTTAGCAGACTATACCACAGTATTGGTCCCATGCAATGACTCTGAAAAGCAGATCATAAATGTCACTTTGACTTATCTAGAAAGCATTAGTTCTAAGAAAGGTAACATGTGGTCTACTTTTACCATATCAGAGCTGTCTTGTCCAACAAACAGAAACTTTCAATTTGAACAGAAACACATAAATACTCTTACTCACATGGGGATAATATTGCTGAACTTGCATTCTTGGCATCTGTGGGTGGCCAGCAATTGGCCCAGGTCTACCCTTGGGCATCGGCTGCCTCTCATAAGGAACTTTAGCTGATTCTTGCACTGATACAGGCTCTCCTTGTGCTCGACGAAGTCGGTCACGAAGCTGCACAATATTTGGCTGTAAGTAGCAAGAGGAAATTATTAGAATTCACCCTAACTACAGCAGCATATTGAAAGTCCTAAAGCAATACGATCATTCAGGAGACCCCACTTGATATGTATTACACCACAGACCTTGACACTTGAGGACCTGCCATTATGATTTCTAACATTCACAACTGGCATTGGAATTCAATGACCTACAGTATAAGTTACAATTTAACTGAGGCAGTAGTTTGAATTACACTCATATCATTATAGCATGACTTCCTACTTGTCACTGCATCTCTTTTGAAGTTTCCTTGTGGTTAATGCTCCCAAATGACAAAACTAACTTACAATATACACTAAAGGAGACTCCCAGAGAATATCAATTGAAAAAGGTAGTAATGGATGAAAAAAGTGACCTAAGACAAATGAAATTTAAAACACTTTTGAAATAAATTGAAAGATTCAGATTTGTGGCTCACATAGCTCTACAATTATACAGACTTAGAAAGGTATAAGTTGATCACGTTCTAAATATTTGTCAAATAATAAAACAATGCGTTAAAATGTTTCAAGAAATATCTTTTAAAAGACTAGATAATCCTATAAGTTGGCTACAAGTTCAAAGGCACCATTTAAATTTCTTTTATTTATTTATTTATAATGAAAAGGCAGAGCTAGAGAGAGGAGTGACAGAGAGAAAGAGAGCTCTTCCATCTGCTGGCTCACTCCCCTAATGGCTGCAACAGTCAAAGCTGGCTGATCTGAAGCTAGTAACCAGGTGCTTTTTCTTGGTCTTTCAAGTGAATGCAAGGGGCCCAAGGACTTGAGCCATCCTCCACTGCTTTCCCAGACCATAAACAGGGAGCTGGATCAGAAGTGGAGCAGCAGGGACACAAACCAGGACTAATGTGGAATGTTGGCACTTGTAGCCTGAGGATTAGCTTGCCAGCCCCTAAATTTTTTCAGATATGTGTATTATCTTTCATGGAGGAAAATTTTATACAACAATAAACTTGAAAAAATAAATTATGAAATTTCAAAAAGTTAACGTCCTCATAAAACTGTAGTGGCAGTGTTACCATAAAGAAAAAAACTATACTCCTAAAACGAATACTTTCATTAACAATTCAGAATTCAGACAGGTAAGAAGTGGATCCTAGCATTAAATGTCTGCAAAACCAATTAGAATCCTGGAGCACATCAAGTTTTATAGTTTTATTCACTGAAATTTATTGATAATCCCCTATAACACACAAAATATTGCAAGCAACTTTTAAAAAGTCCATCAACTTTATAAGTCAGTTTAAGACTATCCAAAAATCCACCAAGTTCAGCAACATTATGCATCAACACAATAAACAGCTAAATACTAAAATGAAAACAGATATGAGAGAGCTGAATAATTCCCTATAGCCACTTTAAGGTGTATAGCAGCCGGTGCTGAGTACAAACTAAAATTGAAGGGTCAATGAAGTAATCACAGGATGTGGTTAAGAACTTGCACTGTTATAACATATTGATTACTCAATACCATGTCAATTAATTCTATAATGTTGTAAATTGTTGTTGATGTTGTGCTGGGGCTTCTAATTCATCGGGACGATATTATGCCAGCTCTACCTTCAGACCAGAGAGGGTCTCCCCAAGAAACTGTTGAATTTAACTGGACAGTAAGATGCTGGACTCTACGCATGCTATATGATTGCAACGAAAGAATCTTCACTTAACTGGAACTGTAATACTGCACCTAGGTGGAGGAATCCTCCAAGGGGGGAGGGCACGGGGAGGGGAAATCCCAGAGCCTATAAATCTGTGTCACATACTGCAACGTAATTAATAATTAAAAAAAAAGTCCATCAACACCCAGAATAACATTAATAATAAAAAGTACAGAGGGTTAAGTCATCACCTGTGATGCCAGCATTCTGGCAGGGCATCATTCCCTTTCCTGACTGCTCTACTTCTAATTGAGTTTCCTGCTCATGCACCTGGAAAAGCAGCAGACGAATGTCAGGGCCCCTGCTACCCACTTGGGAGATCCAAACAAAGCTCCTGGTTCCTGATTTTGGCCTCGTCCAGCCACAGCTATTGAAGCCATTTAGGTGAATGAATCAGCAGAGGAAAGATCTCTCGGTAACTTTGCTTTTCAAATAAACAAATAAGTCTAAAATAAAACAAATAATCTAGTGAGGTTAGGGCAGTGCCACAGCTGACAAAACCTCTGCTTGCAGAGCTGGCATCCCATCTGGGTGCCAGTTTGTGAAAAGCTGCTCTACTTCTTATCCAGCTCTCCACTCAAGGCCTGGGAAAGCAGCAGAAGATGGCTCAAGTCCTCAGGCCCCTGCATTCAACAGGAAGACCTGGAAAAAGTGCTTGCCACCCAGCTTCAGAGTGGTCCAGGTCTGGCTGTTGCAGCCATTAGGGAGTGAAGCAGAGGGTAGAAGACTCAAGTAAAACAAATAAATCTTAAACAAACAACAACAACAACAACAAAAAGTTGAGTGTTATTATACACCAAATAAGGAAAATGAATTAGAAATGTAAAGCAATTGTTCCTTATAAGTAGCAACAGATTAAAATGGATTCAGACATCTGCCAGTCATGAAAACACTTAGTAGTAGCATGTGAGTAGACAGAACTTTCTGGAACATTCCAATAAGGATTAGGGTGCCCACATCTCATACTGCAATACCTGGGTTTGAATCTCAGCTCTGTTTCCAATTCAAGGAGCACATCCAGGGATGTAACAGGTAATGACTCCAATTGCTAGTTCCCTGCTACCCGTATGGGAATCCTATATTGAATTCAGGTTCCTGAGGCTGCTGCTATGGCACAGCAGGTTAAGCTACTGCCTATAGCACCAGCACCCCATTTGGGCACCGGTTGGACCTCCAGCTGCTCCAGTTCCCACTGAGCTCTCTACTAACGCGCCTGAGAAAGCAACAAAGGGTAGCCCAAGTGCTTGGGCCTCTGCACCCACATGGGAGAGCTGGCAGAACCTCCTGGCTCCTGGTTCTGGCCTGACTCAGCCCAATTGTTGTGACCACCCGGAGGGTGAAACAACAAATGGAAGATCTGTCTCTCCTTCCACCCTGTCTTTTAAATGAAAAATAAATCTTGGGGGTTGGGGGTGGGGATGGGAGAACAAACTCCAGACTCCTGGCTTCAGGATGGCCCAGTCCTGACTCCTGTAGATACTTGGAGGTGAACTAGTATATGGGAGCTCTCTCTGTTTGTGTCTGTGTCAATGTCTGTATACCCTTTAAATAAATGAAATAAGAAATTAAAGCAGGGTGAAAGTGCCACACAGAATAGATTTCCTTGCTAATATCTGTATTATAATATGTGGGAATCCAGACACTTTAATAATCACACCTGTTTCACTAAGCACTAACATTTCTAACTTTCCAATATTAAATATTCCTAAAGGGATCTTTCAAACTACAAGAGCATCCTGTCTAATACAGATCAGGTGTCCTTAAAATGATCCTTGAAGAACTGTCATTAACATCTACCCACAGTTGAGTGATAGAAATCCAACTGTTCCAAAACATCCCACCTACCCAGAGTACCAAGTGGTGCTTACTGGCCTCATCTTACTCATACATTAATGATGACAAACTGTTCGTTCTACTGACCTGGTTGGTGTTGTCAGGAAGAAAAGCCAACGCTGCAGTAATACTGCCCTGGGCAGCCAGCAAGTTGGCGTACTGACTCATCTTCTCAGCCAGCAGAACCCCCACAGAATTAGTGTCCATGGCTTGGGTGAGTTGTACAGCCTTTCGCAGAATGACAACTTTCTCAATTAGATCCTAAATGAGAAAAAGAAGGAACAATCCAGAAAGAAACTGTCAAAGATATCAAAACCATGTGAGGAAAAGGAAGCAAGAAAAGATTCACAGTTACTAAGAATTTCAAAATCTACTAGAAATATAACACCTATTATCAACTCCCTTTGGAAAGCATGGAATAGCTGACCACTACTAAGGTAACTGGAAAAGTTGAGGAAGAAGAAAGTCTCTTACTCACGGATAAGGACAAGGTTACCACCTTCCCCTAACCATCCAAATCCTTGCCCAGCAATCTAAAATAGGCAAATATTCAAAGTGAACAACAGGAAGTTATCTGCATGTTGAAACTATGTTTTAGCAAGTGGGGGATGAACATCATATCATCTACACACATTGCACCATTTACCCAAAAAAACCCCACACTATTATAATATGACTCACACACAAAGGCACATGACCCTCAAATGGGCACACTGTTTTAACTCAACATTTCTCATGCTGCCCTTCAACATGGCAAGCCAGGCTTCACATAAAATGGACAGGCCTATCTTATCTGTCTACTTTTGAATAAACAACTTCAGTAATGTGAATCAAGTGTTTTTCTCCCAGAAGCAATTAGATGGAAAACCTTAAGATTTACATAATTAATTACCTAGTTGATTTGTAGTTTTACAATGATGCTACTGAAATCATAAAGAAACATAGTAAAATTTGGCTGATTTATGTTTGGGGAAAAAAATTTCAACATATAATTAAGAAGTCTATGAGAATAGTCTTCACTTTTACTTTGTCTCTTAACACTGAAGATTCTGTATTGGACTGGGGATGCATTCTATTACTCAGCCTACATGACTTCCTTCTGTGCCCAAGGCAGAAGGACCACTGGACATAGGGACAGGACCATGAGGAAAAAGAAGTGATCACATTGGGACCATTTTTGCTGCAATGCCATTTTCCTATAGTATCATCATGGATTTTGCTTTTTCAAAGACAGCAATAAATGCTTACAATTGACTATGAAAAAACTCTTAGAACACAAACTAGGGTGAAAGCAATGAACTTCGAGAACAATGAATTTCTAGAATATATCTTGATTGTATACAAAGTAAAAGAAAACACTAAAATGTGAGGGCCGCTTGTTTCAGATGCTAACCTGAAGGGACAGAGGACTGCTTCCATCTTGAGCTTTGGTCCAACACGAAACTAGCTTCTCGACATTCCCAGCACAGATATAGCAGAGACAAGCCTGCGTCTGCAGGAGGCTATCTCCTTCCCTTTCAAGCCTCGTTCCCAAAAGATCTACAAAACCAAAGCAAAGCAAAGTAAGATGTTAAACAAAGCAATCTGTATGTGAGGCTGTGAACAGCCCATTAAGATTCTCATAAGTATGGATTAAAGTTCACACGAATGCCTAAGAGAGACAAAATCATTTTAAATGCTCATAAAATATTTGTCAACTGAATACATGTAGGTGACAGACTGCATGGAATAAATCATGTCACAAGAATCTGTATCTGCATAACTTATTTCTATTAATTACGAAAAATCAACTGGAATAGACTTCCCAACGGTAGGTAGGTTCAGTATAATTTATGAAAATAGTTAATACCCTGTTGTTTTCATATTCTCATAAGCCTTTAAGGTAGCAAATGCCTGTTTCTTTTTTCCTGTACTAAAGCTTGTTTTCTTAAAAATAACATTTATTCCACTGCCAGCACTTTAAACATGGCCTATGACAAGAATTCCTATTCAAATGTTGTCATTCCTGGGATCGGCATTGTGGTACACCAGGTGCAGATGCTACAGGTGATGTCAGCATCCCACGTGTGCAACAGTTCAAGTCCTGGCTGTTCTACTTCTGACTGAGCTCCATGCTAACGCACCTGGGATGCAGGGGAAGATGGCCCACATATTTTGGCTCCTGCCATGGAAGATGTCTTTTTCTCCCTTCTCTCTATAACTTTTTCAAAATAAATAAATAAATAAATCTTTTTCTTTCAAAGTGTTGTACTTCTTCATTGATAACAGGCAGCATTCAATAATCAGGGCTTCCTTATGTGTCATTTTATGAATGAATGAATTGAGGCTTAGAAATTATTTTTTCCTGAGTGATACAGAGATAAACGTAGTAAAAGCAAGATTCTAACTCAACTCTTTGGTTTCTGTCTACAACCAAAAAGTATTGCTTTTAAACTGTTTAATAATCAGAGAACTAACGCTAATAATTTTGACAAGAACACTGAAATGAAGACTTTTCTTATTTGCTGCAGATATATTTGTTAGTTTTGTCATGACACACTTAAAAAATTTGCAATAATACTTGTATTTAATATTTACAACAATGATAATATTATACACGTGAAGTAAATATAAAGCCCATTTCTTACCACAAAGGGCTGAGAACTCATCTGGTTTTGCGTAAGTCAACACTGCAGCTAACGCCTCTCTCCAATTTTTAAGGTCACAAGACTCTACAATCTCTTTCCAGTTCTTCATCACTACTGCAGTGATGAGCTTAGGAAAGAAAAACAAAGGGAGAATTACAAGTCTTTGGTATATCAACAAAAATCAACCCTGCCTAACCAAGCATATCTTTCATAATTACTTGTGCTGGTACTCCATGCCAAATAAAGCTGTAGCAAAGTGAAGCACATCCTTGAGCCAACAAAATGACGTAATAGATTTTCGCACAATACATAAAACTATACTAACACACCAGTAAAATATGAAGAAGAGTAGAGATGGCTGTCAGAACTTTGAACAGCAAGATGGGACGTGATCTGATGAATCAGGACAAACTACCTAGGCATGTGGACTTCTGAGATGTGACAAGAGGCCACACAGGAATGAACCTCACCAAGAAGAATAAGCTAGGGTATCTGGCACAAGCCAAGCCAGAGTTGCAGCCTAGCATGTTAGGCCCTATCTGCAATGCTGGCATCCTGTGTAAGCAACTGAGTCTCAGGTGCTCCACTTCTGCTCCAGTTCCCTGCTACTGCACCTGCAGTAGTATCAGAAAGCGACCCAAGCACCTGGGCCCTGCCCATGGAGGGGAGACATTCGTTGAGCTGTGGGCTCCTGCTTTCAGTCTGGCCCACCACCAGCTAATGTGATCATTTGGAGAGTAACCCAACACATGAGAGATCTCTGCCTATTTTTCTCTCAATCTCTTCTCAAATAAAATTAATAAAACATTAAAAAAAAAAAAAAAAAACAAAGAAACAAAGAAAGAAGAGAAAGCAGGGGAACGCATTCTAGGCTCAGTTAGAAACTGAAAAACACTCAGTGTGTTGAAGATATGCGTCCGGGAAGGGTTCATGTGATGAGGCCGTGGGAGATGAACAGCACCCGAGGCAGGCACACTGCACTAATTCCTACGGATAACAGAATCCGCAAAAGCTAGTATTTTATGATGCGGAAAATAACAACTAGAAGGCTTAAAAGTTTTTTAGGACTTCTATGCCAGAAGAGACTCAGAATATGAGTAAATCTTTAGCCACAACAAAGGCATTTATAGGTATATAGCTATTTATTATTTATTAGCAAAATATTGTAAATTAAATAAAGTATTAGAAATAAACCTTATAAAGTACAGTAATAAAATTTTTATAGCAATCTTAAATAATGTGGGAAAATGCTTACAATGAATGTAATCTGTAAATGAAATCAAATACACACACATACACAAGTATGATTATGACCCTGCTTTAAATACATTAAAAATACACAGGAAGAGGAATAGGAATATTTTTTATTAATTTTTGGTTAAATTTTTCTACAATTTAAAAGTAATTTTAACTTTTTAAAAATATTTCATGTATTAGACCCAGTGCGGTAGTCTAATGGTTAAAGTCCTCACCTTGCATGCACTGGGATCCCATATGATCGCCGGTTCTAATCCTGGTGGTCCCGCTTCCCATACAACTCCCTGCCTGTGGCCTGGGAAGCACTAGAGGATGGCACAAAGCCTTGGGACCCTGCACCTGCATGGGAGACCAGAAGAAGCTTCTGGCACCTGGCTTTCGGGAGTGGGAGTGGCCTAGGAGGAAAATACTGGCACCTGGCTTTGGACTGGCTCAGGTCCAGCCGTTGTGACGGCTTGGGGAGTGAATTATCGGACAGAAGATCTTCCTCTCTGTCTCTCCTCTTCTCTGTATATCTGACTTTGCAATAAATATTTAAATAAATCTTAAAAAAAACTATATATGATAACAACAGAAACTGGAATAATTGTGTCAAACTTCTAACAACTGTTTCTAGGTAAAGATATCATGGAGGGTTTTGTTCTGTTTTTATCCTTCAAAAATCTAGAATATGAGCATATTACTTATACAATATGTTATTATTTATTCTTAAAATAACATACCCTGGTAATTTTGCTTTGGGATTTGGCAAAGTATTTTGTCTGTGTTCGAGCCAAAAGTTCTTTTCCACCTGCTATGGCCAATATAATGGCATCAGCCATACGGTTGTCATGTAAACAAAGGTCAACAGCACTCTCAAAATTCCCCGTCAGCAAAGCTTGAGTAATTAGACCATCAATATCTGCAACCAGAAAGTAACACCAAAGTTAAACAGCAACTATCAAAAACAACAAAAAGTACACATTAGCAATTCATACACATACACACATACACACACACACACACACAAACACAATGCAATGTGAACTACTGGTAGATAGAATGAGCTAGAATTCATACAAGAGATCTACAGAAATATATGTAAAATATAGAACCATACTGTATGCGATCCCAGGCACGGATCACATATGCTAAATGATAGCTGAGTTTAGCAGTGGCAAAATCTCTACCTTAAACTCAGAGCTGCTGGCTTTCAAATTTAACGAAAGCAATAAAAAAGAAAAAAGAGCAAATGCTTTGCTTACCCCCACTGACGGAAATATTAAATGTTCCTCCAGCTGAGGGTAGAAATTCAGACTCTTGTGTTTCCTCTTTAATACGCTAGGAGATTAAAGGAAAAAAAAAACCCAGCAATTTAATCAAAATGAAACAGTCTGCCATGATGTGTTGGCAAAACAAAATTTGTAAATGATTATTTACCAATTGACTGGATGACACGCCAAGAGTCCTAGAGAGATTCTTAGATCTAAGTGTCCACTAAATTCTCTGACTCTCCTAAGTATTAACACCATTACACAAAAAGAAATCTAAGGTCATCAAGAACATTGTTAAACTGAATTGTATATATTCATATTGTATATGGGGATATTTATTATTGTTGCCTTGAAAGTTATGATCAAAATGGAAGACCCTTTTCTTGGATACCTCAACCATGAGAAGATTTTAAGTTACACTATTTAAGATTTTTAAAGAGCCACTTTTACACATATTAACTCCATTTACCAGGTATGGTTATAAGGGCTATGCTTGCTTGGATTATAAAAAAAATAATCTGTAAAACAGATGATTTATGTAATAACATGACTTACAGTATTCATAAACTCAAATCCAATTATACAGGCTACTATTCTCTAGAATTAGTCATACTTCAAACAGCAGGTTACTCTGGAAAAATTTTTTTTTAATAAACAAGTTGCAAATTTCTGAAATCCGAAAACTGATTAACATAAATTTAATATTTTCATTGGTTAGAAGAAACATATTGCAGGCATTTTATTGGCAAATAACTGTGGTTTTCCTTCTACTCACAAAAATTCAAAAGAAAAATCTTAGAGACCAATTTATTTATAAAGTTCTTCTAAACAGTTTCAATACAAGATAAAAGATCTTATCTTCAGTGGTTAAGGTATGTACCTCTACGATTGTACATGTCTAATATTCAAGGTCGGGGACACTTGGAATAGGATAATTTCAGTGCCGAGTACAGCATTATGTCTTCTAGTACTTAATGTTGACTATTACAGAAGAATGTATGATCCTAATCTTTTTTCCCCTATTAAAAGGTAGCATTTGGGCCTGGTGCAATAACATAGCGGTAAAGGTCCTCGCCTTGAACGCACTGGGATCCCATGGGGCGCCAGTTCTAATCCCAGCAGCTCCACTTCCCATCCAGCTCCCTGCTTGTGGCCTGGGAAAGCAGTGGAGAACGGCCCAAAGCCTTGGGACCCTGCACACGTGTGGGAGACCCAGAAAGGAGTTCCTGGCTTGGGCTCTGGATCGGCGCAGCACCGGTTGTTGCAGTCACTTGGGGAGTGAATCATTGGATGGAAGAGCTTTCTCTCTGCCTCTCCTTCTCCTCTCTGTACATCTGCTTTTCTAATAAAAAATAAATAAATATTTCAAAAAAATTAAAAGGCAGCATTTGAGTTTAAAAACTCAAAAATGAAAGAAAGAATCTAAGTTATTCACATTAAGAAATAAATCAGACGGCCAGTGTCGGGGTATAGCATGCTGAGCTTCAGCCTGCTGCACTGGTATCCCATATAGACTTGGTTCAACCTAGGTTACTCCACTTCCAGTCCAGCTCTCTGCTTATGGCCTGGGAAAGCATCAGAAGATAGCCCAAGTCCTTGGGCCCCTGAACTGATGTGGGAGACCAGGAAGAAGTTCCTGGCTCCTGGCTTCAGACTGACCCAGCTCTGGCCCTTGTGGCCATTTGGAGAGTGAAACAGCAGATAGAAGATCTCTCTGTCTCTCTCCTTCCCTCTCCATAACTCTGCCTTTCACTTAAAAATCAAACAAAAGGGAATAAATCAGAGATACTTATCAAAGATATTCACTGAAGAATTTACAAAAAGTACTTTAAAAATTAATTACCTTTCAAACTTGCTTTCTAAAAACAATTATTAAATCTGTATTTATGGAGTTATAAAAAACTAAATGTAGCTAAAAACATAAAATTTACTGTGTCTTAGGTACCTGCGATGTGTACGTTAACTTTAATAGTAAATAGTATCACTAAGGGAAGGGGAAAACAGAATGTTTGCCTACTTAAACACCATTCTTTATTCTTTTTATTTATTTATTTTTCATTTGTATTTTAAGAGAAGAGCTTTATTTTCAGTACTTCTGGGTGGTAAAAGCCTAGATGTCATTTTCTCTTCCCTCCAAGTTAACCCACCAGTCAATTTCTAAAACCATAACACACAATTCCAGCGGACATGGATCCAGGCACAGACTACCAGCAATGAAACTAGAATTACTTTTTAAGGCACTTGTGAACAAAACGAAAAAGTGTTTTCTTAGATTGAAAACTACTGTTTTTAACCTTGGAACTGCCTACTTTAAAAGCAGACTTGGGAGGAATGGGGAGGATCTGGCGCTATTGCTCAACTGGCTAGTTCTACTTGCAGGTGCTGGCAATCCATATAGGCACCAACTTGTGTCCCATCCAGATCCCTACTTGTGGCCTGGGAAAGCAGTGGAGGATGGCCCAAAGCCTTGGGACCCTGCAGCTGTGTGGGAGACCCCAAAGAAGCTGCTGGCTTCAGATCAGCTCAGCTCTAGCTGTTGCAGCCATTTGGGGAGTAAATCACTGGATGAAAGATCTTTCTCTCTGTATCTCCTTCTCTGTGTAAATCTGCCTTTCCAACAAAAATAAATCTTAGGAAAAAAAAAAAAGCAGACTTTGAAACCCTAGTTTTCTGATCATGGCCCTAGTATCACCACATAAATATAGTGGCTCTCATTCTGGCAACCATACAAGGAATGATTCCCAAAGTTGCTTAACATGTGATCCAAGGCAAAGCAAACTTTTCAACACCCCCAATGAGCCTCAGCTAATATTCTGCATCCCTCCTCCCTGAAAACCAGTTGTATTTCATTTCACCAAAGTTGTTCTTTCTTCTTCTAACAACTGAGTCTGAACAAGACCTGGATCAGCTCCAGGTGATGGTGGATCCACTGCTTAAAATGCTGGGGATCCCACCCAGCTCCCTGCTTGAGGCCTGGGAAAGAAGCAGAGGATGACCCAAAGCTGTGGGCCCCTGCATCTGCATGGAATAATCAGAAGAAGCTCCTGACTCCCGGCTCCTGGCTTCGGATAGGCTCAGCTCTGGCTGTTGCAGTCACCTGGGGAGTAAACCAGTAAATGGAAGATCTTTCTCTGTCTCTCCTTGTCTCTGTAAATCTGACTTTCCAACAAAAATAAATCTTAAAAAAAAAAAAAAAAACCCATATTGGGTGGGTATTCTGCACACTGCTTAAGCTGCCTCTCAAGATATCCACTCACAATATCACAGTACCCGGATCAAGTCTGACTACTCTGCTTCCGATGCAACTTCCTGCTAATGGGCCTCGAAGGCAGCAGATAATTGTGCAAGTAATTGGGTCCCTGCCACCTACAGGAGAGACACAGATGGAGTACAAGGTTATTGATTTTGGCCTGGCCTCGTCCCAGATGCTGCAGGCATTTGGGAGTGAACTATTGAAACATGTGTGCTTCTTTGTACTAAAGTGAAATAAAAGAAAAAAAAAAAACATTGTGCACAGGGATAGCGTTTGGCAAAGTGGGTAAGATGCTTGCATCCCATATCAGATTGCATAGGTCTGAGTCCTGATTTATCAGCAGAGATAGCTCAAATAGCGGAGTCCCTGTCAACACATGGGAGGTTGAATTCAATTCCCGCTCCTAGCTTTGATCTGGCCCATTCTCGCTTGGTCAATACAGCCATTTGGAGAGCACAATAGCGCTTGGAGGACTCACTCTGTCCCTGCCTGCTGCTAAAATAAATGAATTCTTTAAAAAAGCTGTATGATTCTAACCAAAGAGATGCTTAAACACTATTTTTTTGTAAGTGAAGGATCAGCATTGGGGCACAAACGGCTAAGATAAGCCTTTGATGCCATCTTCCCACAAGAGTGCCAATATGAGTCCAGGCTGCTCCACATCGGAGCCAGCTCCTGGCAAATGCATCTGATAAAGCAGCAGAAGCTGCCCCAAGTACTTGGGACCCTGCTACCCAAGCAGGAGACTCAGAAGAGGCTGCTGGCTTCCACCTAGTCCAGCCCCAGCCACTGAAACCAACTGGGGAGTGAACCAGCTGATAGAGATCTGTCTCTGTCTCTCTGTATTCCTCTCTCTCTGGCTTTCAAATTCATACATAAATCTCTTTAAAAATTACAGCGATGGTTAGTTTGTTAAGTTACCTATTACTCATATTGTCCAATGGTTGTCTACTAGGCAACACACAGTTAATCTAACTGTGCATAAATAAAAGTATCTGTATATGCCCCTATAATTTTCTCTAGGTATTCCCAAATTTAACTCTAACTTTTATGTCTTAAACATAGCCTCTATTCCCATCTTGCATTAATGCTATTAGGAGATCTACTTCTAAAAAAATTTTTTTTATAATCTTGTAATGATGTTTAATAATTTATAATTATTCATAATAATGAATTATTTTTATAATTTATTTTTATAATTTAGTGAAAGATTATACAAAGTATGGCAGGCAAGACAGTTTCATATCAAGAACAAAGAAAAAGTCAGAAATGAGATGAGAATCATGAACTTGCTGATTAATTTTCAAAGACAACACAGAAAGCAAGAAAAGTAAATTACAGTGTTGTTAGTAGTTAAAAAAAAATCTCCAAAGTTAAATGGAAAAATTTAAGGATACAACCCTGTGTTCAAGGACTCTTTTCAGATAGTTACAAAAATTTATCAGCTACATTAAGGATACATTGTTAATAAATGACAATTTAGTTTAGTGAAATATACTTGCTAGTCTAAACTTCAGGACTAATTCAGAAGTCTATGCCACTGAGAATGCAACCTAACATTTATGTGCCATAAAAAATTATCTTTATGTGCAATGCCAAGTGGATTTCTGAATAAAATCCCTTTTCAGTTTGCCATGTTATCTGACCTAAAAGTTAAATCTCAAATCAATTGTTAATTTCAATATAGGAACAATTATATACATATATTACATCTGGAAGTCAGATGAGAGAACTGAAGAGCTCAGAGATGACATTTCCTTTGGTCTACAATCAAAATGAACAGATTCCTATCTTACGCATCTCTAAAAAGGCAATATATTCCAATTTCCTTATTTAAGAAGTAGTCGGGGAAATTTTCCATATTTCACCAGATACACAAACATTTGTCCAATATAATGCAAAAAACATCAGTACCTCTGCCAAGAGCTGCTCCTCGGCAGCAGGGCTTTCCTCCCCATCACTCTGTGCTCCTGGGCCAGAGTCTGTAAGAGCCTTTGGTACACGAAACAGTCCCAGAGCAGGAAGAATGCAGCAGGAAACGAGGATTAGTCATGAGGAAGACAAAGACCCAATCAAACAACATTCAGAGCCATTTAATTTAAGAAACACCATTAGAGGAAAAGCAAGGGTCCCCCCAGCCACAAAAAGATGTTCATCCCAAGTATCTGAGTAGTAATTGTTGGCTCTGCCATTTCTCTTTTACCAAATTCAAACATGCCAAGAGAAAGGAATGCTGTGTGTCAGCTAAACTGATGCTATTTTATGACAAGAGCCAGAATCACCATTTATTTTTCAAATCTGAAGCGTAAAACAAATTTCTTAAAAATTAATTTCCTTTTTGTCGTTATGCCCTAACCAAAACTTTAAACGCCTTCTTACCACATCCGTTCCATCCACTTTGTTCAAGGCCAAAGCAATCTGAAATAAAAATAACAACTCACCTACTAAACAAAATTCTACTTTGAGGTATACAGAACATGTTTACATGTTATTCCATTCCCAAGAACAATAATCCACAAAACTTCACAGGCATAGTATGTTTAAACAAAGAAAAAAAAAGCTGTGCAGAACTGGCTTTAAAATCTTCTACTTTCCTTCACAGAGAAATTTGCAACGCAGATGTCACCCTGCTCTGCAGTTCAATGACAAAACCAACTTGAAAAGGAACACGTTTGCTTCGACTTGGCTTTAAAAAAATTGATTTTTAAAAATATTTCTTCAGCTACTCACTATGAAAAAGAACTGCTATTACAAGTATTTTGAGAATCAGATTCTAGTTCCTCTTTTTTTTTTTTTTTTTTTGCTATCAGGCATGCAGCAAAACTTTCATATTAATCTTTGGCAAACCTAAAAAATTTGTAGCACCATGAGGTTTAGGCTAACGGAAGAGTTAAATATAAAAACTCTAAGAGTGAGCAAGGATACACAGTCACTAAATAGTGGGGCTGTGATGGGATCGTTGGCCAGACTTCAAAGGAACACTGATCTGCTCCTAGAATGGACCATATCCAACCTGTGATGCATGGATGCTACAGAGGATTTCAGTCATTTCCAAACAATCACCAACGCTAACACAAATTACACAGAAAGAGAATATAAAATACTATCTTTAAGCTTGCGAAGTCAGGGTACTTTTACTATTACTGATGTTGGTGGCAAAACAGTGTGTAAGTCCCCTTTTCAGAAGGACAACATAAAATTGCAACATGACCCCCTCTTTTCAAATGGCAATCTTTCCATTATTGAAAATGTGGAGACCCTAGGTGACCTTTCATAGTTTCCTTCACCCTCAAGGTCACTGGTTACACACCGCATTAAAATGTCAGAGTTATTTCCAGAGTTTGAGGTTCCTAAGTGATTTAACATTAACATTCAAGGCCCAATTATCCATAACAATCAAGTTTGAACTGAATTGTTTCTGGCAGCTTCTAAATACAAGTATAACTTTAAGTTCTGAATGTAACAACTGGTATTTGCAACTTCTGTAACCAAGCACAAATTCTCATTAAATGCTTATTAATTGGCTTGAGATAATCTATGTAGAGCTTTATAAGAAAAAAAGTCTGTCAACTAAATATTTTACTCGTATAATACAGTCGTTCAACTTTCCCAGACTTCACCTTCTTTCTCAAATCTTCCTTTCTGTATCCCAGAAGTTCAAGATATTTTCCACGAGAATCATCCTCAAAGTTCACCTTTTAAAAAAAAGATACAGTCTTAAAGGCCTAATTTAAAATACTTGCTTTTATAAGAACTGATAAAAATTCAAGAACTATTAAAAAATGTTTAAGGCCCATTAAATCATCCTAAAGATTCGCTACTAGAAAGAACTCAAACAACAATTTTTTAAAATCTGCTATTTTAAAAATAATTAGTATTAGCAACAGCCATTGTTAAATACAACTCATTTTGAATTTTAATTTTTGCAAAGACAATCTCACGTCCAGTGTTATAAGAATGCAAAGTTCACACTATACGAAACAGTCTATCCCAAAACTCTTCCCCCAAACTAATACATAAATATAAAATATAAAAATGCAATCTACAATATTTTCCCATTGTCCTTAAGTGGATCTAGTAAAGACATGTAAATGGTACGTACTGGGTTAATCCTTTTGTTCATAAAACATTTGGCACAGCAGTTAACAGCTGTTCGGGATGCCAGCATCCCATTTTAGAGTGTGTAGGTTGGAGTCCTTATTCCACTTCTAATTCTAGCTTCCTGTTATTGCACACCTTGGGAGTCAAGAGTAACTGAATCTCTGCCTCCACATGGAAGCCTGGATTAAGTTCCAGACTTCAGTTTGGCCCTGCCCAGTCTATTGAGGACATTTGTGGAATAAACCATTAGATGAATGGCTGGTCTCTGTCTGCTTTTCAAATAAACAAATAAAAATAAATTCTTCCAAAATTTTTTTATATCAGGCCATTCAAAGTAGAGAAGGAAAAAACTCCAGCTATAAGACAGATTATTTGCATTTTAAACTTCATGAATTCAGGCAATCATACTTTTCCAACTGCTTCTTAAATTAAAAGGCAGATACAGAGTATAAGGGGAAAAAGTTTAAATATGCAGGCAATAAAATGGCTTTAGGGCCAGGCATGATAGCCTAGTGGCTAAATCCTCGCCTTGCACAAGCGGGATCTTACATGGGCTCCAATTTGTAAATTAGCAGCTCCACTTCCCATCCAGCTCCCTGCTTGTGGCCTGGGAAAGCAGTCAAGAATGGCCCAAAGCCTTGGGACCCTGCATCCACATGGAAGACTCAGAAAAAGCTCCTCTCTCCTGACTTGGGGTCGGCTCAGCTCTGTCATTGCAGTCACTTGGGGAGTTAACTCAGCAGATGGATGATCTTTCTGTTGGTCTTCCTCTCTGTAAATCTGACTTTACAACAAAAAGAAAATACATCTTTTTTTTTTTTTTAAAGGTTTTAAATACTAATTTTACCTTCAAGAAGGACCAAACATTCTTCTCAAACTCAGTCTGGGAGGCATCAATTTTCTTCTGGCAATAGCTGATAAATCCTTGAGACTGTACAACCTGCTGAAGCTGGTCTGACCGGCTGAGGAATTCCTTTTCTGTTACAACCTGGCTGATGAAGACCTGCTGCTGCTGCAGCTGCTGCTCAGCCCCCTGTGGAGACTGCACTCGGACATTCTCGAATGTAACCAGCTTGCCTCCAAACTGTGCAGGAACAAAGGAACAAAATCAGTCTCCCTGCAAGGAGGTAACCAAAAAACGAGCTTATTGCAAACCTGGAGAGAACTGCTCCTGGCTCCTGGCTTCAGCTCAGCTCTGGCCACTGTGGCCACTTAGGGAGTGAACCAGCAGACAGAAGATCTTTCTCTTTGTCTTTCCTTCTCTCTGTAAATATGCTTTTCTAATAAATCTTTGGGGGGAAAAGTGTTTGGATTATTTACACATCTTTAATGAGAACTCATGGGGATGAGGCTCAAGTCTAACCATGAAATTTATGCTCTGCTTCATATACAGCCCAAAGGTAATTTTTCACAATATTTTTAGTGCACCTATATTCTGACTGCAACCCATCTGAGAAGGTTAGCTACACAATTTTGCACCTGTGGTGTCATGCAGCACGCTAAAACCTTTGAAGTTTTGAGGATTTTGCATTGCAGACCAGGGATGCTTAACCTATACAACAATTCTTACAGGGGAGGCATTGTGGTCCAGCACAAGTTAATTGCCATGTGGACACCAGTACCCCACACAGGAGTGCCCAGTTTAAATACTAGCAATTCTGAGCTGCTGATGCTTTCCTGCTAATGCATGTGGGAGGCAGCAGATGAGGGTTGAATCCTTGTGGTCCTGATACCACATAGGAGACTTGGATGACATTGCTTGCTCCTGGCTTCAGCCTGGCTCAGCAACAGTTGTTAAGGGCATTTGGAGAATGAAGTACTGTTAAAAATTTTTCTTCTTGTCTTTCAAATAAATACATCCTTTTTGAAAAAAGAGAGGCAAGTCTTAGATTACATAAAGCTAAAATCTGAAAAAAAAAAAGTATGACCTACTTTTTGTGAGAAATCATTCTGAACGCTGTGATGAGAAATCCACAGTCACACGCCAAGCTCAAGCAGGCTCACTCTGCTCATACTACAGTAACATTCCACTATGAAAAGTCCTTTGTGCCTGGGGAACACGAAAATAAAATCCACCTACAGAAAACGAAGCCCCGACAGGCCTTCGGATCCACTTGGGAGGCTTCTTCAGAGGCAACACTACGCTGTGCTGGGCGCTCTGCTGGGGAATCTGTAATGGAGGGAGCGGCTGTCCTGTGCCAAAAGGATCCAGATTCCCAAAAGATGATGACAGCTAATAAAAAGGAAGGAAGAAAGGAAGAAAAGAAAGTGAAAATTCGTAGCAAACTGTGTGGCATTTTTTCAAGAAATTTTTTAACTTAATTATCCAAGAAATCCACATTACTAATCAGTAAAAAATGTTCAAAATAACAATGTAATTCTTTCATGCATTACAATATAAAGCTCTTAACACTTCTATTACCTTGTCAACTTGTTTCTGCCTCAAAGTATCTGTGCTTCCTCCCATGATAGAGTAAACACTGATACGGCCATCAAACGAGGCGGCTGATAAAACAGCAGGATTGCGGGGACACCACTGAATGTCAAAGCACCACTGTGTATTGGTGGGAAGTTCATATAACACCTAGGCCACAAAAATGACAAAACAGAAGTCAGGAAAGGATGCAGTCCTTTTAAAACCAAAACACTAATGTGGTCAACCACTACAACTAATGTGAGCATTTTCTTCTAGAAAATATCTGTAGTCAAGAAAAAAACAATAGCAAGCTTTTTTTTAAAAAAGTGTAAGAACGGTCCATTATGGGCCTGGCAGCGTGGCCTAGCGGCTAAGGTCCTCGCTGCGAACACACCAAGATCCCATATGGGCACCGGTTCTAATCCCAGCAGCTCCACTTCCCATCCAGCTCCCTGCCTGTGGCCTGGGAAAGCAGTCAAGGACAGCCCAAAGCCTTCGGACCCTGTACCCGCGTGGGAGACCTGGAAGAGGTTCCTGGTTCCCGGCTTCGGATTGGCACAGCACCAGCCATTGCGGTCACTTGGGGAGTGAATCATCGGATGGAAGATCATCCTCCCTGTCTCTCCTCCTCTGTGTATATCTGGATGTAATAAAATGAATAAATCTTAAAAAAAAAAAAAAAAAGATTTATTTTATTTCTATTGAAAAATCAATACACAGAGAGGATAGACAGGGAGAAAGATCTTCCGTCTCTTGACTGACTTCCCAAGCCGCCACAACGGCCGGAGCTGAGTCGATCCAAAGCCAGGAACCAGGAGCCTCTTCCAAGTCTCCCACACAGGTACAGGGTCCCAAGGCTTTGGGCTATCCTCGACTGTTTTCCCAGGTTAAAAGCAGGGAGCTGAATGGGAAGCAGGGCAGCCAGGATTAGAACCAGTGCGCATATGGGATCGTAGAGTGCGCAAGGCGAGGGATTTAGCCACTAGGCTACCTTGTCAACCCCCAAAAATTAAAATCTTAAAAGTACTCAACAACATAGATATGCATTGCCCCATTTGTGAAATAAATCAATCTAAGTATTTCTGATCTTTTTTATAGAAAATGGTGATTATTCATATCCATGTACTATTTTTAACAACTGTTTTTCTGGTTAAAACAGCCAGGTTTACATAATTCTCCTGAAGAAATTTGTTGGATTAACATTTCACACTTACCCACAACATGTACTTAAAACATGTCATTAACAATGCAAAAAGAACCTCTATGGAGGTGGGCATTCAGCCTAGTGATTAAGATGGCTGTGTCCTGCGGACATGAGCAGACTAACCTGCTGCATGACATCAGGCAACCCACTCCGGAGTAATGGGTCTAAGTCCCTTCTAGCTCCCTGCTCATGCCAGAGTTCATGATTCCTGGCTGTGGATTTGGTCCCTCCCCAGTTGCTAATTTGAGAAGTGAACCAGCAGATGGAAGATTTCTCTCTCTGTCTCCCCTTTCCTCTCTGTCTCCTGTATCTGCCTTCCAAATAAGTAAATTTAAAAAAAGATACAATTTCCATCCATATTTGAGATACCTGACTCAAACTCCTGACTCCAGCATTCCCGTAAAAGCAGCCCCAGGGTAAACAGTAGAGAAGGTTCTAGTAATTGACTTGCTGCCACTCACTGTGAGAGGCCTGGATTAGGTTCTCAACTCTTAGCTTCGACCCTTGGCCCAGCCACAGCTGCTTTGGGCTTTTGGAGAGAAAACCAGCACATGGGAGATCTCTCTTTTTCTGCATCTCAATTGTTTTTCAAAAAGAATCCATATGGTAAATTTTCAACACTCTTAAAAGTCACATAAAAATGAAATATACAAGTGGTATAAGGTTAGGAAACATTTCCTCCCCATACTTCTCCTGTGTTTGGGTTGGAGCAGAGAATCTTAGCATCCTTTCCACAGCTCAGTAACAATTCAGGATCAGCCATGCTCCAAGCAATTGCCAAAATTCCCCTATGAAAAACACAAAGGAAGCAAGACATTTTTTAATTCTGAAAAATCAAATTTCATACTATTTCAATCTAAAAGTTATTATTTCAATTTTTCCACAAAGCAATTTAGTAATGTACACATTCTTTGATCATTGCAACGATACAGAACGTTTGGGCCAACATGGTGGTGCAGGTTGCTAATCCTCTGTCCTATAACGCCGGGATCCCAAACGGGTGCTGGTTCATGTCCCAACTGTTCCACTTTCCATCTTGCACTCTACTGATGGCCTGGGAAAGCAAAGGAGGATGACTCAACCTTGTGACCCAGCAGCCACCCAAGGAGGAGAATCTTGGCTCCTGGCTTCAGATTGGCTCAGCTCCAGTCTTTGCGACCATCTGGGGAATGAACCAAAGGATGGAAGACCTTCCCTGTCTCTCCTCCTCTCTGTAAAATCTGCCTTGCAAATAAAACAAATTTTTAAAATTCATAAATAATACAGAATTTCAATATGATGTATACTATGTCTTTCTTACCTTCCACATAATAAATACATAGATACAGTTAGATTATGACCATGTGGGGCCCAGCACCATGGCCTAGCGGCTAAAGTCCTTGCCTTGAACACGCCAAAATCCCATATGGGCGCTGGTTCTAATCCCAGCAGCCCCACTTCCCATCCAGCTCCCTGCTTGTGGCCTGGGAAAGCAGTCAAGGATGGCCCAAAGCTTTGGGACCCTGCACCCGCGTGGGAGACCCGGAAGAGGTTCCTGGTTCCCGGCTTCGGATTGGCGCAGCTTGCCATTGCGGCTCACTTGGGGAGTGAATCATTGGACGTAAGATTTTCCTCTCTGTCTCTCCTCCTCTCTGTATATCTGACTTTCCAATAAAAATAAAATAAATCTTTAAAAAAAAAAGATTATGACCATGTGAAAGTTAAGAACAAAAAATAAAAATTGCCTAACAACATGATCTGTATACCTTGGCCCCTCCACCTATACAGGAGACCTAGATGGCATTCCAGGTCCTTGGTACTGGTCTGACACAACCACAACTGCCACAATCACTTAGGAGAGAGGATGGAAGCTCTCTCTCTCTCCTCCTCTCTCTAGCTTTACCTTTCAAATAAATAAATCTTCCAAAAGAATAAGAAAAAAAAGTTTTAGTCTCATAAATAAATATGCCTATATTCCTGGGATACCCAATTATCAGTGAGAAGAACTGTGCCCAATAACTAATTCAATTCCATAAATCAGAAACTAACATGAGAAAATCTCCATCTTGTACATTTATTAAAACTGAAAACAGGTCAGCATGGTAGCATAAGTGGGGAACGCTGCCACCTGGTGCCATATGGGTACCAGTTCGATTCCCAATTATTCCACTCCTGATCTAGTTCTCTGCTAATCCTGGGAAAGCTGTGGAACATGGCCCAAGGTGTCCGAGCCCTGCCACCTATGTGGGAGACTGTGAGGAAGCTCCTGACTCCATGCTGCGGCCACCTGCGAAATGAATGTGGAGGGAAGATATCTCTCTGTCACTCCCTCTCTCTCAAATAAACTCTCAAATAAACTTGAATCACATACTTATCTCAAAAGTATATGCTTGTAAATTAAAAACGAAAACTCAGAAAGAAGTTAAAATGCTTTCTGGCATCAAATGCTATAGAAGACTTGTTCTGATTAAGAATGATAGATAGTAATAAAAACCACACTACTTAATAAATTTCAAGGGTTGTCCCTAGGTTCTATAACAAATCAGAATTCTGATCTATTAATTATACTTAAAACAAGTAGCAGAAAATCTCAACAAAGGATGCATGCTACAATATAATTTAGCTGCCAACTCTTAGTATAGAAAACAAGATGACTATTGTTTAAACAGGGACCTACCTTTGGCCTTGTGGACAAGCCACTACTGGATGCCCATACCACATACTGGAGTGTCAGGGTTCAATACTAGGCTCTGGCTCCTGATCCAGCCTCTTGCTAAATCAGACCCTTACAGCCAGTGGCAATGGTTCAAACCCCTGGATTCTGACACCTGTATGGCAGCCCTGGCTTGGGTTTCTAGTTCTCGGACTGAGCCCAGTCCCAACCATCTGGGGATCTGTGGAGTCAACCAGTGGATGGGAGCTATTCTTCCCTGTCTCTCTATTTCTTTCCTCCAACCTCACTCCCCTTCTCTATCTCTACCTTTAAAGAAATACATTTTTAACTTTAAAAACAAAACATTTACAGTACCTTTTAACAGTTAGAGACCAAACAGATTTCTAATTTCAAAAAATTACCCGACACTTTAAAAAAATAAGTAAAAATGTTTTAGGAAACAAGTTTTTTGGAACAGCAACATTATACCTGGCATGGTTTTCCAGGACGCGAAGTGGAGAGGAGGCGAATCGCAGGTCCCACATCTGGATCACGGGTAGCCTGTCATCCTCAGAAGCAAGGACCATCTGAGTAGCAATCTCAGGGTGCCACGCCAACCCAGAGCAATGCATCTGCAGACATTAGAGCTCATATTTTATCAATCACTTTACTTTATGAGAAACAAAACAGAAAGTTTGGGATTGCTTCTATTGAAACAACAACAAAAATGTTTAGGTTTAGTTTTTAAAAACAAAACTATTAAACGTTAGTAAATTGTTTTAAACAGCAATCCTTTAAAGATTTATTTATTTTTATTACAAAGTCAGATATACAGAGAGGAGGAGAGACAGAGAGGAAGACCTTCCGTCCGATGATTCACTCCCCAAGTGATTGCAACGGCCGGTGCTGTGCCAATCCAGAGCCAGGAACTTCCTCCCGGTCTCCCACACGGTGCAGTGTCCCAAGGCTTTGGGCCATCCTTGACTGCTTTCCCAGGCCACAAGCAGGGAGCTGGATGGGAAGTGGAGCTGCAGTGATTAGAACCGGTGCCCATATGGGATCCCGGCACATTCAAGGCAAGGGCTTTAGCTGCTAGGCCACGGTGCCGGGCCCTAAACAGTAATCTTAAAAGTCAAAATGTTTTGATGTTTTCCATTCATCTAGCTATTTCACACATACAAAATCATTATGGACCATTATGATTTTTATCAAACACCTCATTGCCAAAATCCTAACTATGTTACTGTAGGTTAAATGACTGCTTGCAATGCAGGCATCCTGTGTCAGAGCGTTAGCTTGAGTTCCCACTGGTTTGTTTCCAATTGCGATCTGTGCTAATGTTCCGAGGAAGGCAGCAGAAGATGGCCCAAGTATGTGGGAGACAAACACAGAGCTCTGGGTCCCTGGCTTCAGCCTGATCAAGAACTAAGTGTCTCTGCCATCTAAGAATGAGTCAGCATATGGAAGATCTCTTGTGCCTTTCTCTCCCGCTCTGTCACTCCATCTTACAAATAACAAATCTTTTTATAAAAACAGAACCAGAGGGGCCAGCACCATAGTGCACCTCTGTTTGCCTGCAACTCTGGCATTCCAAAGGAGTGCCTATCCTTGTCCCAGCTGCTCCACTTCAAATCAAGCTCCCAGCCAACGGCCTGGGGAAACAGAGAAGAATAGCCTGAGTCCTTGGGTCCCTGGCACCCATGTAGGAGACCCAGAAGAAGCTCCTGGCTAGTCACCTACTCTGGCCATTGGTGCCATTTGCATGCAAGATTCCCCTCTCCTGCTCTTTAATTCTTTTAACCTTCTAAAAAATAATGACAAGAATATTTTAAAAACAAAAAAGCTTCATACTTTCTTTTTCTATTTTATCAGGAAAATCAACAAAAAATGTTTTAAGTAACAACTACTAATTAAATTTTCATATGGGATCAATTAACATTATTACTGAGAATTATCTGGAAGTACAGATCCCACTGTTTCAAAAGATGAACAAAATTCTTACTGTATATTTAATTCCACTGAAATGTCTGCTTTAAAACTGATTCACCTAAACAACAATACACTGAGCCTAGCACAGTAGCCCAGCAGCTAAAGTCCTAGCCTAGCACATGCTCGAATCCCATACAGGCACCAGTTCTAACCCTGGCAGTCCCGCTTCCCATCCAGCTCCCTGTTTGTGGCCTGGGCAAACTGTCAGGACAGCCCGAAGTCTTGGACCCTATACCCACATAGGAGACCAGGAAGAGGCTCTGGGCTCCTGGCTACACATGGGCGGAGCTCTGGCTATTGCGGCTGCTTAGGGAGTAAATCAACAGACGGAAGATCTTTGTATCTCCTCCTCTCTGTATGAGTTTCCAATAAAAAAAAATAAGCTTTTTTTTTTAAACTAAAGAATACACTGAATAAAGTATTTTAAACATTTTTTAATTGTTATTGCTTTAAAATTACAAATGGCAAATGAGGCAAACTTGTTTTAGAAAATTTCAAACATAATTAAAGAAACAAAAGGTCTAGGGCCCAGCATGGTCGCCTTGAACATGCCAGGATCCCATATGGGAACCAATTCTAATCCCAGCAGCTCCACTTCCCATCCAGCTCCCTGCCTGTGGCCTGGGAAAGCAGTCAAGAATAGCCCAAAGCTTTGGGACCCTGCACCTGTGTTGGAGACCGGGAGGAAGTTCCTGGCTCCTGGCTCTGGATCGGCACAGCACCGGCCGTTGTGCTCACTTGGGGAGTGAATCATCGGACAGAAGTTCATCTTCTCTATCTCTCCTCCTCTCTGTGTATCTGACTTTGTAATAAAAATAAATAAATCTTTAAAAGAAACAGAAGGTCTATATTTTGTCTAAATTACTTCACAGCACTCAAACATATAAAAATGGAAGGACTCTGTAAGGCTGAATATCACGTGCCTTACAGCAGGGTACCCAGGGCAAAGCAGAGAGTGACATCAGCTCCCTCCAACAGAACCTAGAGATAAGCCAGGGCTCTGGAAAGGTCAAGTCTGCACATTCCAGGAAAAGCCAATGAACTAAAAATTGTTACAAGATTTTGCAAAATAATCAGCATACCATGGAATAAACTATTTGATGAATCAACCTCTCTCTTTATTCTGAATAGTACACAACATGACTTGTTGGTAATCTTATCATTTTCCCTAAGGGAGATAAAAAGATTCTTTCCAATATGACTGATCAATAAAATACAAGATTTAATCTTACAGAAATTTTCTTTGCTGCCAACTCTAACAATACCAGAACAACTCTTGCAGAACTGCAACATCACACATCACACGCTTACTCACCCTGTTACTATGGTCACTGACTTTGATGATTGGTTCAGTTTTCCTAAGATCCCATACTGTAGCCCGGCCACTGGGACTGGCTGATGCTAAAATATGCTGAACTTGTCTGTTCCACGCAATGCAGCTGACATCTTCTGGGGGCTAGAAGAATAAACTATTACAAACCATTTCTCAATGATAGCAAAATTCAACTATACCACAGAAACCTTTGGTTAAATTAATACTGCTGTTAGCACAAAATGCCACTTTAAGTTTTTTATTTTGTTTAATATTGTCTCACTCAACAAGCATTTATTGAGCTCTGCTGTAAATCAAGTATTGCTTATTTTGCAGTGACTCCAAGAAAAAGCACAGCCACAAAGTAGACACTGGTGAATGACACAGACATCTGGGAAGAGCAAAAATTATGACCTTGACTACAAGACAAATGTTAGGCCAAATGCTATCATTAAGAAATTACTCTTACTATTAGGGCCAGTTAAAGTGGCCACATTGGGTGTCTTGATGTAAAGAAAGAACAAGGGGAGATTAATTTTACCCAACTTACAAGAAATGCACAGCAAAAAAATCGAGTGGCTTTTTTTTTCTTTTTTAAATTAAGGTTGGAAGTTCAACTAGCAGAAACTGTGGAACAGCAATCATACAAAAAAAAATTACGCTATACCTAAGAAAACCTAGAGTATTTGTCTCCCTGTTACTACTGTATGTCTACTAAAATGAACAGTACCTAACATGCAGCAGGTGCTAAATGTTTACCATTGAAGGCCTCACTGAAACTCTGAAGAAATGTATTAGTACAATGACATTAAAGCAAAGATTTGTGCAAAAAAAATTAAAAACGGAAACAGCTTTTTTTGATTACATTGGTCACAATGAATACAATACCTGCGTTTTGGCTCCTGGAGTCATTGGAGCTGAAAAATTGTTGAGATCCCAAATGCAGATTTCAGACTCATTAGCACCAGAGGCGACAAGATTCGTCTGCAATAAGAAATTATTCATAACTAAGTAAGACTTGGGAATAATGCTGAGACCTCAGAATAACTCAGGCAAGAGCTAGGAGAGTGTAAATTTTAGCACATCTGATTTTTCTCCTCAATTAAGAAAGCAAAAACATATTCTTATAAGACTGTATTTAATATACCTTCATATTTTAATTAGATTTTTAGAGAAACAGATTCTAAAATTACTTAACTAAAAATAAAGTGTATGCATGTGTGTGGGGTGGTGACTGTCAGAGCTGTGGCATATGACAGTTCTGCCGTCACCTGTGAAGCCAACGTCCATATATGTGCTTATTCCTATCCTAGCTGCTCCACCTCCCATGAAGCGCCCTGCTTAAGAGCTGGTAAAGCAGGAGAAGATGACCCAAGTGTGTTGTCCCCTGTTATCTATGTGGGAGACCCAGATGAAGCTCCTGGCTTTAGCCCGGTCCGGCTTTGGTTGGTATACCGATTTGGGGATTGGATCAGCAAATGGAAGAGGATCACTGTATTGCCTTCTTTGTGTAACTCTCTCAAATCAAACATACAAATTATCAAAACCAATTCTAATGTAAGATATCACACAAACAATTACATGGATTGATTTTAAAACCATCTAACCCTGCAGGGATTATCATTTGTAGCTTTGCAGCAATACTTAGGAAAAACAAATATATATTTTTTAAATGTTTTATTTTTACTTGAAAGAGAGAAAAAGAAATCTCCCATTTTCTGGTTCATTCCCACAAATGGTCGCAAGAGCCAGAGCTGGGCGGATCCCAAGCTGGGAGTCAGGAGCTTCCTTCAGATCTCCATTGTGGGCATAGCTGCCCAAGGCCTCGGGCCATTCTCTGCTCTTTTCTTAGGCCATAAGCAGGGAGCTGGATCAGAAGTGGAACAATCAGGACGCTTTCGTAGCCCATATGGATGCCAGAGCTGCAAGCACAGTATTAGCCTGTTACACCACTGCACCAGCCCCACAAGGAAATCTTATTCTGGAAGACAAATAGAGGTCACTATCAACTGCTTTCAGAAACAGCTGAATGCTAAACGCATAACATCTTCCTTAGGATGCCTTTAAGTCAGCTTCCAGAACCAGGCTACTTGAGGACTAGTGGAACCCTGCCTTTAATCCTCTCATTTTTCTAGTTCATTTACATGCAATATATTCAAAGTGGCAATAATTTTGTAATCTCTGTTCCATATCTTCAGGGCAAAAAAAGACCCTAAAACTACGATACGAAGCACAAAAAAATGAGTTTTAAATATTTTTACTTTGACTCTCTACTGTGCTCATAAGTTCTCTAGTCAAGTGGCATAAAACAACACCACAAGAATTTTATGGTAGTAGCTACTATAATACAAAACACACTCACACCAAAAACCAACAAATGCTTCATATAATTGACTAGGAACTCACTATCTAAACAGTAAGCAATTAAGTGAACTTAGGCTCTATTTCTTTTATTTTTACTTTTTACTTTTTTGGAAAGCCAGGTCAGATTCATAGAGAGTACAGTCAGAAAAGATCTTTCATTCACTGGTTCACTCCCCAAAAAAATACAACGGCTGAAGCTAAGCTGATCTGAAGCCAGAAGCCAGGTGTTTCTTCCGGGTTTCACACACAGTTGCAGGGTCCCAAGGATTTAGGTCCAGCGCTTTCCCAGACTATAAGCAGGGAGCTGGACAGGAAGTGGAGCGGCTGGGACACAAACCAGCATGCATATGGGATCCTGGTGCTTGCAGAGTGAGGATTTAGTCATTGAGCCACTGCACAAGGCCCAAGACTCAATTTCTATGCCCTAAGTTTCTAGTTGTAATAATTATGAAAAAAAAAAAAAGAACTATTTAAAGTTTTCTTAATATGCTATAAACTCTTCTGGTTGGTATTAACTTAGAATGTGATTGTGGACCAGCACTATGGCATAACATGTAAAGTCACTATCTCCCATAGGCATGAATTTGAGTTCCAGCTGCTCTACTTCCAATCCAGCTTCCTGCTAATGGGTCTGGGGAAGGAGCAGATGGTCCAAGAGCTTGGGTCCCTGCATCGCCACGGGAGACTTGGGGTGCCTGGATCCTTGTTTTGGAGCAGCCCAACTCCAGCCATTGCAGTCATTTGGGGATGGAAGATCTCTGCCTTTCAAATATAAATAATAAATAAATAAATAAATCTTTTTTTAAACAAAATCAGAATCTATTTTTTAAGCAAGCCTTTTAAAGATTTATTTTACTTTTATCGCAAAGTCAGATATATGGAGAGGATGAGAGACAGAGAGGAAGATTCTCCGTCCGATGATTCACTCCCCAAGTGAGCACAACGGCCGGTGCAGCTCCGACCCCAAGCCAGGAACCAGGAACCTCTTCCAGGTCTCCCACGCGGGTGCAGGATCCCAAGGCTTTGGGCCGTCCTCGACTGCTTTCCCAGGCCACAAGCAGGGAGCTGGATGGGAAGTGGAGCTGCCGGAATTAGAACTGGCATCCATATGGAAACCTGGCACATTTAAGGTGAGGACTTTAACTGCTAGGCCACCATGCCGGGCCCAACAAATTCAGAATCTTATTAACTCAATATCTTTATCAACCTATGCATTTATGCAACTAATACTTACTGATATTTAAAAAGGCAACAATAGGATCTTTACTAATTACTAAATTTATATTACACTAAAAAAAAACTTTGAAGTATTTTAAAATTTAATTACTAATGATCAATTATTCTATTTTATTTTATTTCATTTTATTTTTTTTTTTAAAGATTTATTTTTTTTTATTTTTATTACAAAGTCAGATATACTGAGAGGAGGAGAGATAGAGAGGAAGTGGAGCTGCTGGGATTAGAACCAGCGGCCATATGGGATCAAGGCGAAGACCTTAGCCACTAGGCCACGCTGCCGAGCCCTATTCTAACTATTTTAAAATTCTTAATTAATAAACGGTGAATTACCCCAGACAAAATACCTTAATGCTAACCTACAACAAATTTTTAAAGGTAAAGATTTCCGGGGCTGGTGTGGTGGTATAACAGGTTCATCCCTACCCCCTGGCCCATGCACCACATCCCATATGGTGCCAGTTCAAGTCGCAGCTGCTCTACTTCCAACCCAGCTTCTTGCTAATGGGCCTGGGAAGGCAGCAGAGAATGGCCCGAAGTCTTGGGTCCCTGTATCCATGTGGGAAGCCTAAAAGAAGCTCCTGGTTCCCACTTCTGGACTGGCCCAGAACTGGCTTTTGTGACCATTTAGGAAGTGAACCAACAGATGGAAGATCTGTTTCTGTCTCTCAGTGACTTTCAAGTAAAACAAATAAACTTCTTTAAAAAAAAAAAAAAAAAAAGATATGTCACACACACATAAAAACTAGATTTCCATCTCATAGGATTCCTAATGTTTTTAAAAAGTCCAGTCAAATAGACTTCTGGAAATAAATCTATTAGCCTGCTTCCTTTCATAGAGTCAGTAATTTTCACTCTTATCCTAACTCTCAACCCACCAACTAAACAAATGTATTCATTCATCAACCTGTCCAGGTATGTATTTTGTAGCTTTCAAATCCATGACTGAGCCAAAACAGATACATGCACTTATCTCAACTGAACAGCACATACGCTGAGGACCATGAAGAGTCGCAGAAATGGCTAACCTGGAAAGTGTTCACATCCAGGGCTCTCACTGGGCCGGTGTGCTTGTCATTCTGGGCAATCACAACCTCCTTGTCTCCAGCTATAATTTTAGAAGGATCATAAAGAATAATATTTCCATTTTCACCACCTGCAATCAAAACTCCAGAGACTTCTCCTTTGGAATCCATCTTATGAGGCCCCCAAATTAACTTGTGGTACCTTTAGGACAAAATGAGCAAAATATATTGTTGAAATTAAAGAAATGTTGAAAAGAATTTGAAATTATATGCTGAATTAACTTGTGTGTTTTCATAACTACTCCAAACACTGTTTTTCCATCTGGTAATTGTGCACAAGTTTAGTGAAATGGCATTTTTATTTTTAATTTACAGAGGAAAAAAATGTAGAGGCAGTGTACTATAGCAAAGTACACTTCAAAAGACAGGACTAGAGAACTCTTCCTATTGAGAATTCCGAGCCCCTAGGTAAGATAATCATCTTGCAAAATAAAAAAATTCTGACTACATAAGCAGTCACTAACAAGTACTCTATTATCAGCAGAGGTATTTCAAGGAAGTGAAATTAAAAAAAAAAAAAAAAGATGTTTTCTAACAGAAAAGCAACACTAAAAGTATGTCTACTATGACAAGTGTCCACACAGGTAACCAACAGAAGGTCCTGGAATTGCCTGGAGAAGAAACACAAAGGTGGGGGAATCTGACAAGGAAGGGTTTTCACTAGACTCTCCCAGGCTATCTGGAGCTCGCATCAGCTTGAGAGTTGTGCACAATGTAATGTAAGAGAGGCTTCATGACATTCCATTACCTAAGCTGTAGTCTACTAGCTAAATACAATCTCTTCGAAACGTGCTAACAAGGCAATAAAGTTTATTTAATTACTTAAATGAAAATGTCCTTCCTTTATACTATATAAGGGCACAAGTACTTAAACAGAAAAATCGAAAAAACTATGTCATAAACCAAAAAATCCTTTGTGAAATAAACTTCTAAATAAATAAGTCTAAGTAATCTGTCATCCAGCAATAATTAATATTAGCACGAATATCAAGCAAGCAGCACATATTTTCAGAATTATGAATAAATACTGAAGTCTAACATAAAAATGCTCACTTACCTGTCCTTAATAAAAAGTGAGATACGGGAAATAGAAAACTGTGGAAAAGTAATCATGAGGAAAAAATACTAGAAACTATAGCTTCCTTTTTATATCCTCTGTATAATAATGAGTAATAAAACAGTGAATGGAATATATAAACATTTCTTTAGTTCCATAAAACCTGGAGCCACTGCAGCAGGTTAACAAGTTAATCCTCTGTCTGCAGCAATGGCATCCCATATGGGCTCCAGCTCAAGTCCCAGCTGCTCCTCTTCCTATTCAGCTCCCTGCTAAAGATTTGGGGAAACAGTAGAGGAAGGTCCAAGTCCTTGGTCATGTGGAAGATCTAGAAGAAGCTCCTGGCTCCCAACTTCAGAACCAACCCAGCTTGGGCAGTTACAGACAATCTGGGTGTAAATCCTCCCTCTCGCTCTGTTAACTCCGTATTTTAAATTAAAAAAAAAAAAAGATTTTTTTAAGCCCATTCACATGATTTCTTACGACATATTTATTTCATATTACATTGATATCCCTGGCAGTTTATAACAACATAATTATATCAAAAATATACACCAACCACACATGTAATTAGACAACCACGAATTTAAGTTGAGCCTCTTACCTGTGAGAAGAAGAGAAAGTAGCACAGGATTTCATATCCAAGGATGGGTCAGAAAGGTCTAATTCAAATATCTCAAGGGAAGCGTTGGTACTAAATGTTGCATCTAATTGCTGAGCAGATGTTCCTGTGAAAAACACATTTATACTAACTACATACACAAACACAAAAGGTTCAGAGAAAACTACACAAAATAAAAGTCAAAAGCATGATTTTTAGCTCAGGAATGTTAGATCAGAGGCTAACTCTCAGCACGCATTTATTGACCAGATCTTACATTACTACGGCACTGAGACTCTGGCACAGGGCTTGAAGACAGTCTATGTAACAGTGGGTGCTGCATCAAGTTTTTATAGACTGTGTATATTTTAAACGCTCTCTGAAGAATGGTCTTCTGATTCACTATATCTATAGTCATACAGGATATAACTACCTAATTTTTTTCTTTTTAAAGATTTAACCTAGCAGGGACCAGTGCAGTAACCTAGTGGCTGAAGTCCTCGTCTTGCATGTGACAGGATCCCATATGGGCGCTGCTTTATATCCTGGCTGCTCTACTTCCCATCCAGCTCTCTGTGGCTGGGAAAGCAGCAGAGGACAGCCCAAAGCCAGGGGACCCTGCACCCACGTGGGAGGCTGGGAAGAGGCTCCTGGCTTCTGATCAGCTCAGCTCTGGGCATTGCAGCCACTTGGGGAGTGAACCAGAAAACAGATCTTTCTCTCTTCTCTGTAAATCTGACTTTCCAATAGGAATAAAAAAATCTTTAATAAAAAAAGATTTGCTGTAGCAGCTTAAACCACGACCTGCAGCATCAACATCCCATATAGGTGCAGGTCTGAGGTCCAGCTGACCCACTTCTGATCAAGCTTTCTGCTAATGTGTCTGGCAGAGCAGTGGAAGACCCAAGTGCTCTAACCCCTGCACCCATGTGGAAAATGCAGATGAAAGTCAATCAGCAGATGGAAGATGTTTTCATCTCTTTCTCTATATATAGCTCTTGCAACTAAATCTTTGTATTTTTGTAAGATTTATTTACTTCAAAGCGCTACATATGGAGATATCTTCCATCTATTAGTTCACTCCTCAAATGGCAAATTGGCCAGGGTTGGATCAGGCAGAAGCCAGGAGCCAGAAGCTTCATTTGGGTCTCCCAGGGTCCCAAGACCTTGCGCCATCTTGTGTTGTTTTTCCCAGGTCATTATCCAGGAGCTGGTCTCGAAGCAGAGCAGCTAGGACAAGAACTGGAGCTCATAGCGGATGCTGGGTCACAGGCAGTGGCTTTACTTGCTACACCACACCACCCACCTCAATTCTATCTATTTTCATATAAAACCACTGGCATCAAAATTGTCATCAATGAATCAAAATCATTCATGTAAATTGATATTTGTACAGGGTCTTTTATGTGTCATCTAGTACCAGAAGAATAAAGATAAAATTGCTGTGAAGCAGGACAGATTTGTGTATGTGAACACGCATCAGGCATGCCACAGTGCACCAGGTGCTGAGGGAGCGCTGAGTGAAGTCACTGAGCTCGGGGTCAAAGAGGGTTGGGGTTCCCTGCCGGGGAAGGAAAGGCTCCACAAAGAAGATGAAGCTCGAACCAGATTTTAAAAGGCGAATATGAATAAGGTAGATGGAGAATAAAATTGATTACTTGCATCAACTGATCTTTTAAACTTACCTGTAGCTAGGTAAATGGGGTGGTTCTGGGCAGGGCTCCACGCCTGCATGGCCGTACGATCTACCTCCTTCAGCTTCATCCTGTTGAAGAGAACAGTTTACAATGAAGTATAACACGGAACACAGAAGCATATTTTACATAGAAACATATTGCATGAACTACATTAGTATCTCTCCAGTGTCCATAATCCAAACTGGGTTAGACACATCATTTGTTGGGAATGTTCACACCTAGAAAGAAGACAAACCTGGAAAACATTTTAGGCCCACAGAGGGCTACTACATACTAAGTGGCTTGAGTACTCATGATCCAAAATGCTTGGGACCACAAGCACCTTGGGTTTCAGCCTTCTCAATTTTCGAATACTTGTACAAACTTTACTATTAGTGCTCAAAGAGTTTTAGATGTTGCAGCACTTTGGATGTGTGGATTACAGCTGCTCAACCTGCAGTGCTTCCACTGGAAAGTACTCTATAAAAACAGTACAGAATAAAGAGATGAGAAATCAACTTTGCTGTACAAGTGCTGTACAAGGATGAGCAAGTGTGTCTGAGGCGAAAGCAGCCAGGTAACAAAGTGCATCTCAGAAGAGCAGGAATGTCCCATGCCAAGAGTGGGTTTAAAATGAATTTTTAACAGATTTACTACAAAAAATATGGTAAGTATAAATATTTTAAAACCAAAAATGCTAGAAAGAAAGTTGGTCACTCCAAGCTACAAAACCACATGCCATCTTACAAAATTAAAATCACTTCAGTGGAAAAACTCAGGAGGTATGGTGCTACATTTTTCAACAATATTTCTGATTTTTTAAAAGATTTATTTGTTTTTATTGGAAAGGCAGATATACAGAGGAGGAGAGACAGAGAGGAAGATCTTCCATCCGATGGTTCACTCCACAAGTGAGAGCAACAGCGGGAGTTGAGCCAATCCAAAGCCAGGAGCCAGGAGCTCTTCCGGGTCTCCCATGTGGGTGCAGGGTCCAGGCCTTGGGCCATCCTCAACTGCTTTCCCAGACCACAAACAGGGAGCTGGATGGGAAGCAGGGATGCCAGGATTAGAACCGGCGACCATATGGGATTCTGGCACGTGCAAGGCGAGGACTTTAACCACCATGCTGTTGTGCCGGGCTCAATATTTCTGATTTTTACATAAATACATTTTCATCACATAGTACTTCACTATAAGCTGTAATATAATTTAAATTACTAGTTCTACACTAATGAACACTTACGCAGTTTTGCTGTTTTTACAAGCAATGCTAAAATAAATGGCCACACACATGTGTTACTTCATGCAGATAGGGATACCTACACATTTTCAAAGGTCAAGCTACCGGGTTAAAGGATACATGCAATTTAAGTTTTGATAAATACTATGAAGTTAACTTCCAAGGCAAGCATTTCACAATTGAAAGAGCAATATAAGCAGGCATTTCTGAAAGTTCATGGAAACGGGGAATTTTTTTTAAAGATTTAATTTTTATTACAAAGTCAGATATACAGAGAAGAGGAGAGACAGAGAAGGAAGATCTTCCATCTGATGGTTCACTCCCCAAGCAGCCACAACAGCTGAAGCTGAGCCAATCCAGAGCCAGGAGCCAGGAACCTCTTTCACGTCTCCCACACGTCGGTGCAGGGTCCCAAGGCTTTGGGTTGTCCTCAACTGCTTTCCCAGGCCACAAGCAGGGAGCTGGATGGGAAGCAGGGCTGCCAGGATTAGAACCGGCGCCCATATGGGATCCTGGTGCATTCAAGGTGAGGACTTTAGCCACTAGGCCACCATGCTGGGCCCAGAAAAGGGGAATTTAAATTTTCCTATTTTGGTGTAAAAAGGTTTGAAAGCCATATACAATTTTTTTATAACACACAACCCCATAAACTTTCTAAATCCTACCCATATGAATGGCATTTGAAATTTTTTCTGCATCAAAGTAAAAAAAAAAAATTACACCTCTTCTAAAAGTGATTAAATGCATTGTCATTGGCTCTGGAAGGCAAAGAAAGACAACTCACTCCCCCAAATGTCTGCAATAGCACAGGCTCTTCCAGTATTCCTTCAAGGCCTGTGGTGTGCACAGTAGGACCCCAGTTCTGAGGCTGTCAAGAGTCCTCTGTTTCCTCCCGAGAGATGCAGGAGCAGGAAACTGGATTCCTTTTTTTTTTCAAGCATTATTTATGTGTTTACTTATTTACTTATTGGAAAATCAGATAAACAGAGAGATGGAGAGACAGCAAGGAAGATCCGCCTGCTGATTCACTCCCCAAGTGGCTGCAATGGTCAGAACTGAGCCAATCTGAAGCCAGAGTCTCCCATGCAGGTGCAGGGTCCCAAGGCTTTGGGCCATCCTCCACTGCTTTCCCAGGCCACACGCAGGCAGTTGGATGGGAAGCGGGACTGCCAGGACACAAACTGGCACCCATATGGGATCCCGGCATGGGTGAGGCGAGGACTTTTAGCCACTAGGCTACTGGTGTACTATGGGATGTAGCAAATCAAGAGGCAACTAAACTGCTGTACCAAGTACCCACCTACCACATAAACTTCTTGTCTAATTCCATGTTCCCTCCTATGATCAGCTCCTGTTCTACAGTGTTACAGTGTATTCTCCACTTTTCAGATTTTCACAGACACAATTAGTGAAAAATGTTAGCTCGGCTTAGTTACAATTTACATTTCTCATAGTGTAGAATCTCTTTTTACATGATTAGGGAACACACCTATTCACCCGTCATCTTTTTCTATTAACATCACTTGCCCATTTTTCTATTAGCAGGTCAAGACTTTCTTTTATAGGCCCCAGTATGATAGCCTAGAGGTTAAAATCCTTGCCTCGCATGTGCCAGGATCTCATATGGTCACTGGTTCTAATTCAGGCAGCCCCGCTTCCCTTCCAGCTTCCCGCTTGTACCTGAGAAAGCAGTGAAGGACAGCCCAAAGCCTTAGAACCCTGTGTCCATGTGAGAGACCTGGAAGAAGCTCCTAGCTTCTCGGTTTGGATTGGTGCAGCTCCAAGCATTGTGGCCACTTGGGGAGTAAATCAACGGATACAAGATCTTCTCTGTAAATCTGAATTTACAATAAAAAATAAATAAATCTTCAAATAAAAAAAGACTTTTGGGCCCACTGCAATAGTCTAGCGGCTAAAGTTCTCGCCTTGCATGTGTCAGGATCCCATACAGTCATCCATTCATATCCCTGATGCTCCACTTCCCATCCAGCTCCCTGCTTATGTCCTGGGAAAGCAGTCAAGGATGGCCTAAAACCCTAGGACCCTGCACCTGCGTGGGAGACCCAGAAGAGGCTCCTGGCTTCTTGGCTTCGGATCAGCTTAGCTCTGGCCATCGTGGCCACATGGCGAGTGAATTAAAGGACGGAAGATCTTCCTCTCTGTCTCTCCTGCTCTCTATATATCTAACTTTCCAATAAAAAAAAATGTATCTTTATAATCTTTTGCTACTGTGTACTCTCACTGTGTGCAAATATTTCTTTTGGTAATCAAGATATCTGGATTCTTTTCTAATATGTGCATCTGGTTCTAGCTTTATAACTATAATTATAAATGATTTTATTTAATGCCATTAGTCCTCTATTTCTTCATACAGTTAACTAATGTTGTACTAACTGCACTGATGAAACCAATTTATACACTCTTACTGCTCTTCTCCAACTACACAGTTATACTCAACAGTGTTATCTTTCTCACTGTTTACCTTTGTACTGCGAAACAGGCTTATACAATTCCTAACTGATTTGTCAGCTGTAAATGGTGTCCTTGACTCCAGGCCTTTATGGAAGCAATAGTCCATAGATACTTTTTGTAAAATGTATTTATTTTGGGTCCAGTGCAAAGACTCAGTGGCTAAATTCTTGCCTTGCACGTACCGGGATCCCATTTGGGCACTGGTTCACATCCTGACTGCTCCACTTCCCATCCAGCCCCCTGTTTGTGGCCTGGGAAAACAGCTGAGGACGGCCCAAAGCCTTGGGACCCTGCACCCTCACGGGAGACTCAACATATGCTCCTGATTCCTGGTTTGGACTGGCTTAGCTCCAGCCACTGCGGCCACTTTGGGAGTGAATCAGCAGAGGGAAGATCTTTCTATCTTTCCTCTCTGTAAAATCTGCTTTTCCAATAAAAATAAATCTTTTTAAAAATTTTATTGGAAAGGCAGATTTATAGAAAGGAGATACAATAAGATTCTCCACTCAAAGATTCACTCTACAACAATGAGCTGAAGTGATCCAAATCCTGGACCCAGGAGCTTCTTTCAGGCCATCAGCCACTGCTTTCCTGTGCCACAAGCAGGTAGCTGCACAGGAGGTGCAGCAACTGAGACAGAAATCAGTGCCCACATGGAATGCCGGTGCTTGCAAGCAAATGATTAGCCTATTGAGCCATTGTGCCAGGCACATAATCCACTTGTTTCTTCTAACTCCAGCTGTCTTGCTGTCTTTCCAGTTCTCTTCGCTACTTCTAAAGTTAAATTCAAGGTTATTGACAATTGAACATTTACACTTTGGGTGTATCTGTTTTTTTTTTTTTTTTTTTTTAATTGGAAAGTCAGATGTACAGAGAGGAGTGACAGAGAGGAAGATATTTCATCTGCTGGTTCACTCCCCAAGTGGTCACAATGGCCAGAGCTGAGCTGATCTGAAGCCAGGAGCTTCTTTTGAGTCTCCCACGTGGGTGCAGGGTCCCAAGGCTTTGGGCTATCCTTGACTGCTCTCACAGGCCACAACCAGGGAGCTGGATGGGAAGTGGAGCAGCCAGGACAGGAACCCAACCTTCTATATGGGATCCTGGAACATGCAAGGTAAGGACTTTAGCCACTAGCCTACTGAGCTGGCCCGAACCCATTTCTTTAGTCCCTGCATCCACACAGAAGACCTGGAAGAAGCTCCAGCCTCCTGGCTTCTGTCTGGCTCAGCCCCAGCTATGTGGCCATTTGGGGAGTGAATCAATGAATGAATGATCTATCTGTCTCCATTTCTCCCTTCTGTATCCCTGCATTTCATACTCTGGTTTGTCTTCAGATGACACAAATCTTTCATCTTTTAACTCTGCCTTTCAAATAAATAAATCTTTAGAAATATCTATGCAAATAATTCTCCAAATTTTATACAATCTGCTTTTATTTGAAGATTCTGCAGATCCTAAAGATAAGACAAAGAAGAGAACTCGCACAGGCTAGCAAGAGGCAGTGCTAAGATTTAAACTTATAAGTTAAGCACTAGGGTCCAAGTTTTTACTTGTCACTTCCAACAAGTTTGAGCATCATAGCTGCTGGGTTTTGGACACTGCTTCTGATGTCAAAAGTCCCCCAAAAGCCTGGGAATCAATGCTCTGGGCTCTAAGTTCTATGCTAATCACACTCAGAGGGGAGTCAGAGCTATTTCATAGGGGGTAAAGCTGCCATGTGCGTTCTGGTTCCAGTCCCAGTTGGTCCACTTCTGATCCAGTCCCCTGCTGATGTGCCCCGGAAAGTAGCTGAGGATCACACGGATCCTTGGACCCCTGCACTCACTGGGGAAAGCTGGAAGAATCTCCCGCTCCTGGCTCCAGACCAGCCCAGCTCCAGCTATTGAGGTCAGTTGGAGAAACCACCAGGTAGAAAATCTGTCTCTTCTCCCCCTTTCTTTGTAACTCTGCCTTTCAAATAAGTAAATAAATCTTTAAACACAATCACACTAGGAAGTCTGGAACTCATTTCAATAATGGTATTTGGAGGTACAAATTCTGGCTTGGGTTATCTCATTATGGTGGCACCCAATGATTGAAACCTGGCAGCTTCGGAAGAGAAAACACAGACATTAAATCTGTCCTCTGCCAAGTGATGCTCTGTGCCTCCTCAGCAATAATGTCATCAACCAGAGGCCAAACCAATAGGGCCACTGGATCCTGGATCTGAACCACCAAAACCATAAGCCCCTTTTTTTCTGTTATAAAGTTAGATGCTTCTGGTATTTCATTATAGTGACAAAGAGCTGAAAATGCAATAGAAAGAATCAACATATAGAAGAAAGAAATGGTTAATGGCAAAGCACAACGCAATTAAGAAGGAAAGAGATGCATATCAGAAATTGTGAAAATAAGGGAGCCAGCACTGTGGTAAAGCCTCTGTCTACAACGCTGGCATCCCATATGAGCACAGGTTCAAGTCCTGGCTGCTCCACTTTGAATCCAGCTCCCTTCTAATGTGCCTGGGAAATCAGCTAGGGATGGCCCTAGTCCTTGGGCCCTTGCACTCATATGGAAAGACCCAACTCAGGCTAACATGGTTACCTGGGGAGTGAACCAGGAATGGAAAACCTCTCTCTTTTAAATAAATACATAAAATCTTAAAAAAAAAAAAAAGTTGTGGAATTAGGCAACTGTGTCACATGGTCAAAAGCATGATTCCTGCAGTCAATCCTCAATTTGACCAGTGGCTGTGATCCTTAGCAGGTATGATACCTTGGATACAGCATTTAATTTCTGAGACCCAGATTCTGTATTTGTGAAATGACAATGAGAATGACTAATTTGTGGGATATTGTGAGGTCTAAGTGAGATCATGTATTTACACAGAGCCTAACTGCCTAGAACATAGGCTAGCGTTTTGGTATGCTGGCTATTTTGAAAAAGTATTGCTCTCATGAGATTAATCAAGAAAATTGCACATCTAAGATTACGGGGTAGGGGAGCCTAGTTTTAAAATATGCAGGAAATTTTTAATGACTGGTTTTGAATGCTTACATTTGGAGTAACACAAGTAGACAGAAGGGCTAGAAAGACTGGATTCATACACAAAGAAAATTTTAAACTCTTGACTTTTTAAAGGACATTTTCCAGGGAGAGAAAAGGTTATAAATCCCTTCGGAATGATTTCTTAAAGTATAAACCAAAATAACTAAAGGAAAAAAATGGAACAGAATTGCTCTGTCTCCCAGAGCAAAGGTACAAGGGCTACCTTCTTGTGGCATGCTTAGTTAATGTGTAACACTGGCGCAAGGAGACAAGTTTACAAGAACATAAACTCCAACCAATTTAGAAATGTCTTTCTTGCCCCTGGTACTCAGTGCTCCACCAGCAGCAATTGTACTGCCAGTCTGTCTTCAATACAAGGCTTCAGTGCCACCTGAAAAAACAAACCAAAACCCTACACAGTGGCCATGAAGCACCTCGTATGATCTACATCTATGAGAAATAGCACCCCACTCCACCTGCTACCATCATTCTCAAAATTACAAAAATGTTTTAAAAATCCAAGTCCACTGAGACACATGAGTTTGCCTCTCTTCGGAAAACTCAGCTAAATGATTTTCTTGAAGATGAGAAAGTTTAGAGTAAATCATACCTTCCAAGACTTGTTTTAACAGCTTTGTTACCATCTAAAATATATGATCAGAATTCACATGGTAAATACTACTACTTTCATCCAACACTATCTTACACAGAATATAGGCATTATGAAAGGACATACTGTGAGGACAGTGGATTGTTCACGTATACCATCCACAAGACAGCATCAGTTAGGCAAGCAGCTAAAACAGAGTCTGGAGCCAGGACCCTGGCTCGAAATACCAACTCATGATAAGACTCCAGCTTTCTGTGTCTCCGCTCCATCCTCAGTAAAATGCAGAGAACAAACCTATCTACAACACTTGTAGAGCCGTAGGAATTGGATAATTTGTTACTCAGAGTGCTTAGAATAATCATGTGGAGGTCCCGTGTGGTAACCTAGTGGCTAAAGTCCTCACCATGCAGCTGCTGGGATCACATACAGCTGTTAATATCCCTGATGCTCCACTTCCCCTCCAGCTTCCTGTTGGTGGCCTGGGAAAGCAATCAAGGACAGTCCAAAGCCTTGGGACTCTGCACCGCAGGGGAGACTCGAAAGAAGTTCTTAACTTTGGAGCAGCTCAGTTAAGGGCACTGTGGTCACTTGGGGAGTAAACCAGATGGAATATCTTCTTCTCTGCCTCTCCTTCTCTCTGTAAATCTGACTTTCCAATAAAAAATAAATAAATTTTTAAAAAGGAATAATTACGTGGCACATGTCTGAGGCCCATAACGGTTACTCTTACAGGAGTCACAGTGCAGCGTGTCTATGCCAGTGAATCTTCAAAGACTTAAGTTCAATACTAGAACTCCATTTGGTACGGCTCTGTCCACAGCTGCATTCAATTAAGTGAAAACTTTCTCCTTCTGCTCATTTTCAAAATACAAATTTTGTAAAGTAATACTAAAACCCCAGAGTCCTTTAAGCAATGCTATAAACAGAACTGACACGGACCTCAGTAAGTGAGAACAGAATCAGAACTTCAGACTCCCACACCTACCAACAACTGGGAGGCCTTGAGAAGCCTGTGAAAAAATGGAATTAAAAGATAAAATACATTTTGGTGCAAACCATTTCGTTTTATAATATATCCATAGTGCCCTTCAAAAATTCATAAAAGATGCGTGTTATGGGAAAATCATAGTCACATCTCAGGCAACCAAGAGCAAGCCAAAGAAAACTCCAGCGTCCACACTGCCTTGTTAAGGTGTCAAAATAATCTGCAAGACCAGAAAATCTTTTGAGCTGCAACTAGCCTAAAAATGGAAACATTTCTAAAAACAATCTAGCAACAATGTGACCCAACAAAAATTTTTCATTTGGGATTTTTAAGCCTGATGAAATTAGCAAATGTGTATGGGTTATTCTAGAAAGATGATTCAATGTTTCATTACTCTCAAAATGGAGTAGAATCCCAAAAGATTGAGATTCACAGCTCTTCACAGTTCAGATTTCTTTATAGTCTTGTTACTTTCAGAGATGAATGTGTTTACATAAAATGGAATAACTGTATATGCCGCTCACATACATATCGTATATGTATAATTGTAAATGCCGATCAGATTTCCCAAGTCCCAAATAAACCGTCAATACGTGTAACATACATTCACAATTACAAGAACATTTCCAGTTTCTCCAACGTTCTTAAAATGTGCAAGACGTTCTCAGTTCATTACCAGACAAGGAGGAAAAAGCAGACAGGAAACACGGAAAAAGGGGGCGCCTGCGCTGGCCAGCCCCAACTTCGGGATGGACAGAAAAGGCCGGATGTTAGAAACCAAGGGCGGACCTCCAATTACAGACTGAATCGTGACGAGGAGTTTTTTTTTTTTTTGAGTTCAGAGGACGCATTTGTCACACAGCCCATCACATCCTCGCAACTTCAAACAGACTACTTCTCTGAGTTTACACAAAAGTTTATAACCCCCACTCGCCCAACGCAATGCAAGTACTTTGATTTTTTTTTTACAACCGCCTTATAATTTAACTTCATAGTAGGACAACTTAGTAGCAGTACCACACAACACTTCCTGAGACTTCTTTGCCAGTACAGGCTGCGACTAGCAACTATTGTCTCTGGTTCAAGCCTGCAGTCCCAACCTACGAACCTTCACATCAATGACATCACCTCAAACGCAAACAAAATCCTAAGCACTTGAGGGGAGGAATCCCGAGCCTGTTTTCCTGCCCTGGCCCCTGGAGACTGCACCTCTTTGTGCTCCCAGGATCTGAGGGTCTCCGCTGACTCCCCATTAAAGTGCAGTTACCGGCCCGGCCGCGAGTCCCCAGCTGGAGGCCCGGCCAGCGGCGGTGCGGACTGGCGCGATCACCCAGGGAGCCGCCTCCCAGACGCCGGGCCCCAAACCGGCAGCCCCAGGGCCTCAGGCCGGCGGGGCCAGCGGAGACCGAGGCCGGGGCCACCCGGCTTCGAAAACGGCTAGGACTCTACCTCGAGGCTCGACAGCCGGACAGAGACGACGGGAGACGAGAGGCGGACACAGCAAGCGGAGACTCTCAGCGATCACTCCTAGCCTGAGCGCGGCGCCCGACCGACTCTGCCGGAATCCGCCGCTCCTCCTCCTCCTCCCGAGGCCCAGGGCCACCTCCACGTTCCGCTTCAACGTGGCAGCCGCAGCCCCGCCTGCCGGCCGGCCGGCACTTCCGGGTACACGTCTCGCTCCGCCCTCCCCGCTGCACGGCCCGCCACGGCACTTCCGGGAGCGCTGAGCGGCGCTGGGAACTCGGGGCAAGGGGCACTGGGGGAAGTGGCGGGGGGGGGGGGGGCGGGAATCTTTGCGGTTTGACGCGCGCACGCGCGCCAGGCAGGCGACCTTTCTGAGCTGGGCGACGCGCAGGCTGCTGGTGCGGCCAGCAGGATCGCGGGTTGAAGCAGAGCCCTGCGGGGCGTTTCCAGCTAGCGAAGGAACGCCACGTAGCGCTGGTCCAGGGGGCGTCTGCAGCCACTGGCCACACTGCTAGCGCCGGCCCACTTTGAAAATCGGGCTGCGAGGCCCTCAGTGCCATTTGCTACTGGGCTCATAGGGCTCAACTGCTTAGGGCGTCCTACACTAGTTTTTTTTCTGTATCTGGAGTAAAGGGGGAGATAGAGTGAGAAACCCCACCCAGTCTCCCACCCATCCCAGGTCCCTGGTGTGAGGCATGCTCCGAGGGTCTTGCTCAAGTGGTTTTAATAGTTCAGCAGTTATGAATTGCTGCCAATCTCACCAATCCAAGCACGGTGAGATCGCTGCAGAAGTTTTTCACTGCCGACATATGGCTGGGGTAGTTGCCTGATTTGTTCTGTCTTCTGTTGTGGTGCCAGGTATCCTCTGCAGGTTCCGATGGACTGCCAAATCCTCCATGTGCACCTGGTTATGCTCTCCACTGCTCTGTCTGAGCCTTTGAGGAGGCTCAGCTCTGGCACTTGAACTCCATGGGAGACCATGGAGCCTGCACTTCTCTTCATGGTTAGGGTTCTGAGTCTGCCAGTTCGATTGGGGAGATCCCAGATTCTTGTGTGTACTTGCAAGTACAAGGCACAGTACAGTCCATCGCCCCAATCAGCTGGTAGTTGCAGTTTATGGGTCAGTTCTATTTGCAGCCCTGTATTCCACTGGACCAATGGGTGTTGCAGCCCAGCCTGATTCTACCCAGCACACACTCGGCCCTCACAAAAAACAGTGGGAGCTGCAGCCTAGTTGGAGCGACCCACAATAACCCCCACCAGGCCTGTTCCCTGCCCTGGTTCCCATGCTTGTCCGTATGTACAGCATACTAGTCCAGTCTGTCCCATTCGGCTCTCATACATGTCAATGGGCACTGAACCCTACTTCAACCCAACGAGCCCGACCAGCCCACACACATACCAGTGGGTGCCTTTCTGTCTAGCCACCCCTGCCCCTGTCCTGGTTTCCCTGCTCTCCAGTGGGAGTGGTAACCCAAGAGGGAGGTGCCCACTATTTCCCTACAAGGCCACTCCCACTCCCTGATTATGCACTCTCCAGGTGGTTCTGGAGTTTAACTTGACAGATTAAGCTCCCAGTGCCAGCTTCTGCCACCTGATGCTGTGGCAAAGTCCAAGCAACCCTCATCCACTCTAATTTTTGCTTGCACCAGTCAGAAAAGTCATCCCAACCCGGCTTTTCCCTTATCTAGCTCATAGGAGGCCCACAGGTGTTGTAGTAAGGTGTCCTACACTATTGAGCTTAGAGACTTTAGAGAAAAATCAAGCCTTCGGACCCAGCTCACCGTGTATCCTGGACACACGTAGCCTCCACAGTGAGGTACAGGTGATGTGAGGGATGCAAACTCCGCCAAGTTGGGATCCTTTGCAGCCAGTTAGCAGCCCCTGAGCTCCAGGCCCCTTAGCACACACTCACGGGCCCCTGGTGCCTGCGAGCTTCCCCTGGAGTTGTGGATCCAAACAAGTGCATGGTCTGTATGTCTGTCAGCCCCGAGGGTCTTTGTTTTAATGGAGAAGTCGAGAAAAACTACACAGTAAAGTACCAAATCTAGACTGAACCCAGAGCAGGGATACGAGCTGGCATCTATAAGGGATCCCGATGGTGCAAGGTGAGGATTTAGCCAGTAGGCTATTGCACAGGGCCCAATGGTATAAATTTTTTTTTTTTTTTTTTAAGGCAGGGATTCTAAATAGAGTGTTCCTGTCAACTGGTTCACTCCCCAGATTCCTGAAACCTCCCGAAGGATGTAAGATAAGCATGGCAGTGCAGATGGTAGAGACCCACCACTAGAACCATCACCTGCTACTTCCCAAAATGCACACCAGCAGATTGACAAAAGGAGCTAAAAGTTGAACCCATATGGGACATAGGCATCCCGAGTGGAGGCTTAATCCCTAGACCAAAAGCCAAAGTCGGTTTTCTATTGGCCAAGGAAGTCTGGTTTTGCCACCATAAAACCAGTGGGAGAGGGCCCAGGACAATAGCCTCGCAGCCAAAGTCCTCGCCTTGTATGTGCCAGGATCCCATAGAGGTGCCGCTTCTAATCACTGCAGCCCCACTTCCTATCCAGCCCCTGCTTGTGGCCTGGGAAAGCAGTCGAGGATGGCCCAATGCTTTGGGACCCTGTACCCACGTGTGGGAGACCAGAAAGAGGTTCCCGGTTCCTGGCTTCGGATTGGCACAGCACCGGCCATTGTATTCACTTGGGGAGTGAATCATAGGACAGAAGATCTTCCTCTCTGTCTCTCCTCCTCTCTGTATACCTGACTTTGTAATAAAAATAAGTAAATCTTTAAAAAAAAGTTGTCAAAAGCATTATAAACTGTTGTTACTTATCAATGTACAAAAAAACCTTTTTAATAGGAAACTAATATTTAGCATATTACAAAACAGTAGAAGCTATGAAAATCAGTACTCCTTTTATACTTTACCAGTATTCAAACAGTATTTGCCTTCTCATCAAGTAACTTTTTTTTCATTAGATTTATTCTCACTATGGAAATGAAAGATTCCTAGTCATTTGGAATATCCCATTTTTTTTCAACCAATAAGTTGTGTAGTGATTGATATACTTTTTCTGAACACAACTGTCTAAATCCAAGAATCCCTGGTTTAAGTTAAAAGATATCTCTAGAGTCTGGTGCGGTAGCCTAGTGGCTCGAGTCCTGGCCTTGCATGTGCCAGGATCCCATGTGAGCACCAGTTTATATCCCGGCTGCTCCACTTCCCCACCCAGCTCCCTGCTTTTGGTCTAGTAAAGCAGTTGAGGATGGCCCAAGGCCTTGGGATTATGTACCCATGTGGGAGAACCGGAAGAGGCTTCGGGCTCCTGTCTTTGATCAGCTCAGCTTCAGCCGCTGTGGCCATTTGGGAAGTAAATCAGCAGACGGAGGATCTGTCTCTCCTTCTCTCCGTAGATCTGACTTTCCTCATTGACACCTACAGCTTCACCCAAGCTAGGTTTCCCCGGTTGCATTACTACAGCCACTTGTGGCATAGCAGAGAGCCAGCACTCCCACAATCAGCTCTGTTTTCCACAACACTCCATCCAAATCCTGCAGATCTCTCCACAATACATCCTCACATGACTGGCAAAGCAAGGACAGCCTGTGGTTGTGGCATCTGGGTACAAATTTCATGGACCATCCTTATCTGAGCCTGCAGCTCCACCAGAAAGTGGAACATGAATCGATTCATGCTGACTTCTGCCAAAGCCAACCTTCTGACATACCAGTGGCTGCAAAATGTTCTTTTTCAGTCTTACAGTTGTAACAAGTAACGTGAAAGCTTTGTCCCCAAATGTTGGCTGTTTGGTTCGTTTAATCCAAAGTGAAAATGAACAATTCATTGCAAACAAAAGTGATGTTTTAGTCCCAGTGCAATTTCAACTACAAGATGTAGAAACAGCTTTACCTTCGTTTCATAGCCATGAGACATTCACTGATTCATACTGTAGCTTCATGAAGGCCTAAGCTCCAGCCTATCTTTGCAGCCTATCTTTCTGATCACACTGAATTTTACTTGCAGTATTATCACTTTTCATTGCTTTGCTGACCAATTCCTTTTTGATTATCCACCATGTAAACCATCACATGAATTCAATCTCTGGGAAACAAAGAAACAACATAACTATGCACTTTGCTAAGTAAGCATACTCAGTCACCAATCACTGGCCACGTCTTATTTGCATAGGTAAGAATAAAGAGCTAGTAGCAAAGCATATACACCTATTCAGTTTATATTGTGTAACTGTCGTATTACTTAATGGAACTGTGGTTACCTAACATCACATACACTGGAAACAGGTACAGCAAAGACTAACTGAATATACAAAAGCACATATTATGCTGGATCAAGCATTCAGATACTTTAATGCACAGTTCTTCAGATTAGGATTTGCAGTCTTAGGGACAGTCTTTCAAGAAGTTTCAGAAATCTTGAGGTAAGAAAGAGTAAAATTCTGAACCAAATAAACACATCATGAGGCAGGAGCCATGGCCATGTGGGAGACCATTCATGTCCCACCCACTCTACTCCCAATCCAGCTCCCTATTAATGGCATGGGAAAAGCAGCAGCAGATGGTCCAACTACTTGGGCCCTGTCACCCATGCACAAGACCCAGATGAAGCTCCTGGCTTTACCTCTGGTCCAGTGCTGGTCATTGTGACCATCTGGGGAGTGAACCAGTGTGTACAAAATTCTCTCCCTCTTTGTCACTAAAGAAATAAGTCGTAAACCAACAAAACACAAGGCATAAATGGCATGTGTACCTGACATGTGGCACAGCACTCAGTACCAAGTTTACAGTTCAGCCAACAGCAGCATGATTCTCCAGTCATCTTTTATTATTAAGTGCATTACTTTCATAAATCTTTGTATTAAAGGCTATAAGCAATATTTGCATTAGAGTTCTACAAACGTAAGCAGAAAGTTTACTTTTGTCAACCTAAGTATTCACAACAGATCTTCACATTTAAGAAATGTCTACAACAAGCTTAATTATGAAAGAACTGAGATTTGCAATATCCAGCTTCCTGCCATCTTCTCATCTATAGCTCCCTAATGAAGCTGTAGTTTACTGCACAGTCATGTAGTGATACAACCTAGAGTCATTCATATTTCAGTGCAAGGAGGCACTTGGCAGAGTAGCTGAGAAGATATTTGGGATGTGTGTATCACATATTCCAAGCGCCTAGGTTCAGATCTTGGCTCCACTCTTGATCCAGCTGCCCGCTCATGCGCACCCTGGGAGACATATGATGCATCAGGCGGCTGCGTCCCTGCTGCCTACACAGCACATCTAGGCTGAATTTCCAAGTATTTGGACAGATGGGAGTTCCCTACAATAAATTTAAAAGAGTATTTTTTTAATTTCAGAGGATGAAAGGATAACATCATTATTGCTAAGAAAAACTGCCCTCCAATGACCACTCCTGAATCCAATCTACCAACCCGAAAGTTACTTTTTTGTTTTGTTTTTCATGATACAGTTCCATAGGCTCAAAGACTTCTCTTTTCCTCCCTCCCCATTTCCCTCTTTTTCACCTTGTTTTTCTTCATATTATCACAACAGTACAGTCTTTCAGCAACAGCCACAAGTCCATCATTCTGCTATTTAAGTGTATCATGACACTGTAGGTATACACAATGGCAGAGTCCAGCATCCTATTGTCAAGATAGACTTAACAGTTTCTTTAGGAGTTCACCGTTCATTCAGGAGTAGAAATGCACATGGCACTGTGTCTTCCCTTCTCAGCATGACTGTCTCCCTTATACAATTACTCTAGATGAACATATGTATGTACATGTTTACCTATATATCTATTGGTCTTGTATTTTACATGAAGGTTGCCTTGTATCACAGAGAAACAATGATTTGTCCTTTTGGGATTGGCTTATTTCACTTTTAAATCATAATTATCTTTAAAAGCTGAAAAGGAAATATTTTTACTTCAGGGCAAAATATCCACATTATGCCTGTATGTCAGTTACATTCTAAATTTCAATTTTTTACTCAGACGTATCATTTTTATGTGCTTTTAAAAAAACTACTTACAAACACCTTACCTTACTATATACACCTTCAGACTCTGGATCCAATAAATCTGACAATGATGTTTGACATCCTCCAATTTAATTCCTAGGAGGACATTCAGACAGGCAAATCAACACACGGAAAACTGTACTGTGTGCACATAAACACATCTCACGATTACTTTAATGTCCTCATCCAAATACAGTAATCACAATCAATCAGAATGTGAACAGCAGTGCGAAAAGTTTAATCATTGGACACTTATACTTTATTTTGAAGCCCCATTGATGAAGCTTCCATTACTAGCCTTCTGCAACTGTGTAACAAACTGTATTTTAATTTAAATTTTCTATTGCTGAACATTTAAGGCCTCCAAATTACAATATGACCGGCAAAAAACTCAGCACAAACATTATTTCAGGGTAGGCGTTTGGCAGAGCTATTAAGGACATGAGGTAAGATGCTTATACCTTGCATTACAGAATGCTTGGGTTCGAATCCAAAGCTCTGCTTCCTAATGCAACAAGGGAAGGCTCAGGCTGCCGTGTTCCTGCAGGTGATGAGAAGAACAACAGTTCAAAGCTTATGAATCTCAGGCACTAAATACAATTTTGCCTTTCAGGTCTACTTTCACTATCTGACAAAATATTTCTCATGAAGCATGGCAGAAATTAGTAACAGGGGAGCGGGGAAAAATGCCAGTACTTGCAAAATGTACTATTTACACTAGATACAAATGAAGGTCATGGCTCGGCAGTGTGGCCTGGTGGCTAAGGTCCTCGCCTTGATCCCATATGGCCGCTGGTTCTGATCCCGGCAGCTCCACTTCCTCTCTATCTCTCCTCCTCTCAGTATATCTTTGTAATAAAAATAAAATAAATCTTTAAAAAAAAATGAAGCTCAAAGGAAAAGGCAAACTGCTCAAGAATGCTGCATTTATGCAACTGAACTATGCTCCTTGGACCCAAGCAATTATACCATATTCCTTGAGAAAACACTAAGAACAACGCTCAGCCATTCCAACTTAGCAACACAAGCCAAAGGGTACAGTGTGACAGCCAGCCTCCACATGTTGGTGCCCCACTTGACTGTCCCCCTTACACAGTCCCTCCCAACCTGCACGAGGATGGCCTCAGTGAACAGGACAAAGCAGAGCATACAAGTCCTTCCAAAGTTTTCAAAGACATGCTTCTTTCTTTAGATCCTGTAACCTCATGAGAACACTGGATCAGAGCCACCAGTCCCTACCCCGAGATTCCTGCCCCACACAAGTGCCAAGTTAACTGTGTGGTGTCTTAAAAACTAAGGTTAACCAACATCCACATCCATATCCAAAAAGTACATGGAATCAATTGGGAACTAATGAGGAGATTCAGGACTTCTTAAAATTATAAGGCTATTGTGACAAATAATTATGCTGGGGTCTTCAAAAACAACCAGGGAAAAAATGAATTAGGGAACAACTGAGTGAATTTGAAAAGCTTTTGCAACAAACATCTTTCAACTACATTTTCCAGACTTTTTGAGGTACTGTCATGATTATGTACAAGGGGAGCACAATTATTTTTCTCTCCTCACAGCCACTAAGAAGATCTATGCCATAAAACAAGCAGATGTCACAATCTACTTTGGGTTTTTAAAAACACTTATTTTTTATTGGAAAGGCAGATCAGATCTACCGAGAGGAGAGACAGAAAGATCTTCTGTCCACTGGTTTACCCCTCAAACTTCTGCAACAACTGGAGCTGAGCTGATCCAAACCAGGAGTCAGGAACTTCTTTGGGTCATCCTCGCAGATGCAGGGTCCCAAGGCTTTGGATCATCCTTTACTGCTTCCCCAGACCACAAGCAGGGAGCTGGATGGGAAGTGGAGCAGCCAGGACACAACTGGCACCCATATGGGGTCCTGATGTTTGCAAGGTAAGGATTTAGCCATTGCGATGGGCCCACAACCCACTTTTTATCTGAACTATTTTCCATTTCCAAGTTATTCGTATAGTTTCAAAAATGCATGATACATTCAAAACACACAGATGAGAGTGAGTATATAGTGACTAAGGTGCTGGTTAAGATGTGTGTAACCCATGTAGAGTGCCTACCTTCATGACTTGGGGCCAGTTCCTGAACCCAGCTTCCTGGTAAAAGGCAGACCCTGAGAATCACAGCTCAAAGTATTTGGGTTCTTAATACCCACGTGGGAGATCTGAATTGCGGTCCTAGCCCTCAGCTGTGGCCTGGGCCAGCCCAACTGCAGCTATTATGGGCTTTTGGGGAGTGAAACAGCAAGTAAGAGATTACCTCCTATCTTTTTCTACTTCTCAAATAATCTTTTAAAATAACAAAGAAAGATACTCTACCTTCCCTGCACATTTTCAGTCATTGTCTTCCAAAACCTATACGTCTTTCTCCGACATCTCCAGGAGTGCCACTTCTGAAAAGATTTTCATTAAAAACAAACACTTTCTGCATTTTCAAGGCCTTTTTGCAAATCACAATTATCTTTAACACAGCTTACATATCCTCATTGAAGTAGTCAATAATCACAGCGGCTCATTATGTGAACAGCAGTGAAAATAGGTTTAATCACCGGATATGAAGCTCCTAAAGGAAGCAACAATATAAACTGAGGATCCCACAGCACAGAGTCCACAACAGCAGCCCAAAGCACACAGAGGGCAGAAACCAGTGTCAAGACAGATCAACACAACTCAAAACACGGCTCCCCAAGGGATTCCACATGCAGAGACGTACGGCAAAAGCTGAGTGCACTGACCTCTTGTGGCGCTTCTGAGAATGAGCTGCTTTTATGGAATCACTCTTAGCATATCTGTTCTGCCAAGCAGCCATTTTCAGGAACTGTTCTGCAATTAATAATTGGGAGAATATTGTCAGAATCACGTTGAGAACTACGCTGTTTTATTTTTCTATGAGAGCTACAATACTTGGAACCCAATTAAGCAGGACATAAAAAGCAGTCCTCACTTCACATGCTCAACTGACAGCAACATTTTCAACATTAAGGAAGAATTATCTATGAAAATCAAAACCTCCCAATCTGTTATATACCCAAATGTTGACCAACTGAGCAATGGATAATTCTATTGCTGTACAGCCACACGACGCAGTTAAAACTCATCAGTACAGGAATGAAGGCCCGATGACATGCTCCACCATGGGCCCAGACACCATTCCCCCAAGTGAAAGCAGCTCTCGTGAAAGGCCATGCATTCTAGCTAATGACTTCCTTATGGACTGAACCTAACAGGCAAATCCACAGAGAGTAAACTGGTGCTTTCTGGGGACTGGAGTTTGGGAGGTGAGAGGAAGGACAGCTGGTTAGAACGGATCTCCCTTCAGGGGTGATAAAAGGCTCTTCCACTGACTCTGGGGTCAGTTGTGCAGCTGGCGCACAACAAATTCGTGCACATCCTACAAATCACTGAACTGTACATTCCAAGTCTTTTTTTTTTTTTTTTAAAGATTTATTCATTTTTACTACAGCCAGATATATACAGAGGAGGAGAGACAGAGAGGAAGATCTTCCATCCGATGATTCACTCCCCAAGTGAGCCGCAACGGGCCGATGCGCGCCGATCCGAAGCCGGGAACCAGGAACCTCTTCCGGGTCTCCCACGCGGGTGCAGGGTCCCAATGCATTGGGCCGTCCTCAACTGCCTTCCCAGGCCACAAGCAGGGAGCTGGATGGGAAGTGGAGCTGCCGGGATTAGAACCGGCGCCCATATGGGATCCCGGTGCTTTCAAGGCAAGGACTTTAGCCGCTAGGCCACGCCGCCGGGCCCACATTCCAAGTCAGTTTTATGGAACAGGAATTCTCAATGAAATTGTTATCCAAAAAGGGCAGCCAATTTTCTCCTTAAAGACAACTGAAGGGCTAGTGATGCGGTTCCACTGGCTCATTCTCCACCTCCAAGCACCAGGATCCCATGTGGGTGTTGGTTTGTGTCCCAGCTGCTCCACTTCCCCATCCAGCTCCCTGCTTGTGGCCTGGGAAAGCAGTGAAGGATGGCCCAAAGCCTTGGGATCCTGCACCTACATGGGAGACTCAAAAGAAGTTCCTGACTCCTGGCTTTGGATGGGGTCAGCTCCAACCTTTGCTGCCACTTGGGGGAGTGAACAAGCAGATGGAAGATCTTTCTCTCTCCTCTCTGAAAACCTGCCTCTTTAATAAAAATAATTAAATCTTAAAAAAAAAACCTGAAAAAAAGTACTGTTATTTATTCTTACTTTGCTGCAATTAGGTGTTATCTAGTTGAGCACTGTATCTGCAACTAATAGTCTAATCAACTGACACTAATTAAACTCAGGTGTTATCCCCACACGCGGGCCAGCACAGACCCCTCATCCCTCTGATCTCAATTTCCAATCTCATGGACTACCCTCAGCCGAAGCTCAGTCCATCCCAATCGGATTCAATTACAAGCCTCCTGTTGATAGGCCCAACAGGTGTGAGAAAGCCAGACTTTCCCTTGAATACTGTTTTCGGCTGGGATCTTTGCAAAATGCACAAAAAGGGCAAGACAGAAACAAATGAATGCAATGTTTCTTTCTATGCAAACCGGAGGGTAAATAGAGAAGAGCCAACTCAACCCCAGTTCCAGCATCTTCTCACTCGCAGCCCACACCATCTGCCCGCAGCGGCCACCCCAGGCCCTGACCCCATTTCCTTCTGAATTCCCTCCTTACGATCAGGAGTTCGCAGACTAAAAACCAGCGGATCCTCTCATCAGTCGTCACTCGAGCCAGTCAGGAACCACGCACCTGCCGTTCACGACTCCTGCGTTTTCTCCGCATTTGAAAGCTGCAAGGAAGGGACAGGAATCTCAGACCATCATTTTTACCTCGACTTTGTCTTCCAGATTTCGTTCCCCACTCCCCATCCCTCCCTCTTCAGTTCTAAGTCGCACCCTGGTCCCGTCGCCGCGCGCCGGCCAGCCCCTCCCGCTTCGCCTCGGCTGGCTCCATCTCCAAACAAAAGGCGATGGCACCGGATTGAACCAGAACCGGTGCATACAAAAGGTACGACTTCAGAGGAGTACAAAGCCTGCTCCCCAACCCTCTACCGAGCGGGAGAGGCGGCCAAGTGAACGTCCCACCTACCGCACCGACGAGCTTTTTCATTGGCTGTTGCGACGCGACGTGACTCATGATTGGCTCCGGTGCCCAGCGGGGGTGCTGATTGACAGGCCTCCTAGGTCCGCCTTTCTGTATGAGTAAGAGTCCGAGCCCCGGAAGCGGGGAACCCCGGAGGCGGACCCCCCTTCCCAAACAAGAAGATGACCCGAAGCTGCTGTGCCGTGGGCTGTAGCACCCGGGACACCGTGCTGAACCGGAGGCGCGGCCTCTCCTTCCACAAGTGCGTGTGAGCGTAGTCCCGGAGCGGACACTGCGGCCCTCAGGGCCTGGCGCGGGCTGCGGGCCGGGGCGGGGCCGAGCCGTGCGTGGCGCCGTCCACGGGGCGGGGCGAGCGGAGCGAGGGAACCCTGAAATTGGGGCTCCTCTCGCACCTGCTCTGTGCTTACCTCATTCCTTCTGCTTGCATAATGACTGTCAACGACGGTACTGGGAGGGAGGCCTCCTGTCTTCAGCTTCCCTTAGTGTTTGCAGGCCCTCGGGTGATGGGGCACCGGGACAACCGGAGTACTCAGTTCTGGCCTGTCCCGTCTGGCGTTCGAACCTGTCTCTATTTCGGCCTGGATCTGAGCCACAAAGTTTCCACTGGGGCCGAAAAGGGGGAAAGAGGTGGGAGGCGCCCAGAATTTCTAACGTGCGCGAACGTCTATGGTGCAGACTGCGATGGAGACACGCTGGGGCCTGCAGGCATTTGCTTTAACTGCGGTAGGCTGTTTGGGCGATGTAGGGAGTTCAAAGACTTAGAAAATACTTGCTGGGGCAAGAGATGGGGCCAGGCGGGGTGGGGGCGGTTAACGGGGGGGGGGGGGGGAGAAAGGTAAGGCGTTGCCAAGCGCAGGTGCAATGTAGAGGCAAAAACTGTGAGTCCAGATGAAGGAGTTCCAAGTGTGTAGCTATGTATTTTCTGGAAGCTGGGGCCTGTTCTTCCCCGGCCAGGTTCTCCTGTCAGTTAATTACCCTGCTGTTCAGCTGCTCTATCTACTTTCACTAAAAGCCCTTCTGAAATAGGGACAGGCCAGCCTGAGCCTATGTACCCTCTTCACTGCCCTACTATCCCCCTTCCTTTAACCAGGCTCTTCATAAAGTCCCACTGGCTTTACTACCTGCTGTAGCCAGATAACCACCACCACCATTACCAATGACCTGTCTAGTAACCTCTTTGTCGTTCTCTTTGGTCCTAATTATTCCTTGAAATGCCCCCACACCCTTCCTTGCATTTTACTTTGCTTTGAGGCTTTTAAGTGAGGACTTTAATCGTGTGACCCCTCCCTGTCTGAATTACATTTCCATTCTCTCAGTGTACTTCTGCTTTGTACAGAGCTCTTACATATGCTGATTCACTCCCTAAAACCTTGCAATGGTGGGTGGAGCCTGGAATTTCTTCAGGGCTCCCAAGTGGGTGGTAGGGCTCCAAGCATCCAGGACTTCTACTTTTCCCAGGCCATTGGAGAAGCCCAGACAGCAGTCTGCGCCTATGGGGGCTTTACCTCCTAGGACGATGTCAGCCCCTGCCTTGGCTTTTTGTTAAAGGAGTTGTCTCCATCTAAAAAGTCAGCCAGGTCCCAGCACATTGGCCTAGAGCTAAATCCTTGCCTTGCACGCTGGGATTCCATATGGAAGCTGGTTGGTATCTCAGCTGTGACACTTCCCCATCCAGCTTCCTGCCTGTGGTTTGGGAAAGCAGTCAAGGATGGCCCAAAGCCTTGGGACCCTATGCCTATGTGGGAGACTTGGAAGAAGCTCCTGGCTCCTGGCTTCAGATCGGTTCAGCTTCTGCCACTGCGGCTGCATCAGGAGTGAACCAGCAGATGGAAGGTCTTTCTCTGTGTCTCCTTCTCTCTGTAAAATCTGACTTTCCAATAAAAGTAAATAATAGATTTTGAAAAAAAGCTTTTTTATTATTGGAAAAGCAGATTTTACAGAGAGAAGGAAAGAGAGGAAGATCTTCCATCCACTAGTTCACAACCCTATGGGCCACAATGGCCAAAGTTGAGCTGATCTGAAGCCAGGAGTCTATTCTGGGTCTCCCATGCAGGTGCAGGGTCCCAAGGCTTTGAGTCATCCTTGACTGCTTTCCCAGGCTACAATTGGGTTGCCGGATGGGGAAGTGGAGCAGCTGGGACACAAACCTGTGCCCCTATGGGATCCCAAGCACATGCAAGGCGAAGACTTTCACCATTAGGCTGCCTACTCCAGGCCCCATTTTTTGTTTGTTTTTTTTATAACAATTATTATTTTTTACATGAAAAGTTAGGTTAGACAGAGACAAAGAGAAACAGAGAGTTCATCCATCCCCGGTTCACTCTGTAACAGCCAGAGCTGAACTGATCCAGCCAAGAGCCTGCTCTGGTTCTCCCATGTGGGTACTGAGTCCCAAAGACTGGCATGATCCTCTGCTGCTTGTCCAGTCCCTAAGCCAGGTATTGGGTTGGAAGTGCAACAGCTGAAATGCAAACTGGCAGCACAGGCAGAGGATTAGCCTGCTAAGCCACTGTGCTGTCCCTGCCTCCTTTTTTTTTTTTTTTTTTGCAGAAAATGCATGCAAGCTGCCTAGAAATCTGTCTCTAAATCAAAGAAAATGGAACAAAACAAGTACTAATGTGCTCTTCATGTGTGTTCCATAATAAATGCCTTATAAATTTGACTGACCTTATAAAATAGAGAAATGTGAGGCAGTTTCATATTCAAACCTAGGAAAAAGTAGGGCCTTTTACCCAAACATGAGAAAACTAAGTGTAGTAACGTTTTCTGTTGCATGGCAACACTGTGAGCTCGCACATGGGTGAGGCAGGTGTTGTGGGTTACCTCCTAAGATGACGGTCATCCCAAAACTTGACTCAGGTTGAAGGACTGGCCTTCAGAAAAGAGGAAACTCACAGGGCCTTGGGCCTCAGCCAGTAGGCTTCTCCACGCCACTGCTTGTAGCATGGTGGGTAACTCTGCCCAGGAGCAGCCCATGCAGTAGAGAGAGCGCGAAGAAATCTGCTCTCCCATGGTCACTGCACCTGGTCCTGCGCAAGCGAAGTAGAATTAGACTCTACCTCTTGAAAGGAGAAATCACCAAAGAATTTCCAGATAAAAACTCGCTATAGGAAAGAAGAAGATGCTTGTGTTCATGAACTATTTACATTTGAACAGATTCTGTTGGGTGTAGGCAGTGAGGATAGAATAAGGCAGGATCTACGGTAGCTGAATTGCCCTCTTACAGATGAAAACATTAAATCACTGCGATGTTGAACATGCAGCTTTAAAACTCAGGGAGCCTCGACAAATGGAATCAAGTAAAGGAAACTCAGTTGGGGTTAATGTACAGCAGGCAGATAGGTTTGTCTAATGAATATTACGGTAGTCTGACTCTTAATATTTTCGTGTTGATAGAAGTTTCACCCTATTGCTCCAGTTTTCCCACAGATACCCTCATGCGCTCAAAATGGATCAGCGCTGTTAACCGCGTGGACCCCGAGAGCAGCAAGATTTGGCTCCCAGGGCCAACTGCTATGTTGTGCTCCAGACATTTTCAAAAAAGTGACTTTGAAATACATGGCGTCCGCAGAAAGCTGAGGAAAGACGTCGTGCCCTCTGTTTATCTGCACAAGGTACTCCCCCTCGGTGTCAGCAGAGCTGAGGTTCCCCCAGCATTGCACAGCCAGGATGGCCCACATCACAGCTGGGATCGAAGTACAGAAATGCAGATCGTTGATGTGCATACAGAACGGTTACTGACGGATCACAAACACAAAGATAGAAATCGTTTAAGAACTCAGGCTTTTGTTAAGGATGAGACAGCTTTCATAATATTTTTTTGAAATAATCTACTTTTGTTAGCTCCTTCCAGTCATGTTACGTACTTTTACCAAAAATATGTCTAATATTAGCATTGTGATCAGAGGATATAAATGAAAAATGTGAGATTTATTATGAGTGAATCATCAGTTTAGGTTTCTTTTGTTGTTATTGTGTTGTGTTCAAGATTTCATTTTATTTGAAAGGCAGAGTTGGGGCTGGCACTGTGGTATATATTATGTTGGTCTTCTGCTTGGAACACCAGTATCCCATATGGTACCAGTTCAAGTACTGACTGCCTCACTTCTGATCCAACTCCCTGCTAATATGCCTGGGAAAGTAGTGGAGGATGGCCAAGGTCCTTGGGGCCCTGCAGGGAAACTCCTGGCTCCTGGATTCAGGCCAAGCCAGCTCCAGCCATTGAAGCCTTCTTTGGAGTGAACCAGTGAATCGAAGCTCTTTGGTGCCTTTCAAACAAACATGAATAAACCCTTTTTAAAACGTTTAAAATAAAAGAAAAAGAAAAGCAGAATTACAGAGAGAAAGTTCTTCTATCCACTGGTTTATTCTCCAAATGGCTTCAATGACTAGCGCTGGCCCAGGCCAAAGCCAGGAGCTTCTTCCAGATCTCCTACATAGGTGCAAGGACCCAAGTGCTTGAGTCATCCTAAACTGCTTTCCAAGGTCATAAACAGGGAGCTAGAATGGAAGTGGGAACTGCTGGGTCTCAAAATGGTGCCCATATGGAATGCCAGTGCCACAGTTGGTGGTTTAACCCACTATGCCACAGAACCACACCCTTTGATTTATTTTATCTTTTTACCCCTTAACCACAACTCGCATACATGGCTTTTACTTTTTCCATCTTCTTCAGTACTCACTGACTTATTTGCACTCTGACACTAGGCGGCTTCTGGGTATAGTCGTCTTTGCTGTTGTTATATCCTACTGCCATGCTCAGAAGTATATCGTTGGTGTCAGACTTACTCATAGGAACCAGGAACTTACTATTTTTTTTAATATTTATTTATTTTTATTGGCAAGTCAGATAAACAGAGAGGAGGAGACACAGAGAGGAGTGTCTTTCCTCCACTGATTCACTTCCCCAGGTGATTGCAATAATCAGAACTGTGCGGATATGAAGCCAGGAGCCCTGAGACTGCTCTGAGTCTTACACATGGGTGCAGGGTCCCAAGGCTTTGGGCCGTCCTCCACTGCTTTTCTAGGCCACAAGCTCGTTCGCATTTTTCTATAGATTACCGATTTAAAAAATTCCATTTGATACCTAACTCCCCAGCAGCCAGAAGAGTGCTTTGTAATCAGTGGTGCTTTTATAGATAATCTATGTAATGGTTTCTAAAATAACTCATTTCCTATTTCTGTAATAGCCTACTCCAGGTATATACCTTAGAGGTAGAGCAAGACGGAAAATCCTGAGAAAGCCCCTTCTGGGTGAGTCTCAAGAGGTTGCTATTGAGGACCATAATTATAGTTTAAAGACACATGTGGCAGTAGATGCAGAGATGCTGGATGAAGTGCAGCAAATGCTACAGGAGTCCCGAGCAGGACCTGTCTCTTGGACAAACCGCAGGCTGGTCAAGAAGAGAAGGGATTTGCGGTTGATCGATGCACTTGTACAAGAGAAACTACTCTCTGAGGAAACAGAGTTTCTGCTACGAACACAATTTTCAGGTATTGCTCCTAGTAATCTGTCATATTTGCAAAATAGCTGTGTAGTTTTTTTTTTTTTTTAATATCCTTACATGTATACTTTGCTCTTAATCTGTGAAGTAAAAAGTCTCAATAGCAGAAGTGAGAAAAATGAAAATTAACCAAGATGCTTTTTGCATTTCAGTCTTCCAGCTACAAAATTTACATGTTTATTCCAGGAAAAGTAAAGAAGTAGCTGAAGGTTAAAACATCACATAGCCCTGACCACACAGAAATGACAACCTGTAATTTATACAGCATTACATTCTGAGCTTTTCCTTTTTTATAATAGACTTCATACATGCTATTGCATCATTTTTTTTTAAACAATCACATTTTTTGCATTTATAAATTAATGAACAGATAAGTAAGTGAAAAATAGTCAAACAGTGGTTTGGATGTATGAATATTCCCATTTTTCAGATGGAGGCCCCATTTTTTTTTTTTTAAAGATTTTTATTTATTTTATTACAGCCAGATATACACAGAGGAGGAGAGACAGAGAGGAAGATCTTCCATCCTTTGATTCACTCCCCAAGTGAGTGCAATGGCCGGTGCTGTGCCAATACAAAGCCAGGAGCCTGGAGCCTCTTCCAGGTCTCCCACATGGGTGCAGGGTCCCAAGACTTTGGGCTGTCCTCAACTGCTTCCCAGCCACAAGCAGGGAGCTGGATGGGAAGTGGGGCTTCCAGGATTAGAATCAGCACCCATATGGGATCCTGGCACATGTAAGGCAAGGACCTTAGCCATTAGGCTACCGTGCAAGGCCTGCAAAGTCATTTTAGAGTGGAGTTGAACCATAGAATTTACAGAATCCCTATTTTTTCTTGAATAATTCTATAGCATAGGTATGTGGATAATTTCAAAAAAAGATCGCTTAGTCCTTTTTGTGAGCCAACATGTTAAAGAAGAGCAAAAGAGTTTCCAACTTACTGTTTTATGGAAATAACTGAAAAATTCTGAGACAGGAAAAAAAAATCCTGTTTCAAGAAATGTCTCCAATTAACCTTGAGGCTGCTTCAGCAAAATCATATTTTAAATTGATCATTATAAAATCATATCATGTATATATGTTATTAATCTAAATTAATTCAATTTTTCTATTATGAAGTCTCTGGGTATCTCAATTTGTCATGTGTTAAATAAAAATTTAACATTGCATTTAAAAAAAGAAAAGAAAAAGAAAAAAAGAAATGTCTCCAGAGGAGAGGAAGAGATTAAAAAGGAACAGGGGGCTCTACCACAAGCAGAGTGCAAAATAAGGCAAATTTATAGCCCAAAGGCAATTTCAACCAGCTGTGATATTTATACCCTTGTTCTAAAAACTTCTAGTCTGGGTGCCAATGAATAATAAAGCCTTCAAGTTGAAATTTTTCACATTTTGACAGCTAAATAATCAACAGTTGGTTAGGACAGTTAAGGGACCCAATACAATTAAAATATGACTAAGTTTGCCGCATTTTGAATGAACAGCGTATTTTACATGCCGACATGATGATCCGTTTTTCACCACACGCACAAAAAATGTCTGTTGAGGCTGTAGTAGGTGAAGCAAGTATGTGTAACACCAGCTTCCCCTGTGGACACTGGTTCATGTCCTGGTTGCTCCACTTCTATTCTGCCTTCCTGCTAATGTACCTGGGAGAGTAGCAGAGGATGGTTGAAGTTCTTAGGCCCCTGCACACACTTGGGAGACCTAAAGGAAGCTTTCAGCTTCAGCCCAACCCAACCCTGGTCAGTCCTTGCAACCATTTAGAGAAGGAAACCAGTGGATAGAAGATAACTCTTTGTGTATCACTCTCTCTAACTAAATGAATGTCACTTTCACAGATTTCCATTGGGAGCTGCATGACTGGAACAACCCAGCTAATTACTCCAAAGAAATGAAACAGTTTGCTGGTACACTCTACCTGTGCAGTACAACAGTCTATGAGTATGTGAGAAAGCTCCTGAAGCTGCCTCATGCTTCTGTCCTCAGGACGTGAGTAACTGCTGAGACGGGAAAGAAAACTGAGGGTATTACGAGGGTTTTGCACATGATAGCTGCTAGTATTCAAATTCCAATGCATGGATTTTGAAATTTTAATTTTTAAGGGTCTATTTTTTTTTTAAGATTTATTTATTCTTTGTGTTTATTGCAAAGTCAGATATACAGAGGAGGAGAGACAGAGAGGAAGATCTTCCATCTGATGCTGCACTCCCCAAGCAGCCACAACAGCTGAAGCTGAGCCAATCCGAAGCCAGGAGCCAGGAACTTCTTCCAGGTCTCCCACGCGGGTGCAGGGTCCCAAGGCTTTGGGCCATCCTGGACTGCTTTCCCAGGCCACAAGCAGGGAGCTGGATGGGAAGCAGGGCTGCAGTGATTAGAAGGCGAGGACTTTAGCTGCTAGGCTGTCATGCCAGGCCCCCCTGAATTTTTTGCCTCCAAATTAAGTTTTCATTTACCCACAAATAATCTTTTCATTTCCCACATTCTTTTTAAAAGTGTCCTCATACTCCTGTTTTGTAGCCCATTTAAGATCTTCCAGGTAGCATATTATTTGCATATTATTACAGCAGTAAAATTTCCACCAACAAAGTGAAGATGCATAGATAAGACAAGAGTTTTGTAACTCCTAGATGTTACACTCAAATCAACAAAATCTGAGTCCAGAAATAGTGGGGATTCTTCTTTATCTATCTATCTATCTGTATCTATCTACCTACCTACCAGAGATTTAATTTATTTGAAAAGCAGAGTTAGAGTGGGAAGGGCACAGAGCACTTCCATCCACTGGGCACAACAAGTGAAGGTGAGCCAGTCTGAAACCCGGAGCCAGGAACTTGTTGTAGTTCTCCCACATGGGTGCAGAGGCCCAAGTACTTGAGCCATCCTTTCCTGTTTTCAGAGGCCACAAGCAGGGAGCTGTATCAAAAGTGGAACAACTGGGACATGAACTAGCACCCGAATGGGATCCTGGCACTTGAAGGGGGAGGATTAACTTACCACACCACGGTGCCAGTGCTTATTCATACATTTTGATAATATCTGAATTTTACCTCAAAAACACCTGAATGGCCAAGCATATTGGTATTTGGTTGCATTTGCATTCATTTTCCCATTAAAAATATTTGCTCCTTTAATATATCTGTGTTCAAGTATTAGATCTTTAAAATCATTGTATTTGATATTTATTGATCAGGAGCAGCCAGGGAAAAAAACAATGGCTGAATTGGCTAATCCTCTCCCTTCAAGTCCCGGGATTCCATATGAGCACCAGTTCATGTCCCAATGTTCCGTTTCCTATCTAGCTCCCTGCTTGTGGTCGGGAAGAGCAGTGGAGAATGGCCCAAAGCCTTGGCACCCTGCACCCACGTGGGAACCCCAGAAGAAGCTCCTGGCTGCTGGCTTTGGATCAGTCATTACAGTTACTTAGGGAGTGAACCACAGTGTAGAAAATCTTTCTGTCTTTCCTTCTCTCTGTAAATCTGACTTTCCAATAAAAATAAATAAATCTTAGGGAAGCCAATAAAATGGAGTCGCCAGGAGAGAGATGGAGGCAAGATCATGGTGGCTGGAATGCAGGCGTATAAAGTATTTGTGGGAGGGAGTCAGATGCTGCCGGGAGATCCTGTAAGATGAGGGCAGAGACTTGACCTTTGGTAGTCACTGATGATCATGGCAAAAGCAGTTACAGTTGAGTAATGGAGAGGAACATGTGGTTCAAGTAGAGTCAAGATGGAGTAGAAGATGAAGCAGCAGGGAAAATGATTACAGATTCCATGCAAGGGTTTTTGCTATGAAGAAAAGCAGGAAAACATGTGTAGGCGGAAGAGAAGACGTGTTGATGGAGGATGTGTATTGATCTTCCAACATGGGGGAGTAGTCTAGTCTAGAAGAGAATCGGTGCTGCACACGGAAAGGAGACTTGTAGTTTGGATAACTTCCAACACTGTCGTGGAGGAAACAGAAAGGAACAGGGACATTTCATTCACTGAAACAGGAGAAAGAGCAGGTACCCAGATGTGATGGGGTAGCAGGTTGGGTGGTAGGAAATAGATTTTTATTGGGTTGTTTCTGTTTTCTCAATGAAATAAAGTGACTATCCAAGAGTTGAGGAGAGAAGCGCTAGAAATTTGAGAAGAAAGGAAAAATATGTGCCTAGTTGGCTTAGTGACCAGAAAAGTGAGTAACCAGGGAAATGTAGCAGCAGAATTGTGGTCATCATCCTTGCTTTTCCCTCCATAGTGATGGAGAAACCATTAGCTGTGTAGCAATTAGATGAGGGCACACCAAGCCAGACCTCAAGAACCCTGTTTTGTTTAGAGAAGTACTTCACTCACCCAGTTCTAGTACTTTGGATCTTTAAGGTAAACTGCTTTTACAGATTCCTTAGAATTATTCAGTTTTTCTTATGAAACCGCAAGATTTAGTTTGATCATAGGTAAGTGCTGGCACGGTTCCTTATTGACATTTTTGTTTCTATGTTTTTAGTCCCGATAGCTTAGTAAACTAAATTGCTCTATAGATAGACGCTGTACAAGATTCAAAAGTAAGTAAGACAGAGGCCAATACTGTGGTGTAACACGTTAAGCCTTAAGTGGCAACTTTGGTGTCACTTTGATTATGGGTTCAAGTCCCACTTGCTCCACTTCCAATCCAACTTCCTGCTAATGTACCTGAGAAAACAGTAGATGATATTTCAGGCACTTGGGCCCTGCCATCACACCAGGTTAGAGTTCTTGGCTCCCAACTTAGGTCTGGCACAGCCCTGATGTTGAAGCCATTTGCTGCTTCATGTCCCAAATTCCCACTACAGCCAGGGCTTAGCCAGTCTAAAGCCAGTAGCCCAGAACTCTATCTGCATCTCTTACTTAGGTGGTGGGGACCAAACTACCTAAGCCATCACCTGCTACTTCCCAGGGTTCATTGCTAACAGGAAGTTGGATGAGCAGTGGAGTACCTGGGAGTCCAACACAGGCATCTGAAGCAGAGGTTTAATCACTTGTCCCTTTTTTCTGTTCGTTTTCCAACCTCATTTAGAGTAAAACATCTATATAAAGAAATCAAATAGTTACATTTTCTTACTATATAAACAGATCATATGCATTTTTGGCATTCATTTGAGAATCCTAACACAACAAAATAAGACTTAAACATTTATAATTTGATACCATATTTATGAAGGGTTTTCCACCGTAACACCCTAGTTTTCTCATCATCTTTCTGTTCTTACCCTTTCCTAGAATACAAGTATCACGTAACAACACTGGCGCAATGGTTAAGCTGCCACCAACAATGCCAACATCCCGTAGCAGTGCTGATTTAAGTCCTGGCTACTCCACTTGTCATCTACTTCCTTGCTAATGGCTCTGAGGAAGCAGTAGACGTGTTGGGTCCCTATTCCTCACAAGGGAGACTTGGCTGGAATTCTGGGCTTGTGTCTTCAACCTGGCCCAACCCCAATCATTGCAGCTGTTTGAGGAATGAACTAGTGATTGGAAGATGTATGCCTGTCTCTCTCTGTGGAATTGCCTTTCAAATAAATAAGTAGATCTTTTGAAGTAAATTACTTAAATAAAATACAAATTACCCATAAATAATTTCATCTCGTAAATGGATTATAGACAATTTATTGTCAAAGGATAGGATTTTACATTCTGCTAGTGGTTCTCTCAAAGCCATTTGTACATAATGAAATCACGTCAGTGTTCTCATTGCCGCATAAAGTAATGATATGCAGGTTATATAATTTCATATGTATGAAAGTTCATGAAATGTCATAAGAGTATAGTTTCTTATCAAAGTGTTAGATTTCAGGTAAAATATTTGGAAAGCCCTATCCTGAAATTCTCAAGGAAATATGTTAAAATCTCAATTAAAAAGAGCCCAGTTATCAAAAAAAAAAAAAATCTTAGTTGCCTGGAATATAAACCCAAATTCATAAACTTTAGAGTTGAGTTACAAAAGCATACTTCTGTCAGAAGTGAGCACCTCAGTTTGTATGTTGGCATCCATTTTAATCTAATTTTAGAAGATTACCATAATCATGTCTTTGCTGGAATTCACACATTAGAAAGAGAGCATCTGAGGGGTTCTGAAGATAGACACAAACAGTAAGAGGAGAGAATAATTTGCAAAATGTTAGAGAAGATCAGGGATGTGCTTGATTTGGCAGCACATATACTTAAAAAAAAAAATCAAGGATACAAAAATGCTCCAGGGATGGGGTGTAGGCAGCCCTCAGTGGTCCCTATGGGCACAGTCCTCTTACTATACAAAGTGATGAAAACATTGTCCTGCTGGGCATTAAGAGCTGGGTTTTGCATTTATTCCTGCCTGGCTGCACAGTTGGGCCACCTCACCTAACATCTCCTTCCGTCCCAGTTTCCTGATCTGTAAAATGAGCCAGAGGAACTAGATGTTCTCAGTGGTTCTTCCCATCTGTCTTTTCAGGGAATTTGTAGGTGAGACTAGCTGATGGGCTACATGATAAACAGATCAACTGGAAGAAACTGGGGAATGTGTGCACTTTCCAGAGAATGAATGAGAAACTGTGAATTATGCTACAATGTTTGCTTCCTAAAATGCCATTTTGCATGGCTAAGTTGCTCTATTTTCTTGGCTAATGTGTTCTAACTGTATGACTATCTACTTGTAAATTTTGGCTACTTGGCTGGATTCCTGTAGGAATTTGAGTCTCTTTAGACTTCTGAAAGCATTTTCCCTTGTATCTTTCTAGTTCTTCATTCATTTTCTCTGATTTTCATTTTGTATATTTTCCAGATGGTTTTCCAACTGGAAACTTGGTCCAGGTTTCCACAGCAACATCTTTTCTTTCCTTCAACGAAGAGTCGAGAATGGAGAGCAGCTGTATAAATACTGTTCACTGATCATAAAAGTGACCCCTCTCAAGCAGCAGCTCCAGTGGGATCCCAGTAGCCACAGTATGCAAGGTTTTGTGGATTTTGGTCTTGGGAAACTGGATGCTGATGACATGCCACTTGCCTCAGAAACGATTTTGCTCATGGCAGTGGGGTTTTTTGGTCATTGGAGAATCCCTCTTGGCTATTTTTTTGTCAACAAAGCATCTGGCTACTTGCAAGCTCAGCTGGTTCGTCTGACTATTGGCAAATTGAGCGACACAGGGATCACAGTTCTGGCCGTGACATCCGATGCCACAGCTCACGGCATTCAAGTGGCGAAAGCCTTGGGGATACGTATCGACAGCAACAACATGAAGTGTACGTTTCAGCATCCCTCGTTTGCCAGCGAGGAGGTTGCATACTTCTTTGATTCTTGCCACTTGCTTCAACTAATAAAAAACACATTTCAGAGTTTGCAAACCATTCGGTTTAAAAACGGCACAGCACGATGGCAGCACCTTGTCGAGTTAGCGACACTAGAGGACCAGGAGTTAACAAGTATGGAAAGACTCCCAAGGAAACTTGCAAGATTGAAGCAGCACATACTCAAACCAAATTATACTGCCCAAATCTTCAGTGAGAATGTTGCCTGTGCATTAGAATATCTGTTGGCCCTAGGCCTGCCTGCTTTTCAGAACTGCGCTGGGACTGTCCGGTTTCTACGTATAATTTACAATCTGTTTAACATTTTTAACAGCAGGAACTTTTATGGGAAAGGACTTAAAGGACCCCTGTCTTCCAAAACTTATAGTAAAATAAATGATGCATTAACAGAAGCCAAGACTATTTTTACTACGTTATATGACACTAGTCAAAATCAGATCATCAAAGGGAAGCAAAAACTAGGATTCCTGGGATTTTTGCTTAACGCTGAGAGCCTACGATGGCTGTACCAAAGTTATATTTTCCCAAGACTCCTGCCTTTTCCATACGTTATGACTTACAAATTCAGTCAGGATCATGTGGAACTGTTTTTAAAGATGCTTAGGCAGTTAGCCAACAGTGCTAATCTCACCTGTGTGACATTCCAGAAGGCTTACCATAACCTAGAGAGCCGACGCAGATTTCCAAATGAAGTGTTCCTAAATGAAGTAAGCATCTTCGACATTTCCATCACACGAAGGAAAGACTTGACCCTGGGGACGGTGCGAAGTCAGTGTGGAGTCAGGGAGGTGACGACAGTCTTCCACAGAGAGAGAGTTTACCAGGACTGGTCCCGCTGCTCGCTAAGCGCAGCGTTACTGGACCTCTCCGCTCATAAACCAGATCACAATTTGTGCGCCGCCTATGTTGCCAATAAACTATCCACTCTTTTAACTTGTGAGGATTGCGTCAGTGCCTTGTATGCCTCAGACCTCAAGGCTCCTGAAATTGGGTCCCTGTTATGTGTTAAAAGGAGGTACGGTTCCTATTTTCCTTCAGAAAGCCTGTGTCGGGTCATAAATATCTGTGAGCAAGTTGTAAGAACCCATTCAAACACGGCAGTTTTGCACCTAGGGCCTACACAAAGAGAGTTTTACCTTCAACAGAAAATACTGTGCGAGCTTTTGGAGCATCTGTCGCTCTTTGCAGATTTAGACAAGCATCTCTTCGATGGAGACGTGTGTGCCATTAACCACTTTGTGAAATTGCTGAAGGATATAATAATCTGTTTTTTAAGTATCAGAGATAAAGATGGGGCTTGAGGCCCTTTGCAACATCATTCAAACAGAACTAAAATGAGAACCATATCAAGGAAACACTGAGCCCTACAGATTACACATCGGCATGTTTGGCTAGAAACCGTTAATTCAGGCTGAGTAGCAGTGGATATCCATTGACATGAGAGACCAGAATATCTTGGCATTTTAATGCTTGGTAAAAGTTCATGTCACCTGCACAATGGACAAGTTTGCAAATCTGACTGAAAATTTGGTAACATATCATACAATCTGTTCATACTTTCATATGGTCTGAGGAATTTGTGAATTTCCCAAGACACAGAAAACTGGAGGTACAGACCCAACCAGTGAGCTCTATCTTTGATGATCTGCTATAAACCGGAACAGACTACGTTTCCTAAAAGACCTTTGGTTTATGACTTTAGGAATGTTAATAGCAGAGTTGTGAAACCTTATGATCTCTATCTGAAAATTGAAGTTGTGGTTTGCAAATTAGGCTAAAGCCAAATACCACCTTTCTCCCAGGGTGTCCTAAGAAGGAAATCCTACTCTGTTAGGCAGAAGGTTAGTACCAGCCATGGATTGCTCTTGGGCTGCAACCAAACTGGAGAGGACCTAGGTGACATGGTTTTCACTGCCTGCATTCCTGGACTTGGAAGTAAGTACTATGTGTGAAAAAAAAAAAAGGTGAATACTTACTTGACTCCTTCTGGAAGAGTCTGCTGCTCATCAGTAAGCACAAAGAAGCCATGATTTTGACTCTGACCTCTGTGTATTTGCAGGAGGCTAAAATAACGACATACACACATACACATTCAGTGTTAATAACGGGATATGGTGGCGCATGACAAGCAAGCTGTCAAAAGATGGTCAAGCCCTACAAGAGTCAGGAAAAAGTATACAGCAGGTGTTTTGGAAATGCAAACGTTTAATCTGAAGACAGATTAAGCAAAAAAAAAAAAAAAAATTTAAGCATAATTTCCTCCGCTGTCTCAGATTTGGAAAGTTGGTCAGAAAACATATACCTATATTTCCCCAAATCTGGGTACTTTAGTGACTGAAAGAAGAAACAAGCACATTATTCACTCATGTTTATAAAACCTGTTAAGTGGCGGGAGATACTTGCAGGTTAACAGTGGAGTCTGGGAAAGCCCTCGGCCCAGCGGTTAGATGACCACTTGAGAAGTCCCGCCTCCAGTTTTGATACAGTCTCCTGATACATACCTTGTGAAGGGGCAGGTGATGGCTCAAGAACTTGGACCTCTGTTGTCTACGTGGGAGCCCTGGCTGTGGGCAATAGAGTGGTGAACAAAGTATAAAGGCATCTGTGTCATTTCCCACCTTTCATATATATATATATATATATATATATATATATATATATATATATATATATATATATATATTTAGGGGGTGAATTTTAAAAGAATATTTTGGTATGTCTTAATTCTACCTCAATAGAAACGTTTGGGTGTTGAATTGTAACCAGTGTTTTAATGTTTTATACGAGATCCGTTGCTCAGAAGTCTGAGTTTTCCTATTTGTTGGCAAAGAGAATTGATTTTAAATAAACCACGATACATTTGATTAAACAGAACCTGCTAATGAACTGCCCCTTGTAACTTATTGTCGTGTCAGTACAAGCTTTTGTACCCAACCTTTATGTAAAACCAGGTCCACATCTTCGATGGCTAATGGTCTTGGCTCTTCCATTGCATAATACTGATATGTTCTGTATTTGAAGAAAAACACATTTTACGTTCCTTAAGTGCTGAGTAAATTGGGAAGGCAGACGTTGGAGACAAAAAATATTCCCGCCCCTGCCTTTTATGAGAGCCCATTGCCTTTGCCATCTGTGAAAAGGTTCTGAGTCTTCTGTCAGATTCACTGATGGTGAAATTATCATTCACATGTTGATTAGGGTAAATTGGTTCTAATTTCAATTCTGCATTTTTGTCTTTTTCTTCAGAAAAAAAAAAAAAAAAACAGTTCCTTAGAAACCAAACCAAAAAGCCTCCTTCCCAGGGGCAGGTGTTTCATCCAGGCTTTGTGCTGGTGAGGACGGCTGCGGCCCACTCAGAATGACGCAGCCTGACTCTTAGCTCCTGCAGCCTGGAGGCCCATGCTAACGTCCCAAGGACTTGGGACTCATGTGGGAGACCTGCTCTGCCTTCCTGGCTCCTGGCCTCTGGTTCCAGCCCTGGGCCAGCCTTAGCTATTGGCTCCAACTGAGGAGTGACCCAGCTGATGGGAGTTGTCACTGTTTCTAGAAAAACCAAAACCCAAACAAGGAAGGACAGTCAGGGTGGCAATGTTCAGCCAAGTGGTAGCTCTTATCAGAGTGCCCAAGTTCCATTTCTGACCCTGGATTCTGATCCTGTGGTTGTTATTTCTGGCCCTGGTTCTTGATGCCCGGACCTTGCCAACACAGATCACTGTGGGCGGCAGTGACGCTGACTCAAGCAGTTAGGTTCCTGCTGCTGCTGCCAATCTGGAAGACCTGGACTTCATTCAAGTCCCTGGCTCTGACCTGGCTCAGCCCGTCATTGCCTGTATTTGGTGAATGAACCAACATAATGGGATTTTCTATCTGCCTCTGAAAAGTTTTAAAATGTATCTTTTGGGTCCAGCACTATGGCCTAGCCACTAAAGTCCTCGCCTTGAATGTACCAGGATCCCATATGGGCACTGGTTCAAATCCCAGCAGCTCCACTTCCCATCCAGCTCCCTGCTTGTGGCCTGGGAAAGCAGTCAAGGACGGCCCAAAGCCTTGGGACCCTGCACACCCACGTGGGAGACCTAGAGGAAGTTCCTGGCTCCTGGCTTCGCATCGGCGCAGCATCAGCCGTTGTTGTCACTTGGGGAGTGAATCATTGGACAGAAGATCTTCCTCTCTGTTTCTCGTCCTCTTTGTGTATCTTTGTAATAAAAGTAAATAAATCTTTTAAGAAAAAGTATCTTTCTAGGGCTTAACGCGGTATATACAAGCTAATCCTTTGCCTGCAGCTCTAGCCTCCCATGTGGGCACCACTTAGTGTCCTAGCTCTATTTTTCATTGAGCTGCTTGTTTGTGGCTGAGAACACTGGAGAATGGCTCAAGTCCTTGGTCTCTTGAACTTATCTGGGAGACCAAGAAGAAGCTCCTGGCTCCTGGCTTTGGACTGGCTCAGCTTCAGCCATTACAGCACCTTGGGGAATGAACCAGAGGACTGATGATCTTTCTCTCTCTTAACTTGGCCTTTCCAATAAAAATGTCATTTACGAAAAACAACAGGGGTGGGGGAAGACATGGTGGTGTAGAAAGCTAATGAACCCTCCACCTGTTAACACCTGCATTCCATATGGGCAACAGTTTATGTCCTGGCTACTCCACTTCTGACCCAGCTCTACTTAAAGGCCTGTGAGAGCAGCAGAGGATGGCTCGGGTCCTTGGACTCCTGCACTCACAAAGGAGAGTGATCCAAAGCTTCTGCCTCCCAACTTTAGATTAGCTCAGCTTCAGTCCTTGTGGCCATCTGGGTTGTGAACCAGTGGATGGAAGACCTCTCTGTCTCTCTATAAAATCTGCCTTTTGAAGAAAAATCTTTTAAAAAACACACAGATGTATGTAATCCATACTGCATTACCTGGGATGCATTCCTAGACTCCAGAGAGGAGGAGACTAGGACATTTCAGAATGGGATATAGGCATCTTAACTGCTATGCCAAATGCTTATCCTCCACAAAAAGTCATTACTTTAAAGATTTTATTTATTTGGGCCCTGTGCTATGGCTCAATTTCTTGATCCTCACCTTGCAAGAGCTAACATCCCTATGGGTGCCGGTTTGAGTCCTGGCTGCTCTACTTCCCATCTAGCTCCCTGCTTATGGCTTAGGAAAGCAGTGGAGAACGGCCAAAGGCGTTGGGACCCTGCACCCATGTGGAAGACTTAGAGGAAGTTCCTAGCTCCTGCTTCGGATTGGCTCAGCTCTAGCCATTGTCATCACTTGGGAAGTGAACCAGAGGGTGAAACAAATTTTATTTAACTTCTCATATTCTGGATATATAAGTGTATTATGATACTCCGCAAATGTTTCCACTCTATTACAGAGCACATAATAATTAAGTTTTGATGCATCCATTTTTTTTTTTCATTCAGTGACCACACTTTTCAGTTTCTTGTCTGAGAAATCTTTGCTAGCTCAAGGTCTCAGAGATTTTTGTTCTAGCTATCTCTGGTAGCTTTAAGTATTCCATGGAAGTTACAAAGGCTCCCTTTGCATTCTGCTTTGCAGGATAGTATGCACTGAGGTTTCATTACTTACAGATATCCAAATCCCATTGAAGACTTTTCCCTCAACTGCCTTTTGTGCCCTTGTCCAAAAAGGAATCACATGTACAAGTATCTGTTTGTCTGCTGTGTTCCACGACTATGGGTCTAATACAAACTTCACCAATACAGTCTTTTATTTTAAGATTTTATTTTATTTTTTTTATTGCAAGGTCGGAGAGACAGAGAGGAAGATCTTCCGTCCGATGGTTCACTCCCCAAGTGAAACAACGGCTGATGCTGTGCCCATCTAAAGCCAGGAGCCAGGAACTTCCTCCAGGTCTCCCACGCAGGTGCAGGGTCCCAAGGCTTTGTGCCATCCCCGACTGCTTTTCCAGGCCACAAGCAGGGAGCTGGATGGGAAGTGGGGCCACTGGGATTACAGCCAGCACCCATATGGGATCCTGGCACATTCAAGGCGAGGACTTTAGTGGCTAGGCCATAGTGCTGGACCCACCAATACAATCTTGACCAACTTAGCTTTATGTGTCTGAAATGAAGTGTGTGCTCTCCAACTTGGTTCTCTTTTTCAAAAAGTTTCAGTTTGGGGTGAGCATACGGCACAACATGCTGAGCTGCTGCTTTTGATGACCACATCACACTGGAGTGTCTGGAATCCCAGCTCCTGTTCAGATCCAGCTTCCTGCTAATGCCTTCTGGGAGGCAGCAAATGGTGACCCAGATACAGGCGTTTCTGCTTCCCACATGTGAGACCTAGACAGAGTGCCTTACTGTGACTGCAGCCTGGCCCAGCCCTGCTGTTGTGGACCTTCTGGGGAAGAGAACCAGTGTATGGAAGATACAGCTCTGACAATCTGCCTTGCAAATAAATAAAACTTCACATTACAAAAAAGTCTTTGCTATTATCTTTTTCCATACAGACTTTATAATCAACTTGTCAGTTTCTATCAAAACTCCTGCTGGAATATTGACTGGAGTTATGTTAATCTCTAAATCAACTGCAGGAGGCTCACTTCTTGCAATCCATGAACATGGTAGCTTTCTCTAGTGTTTCTGGATTATTTTTCATAAATATTTTCTTTTAAGCATAGATCTATCTTGCATAGTGACTTTAACAAACATGTATCAATTTTATTGGCTTTCTCTTAAAATCATCTTATTGTATAAACAACACAATAACCTCAGATAGTGCTGAATGAAATATGGTATTCCCAGTCTTGGAAGAAGAAGACTGCATTTTCACCGTTTGGATGTCCTTTATAAAGTTTATTAGACAAATTGCTTTCTAACCATAGATGAGTGCTTAATTTTTCTTTGCCCTTTTTGTTTTTTAAAGATTTATTTAATTTTATTACAAAGTCAGATATACAGAGAGGAGGAGAGACAGAGAGGAAAATCTTCCGTCCGATGATTCACTCCCCAAGTGACACAATGGCCAGTGCTGTGCCGATCCAAAGCCAGGAGCCAGGAACTTCCTCCAGGTCTCCCACGCGGGTGCAGGGTCCCAAGGCTTTGGGCCGTCCTTGACTGCTTTCCCAGGCCACAAGCAGGGAGCTGGATGGGAAGTGGAGCTGCTGGGATTTGAACCAGTGCCCATATGGGATCTCGGTACATTCAAGTTGAGGACTTTAGCCACTAGGCTACAACGCCAGACCATTCTCTGTGCCTTTTACAGGACAATTTTTGACTTGTAATTCATATTAGTTCTTAAAGCATAAGATTGAACAGTTTTTCATATATCTGCAAAGTAATTTGCTGCAAGTATGTTTTTTAAAAAAGATTTATTTTCATTGGAAAGGCCAATTTATAGAGAGGAGAGACACAGAAACATCTTCCACTCGCTGGTTCACTCTCCAAATGGCTACAACAGCTGGAGCTCAGCTGATCCAAAGCCAGCAGCAAGGAGCTTCTTCTGGGTCTCCCACATGGGTGCAGAATCCCAAGGCTTTGGGTCTTCCTCCCCTACTTTCTTATGCCACAAACAGGGAACTGGAAGGGAAATGGAGCAGCTGGGACACAAAGTTGTGCCTATATGGGAATCTGGACATGTTAAAGGCTAGGATTTAGCCATGGAGCCATTTGCGCTGGGCCCGATGTATTTATATATTGCCAAATGTCATCTGGTAATACAATACATTAGTTACATTAGAGTTCTTGTGATTTTACAATAAACGTTCCTCTGAATATAGTTACTGCTTCTGAACACAATTTAAGAAGGTTTAAATGCTCCCACACAATTTACCATTAAGGAAAGTTTTAATCAAAAAATCTATAGTTTTCCTCATAAAATCAATTGGATCAAAGAAGGCTCACATTTGCTCTATAGGTGATAAAATGTGTATGGAGATCTAACACATACATTCTCACACACAAGCCTTAAGTGATATGCTTAACAGAAAACAACTCCAATAAGTAAATAAGTTAACTAACTGGGTTCCCTACAGAATTGTTGCTGTAGGGCTGCAGGATCTGGTTTGAAGCTTTAGTTATGTAACAAGTATTCATTTTCTTAACTATTTGTGTTGCATGGTAATAAAAACAGAAAACTTAAAAAATTATTTAGTTTTATTGGAAAGGCAGATTTAGAGAGAGAAACAGAAACAGAGAAATCTTCCATTCACTGGCTCACTACCCAAGTGACTGCAACAGCCAGAGCTGAACCAATCTGAAGTCAGCAGCCAGGAGCTTCTTCCAGGTCTCCCACATGGGCACAGGGTCTCAAGGCTTTGGGCCGTCCTCTACTGCTTTCCCAGAGCACAAGCAGGGAGCTGATGGGAAATGGAGTAGCTGGGATATTTATGACACCCATATGGGATGTGAGCCCTGAAAACTTTCCTAAAGATGATTTTTATTCACATTTTAGGTAGGACTGAGAAAATATCAATTGTTCAATACCCAGAAATGGGAGAGCTAAAACAGAATGCCCCTGTCCCTTCCCACATCACCTCTTCTACTTGTATCTCTACCATTAAGATGCTGTTTTCCCCAGAGCAGAGCTGAGACCTTCAGATTGCTTTTACTTCTTCATTGAGAGGATGTCCCAGATTACGGGCAGACATTGCAGTGCAGTGGGAAAAGCCACCACATGTGATTTCAGCACCCCATATGGGCAGTGGCTCAATTTCCCAGCTGTTCCAATTCCAATCGAGCTCCTGGCTAAGGTTCTCTGCATCCATGTAGGAGACCTGACTGAAAATCCTGGCTCCGACCTGACCCAGCCATGTGGCGTAAACGAGCAGATGGAGTAGCTCTCTGCCTTCTTTCTCTTTCTGTACTTAAAAATAAACAAACAGGTATTCTTTTTCAATTACATAATAAAAAAAGTGGATTGAGATTTTCCACTTAAAGTGAGGGAAAGAAAATACTCCCATTTCAAAACAATTTGTTAATTGTGTTTTCAAAAGTAATGTCAAATCTCCTTGAGAATTAGATAATATGAAAGGATTTTTGCATGTGAACTGGTTAAATAAATGTGTAAATCAACTGAAGAAAAAAATGCAAAACCTTTTTTTTACAGAATAGTATAAATGTTTATTTTTTCTGTATGATTTTCTTCACTGTCCTGTTTTTACAATATAGAAAAGTGTATTCTTTGAATAGCTCTAGTAAATATAAATTTAATTTTTCTACTTTGGGGTGTAAATAGAGCTAAAAAATTATATACCCAACCCTCCCCAAAAAGTCTTTTAAAATTGTTGAGTTAATGTGTTTTATAATCTTGTTCAGCAATTTGATGCAAATGCCTAAATACAAAAAGTCATTTAGTAGGTGCTACCCAGGAAGGAAAAGGCTTAATACTTAGATAGCTTCTTGAAAAATCAGAAAAACTAATAGCATTTGATTGCACCTTCAAATTTTTACAAGCAAAACATTCTCAAGCAATGCCATCATACATAATCTACAACTGCAGTTGAAATTTCACAAACACTTTCTGCACACTGTATATAAATACACATCACAACAGGACAATTAGAATTAACACAGAGTATGTACAAAATGAACAAAGTTTAGGTTTAGACCAAAAACTTATTGCAATCTTTTGAAAAATAACTTGATTAGATATTTTATCCTCTTACACTAATTTACATTTATACAAATTTTAATTAAACACTATGATTGAGGTGCTAACAATGTTTGCACTATCTACATTTAGAGTTACTGCACTATAATTTTGTAAATCCTGATTTCAAAAGGAAGATATTTTAATGAATAACGGAGTCCTTTCTCAGATTACTTAAGCTATTTACTGTATCTTGCATGTTCATATGAACATATATACACAATACATACACCTACAGAGTCCTTGCAGGAAATGGTATAATCACACACTGATAATCACTGAGAATTAAGGTAACAGAAAAAAAAAAAAATGCCTCAATTACAACATGATTTTTTTCTTGTCATAAAAATCAAGAAGCCTACTATAATAGCCTCCTAAATTCATAGCTTTTGAAATTTGAATTTCTGAAAATCATTTAAATAATTCCTTCCCTCATCACCTTCAACTTTACAAATCACTGACTAAAAAATGATGCCATAATTAAATTTCCTTACGGAGGAAATGCCACTGTAATGGTGAAAGCTTTGTTAAGAGGCCGGTTCAGCAAATCCAGGCAATGGTTTGAAACCGCTGGAACTCAGACGCCTACAAGTAAGTTTGTAGAGATGGAAAATTCCTCCCCCAAATTCATCTCTCTCAATGTCAATATTCCTTATTTCTCCATCTACGCCAAATTATGTACTTCATGTGAAGTGTTATGTCATATTATATAATAAAAATATCCCTACTTTTATTCACAAGCACCTTTCATTTTCATGGTACCCAGTAATCACTCTGACAATTTCTTAGCATCTCAAAAACATACCACCTCTTGGGGAGAAAATGAAGACACTCTATAATATTTATCTAGAAACACAATGCCAGAATTGAGATTTACTGTTCCTTAATGTTTTATAGTTTTTTTTTTAACTTATTTTAAAAGTGTGCCTAGGGACTGCTTCCCTCTGAGAATCCCAAAATGACAACCGATTATTTTTAGAATCTGCCCTAAAAAGCTAATTCTTAAAAATAACAGTACTTTTGTCAACACAGCCTATCATTAGCATACATTTCCTGTAATTTTGTTGATGCAGATAGTCCAGCTGTATGTGGTCGAGATCTAGTACCAAAGAATGACGGGGTAAGGCTCAGGCTGCGTTGGCTTTTCCTACTGAACAAAGTCATACAACGCCATACAGTATAAATTATAGTGTAGTAATTTATAAATGCTCTTTGTCAATAGAATCAGAAGGAGAGAACATCTAAATCTCAGGAAACCCAAGCAAGTTAAAAATCTATCATATAACAAAGAATTTAGAAGGGGTGTAAGCAGATTTAACCAAGATTTAAAATGCACTAATTTCCTCATTTAAAATCTTTGCTTTCAATGTTATAATTTCAGATCTCTTAAAATAAGGACCAAATTAAAATACAGTAATTGTTGAACTATGTGCCAGAAAACCAAACGTCCCTGCACCTTATACGTCCTGCACAGTGGCACTGACGGGTCCTTGGGCAGGGTTAGCAGTGCATGGCGCAAGGGTCACTCTTGGCTTTCCCAGCAGAGCTGATGACGCTCATCAAGCACCGGCCAAACTCCTCCAGGATCATGCGCTCCGCGGCTGCCTTGGACGATCCCTTCTTGTCGGCCTGCTCTGCCTGGGCAAGGAGGCAGTTACACGTGGCTTCTGCAACCTCCTTGGTTACAAACGTAAAGGGCAACCTGGAATAAGTTTTGAGAGAAAGAAAAAGTCAACGATGCTACTGAGCGAGAACAGAAGTGGCTACCAAGTCTTCCATCTTGTTTGCACAGTGAACACCAGCATACCATCAAGGGTTTCCAAAAGGCAGATCTGCTTTGTCACTAGGCACAGTTTAAAAATACGGAACAAAATATACACCATTTATGATTCACTCCATAGACAAAGTTACTTATAACTAAAATATGTAATTGTACAGGCAGACTAAAATTTCTGTGACTGAAATCCTCCCATGAATGCAACCTGCGTGCGTGCAGTGTTTGCTTAATGTTTTACTCACTGTTTCCCCTGTGCCTAGAACAGTGCTTGATGCAGACATTCCATGAACAGTTGCTAACTCAATACATATTATTGGCTCCTGGAGGCCCTATCTGATAAAACAGTAAAAACAAAGCCTCTCATGTTGTTTGTAAACAAACAGCAGATGAAGCATGCCACAATTCTTCAGTGTCCCATCACAACACGCAAAAGCAAGCAATGGGAGGGCAATCACCAGTGTACACAGAGTTGGATTCATAAGGATCTAGACTACTGAGTGTTACATCAGAACAATCCTTCCTGAAGGCTTGCTGTATTGTAGCCACACCAACCCTTACAGCCTGACAGATTAAACCAGGAAACCTCACCTAACCACCACCTCAACAACCGTCAGGAAGCAGTCACTAACAGAAGTAGGCTGCAATGGCAACTGAACACGGCAATCTGAAATCAGGCCTATTATCACAAGGGAGCCGGAAAAGTAACTGAGGTACCTGAACGGAAACCTTCAACATGCAAAGAGGCACGTTCAATTAGAAAAACTGTAACATGAAGATTATAATTCACACGACAGTAATGTTGGTATTTGTAATAGCACTCCATAATTGGTCTTGTCACATAATAAAAATTTTATAATGAAATATTTGAAAACTGGGCCCAGCGGCGTGGCCTAGCGGCTAAAGTCCTCGCCTTGAAAGCATCGGGATCCCATATGGGCGCCGGTTCTAATCCCGGCAGCTCCACTATCCATCCAGCTCCCTGCTTGTGGTCTGGGAAAGCAGTGGAGGACGGCCCAATGCATTGCACCCGCGTGGGAGACCCGGAGGAGGTTCCGGGTTCCCAGCATCGGATCGGCGCGCGAACCGGCCCGTTGCGGCTCACTTGGGGAGTGAATCATCGGACGGAAGATCTTCCTCTCTGTCTCTCCTCCTCTGTGTATATCTGGCTGTAATAAAATGAATAAATCTTAAAAAAAAAATTTGAAAACTACAGAAAAGTAGAGAAAAAATATTTCAGGGGTTTGTTACTCAAAACAAAGGCTTAACCTACTAAATTATATAGTTGTTTGCATATTTTTGATTGTGCCATATAATTTTGTGTTTTTGCTACACAGCATAAACATTTTCTCTAGGTTAAGAACTTGACTGCACATATTTTACTGCTGCATTATCTATAATCTTCACATGGAAGTGAGATTTAATAACCTAAAGATTTATTTTAAAACTTAGAAAGGATTCTATCTAATTAAGGCATCCAAGCTTTTCCACTTTTTCATTAGAGAACCATTTGCTGCTATTAAGTTGTCAAGAGCTCTTCAGAAATACTGAGTGGTGGTGCTGTGGCACAGCAGGTAAAGCTGGGCCTCAGGTGCTGGCTAGAGTCCCGAAGGCATCAATTCTGGTCTAGTTCCCTGCTGATACTTCTGGGAAAGCAATGGAGGATGGCCCAAGGGCTTGGGCCCCTGCATCTATATAAGAGAACCAGAAGAGGCTCCTGGCTCCTGCACTGTGACTGGCTCAGCTCCTGCTATTGCAATCATTTGAGGTGTGAACCAGTGGATGGTTCACTCTCTCTCGCTCTCTCTAACACTGCTTTTCTGATGAATAAGTCTTCAAAAAAGAAAGAAAAAAAATTATGTATACAATATTTTTTTCTACTGAAAAACAAAACAAACAAAAAACAAAAGCCTTAATTAAGCACCAAAGAACTTTGTAAAACAGATCCAAGTTTAAATTGCAAGCCACAATGCATCAAGCTAACAAGTGATGGGGACCGAAAGGGCTGACTCCTCGTGGTCACCTGAAAGGGTTATTTTAAGGAGAAGAAAACAGAGGCCAGAAAGGTAAAGTATTTAATTTGCAAACTACTAACAGCAAAGACTAAAGTATCTAAACTCAGGGCCACCTGACATCAAGGGTCACTCTTTCCTGGCGGAGAGGCACGTACTGTGATGGTTAAGATGCCAGTTGTGCTACTTGCATTCTATAGGGAAGTGACTGTTTCTACTTTCATAATATTTTAAGGTTTTTATCTATTTTCGTTTAAAAGGTAGAGTTATAGAAAAGGGGAAGCAGAGAGAGATCTTCTACCCACTGCCCCACCCCCCAAAATGACCGCAACAGCTGGAGCTGAGCTGATCTGAAGCCAGGAGCCAGGAGCAATCTCCAGGTCTCCCACGTGGCTGCAGGGGCCTAATAACTTCTCCTTCACCACCTCCCCAGGTCACCAGCAGACAGCTGGATCAAAACTGAAGCAGCTAAGAATCGAACCAACATTCACATGGGATGTCGGCACACAGACAGTGGCTTAGCTTCCATGTCACGGCACCAGTCTCTGGTTCCACTTCTGATCCAGCTTCCTGTTAAAGTACACCATGGGACACAAGTGACAGCCCAAGTATGTGGGCCTCTACCAACCACAGACAGACCTGGAATGAGTTTCCAGTTACTGACTTCAGACTGGCCCAGCCACAGACGTTGTGGACACTTAGAAAATGAATCAGTGGATGGAAGATCACACTTGATTTCTCTGTTTCTGCCTTTCAAATAAAATAAAAAGAAGTAAATTTCAAGGTCAAGCTTTTCTATCTTAGAGTTCAGGAGCCTAAGGAAAAAAAATAATAAAGATTCTAACAATAAACAGTGATGGGTGGTCCACTTGATGAAGAAAGTGCTCCAAGGACATAAAACAAACGAACAAAAGGCAAGCAAATGCGAAAATGTGAAACATACTATCATGTATTTAAAAACTAGTATACTTATGGATTTTTTCTTAATGTCAAGATTTAACTTATTTATTTGAAATACAAAGCAACAGAGAGAAAGAAAAAGGGAAAGTGAGGATCTTCCATAGGCTGTTTCACTCCCCAAATAGCTGCAACAGCTAGGTAATAGCTTAGACTGGACCAAATCCAGGAGCCAAAAAACTCCACCAGGTCTCCCACATAGGTGACTGGGGCCCAGTTACTTAGGTCATCCTCAGCAGCCTTCCCAAGCACACTAGCAGGGAGCTGGATGGGAAACGGAGCAGAGCAGAAGGGACTGAAACCAGTACTCCCATATGGGATGCCAACATCACAAGCAGTGGCTTAGCATTCTGTGCTACAACACATCTCATCTTAGTAGGCAAAAACCCAATTAAAACAAGCATAGCAAACTAAAGCATTACCATACATTGCAGAATTACACGATCTGACAGTAGTTTTCCTGCTGACTTTAAAATCTCTTTATGGTAAGTGAGTAACAGTGGGGGAAAAACGCAAAAATCATGTCTGCAGCAACTAAAAAAAAAAAATTCAACGTTGCTCCAAAAAAGAAACTAGCAAAATTAAATACTTGAGAAATACTATAAAAATACTATAAACACTATAAAAATATTGACTGACACTTACTTTCCTCCTCCGCTATTCAAAGTTGGTGCTGGCCTGGTGAGCAAGTCCGAAATTTGGGAGGATAACTTGGTCTTGGCTGCGGTTTGCTGCTGTACCCGGACCTCAGCCGCATCCGCCAAGTGCATCAATGTCTTTCTCTCAGGGCTTTCTTCAAAATTCTTACAGCCAATACATTTGCATATTGAGGAGCACATTATTTTTGCCTAAAAGATTTACAAACATAAAAGAATTACTATAAGTAGATTTCACAACTAAATGAGCAGATGTTAAGACTACTACAAAAGTTTACTAGAATCAGAAGGTAAGTTGATTTTGGTATTTCTCTTTGAAGTACCCTCAAAACTAGCATCACCTGGTCCACCAGCGTTCGGATGTGCTGGAAGCCTCTCTTATTGACACACTCAACGGGTTAACTACTCACAGGCAGCAGCTGGACAGTGGCTGCACAATGCTTATGCTTAAAGTCTTCCTTGTGAACTTACCTCACCAAGAACATAAATCTTTCCTTCCTGATAACATGTATATATCGTAACAAATATGAATGGCACACTGCAATATTAAAAATAAGGCTTATTCAATCATCTCAGGCAAATCACCCATTAACATAATGGTGACCCCCCTCCCAATTACGCAAATACAGACCTAACTTTACACTGGAGGTATCTCTCAGCTGCTATTTCTATTATAGCTGCTTTCCCTTGCTGAATTTGGTCCACAGATTAATGAAACTCACCTAAAATAACAGTATTTCTTTCATGTAAAAATCCATAAAATGTAAGTATTTATGCGAAAAAAATAGAGCTTATATGCAGATAAATTTTTTGTTGCTTTAAGTTCACAAAATCATATGCCAATTATTCTACACCTTGCTTTTCTTCTTTTTTAATCTTGCTTTTCTTACAGTTCAACTCGAAGCACTGTTTGTCTCCAATCACCTGTCACAGTTTCAGTTCCTTTGAAGGGCTGATATGATGTGCCACATCTAATGGGTACCGACTGCTTGATCAACAGGTGGTTGTTTCCAGGTTTTTCAAACAGGTACCATCAAGGATGTACTAAACGATTTATGCTTTTATTTTACCAGGCAAGATTTCTACTATTAGGTTTATTTTTCCTAGGTTATGTGTTTTGAATTTTAAAAATGTGGCTAAGTTATTTTTCCAAGAGGCTGTAACTCCGTACTTCTCATTAGCAATGTACAGAAGGAAGCTTCTCCCACATCCCCTCCCAAATGGACGCATTAGTTCTTCTTAATATTCTCCAGTTAGGTTAGTCTACATTTCCCTGACTCGTACTGAATTTGAGTATCTCTTGCCAGCTATACCTTCAGTGAATTCTGGTCAATTTTAACAAACAAAATGACTGTCCTTGCTCTCTATAGTGCCTGGCAAGAGACTGACTACAGTATGAACAAATATATCTACTCCTTTTTTTAAATTTTATTTTTGATAATTTTTACAGATTTGATTAGGGTGTGAAGAGTCAAGGGATGAAGCAAAGTGGGTGAGACCATTGTCTTCACATTCTTTTATCCTTACTGTATATGGGGGAGGGGAGACATAAGAGAAGAAGGCACATCCAGCCTCTCACCCATCCCAGGGTCCCTGATGTGGGACATCCTGCGAGGGTCCTGCTCAAGTGGTTTTGATAGTTCGACAGTTTTAGGTTGCTGTCGATCTTGTCACTCCAATCATGTTGAGATCTCTTCAGAATCTACTGGCTGCCATGGTTCACCTTAGCGTCTCCATTTGCCCAGGTATTCACTGCCAACTCTTGATTAGGGTGGTTGATCAATTTGTTCTGTCCTCTGTCCTCTATTGTGGTGCCAGGTGTCCTCTGCAGGTTCCAATGTACTGCCATATCCTCCATGTGCATTTGGTTATGCTGTCCACTGATCTGTCTAAGCCAATGAGGAGGCCTAGCTCTGATACATGAACTCTATGGTCAAACTATGGAACCTGCAATTCTCACCATGGTTGGAGTTCTGAATCTGGCAGTTCAGTTGGGGGAACACCCAAAGAAACCTCATCTGAGTTGCTCCCAGACCTAATTCTTGTGTGTGCATGCCAATACAGGGTCTGGTCACAGTTGGTCTCCCAAATTAGCCTACATGCAACTGGTAGTTGCAATTGCTGGGTCAGTTCTGCCTCCAGTCCTGTCTTCTACACTAATGGGTATTGCAGTCCAGTTGGATCCTGGTCCAGCACACCTGGCCCTCATACAAACCAGTGGGAGCTATAGCCTCGTTGAAGCGACCCAGAATAACCCCTACGAGGCCTGCCCCTTGCCCTAGTTTCTGTGCTTGCCAGGAAAACAGCAGACCAGTCCAGTCTCATTCCGCTCTCATACATGTCAATGGGCACTGAAGCCTAGTTAAACACAACCAGTCCACACACATACTGGCGGGAGACACTCTCTGACCAGCCATGCCTGCCCCTCATCCTGGTTTCCATGCTCACCAGTGAGAGTTGCAGCACATTAGAGAGGTGTCCACTATTTCCCTTATGGGTTCACTCCCAATCCTGGATCTTGCACTCTCCAGGTGGTTCTGCAGGTTAGCTTGAAAGAGTTTGCCCCACGAACCACCATGTGCTAGTTGATGCTGTGGCAAAGCCCAGTCAACCCACACTCACTCTGACTTATGCATGAACCAGTAGGTACAATTCATACAGCCTGGCTTTCCCTGGATCCAGCTGACACGAAGGCCAACAGGTGCTATAGCCCTGCCCAGCCTGGTCTGCCCCCAGTCCCAGCTCTCACACTCATGAGTGGGAATAGTGTTCCAGCAAAGGAGCCCCCGTAGTTCTCTACCGGATTTGCCCACTCCTCTAGGTCTCACATGTGCTGGTTGGGCACTGCAGCCCAGTCTGTCATGGCCCACCTCACCTTGGCATTTGCCAGTGGGTGCTGTAGCCTGGCCTGGGCTGGCCCACCTCCAGTTCCAGCTCATGTTGGTGGGGACTACAACCTAGCCATCCTGGCCAGCACCCAGTCCCAGCATGATCCACACACCATTGTTGTTCTCAGATTTACCAGTGGGTGATATGAACTGGCCCAGTCTGGCTTGCACAAAACCTAAACCAAAGGTAAGCCTGTGGGTACCGTAACCTGGCCAGGTCTGGGTTGCTCCCTTTTTTGGTTCTTGCACTCACGTGCAAGGACTGTGTCCCAACAGAGGAGTTCCCCAAGCTCCTCCTCCATCAGAATCTCTCCCAATGCCAGATCTTGTGCACACTGGTGAGTCCATGGACCAGCCCTGCTTAGTCCACCTCCTGTCCTAGCAGGAAAGATGGCCTTTCCTGACTGGCCCTCACCCATTCTGATTCTTATTGTTGGGCACTACAGCCCAGCCAAGTCTGGTCTGCACCCAGATATAGCTCACACATGGCTTGGCAGGGGCAGAGACTAGTTCAGCCTGTCCTACACCCAACCTGGTTCTCATGAGCACCAGTGGGTGTTGAAATCTAGCCTAGTCTGGCACACCCCAGACCAGTCCACACCCATGCCAGAGGACACTGCAGCCATGTCCAGACCAGACCGTAGCCCCAACTCCAGCCCCTGAGCTCACCAGTGGAACCCAAAACCCAGCTGGGGTGTCCCCTTAGTTTCCCAACCAGGCCTGATCACAGTCACAGATCTTGTGTGTTCCAGTGGTTGCTATGACCTAGCTCAGTATAACCCCCCAGCTGTGTTAGCCTTTGCCTTGGGATGCTGCAGCCTGGCCGTGCTCAGTCTGGTCCCATTCCTGGCTCATGTAAACTGGTAGGTGTGGCAGCCTAGCCTGGTATGACCTGCACTCCATCCTAGTTTCTGCAATTGCCAGTGGGCTATGGTTCGTTCAGCCCTGCCCAGTCCACTTCCTTCCAAAACCAACTCACACACTTGATGACAAATGGAGCTACCCTGCCCAACACCCAGGCCTGGACCACGTGCTTACCAGCAAGAGCTATGACCCACCAGGGTAGTTTCCCAAGTTCCCCTACTCGGGCTACTCCCAGACCCAGATCTCATGCATGTCAGTGGGCGCTAGGCCCTTACCTGGCATGGCCTGCCCCATCCATTCCAGCCTGTGTGTGAGCTGGTAAATGCTGTGGCCTGGCTCACCCCACACCTTGCTTTAGGGTGCTCATGTGGGTGCTGCAGTCTGGGCCTGCACCGCTTGCTCCTAGCCCCAGTATCCGTGAGTGTTAGTGAGTTCCATGGTCTTGGCTAGTTCTGCCCATCACCATTCCAACTCTTAAACTAACCAGCAGGACTTGTAACTCCATAGAGTTGGGCCCACATATCCCCCACAAAATCCACCCTGGACCTGGTTCTCTTGTGTGCTGGTTGGCGTCATGGTCCAGCCTAATGTGACCCATCCCCTGATCCAACACTCACTGTCAAGTACTGGAATCTAGCCCTGCCAGACAGGCCCCCAGCCACAGATTGTGTGTGGGCTGGTGTGTGGTGGTCAGCAATGCTTCATATTAACAAGCCCAGCTCAGGTCTCCCATGTGTGCTGGGGCATCGGCCTGACCCACAAAGTTCTTAGGTCTCTCCCCTCCAAACCTCCATGTCTCAGTCCCCTCGCTTACCTGCCAAGTACAGTGGCCTTGTCATTGAGAGTCCCTCAGGAGTCATTCCTCATCTGCCAGATACTCCCAGGACGGTCCTCCCAACCCCATATCCCTTTGCTTGTTTTGCTAATCAATCCACAATTCTTGTGCCTAGCCCAGCCTTCAGAAGCCCAGTGGGCAATCTGCTGGTTCAGTGCTCTGGGGTCCCAAGCTCTTATCATATGTGCTGGCTTGGTGCTGTACCCCTCTACACAACCAAGATTCAGGCCCACTGAAGTCTCCAGGCTTGGTCCACTAGCACACCAGAGCAGAGTGCTGACCTGGGGCTTTCCTCTCCATTATCCTCACCTTGCCCAGGACTAGGCACATAAGGAAATCCCCACGTTCGCTTCAGCTGTCTAAGAGGTGAGCTCCCCGGTCCCCACAAACCCACTGGTTTTATGCCCCTAGTTTACCCCCCACCCAAGCCTGTATCCTCAGTCCCCTCACCGCTTTCCCCTGGCACGTCTCTACTCCTTTTTAATATAATACACCATAAAACACATTTACTCAAAGACTTAGTGGATATTCATTTGGGCTAATTGCATTATTTTAAGTTTGTCTAGGACTACTTTATTTAAAGCAGTTCCTTTTTTTTTTTTTTAAGATTTATTTATTTTTATTTCAAAGGCAGATTAACAGAGGAGGAAAAACAGAAATATCTTCCATTTACTGGTTCACTCAGCCACATGGCTGGAACTAAGCCAATCTTAAGACTGAAAGCCAGGAGTCAGGAGCTAGGAGCTTCTGGAACTTGGTCTCCCATGTGGGTGTAATGTCACCCTCCGCTGCTTTCCCAGGCCCAAAACAGGGAACTGGATGGGAAGTAGAACAGCTAGAACAGGAATTGGTGCCTGCCAGGGTCTGTGTGGTGGGTGTGGAAGACACGAAGGTGTGACGAGAACTGTTCCATTGCAGGCAAGGTTTGTGGATGTCTGTATAACCACCTGAAAGCAGTTCCACCTCCCTTTGCATGGACATCGGACAACCACGATGAGAATTCTGTAATCGGTTTAGGCATTGTCTGCCACTGCTGAGTTGGTCTTTACTATCAATGTGAGCTTAGAAGTTGATGTTGTTGATAATGTCTTGGCAAAAGGGCCTTTTACAATTCATGCTGTTTCTGTCTTTGCTGCCCCTATTTGACCATCCTTAATCTTTAGGTTCCCCCTTTTTTGTGATACATTTCTTCCCTTAACTGATTCAAGATTAAGTTGTAGAATGAGAATTGTAGTAGGAAATGTGCTACTGATTGATATGCATCGCCTATTGAGAACTTCTACTGAGAGCTTTAAGGTGAAACAAAGAGTAGAATCATCCTTGGAAACACCCATTTGACTATGTGCCAGAGCTTGTGACTGCTTCTGTATAAACAAAGGAGACAGCTTTCTTGCACGGCCCATTATGATCCTGAAATTGTAGTGGTCCATTTCTTTTCTCTCTACACCTATTTCACGCACCCTTCTCGAGTTCCGAACTCGGCCGTAGCTGGACTCTGGCAGATGCCCGTATGGGTTGCAGGCAGGAGATTAGCCAGTTGAGCCATGGCGCCAGCCCTTAAAGCAGCTCTTAATAAGCATCAGCTGCTGAGAAACTGCCTGCTCTCACGGTGACAGAGACATACCAATCACATTCCTCTTGCTTTGCTTCCAAAGCAGCTTCTTGCAAATGCTCCTGGGAAGGACCAAGTACTCCTTCCCGTGCCATGCATATGGGATACAAGGATGGAGCTCCTGGCTCCTGACTCAGGCCTGGCCCAGAGCAGGCCGTTGCAGGCATCAGCAGCAATCTCCATCTCCTCTCTTCTTCCCCTCTCTCTCCTCAACTATTTTGCCTTGCAGGTAAGTAATAAACAAATGTTCAAAAACAAAGAGAGACACAACCATTCAAATACTGTGGACAGCCACCTACCCAGTCAAGAAGCCTGAAGGTAAGTGATGTGAACATGAACCTGGGTCCAGCTAAAACCAACTGGATCAAAAAACCAACTTAATTGAAGACTCGGATGTCAAAAGAACAGTAATTCAACCCAAACTGTTAGACATGGCAGCTAATTCCTCATGAGCCAATAAACCCTCGCTATTCATAGTTTCGTATCTTCCAAGTTTCACCACTTTTTGATTCATGAATTTTGGAATAACCAATTAGTTACTGGACACTGCATCTGTCACAACACAATCCCCATTGAAATGCCTATAGGTAAGTTTCTCTCTTCGAACACTATTTTTTCTACTTGTAGCAATTCACAAATTTGATCACCAGCTCAGTTACATGATCAGTTCATATCTACTTCAATTTTGCATGCCCAGCATGTAGCTGACTGGTCGATGCTATGTATGTATGAAAGGGTAGTTTTGATCTTCTTGTCCAGCTTTTTCACCAATTTCCATTTTTCTCTTTGGTGGATTTGAAAGCTAACACCCCCCCCCAAAAAAAAACTGTTCACATGACAACTTCTGTATGGTATGGTTTATAAACATAAGCCAATGTTTTATCTGGTATCCAAGTAAAAGAAGGCAGCAAAACAGTCCAACATTGGATGAAAACTGGCTGGTCGGACTTCAGAGATATCCTTAGAGATGTTACAAAATAACCTTGACTTTATACAAATTGTATGCATATTAACTACAGAGCTAAGAACATGCTACTCTACTGTATGATTTCACTTACTAAAGTATATTATTTGGCCTTTTACATATGTAAATTAGACAAGAGTTCATTACACAAAACAATCATGGTACATAAAATCTTTCACATGTCACCTGCTATTTGGGGACAGGGATGGAGGCACGTGACACCCTTGTGCAGCAGGGCAACCTGACCAAGGAAACAGGCAGTTACCAATAGAGTTACTTCAGCAAGTGCAAAGGCAAGGCTTTTTTGGCCAAAAGTTAAAAAAAAAAAAAGTCGGGCCCGGCATGGTGGCCTAGCGGCTAAAGTCCTCGCCTTGAAAGCCCCGGGATCCCATATGGGCGCCGGTTCTAGTCCCGGCAGCTCCACTTCCCATCCAGCTCCCTGCTTGTGGCCTGGGAAAGCAGTTGAGGACGGCCCAATGCATTGGGACACTGCACCCGCGTGGGAGACCCGGAAGAGGTTCCAGGTTCCCGGCATCGGATCGGCGCGCATCGACCCGTTGCGGCTCACTTGGGGAGTGAATCATCGGACGGAAGATCTTCCTCTCTGTCTCTCCTCCTCTCTGTATATCTGTCTGTAATAAAATGAATAAATCTTTAAAAAAAATAAAAAAAGTCTCCCACTGAGAAATTAATTTCAAACAGTAAAAAAACATAAGGAGATGAGATGAGCCAACTGTAGGAATGACTCAACCCAAAGAACTGTCAGTAGTTTCAGGCATACCAAGAAATCAGTTATGGTAACCTGAAGTTTACCTCAGGCATTCCAAGCCTGTTGCATTGAAGTTTTCAAAATAAAAATGAAAACAAAACAAAAAAAAACACTCAAAGAGTTACAGCGAAAGAGGGAGAAAGAGTATCCTTTATCCTTCTGGTTCACTCCTCAAATGGCTGCGATGGCTGAGTTTGGGCCAAGCTGAAGCCAGGAGCCAGGAACTTCTTCTGGTCTCCCACATAGGTAGCCAGGAGCCAAGCACTCGGGCTATCCTCCACAACTTTTCCCAGGCTATCAGCCACGAGCTGGACTGGAAGTGGAGTGGCTGAGTCATGAACCAGCACCCATATGGGATACTGGTGTCAGAAGCAGCTTTACTTGCTACACACACAGCCAGCCCCATTTCTCTCTCTCTCTCTCTTTTTTTTTTTTATTTACTTTTTTGAATAGCAGAGAAATAGTAGAAAAGACAGAGAACTAGGGATTTTCCATCTGATGATTCACTCTGCAAATAGCCACCCCAACCAGGTTGGGCAAGGGCAAAGCCAGGAACCAGGAACTCCTTCTCGGTCTCCCTGTGGCTGACAGGGGTCCAAGTTCTAGGGTCTTAAGCTTCTGCTACAACAGCAGGGAGCTGGACTGGAAGTCGAGCAGCAGGGCCTTGAACCAATGATCAAAAAGGATGCCAGCATCACAAGTGGTGGCTGACTCACTGTGACACAACACTGGCTCTCAGGGCTTAGGTCTCCCAGAAAAGATGTCTGAGCTATAAATGAAAGTTAGGTCTGTGAAAAACTAAAATTGGGAAGTGGATGCAATCACCTCAGACACCCGTAACCATATTCTTTGCTTGCCTTTTTCCGTTGTCAAGGCAAATGGCACATCATTCAGTTTAGCTTCACAGTGTTCCTGCAGGGGGTTCTCCTAGCATTCTGGTGGGAATCCCTGCTTTCAGGCCTACACTCTGCAGTGCAGGCTTGCCTGGACACAAGTGCCTCTGAAAAGCCCGTGGAGAAGGGCAGGCAGCACTGGCCTTCAGCTGAGCACCACTGCTGCACAGGGGCTGACCTCCTGAAGTTTGTCCTGACAGGCCAGAGACCCGTGCTCTGATCTGCATTCAGCCAGCTGTGATGGCCCAGAAGCTGCAAGCTGCCAAGTCAGCTAATGAGACCTCCGCTCCCCGAGCCATAAGGACACAGCCAAAGCTCTGCTGGGGAGGCCAGGAGACCTTCTTCATGCAAGGACCCCCAGCTAAGGGGCGTATGTACAAACTGCAATAGCAGGATGACTTCCTAATCTCCAAGTAAACTGTAGTAGTAGTATGTTTTGATGCAAAACAATTTTCACAAGATGCTTGGGTCATTTCCCCCAGCCAGTGTCCTACCTCGTAGCATTCACAGTAGTTTTTAAGACATCCCGATCGCTTGCAATTACATCCTTTGCTATGACGTCGATCTGACTCTCCTTCTTTTCCTTTCCCTATCTTTGGCTTGAAGGCTTCTGGATTTCTGTCGAGGCATGCCTATCAAAACAGATCAAAGCACAACTGAGGCTGAATCACAGATTGTATCTCACTGCAAAGGGAATGAATATGCTTCCTTACAAAACAATTTCCATTCTTTAAAAAAAAAAAGTGAAATTGGAGATTACTGTTAAATAAAATAAAAAATAATCACCTTTATTGCTTTTTGCCTTTCATTTTCATGTTCCAAATTGTTATAACAATTAGTACAATTGCAGTTGTTGCAAAATTCACCATTTGCAAAACAATCACAATATCTGAAAAGCAAAAATCAGTATAAGATTAACACTCATTAAACAAAACTAGTAATTACCTGAAGACATACATATGAACACACGCACACATTTTATATACATGGTATGCATGTGGCAAAGCATTTACAAATATAAACAGGTCCACATAGTTACAGAGTTAACACATACTATCAATCATACTCAATCAGGCTAAAAATTTAAGTCACCAACTAGAATTGTGGCCTAGAAACCTAGCCTAAGTAATAATAATGTCAACACAGGAGCTATGTGATTGTATGTGTTCCCAAAGTTACTTCAAAATCCTGAAAAACATAAAAACACTAATAGGACCTGCTCTCCTGAGCTAACTCAGGGCTTACTGACCCCCCAGAAGAGCATCTGCTTTATCTTTGAGCTTAATGTTAACAAATTAATCACGTAAAGCCTTGCAAAATGGTTTAGAGGGTGGGCATTTACACTAGCCATTAAGACAGGGTTAGGATGCCTGTGTCTTAATCAGAGTGCCTGGGTTCAAAGCACAGCTCCAGCTCCTGGCTCCTGCTCTGTGCCAGTGTAGACCTCTGGAGGTAGTGCCAACGGTTCCTGTGATTGGGTCTGAACCACCTGCAGGGCAAGCGCTACACTAATTCCTTCGTTCTAGACTTCATGAACTGAAGATCAACATCCAAAATTACCTTAGCTGGGATCCCAAATACAAACGTCAGAAATAAACTCCAATTCCTATTCAGTACAGAAAGGCTGTCTGCCTCATGCTGCTGTGTCTCTACCTTGAAAGCTGGTTTTGTGGAAAAAAAAGGGTATTTTTACGCTGCCTTAAGTGCACCAACACTCAGTGGACGTTTACTCAGAGGACTTAGGCTTATGAAACTCGTGTGCTAAGAAGCTTTAGTTAGTTCTTGCTTATTTGTAAGAGTACTTCCAATTGTATCAATTGAATAAGCAGTTGCAGAAACACTTACAATTTCAAGCAAAGGGATTTTGTACAATTACAGGGTTTTCTGGGCCGACTCGCAGACTCCGATGGGATTATGCTAAGCAGGAGAGAACAAAGATCCACATGTTCATCAACGAAAACACCTAGTACAAATTATAAGTCTCTAAACTGTAAATTCTTCCTAGAATAAATCTACAACCAACACCATTCATCTTTAGCAAAAATCTGTCCCGTTATTATTTCATCATCACATAGTTCAAAGACAAGTTGTAACATGAAAACAGAGGGAAAGAGCTAAGATTCAGCATAGCCCTTTCAAAGGGGTAAGTTATCAACAGCTGCCAGAGACCACTCCACAGCCACTCCTCCTTCTGAGAGGAAAATGTTAAAGGCTCCTTAAAAGTCTCAGGATGCTATTACAAAAAGCAGTTAAAGTCAAGGGGCACACAGAGAAACTGGAGGTGGGGTATGGTTGATGCCACCTAACCGAGCAAGCACTGTATCTAACTTGGTGTTGCTAAGGCAGCAAGTAGCAGATCAACAAACAGCAACAATGACAAAAGAAAACAAACATCAAATAAGCAAAAAAAAACCCAGGATCTAACACACCACTTATAAATAGCTAGCATCTTCATTATAAACACATTCTCAGGATGAAAAACAACAGAGTGTGGCGAGGCTGGTGAAGCTGACACAGGGCATTTGCGAGTTCTGTGACTGTTGAATTCTGCAGTGAAGCTGGTTAACTTAGGTTTGTACCAAATACTCACCCATTGAACGGGATCCTTGCCTGGGTCTGGACACCAGATGTGCCGGTAAAGTTTGAGTTGCTTGCTATGGACACATAGGAAGACTGCTGGAGCTACAGGTGAAGAAAGGTGGCTTTAGACCATAGTTGTAGAAGTATGCCAGACACTCTCGGACACAATGACCAGCATTATTTATCAGCAGCCATAGAACACATTCCAAAGCACCTTTCAATATATATGTAGGTTTCTGTTTCTCTGTTTTTGTTTTTCTGAAAGATTTATTTACTTATTTGAAAGGCAGAGTTATAGACAGAGAGAAAGAAAGAGAGGTGGGGAGGGGAGAGCCACAGGGATATGTTCCATTTGCTGGCACACTTCCTAAATGGTTGCAATGGCGGGGCTTAGCAAGGCTGAAGCTGGGAGCTAGGAACTCTTTCCAGGTTGCATGGGCCCAAGTCCTTGGGCCATCTTCTGTTGCTTTCCCAGGCACATTAGCAGGGAGCTAGATCAGAAATGGAGCACCTGGGATATAACCTACACCCATAAGGGATGACGTGTCATAGACAGCAGTTTAATCTTCTATACCATAATGGTGGTGCCGCCTCTCTTATAATTTGGGCTAACCAATTAGAACATGGTATTAATTTGCTTGCATACATAAAGCTTCTACCTGTTTCATGGAACCAGCACTCTCCCCTCCTCCTAACGTTAGTCTTTAGCTTGCTTCCTAAGATAACCAGATGACAGGGTTGGATTACTGAAGGCATGTCACTGACAAATGCATCTCACATTTTTGTTTTCCAAGTACAAGTCAGTGGCATCATATTTATGTCTGAGGGAAGACTTTATTATAATCAGGCTTTCTTAAAAATTCATTTGGATTCTGCTGAGTTTAACTTCAATGTGATTTTTTTTTCCTCCCATCTTTAAATGTTGCCCTCATCAAGCTACTCTCAGCTCCCAACTGACTTACTCCTATATCTGGCTCGACTCGTATATTTCCAAGTGCTGAAGAGACACAGAAATAAGCCCAGAAGTTTTGGCTGACATTTTCAGATTCTGGAAACAGCCATTTTAACTTGGAGCTAAGTTTCAGAATGTGACAGTGTTAGCCATCTTAGATTCAGTTCCCATTCTTGACCTGCGGTGACTTCCCTTCTCCCGCATACCTGAGTAACATACTGAGCTGGAAGCACTGCGTAACCCACATTTCCTGTTCCCGGAGCAGGTGCCAGGACAGTGCCTGGTGGCAGGTTGGTGAGGTTGGGCTGGATCTGTGGCAGTGGAGTGGCAGGCATGATCAACCGCTGCTGGGGCTGGCTAGTAGTCACAATTTGTGAACTTGGGTTGATTGGCTTGGGAACAACCTAAAAAGAAGGGAAATACATCCATGATCACCAAATAACTTCACAGCTGATTATGCAGTGTAAATCTCTTGGCTCTAAGTTAGAGCTTTCAATGTGAAGGGTAAGTTGTAGGCGTAGAAGACTGAGAAGAGAAGCTGTGTGATACTCACTTGCTTGACAGTCTGAGCTGGAACAATTGGAACAGACATCCGTACCGGGGTTGTATTAACGACCACTGGCTTTGCTTTTTTAGGAAAAAGAAAAATATGGACAATTTGTTTAGAGAAGTATTTTTAAGTAGTTATGATGTTGTTCTCCCAGTTTATCTGCATGAAACAGCTTAAAGAATTCCACTTATTTCCTGTTTTGGGCAATCTTTAATCAGGATACTTGTAGTTCCACACTAATCATCCCATCTTACCAGCGAACCCATGGTTACGGCTGCTACAGTCTAGCCACTCTAGGAAGGTTTATTTTAGACTCGAGACACTCTATTGAAAATATTCATTATGTAGTCAGATGATTTAAACACTCAGTATTAAATCCAGTGAAGTGAAATATTACACAAATGAAAGAATTGCTGCTCATGAGCCCAAGTAACAATACTGCTCTATACTAAAATTTCAAACTGTTAAACTTCTATTCAAAGCAGGAAAAATGACACGCACATAAATCAGTATTAACACAATACACAGCAAAGGTCAGCATAGCATAAAAGGTAGGCATATGAGCTTTTAGTGCCAGCATGGTGATACATCAATTTAAGTCACTGCTTGTGACGCAGGCACCCTACAATGCAGTTCAAGCCCTGGTTGTTCCATTTCCAGTCCAGCTCCCTGATATTGTACCTGCAAAGGCAGCACAAGATGGAACTTCCGGCTTTAGCTGGCCCAGGCTTGGCCACTGTGGCCATTTCAGGAGTGAACAGGAGAATGGAAGATTTCTGTCATTCTACCTTTCAAACAAATAAAATAACTCTTCATATACATATATATTTGTGTGTGTATACACACACACACACACACACACACATATATATTAAAACTTACAAAGTTCTAAACCCAGCTCTGCGATTTTCTCAATACATTAACTCTCATTGTCCAAATCTTTTGCAATATGGTAGCATCTACGCTGGTTCATGAAAACTGATTAGTGTCTAACACACAGCAAGTGCTCCATACTAGTTGCTTTTATTGTTACTGTTATTATCATAAGCATCACGACTTGACACATGGCACTGTAACCATTGCTGTGCAGAAGCAGAAACACAAGACACATGCTCTCAAGATTATACTCTAGTGCAATGGATCTGGCAAGGACTCAAAAAAGACCAGCAGGACTAAAGAAGTAGGAGTGCACAGGAAAAAGAACCTTCATTGCATTGTGCAAGGCTGCGACTCCACAGAGTGCACAGAGGACGGGACACTGACATGGGCCCTGATTAACAGGCAGACCACCAAGAGGGCCTGCAGGCTGGAGAAGGGCCTACATGGCAGAGGCACCAGGAACGCAGGCCCAGTCCTGGGAAGCAGCAAAGCAACCCACACAACACTGGTGAAGAGATCAGTCTGGCTGGATGTTGGGGTTACAGCCAACAGCCAGGGGCAAGAGATGGACTGCAAGCATTTTGCTGAGGGCCCTGCATGTTAGCATGAGGTCTGCACGTTTATATAGGAAGAAAAAAGTAAGCTGCAGCTAAGTGACCGGTGCAATGAGAGCTATCTGAATGAAAAACTCCAGGATGAGCAGGCCTGAAGGGAGGATGAATTCTGACAGAGAGAAATGCTGGGATGACATTGAGCCAAGAGGTCGGTACTATGCATTTGAACCAAAACAAGTACACATGTTAAAACTATATGCTAGGGCCCGGCGCAGTGGCCTAGTGGCTAAAGTTCTCACCTTGAATGCGCTGAGGTCACATATGGGCTTAGGTTCTAATCCTGGCAGCCCCACTTCTCATCCAGCTCCCTGCTTGTGGCCTGGGAAAGCAGTCGAGGACGGCCCTACGTCTTGGTACCCTGCACCCATGTGGGAGACCTGGAGGAAGTTCCTGGCTCCCGGCTTTGGATTGGCACAGCACTGGCCGTTGCGGTCACTTGGGGAGTGTATCATTCGATGAAGATCTTCCTCTCTGTCTCCCCTCCTCTCTGTATATCTGCCTTTATAATAAAAATAAATAAATCTTCAAAAAAAACCCACCTATATGCTAGCTTCCCTTCAGATAGTATAAATCTTTTGCCCTTTTATTTATTTCTTTTTAACAAACTGCTTGCTGAATCTGGTCTGAGAACACCTCAGACAAAGTTTCTTTGGAGATCTCCCCAATTGAAATGCTGGACTCAGAACCCCAACCAAGAAAAGACAGAAGACAGAACAGGACAATCAACCACCTCAGCTGTATGTTGGCAGCGAAATACTGGGCAAACGGAGACTCTAAGATGGACTATGTCAATCAGTGGATTCTTCAACGACCTCATCGTGCTTGGAGTGGCAAGACTGGCAGCGATTCATAACTGGTGAACTATCAAAACCACTAGAGCAAGATCCTCGGAGCATGCCCTACATCATACCTGGGGTGGGTGGGAAACTGGGTGGGCCTTCTCCCTTAATAGCCCCCTTTAAACATGAAGGAAACAATACGGAAATAATAGTCTTACCCACTTTCCTATAGCCCTTGAACCTTTTTACCCTAACTATGTAAAGATTGTAAAAAAAAAAAAAAAAAAAAAAACAAACCAAAAAAACCTCCCTGCAAGAAAATGGATCTCCTAGAAAATACACATTGTTCATGCTCAAAAAAAAAAACCTGCTTGTTGCATTTCTGGTCTGAAGGAGGGACTTAAAAGAGTACAAACAATATCTCTCTTCAGATTTCATTTATGCCATAGTAAGGCCTGGAGGCTAATCTGAGAGATGAGGCTGAGATAATGGGATCTAAATTGCTCTGAACAGTAAATGAAAAAGAATAGACTTTCTTGGACAGAATGGCTATTGAGGCATGAACAGACTGTTTATTTTGGGGAGGGCTGGAAGGTTGATGGCTAAAGGTAACACTGTAAGTCCTGGAAGGAGAACATCGGAGAGAGGGTGCTTTGATCTGAGAGGCAGCAGGCTGCACAGCAAGGTGACAGGCCAGCAAGAAGAACTGGGGAGGGCAGGAGCATTCCAGAGAGTGGGGGGTGCACAGCTCTGTGACGATGCTAAAAGGCAGGACACTGTGCTGCAAGGGTGAATGTCCTGGCAATAGATGGACTATTTCTCAACAAGGTCGCTGCTCAAGAAGAGTATATGGTTATGAAGTATAGGAGCAGTGTTACCTGACATGAATTGGAAGTTGTTCCTGTCCAGCTTTGATTCTCCTCACTTGCAGCCAAGCATCAGGAAAGGTCTAATAATCACTGCAGAAGGGACTCCACAACAGTAGTGGGACACAGAAAGTGAGCTGGAATTCATGCTGGGGATGCAGGGCAGTGGCCTCCTCCTGCACCTGCTTCCTGGAGAGGCTTCCTAAGTCAGTGAGCCACAGGCAGAGGGATACACCAGGCACCTGGCCAAAGGAGTCTGACCAGCCCTTGGTCACAGCAGACAGGGGGACCGTTCCTGCTCCTACCCTGCCCGCGTGTTTCTCACACACAACACATATATCACACCTAGAAAACCTGGAAACCCAAGTGTACACAGGTTTGGTCTCTGTACATAAGGGAATGCAAATGATGCAAAACCAAGTGGTCAGCAAAGAGAACACCCTAAACACTCAGGGAAAGGGCAGGACATAACCGAGACCCCCGCCCGTGCACATGTTAGCAATCATCACTGCAGGTTACATAGCAGTTGGCACACTCTTCAACATTTTTATTATCTAAAAGGGACTCTGAACCATCCTCTGGAACATCCTGCTTCCAAACTTCAGGAACCATCACCACAAGAGATGGAGGCTTCTTAGTGTCTTTAAGCTGAATTCCTCCTACTCCCAGTTGGACTCTGCCAAGCCCTGATCTGCCCTTTGCCATGGAGCAGGCAAAAAGCAGGCTGTGACCTTTGAACTTTGGCTTCTGTTTCTATACTGCTTTCGAAGGAAGCCCGGTTCCTTTTGGCATGTCATAAAACTCCTCTTGGGAAATCAGGCTATTGGAAAGACAGTAATACATTTACTGTCACATTTACATTTACTGTTATCTCCCTCTCTATATATCCACTCACCCATCCATGCAATTTTCCTTTTATCCACTTAAATTTTTCTTTTTGCCTTTCTTTTCTTGTCCCAAAAAAGATCTGTATACGTATACAATATGTTACTTCCGTTAGTATTAACTTAAACTCTCATTTTCTCTCAGCAGGTGAACTAGCCATCAACAATGGGTAGCTTCAAATCTCTGAACTTTTAACAAAACTGGAAAAATAACCATGATCCTTAATGCTTCTATTTATTTCCTACAAAATAAACACATGGGGCACGGCGGCATGGCCTAGCGGCTAAAGTTCTCTCCTTGAATGCCCTGGGATCCCATATGGGTGCCAGTTCTAATCCCGGCAGCTCCACTTCCCATCCAGCTCCCTGCTTGTGGCCTGGGAAAGCAGTGGAGGACGGCCCAGAGCACTGGGACCCTGCACCCACGTGGGAGACCCAGAAGAGGTTCCTGGTTCCCGGCTTCAGATCGGCGCGTACCGGCCCGCTGCAGCTCACTTGGGGAGTGCATCATCGGATGCAAGATCTCCTCTCTGTCTCTCCTCCTCTCTGTATATCCGGCTTTCCAATAATAATAAAATCTTTAAAAAAAAAAATAAACAAACACATGTCATTCACTCGACACTGATTTTGGAAACTGTTCGACAGAAAGCAGTCTTTCAAGAAAAAACTTATGTCCTCACCTATATACTATTGTGATCCTTTTACATAATCCAGTTTTCTTAAAAAACAGACAAAGATGGACAAGAGTTACATAAGTGTTTTTGTGTATCAGGTGTAAAAATGGTTAACCTTAAACAAGAAAACAAAAGGACACAAAACGGGGATGACATTTAGAAAAAACACAACTGAGAAAAGACTAGCACAGTTTATAATTACTTCTTGTTAGTAATCACAGATTCAACATCAGAAAAAGATGAATGATATTCTTATGTATTCATACCTTGTCTATTTGTCATGTCAACTGATCCAAACCTTCTTGAGGTCGCACAGTTTAAAAAAAACCAAAATAACTTGGTACCATTTAAAACTATTTCACTGGCAAAGGTGGTACTTTTTTTCTTTTACAAGATTCACTTATTTGAAAGCAGAGTGGCAGAGAGCGAGAGGGAGGGAGAGGTATTTCACAGCTCACTTCCCCAGTGGTCATAACATTGGTGGCAGACTGGAGACTTGAACCATTCTCTGCTGCTTCCCAGGTGCATTCAGAAGGGAGCTAGATCAGAAATGGAACGACAAGGATACAAACTGGCACTTGGATATGGGAATGCTGGGGTTTTAAGCTGCAGCTTAACCCATTGTACAATATCGTCTGCCCTCCAAATAATAAATTTGAAAATCAGCACTAACACAGCCAATCACAAATTAACAAGCAGTTGTATCTGGTAATACAACACAGAGACATGGTATGCTAACTTGTGGCAGAATGAAATATTAAGCTACAACTGTAACTTCCCATTGCCCTCTATAACCACAGCTAGCTCCAACTGTCAGCTGAAATGCCAAACTCCACCAGAATTTTTAGCAAGGCCCGCTGTCCTATAAAGCTGTTAAAGGCATTGACAAAACTCCAATCGGTTTCTGACCTTGCTGGAGAGGCTGCGTATTTGTGCTGGGGTTCTGGCTGGCAGGTGGGGTGGCGCTATTGGCTGTTGTGGCAGTGACAAGTCGCACATAATGAAACTTGCTTCCAGGCACTTGGATCTGCTGGACATTGGGAGCGGTGGCCAGAGGAATGATGGTCTTAAACTGAGATGTGCTCACTCCTCCAACAGTGATGGTCTGGACGGCTGATTTTACTGCCTATAGACAATACAACAAAACACAACCCAGCTTTTGTTAATCTGGACTTTGACTTTCCCCAGCTTTTAACTTACAGCACTTCCCCAAGCAATAAAATGTGCTCCTGTATTTCATCAAAGGCTGTTGAAAGGAAATTCTGTTCAAAGAGAAAGGCAGAGAATAGTAACAAATAAAGGCATGAAACCAAAATTAATGAGCTCGGCTGGGCTGAAACATCCAACAACAAGAACCAGAATGGGGTGAAAGCAAGCCAGGAAAAGCCACTGTTCCTGCTAGGACAGGAGGTGAACTGAGTAGGGTTGGCTCAAGGACCCCCTGGTATGCGCAAAATCTGGCATTGGGAGGGGTTCTGATGGAGGAGCCTGGGCAACTCCTCTGGCAGGACACAGTCCCTGCAGGTAAGCGCAAGAAGCATGATAGGAAACAGCCCAGAATAGGCCATGGAAAGTTTCCCACTGGCATACATTTGGCATGGGTCAGGGGCAGACCAGGCTGAATCAGTTCATGTCATCCACTGGCAAATCTGAACACCAGAAGAGAGTATGGGTTGAGCCGGGACTGGTCGCGACAAAACCAGTACACATTATGGAATGCCACGGTGAGGTTGCCTGTACTGGATTTGACTGCAGCACCCAACCAGCACACGTGAGATCCAGGAAGGGAGGGGCAGAGCCGGTGGGGGGGATTAAGGGGCTGGTCCCCTCGACAGACAGCTACTCCCACTGGAGAGCTTGGGCTGGGATGGGGACAGACCAGACTAAGCAAGGCTACAATACCTGTGCGCTGCATGTGGACTAGATCAGGGAATAGCCAGGCTAGGCGGATTATTCCTGCTGGTGCAAGCATAAATTAGAGTGGGTGAGGGATGTTTGGGCTTAGCCACAGCATCAACTGGCACTGGGGACTAATTCTGTCAAGTCAAACCACAGAACCACCTAAAGAGTGCATAAACCGGGACTGAGAGAGACCTGGGAGGGAAATAGTGAGTTCCCCCCTCTTGGGTCACTACTCCCGTGGGAGGGCATGAAAACTAAGACGGGGGCTGGGGTGGCTAGACAGAGAGGCACTCAACAACATCCGTGAGGGCTGGATGGTTGAGTTGGTTAGATGGAACTAAGCTTTAATACCCATTGACAAGTACAAGAGCCAAATGGGATCGGGGACAGACTGGTCTACTGCTACACATACTGGCAAACCAGGGTAGGGGGCGGGCCTGGTGTGGGTTATCGTGGGTCGCCCCAACTAGGCTGCAGCTCCCACTGGTTAGTGTGAGGGCCGAGTACGTGCTGGGCACAACCAGGCTGGACTGCAACACCCATTGGTTCCAGTGCAACTCGGGACTGAAAACAGAACCAACCCAGCAATTGAAACCACCAGCTGATCGTGGTGACAGACTGTGCCAGGCCCTGTGCTCGCTAGAACATACAAGAATCTGGTCTGGGAATACCTCAAAGTTTCTTTGGAGATCTCCCCAATCGAACTGCTGGACTCAGAACTCTAACCAAGAAAAGACAGAAGACAGAACAGGTCAATCATTCATCTCAGTTGTATGTTGTTGGCAGCGAAATATCAGGCGAACGGAGACTTTATGATGGACCATATCAATCAGTGGACGACCTCATCGAGTGAAACTGGCAGCGATTCATAACTGGAGAACTATTAAAACCACTTGAGCAAATATCTCAGAGCATGCTCCACATCCGGGACTTGGGGTGGGCGGGAAACCGGGTGTGGCTTCTCCCTCAATATTCCCCTTTACCTCGGATACATGATGGAAACAATATGGACATAATTGTATTACCCACTTCCCTATACTCCCTGAACCTTTTTTTTTAACCGTAATTAACTATGCAAAGATTGTCAACAACAATACAATAAAATAAATTAAAAAAAAACAAAATTAATGAGCTCTACTTTCCATCTCTAGCAAACTTCTTTGACAGTCCAGGTCAGATGACTTGCTATAAAGAAATTATTATTTAATTTGCAAGAAACAGCTGTGTTAATATCAGGGAGAACTAGTAAGACATTTTAAAATTATAGAGTTCGAGAATTAAGTCCCATACTCAACAGAAAGAAGACAAAGATATTTGGCTTTATTTCTACCCACCAAGTTAATTACAGCATCTTTATATTCCCATGCTCTCCAAGTGAAACTTCAAAGAAAAGCTTATCGTACACCCTAATTAAGTCTAGTCAAGGCTTATAATACCTCGGAGGTACAAAGTGTTAATTATCACATGGGCAGGAAGCCCTATTTGGTCCAAAGTTAGCCCAGTTTTAGTTGTGTAAGGAAAACTAAACAGTTCTGGATGAATGAGATCTGAGGCAATATAATCATTTCCATTAATTTTAATCCTTTCCTTCGGTCTGAGAGAAAACAATGGGACTTCCCAGAAAGCTAAATACAACATCAGGCAAAGCAAAACAAGAGTCTCTTGACGTCCTTTGTGGATGTTTGCCGACTGTGCTGCACTATGTCACCCAAATGGAAGGGCCACAAGATACTCTCAGGCTGCACAGCATTATTTATGCACCGGGACAGCTGCACTCGTACACACACTGACAACTGCAGCTACACCTGTATGAAGAATTACATCCCCACCTCGTCTACAAAAAGCCTTCCTACTAAAAGACAGTGACATATGATGGAGGAAATATGTATTCACCATGTAGGAAATAATGTATGAAAGATAAAATCTGATACTTCTTTAATTTCATAAATGCCCAGGAGAAAACTAAAAGTGCTATTTTGTTCAGATCCTGTCTATAGTTAAAGATGATTACTTCAACACAAAATCACTTTCATACTAGGTTGGGGAACCCCCTAAAAAATTCAAAATAAAGGCGACATTGGGCTTAACAGCCACTGAATTAAATGGAAACAGAAAGAGTAAGAGATAAAATGTATAACTATCCAAGCTAGTGAAGAAGCAATTAACCTAGGGGACAAATATGTACAATGGAACAAAAGTTGGTCTCTTTCCTCAAAAGCGAAAAAAAAAATGTAAGCCTAAAGAATTAAAATGCTTCAAATGTAATAGACACATTGACTTGGTATTTAACATGCTTAGCCACAGCATCAGCTGGCAGAAGGGGGCATTGGGGGCTAAATCTGTCAAGCTAAACCACAGAACCACCTGGAGAGTGCATAATCCGGGAGTAGGAGTGACCTGGGAAGGAAATAGTGGGCTCCTCCCTCTTGGATTACCACTCCCACTGGAGGGCAAGATAACTAGGAAGGGTGCAGGGGTGGCCAGGAAGAAAGGCACCCGCCAGTGTGTGTGTGGGCTGGATAGTGGAGCTGGTTAGATGGACCTAGGCTTCAATACCCATTGACATGTTTGAGAGCCGAATGGGATGAGAGACAGACTGGACTAGACTACTGCACATACTGGCAAATTAGGGTAGGGGGCGGGCCTGGTGGTGGTTATTGTGGGTTGCTCCGACTAGGCTGCAGCTCCCACTGGTTATGTGGGGGTCGAGTGTGTGCTAGGCAGAACCAGGATGGACTGCAACACCCACTGGTTCAAGTGGAAGACAAGGTTGGAAACAGAACCAACCCAGCAGTTGCAACCACCAGCTGATTGGGGCGATAGACTGTAACGGTCCCTGTACTTGCTAGTACACACAAGAATCTGGTCTGGGAACAACTCAGACAGTTTCTTTGGGAATCTCCCCAGTCGAACTGCTGGACTCAGAACCATAACCATGAAAAGACAGAGGACAGAATAAGTCAAGCAACCACCTCAGCTATACGTCGGCAGTGAAAAACTGGGCAAACGGAGACTCTAAGATGGACTATGTCAATCAGTGGATTCTTCAAAGACCTCAACATGCTTGGAGTGGTGAGACTGGCAGCAACTCATAACTGGTGAACTATCAAAACCACTAGAACAAGACCCTCGGAGCATGTCCCACATCCGGGACCTGGGGTGGATGGGAGACTGGGTGGGGCTTCTCCCTTAAAATCCCTCTTTACCTCAGATATATGATGGAAACAATATGGAAATAATACTCTTACCCATTTTCCTGTAGCCCTTCAACCTTTTTTTAAAAAAGATTTATTTATTTTTATTACAAAGTCAGATATACAGAGAGGAAGCTCTTCCATCTAGTGATTCACTCCCCAAGTGACCACAACGGCTGGTGCTGTGCCAATCCAAAGCCAGGAACCTAGAACCTCTTCCAGGTCTCCCACGCAGGTGCAGGGTCCCAAAGCTTTGGGCCGTCCTCAACTGCTTTCCCAAGCCACAAGCAGGGAGCTGGATGGGAAGTGGAGCAGCCAGGATTAGAACCGGCGCCCAAATGGGATCCCGGGGCGTTCAAGGCGAGGACTTTAGCCACTAGGTCATGCTGCAGCCCAGCCCTTGAACCTTTTTACCCAAATTAACTATGTAAAGATTGTCAAAATTTAATTAAAAAAAAATGGAAAACGTTAAAAAAAAAAAAACTAGTGGGCCTGGTGTGATGGCCTAGCACCTAAGTACCTAAGCACCTAAGGTCTTCGCCTTGGGTGCTCCGGGTCAAATGACTATAGGAGCAAAATTAGATGAAAGCTGGCATTTCAGATCAATGATCAACAGTTTAATTAATAATGTGAACTACCTACTCGGTCTTTTGCAGAAAGCCCATTCCTATGCCACACTCATTATTAAAAATTTCCATGGACCAAACATCTAACCTAAAAAAGCAAAACCAAAACTGGCAGAAATGCAGAGAACTGAACAAGACAACCCAGAAAAAAACCTTCACATTTGTGTTCATATTATTTTTCAAAGCATGCCAAACTCATTGAAGAGGGAAAATTGTTCTTTTTTAAACAAATAGTGCCAAGCTAAGTTGATAGCCATAGGCAAAAGAATGGAGTGTGACCCTTATCTAACACTATGTCACACAAAACAAAGTAACACCAAGATGACCTTAAAAGGGATCCATGAACCATACGTAGAAGCCAAAATTAGAAAATTCTTAGAAGAAAACATAGGACAAACACTTCCTAAACTCAGCAATGATTCTGTCTTTTTTCTTAAAAATTTTCCTTCTTCCTTTTTTTTTTTTTTGTAAAGATTTATTCATTTTTATTACAGCCAGATATACACAGAGGAGGAGAGACAGAGAGGAAGATCCTCCGTCCGATGATTCACTCCCCAAGTGAGCCACAACGGGCCGATGCGCGCCAATCCGATGCCGGGAACCTGGAACCTCTTCCAGGTCTCCCATGCGGGTGCAGGGTCCCAATGCATTGGGCCGTCCTCAACTGCTTTCCCAGGCCACAAGCAGGGAGCTGGATGGGAAGTGGAGCTGCCGGGACTAGAACTGGTGCCCATATGGGATCCCGGGGCTTTCAGAGCGAGGACTTTAGCCGCTAGGCCACGCCGCCGGGCCCCTTCTTTTTTTTTTTTTTTTAAAGACTTATTTTTTATTGGAAAGGCAGACTAACAAAGAGAAGGAAAGACAAAATATCTTTCATCTGCTGGTTCACTCCCCAGAAACCCACAATGGTGGGAGATGAACTGGTCTGAAGCCAGAAGCCAGGAGCTTCTTCGGGTCTCCCATGAGGGTGCAAGGTTGCAAGGACTTGGGCTATCTGCTGATTTCCCAGGCCATAGCAGGGAACTGGACTGGAAGTGGAGCAGCTGGGATACAGACCGGCATCCACATGGGATGATGACACTTGGAGGTGGAGGATTACCTAGCTGAGCCAATGCACCGGCCCCAAGATTTATTTCTTTGAAAAGGTTCCAGAGAGAAAAGAGGATAGAGACTGGTATCCACTGGTTCAGTCCCAGGTACATTTCTCAGGGAGCTGGGTCAGAAGTGGAACAGCCAGGACTCAAACTGGTATTCCACAAATTTGCTGTGCCACAATGCCAGCCCCAGCAATGATTTCCTTCCTGTGACAAAAAAAAAGTGCAGATAGTAACAACAAAGCAAACTGAAAACCATAGAAATTTTAAAACTTTGAACATCAAAAATCACAACAAAAATTTAGCAGGGTTAGGAAGAAAGTCCTACACAGTGGTTAGGTGGCTTCCTGGGATGCCTGCATCCTGCACTGAGGTGTCTGGTTGGAGATCTGGCACTTCTATTTCTGACCCAGCTTCTGCTAATGCACAGCCCGGGCAGACAGATGATGGCTCAGATGGTTGGACCTTGGCCACTCACTTGGGAGGCCCCGATTAAATTCCAGGTTCCTGGCTCCAGCTTACCCAGGTCTAGCTGTTGCATGAATTTGGAAAGTATATCAGCAGATGAAAGTACTTGCTATCCTGCACTCTAAACAAAATAGATAAATCTTTTTTAAAAGTGGGAACAGTTTTTTTAACAAAAATTGTTAAAAAAATCTTAATTTCTTAAGTATACTTATCATTAAAAAGCATTCATTTTCTCAGTTATGAAAGCTAGAACAAAAATGACACAGATTTGCAAACTTATCAAGACAGAATACAGAATTAGATCGTAATTCAAACAGTCTAAAAAGATAAGGAAATGTGAACACTAACTAGGTATCAAGTAATATTAAAGGAACATGGGCTTTTCCTTTTTTTTTTTTTTTAAAGATTTATTTATTTATTTGAAAGGTAGAGTTATACAGAAGCCTGCTGGCTCACTCCCTAAATGGTCTTAACAGCCAGGGTTTTAACTCCCAGAGTGAAGCTGGGAGGCAGAAGCCTCATCCGAGTCTTGCAGATGAGTGCAGAGGTTCAAGCACTTGGCTGTCCTCTGCTGCTTTTCCAGGCTATTAGCAGGGAGCTGATGGGAAGCGGAGTAACCTGTACCCAAACTAGCACCCATATCAGATGCTGGCATCACAGATAGCAGATTCACTAGCTATGCCACAACACAGGCTCCGTAAGTTTTTTAAGCATTCATGCATTTTATACAATAATAATAAATCTGTACATGACAATACACAATTAACTTAAAAAGCAGAGGTATTAAACCCATGTAATACATAAAAGCATAAAAAGTTTGTATGAATCAAAAAAATTTTCTCATTCATTTATTATTTCTGTTTTTTAGTCTAATGGATTTGAAAACCCATACACAAAATAAAAATGCAGGTCCTGATAGCTTAGTAGTTAAATCCTTCCCTTGCAATCGCCTGGATCCTGTATGGGCACCAGATTATGTCCTGGCTGCTTCACTTCCCTTCCAGCTCCCTGCTTGTGGCCCTGGGAAAGCAGTCCAGCACGGTCCAAAGCCTTGGGACCCTGCACCCACGTGGAAGACCTGAAAGAAGCTCCTGGCTCCTGGATTCAGATCAGTACATCTCCCATGATTAAGGCCATTTAGCGAGTGACCCAGCAGACAAATCTTTTTCTCTGTCTTTCCTTCTCCCTGTACATCTGCCTTTCCAAATAACAAAACAAAACAAAAAATCTAAATAAATAAATAAATAAATAAATAAATAAATAAATAAATAAAATGTGGGTAACAGCTGCAACTACTTGGGGAGTGAACCACCAGATGGAAGATCTTTTTCCGTCCCTTCCCAATAAAAAAAATAAATCTAAATAAATAAAATAAAAATGCAGAGCAACCACCTACATCTAAATCTTATAACAATCTATCAGTTTATTAGGAAAAGATTCCTCTGACTTCAAATTGTATTCATCACAATTCAATCATGTAAGAACTTCATAATAAAAAGCTAAGCAGGGGCTAGAACTGTGGCATAGTAGACCACGCCTTGGCCTGTGGTACCTGTATCCCATATGAGTGCTAGTTCAAGTCCCGGTTGCTCCACGTCTGATGCAGCTCCCTGCTTGTGGCCTGGGGAAAGTAGCGTAAGAATGCCCAAGTGCTTGGGTCCCTGTCATCGCATGGGAGACCTGGAACAGCTCCTGGTGCCCAGCTTCAGTCGGCCCAGGTTAGGTTGTGGTGGCCATTTGGAGAGTGAATTGATGGGCAGATGATCTTTCTGTCTCTCCTTCTCTCTTTGTAAGTCTGGCTTTCAACTAAAAATCAATAAATGTGTAAACAATTATAAAATAAAAAATAAAAATATAAAAGGAATCTGGTCCTGACCCACTTCCTTAGATTTGTTGTTCTAAGATTCAACTCTGCAATGCTATCTATTACTGACCCCAATCCCTTTGTGCCTCTGGATAACTGCAAAACACACTCGGACTCAGCCTTGCACTTCTAGTCTGTACCTGTCTTGAACGCACCTGCCAGGCATGGCCAAGTATTTATCAAGTGTCACTATTTCTACTGTTACTGCTTCCTAAATCAGCCATACTTCCACAGTCTCTTTTCAACGGCCAAAGAAGCCCACCTCTGCTTTGCTTTGAAGGTTATCTGTGTCTGGCCTTAGGTTTATTTTATCCTCGCCGTCTTTCCCCAGCAAGACTGACTGTAGCCACAGTGGCTGCTGGCCTCGCCCATGTGTGCACTGTGGCCATGACTTCCAGGTCACTCTGTGCGACACGCACTATGGCTCACTCCTCAGGGACACCTCTAATCATCCTAACTGTGGCTAACTCCCCTATCTCCTGTTTTTCAGTTAATGCTCAGTTGACTCATTTCTGTCATCCACAGACTTTAGGTTCCAGGTCTAGTTTTTACTATTTCCTCCCAAGAAGCGCAAGCCCTAATACACAGCAGCTGTTCAGTAAATACTCGCTGAATGCCGACTAAAGGAGTATGTGAACTTGGCTCATGGTCTTAGCTGTACACTGCTATCCTCTGTGCATTTCTGTCACCTAGTCTACACCCCACAACTTCATACACACTGCACTACTCATTGTTGTACTCCGCAGTCAATTTGCCCAATCACCGTCTGCCCCTCTGCATTCTGTACAGCCTCTAGAGCTCCACGCCTCAAGTAATACTGGAGAGCCACTGATAACTGCAGAATGGAAGAAGGTCTCTTTACCACAGAAAATTTTCATTATTGTTCAGGCTCTCACTCTGTGCCTAACCGATGCCAGTTATCTGAGATGATATTATATTTTTATGCATCATGCGGCATGACTATGGTGCCAATTAAAATTCATATTCTCTTCGGCTTCCTAGCATACAGCCATTATATTTATATTGTATGATACTCATTAAACTATATTATTATATTTATTTGGCCCGGCAGCGTGGCCTAGGGGCTAAAGTCCTCGCCTTGAATGCCCCGGGATCCCATATGGGCGCCGGTTCTAATCCCGGCAGCTCCACTTCCCATCCAGCTCCCTGCTTGTGGCCTGGGAAAGCAGTCGAGGACGGCCCAAAGCTTTGGGACCCTGCACCCATGTGGGAGACCCGGAGGAGGTTTCTGGTTCCTGGTTCCCGGCTTCGGATCGGCGCGCACCGACAGTTGTGGCTCACTTGGGGAGTGAATCATCGGACGGAAGATCTTCCTCTCTGTCTCTCCTCCTCTCTGTATATCTGACTTTATAATAAAATGAATAAACCTTTAAAAATAAACAAATAAATTATATTATCATATTTATTTATATTTCCTAGCATTTGCACTAATGTCACGCCCTGCAAAGGAGCTCTAGCTAGTGACGTCAGCGCTCTTTAAATCATCCACATCTGGTCCGTAACAGCCTCCCACACGAGCCTTTCCTATGTGTTTCCCACTCCCAGCTCACTGCCATGGAGAGCACCACAGGGAAACTGAAATCGTTCAGACAATTGCATTCCTAATTTCTTGAAAATATCAGCATTGTAAGATACAATGACTCCATCACTTTAAAGTATATTCAATGGAATCAAATCAACATAGTCATCTGATGGTCATCATCACACACTGCATTTCTTCTTTTTTTTTTTTTAAGATTTACTTATTTTCATTGGAAAGGCAGATATACAGAGGAGATACAGAGAAAGACCTTCCATCTGCTGATTCACTCCCCAAGTGGCCACAATGGCCAAAGCTGAGCCCATCTGAATCCAGGAGCCTGGAGCTTCTTCTGAATCTCCCATGTGGGTACAGGGTCCCCAAGCTTTGGGCCATCTTCTAAAGTCGGGCCATCCTCCAAAGTCGGGACATGAACCAGTGCCCATATTGGATCCCTCTACATGCAAGGCGAGGATTTCACCACTAGGCTATAATGCCTGGCCTCACTTACTGTGTTTCTAAGATTTACTTGAAATGAAGAGCAATAAGGTGGGGCAGGAGATGGAGAGAGATAGAGATTTTCCATTTGCTAGCTCACTCCCCAAACGGCTGCAATGGCCAGGGCTGGACCAGGTCAAAGATAACAGCCAGACATCCCGTTGTGGTCTCCCTCACAGATAGCAGAGGCCCAAATATTTGAGTCATGTGCCACCACCTTGCCAGATGCAATAGCAGGGAGCTGGATCAGAAGTAGAGCAGTTGGGATTCAAAACAGCATTTCAATATAGGAAGGCTGGCATCATAACGCCAGCACCTGTTGCATTTTTTTTTTATTAAAAGATATATTCCATTTTTATTACAAAGTCAGATATACTGAGAGGAGGAGAGACAGAGAGGAAGTGGAGCTGCCAGGATTAGAACCAGCGGCCATATGGGATCCCGGGGCGTTCAAGGCGAGGACTTTAGCCGCTAGGCTACGCCGCCAGGCCCAGATAATATTTTTTAAAAAGTAAATCAAGTAGAATCACATTTTCTTTAGTTTAATTCTTATTTGGAAGCCTAACAAGTATTTTTGTTTAAAACGTATTTATTTGAAAGCAGAGTAACAGAGAGGGTGTGACAGACCCTCCAAGCCCTGCTTCACTCCCTGGATGAATGCAGTAACTGGGGCTGGGCGGGGCTCAAACCAGGGGCTTGGAACTCCATCCAGGTCTTCCTGGTAAGTGGTGGGGGCCTAGGTGGTCAGGATACCTTCTGCCAGCTTCCCAACTACATTAGCAGGGATCTGGATCAAAGGAGGAGTTTCCAGTTCTTAAATCAGCATTCATATGAAACACCAGTGTTCCAGCAGAGGCGTAACCCATAACCTCAGAACACTGGTCCTAAGCCTTATAAACATTAAATAAAACTGAAGGTTAGAAAGTATATAATACCCAGGAAGAAATCCTCCTTTATGAAGGCAACTGTAATACAAAATAAATACTTGCTCCCCCACATTGAACTTGGTAACAACAGACTCAAAGACAAAGGAGGGATGGAGAATGGCCTAGACCTATACTGCAGAGCAAACAGAAAACCTAGCTTCAACTGTCCAGGCTTGGACTGTACACAGCACTGCGGAGAACACAGCCATCTGTCAGCAGTCCAGCAGCAGCGTCCCCTGGAGTGCCAGAGGAATAAAGTACCTCGCAGTGGAAAGGCTGCAGACTCGGGGGACTTTCTGGATCACAAAATCGAGCCAGGGGCACAGTGGAGGGATGTCAAGTGGGGGAAAACAGAGGAGACATGGAGAGCCTTAAGGGGATTCGATGTGGGGGTCACAGAATCGGGGCTTTCTGGTGTCATCCAACAATAGCAGAGAACAGTACAGTGAGAGCTACTCCAGCGGATTCAAGGCAGATGGGGGTGGTCAGATTTGCTGGAAGGGGAGTACAGCAAGTGCGTGGGTGTCCTTCTGAACTGACAGCCTGAGCAAGCAAGCAGGGTGTCAGCAACTTTTTTTTTAACTTATTCCTGACTTTTGTATGATACTCAAAATGGTGGCCGAGTATCACTCTTCTCGAGCCCTTACTTCACATTCTAGCTTCCTCCATTTAGCTTTCTTACCATTCATTGTCTTCCACTGGCTCCTTTTCTTCTAACACGCACTATTCCGTGGTTCAGTTCTGCTTTACCTACAACTGCATGCAATCTTTGGGCAGTTTCATCAAAGTACAGAACTCAGTCACCCGCGTTCATTCAGCTTCCCCATGTTACCCTCCTCCATATGATCAGCGGGTACTTCAAGGACAGACAGGTCCAAGAACTACACATCTGTCTACCCAAACCAGCTATTTCTTATGCATTCTCCAAGTCAAGAGACCTCTAAATTTGGCTGAAATGAGACTTCAATAGTGAGAGCTACAAATGATAGACCTGTCCATACCTTATGTAAAAAGAAGGGCAAGGCATGCATGGCAGACTTACTAAATCGAAGATACTTTGTAAACATGCAGGATGTTAGAGCTTCTTCACAGCCCAGCTAGAACAAAGGCAGATTCCCCCAGAAACCCTCCGATGCCACGTGATTGATACCGAGAGAGGAGATGCCAACACCTGAATGGTAAGCTTGCAACGCGTTAAGATAAAAGCACTCTTACACGCCTCTTGGGGCTGGCTTCCAAAACTGGACAAAATGTTCTCAGGACAATCTGACACATCCTCAGGTGGCCTCAGGAGCATGTGGATACAGCCTAGCCTAACCTGGGACATGTTGCAAGAAACAAGATGCATGTAGCTGTCACGATGGCACAGTTAGGCAAGCTGTACTTCTACCAGTGGTTTCCCACAGGCCAAGGAGACACCTTAAGGGGCCCCTGTCAAAAACATTTGCCTTATGGAATAAAGATATTTAGCAGAAATGGGATGGGCTCAACTGTAAGAGGTGACAGCCACAGGGGAATTACAAAAGGTGGTGGGAGTGTACACCCTACCTGAAAGGAAGCTGGGTCATGTGGACAACTCACTGGGGATATCCCAAAAACGACCCTAAGGTCACATCTCTGAAAGTTCACATTTGTACACCTGTCACACAGAGGCCACTGGCAGCCAGATCCCAACAGTCCTAGTCAGGTAAAACTTGTTCCTTTCTCCACTAATCTTCCTTCTGAATCTAAAGTGGAAAGAAAGAGAAGGTACCAGATGACATTCCTCCTGCCCGCTATAGATCCCTGAGCTATACAGATAGGCCTGACAAGGGGGAAGAGAAGGCTCCCGTCGTGCTGGCCTGAACTTCTCATACTTACTCATCAGGATAAGGTCTGCTCTTTTCTTTTTTTCTTTGAAGGGTAGAATGACAGAGAAGAAGAAAAACAGAGCGATATATTCTGATTGCTCATTCCAGATGCCTGCAGTAGCAACATACTGTAGGAGGGCAGAGGCCAGGAACTCCATTTGGATTTCAGATGTGGGGGCAAGGACACAGCACTTGAGCCATAACCTGCTGCCTCCCAGGAACATTAGCAAGAAGGTGAACTGGAAGTACAGAGTAACCAGGAATTGAACGAAGCACTCTAGGACAGAATGTGGGTGTGCCACTTAACCCACCATCTCATGAGGCTACGCCCAGGCTCATTTTTTTTTTTTTTTAAATTGGAAAGGCAGAGAGAGGAGGAGAGACAGAGAGGAAGATCTTCCATCCAATGGTTCACTCCCCAAGTGGCTGCAATGGCTGGAGCTGAGCCAGTCCGAAGCCAGGAGCCAGGAGCTCTTCTGGGTCTCCCATGCGGGTGCAGGGGCCCAAGGCTTTGGGCCATCCTCGACTGCTTTTCCAGGCCACAAGCAGGGAGCTGGATGGGAAGTGGGGCTGCCGGGATTAGAACTGGTGCCTGCAAGGGATCCTGGCACACTATGCTATTGCACTGGGCCCTTATGAGTGAACTCTTAACAAGAGGCAAGGAAAGAAGATCCCAAATAACAAGGATCAAGACAAGGTGGAAGAAAAAGGTAGCTTCTCTTCTTACACCACTGGCTATAACCCACATATTAAAGGTATTTGACCACTGTGCCACCATCTACCCAGACATTCAAGTCAGAAGTCAAGGAGTTATCCTAGAGTCTTATCCTTCCCAAACTCTGGATATATCCATTCATTAAGTCTCAAATCTTCCAACACATCCCTGTTTCCCTAGTCGCTTGGCTACTAGCCAAACCCAAAGTACTACCAGCTAACTTGGGATTTCTCCACCCTGATGTACACTTCAGAATTTTAAAGTATTAAGCCGAATACCAGGGTCCAGCCTAAAGATTCTGGTTTACATGGGGTGGCAGGAGCCAGCCATTAGCGTTTGGTGCTGCTGTTGTTCTGAATATTTATTTATTTTTATTGGAAAGGTAGGTTTACAGAGAGAAAGAGATACAAAGAGAAATAAAGAGAAAGATCTCTGTCTGCTGGCTGACTCCTTAAGTGGCCACCATGGGAAGTGCTGAGCCACTCTGAAACCAGAAGCCTGGAGTTTCTTCTGGGTCTCCCACTTGGGTGCAGGGTCCCAAGGCTTTGGGCCATCTTCCACTGCCTTCCCAGGCCACAAGCAGGAAGCTAGATGGGAAGTGGAGCACCGTGGACATGAACAGGAGCCCATTTGTGATGCCGATGCATGCGATCTAAAGATTTAGCCACTGAGCCATCATGCCAGACCTGGCTTTAGCTTTTTAAGAGCTCCCCAGAAGCTGCTGAAGCACAGGCAAGACTGAGGTCACCAGGCTATCTGGCCTTGCCCAGAGTTCAGCCATCCCTACCCCTCAACCACCAGCACAATGCTTCAAAAACCATTTTCCTAAAAATGGAAATCTTCTATGATTTAGAACAGTGGTTCTCAATCTAGGCCACCCATGTGAATCACTTAGGGGCACTTAAGAAACCCCTGGCCTTAGGGCCAACTGCAAACAGATGTATACACAGTCTCTGGGGCCAAGAGGCAGGCAGACAGCAGGATTTATTAAAGCAACCGAGATGATTCTGGAGTGTTGACAAAATCGAGAAACACTGACTCGGAGGTGACAGAAAGCCACATCAATCTCCAACAGCAAGCAGCCAATCCAAACTCCTTTGAAGATAAAGAGATCTTTCCAACGTTAGCATCCTGGGCTCCCACACCAAAGCGATGCAGCTCATATGAGAGGGCCACACACAGATATGGTCGTGTGAAGTATTACTTCCCTCTAGGAAGTCCCCTGCCACTCATCCATCCCAGGGTTAAGACCTTGCCAGAGCTGCCTACTCAGCATGGCCCTTCTTCCCTGACACACAAGAAGCAGAGCTCCTCCAGCCACCGTGACCATTGCTCTTCTACAGGGTAGGGTGAGGGCAACTGTTACTGTCTCAGTCTAATTCTCTTTCCCAACTCCTTGAAATTAAAAATTGAATCATATCCATGTTTTAATCCCAGTGCTACCAGTGTGCAGGACACACAGCAAACTCCAAATATTTACTGTCTTCACTTCATCTAGAGGGAGAAAAATCTTAATTATTATATAGGTAGAATCCCCTTTAAAAGAAAACAGACAGACATCAAGTTCATATATTACATGCAATTCTCCTTAGAGCAGAAACCAACAGCTGGACTTTAAAAACTTTAAGACAAATGTATAATGTCTGTTCTGTTCATGAGCTGTAACAAATCAAAGGAGAAGGGTGACAACTTGCAGAAGAGTAATGCTGGGCTTTCCACTGGACACCATGTCTCTTAAGACACACAGTTTTAACATGCTGGGACTGGCACAATGACATGTGGCTGCCTTAGTCAAGTAAGTTAGACCACTAACTTCATATGAAAGTAAAATAATAGCTACTCTATCACCTTAAAATGAAAACAACTTATAAAAAGGTTTTGAATGATCTGACTTAAAGTATTCAAAAAAGGATACACTGATAAAATAATATGGCTAACAGCATCTGATGGCAGCTTGGGTCCTGTCAAGATGACTGCTCTGGGTCCTGTCACCCAGCAAAGAATCAGATCTTTATCTTAAAAAACTTACACTAAACATGTTCTACTTATATGGACAGTATATGTGCTTTATCCAAAGAAAACAATTTTCCTGCAATATAAATGGGAAAGGAACTAAACACTTATAAAGTGAACTTCCTTCAAAGATTTTTTTTGTCATGGGCTGTAGAAATCAGAACATGCAAAATGATTACTATGTTACCAAGTGTTTAAAATAAATCTTCGTAATCCACTAAACAGCCTTGATTATTAAATTGATACACTATACACTGAATGCCTATTACTTGCTTGGGAACATATTAAAATTGTTAAATATAATTTAAATATTAAAATCAAGTGATTAGGAAGACAAATAAAGGCATCAACCATAATATGTGGTATTCGTGGCTCATTTGTTTACCTTATTTGGCGATTTCAAAGGTGAGATGGCTATTTTATTTGGTGTCTGTGTTGTAGAATTTAAAGTTGATCCAATAACACCACTTTCAGATATTGTTATGGTCTTTGATGGAGTTCCAGGAGTAGATTGTGAAAGAACCCTACCTGCAAATGAGAGGCAGGACATCAGTTTGACTTTTTGCAATAATAGCAAAAAAATCTATGTGATGATGATCTATACCCACAAGGGCTGAAGCATATGTAGAATATTACTCATATTTCATATGTATCAATACAGGAACTTAAACGTCCCTAGTGAACTCTGGTTGGTGAACTTAGGCAGAAAGGAACAAAACAATGCTTCTTCTATTAATATCGTATCAGTTTATATAGTCTACAAAACAGTCCTATTCATAGTCTCACAAATATTAAGTTAAAACGATCAGAAAATAAGTGCAAGACAAACATAAAACGTTCCCAGTATGAACACAGCCTCTGAATGTGACAACCTAAACCTGTCTTTGAATCTCAGTACTCTGCTAGACAGGACTTCCTCTCTGCGCTCAGACCGTGAAGGTACAATTCAAATGCATACTTGCAAATCAGCTTTTGGAACAACTTGAACACTGCTGGACTTATCACTGACTTTAGATGACCAAAGCAAAACCACTGTGTCTCTAGCTACCCTAGGTACATTCCATACTGTATTCCCTTCAGGACACGATCTCTCAGGAACACAGAAAAATTACTGTACACTGTATCTGAACAGCTCAGGCAATTCCAAATCATACTAAAATGAGCTGAAATATCAGGAAGCCCCTAGGCAAGACAGGAATACAAGGACAAAAAAAAGCTCCAGATTCCATCCACACTTCACTGCTCATTCGTGCCTTGTACCCAGTATTCTGTGTGTCCATTCTGAGCCCATGATAGAATTGTAATTGTACTCCCTATCACACTAATCCATCTTAGACTTGGACCTGACACATGTTGGGTCAAACACCTGAGCCAAAGCATCAACCATCTATGTAGGACCTCCCAAAGCTGCTTGAGACAGGGGCTCCTCTCTCAGCTACGGAGTGACCAGCACAGTGCCCCCAAGGAGCAGAAAGGAAGAGCTCTCTTTGGAAGCCATAATGGACATATAGATAATCATGAAGTATAAATTCAACAAAACTTGCTTAACTTAAACAGAATAAAGGACATATGACGGAGAATCAAGATGGCGGAATAGGGTAAGGACACGTTTATACAGACGGAAAAACATTTAACCAGGATGAAGTAGAGAGGACATATTTCAGGAAATAGGAAAGGACAGAACAACAGCAGAGGGGCACCTGGAGACTGACAGACACAGGAAAGCAGCGGACACAACGGTGTGGTGTTGCAGAGACTGATATTCCAGCGCGGTGATCTGAACTCCACCAGCAGCCAGAACTCCACCAGCAACCAGGTGGGAAGGCACTTTCACTGGGAGCTCGGGTGGTGAACCCAGACAAAGAACTGTCCGTTCTGCTGGTCCGTTTGATCTGACCAAGAGCAGAGACAGAGCAGCAGATCTCGGACGAGCAGTGCGAGAACGGAGTGGATTTCACAGTCCAGTCAGCCCCCTAGAGCTGAATTGGGCACCATTTTGTGTAAGAGGAAAGGGCGAGGGAGAGGACTGAGCATGCGCTGAGCTGGGAGTGAGCTCATTTCTGTCTCAGTGAACTGCAAGGACGTGGCATTCCACGGGTTCCACTCAGGGCAGGTCTGGGATAGCCCTCGGATCTGACGGCCAGCAAATCAAGAACCTTAGTGGTTGTACATCAGGCGCCATTTTGGGCACTGTGGCAATAGCTTTGGGACTGCAGGGGACAACAGTGAACTGTGCATGTGCTGATCTCGCGAGAACTTGCTGAGGTCCGAGACTGCACTGGTCCCGCAAGAAAATAATACTGACTGGCAGCGTACCAGCCAAAATAGGTCCGTGTAGCACCCAGACCTAATGTCCAACAGGTTCCAACAAGATCAGCACCACCAACAACCTAATTATATAGGACACCTGGTGTCTCTCTAATCCTGGGACCTGCTCCAACTGAAAGTGGGAGAAAGGTTGCAGAGACAACGGTGCAGCCTCAGCACGGTATCACAAGAGTTGGAGAGTGGTGAGCCAAGAGCTGGGGCTGTGGAGACCACAGTGGAAATCTGACATAAGAACCCAGACCTGGAACTTGCTGGAGGTTGTGGCACAAGTGGCTGCAAGGAAAAAGGTGTGTACCAACTGCAATAAGTAAAATCGCATTGTAGACCTGTGGGTGACACAGCTTAGAAACCTGAGCTAAGGAGAAGACTCTGCTAACCAGAAGTACAATGATCAAGAGCAAAAGAAGAGACAAAGGCACAATGAATATTACTGAAAACTCCCCTGCAAGGGAGCAAAACCCTATGCCAATCTCAGAGTTCACTGAGGAAGACATCAAGAAAATGGGGCACACAGAATCCATAAGACTCATTGTAAAGATTCTGATCAACAATGAGAAGCTCATGCAAGAGTTCAAAGAATTTAAGGAAGCAACAAAGCAAATCAAGGCTGGTATATCAGAAATTAAGAACACAGTGGAGCAAATTAAGAGTACAGTGGAGAGTCTCCAAAGCAGAATGAAGCAAGCAGAAGAAAGAATCTCAGAATTGGAAGGTATTTCCTGTCACCAGGGGGAAGCAAACAAAAAGCTGGAAGCAGAGCTGGATCAGGCCAAAAAAAGTATTCAAGAATTGAAAGACACTATTAAGAGGCCAAATCTAAGAGTTATGGGAGTCCCAGAAGGTGCAGAAAGAGAAGCTGAGTTTGCAAATGTATTTAATGAAATAATAAAGGAAAATTTCCCTAATCTAGAGGAAGAATTAGGAAACATGTTCCAGGAGGGGCACAGAACTCCCAACAGGCTTGACCAAAAGCGATCTTCACCACGACATATGATAATCAAGCTCTCTTCAATTGAACATAAGGAAAAGATCCTTAAATGTGCACGTGAAAAAAAAATCAATTGACATATAAAGGAATGCCAATTAAGCTCACAGGAGATCTCTCACAGGAAACTCTACAGGCAAGAAGAGAATGGAGTGACATATTCCAGATTCTAAAAGAAAAAAATTGTCGGCCCAGGATAACATATCCAGCAAAGCTTTCTTTTGTCTTTGAAAATGAAATAAAATTCTTCCACAGTAAAGAAAAGCTAAAAGAATTTGCCTCTTCCAAACCTGCCCTACAAATGATACTTCAAGATGTTCTCTTGGCAGAGAAGAGGAATAGCACCTACCAAAACCAAAGGCAAACGGGAAGAACATCCTAGTAAAATGACAACAGAAGACTAAACCAATGAACAACCCATTCCTAAAATGACAGGACCAAAGTCCATCCTTGTTCTTCATAGTATATTTTGAATTCGGAAAATGAATTTCTCAAACTTCGTTCTTTTCAAGAATGCTCTGTTTGTTCTGTCTCCAATAATTCCAACATGGATCTTATGATCAACTTTCCAGTTCCTAGAAAATAATACAATTGGGATGTTGCTATGAATTAAACTGAAATCATAGATTGTTTGAGTGTATGAAATCATATTCAAGATATAATGTTTTTTCTAACCCATAAAATTGGGATACCACTCCACTGATGCATGCTATCTTAATTTTTTTCATCAATATTTTGAATTTTTACTGTAATGCTACTGCATTTGTTTTGTTGTCTAGCTCAAACACTTTGAGTATTTAGGTGATGTTTTCTTTAAAACTATTTTCAAATTTATATGTAGGAATTGTATATAGAAATTCATACATACATATATAAAGTATATATAATTCTTATTTTTAGGAATTCAATAGCTTTGTATTTGTTTTGATTCCCTAATATTGCTAATTTTGTAGTTTCTTAAAGTATCTCTATATGTTCTTTAGGATTTAAAATAGGTAAAATGATATTGTTTGCAAGTGCAAATAAAGCTTTATTTCCTTTAAAAAAAAAAAATGACAGGACCAAAGTAACACCTATGTATATTAAACCCTGAACGTAAATGGCTTAAGCTCAATAAAACGTCATAGATTAGTACACTGGATTAAAAATCAAAACCCATCTGCTTATTGTCTGGAGGAGACACACTTCAAGAAAGATTAGCGGAAACTATATCACATGGGTTTTGTTATTCTCTGTTAGTTTCATCTCTTCAAAACACTTCCTTCAGATTAAATCATTCAATGACTCATATATCATACAGTAGCATCATTTTCTTCAAGAAGGTTCTTGATTTTCATTTCTTCAGCTACACATTAGTCATTTAATAGCATGTTATTTAACTTCATGGTGTTGTTAATTTCTTTTTTCTTCCTGTTGTTGATTTTGTTTTGTGGCTCTTCATTTAAGGGGATGTACAGTAGCTGTGTAATGGAGACTGTCATATCTAGTAACATGTCATCTAACTTCAGGCATTGTAAATTTCTATTTGTTGATTTTGAAACATGACTTTTCATTTAAGGGGATGTACAGTAGTTGTGTAATGGAGACTGTCATATCTAGTAACATGTCATTTAACTTCAGGCATTGTAAATTTCTATTTGTTGATTTTGAAACATGACTTTTCATTTAAGGGGACATACAGTAGCTGTGAAATGGAGACTAACATTCAGATGTGAGGATGTAGTGTGCTATGCATTTCTGCTTCCAGACAAAAATGGACTTACAATCAAACTGTTTACTATATCTTGACAATAGGATGCTGGACTCTCTGCCATTGTCCAGGCCCACAATGATGGACATGACTGAGTATGAAGAACTATATGTTAGTAATGATATAGAGGAACTGGGGGTGGGGAGGGATCTGGGGAGGGGATAAGAGAATATGAAACTATACTATAAAATAAGAATAATAATAAAATGTATTTTAAAAAAGGACATATGACTACTTATGAAGGACTATACTATTGTAATAATAGTGGGAAAATCAGTCGGGGTTGGGAATTTGGGGAGGGGGTAGGGATACACTAGAACCTATGCAGCTGTACCATAAATTAAAAAAAAAAAATAGCATTATGGCTTAATTGGGTAAAGCTGTCACATGCAATGCTGGCATACCATATAGGCATGAGTCATGTCCTGGCTGTTCCACTTCAATCCAGTTTTCTGCTAATAGCCTGAAAAAAGCAGAAGGAAGATGGCCCAAGTACTTGGGTCTCTGCCACCCACATGGGAGACCTGGATGAAGCTTCTGGCTCTTGGCTTTGTCCTGGCCCAGCCTGGCTATTGTAGCCATTTAGGGAGTGAACCAGCAGATGGAAGACCTCTCACTTTTTCTCTCCGTAACCACGTCTTCCAAATAAAAATAAATAAATCTTAAAAAAAAAAAAAAAAGAGGAATACATAGAGAATTAAATCATCTCCAAACTAACTTGTAAATGCTTTGACCCAGTTTACACACACAGGAATGAAATGTGTGGGGGTTGGGTGGAGAGGGAGAAACAGAAAGAATTTTCTCTCTAGGCAAAAACAGACCACTAGTACCCAACAGTTTCTGAGATATTTGATAATAATGCCAACTATAGCTTATTTTTAAAGCAAATCAAGTTTTATCCTCATTTGTGAATTAAAAAAATATTTTAAATGTAATTTTCCAAATGTCTTTCTGGCACATGATCACATGAATTTGTGTGTGCATCTATATATTCCTTGATGAATTTCAGATGAATATTCTGGTTTTTTATTTGAATATATCATAAATCATTCTGTAGAAACAGATTGAATCTACATCAATCACCCTACAAAGCCAGCCTGAAGCGGCAGGCCTACCTAAAGGAACAAGTATGTTTATTCTGGTTTCCAAAGTGCATGCCTATCAGAGAAGGCTTCTACAACCAGTATATTAAGATGTTATCATACCAACAAAGATGCCGATCCATAAAAGCTCATCAATTCTAGTTGTCAGGTATTTCACTGCTTTTCAGCAAATGTTCACAAAGAAAATCCTCAATCCCTGAGTACAAATGGTATCAGAAAATGTACTTAAGGTAAAAGCATTTTAAACACAAACAAGTTCCATTATCAAAAACAAAACGGCCCAGTGCGATGGCTAAATGGCTAATTCCTTGCCTTGCACACACCGGAATCCCATGTGGGCAGCAGTCCTGTGTCCCAGCTGCTCCACTTCCCATTCAGCTCCCTGCTTACGGCCTCGGAAAGCAGCAGAGGATGGCCCAAGTCCTTGGGACCCTGCACATACACATTAGATACACAAGAGGGCCAGGACTCCTGGCTCTGGATTGGTGCGGCTCTGGCCATTGAGGCCACTTTGGGGGGTGGACCAGTAGACAGAAGATCTTTCTCTGTATCTCTCCTTCTCTCTGTAAATCTGCCTTTTCAAAAAAAATAAATAAACAAAATAAATCTCAAAACAAAACCTAACTAAAACTCTCATTTTTTATTTTGTTTTTCTAAAAATTTAATTTGTAAAAAAAAAATTAATTTGTGATTGTAACTGTATTAAATCAAAATGAAGAAAAAAAACCTAATCAGCTGTTGAATTTGGGAGAGAGAGGCTCCTTGTGATAACGTGCAGGATATCATCATGATAAGTGCCACACTATCATACAAGTCAGTTCTAGCCACAGTATTTATGGTGTCGCAGATTCCCCCAACACCTCCCGTTCTTGAAAAGGAGGCAGCTTCTCTTTGAAAAGGGACTTCTTGGTTTCCATCTCCCATAGCATTTGAGATGATCTAATTGAACTTCACTTCAAGCAAGTATGCAAGCTAAGTCTACTTCACCTTTAACTCAATTCATCAAACTTTTCTAATTCTACTGTCAGGTATTGTCCAAGAATGAAGAGAGACCAACTGGAGCAGGCCCACAGTCTAGTGGTGAAGACACCAAGCAGGATGCCCAGATCCCATGGCTGAACTTCTGGGCTCCACCTGGACTTGGGCTCCTGATTCCAGAATCCTGGAGACCGTGGGAAGCCAGGGTGATGGCTCAAATGGTCGGGTCCGTGTCGCTCTGATAAGAAACCTGCACTCAGTTCTTGGCTTCAGCCCTGGCCTAGCTCCAGTCACTACAGGCATTTGCTCTTTTCTTTTCCTTTCTTTTCTTTTCTTCTTTCTTTCTTTCTTTCTTTCTTTCTTTCTTTCTTTCTTTCTTTCTTTCTTTCTTTCTTTCTTTCTTTCTTTCTTTCTTTTTCTTTCTTTTTCTCTCTCTCTCTCTCTCTTTCTCTTTCTCTTTCCTCCCCTCCCTTTCCCTTCCCTTCCCTTCCCTGCCTCTCAAAAACCCAAACAGAAACAGTTATTAGTTGGACAGAATAAGCTGGGGCAGGCAGCTAGCAGCTTTGAACAAGGACATTTTTTGTAAAAGATTAATTAATTCAATGTGAGGATGCAGCTTGCTCTCAAGAAGCAACCTGTGACCATGGGAGCTCTGAGAGTGGAGGTTTCTGTATCTCAAAGTGCTTGTGATGTAGCTGGTTCTCACCTTTTAGAGAAACAAGATGGACAAGTAACTCCCATATCAAGTATCATACAGAAAATCACTACAATGACGATCTTTCATTATCACCACTCTGCCTCCATGATGCAGACATATGAATAGGCAGAGACATTTATGGAACCACACCTCAGTGCCAGAAACTGCACTAGCAACTAAAGCAGGTGGGCAGGGCAGGGAGGGAGTGAAACACAGCTAGAAAGAGCCACCATAACACAGTACATGCGGGTTCTTAAAAAGGAATGTGTCCCACACATCCATGGCAGTTGGGACTGGACCAGGTCCAAGCTGAAAGCCAGGAATCCAATCTGGGTGTCCTATACAGGCAGCGAGAACCCAACAGCTTAATCCTCGGCACAACTTCCAGGTTCTGAATTAGCAGGATGCTGGAGCCAAGAGCCAGAGGCAGCCATTGAATCCAGGGGTCTAAACTGGCATCCCAACAGCTGGGCCAAACTCCTGCCCTAAAACTGACCTCTAAATTCCATGTACTGATCAACTTTTAGAAGTACCTTTGCACAATACTGTCCTTTTAAAAAGGAAGGGAATTCTGACCCATGCTATAACAAGAGTAAACCCTGAGGACATTATGGTGAATGAAGTAAGCAGGTCATAAGAGAATGAAAACGATATGACTACCCTTAGGACCCAGAGAGACAGAGAGGCCAGTGGCGGTTGCCACAGGCTAGGAATCAGCAGTTCAGGGAATTACTGATTACAGAGTACAGGATGTCAGCCTTGCAAGATGAAAGAAGGGTTGGAGATAGACGGTGGCGCTACCTGTACGATAATGTGAACAGACATAATGCAACTGGATGACACGCCTGCAAATGGTTAAAAGTGTCCAATTTGTTATGTATAATTTTTTACTAAAAACATTTTAAATCATTTTTTGGAGGGAGGAAGCAGTTGGTAAATCTCCATCAAGAAAAATCTTAAGTGCCATAGGAGACAAACAAGAAAGTCAAGCATGTGACTAAAGGTTAAAAGCTAGCATGAAATTTGAAAGTTCAATTAAAGACAACTATGTGCATAATCAAGTTTTATGGGAACACACAGGAAATGACTGAAGGAACAGTACCTGACTACCATAGAGTCAGAAATTCCCAAGATGGGTAATCCAAAATGTAAAAGGGTTAACTTGAGGAACACAGAGAAAGAAATCCCAGGTGAAGGGAAAAGAGACAAGACCCAGCTCGTGAGAGAATATGATCTATCAAGTGATATGGAGCTGATAGGAGGTGGGAATGAAAAAGTATGCATTAGGGCCCAGTGTAATGGCTAATCCTCACCCTGCAAGCAACAGAATCCCATATGGGCCCAGGTTCATGTCCCAGCTGCTCCAATTCCCATTCAGTTCCCTATTATGGCCTAGGAAAGCAGCAGATGGCCCAAAGCCTTGAGACTGCGCCTGAGTGGGAGACCCAGAAGAAGCTGCTGGTTCTTGGTTTCGGATCAGCTCAGCTCCAGCCATTTGGGCAGTGAACCAGCAGATGGAAGATCTTTCCATCTCTCTTCTCTTTAAATTTGCTTTTCCAATAAACATAAATAAATCTTAAAGAAAAAAAAAGTATGCATTAGGTCATCAACACTCTGAATGCTAAGAGAGTACTGGGATTTGTTGTTCAAACTGATGTAGGGAGGCCAAGAAATGCATAAGCCCAAAAACATTTTAAGCAAGGGTTGGGACCAGATCAGATTTGTATTTTTAGAAAAATAAAAGTTTATCTTGATCAAAACACAGAAAAAAAAATTCAAGACCAAAAGTCATGAAAAAGCTGTCTCAATGCACTTTGAAACAGTGTTTTAGCTACAACATATGCATGGTGGAACCTACTTGTGATATAATTTAATAGGACAGCTACTTTTGCAGTTTAATATCTGGCTTATATGAATTTAAAAGACTCCTGAGAAGGAGTTAAAAGTAGGAATTATCCTTTCAAACTGAACTGAATAATAACAATTAGTGAAATGTAACAGAAATTCTCAAACCCAGAAAACAGCAAAGAAAATGGCATTAAGGCATTACTTCCCATCTAACTGCCTGCAGCTACTCAGAAACTCCCACGGGACTGGCAGCCTCTTTTTCACTCAACTTTCAAGTCTCTTTTCCTTTTGGACGATGGCAGCCCATAAAGCAGATCCAAACCAAAATCCGTTCCCATCTTTCCTTTGAGCCACCCATGGCCACCACCACAGCCCTCAAAACAGTCTCCTTCCTGCATCCTCTACTTCTTTCTGAGGACCTCAAAAGAAAGAGAACTCTCACTCATCGAACACTGCCCCTTACTACTACTACCTCTCCAGCTCTTCTTTCATTGGCTAAAAGGGAAGCCTTTGGAATATGACAAGTCATTGTCACTGACTTCAGAGTTACCTATTATCAGTATCTGTAAATCCATTTATGGCAGCATATTAAGTTTATGTCTAGAGAAACTTCATCAAAATACACATTCTAGGCACGGGGAATGAGCATAATGAAAGTCAACAGTTTACCATTCACAGATGCTTCCACAAAAGCTTTTAGAATATTGAAAACTAGCAACAATCATGTAACTGGCAAACAGCACATGTTAGGATAGCTCTGAATTAAGGAACAGTCACCATGGCTTTGTGATTTTCCTAGGCGAACAGAACTATTTGTATAGCTGCTTGCCAGGAAAAAAAAATAAGCCATTGCAATACATAGCAAAGAGAATCAAATGGCGTTTGCAAGGGAGTAACCATGATGAGTCATGAACTCCACACTGACAAAGAACTTCAGGACAAAAGGAAGTGATATTTAATGAGAAAGTAGAAGAATCAATGAATCAGAGATTTCAAACTCAAATTGCAGGATGGAACATATAAAGGCAGCCACCCACCTCACAGGATCGCCAGAGGACTATGTAAACAACTACATGTCATGAGTTAAGAATGGCACTTGACACACAGTAAATGCTACACAAATATTAATTAGTATCACTGCAATTTTAAACTTTGCCACACTTATGGTAAATCTTTACCCAAACTCTAAGATGACTAAAGTAATGGGCTGATTTTGAGATAAAACATTTTGCATGAAGCATGCACTTAATAACATTTCTTATGAACTAGTCTGATTTATAATAAGCTATTATTGTTGCACTCAAACATTTCTAAGGTGGCAGAATGGCTACTTTTAAACCTAAAAGCAAGGTAAGTATATAGCTGAGTAAACTATAAAGAAATATAACCTGCAATGACTGGTGGTGATACTTGAGTTGTCTGTCCTGTAACTGCTTTACTATTAATTGGTTTTGCAAAGATCAGCTTCGTGATTACTGGGCCAGAGGTTGGTGTTCGAGGCTTCTTAGCAATCTGAAACATACAAATAACTATGAAGACCAGGTGCATCAATAAAAACATCTTTTCAATCAAAATTAGAAAAAAAGATTTGGATAAATAGTCAATATGAAATCAGCTCATTTAACAAAATATATCTATATGTTAATGTTAAAAACTCTTAAAATGCATCCATTAAAATATCAGACTGATCACATTCTCAACGCCACACTGACCAGCACCTTTGCTTTTTATTATAAGTCCTCCTTTTAGTTTCTTGGGTAGATACATGTGAAGAAAATAAAATAAATGTTTAGTAATAAAACATTATGGCACAGCAGCATTATCTCTTTTTCAAAACAGCAAATTATTTGGTAATAAAAACTGAAAGAGTAAGTTAAGAAAGTATATATGACAGACCACCATACAGTTACACTGGTCACTGGATGCAAAAAACAAACAAAATAACTAGAGACTGGCTTACGATTAGGTTTTAAGCTTTAGATCTATATATCAGTAGTAGATAAACGAAGCATGTTGCAAGTTAAAGCCCAGGAAGCAAAAAAACAAGCACTGCAGAATGAAGACTGTCACAGAGGGCAAGGTTCTGAGATGCTGCTTACTGAAGTCCTGGTTATCAGACTTTCAACTCCTTCAGGGGAGGGCCTGCATCTCTAATACCTCCCAACTGAAACTACACTGGCACATTTCTGACCCAAACTGAAATTTTCCACAAGTCAGGAAATACAGAATTACCAATATTTTTATGTTGAAACTGCCAACATAATGCAAAGACATGGCTTCTTCTAAAAGTCAGAAGCAAAATTTACCTCTGATTTAAAAAGTCATAGAATTTCCAAGTTCTGAAGGACATTCAACATTAATTTTATCTGGAAATATAGGAACATTGAGAACAGTACTATTATAGGAAATATACTATTATAGGAAAAATAGGAACATTGAGAAAGTTACTATTACTAGGAACAAGATTCAAACGAATAAAAAAATTACCTACTTGAACAGCAAAAAGACACCAGAGGTAAATTTTCTTAAAGTTTAAATCAAAAAACAAGAAAAGAAATACATCAGAAGCTATCACAGATCACAGAACAATGCAATAGATTAGTTCTATGTGCTCAAATTACAAATTAAATTAAATAACACACAATGCTATATTCAGATTATTTTCTTACACTCAGAATATATTATGGACAAAACAAAAGGCACATGAAATACAAATCACTAAAAAAGTGACCCATTACTATATTACAAAATACCAGCTTAAAAATTATAACGTATTCAAATAAATCCATAATTGTATTTTAGAAAGATGACACCAATTTAAGTAAACATAAAGGGAAACTATGTTTTCACATGTGTTTACAAACCAAAAATTCTAAAGACAGAATTCATACACACACACATATATATATTTAAATATAATTAACAATCTCAACAGTTAGAATTGTCAATATTCCTAGAAGTCCATCTCCAGAAAAAATAACCTTAGCCATAAAGATTAAGAGTTTAAACTGTTGGGGCCTGGTGTGATAATACAGTGACTAAATCCTTGCCTTGCACGCACCAGGAACCCTTATGGGAACCAGTTCAGGTTCGTCCTGGCTGCTCCATTTCCCATCAAGCTCCCTGCTTGTGGCCTGGGAAAACAGCAGTGAATGGCCCACCACCTTGAAACCTGCACCCATGTGAAAGACAGAAGAAGCTCCTGGCTCCTGGCTCTGGATTGGCTCAGGTTAACCTGTCGTGGCCACCTGGGGAGTGAACCAGCCGATGGAAGATTGTTTCACCTTCTCTCTGTTAATCTGCCTTTCCAATAAAACAGCTGTTTCCTCATTTTTGTTGAGTGGTATAACCATCTGATTACATAAACAGATACCAAGAAGGAGAAAAACATGAACAGTATAACTAAAATTATATTAATTATTCAAATGGATGCTCTCATCTTGCCTTTGTGGTTATGCTTCTTTAGAGAGCTCTGTTGAAACTTAACAATTTCTAGTCGCACTCAAAAACCATGGTTTTTTGCATTTTGAATTCCAAACTACTCTAGAACAACATCACCACAAACTATAAAACCTGATTTGCAGCAGGTTTATTCAACCAGAAGTTTAAGACAAAAATGAAAAACAAATTTACAATAAGGTAGCTAAATGTGTCATTGAATAGTATGCGTGACCTTCAACAACTTCATGCACGCTATGAAAATGCTATGGGTGGACTTCAGGAATTTCTACACCAAAATAAACCTGGTTTTTAATTCCAGCTTTTCCATGAACATTTCTGAGCGCTCCCGATACTGCGAGCCATGTCTGGTGGGTTGGACAGATGTAGGAGCTAGGAGGAGTCATGTTTCCACAGATGTTAATAATGTGCTACTCTTTTATACTACGCACACAACACCTGGGACATTGTTTATGTATCCTGAATTTAGGGCAACTAAACCTTTCTAAATGCTTCTGGCCTCAATGACCCCGGTTCCTCCATTTCTCAATATGGGCCTCCTTCTTACACCTGTCCACACCCAGCAGTCACAATACCTTCACTAAATCTAAGACAATGCTGAGCACTGTTTAGGGAATAAACAAGTATCACACACACCAGGTAACACCAAATTAAACACTGTGGTTCGGCACGAGAAACCAGACATACAGCATTTCAGAGTTTTATAGTTTACCTTCAGATTGGGAAGATCTAGGTTGCCTGAAAATTATTTGGACAAGTAGAACAATATTCTAAGTGGACTTTTTCGTTTCTCTTTTAAAACAAATTATTTCTTAAAACTTAGAATAGTTTTGTAAAAATAGCAATAAAAGGGCCCGGCGGCGTGGCCTAGCGGCTAAAGTCCTCGCCTTGAAAGCCCCGGGATCCCATATGGGCGCCGGTTCTTATCCCGGCAGCTCCACTTCCCATCCAGCTCCCTGCTTGTGGCCTGGGAAAGCAGTTGAGGACGGCCCAATGCATTGGGACACTGCACCCGCGTGGGAGACCCGGAGGAGGTTCCAGGTTCCCGGCTTCGGATCGGCGCGCACCGGCCCGTTGCGGCTCACTTGGGGAGTGAATCATCGGACGGAGGATCTTCCTCTCTGTCTCTCCTCTGTATATATCTGGCTGTAATAAAATGAATAAATCTTTAAAAAAAAAAATAGCAATAAAAAAAGAATTAGACCCAAATTTTTGGTTTTTTATTGCCAGTATTTACAGAATTATTGTAGAAAATTAGTGATTTACAAGTATACTAATCATGAAAAGTATACATACGTACATTGCCCTCACCAATGAAATTAAAAATGTGACTCATGTTATCAGGTCATTGTAAACCTGATTCTGACCCATATTACCAAAGCCAGGTAAACTCTGGAACATCAGTACAAAATAAGTTTCAAAATCAAGGACATGATATTTGATGTGAGAGCCTATCTCACTCAAGAAACTGTCCACAAACATGGGGAAAAGGGAACCACAGACCAGCGACTGATGACAGACAGCAAGAAGGAAAAGGGACACCAAAGGTTGACATTTGACTTGGCAAATTGCAAACTATGAAGTTCTCAAACACAAAGCCCACAAAAAATAACTTTTTAATTCTTTTGCCAACATAGTAATCAAAATATTAGTTCTTGTTGGCTGAAAGTGCTCATTTTCCCCTAAACTCTCCTACTCCTCCTTCACTTCTTTCATTCATGCCTTCTCCTTTCTTCAACAAGGCGACTGACTCTCCCAAACAAGAAATGCATTTTTGTTTCCTGGTCATAGTGGGTCATTCTGCTGCTTAGGGCAACGGTGATAAAGAGTACTAATCACAGAAATAGATACAACGTGGAGAGACCCTGAGTTCCTGGAAGTTCACGGCGCTGGCTAGTTCATCATGATCAAACAGCCATCTCAAAAGTCAGAACTTCAGAATTACTCTCCCAAGAAGTTCCCAAGGTTAGTCTGGGAGCGCAGAGGGAAGTTGACACCCTGTTTGGACTCTGAAGCCTGTTATCCTCCATTATATATCACTGTCTTGCTCATATTACAAATAGGAGTGATAACACATAGTCGACCCCCAAAAAACAGGAACACACTGGCGAGCATGCACTCTTGCCAGCCCCCACAGTTTTCAGGAGCTGTAATATTTTCTTCACCTTTGGCTATCTGTTAATTGGGGGAAAAAAAGTAATAATAATTATAACTAAATGATGTTTTTTTAAATTTTATTTATTTATTTTTTAAGATTTACTTATTTTTATTACAAAGTCAGATATACAGAGAGGAGGAGAGATAGAGAGGAAGATCTTCCGTCTGATGATTCACTCCCCAAGTGACCACAATGGCCGGTGCTGTGCCAATTTGGAGCCAGGAGCCAGGAACTTCTTCCAGGTCTCCCATGCAGGTGCAGGGTCCCAAGGCTTTGGGCCATCCTTGACTGCTTTCCCAGGCCACAAGCAGGGAGGTGGATGGGAAGTGGGGTTGCCGGGATTAGAATTGGCGCTCACATGTGACCTCGGCATGTTCAAGGTGAGGACTTTAGCCTCTAGGCCACGCTGCCGGGCCCTGAATGACTTGATAGCCCTGTAGCAAGTCTAGCTGTTTAATACCATCAACATATCCTTATAATTAAACTATTACTAAGAATAAAATGCAATTTTAAATGACTAAAAGGCTCCATATAGACCCATACGCAATTTCAATCAAAATTCAATTCGTTCTAAATTCTCTGACAGAACTTTTCATTCATAACCATCAGACACATCAAAAAAGCAAAAAATCCCACACCATTACTCAAAGAAACATTCAAAACAATTCAGAAACAACTGTGCAATTAAGAACTCTACAAACACAACTAAGAAATCAGTTAGACTGTGTTAACATGCATTTTAATTAATAAGCCCCCTTTTCTTTTACCTGCACTGTTTTTAACTGTTGGGTCTGTAACACAGAGGGCTGAGTTGCAGCATTAATCAGTTGACTTCCTGGGGTCAGCGCCGAGACACCAATGACAGGGTTCACCTCTGGCCTCCCTCCAATGGTAACTACTTTAATCTGCTGCGGTGGCAACTTAGCATCTCCTGACTGCGCCTGAGTTGTGACTTTTTGAGCCTGGGGCAGTTGGTTATGGGGTAGTGCTAAAACAATTGGTGAACCAGACTTGCCCAAAGTTGTTAAAATTAACTTCTGTCCATCTGGTTTAAGGGTCTGATGGCCAAGTTTAAGATCAGATGTCTGTGATACTTTGTTTAAAATGATCTGATTGGCTGATATTGTCACAGGAGTCTGAGCACCAAGTTTTTGAAGGCCACTTGGAAAAGCTGGTTTCACTGTGGTATTAGAATCTGCTTTAGTAACTGTGGTGTTGCCTGCAACTTGGTTAGTGTGGTTACTGTACACTGTGATTGGCTCCGTGGAAATGGGCGTGGTTGTAGAGTCACCAGTAGAATTTATGTTGACAATTTCTTCCAGTTCTGTCTCCATGGGAATTGGGGATGAAACAATAACAGCCTCAATACTATCATCATCCACTAAAGTTATACCAGTGTCCATTATCTCCTCTGGAAGCAAACTATTCACCTCAGCTGGCACCACCTCCATGATCGTTCTCCTGCTAGAAAGTTGATCAGGGGCTGCAATGAAAGTTGAAAAATGAATCAGTTACGAGCTTTTAAAACATATTTAAGAAAAAAAATTCAAAGAAAAATGCAAATGACAAAATAACTGCTTTTTAAAAGGATGCGTAACTGAATGAAAGCTATTCCTGATGGCCATTTGGGTTCAACCATTTTCACACATCCTCAACTTTCATGAACCTGAAAATCAAATCCTGGGGGACACAAAACTAGAAGCAAACATCCTTCTACTCACTATATCTCAGTCCCAAAGCAATGCCACACCCAGGCCACACCGAGTCAGAAAACCATGCAAATCACCTTTCCAATGCTTTCTCATACATTTTTCAATCTTTCATAAGACTGATCATTCTACTTCTTCCCAGTTTTCCTTTCCCTTTCATTGACAAGCTTCAAAATTGCAGATTCACACAAGCATGTAAGAATGAATATATTAACCTATTCAACAATAACTTCAAACCATTAATAACCTAGGTCTCAAAATCAGGGCACAATTCCATTTACTAAAACACACTCAGTACCCAAATGAATTCTAAAGAAGTTTCTACAGCAACCCATGTTAGCAAACAGAGGTCAAACCATTTATTTGACCGAACTTTGAGGAACTATCTTCATATCAAGGAAATTTCTGTTTGGAAAAGAAGATCCTCAAATTTTGTTCAGCCATTTAAAAGGCGGGGACACCCCTGAAAAGGCATGGAGTCAGTCTTCATTAAGAAAAGAAACAATCATAATAGGAAAGCAGACCACAGACAAATCAGAGCTGCGATGATTTTGGCTGAAAGGTGAACAGAATTTCCAATAAAGCGATCAATTCTATTACTTTCATGTATTAAAGACAGCATATCTTGTTTGCGGCAGACTAAATAATAGTAAGTTATCTGCCCAGAAAATATCGAAGAGCCATAGGAACCTTGTAAGACCTAATCAATAACTCTCCCCCGCCTTTTTTTTTTTTTAATGAACTTAAACAGCATTTTTTAAAAAATGTTTTCTTTTTACTAGAAAGTCAGGAGCTTCTTCAAGGCCTCTCATGTGGATACAGGGTTCCAAGGCTTTGGGTTATCCTTGTCTGCTTTCTAAGACCACAAACAACGAGCAGGATGGGAAATGGAGTGGCCGGGATTAGAACTGGTACCCACATGGGATGGCAGCACATACAAGGTGAGGACTTCAGTCACTAGGCTACTGCACTGGGCCCTTCACCTCCTTTTAAGATATAAAATATAAATGTTATATGTTGTGTATAAACTAAAATTGAAGTGTAGGTGAGGTGGTCACAGAAGGTGGCTGGGAACTCGCATTTACTTTTAACATATTGGTTACTCATTACTATGTCAATTAATTCCATAATGATGTAAATTTTTACTGATGGTATGTTGGAGCTTTCAATTGACTGGGATGATACTCTGCTAGCTCTGTCTTCAGACCAGAGAGGGTATACCTAAGAAGCCGTTGAACTTGACTGGACAATAAGATGCTGGACTCTGTTTGGTATACGCTTGCAATGGGGGAATCTCAACTTGAGCTGTGGTTATGCAATAAGGTGGAGGAATCCATCATGGTGGGAGGGTTTGGGGAGGGGTGGGAGAACCCAAGTATCTATGTAACTGTGTCACATAATACAATGTAATTAATGAAGTTAAATAATAAATAATTTTAAAAAAAGATATAAAATATAACATTCCTTAAGATTAAGAGGGACGTGAGTAGAAAATTATTACTTATTAGGCTGGCAAATACTATTGCTACCAAAATAAACCATCACCATTGAGCAATGATGTAGCAGTGATGACATTTATCTTCCAGACAACTCTCAGGTAGGTACCATTATCATTTCTGTTCTGCAGATAAGGTTAAATAATTTGTCCAAGGTCACAAAGACACTTGATCTTAGCCAAAAGGCCGAGGAGCAATGAAGGTCACAAAGACAATGAATGGTAGCGCAGACTCAAACGCAAGTTGTAAGATGACAAAATTATTAATTTCAATAACAAAATTACAATGCCTTTTTACTACCAGTGTTTTAAAAGGCAGGAAAAACATAAGTCTATTCCTTTACAGACAATATGCAATCTCAAAATGCCACCTAATATAACCACTCATTTGTTCTAAAGCCTTGAATTAATTTTGCATTTTTATTCATTCTAGAACTTCATATAAATGCAGTCATATTCAGATGCTACCCAATGTACGATGGGCCAAGTCTTGATGATCCCCCAAAAAAGAGGGAAAACATCACTAGTTAAAAATGCACCTACTAGGGCCCAGTGCGATAGCTTAGTAGCTAAATACTTGCCTTGCATGCCTGGGATCTCATATGGGCACTGGTTCATGTCCCAGCTGCTCCACTTCCCATCCAGCTTCCTGACTGTAGCCTGGGAAAGCAGTAGAGGATGTTCCAAGGTCTTGGGACCCTGCATCCATGTGGAAGACCCAGAAGAAGCTCCTGGCTTCGGATTAGCTTAACTCTACCCACTGTGGCAACTTTGGGAGTGAACCAGTGGACGAAAGGTCTTTCGCTCTGTCTCTCTTTGTCTCTGTATATCTGTCTTTCCAATATAAATAAATAAAATTCTCCATGTTCTTTTGGGGCTGTATTGTTTACAAACTTCTTTTTGTAGCCAAACCAGCTTTGACAGAAAGTTCTGCACCAAGTCAAAGGATCTGGAACATAAGTGGGGATCTCAAACCATCTTTCCTTTTGTGTTTTCCCCACCCCTATCCTATTTTGGATCTTCTATTCTTAAAATGTGATGCCTACTCTTCCTCTCTTCTCCATTCCTCCACCCACAAAAGAAAACCCTACACATTTAACACATAAATTCTTGGGGTATCTCCACACCCCTAAAGGACTTCTGCCAAAATTCTAAAGAGAATCCCTCGTTCCCAATCTCCCAAGTCAAGGCCATTTCCTTATGTGTGATTCACATGCCAAAAATTTTAGAAACTGATGTCTTTGGGTGAATCAAGCCTACTTAATTTGCATCCTAGGGAAGAGAAGTTACTGGGGACCTTCTGTGTAGAAAGTGGAGTATGGAGACCAAGAAGGGAACTATGAATGAATGTATTTCCAACTCATTCAGGAACTTTTATGCAGGTGCAGGAAACTTAAGTCAAACTGGCCACAAGACTGTTTGATAGGAGATGGACACATGCAACTCCATGTTTACTGCTAAAAACCAAAGCTTTGTGTGAAATCTTGAATTTATGGGGAGGGAGGGTAGGAAAGCTTGTATCCTTTCAAGGTCTCCTCATTACTAACCTGCAGGAGACTAAGCCTTCTGGGCTTGGGGAACCCCATCCTTGTATTTGAAGGTTGATTTTTTTTCTGTACTGGATGACTTTTGGTGTACTTTCCCATTTTCTAATCACCTTATAACACATATACTGACTTCCCCACCCTTTCTCCTTTCCCTGGGAAAATAACATTGAATAAATCAAGACTTATTGGTACTGGGGGAAAAAAAAGCATCTACTGTACCTAATTCCCTGAATACTCCACTTAGAAACACTCCATGGCAATGGTGTGGGAGTGAACCTACAGATGGAAGATTCTTTCTCTCTCTCTCTGTATAGCTGACTTTTAAATTTTAAAAAAATCTTTTTAAAAAATTAAATAAAATACAATTTCTACTGAATGAGTATTGCTTTCCCATTATCATAAAGTTTAAAAATCTTAAGATGAATTCGAACCAATATAAGCTAGGGAGCATCTGAATAATGTATTCCTGATAGAATCACAGAGTAAGGTTTCTCTATAAGTATACTTTTTGAGATCTCTACTTCTTAGTAAGTTCTGTGTGTTTGTTTGAAAGGCAGAGTGACAGACAGAGGGGTTAGAGGCAGAGATCTTCCATCTGTTGCCTCACTCCCTCCAAATGGCTGCAAGAGCAAGGAGTAGGTCAGGTTGAAGCCAGGAATCTAAGTACTTGAGCCGTGTTTGCTGCCTCCCAGGTGAGTAGGAAGCCGGATCACAAGTGGAGGAGGGACTTGATCCAAGGCACTCTGATAGGAGACACGGGTGTCCCAAGTGGTAGCTTAATCCACAATGCCATGACGTCCACCCTTGAGATTTACTCTTATTGCTGTACTTGTTATTCCATTCTTTTTTTTTTAATTGCTGAGTCATTCTATTCTGTGAATGTATTCACCTGTCAATGGACATTTGGACTATTTCCAGTTTCCAACAATTATGAATACTGCTATGAACATTCCAGTTCAAGGTTTTCTTTATTTTTACCATCTGAAATACCCACCAGCAATGTATGACGTGCACATCGTCGACAACTGTACTGCCAAGCCTTTTGTTGGTCTGTTGTACTGTCAAGCCATTCTAGCAGGCGTGAGGTGATACCTCACTGTTGTTTTAATTTGCAATTCTCAGATGACTAATGATGTTGAGCATCTTTTCATATACAGAGCCTATTAGTGTATCTTCTTTTGAAAAGCGTCTACCAAAGCCTTTGTCACTTTTCTAAAAAAACTACTGGGTCTTGAGTATTCACATTGGGCTAGATGAGTCCTATACACACACTGCAAACTCACTGTCACAGTTATTAATCACTAGCATTTTGAGACTCCCAAAGTACCAACACTTCCTCCTGTGCAGCTCTTCCTCAGCAGAATCCCTTCTAGCCCTTATGAACTCAGTCCAGCCACATAAAGACACCACTCTCAACTACACATTCCAAAACATGTTCCAAACTCACAACACCAGCAAACAAGAGCACTCCCCGACACACAATGTCCCCAAGTTCCTTTCCCTACTGTCAATCTTAGGAAAGCGCATCAGTTGATTGGATGTTCTCTGGCGTCAGAGAATGAGGTACGATGATGACTTTGAGTGCCTGTATTCAAAACAGTGCCATAAACTTGTCACTCCTCCTCCTCCCTAAAATTATCCTCAACATACTCAGAAACATGGTTAAGGTCTTCAGTTCCCTTCAGAACAGAGAGATCTCAACCCAATTTTTTATTCATCATCTTCCTTAAAGCACCTGAGGTCATGGAGGATGAAAACGGGTAGAATGTGCCTTCATCTTAGTAAGGAAAGCTAGCTAGCTTGCTTGCTTGCTTGCTTTCTAAAGACTTACTTATTTTTATTGGAAAGGCAGATATACAGAAAGGAGGAGAGACAGAGAGGAAGATCTTCCATCCACTGGTTCACTCCCCAAGCCGCCACAATGGCTGGAACTGAGCCGATCCGAAGCCAGGAGCCAGGAGCTTCTTCCGGGTCTCCCACGTGGGTGCAGGGTCCCAACGCTTTGGGCCGTCCTCGTCTGCTTTCCCAGGCCACAAGCAGGGAGCTGGATGGGAAGCAGGGCTGCCAGGATTAGAAGGCGCCCATATGGGATCTTGGCGCATTCAAGGCAAGGACTTTAACCACTATGCTATCTCGCCGGGCCCAGGAAAGGTTTCTTACTACTTCGGTTTCAAGACCTCACCACTGCAGCACAGTCAACCAAAGTTCTAAGGCTTCAATTCACCCAAAACTCTCCCTCCTCAGTGCCAACCCAGGGTTGCGGCTTTGAGATCTGAAAAGGCAGCAATGGCCACTCTGCCTTTTTTTTTTCTTTCTAGATTTATTTATTTTCATTGGAAAGACAGACAATGCAGAGAAAAAGAGATATAGAGGGAAAGACTGACTTCTGTCCACTGGTGCACTCCCCAAGTGGCCGTAACAGCCATAGCTGAGCCAATCTGAAGTCAGGAGCCAGAAGCTTCTTCTGGGTGCAGGGTCCCAAGGCTTTAGGCCATCCTCTATTGCTTTCCCAGGCGACAAGCAAGGAGGTGGAAGGCAAGTGGAGCATATGGGGTCCCAGGGCGTGCAAGGCGAGGATTTAGCCATTAAGCTGTTGCACCAGGTCCCACACTGCCTTTCAACAGGGCCACAGAGGTGAGTGTCCACCATTCAGCTGGCAGCTGCCATCTCTCTTGGGTAAACCTCCAAACATTCCTGCACAAGTGCAACAAGTGCAACCAGCACAACTCTCACCCCTTAGCCCCATTGTCCTTTCCCAACACCTGGCTGAGAACATACACTCCCAGCTGCCAGTCACGCCATAGCCACTAACCTTATCTTTCCTCTTTCAGAAAGACATGTTTGTCTCAGCCCGTAGCCTCAAGGCCAGAACCATCAAGAATGGAGAGGGGGGGTCTGAGATGAGACATCCTTCTCACAAGCCAACAAAGTAGTCTGTCACTGTGTCCTGGACCCTGATGGAAGACACAGCCGTCCTGAGTCAGAGAAAAAGGACTTCTGACTCACAGCATGGCAAGGAACGGGTATGGCTCCATTTCTCCACAGCCCAGATCACACCCAAAGAAGGCACAAATGTCAGAATCGAGCATCGCAGTGGAGGAACCTGGAACTGAGAGAACCAGAATCATTCCTAATAGGCTCAAGCAAACCCTGCCATTTTCCTGCAGACAGGCATCGATGGCCCTGGAAAACAGCACATCTGTCCCATGCACCAGCAGGAGGCACTATCTCTTTCACGTATGGCTATTTGCTACATTTACATTCCTGAACAGACCACCTGGAAACAAAACAGCTCAGCGCCCTGCACAGTGGCACAGTAGGTTAAGCCTGGGTGGGATTCCAGCACCCCATAGAAGTGCTGCTTTGAGTCCCAGCTGCTCCACTTTTGATCCAGCTCCCTGCTAATGCGCCTGGGAATAGTAGAAGAAACTGACCCAGGCATGGGTTGCTATGCCCACCTGGGAGACCCAGAAGAGGCTCCTGGCCAGGGGATGCTGACTGCCTCATCGGAGGGTGGAAAGCAGAACAGGTTGCACAAGACTCCTGGCCAAGCTTTGCAGCATGTTCCTGGGTCCGTGCATGTACTAGGTGGACCTGGTCCAGCACAGACCTTGGACACATGTTCTCAACCATAGGGCAACTTCTCAGAACTGTCAAAACCACTCAAATAACACCCCACACGGGGGTCTCTAAGAGTCATTAAATGATGTCCCCTAATCCCCAGGGGTGCTTGTGTACTTTGACAGCAAGCAGAGGCCCCCTCTCCCTCATCCTCTGCAAACACAGGGGGAAAAAAAAGAAAAATTGAAATATGTGTCCCACCATCTTCCTCCATACCTGACCTTCCCCACCCTAATCAGAGGCCCACATGGGCATGCATCCCTCAACTATGGAAACGATATTAAAAATAAAATTAAAAAAAAAGAGGTCCCTGGCTTCAGATGGGTCCATTAGTGTTTCAGCCCTCTGAGGAGTAAGTCAGTGAATGGAAGGCCTCCACTTCCAGTGTCGCTATTTCAAATAAGTAAATCTTTCTTTTTTAACCACCTCATTTGCAAGAGAATTAATTAAAGATACTTATTTTGGTGTGAAAAAAGTTCGTCCATGCATTTTTCCATGTACTTCTAGAAGACCCCTTACATATCTTGTTTTCTCAATGACATCACATACTTCAAGTGCATATACATATTTCGACAAATTCACCCCTAAGTATTTCACATTTTTGATGCTACTATAAATGGCCTTTCTTCCATTTTCCAATTGATTGCTATTATACAGAAATTGAATCAATAATTGTGGTGTGTCCACGTAGTCTATAACAGTTCCAGTACTAGTTCTAGCTTCTCCAAAGACTCCTGAAGGTTTTCAGCAAAGGCAATCCATGTTGTGTACAAGCAACACCTGTATTCCTTCCTTTCTAATCATCTTCACAGTCTCCTCTCACTTATCCATCTGTCCTTGGCTTGGGACCGCCAGGCAGACACTGACCGAGATCAGGGAGGGTGGGCGGCCTCGCCCTGCTCCCAAACCTGTTAGCTACAGTGGTGGGTTTCTAATAGGTGCTCCGGTTTGAGGAAATTTCCTTCTATTTCTAGTTAGCTGTATTTTCTTTTAATCATAATGAATATTTAATTCTGTCATATATGTTTTCTGCAACTACTGAGACAATCACATGGCATTTCTTTCATCTTGCCAATTACATTAATTTTTTAAAGATTTATTAATTTTGCTGGACTCTATGTTTAGTATATGCTCACAAAGAGGGAATCTCACCTGAAATTGAACTGTGGTTATGCAACAAGGTGGAGGAATCCATCATGGGGGGAGGGTTTGGGAAGGGGGTTGGGAGAATCCCAGTACCTATGAAACTGTGTCACATAATACAATATAATCAATGAATAATAAAAAAAAAAGATTTTTTTTTTTTTTTTGAAAAGTCAGATATACAGAGAGGAGGATAGAGGGGAAGATCTTCCTTCCATCTGTTGGTTCACTCCCCAAGTGGCCACAATGGTCGGAGTTGAGCTGATCCAAAGCCAAGTACCAGAAGCCTCTTCCGGGTCTCCTATACGGGTGCAGGGTCCCAAGGCTTTGGGCTGTCCTCGACCACTTTCCCAGGCCACAAGCAGGAAGCTGGACGGGAAGCAGGGCTGTTGGGATTAAAACTGGCACCCATATGGGATCCCAGCACATGCAAAGTAAGGACTTTAACCACTAGGCTACTGCATCGGATCCAGTCCTTAAAGAGGTTCAAATTGGTTATAAGGAGTTTCTCAGTAACCATTCTTCAAAACTGACCTTTATTATATGACAAATCATACCTACTAAGGCATCTGCACATTCTTTTAAGCCACCAAAGCTCTGAGTCTAAAGTTACACATACTATTCTTATAAGGTATGTAGGAGCTGTACAAATGCCCTGTTTTTCCCTTACGTTGGTAATTCGTATTATTTTCTCCTGATTAGTCTGACAAGACTTATCCATTCTTAGTGACCTTTTCAAAGAACGATGCTTAGAACGATGATTTTTCTTAACTGTCCATTTTTACTTAAATGATTGTTATCTTTACCTTCCTTCTTCTGCCTTTTTTGGATTTAATTTGGATTTTTTTCTAGAATCTTCAGATGAAAGCACACATCAGATTTCAGCAAACTACAGCCTACAGGTCAAACTAGAATAAGAATTTTTCCTCTTTTTTTTTTTTTTTTTTTTTTTTACATTTTTAAATGGCTGGGGGTGGTGGACAGAAGCTCAACATGTGATGGACCTAAATGGCCTGTAAAACTTAAATTATTTGTTATCTGACCCTTAAAAAAAATTGTCGATCTCTGGATTGACATGAGAACCAGGGCTTGGAGTGGACCTGGCTGGACAGGCAGGAGCAATTGCCAGCATAAATGTGGGCTACACAGTGAGTTCAGTTGGGTTGAGCTAGGCCACAGCATCCATTCATGCGTACAAAAGCCACATGGGATGTGGGACAGACTGGACCAATCTGCTGCACATCCTGTCATGCGCAGGAACCAGAGCTGGGACGGGCCTGGTGGGGTGACTGGGGGTCGCTCTGACTGGGCTGCAGTTCCCACTGGTGTACATGAGGGCTGAGTGTGTGGTGGGCAGGTCGGGCTGGGCTGCAGTATGGTTGGTTTACGTAAGAGATAGGCTTGAGACAGAACTAAGGCAGGGGCTGCAGTCACCAGTCTGTGTGTTGGCTGATCTGAATGACAGACTGACCCAGACCCCGTACTGGCTAGCACACATAGAAGTCAGGTCTGGGGTCACCTCAGATGAAGTTTCTTTGGGAACCACTCCCCTCCCTGCCCCAGTCCCACAATTGAACTGCTGGTCTCAGAATTCCAACCATGGGGAGAATCATAGGATCTGTGGTCTGACCATAGAGTGCATAAGTCAGAACTGGGCCCCCTCAGTTGTTGAAGCTTGTGCAGTGGACAGCATGCCCACATGCACACGGGGACATGGCATTCCACTGGGGCCTTCAGAGGACATCTAGTAGCATAGCAGAGGATGGAGTACAGAACAAATTGGACAACTCTTCCAGCCAGACATTGACAGCAAGTATCTGGGCGAGCAGAGACTCTAGGGTGGACTATCTCAGCCAATGGACGTTGGAATGATTTCCTCATCCTTGGAGCAACAAAATGAATAGCATTTCAGAACTATCAAAACCACTTGAGCAATATCCTTGGAGCATACTCCACATTGGGGACCCTGGGATGATACTGGGTGGCTTCCCCCAACACTGAGTACTGATGTAGTTTGGAGGCTGGGTATGGCTTCTCCCATTATCTTCGCCTTCCCCCAGATACAGGAAGAAAATTGGAAACAGTCTCATTCACCTTCCCCTATTCTTCAACCTTTCCCACCCTAACCAGTGGTCCACACGGTCATGCATCCTTCTCAACTATGTAAATATCATCAAAAATAAAATTTAAAAAAATTGCTATCTGATCTTTTGCAAAACAAAAAAAAAATTGCTAACCTCTGGCTTAGATTACTGACTTCAAGCTTTTCTACAGTAGTCATTTAATATGAAAAATTCCCCCACAAAGTTGCTGTAGATGATTTTCATTAATTTTAGTGATAAAAAAAAAACATGTATTTCAAAGAGAAGGAAAAAAAACCAAGAAGGGTGAGCAGTGAGCTAGAAGACAGTGAAGTGGGAGATCTTCCATATGCTGGTTTGCTCCCCAAATGCTTGCAGTGTCTGGTACTTGGCCAGAGTAAGGCCAGGAGTCCCCTCTTTGACTGCCTCACGGTGGGGCAGGGTTTCAAGCACTTGGACCACCAACTGCAGTCTGCCCAGGAACACAGACAGGAATCCAGAGAGCAGGCACAGAAGCTGAGGCCCGAAATGGTGCTCCAGTAGGGGTGTCGAGGGCCTGCTGCGCAATGATACAGTTTTATTATCCTTGCGGGCTCAACTTTGACATGTGGAAAAAATAAGAGTGCTACTTAACTCTCAAAATATTTAACTCCTAGCTATCTCATTATTAATTTGCTACTGTTTTATTATTGTCAGAACATGCTAGTCTGTACAACACTTGTGACATCTGAAATTAGAGACGTATTTTACTACGCAGAACACAGTGCATCTTTCCAAGAGAATGTTCCATGTGCGCTGTGCACACGAATGTGTATTCTCCAGGTGCTGAGGGGAGAGTTCTATAAATGTCAATTAGGTCAAGTTGGCTGATAATGTCACTCAGTTGTGATAGCCTTACTGAATTTTTCCTGTTCTGTCGACAACAGTGGTAGCTTTGCCTACTGCTCCTCTTTTAAGGTGTTTCTGTTTTATATGTTAAAGCTCTGTAATTAGAATAGTTCATCTGAACCATTAAAACAGAACGGGAGTTTCAGGAGCAGGAGGTGTTTCCTAGGAACCAGGAGCGAAGTTCAAACCTCTAAGGAGAAAAGGTCTAGCTGGGGCCTGTGTAGGACCCCAGCACAAGGCCACCTCAAGTCGCACCCACAGCCCCCGAGCGGAGTAGGGACGACAGAGGGATGGTGAGATGACCTTATCTGTTTCAATCAGGGTCACATGCAGGGCATGGTAGCCAATGCTAAAAAAACTCTCAAAAGGAACTGATGGGCATGGCAGAAAAAGGATTTGGCACCTAGCGACATGAATCATCATCCTAATTTTATCTCAGAGGAATGGAAGCTATGTGCCAGCACATGCGACCTCATCATGGCCATGTGGAGGACCACTCCAGCCAAAGAGAGGGTCAGCACAGGCCCAGGGGCAGGCGAGGCTCAGATGGCCTCAACTGGAGGACGGTGCACCTGTGATCCCTGACCACAGTCAAGGGATCCCACATGCTTCTAACACTTTCAGTTCACTAAAGCAAAGGTCTAAAGGCAACAGGTTGTCCTCACAGCAGAGCACAGCTGATGGACTGAAGTCCAAGCACAGGAAAAGGGCCACTCACTCCAGAAAGTCTCAGGATCTCCACATTTGTCTTAAATGTATAAAAACAAAACAAGGGCATGGCACGTTGGCTCAAAGGGCTAATACTCTACCTTCAAGTGCCAGGATCCCATATGAGCACCAGTTCATGTCCTGGTTGCTCCACTTCCCATCCTGCTCCCTGACTGTGGTCTGGGAAAGCAGTCAAGGACGGCCCAAAGCCTTGGCACCGTGCACCAAAATGGGAGACCCAGAAGAAGCTCCTAACTCCTGGCTTTGGATGAGATCAACTTTGGCCACTGTGGCCATTTAGGGAGTGAATTAACAAATGGAGGATATTCCTCTCTATCTCTCCTTCTCTCTGTAATTCTGCCTTTCCAATAAGAATACAAATAAATAAATCTTTAAAAAAAAGTTTACCACAGTGCCACTACTACCCTGGTCTCCACTGATCCAAGTGATCTAAACTACTCTGTCTGGTTTCTCCATCACTGTATCTCTCACACTCAGAAAGTTTCACTGATTTCTAATCCCTCCTTGGTTTCTTCAGAATAAAAGCTACATGAGAACAGCTACATGTCTGCCTTCATCAACGCTCTACCCTCATCCCCCGTCCCTGGAACACAGATGATAAATGCTCTCCACATCAATCTGAACAGTGAATAAATCCATCATGGCAAGGGGTGTCACCTAAAACTCCTGAGTTGCTTGTGCTGGGCTGTCAAAATACCTGTTGGTCTGAGTAGAATGGATTTACGAAAACACTCTGGGACCCCACAACACTTGAAATAAAATAATAAACCCCAGAGGGAGCTGGGAAGCTCCTTTCAAGTAAGTTTCTTTCTTTTTTTTTTTTAAAGATTTATTTATTTTATCACAAAGTCAGATATACAGAGAGGAGGAGAGACAGAGAGGAAGATCTTCCATCCGATGATTCACTCCCCAAGTGAGCCGCAACGGGCCGGTGCTGCACCAATCCGAAGCCGGGAACCAGGAACCTCTTCCGGGTCTCCCACACGGGTGGCAGGGTCCCAATGCATTGGGCCGTCCTCAATGCTTTCCCAGGCCACAAGCAGGGAGCTGGATGGGAAGTGGAGCTGCCGGGATTAGAACCGGCGCCCATATGGGATCCCGGGGCGTTCAAGGCGAGGACTTTAGCCCCTAGGCCACGCCGCCGGGCCCTAAAGTAAGTTTCTAAATACTCAGAATTTAGAAATACTCCCAACCAATCTCCTCAGCAACTGCATTATGTCTTAAAATCTACAAGATTCTCCTAGTTTGAATTGGCTTATGATTTTGATGAGTCACTTAGCTAACATCTACTTACTGCCTCCCAGCTATGTGGAGGGCTGGAGAATTCAGGAGAGATCTTTTCCTGAAAGAAACCAAGTAGATCAGTGGCAAGATCACAGTGACCTGAGGAGTGCCTTGGACTCTAGGTCAGAGGAGCAGCAGCAAACAGCCCAGAGCCCACGGTCAGCGTTAGGATAGAGACAATGACATGAAGTCCACTAATCACACAAATAAAACTCATACAAGAAAGAGACAACAAAAAAAGCTCAAGGCTTTTACATTTTTCAAAAAAAGTTTTTCACAGCATATTACCATCACAGAAACTTATTTTCATAGGTAGAGGAAAATAATCTAGGTGAATAAATGCTTTCATTGTTGCACATTACATGAAGGCATTAACCTATAACTACATCACAGATGACTGGCTCATCTGAAAGATGTTAGAGATAATTTGAGTGTTAGAAGACTAAAGCTTTTATACCTAGAACTTACCAGCAGCACTACCTGTTTAATTACCTATACCATTTAGATTTTAGCATTGATTTCTAAAATCAAATGTCAGCCATTCAAGAACTAAGCACACAACTATACTTCTCCAACTGCACTTAAGGGTCAGTGGGTTGTAAGCCATGACTTCTGGTAACACTCTCAAAGATTTGTATTCTTTTCTCTAATGTATTTTAAGCAAATTCTGATAATCTGGATAATCACTTCATCCACAAAATCTACGATAAAAGAATTAGGATGGACTAAAGAAAAAGCATAGAAAGATCTCATGCTGTGGCTCAACAACTAATTCTCCCCTCATGAGTGCTGGTCCATGTTCTGGATGCTCCACTTCTGATCCAAATCCATGCCTGTGGAGCAGCAGATGGCCCAAGGCCTTAGGACCCTGCACCCATGAGGGAGACCTGGAAGAGCCTCCTGTTTCCAGGCTTCAGAGCAGCTTAGCTTCAGCCATTGCAGCCATCTGGGGAGTGAACTGGTGGATGGATGATCTTTTTCTCCGTCTCTCCTTCCCTCTGTAAATCTTTCGAATAAAAATAAGTAAATCTTAAAAAAAGAGAGCGAGACAGAGTGCACCCAGTGTGGTGGCATAGTGGCCTTGCATGCACCAAGATCCCACATGGGAGCTGGTTCATGTCCCAGCTGCTCCACTTCCCATGCAGATCCCTGCTTGTGGCCTGGGAAGGCAGTAGAGGATGGCCCAAAGCCTTGGGTTCCTGCACCCAAGTGCAAGTCCAGGAAGAAGCTCCTGACTCCTAACTTAAGATTGGTTCAGCTCTGGCCATTATGGCCACTTGGGAGTGAACCAGTACATGGAAGATCTTTTTCTCTGTCTCTCTTTTTCTCTGTAGATCTGCCTTTCCAATGAAAATAAACAAATCTTAAAAAGAAAAAAAAAAAAGGTACAGAAAGGAGAATGACATATATGCGCGAAGTGGAAGTGCAACCATTTAGCCTGCGATTTGAGGAGAAAGCTTTGTGGCATCCAAACCCAGAGCATCAGGATGGGGACTGTCATCCTAGGATCAACATGTGACCAGCTACACACCTGCGTGGGAAGGCAGACAACAAGATGGTCACTGTGCAAAGACTTAGTTTCAGAAAACAGCATCATGCCTCATCTCACATTTAGTTTATTTTACTGGTCTTACAATTTAGCTTACATTATACTTACAAATTTATTTTTGCTTTATACTTGTTTTTTATATATAAGTATGAATTACATATTTTAAGAAAAATTTAGCTCAAGATACGAGTTTCACAATTTTTTTCACTTTAAAAGGAAACTGTGGGGGCTGGCACTGTGGCACAGCAAGCAGTAATGACTGCTGGTGATGCTTGCATCACCAACGGGTGCTGGTTCAGGTCCCGGCTGCTCTGTTTCTGATCTAATGTTCTGGGGGAAAGCAATGACAGATGTCCCAAGTGCTTGGGTCTCTGTGTCCACGTGGGAGACCTGGCAAACACCTGGCTGCAGCCTGGCCCGGCCCAGCCCCGTGGTTTCAGTCATCTGGGTAGTGAACCCGCAGATGAAAAATATCTGCCCCATCACCCTCTCTCTCCATCTTTCCCTCTTTCTAACTGTTGGGCAAAGCAAATAAATACATTTTTACCTAAGAAATGGGGAGGGGTGATTATGTAGTGCTCATGTTTAAGATTAGGATGCAGGAAAAACATGGAGCATCAAACCTGACTTGTTCCCAATGGTGGCTCTCCTAGTTGCCTGTGCCAACCTTATCTCCCAGCCTCAGCTGCCCACTGTAATTGAAATTAAAGTCTTTATTCTGCTTTTCTAGCTAAATTAACTTCTGATATTTCAAAATTTTGTAATGGCAGTGAATACCCTATCAAACAACAGGGCTTAAGCTCTTGGTGGTGTTAACATCTCTCTGCACATAATCCTGTCACATATCATGGAGATGATGCCTTCACGAGGACCCCATCCCACTACACTCAAGCTGACAGGCACCTGTGGTGTTTCTGCTTCCACCTCCTCCCTCCTGTGCGAAGCCACAGGATTGACCTCACCAGTGAACTTCTGAGGCGATAATCCTCCTACTCAAAAGGCTGTCTAGGGCCCGGCGGCATGGCCTAGCGGCTTAAGTCCTCGCCTTGAACACCCTGAGATCCCATATGGGCGCCAGTTCTAATCCCGGCAGCTCCACTTCCCATCCAGCTCCCTGCTTGTGGCCTGGGAAAGCAGTCGAGGACGGCCCCAGGCTTTGGGACCCTGCACCCATGTGGGAAACCTGGAAGAGGTTCCCGGCATCGGATCGGCGCACACCGGCCATTGCAGCTCACTTGAGGAGTAAATCATCGGACGGAAGATCTTCCTCTCTGTCTCTCCTCCTCTCTGTATATCCGGCTTTCCAATAACAATAAATAAATCTTAAAAAAAAAAAGGCTGTCTAAATAAGGCTTTGTCCAGTCCAGCCCTACTCCATCTACCCACTGCAGAGTGAGTCCAAAGCTAGAGCTCCTGAGGCAATGACACAAGCATAGTGTGTGACACATAGAGACCTGATGAGATTAAGTGTCACAGCCATGCAATGCTCACAACCAGAAGTATTCTGGATTTTGCAATGTTTGCATAGACTTTCCTAGCTGAGCCACCCTAATCCCAGAATCTGAAACTCCAACTGCTCTGACACCCACCCCTTTCGGGAGCCAGGTACTTTGTAGCAGCCTGGATTTTGAGATCAGGATGCTCAATCTATAAAGTCGGTGGTGCAAATGGTTCCAGTGCCAGAGCCAGTAAAACGCACCTCTCCCAATAGGGCATAGGACTATCTCCAGCAGCCTAACTCTTCCCTCATTCCTCCGTAACACGTCTCCAATCATTAATAGACAACTGTTTTTCCACAACAGTTAAGAACTGGAAAACTGATCATTAATGCAATCACACACCATACACATCGCAGTAAGACAATGAACTTCTGTGATTAAAACAGCAGAGGGTTGGTGTTGCAGTGTAAGACGTAAAGCTGCTGCCTGCCACACCTACATCCCATATGGGCTGTTCCACTTCAGCTCAAGCTTCCTGTTAATGCCCTGGGAAAAGAAGAGAAAGAGAGCCTGAGTGTTTGGGCCCCTGCCACTCATGGCGGAGAGAGGGATGAAGTTCACTGCATCTCCTCTATGTAGCACTTTCAAGTAAATTAATCTTTAAAACAAACAAAAAGCATAAAAGCATTTCAGTTTCCCTGCTATAATTATTTTTCAAAATTCTCAATCTCTTTACAAAAATAGCAGACTGACATGAACCAAATAACTGACATAAAACTGCAATTTTTTTGGAAAAGGCAATAAAACTCCAGTGAAGATCATAAGAAATTATTTTATTAAGATTTATTTATTATTATAGGAAGGGCAGATTTACAGAGAGAAGGAGAGACAGAGAAAGGTCTTCTGTCCACTGGTTCACTCCCCAAACAACCTCAATGGCCAGAGCTGGGAGCTGAGCTGATCTGATGCCAGCAGCCAGGAGCTTCCTCCAGGTCTCCCATGTGGATGCAGTGGCCCAAGAAGTTATACCATCCTTCGCTGCTTTTCCAGGTCACAAGCAGGAATCTAGATGGGAAGTGGAGCAGCCAGGACAGAAACCAACACCCATATGGGATGCCAGTGCTTGCAGATAGAGTATTAGCCTGTAAACCATGGTGCCAACTCCCATCAAAACTTTTCAAATTAATAAAATCATCTTCGACTAAACTTCTGGTATATCCCCTAAAATCTTTTTGGCTCCTTATTCTAATGAGTGAAAGCCACAAGTCCAAACTATCCACACACTTTCACACAGTATTTCTCTTCTGTAAGATATTGTATAACATCACTCCTGGTAGGTAAACTGAGTAAGAGAACTAACTGCCCACCACAAATATGACCAGTGAGCAATTCTTAAGCACTGACTTCTCAGCTGACTCTCACAGCTCCAAGGCACTAAAGCTAGAGGAAAACACACACACACACACACTCACATATACACATTCCAGCAGCCACGTGTAACCTTTCAATAATAGCACTGCTGTGGATGAGCAGGTGGACCCCATGGATCTTCAGATGATCCAACCATGGCCACCATTAAGTCAGTCCAGTTCTCCAGCTCTCTAAACAAAGGGCGACAAGTCCAGCACTTGGAATATAACAGAAATCTCAACTGATCCTGACCAGCTTCACACCCTCAACACCCTCATAATAAACACTGGCATCCACACTCCATAACAATGAAGCTAAAACTCATGATCAAAATGGAGCTGCAGGAGCTGTATTCCACTTGGATTGTCCACCACAGCAAAACACAAAACAAAACAAAAAAAACAAGCCTTCATAACTTTATTCTCTACATTCAAGAAACTGGATGGGGGAGAGGAGGGCAGAGTAGAACTTCTCTGAAAAGCATAGGTTATAAAATATCACTGACAATATCTCAATTATTATCCAATGGCAGGGGCAAAAAGGGTCACCTGATGGATAAGCCACAAAAGGAGGAAAAAATAACATTTTTCATGGTTTCACACTGGTCCTTATGCAAAAACTGTGTGAGCCTCCAACACCCCCAACAAGTTACAGACTATATTTAAAATCTTCCACATAGAATAAAATGCCAGTGCCTGCAAGAAACATATAACCCCCTAAATTGATGAACACCTCCCAACCAACACTGGCTGGCAAGGGTATTTTCAGTATCGCATCAGGAACCCACAGTAGCTGCTGGCGGTTCCTCTAGGCCTCGACAGCGCCATAGGTCTAAGGGCACACTGGAGCCCTCTTCACTCTCAACGGATAATGTTGATGTCATGACGAGGCTCTGGATTCCTGGCACTCGGGACAAGTCATTCCTCGAACCACCACGTAATTCTTCCCCTACCCACCAGCACCCCCTCCTTCAAATACAGAGCTCTCCAGCCAGAGCAGCCCCCTGGGTACCCCAGCCTCCTCTACCTCCAAGCGCGGCCGCTTTCTCCTCCCTCGGTTCCGAGGTGGGGTATCCAGAAGGTCCCAGGCAATCCCGAGCCCGGGCGGGCACTGCCTGTTTGCCTGACACGGTGGCTCTGGCCGGCACGTCTCCTTCCCCACTTGGCCCGGACTGGAGTGCTGCAGGGTACCCCGGGGGCCAGGGAGCCAGCCCGGGCGGCGACGTCGCTGCGGTCGCCGCCTCTGGTATGTCAGGGGCCGGGATTGTATTTCGAAAGATCCGCCATTTTCACCTCGTCATCACCATCACAGCTCAGCAGCTTCCCCGGCAGCCCGAGCCCGGGCCGCCGTCTGCAGCCTCCCCCCTCCCGCCTCCCCGTCCCCGCCCCGGCCCGCCCCTCCCAAGAGGCGCACACCCACATATCCGGGGAAGCCTCCCGCCGGCCCCGCCACCCTTCAAACGCACCCGAGGAACAAGTGCTCTGGGCTTCGACAACCTTTCACCCCCCTAAACCACAAGCCGCCACCGCGCCAAAGGAAGTCGCTCTCTCGTTTGTAGGTCCCAAGTCCGGCACAGGATTGTGTGCAAAAAGCAGCCGCCGTGCAGAAGGTGGGACCAGGACAATAAATTAAAAAAAAAAAAAAAATTCAAACTCCTTCATCACCACAAAACCGACTTGAGACAGGTGGGAGGCAGGGGTTGCCTTAACCATGTCCACCTCAGACACCGAAAACACCATCAGCATCTTGAACGTCATTCTCCAACTTTGACACTCTACCCACAGAACTACTATGACAGGATGAGCTCTCTCCATTTGCTCACCTTGAACTCTGACCCGGTCCTAAACCACAGGCACTGACCCCTCAGGCAGCTGGGTGGGTCAGAAACAATCTATCCTTAAAAATAACAGAGTTCTGAACTGTATCCCTCACCACTCAACTTTATCTGCTCATTTCTGCCCTTGAACACGAAGACTTCCAAACCTCAAAGTGCAACTAGATTTAATACGTACCCCCCCCCAATTGTAGAGACATTCCTGATTAATTTCTCAAATACGGAAAATACAGCTCTGCACTACAAGGTCTTACCACATGCTTATGATCATCATTTTTAAAGGATTTAAGTCATCAAACTGAAAAATAAATGATCTGCTTTACAATAAGACCCCAGAGCTATCCCTCAGCCCACCCCACCAGTTCCTTTAACCATATTTAATAAGTAACTCAAAGAGAACCTACGCATTTTTAAAATCACCTAATTAAGAAAATACAAACATTTTTCTTTTAAAAATCAGTTACCTCTGTTAATTTCAGAAAGAGTCAACAATCACCAGGGATGGCAAAAGAGCCACTCTGGTGCCTCTTCAGCAAGTTAGTCTTGAGACAAGTCTAAGGTAGAAGTCTAAACAGCCCTTTATCTCCCTACCTTGTTTGAAAAGACAACGCCACGTACAAGTAGTCGGTGGACCCAGGCTTAAACAAGCGCTGGCCACCGCCCGCCCGCCCCAATGCCCGCGTCCGGTGCAGCCTGCTGGACGCTGAGTCCATCCAGTGGCCCCCAAGTCCCTCGTCCTCCCGGTGCCCCCGCACCCCCGCCGGGTTGTTTACCGTTGCGTGGCCCGGCCTCCCCCCGTGCACCTCGGGAACCCTGTGACACTTAGCTGGTGGACTTCGCGAGCGAAACCGACGCACGCACACCGAGCGCGGTCCGCACAAAAGGGGCGTAGGAAGAACGCGGCGTCGGCGGGCGGCCAGGGAAGGAAGGGCTGCTCCTGAGTGACACGGCAGCAGAACCGGTTCCCTGACAGCGCGGCCCATACGGCCCGGCTCTCCGGACCGCGCTGTCTGCCCGTGCGCGGCCCGCCGGAGCCCTTCGTCTACACCGCCGGGCAGGCGCTGGCTCTCCGGTGACAGCCAAGGGGATCCTCCGCCCCGCAGCGGCCCTCAGCCGGCAGCTTGCTGCGGCCCTCAGCCCGCAGCTTCCCGCTCCCCGACACTGCCCGGCCGACCCGGCACCCGGCGGGGGAGCGGTCCGCCGCCCTGCGCCCGCGCCGGCCCGCCCGGGAGCCTCCCTATCGCGGGGCTGACACTCACCAAGGCCGGCGGCGCCGCCGCCTCCTCTTTGCGCCGCGCTCCCTGGGCTCCCGGCAGCCGCGGCGGCGGCGGCGCCTCCGAGACACAGACCCGGGTTTGTTCAAAATCACGCGCCCAGCGCCATTCCACCACCGCATCCCATAATACGCCGGGCCCTCCCCGCCCGCGCGGCCCCCTCGGCCCGCCCCTCCGTCCCGCCCCGCCGCGCCGCGCTACCCGGGCCGGCTTCCTTCGCCCCGCCCCTTCCGCGCCGTCACGCCACGCCCCTTGGCAACCCGAGCGCGCGTCATTCCGCAAGGCTGCACGTGACTACGCCTAGGCGCGCTGTCAAAGCTTTCGCACGGAATGTTCCATTTCGCAGAGCGCGCGGGGGGAGGGGGGAGCGGTGGAAAGGCGTGGAGGCTGGACCCGGATCGCGCCGTGCACTTGGCGGAGGCCGGTTCCTCGCCTGCAGTCCTTGTTAGGAAGTGCACGCCGGAGATGCATTTTGCAGCATCCTCCCTTGTTTGATGTGCTTGAGTGCGCGGCTGTCACACAAGCCAAAATCTCTTCGCTTTCTAAGGCCTGATTTTGCAGGGCTCACTAAAAGCCCCTAGGAAACCATGCAGAATTAAAGTTATTTAGAAAGGGACTTTTTTTTTTTTTTTGCACTACATGGTATACAGCTAAGACTAACACAATCAAATTTCTTTGTTTCTAGGCATTATTTTTTAAATGATCATGCGCACTAGTTATAAAATGCCCCAGTGTGGAGTCGGAAAAACAGGCTCTGAAAAATTTGGTTGATAAAGGCACTGAGTGAGATAGGACCTACACGGATGAAGCAATAGAAAAGGCAAAATGAATGTAAATGTAAAAAATGGTGAGCCACAGAACATAACTGCTAATGGAGCAAGAGGACATACAGGTCTCCGTGAAACAAGAAATACCAGTGAGGGAACAGAATGGGGAAGCTGAGAGTGAGACACGTGGCAATACAAGCTGTGGTCATTTTTTTTCCTATTTATTTTCTGTTGGGAAAGCAGACTTACAGAGAGGGATGAGTGGTGTCATGCAGCTGCCCAGCTCTGACTCAGGTGACAGGTCTGTTGTGCCACACTCAGCGCAATCCACAGTTAAGATTTAGTGGGGGGCCCGGCGGCATGGCCTAGCGGCTTAAGTCCTCACCTTGAAAACCCCGGGATCCCATATGGGCGCCGGTTCTAATCCCAGCAGCTCCACTTCCCATCCAGCTCCCTGCTTGTGGCCTGGGAAAGCAGTTGAGGACTGCCCAATGCATTGGGACCCTGCATCCGTGTGGGAGACCCAGAAGAGGTTCCTGGTTCCCGGCTTCGGATCGGCCCGTTGCGGCTCACTTGGAGAGTGAAACATCGGATGGAAGATCTTCCTCTCTGTCTCTCCTCCTCTCTGTATATCTGGCTTTCCAATAATAATAAAAAAATCTTAAAAAAAAAAAAGATTTAGTGGGGCAGGCGAGTTGCCTCTACTGGTTAATCCTCCACCTCTAATCGCTGGCATCCCATTTGGGCCTTGGTTCATATTTAGGCTGCTCTATTTCCCTTCCAGCTCCCTGCATATGGTCTGGAAAAGCAACAAAAGACGGCCCAGGATCTTTGGAACCCTGCACCTGCGTGAGAGGTCTGGCTCCTGGCTTCAGACCAGCTCAGCTCCGGTCATTGTGGCCAGTTGGGGAGTGAACCAGTGGACAGAAGATCTTTCTGTCTTGTCTTCTCTCTGTAATTCTGCCTTTCAAATAAAAATAAATCTTTAAAAAGAAAAAAAGGATTTAGCAAGGATTGGGTGGGAGTTTGACCCAGTGGTGACCGTGCCAGGGTTTGAGACCAGACCACGGCTCCTGACTGCAGCTTCCTGTTGAGCAGACCCTGGCCCAAGCAATCCAGTGTCAACAACCCAAATGGAAGAGCTGGATTAAGCTTCTGGTTTCTGATTCCAGGCTGTTATGGGATTTGGAGAGCTGGAGAGTGGACCAGTGCTTAAACGCACCCATTTTCTCTCCCTGCCCCCTCCCTAGTCTGTCTGCCTGTTAAGTAACAGTTTAGGGCCCTGCATAGTAGCTTAGCCTTGCATGTGCTGAGATCCTGTATGGGCGCCAGTTCTAATCCCAGTAGCCCCACTTCCCATCCAGTTCCCTGCTTGTGGCCTGGGAAAGCAATGGAGGGCGGCCCAAAGCCTTTGGCCCCAGCACCCACGAGGAAGACCTGGAGAAGGTCTTCCTGGCTTCAGATTGGCTCAGCTCTGGCCATTGCAGTCACTTGGGGAGTGAATCAGCGGACAGAAGATCTTCCTCTCTGTATATCTGACTTTGTAATAAAAATAAATCTTTTAGAAAAAAACAGTTAAGCAAGGCAAGGAAACTGGATTCAATAACAGCTTGGAAGTCGGAAGGTCTGTGACGTATGCAAGGAATGTGAGAAAATGAGTGATAAAAAGACTTATTTCCCCCGTTGGTAGGGGAGTCCAGGTGTGTGAACTCAGTTTAGAAAGAGCATTAGAGTGAATCTGAGAAATGTTCATGGTCAAATGATTAATGCTATTGTTATCTACCCAATGTGGGTTCATTTCTTGGTAAGTGAAAATCTAAACCACCGAAAGTGGTTGCCACAAAAAGTCATTTCTATATAATTTTAGTGTTTTTAAAAATACTTATTTGAAAGGCAGAGAGAGAGAATTAGAGAGAGATTGACAAAGATATCTAATCCTCTGACCTAACCCCACCCCCGCCTGAAATGGGGTGGGGCCATGAGCTGGGAGGTCAGTCCCAGTGTCCCATATTGGGTATCAGATATGAAATTGCTTAAGCTATCATCTCCCAGCATGCACAGTGGCAGGAAACTGGAACGGAAGTAGAGCCAGGACTTAAACCCAGGCCCCCGGCTATGGGACATAAATATCCCAAGTTGTGTCTTAACTGTGGGCCCAAAACACCCACTCCATTGAATAATTTCTATTTGCAGCAAACAAGGACACCATGGGGAATCACCTTCAAAGCAGTGGCTCTCCGAGTTGGGGAAATCAGGTACCACCTCTTTTGAGTGGGAAATGACTATTCAAAAGGGGAAGTTTTTATCTTGCACAGGTCGAGTTCGGAAACAATCTCTTCCTGACATGTCACGTTATGGTAATGGGGGTATAGTCCTTCTAGCATTAATTTTAAGCAAAGGGCAACTCCTGGACACTTTCTGGCCCATCTTGAATTGGGTTTGGGCTACTTTGGTGTAGTTGGTTGCTCCGGGCAGCAGAACCAGTAATGTGGACAGGGAGAGGGTCTGGGGATGAAGCACCAAGAGGAGACCAGTGATGGTAGAAGTCTGTAGAAAGTCTCCCTTCATTGCTCCTTCACCTCTCCTTATATACTCTTCCCCACATCCTCATTTAGCAGGATATTGGATACAGATAAATCCAATTAATCTAGGCGTTTTTAACCACAACCCCAGTTCCTGTTCCTGCCTAGGCTAACGAGCACTAATCAACTCCTTAGCCCACAACAGGTCCAACTTTTTTGTTTCGAAGTGGACTTGAATGCGCCTGTCTTAGGTTGTAGACTCTCAGGTTATCAGCCTTACCCATCATCGAGAATCTCTGTAGCATGACAGAGCCCCTGTCTTAGGTTGGTCAGTGCCTGGTCCCTCTTACCCATCACTGGCTGCCATTCAACGCATTGCCTGTTGCAGCTGCACAAACCATACTTGGGGAGGCTGGTAACCCCGTTCCATGGCTAGGAGTATCTTTAGCTTGGTAGCAATGAGCAGGCAGCAGCTCCCGGGCTTGGGAAACATTTTGCACTTGCATAGGTGTGACATACATAAAGACATGATGATGGGGAACAAGAGGCCCTAACCATATCCCACAGCATGTGCCACTCCTCTACCAACAAGACGACCCACTGTTAACACGTAAACATGCCCACCCGCACATGTTCATCAATGCAGTTCTGTTGTTCCATAGCTCAGGCAGTCAGTTCTGCAAGCTTGTTCATGGTCTTAGCAGTAGCTATAGGGTGTCCTAGGGTCACTGCTGCTGTGGTGGTGGCTGCCAACGTCAGGGCAATGCCGGCTACGATGGTCGATGTTATGCCAAAGTCTCTTTTACGCCTTATCAGGCCAAAAGAGGCCTCTCCATCAGTCCCAACAGGCGCAGGTAGGATTCTGGGCAGCCGTATGACAACAGCAGTATCACCCTTACCATTTCAACATGCTGTTAGGGTGCAGCTGACCTCGGTGCAATTCACTTCAGAGACGTTTTCTGTATGTAAGAGAAAAACAGGGAGATAACACAGGCAGACATGGGTTTAAAATTCATGGAGCTAAGGTTCACTCATGTGAGTGAGTCCTCAAATCCAGAGGAATGATTGAACTAATAATTTTTATAGGAATAACTGCCTCCCTTAATAAAAAAGGGGGGCATGCAATGCATGCCTTACCCCACAAAGCTGCCACACAGAAAAGGCAGGAAATATTGGGACCTTGGTGCTCATAGGAGAAAGAAAAGAAAAAGAGAGGTGCGCTTAACAATATACTAATATACTTATATAATATATAAAGGCCTAATATACTTGCTTGTCCCGTCGATCTTCCGACTCAAATGCCATCACCATGGCCAGTACCCGAGCTTTCACAAGACTCTGCAGCAGGAGCTTGTCAGGTAACCCTCTCAGGAATCCACCGTGGATCATTTTCGTTTTCTGGGAAAACACAAACTGATCCTCACCCCCATATAAGGACAGGATCTGGGCCTTGCCACTGACCAGTCAAGGGATCCTTCCACATCATGTAACCCTTCTGCTTCTGAGACGGATTCCAATGACGATCTGCAGCAGACCATCCTTCAGCATCCAATATTAGAAAATTTAAGATAGGGCCTGGTGGCGTGGCCTAGTGGCTAAAGTCCTCGCCTTGAACGCCCCGGGATCCCATATGGGCGCCTGTTCTAATCCCGGCAGCTCCACTTCCCATCCAGCTCCCTGCTTGTGACCTGGGAAACCAGTCGAGGACGACCCCAGGCTTTGGGACCCTGCACCCGCGTGGGAGACCCGGAAGAGGTTCCAGGTTCCTGGCTTCAGATCGGCGCGCATCGGCCGTTGCGGCTCACTTGGGGAGTGAGTCATCGGACAGAAGATCTTCCTCTCTCTCTCTCCTCCTCTCTGTATATCTGACTTTGTAATAAAATGAATAAATCTTTTTAAAAAAAAAAGAAAAAAAAGAAAATTTAAGATAAATAATACAAGGTTCAAATGATCTCAGGGAGTGCTCTACTCCCCCTTTTTTGTTTTAATAAGATAATCCTTAATAGTACGGTTGGCATGTTCCACAATACCTTGTCCTTGAGGTTTATAAGGAATACCTGTAATTAGTTGTATATGGTAGGGGGCAGCAAAATCACGAAACTTACTGCTAATATAGCAAGGGCCATTATCAGTTTTGATAACTTTGGGAGTTCCCAAGATGGAAAAACGTGCATAGCAATGGGCTAGAGCATGTCTAACTTATACCCCTGTCTGAGGAGTAGCTAGAATAAATCCAGAACACGTATGGATAGTAACATGCACATACTTTAGTGTCCTAAACTCGGGGATGTGTGTCACGTTCATTTGCCAGACATGATTAGGCAACAATCCTCGGGGATTTATACCATAATGGGAAACAGGCAGAACTTGAGGGCACACTGAGCATTGCTTCACAATCATTCTGGCTTGTTCCTTGGTCAAGCTAAAGCACAAACGAAGGGTGTCAGAATTCAGGTGACACATAGCATGTGTCTTTTGTGCTTCCTCAAGGGCCGAGACTACCAATTTAGTGGCAGTGTCTGCAGCCGCATTTCCTGATGTCAAGGACCCAGGCAAACCTGAATGGGCTCGAATATGAGTCACAAAGAATTTATCTTTGCAGGCCCAAATACAGGCTTAAATTTTTGCAAATAGAGATGCTGCCGCAGAGTGGGAAGAAGTCTGGCCTGCAGTCTCCAGCACGGGAAGGGAATGGGCAACATACCCACTATCAGAATACAAATTAAAGGGCTGCATGGAAAATGTTTGAAAGGTTGCAAGAATTGCCACCAATTAAACAACCTGTGCAGAGACAAAAGACGTGTGGGTGGTGGTAACCTGGCCATCTATTACAAAAGCTGCCTGACCATTAGACGACCCATCAGTGAAAACAGTTAAAGCTTCTGGCAGTGGTTGAAGAGTGTCACAAGTGGAAAAACAACAGGGTGCAAAATTAAAAACTGTACAATGGGGTCCTTGGGATAGTGGTTGTCAAAATTAACATTTAAAGTGCTCAAAAGTATTGCTCATGTTTCTTCCATATTTGGCAACCACAAAAGCCACTTCTGAGCGTATGGAATGATAATGGTATCTGGGGCCTTCTCAAAATGTCTTAGGCTGCTCTTTGTGGCCTTCTGTATCAACTCTGCTATGACCAAATAGTAAGGCACAATTGTCTTAGCAGGAGAAATGTGAAAATGTTCCCACAATATAGGCCCCTGTTGATAAAATACCCCCATAGACATATATGAGGATGCTATAACAATAAATAAAAGCGGGGCACTGTAATCAATCCTGGTCAGATGGACTTGTTCAATAGCCATCTCAGCCTGGCGTAGGGTCTGACATCTCTCCACAGTCAGCGCCCTAGGGGATGCTGGAGAGGAGTCACCTTTTAAGATATCAAACAAAGTTTTCAAATCTGCATTAGTTTCAAACTGGGTCTCGTCCAATTAATGTCCCCTAACAATTTTTGAAAATCATTAAGAGTTTGCAACTTTTCTGTGGCTATGGAAATTCGGGGAGGTTTAATACAATTCTGAAAAAGTTGAAATCCCAAATAATTAAACGGAGAAATAAGTTGTATTTTGTCTGGGGCTGTAGCTAATCTTGCCTCAGCTGAAGAGAGAGACGCTGAAGTTGCACCTGTAAATCTTTCACAGCTGCGCCCAGATTTGATGGCGCCGATGGCACAGGCAGCGCACAGGGCTCCATACCTGGTCAAAAGAGATTTTTGGTCGGCACATGCTCTATGAGCACATGCTCTACCGGTGGAGGATCCTCGGAAGACTCACTTCCATTCTCTTCCCCTTCCTGCTCCTCAGAAGAGAACCGCGAATATTCTTCATGTAGTTTCTCCAGACTTAGTCTGGTCTGGGGTTCCTTTTTTATGCTGGTTTGCGGTTCCCTTCCCCTTCTTATGGATAATTTTTCAAGGAATGGTTGCACCTCCGCTTGAGGGGATGACAAAGTATTTTTTACTAAGTGCCAGAGGAAAAAAGGTGGCTACAAGGAGAGCAAACCATGGGGATACGTCGCAGACAGTTTCAACAAACCAATTCCCCTGTCCCGGGCTGAACCCATTCCTCACCATAAGTGGGCCCCATGACCTGAGTCAAGCTACCCGAGCCCTGTCAGATCCCCCATCCCTGGGACTCACATGCCCAGTCCCCACTGGGTCCAGGCTGGCATGACTCTCCTCACCTCAGCATCTGCAGTCTCGTTGCACAGCCTGGCCTACTCTAGTCTGCCCTCTGTTCCAGCTCCTGCTGGTGGGTGCTGCAGCCTATCCCTGCCCAGCCTGATTGCTGTCCCAGTCCTAATGTGAACTGGCTGGTGTTGAGGCCCGATCTGGCTCCTCCTGCTCCCTGCTCTGGTTCTCAGATCTGCCGGTGGGTGCTATGTGCTGGCCTAGACTGGTCTGTCCCCAGACCCGACCCACATGTATTCTGGCACGTAATGTAATCTGCCGTTGTCTGGACTGCTCCTTGTCTTGCTTCCTATGCTCACCTTTATGGACTGTGTCCCAAGAAGGAGTTTCCCAAGCTCCTCTATTGAGTCTCCTCCCAGTGGCAGTTCTCATGCACACCAGTGAGTTGTTGGTCCAGGATGACTTTGTCCACCTCTTGTTCTGACAAGAACAGTGGCCTTGCTCAACCAGCCACATCCATTCTGGTTCCCTTTGTTGGTTGTGCCCAGTGCTATTTTACCTGGTCCATGCCCAGACACATAGATTGCAGTTCCACAGGGGTGAGCCCACATTGCCCCCACAGATTCTGCTATCAGACCCACTTCTCTCACTCTTGTTCTCCCCTCCTAACCAATTTGCGATCAGCTCTTTACTTACATACACATGTCGTGGACTTGTCTATGGAAATCCCTCAGCTGTAATTCCTAACCTGGGCATAAAAACCACAGGTCATCTCCCATTGCCACCTGTGTAATCCTGTTTTCCCCCTGTACATCAAGACCCTCTAACCATGAGGGTGCACCTCCAGGTGGCCTGAGAGGCTTTGCCCAGCACTTTTGGTGCCCAGGCTGCCAGGCTACAGGGACCCGTGTAGATTAAAAAAATCTAACCTCCAGGATAGGGTGGTCCAGGAAGCTCGCTGAACATCCCTTTCCCCAAGAGATCCAGTGTGCTCAGCTATATGTACCTGTGCTGGGTTTGAAAAGCCTCCAGGCAGGGGGTCTTGTAGGCCCACTTCATGTGCTCCAAACTTTTTCTGTTAGAGCAGATCCTGGGAGGCCATTATCACAGTTCAAGTAACTGAAACCCTGAACTGAGGGAGACCTGCACTGACCTGCAGGCTCCTGGCTTCAGCCAGATCCCATCTTCATAACTCCAGGGACTGGGGAGTGTGAACCAGCGAATGACAGTTCTCTTTCTCTCTGGAATAAACAAGTTAAACATTTTTTAAGGTTTTTTAAAATTTATCGTATAATTTTGTATCGTCTGGGATTCCCCTCCCCCCACATTTCACCCCCTGACTGATTTTTCCCATAATATCACAACTCTTCATAAGGAGTTGCAATTCCATCAATCTGCTATTTAAGTGTGCCCTGACCTTGCTGGTACAGACAATGAAATTAAACATTTTTAAAAAAAGAGGCTAACAGGGCCCTGCGCGATAGCGTAGTGGTTAAAGTCCTCGCCTTGCACGCGCCGGGATCCCATATGGGCGCCGTTTCTAATCCCGGAGGCCCCACTTCCCATCCAGCTCCCTGCTTGTGACCTGGGAAAGCAGTCAAGGATGGCCCAAAGCCTTGGGATCCTGCACCCACGTGGGAGACCTGGAAGAGTTCCTGGCTCCTGGCTTCAGATTGGCTCAGCTCCAGCCATTGTGGCAGCTTGGGGAGTGAACCATCGGACGGAAGATCTTCCTCTCTGTCTCCTCCTCTCTGTATATCCGCCTTTCCAGTAAAAAAAATAAATAAATAAATCTTTAAACAACAAAGAAAAAATAAAATAAGCAACAGGATTCAGAGAAAATGTTTATACAAAATAAATGATAGGACCAGTGCGATAACTCAATGGCTAAATTCCTACAAGCACAGGCATTCCATATGGGTCCCAGTTCATGTCCCAGCTGCTCCACTTCCCATTCAGCTCCCTGATTGTGGCCTGGGAATGCAGTAGAGGATGGCCTAATGCCTTGCAAGCCTGCACCCAAGTGGGAGACCCAGAAGAGGTTCCTGACTTCAGATTGACACAGCTCCAGCCATTGAAGCCACTTGGGGAGTGAACTGGCAGATGAAAGATCTTCCTCTGTCTCTCCTCTTTGTGTATCCGACTTTCCAATAGAAATAAAATTAAAAATGTTAAAAAAAAAAAAAAGCTAGAAGGAGAAGAGCCATGTAATGTTTTGTCATTGCACTTAAGCTGTAGGAGACAGACCAGCCTGTGGCCAGGCATGGGGTTTCCCTTGGCAGGAAGTAGATACTGCTGCTGCCAATCAGCCTGAGATCTGCATCTCCAGACGGGATACGGGAGATTGAAAAAAGAGAGGTCAGGCTGAGGGAAAAGATGATTTACTTTAGGCCTCCCCCATTTGGACCTGGACATGCAGATTTTAATGTGTGGGAAGGAGAGTCCCCAATTGTCCACCCAGTTGGAAGAAAAAGATATCTGCCCCTGTGGGGAGATTGGAAACTAGGTCAAGCTTTTATCACCAACACTCTGACATTTCTTCGTGGCTTAGAAACACTAGCATGTATTTGTCTCAAGCATTGGATGGGTTCACAGATCTAGATTGGATTCAGCCAGGCCAGGTCTGAACCCACGCTTCAGGTTGGGGTGTCGTCTATGCCACATCTAATTCTAGGACCCAGGTTCATCAGGCATTAGCTGCTTGGGGATTCCAGAAACACTTGTGATATCCTTTTTATAAGATTGCCCTACCCGGAACCAACTGGCACGCTGTCACTTCTGCCTACATCCCATTGGACAAAATGAATCATATGGGCAAACCCACCATCAATGAGATGGAGCCTGTGAACTCACAAATCCATGTGCTACATACTTTTAAATTATTTATTTATTTTTAAAAATTAATTTACTTTTATTGGAAAGGCAGATTTGCAGAGAGAAGGAGAGACAGCATGAAAGATCTTCTATCTGCTGTTTCACTTCCCAAATGGCCGCAATGACTGGAGATGAGCCAATCTGAAGCCAGGAGCTAATTCCTGGTCTCCCACGTGGGTGCAGGGTTCCAAGACTTTAGGTCATCCTTTGTCGCTTTCCCAGGTCACAAGCAGGGAGTTGGATGGGAAGTGAAGCAGCCAGAACATGAAACAGCACCATATGGGATCCTGGCTGTTGCAAGAGGAGGATTAGCTAACTGAGCCATAACGCCAGGCCCAAATTATTGTTAATAGTAATCAGATTGCTTTTAGCTTCAAGTCTCAAAGAACTTAAGTCAAATAGCTTATACATCACATAACTACCTTTTTATCTTATAAATGATAAATAGCTCTTTCCTAGAGTAATTCTGCAGAGAAAAGGTGTCTTCAAAGACAGATACTCATTAGGGATCAACATTTCATGATTAAAATGCTGCTTGGGATGCCTTTATCTTATATGGGAGCCCTTGGGTTTGAGTCTGGTAGTAAAGTCTAGTAGTACCTTAGGAGGCAGCAGATAATGGCTCAGGTAGGTTCTGTGGCCCTGCCACTCATGTGGGAGATTCAGAAGTTCCTGGCTCCTGGCTTCAGCCTGGCAAAACCCCAGCCACTGCAGACATTTTAGGGAGTAAATAGATGGATGGAACATCTCTCTCTAGGTCTGCCTCTCAAGCAAATACAACTAAATGCATACATATACACATAAAAAATAAATAAACAAAACTTTAAAAGATTTGCTTATTGGAAAGGCATATATACAGAAAGAAGGAGAAACAGAGAAACAGATCTTTCACCCACTGGTTCACTTCCCAAGTGGCCGCAACAGCTGGAGCTGGGCCAGTCTGAAGCCAGGAGCCAGGAACTTCCTCTGGGTCTCCCATGCTGGTACAGGGTCCTTGACTACTTTCTCAGGCCACAAGCAGGGAGCTGCAAGGGAAGTGGAGCAACCAGGATAAGAACCAGCACCCTTATGTGGTCCTGACACATGCAAGACTGGGATTTAACCACTAGAATATTGCACTGGGCCCAACAAACAAAAAAAAAATTTTTTAAAGACACTGGATAATTCCTCCTTTCCATGCCACTCTCCTTGGGTTTGCTTTCTCATATTTGTCGCCAAGGATGATAAAACACACACTGGACACATACCAGCTGCTAAGGAAAATATTTTTTCTCTGTGTCTCTTTTCATCAACAAGTCAAACATGTCTCCAGGAAACGTCCCATCATATTGCACTGATATCACCTGATCAGATAAATCTTCTTAAATCATTAACCAGCAAAACAAGATAGCCTAGAGCAGGGTCAGTCGCCACTTAGGGCTTTTCAAATCCACCCTATGGCCTATTCCTATTCATCCCAGGAACTAAGAATATTTTAGTGTGTCTTTTTCTTTTTAACATTTTAAAAGTACTTTAGGGACTGGAATTATGGAATAGTAGATAAGCTGCCAATGTCAACGTGATGCCAACATATCATAAGGGCTTTTGAGTCCAAGAGCCTGGGCCCTTGCCTCCATGTGGGAGGCCTGGTAGAAGCTCCTTGCTTCTGATTTCAGCCCAGCACATCTCCAGCTATACAAACCATGGCGGGCATTTAAGGAGTAAACCAGCACATGGAAGATCTCTCTGTCTCTATAACTCTTTCAAATAAGTAAATAAACAAATAAAATACCTCTAAAATAGACCATAGAAGTCAAGCAGCAGGGTTTGGGCCTTGGGTTTGGGGGCAAGTGCCGCTCCTCACAGTGTGGCGGCTGTGGGGGGGTGTGCCTGCCGGGTCGGACCCAATGCTGGGGGCTCACGCCAAAGACACTGCCGCAAGGCAGTGAACGGGTCCTCGGCCTCCCCCAGGGCGGCCAGTGCCAAATATGGCACCAGGCTCTGCCTGCTGGCCACCTGGCCGGGAGCTCTAGGGTACTGGTTGTCTGAATCGCTGCTTAGGTAGCTCCAGGTTGATCCCACTGTGCTTCTGGGATCTCAGTCAATCCTTAACATTCCCAATGGCGGTAACTCCACCTTTGAAGAAATTGGTAACGGAACAGAATGTATTGGGCAGGACTGAGCAAACCTTAGCCTACTAGCAAAACTAGAAACCAGCATGGAGCACAGGTCATGCGGAGCCATGCTCTTGCACCTACTGGTCTACTTGAGTCAAGGACACTAAGCCACACTGTCTAAGGCAGAGGCCAGGACAAGTGAGGGACTGAGACTAGCTGAGTCAAAGCAACCACTGGCAGGCGCATGATCTACGGCTAGGAACAGGCCCAGTTGGGGAGGTAAGGGGACACCTTAACCGGGTTGAGGTTCCCACCAAGGGGCGCGTGTGCTGGAATCGGGTTGCGTTCTATCTAGGAAACAGTTGCAATCTCATGAGGCACTAGTGTGGGCTGGGAATGGATGCACCAGGCCAGGCCAGACCCCAACATCATCTGGTGTCCTGGAGAACCAGGGTGGATGTGGGATTGACTAGGCTGGGTCTCAACCCCCTACTGAGCCATGTGTGAGCTATATATGGGTATGGACGAGCCATGGCTGGGCTGAAACATCTAACAACAAGAACCAGAACGGGGTGAAAGCAAGCCAGGAAAAGCCACTGTTCCTGCTAAGACAGGAGGTGAACTGAGTAGGGCTGGCTCAAGGACCCCCTGGTATGCGCAAAATCTGGCATTGGGAGAGGTTCTGATGGAGGAGCCTGGGCAACTCCTCTGGCAGGACACAGTTCCTGCAGGTAAGCGCAAGAAGCATGATAGGAAACAGTCCAGAATAGGCCATGGAAAGTTTCCCACTGGCATACATTTGGCATGGGTCAGGGGCAGACCAGGCTGAATCAGTTCATGTCATACACTGGTAAATCTGAACACCAGAACAGAGTGTGGGATGAGCCGGGACTGGTCGCGACAAAACTAGTGCACACTATGGAACGCTAGGGTGAGGTTGCCTGTACTGGATTTGACTGCAGCACCCAACCAGCACACGTGAGATCCAGGAAGGGAGAGGCAGAGCCGGTGGGGGGGATTAAGGGGCTGGTTCCCTCGCCAGACAGCTACTCCCACTGGAGAGCTTGGGCTGGGATGGGGACAGACCAGACTAAGCAAGGCTGCAACACCTGTGCGCTGCATGTGGACTAGATCAGGGAAAAGCCAGGCTAGGCGGATTATTCCCGCTGGTGCAAGCATAAATTAGAGTGGGTGAGGGATGTTTGGGCTTAGCCACAGCATCAACTGGCAGAAGCTGGCACTGGGGACTAATTCTGTCAAGTCAAATCACAGAACCACCCAAAGAGTGCATAAACCGGGACTGAGAGAGACCTGGGAGGGAAATAGTGGGTTCCCCCCTCTTGGGTCACTACTCCCATGGGAGGGCATGAAAACTAAGACGGGGGCTGGGGTGGCTAGACAGAGAGGCACTCAACAACATCCGTGAGGGCTGGATGGTTGAGTTGGTTAGATGGAACTAAGCTTTAATACCCACTGACAAGTACAAGAGCCAAATAGGATGTGGGACAGACTTGGACTAGTCTGCTACACATGCTGGCAAACCAGGGTAGGGGGCGGGCCTGGTGGGGGTTATTGTGGATCGCCCCGACTAGGCTGCAGCTCTCACTGGTTGATGCAAGGGCCGAGTATGTGCTGGGCAGAACCAGGCTGGACTGCAACACCCATTGGTTCCAGTGGAAGTCAGGACTGAAAACAGAACCAACCCAGCAATTGAAACCACCAGCTGATGGGGTGACGGACTGTGCCGGGCCCTGTGCTTGCTAGAACATACAAGAATCTGCTCTGGGAATACCTCAAAGTTTCTTTGGAGATCTCCCCAATTGAACTGCTGGACTCAGAACCCTAGCCAAGAAAAGACAGAAGACAGAGCAAGTCAATCAACCACCTCAGCTATATGTTGGCAGCAAAATACTGGGCAAATGAAGACTCTATGATGGACTGTGTCAATCAGTGGATGACCTCATCGAGTGAAACTGGCAGCGATTCATAACTGGAGAACTATTAAAACCATTTGAGCAAGGATCTCAGAGCATGCCCCACATCCGGGACTTGGGGTGGGTGGGAAACTGGGTGGGGCTTCTCCCTCAATATCCCCCTTTACCTCAGATACATGATGGAAACAATATGGACATAATACTATTACCCACTTCCCTATACCCCCTGAACCTTTTTTTTTTTTTTACCGTAATTAACTATGTAAAGATTGTCAACAAAAATACAATAAAAAAAACTTTGAAGGAAAAAAAAAAACTTAAGTTCTAAAATGTTTCTCCTCTAACATATTTTAAGGCCTGTCTTTCATCACTTTCTTTTTGCTCACTCCAAATGCAACAATACCATTGCTTAACCAACTTAATTTATGCATCTGATTACAACATAAAAGTTCCAAAAGAGCACTTGAGAAACTATGATGTATACTTAATGTGTTACAGGTGGCTTCTTAGAAGAAACGCTTATTTGTTGTGTCATTAAAATGATACATCTCTAAAAAAAAAGCAAAAAAAACAAAAACAACAACAAAAAAATAAGTCAAGCAGCAGCAGCATACAGATGCCATATGCGAACTAAAAATCTAAAGTGTTCATTATTTGGCCCTTTGTAGATCCCAGCCCAGCGCAGTCATGCTTCACCATGAGGCCTGATGAAACATCCTGCTTTCGTCACATCAGCTTCATATATACAATGTCCTTGGCCACTTATCATTGTCAAAGTCAGTTAAGGAGAGGTTATTGTGCAGACATGTCAGGGTGCTATTACAGGATGTTGTTGCAGGCAGACAGTAGAGGTTTTTGAATAATCCCCAAAGGGAAAGTATATCCTTTTTTTTTTTCCATACAGTTCACATTAGGACCAGGACTGGGGCTGAACTAGATTGTAGTACCCACCATCATGAGCTGGAACTTGAGGCAGAGCCAGGCTGCAACACTCGCTGGTGGACGCTGAGGAGAGGCAGGCCATGCCAGACTGGACCACAGCATCCACCAACACATATAAGATCCAGTGGTGAGGGAGGACAATGAGACCAGAAGGAGGGCTCTGAGGACCCCACTGCTGGGTCATGAGAGCTGGTGACATGAGAGCTGGGACTGGAGGCAGACCAGACTGGGCAGAACTACAGAGCCCATGGCCTGCATGTGAGCTGGATTAGGGGGAAAGCCAGGCTGAGCTAAGCAATCATGTCCACTGGTACAGACATGAGCCAGCGTAGGTGCAGGCTGGTTGCATTTTGCACTTTGCCTCATCATCAGGTGGCAGGTGCTGGGACAGGCACCAAGTCCTGTCAGGCTAGACCACAGAACCATCTGGAAAGTGCAAGATATGAGGCTGGGAGTGGGCCTAGCAGGAAAATTGTGGGCACCCCTCTGATGGGCTATAACTCTCACCGGTGAGCATGAGAAACAGGGCTGCAGTTCCTGCCGGCATCTGTGAGGGCCAAGCATGTGCTGAGCAGGAATGGGCTGGACCACAGCATCCATGAGATGGGGCTGGGGACAGAACTGGCCAAGTAACTACAGCCACTAGTTTGTGTAGAGGCTGATGTGGGTGATGAACTAAGCCGGACCCACACTGGCTGACACACAGCAGTCAGATCCAGGGTCACCTCTGGTGAAGTTTCTTTGAGGATTTCCCAACTGGATCACTGGAATCAGAACTCTAATCATGGGGAAAAAGATCAGTGGTCTAACCATGGAGTGTATGTGTCAGAACCGGGTCTACTTGGTTGTCGAAGCTTGTACAACAGACAGCATGCCTAGATGCACATGGAGGACATGACAAGTAGGTCACTGAGGCCTGCAGAGGACGTCTAGTACCATGGAGGGCAGGACAAACTGGACAGCTCTCCCAGAAGCTTTGACAGCAAGTATCTGGGCAAGTGCAAAGTCTAAGGTGGACTGTGTCAGCCAACAGATCTTGGAAGGATTTCCTCAGCCTTGGAGCAACAAAATCAACAGCTTCTCAGAACCATCTAAATCACTTAAGCAGTAGTACCCTCAGAACATGCTCCACAACTGGGACCCTGGGATAACACTGGGCAGTTGTCCGCCCATCCCTAGGTACTGATGCAGTTTGGCTGCTGGGAATGGTCCCCTCCCCCTTTCTCCCCGCTTTTCCCAGATACTGGAAGAAAAAAGGAGATTGGAGGCAGTTGTCTGATTCACTTTTCTTCATTCCTTGACCCTTCTCACCCTAATTGGCAGTCTACATGGGCATGAATCCTTCTCAACCACGTAAACATCATCCAAAATAAAATAATTATTGAAAAATATTGAATTGATTTGTTTCTGGAAAGGCCGATTCACAGAGAGGAGAGACAATCAGAAAGATCGTCCATTGATAGGCTTTGGCCCGTCCTCTACTGCTTTCTCTGGCCTTAAATAGGGAGTTGGATGGGAAGCAGAACAGTTGAGACACAAACTTGCACCCATATGGGATCCTAGGGCTTGCAAGATGAAGACTTGGCTGATTGAGCCATCATGCTAGGCCTGGAAAAGTGCCTTGAGCCATCGTACAGTAAGATCCAGGCACCTTTCTTCTACTACAATGTCCCTCCTTTGTCTTCCGTATTGGACAGCTTATTTTAATTCCTCTGAACCTAATACCTTTTTTTTCTCCCACTGGTTGTCTTTAAAAGTATAAATTATCTTTGGTTTTCAACAGTTTTGATAATATGTGTTTATAATGTGTCTGTATTTCATCGTTTTAAACTTTTTTTTTTATATTCTCTGGATATGTGGTTTGGTATCTTTTAAAAGTTGTTATATCACCATTAATTAGTTTTGTTTGATTTAGAACTTCATGTACATAAAATCTTTGTTATTTTCTTTAGTTTCTTTCATTCAATGTTTTTGAGATTCATTCATTTTGCTTCAGGGATCTATAGCTTTTGCCTTTATAACACTGGACAGTATCTTATTGAATAAATAGGCCAAAATTTGTTTATACATTTTCCAGATGATGGATGTTTGGGTTGTTTTCAGCAGGGGCTACTGAACATAAAACATCTATAACATTTTAAAAGAGAGTACATATGAACGTAATGATTTTTAAATAAAGATTTGTTTATTTTTATTGGAAAGTCAGAATTACAAGTGGCTATAATAGCTGGAGCTCCTCCTGCAGCTCCTCCTCCTCCTGTAGGGCTGTCTCATCCGTCTGAAGCCAGGAGCCAGGAGCTTCTTCTGGGTCTCCTGCATGACTGCAGGGTCCATAGGCTTTTGGGCCATTTTCTCTTACTTTCCCAGGCCATAAGCAGGGAGCTGAATGTGAAGTGGAGCAGATGGATATCAGCCTATGCCCATATGGGTTTCTGGAGCCTTAAAGGGGGAGGATTAGCCAATTGATTCACACGCTGGGCCCCAAACAATTATATTTTTAGTAAGTTTCATTTTTATGCTCAGTACACACTTCAGCAGTTCTGTTCACACAATTATAACAGAAAATTTGAAGTAGGAAAAGTTTCTGCCTGATGGGCGTCAAAACGTTTCAGCCTACAAAAGCTGCAGACAAGAGAAGAGGTTTTTAAGCAAATTGCCAACTTGTGGGATCAAGAATGTGGTCTTTGAAGAATCTGTAACATGACTTGATCAGTACTGTCCTGAAGATAAAGCACAATCAAAGCAGTGGTTACTGATTGGCAGCCGTGATCCAGTAAAAAGAAAAAAAAAAAAAAAGCCAAAGTGGGCTAGTTTTAGGAGGCTCAAAGCATTTTGTTTATTGACCCTAAGAAGGAGAGCCATATCTGCTTATTACAGACAGTGCTTAGATAAAGCCAGACAAAGCCTCAGCATAAAAACCATGCCTGGGAAAGCTTCCCCAGAGAGTGACCATTCCTGGTCCTGCCTCCCATTAAATAAATCCAGTGTGATGAGAGTTTTTAATGGCAACTCCTTAGGCATACATCTTACAGTCCTGTTTTGGCTCCTTCCAGCTTCTTTTTGCTTTCTAATATTAGAAAAATCTTTAAAGAGCATAGTTGCTTCAATAAATAATATGAAAAACCCTTATCATAATATGATTAAACTACTAAGACCCCAGGATGGACTAACTGGTGTTATGGCTTACAAAAATGTCTTGAAATTGATGGTGCATGAGTTATTTATTGTTACATTTTAGTTACATTCCCCACCCCCATACTTTTTGAAAGCCCCTTGCTGCAGTCCTAGCTTCTGGTTATGTATGGCTCTGGCCCAGCTTCAACCATCACAGCATTTGGGGAGTGAACTGTCAGATAGGAGCTCTGTTTGACTTTTCCTCTCTGTCTCTGTATTTCCTCAACTCCTAAAGAAAGAAAAACAATTGGTTGAGTTCAGAATCCAAGAGATAGGACAAGTTTGAAAACTCTTTCTAGAAAGCACTTTAAGTATGGTTACTGTGTACCTGAAGCAGTCTAGAAACAGATATTTTTGGATATTCGATGGGGTTATGTTAAAATATAAGATATAAACAAAACAAAACAAAACACACTGAGGACCTGGCATACAGATTTCCTCCATTATGTAAGCCTAGAGCATTCCCAAAGATGGAATATGCTCAACATCCAGTCAACTTGTGTGCCATTTCCTCCTTATCTGTGGTTTCACTTTCCACAGTTTCAATTATTTATGGTCAACCACAGTCTAAAAATATTGCATTGAATTTTTTAAAAATAAACAATTCTAGAGTTTTAAACCATACGCTATCCTGAGTAGTATGATGACATCTTGCTTCAGCCAGCTTGGCACAGCCCAGGATAAAATCATCCCTTGTCTACTATTCATGCCCAATCATCAGTCATGGGCTATCTCAGTGATCAGATCTACTATCATCATATTATATTGATTGTGCTCAAATAAACCATATGTTATTCCATAGCGGCCCCAAAGCACAAAAGTAGTGCTGTTGACAATTCAGACATACCAAACACAAGCTATAAAGTGCTTCCTTCAGGTGAAGAGATAAAAGTTCTCAAATAAGTAAAGGAAAAAGTTGGGTCCAGTGTGATGGCTCTATGGTCTAATCCTTCATCTCCAAATGTTGGCATCCCATATGAGCACTGGTTTGTATCCTGGCTATTCTGTTTTCCACCCAGCCCCTTGCAAGTAGCCAGGTATCCTTAGAGGAGGATAGCTCAAGGCCTGGGAACCTGCACTCATGTTGGAGACCCAGAAAAAGCTCTTGACTCCTGACTTCAGACTGGCCCAGCCCTGTCCATTGCAGCTACTTGGGGAGTGAACCAGAGGATGGAAGATCTTTCTCTGTCTCTCCTTCTTTCTTTACATTTGCCTTTCCAATAAAAATAAATGGAATCTTTTTTTTTAAAGAAATATAGTAAAGATGCTAAGAGTTACATAATAGTATTTTCAGAGAGACCACATCGTTTTTATTACAATACATACAGTTGTTCTACTCCATTATTAGGTATTGTGATCAATTATTACTGTGCCTAATGAATAAGTTGTTATAGATAAGTACACCAGGAAAAGAACATAATATACAGGTCCATAAGGTTAGTTACCTTTGGTGGTTTCAGTCATCTTGGACACTCTGCTGAGAGGGCCACATTTGGACCCACAGAATACAATGAACACAGGAAACTGTCTCAAAGAGCAGAATCAAGGTATAGCCCTGAAATTGTATTCTATCAACAGGGCAGGGCACAGTGGGTATTTCCAATTATTGTCCAGGATCGTGCCATTGCTATGGAATAATCACTGCTGTTTATTTCCCGGTCTTCCTTTTCTGAGTTTTATTGTGGTTGTGCCACTGTTGCTTTGTCTTATATGTACAGACATGGAGGATAGCATTTGTTTTATGTCCCTGGACCATGAAAAGCCACATCCTAATGTGACAGGATTGTGCATTACCAGACATCCTGGATTTTGAGCTGACGTAGAACATTTAAATTAAAATTGCAGGAGGTCATCGCTTGGGACTAAGCTCCAAAAGATCCAGCTGAAATAATGGAGTCACTCACGCTAAATTTCCATGTCACTAAACTGATACTAAGTTATTTATCTGACCTTCTGAGAAATCAGAATTAGATAATAAGCGAACTTCACAAAGAGGTCAGTTTCCATTGACACGAAGAAATTTTCTCTGCTTTAAACTTTCATGAAAAAGATAAGCTACAGCAACTTAACGCTAACCAATAATTCATTTTTTGATTTTTCTATCTCTCCTTTGAAATTGACTGCATTTTGGTTTCTTGTTTTTGCTTCATTCAGCCCTATTTTATGATTATAAAACCTATCTGTTTTCCTCAGCTAATTGGAGATGTATTTTGCTTTATAAAATAGTGTTGCCAGTTCTGGAATTGAAAATAAAGCAAAATAAATCTAGTTTAATCATTAAGCTAGGTTTTTCTAATTCCATTCTCAGACACAACTGAACTCTTTTTCTTAGGGAGGGAGTATACTGTTCTGCAAAGAGCACAAAGTTCCAAACTTGCTATTATTAGGCTTTTTTGTTTTTTGGCCAGTGGAATGAGCTCTGATTTGATGTAGGCGATTTCTACCTCCTTTTCCTTTTTCAAAAAAAATTTATTTTATGTATGTTGGAAAGCCAGAGTTTCGGACAGAAGGGGACAGACAGAGAGAGAGAGAGAGTTTCCATTTTCTGGTTCACTCCCCAATGGCTGCAATGGTCAGAGTTGATCTGGTCCAAAACTGGGAGCCAGGAGCTTCCTCCGGGCCTTTCATATCCTCTGCTGGATAGGAAGTGGAGTAACCAGGACACGGACAGATGCCCATATAGGATGCTGGTGCCAGCAGAGGGAGGATTAACATATTAGGCTAACATAATAGCCCCTGTAACTTATTTTCTTTCTTTCTTTTTTTTTTTTAAAGATTTATTTATTTTTGTTGGAAAGTCGGATTTACAGCGTGAAGCAGACATAGAGAGAAAGATTCTCCAACCCTTGGTTCACTCCCCAAGTAGCCTCAACTGTCGGAGCTGAGCTGATTCAAAGTCAGGAGCTGGGAGCATTTTCTGCGTTTCCTGGGTGGGTGCAGGGTCCCAAGGCTTTGGGCCGTCCTCTACTGCTTTTTCCAGGCCAAAAGCAGGGAGCTGGAAGGGAAGCAGAGCAGCCAGCATACAAACCGGCACCCATATGGGATCCTGGGTGTGCAAAGCAAGTTCTTTAGCCACTAGGCTACCTTTCCGGGCCCTACTTCATCTTCTTAAAAGAAATTTCTTTTTCTGTATTTCACATTTCTCCTCTGTAACAGAGGAAACATACAATTTATCACATCTAAAGATGGCCTTTACAGCCAAGACTGTAAGAAATTGCATTCTTAGGGATATGTTCCATGGCTTAGCCTCTGCCTGCAGTGCCAGCATCCCATATGGGCATTAGGTCTGGCTGCTCCACTTCCAATCTAGTACCATGCTCATGGCGTAGGAAAGCCATAGGCCTCTGCAAATCCTGGGTCCCTGCACCCATGCGGGAGATGCAGAGGAAGCTCTTGGCTCCTGGTTTCAGATCAGCTTAGCTCTGGTAATTGTGGACATTTGAGGAGTAAGCCAGCACAAGGAAATCCTCTCTCTCTGTAATTCTACCTTTCAAATAAAATAAAAGAAATAAAGAGAAATTGCATTCTTAGGTCTTTCTATTAGGAGAGCAAAATGATAAGAAAAGCTATTTCTGCAGTAACAATTCTGTAAGTTCTACCAAAATTCTAAGCAAGTCTCCTTTCGGTGTCTTTCTGGGAATGCGTTTGGTGTGTACATTAGTGTATATAAAATGACGCATGAGAAAGGTTATTCATTACAGCATTGACTGATCAAAAATAAAGAAAAGTGAGTGTTTGTTCTAGCAGCTGAGATCCTCATAACCCCTTTTGGAGCTCCTGGGTTTGATGTTGGGGTCCCTGCTCCTGACTCCAGCAGATTCTGGGAGGTAGCAGGTATCTCATGTAATTAGATACGTGCTCACGTGGGGAAGACCTGGGTTGTGTTCCCGACTCTGGTTTCGAACCTGACTTTGGTTCCAGATGGGAGCTATTGCAGATATCCGAGGAGTGAACTAAGAGGTTGGAGCTCACTCTGTCCTCTCTCCTTTTCTTGAAAACAACAATAATATCTCACTCCCCCAACTTAAGTGTCTTATAGTAATTAATAAGTCAATTTTGCCATACCTTCAGTATGTATTGCTTTCCAAGCTGTGCAATGAATGACTTTTTAAATTGGACTAACATGGCAAGATCTTCAGAAAAAGTGAAAAATGAAATAAAACAATACAAAAAAGCAAGCAAGAACAAAAATGCAACACAAACGAGAACAGAACCATGAAAATGTTATTTTCTATGAGCCGGAGACACACAACTTTCCATTTATTTGCTTGTATTTGCACAAACTTTATAGGGATACAAGACCAATGAAATGTCATCACCTACAAAGGGCGAGTGAACATATTATTAGTCGCTCAGGTAGAACTGCTTACAGATTGAAGGTGGGTGTAAGTACCGCTGCACATCAGACAATTTCAAGACAAGTATCTGCTTGTGATGAAGTGGGAAATAGAAATAACTCTTAACAGCGCAACCCGGAGCAGAGCGAAGAAGTACTTCTTTTACTCACCGAGCCCTCAGTGGAGATGCACAAGCCACGCTCTCCCTTCAAGTTCATCAGCCAATCCCAAGTCGGAGCGTGAGAGCCAGGCCCGGGGGAGGGGCCTCGGGCGTAGGTGTCACTCAATCCCGAGGGCGGAGACAGCCCAGCCAGCCCCCTCCGCGACGCTCTGGCCCACACAGGCGCCACTCTGTGGTGTGTCGGGTTCTCTCTGGCCGTTCCTGGAGGACCGTACTCGTTTTATTTTCAGGCTGTAAGGGGCTCCCAGCAGCCCCGGCTGAGGTGGAGGAAAGATGGCGGCAGCCGTGCGCCAGGATTTGGCTCAGCTCATGAATTCCAGCGGCTCTCATAAAGATTTGGCCGGCAAGTGAGTGTTTCCCGGGAGCACGAGAGTAGAGAGCTGGCGGGAAGGAAGCCACAGACTTGTTCTTGGGTTGACCGCGGCGCTCGTGTGTGAGGCCGGCAGCTGGCCCGACCGCCAAGGGGGCGGGCCTGAAGTCAGCCGGCGAGGCGAAGGTTGCGAGCCGGAATACTGGAGGAGACCTTGTGCTGAGGCTAAGCTTGCTAGGGGTCGGGGATGGCTGTCGACTTGTTCAGTCCTCCGTGGCATCCTTAACTGGCTGCTTTGAAAATTCTGGAAATGTAGCCAGCGAGACCACGGCTCCCTGGGCCTCCGCACCTGTGTCCCTTGCTCTAGCGGCCTGGCCTCCTCCAACCACGCTGACCTCTCTTTGGGACTCTTTTCCACTTATGATTGAGGGGGAGATTTATATGCTGGGACCTCGATTATCTGATCCAGAATTGTTCGTGGAGACGGGGAGGGACGGAGGAGGTATGGACTCTCTCATGTGGGCCAGAGCCACTCCAGACCATCCTCGGTGGATGCATGTGTCTTGGCTGCTTTTGTCTGTGTGCAGAATAGTGCAATCTTTTCAGAGAACTGCATTGTTTAGGGATTTGGTCCAAGTTTTTGTAGAATACGTAGATGGCATCCCTGGTTAAAATTTGACACCTGTGCTTGGCCGGCAGGTCATTGCTCAGCAGTGTTAGTTACAGGTGGGGAGCAAGGCAGGTGTCTGCCGCCCATGTTTTCCTTGTAGATTTACCAGCACTGGTCTTTGAGAAGCATGCTTTCATTTATAGAGGATGCTTCTGAAATTAGTCCTACTATTTACATCTTGACAGTTTAATCTCCATCAATGGGATACCCCTGACTTAACATTGAATTTTCTTCTGTTTTTAAAAGTGTAGGCTGTACTGTCTTTTCTCTGGCAAATGTAAAGGCAGCTGTGTGTAACACGTTTATTCCCTTTGTGCCTCATTTTCTTACCGGGGAAAGTGACATAATGGTAGGACTTCGCTCTGAAGTGGCCCAGGACAAAGATGAGTATGTGTGTATAGGAGGGAAAATGGAGTTTATGGAAATACAGAATGAAAGTATGAATTTATTTTGGTGCAAAAGTTTTTGGGTGAATGATTTTTGTTCATAATATGTGGAAAATGTGTGCTATAAAGATTGCATGGACTTCGAAAATATTTAGCGCCCAGATAGATTCATACTTTTAATTCCATTTTTCATGAACTTTTTGAAGTACCTTTGCATCTTTATTGTCCTGTTATCACTTGGGACAGTACTTGACCCAGAGGAAAGTGTCCTGGCATTGTTGTTCGTGTGTTAAGCAGTCACTGAGTAGGCCCTGACTTCCCCAAGGGTTGGACATAAGTCGAAGACAGCTTGCTGGCTAATTCCCTTTTTCCATTTGGCTTAAAGTCACAGAGCTTGTATTTCTCCCTGTGCTTGCTTTAGTTTTGATTTTGTTGAATAAAAAGTAAGTGTGTTTGTTATTAGAAGACAGAACTTTCTAAGTACTTGTTTAATTCTGGAACTTCCATGTTACTTCCTTGGTTTAGAACTGGGGATAACCAGCAAAACCTATCTTGTAAGGTGCTTCTGTCACTTGTCACTGAACGAGAGAAAGGGATGTTCATCAACTTACTGCTTCTCAAGATTCTATGTACTGACGAGGCTGTTTGCTGTCCTGGGCTTGTGTACGGACAGTCAGTTGGCAGCTCTGCTGCCACCCCACATATCTGGCTGTTGTCGGGATTTTCCTTTCTGCACACCTCTCATTCAGTGATTTAACTAAGGCTTTCTTTTATGACTTTGAGTGGAAGCCATAAACTCCTAGGGTTCCTGGGTAGTCTCACATTTATTCTGCTGTGCTGATCTTCTCGAGGAGGGAAATGAGTCTGCAACTACATCTTTTTTTTCCCCATTAATTAATGTATTTATTTTCATCTTATTTGAAGGACAGAGAGAGACAGAGACAAATATCTTTCATTTGTGTTTTGTTTGTGTTAAAGATTTATTTGTTTTTATTGGAAAGGCAGATGTAGAGAGAGAAGAAAAGTCAGACAGAAAGATCTTCATCTGCTGGTTCACTTCCCAAGTGGCAGTGGCTGGAGCTGAGCTGATCTAAAGACAGGAGCCAGGAGCCTCTTCCAGGTCTCCTGTGCAGGTGCAGGGTCCTAAGGCTTTGGACCATCTTGTACTGCTTTACCAAGCTACAAGCAGGGATCAGGATGGGATGTAGAGCAATCAAGACATGAATCAACACTCCTATGGATTCTCAGTGTTTGTAAGGTGAGGATTTAGCCTTTGAGCCATTGAGCCATTGTGTCAGGCCCTAGATCTTTTGCTTGTTTGTTTATTCACTCTCCAGATACCTGCAGTAACCAGGGCTGGGCCAGCTGTAGGCTGCAGCCAGAAGTTCAGAATTCCATCCAAATTTCCCACTGGGGTGGCGAGGACTCACATACTTGGGCCATCATAATCAGGCACTGCCTTACCAGGTGCCAGTGAAGAGAAATCTTCATCAGAAGTGGAGTAGCAGGGACTGAGCTCACACCAGGCCCTCTGGGAACGGGGTGAGAGCTACCCAAGCTGTCGCCTCAGCTGCTGGGCCGAATAGCCACCCCATGCTGCCACCTTTTTAAGGACAAAAGTTAGAAGTGTAAAGGGCCATGGACAGAGAAAGGTATGAAGCCATCACTTTAACATTCTACCATTTGGGCTTATGGGTGACTGAGAGCCATTACCGCCTTAAGTAGCAGCAATTTTCAGAAGTAGTTAGAGCTACTTTCTGAAAATAGTCTTGGCCTTGCCCTTAGCTATATCTGTTCCTGGCTGGGTAGGAAGGTGTCAGGATGTTTATCCTCAGAACAGAATAGTTCTGCCAGCGGTATGTTTTATGAAAGAAATACTTTTGGATTGTAGCAGTGATTATAGGGTTTCAGAGCTGGGTAACAAAGGCTGCTGTATTAAAGAATGGTGGAGTACACTAGTTTCCCAAAATATTGATACTGTATGTTCCTAGGGGTTGGCCAGATATCTGTAACTGTCATTTGGTGTTAGTTGAATCTGTGAATAGACAGGAGCAGAGCTTGGTTTTGAACCTAGGGTTGCTTTTTTGTCTGTATTACAAATGCTTTTCTATAGAATCAGCACAACTGCCTAAAGTTGATAAAATAAATTAGCTGGGCCCAATTAGCTCATCTGCCCCCTGCAAGTGAAATCAGTATGAAGAACACTCAAACAACTGAAAATCTGCACACCATATGATCCAGCAATAGCACTCCTAGGAATATATCCAAAACACCTGTTACATGAGAAACCAACATGCACCCCTGTGTTCATAGCGGCACAATCAATAATTGCAAAAACTGGGAAGCAGCCGAAATGCCCATCAACAGAAGACTGGATAAGAAAGCTGTGGTTCATTTACTCCATGGAATACTACTCAGCTATTAAAAAAAAAGAAATGCAATCTTTGTGGTCAAATGGGCCCAACTGGAAGCCATTATGCTAAGGGAAATGAGCCAATCCCAAAAGGTTAGATACCACGTTTGCCTTAATTTAAGATGAAATGAGGTCAATCTGAAAAATAATACCTGTAAATTGTAATATCATTTCAATCTCTAACAGCCTTACATGCAATAAGATATTGTGATGTAATCAATGAACCAACAATCAATGTGAGTGCTGGGATTCTATAATGGTGCCTGTTCAGGTCCTGGCTGCTCCACATCTGATTCAGTTCCCTGTTTGTGGCCTGGGAAAGCAGTTGAGGATGGCCCAGTGCCTTGGTAGCCTGCACATGCATGGGAGACCTGTAAGAAGCCCCTGGCTTCAGATCAGCTCATTTCCATTTGGGGAATGAACCAGAGGGTATAAGATCTTTGTCTCTCCTCTCTGTACATCTGTCTCCTCCGCCACACACCAGTTAAATAAATCTTTAAAAAAATTTAGCCATATGAGAAGAATTTTTGCAGATTTATAGGATGTTTTTTTCTTTATTTTTTCAATTTTTAAATTTGTAGAAAAGATTTATTTATTTACTTGAAAGAGTTCCAAGAAGATATTGCGAGACAGAGATCTCTCAGCTTCTGGTTCCCTTCCTGAATGGCTGCAGCAGTTAGAGGCTGGGCCAGGTTGGGGCCAGATTGGAGTCAGGAGCTTCTGGGTCTCGCATGTGGATGCTGGAGCCCAGCCCTTGGATTATCCCCTGTATTTTCCCAGATGCATTAACAAGAAGCTTGATAGAAACAGGACCCATATGGAGTGCTGGCATCACATGTGGCACCAATCTTGTTAAGCCATGGTGCCAGCCACTTTTCGTCTTTTAATGGAGTGAGAGAGTTGAGAGAGAGGGAGGGATGGAGAGAGAGAGAGTTTTCCATTCACGAGGCCAGCAGCCAATAATTCTCTGATTCTCCCATGTAGTTGACAGAGTCCCACCTTTTGAGTCCTCTGCCTCCCAGGAAGCATCAACTGGAAACTAGATTGGATACAGAGTAGCGGGGACTCAGATTGGCATTCCCATAGGCTGCTGTTTGTGCCTTTTATGCATGGTGTTGATTGTCCCATATAAAACTTCAGAGGGGGCCACAACAGCCAGAGCAGAGCTGGTCCAAAGCCGGGATCCAGGAGATTCTTCCAAGAATTCTATGTTGGTGCAAGAGCCCAAGGCCTTGGTGCATTTTCCACTGCTTTCCCTAGGCCTTTAGCGGGGAGCTGGATGGAAGTGAAGCATCAGGGACATGAACTAATATGCACTGGAGATGCTGGTGCTGCAGGCAAAGGATTAGCTTGCTGTGCCACTGTGTCAGCCCCAGATAAGAGCTTTTTAATAATAGAGTTGTAAAAAGTGGAGAATATATGTAGACACAATGGGAGATAGACTATGTAAGTTCAAAGACCCTTTCCTAATTAGATTTTCCAGTTCTGTGTTAGCCTTGCTCCTCCACCACCACCAATGTTAGTTGGTCTCACCTCCAGACTCAAAGCTAGCACACTGATACTTACAGTTTTAAACCCTTTAAGAAGTAGATGATGTTAGTTGCATTACATGAGAGAAGGAAGGACAGAGGTGAGCTTGCAGTTGGTAAAGCCAGAACACAGCCTGTGGCCTCTTGTCTCAGTGTCCTTCACTCTGTAAACACATCTGTCTTGGCAGCGATCTGTGCCACTTTTCAGCTCATAATTTTTTTTATCTAGACTGCCAGTTTTCCTCTTCCACTCTTTTCCATTATCACAAAATTTAAATGTTTAGAAAGTAAAGAGTGACTTCACTAAGGTGTGTTTTTTTTAAATTATTATAAATTTATTTTTGATGCTGTTTGCATAGTTAAGGATGCATGCCTGTGTGGACCACTCATTAGGGTGTGGAGTGTCAAGGAATGGAGCAAAGTGGATGAGACGTCTGCCTCCAATCTCCATTTTTCTTCCTGCATTTGGAGAAAATGGGGAGGAAAGGGGAGAGGGCCAATCCCAGCAGCCCAAATATGTCACTACCCTGAGATGGGGAAGGCCACCTGATGTCATCCCAGGGTCCCAGATATGGAGCATGTTCTGAGGGTAATGCTTAAGTGGCTTCAGTAGTTTTGGGATGCTGTTGATTTTGTTGTTCCAAGGTTGAGGAAATCTTTTTAAGGTCCGTTGGCTGACACAGTCCACCTTAGACTTTCCATTTGCCCAGATACTTGCTGTCAAAGTTTTTGGGAGAGCTGTCCAGTTTGTCCTGCCCTCCTTGGTACTAGACGTCCTCTGCAGGCCTCAGTGACCTACTTGTCATGTCCTCCATGTGCATCTAGGCATGCTGTCTGTTGTACAAACTTCAACAACCAAGTAGACCCAGTTCTGACACATGCACTCCATGGTTAGACCACAGATCCCGTGATTTTCCCTGTAGATGGAGTTTAGAGTCCAGTGGTCCAGACCCTGTCTGCCGGTGTGCCTGTGTCTGCCCTCACATGTCTTTAAAAATGAAAAAAAAAAAAAAAGGCAGCTGTGCTGGCACACTAGTACAGTTAACACAAATTTGGCATTAACCAGGCCTAGGATGCTCGCCAGCTACTAGCTGCTTTTCTCCCAGCAGTGTAACACTAGCCTAGGTACAACGCAACCCAGGCAGTTGCCTACAGCTGGGGTAAAAGATGTATTTTTCTCCCCAAAATTTTGTTAGCACTTTCATAATTTTTATGATTTTTGTCCTTAATTTTTTGCAGCTTTATTATGATGTGTCTGTGGATGTGTTTTTAATGATCTATGTCAGCTCTGAGAAACTATTTACAAACCTAGTGACTTATAACAATAGTTTTTTTTTATTTAAATGAAATTCTGTAGGTTGACTGAGTTCTTTTTTCTTTTTAAGAAAAGGTTTATTGACTTATTTTATTTGAAAGACAGAGTGACAGAAAGAAGAGATTTATTCCATCTGCTGCTTCACTCTTGAGATGCCCACAACATCTGGGGTTACCCTAGGCGAAAGCCAGGAATCAGAAACTCCATCTGGGTCTCCTATGTGAGTGGCAGGGGACCAAGCACTTGAGCCGTCATCTGCTGCCTCCCAGGCATGTTGGCAGAAAGAAGTATGTGGTAACTAGTATTTTAGTGGACTCTCCAGTATGGCATGTGGGCGTCCCAAGCAGAAATTTCACCTACTATGTCACAACAGCTACCGCCAATGATTCTTTTCTGTTCCACGTGGTCTTGACTCCAAATGGACTCATACGTGTCTCTGCAGTTGCCTTCAGGAGAGGTAGGCAGCTTGGCCTCTGTGGTTTGGCTGGCCTGTTGGCTGGGGCAGTGCAGGTAATTTGGCTACATAGCTTATTGGCCAGTAGGTTAGTCTGGCCAGTAAGTTCATGCCACTGTGCTGGCCCCAGAGAGATATCTTCCACCTGCTGGTTCCCTCCCCAAATGATCACAGTGGCTGGCACTGAACCAGCCTGAATCCAGGGGCTGTGAGCTGCCTCTGGGTCTCCCACATGGGTTTAGGATCCAGCAGAAAGCTGGATCAGCAGTGGAGCAACCAGGACTCAAACTGGCACCTATATAGGGTGCTAGCACTGCGGGCAGAGGCTTAATGTGCTCGCCACTGCGCCAGCCCCAATTTTAACTCTTAAATTTTATTTATGTGCAAGGCAGAGAGATCTCATTCACTAATGCACTTACAAGTTCCTGCAAGTTGGAACAGGACGAAGACAAAGTCTAGAGTCCACAATTCAGTTTGGGTCTCAAATACTTGAGGCATCGCCTGTTGTCTCATGATCTGCATTGGCAGGATGTTGCAGTTGAGAGCGGAGGAGGTACTCAAACCTTGGCACCTCTCCTGTGGCTTGTAGATGAGCTTACCTGCTGTACTAAACATACCCCTAAAATCTACCTTTTTTTTTTTTTTTAAGATTTGTTTATTTGAAAGACACAGAGATGCAGAAAGACGTCCCATTTACTGGTTCGCTCCCCAAATGGCCACAACAGCCAAGTTTGTATCAGGCTAAATCCAGAAACCAGGAACTTCATCCTGATTTCCCACACGAGTGGTAAAGGACCAGGCACTTGGTCCGTCTTTTGAAACTTTCCCAGGTGTATTAGCAGGGATGCTGACTTAAAAATGCGGCAGCCAGGACCTGAACTGATAGTTTCATTTGGGATGCCAACATTGCAAGCGGCAGCTTAATTTGATGTGCCAAAATGCTGGCCCCTAAACTCTACTACTTGATGTGAAAAGCTGTCATGTCATGTTTCAAAGGGACCTGGAGGCAGGCAGTGAGACTACTATGGCCATTTCTTATAAATACCCCATCACATTATCCTGAATGAGCTCCCCTACTTTCTTTTTTTTTTTTATTTCTTTCTTTTTTTTTTTTTTTTAAGATTTTATTATTGGAAAGCCGGATATACAGAGAGGAGGAGAGACAGAGAGGAAGATCTTCCATCCGTTGTTTCACTCCCCAAGTGAGCCGCAACGGGCCGGTGCTGCGCCGATCCGAAGCCGGGAACCTGGAACCTCTTCCGGGTCTCCCACGCGGGTGCAGGGTCCCAATGCATTGGGCCGTCCTCGACTGCTTTCCCAGGCCACAAGCAGGGAGCTGGATGGGAAGTGGAGCTGCCGGGATTAGAACCAGCGCCCATATGGGATCCCGGGGCTTTCAAGGCGAGGACTTTAGCCGCTAGGCCACGCCGCCGGGCCCTCCCCTACTTTCTTGTATTAATGGGTTGGATTCTTTCGTCTGTCCCAGGAAGTTTTCAGCAGTTTGTCTTTATTTTAATTTTTATTTAAATATTTATTTATTTGAAAGGCAGAATGACAGCTCTTCCATCCACTGGCTCACTCGCCATATGACCATAACAAACTAGGTCTGGGCCAGGCCAAAAGCAGGAGTTAAAAACTCCATTGTGGTTTCTTACTTGAATGACAGAGGCCCGAGTACTTGGGCCATCATCTACTGCCTTCTCACATGCATTGGTAGAAACCTGGGTTGGAAGTGGAACAGCCAGGGCTCCAACTTGGGATGCTAGCTTAACCTGCTGTGCCACAATACCAACTGATGTTTGGTCTTAGTATTTTGTATTTCTGTAATTGTAGTAGTTCTTTTTTCGTCTTTTTTTAAGATTTGTTTTTTATATGAAAGGCAGATTTGGCAGATTTACAGAGAGAAGGAAACACAGAGAGATCTTCCATCCATTGGTTCACTCCCCAAATGGCTGCAATGGCCAGAGCTGAGCTGATCAAAGCCATCAGTCAGGAGCTTCTTCTGAATCTCCTGTATGGGAGCAGGGGCACAAGGACTTGAGCCTTCCTGTGCTGCTGTTCAAGTTCATAAGCAGGGAGCTGGATGGGAAGTGGAGCAGCTGGAACTAGAACTGGTACACATACGGGAAGGTGACTGAAGATTGGTGTGCTAAGCCAACATGTCAGCTTGGTTCTGTATTTCAAACTAAGTTTTTTTACGGTTCCTAGTTTTTGCCGAATCTTAAAGTGTGTCTATCTCTGTGAACATACCAATCATAATTGTACCATAATCTTGTAACTCCAGTATCTGAAGTCCCAGATCAATGCTGTCATCTGTTGCTTTTGGTGATGCTAGCTCATATTGTCATGTGCCTTATTAGTTTGTTAGGTAAATTATTTGAACTACGTATTTAAAACGCAGTGGAGATCGGGGATGCTGTTCTCTCAGAGAGGGTTTTCATTTCCTTCTACCAGGTACCACAAGTGGTCTGGGACCAAGTTCTCAGTAGGTTCGGTTTGGCGAGGTGATCTGTAGAATAGAATCTGTAACCTTACCTCCAACGTGTTCCCTCCTTTGGCAGGCAAGAAACTTGACTCTCTTTAGACCAGCTGTATTGGTGAGAAGCTGCAACTTGTCTGTCAGTGTTTCTGGCAGATAGGAAGAGATGCTCCAACCAGAGCCCACTGCTCTTCCTTCCCTGAGTCCTCCCGTGCCTCACCTGCCTCTGTAGTTGGAAGCCGTGATTCATTCTGCTGTGCTCTTCACCATTTCACTTTCCTGTTGGGGTTTTATACTGTTTATAAAAATATTTACTTATTTGTGTTTGATGTGTAGGGCAGGTTTGGGACCACCGATGATTCACTCCCCAAGTGAGCCGCCGCAACGGCTGGTGCTGCGCCAATCCAATGCCGGGAACCAGGAACCTCTTCCAGGTCTCCCACGTGAGTGCAGGGTCCCAAGGCTTTGGGCTGTCCTCGACTGCTTTCCCAGGTCACAAGCAGGGAGCTGGATGGGAAGTGGAGCTGCCGGGATTAGAACCAGCGCCCACATGGGATCCCAGGGCATTCAAGGCGAGGACTTTAGCCGCTAGGCCACGCCGCCGGGCCCTGGGACCACCCACATTTCATATTCAAGTCCCAACACCTTTTTTTTGATGTATTTATTTTTATTAGAAAGGCAGATTTTTTCCCATTTTTTAATTAAATTTATTCATTAATTACATTGTGTTGTAATTTCATAGGAACTGGGATTCTCCCCACACTTCCCCACACCCTCCCCCATGGTGGGTTCCACCACCCTGTTGTGTAATCATAGTTCAAGTTCAGTTGAGATTCCCTCTTAGCAAGCATATGCCAAGCATAGAGTCCAGCAAATTATAGTCCAGTCAAGTCCAACTACTTATTGGGGAGACCCTCTCTGGTCTGAGGGCAGAGCCAGCAGAATATCATCCTGATCAAATAAAAGCACTAACATATTATCAGCAACAATTAACATCGTTATGGAATTAATTGACATAGTATTGAGCAACCAACATGTTAAAAATAAATGCGATTTCTTAACCACATTCTGTGACCACCCCATTCACAAAAGGCAGATTTTTACAGAGAGAAAGAGACAGAGAAAGATATCTTGTCCGGGCCCGGCGGCATGGCCTAGCGGCTAAAGTCCTTGCCTTGAACGCCCCAGGATCCCATATGGGCGCCGGTTCTAATCCCAGCAGCTCCACTTCCCATCCAGCTCCCTGCTTGTGGCCTGGGAAAGCAGTTGAGGACGGCCCAAAGCTTTGGGACACTGCACACGTGTGGGAGACCCGGAGGAGGTTCCAGGTTCCCGGCTTCGGATCGGCACAGCACCAGCCCATTGCGGCTCACTTGGGGAGTGAATCATCAGATGGAAGATCTTCCTCTCTGTCTCTCCTCCTCTGTGTATATCTGGCTGTAATAAAATGAATAAATCTTTAAAACAAAATTCACACCAATTGACCAAGATGCAAAACACGGGAAAAAAAAAAAAAGATATCCTGTCCGCTGGCTCACTCCCCAAGTGGCCGCAATGGCCAGAACTGAGCTAATCCAAAGCCAGGAGCCAGAAGCTTCTTCCGGGTCTCCCACCCAGTTGCAGGATCCCAAGGCTTTGGGCTGTCCTCTACTGTTTTCCCAAGCCACAAGCAGGGAGCTGGGTGTGAAGTGGAACAACTGGAATGTGGACCTGTGCCCATATGGGATCCCAGTGCTTGCAAGGAGAAAATTTAGCTGCTGAGCTGTTGTGTCAGGCCCTTTATTTTCATTTGAAAGGCAGGGTTAGAGAGAGAGAGAGAGAGAGAGACAGAAAGAGAAATCTGTCATCTGCTGGTTACTCCCCAAGTGACTGCAATGGCCAGAGCTGGGCTGTGCTAAAGTCAGGATTCTGGAACTCTGTCCATGTCTCCAAAGTCGATGACAGGGTCCACGCACTTGGGCCACCTTCTACTGCTTTTTTGATACATTTGCTGGATTAGAAGTGGAGCAGCTGAGACTTGAACCATGCTCAAAGGGTTACCAGCTTTCCAGCTGGTGGCTTAACCTACTGTGTGTGCTACAATACTGTGCTACAATTTTATGCTGTTGAATTTTTGTTGTGTTGATTTCAGCTTTTTATGTTGGTTATTTTAAAAGGATTTTTTTTTTCAGATTTATTTTTATTTGAAAGCTAAATTTTACAGAGAGAGGAAAGACAGAGCAGAGGTCTTCCGTCTGTTGGTTCACTCCCCAAATGGCCACAATGACCAGAGCTGAGCTGGTATTTGAAGCCAGGAACTAGAAGCTTCTTCTGGGTCTCCCACGTGGGTGCAGGGTCCCAAGGCCTTGGGCCATCACTTCTGCTTTTCCAGGCCATAAGTAGTGAGCTAGATTGAAGTGGAGTGGTTGGGTCACAAACTGGTGTCAATATGGGATGCTGGCACTAGCATGTGAAAGATTAATGTGCTGTGCCACTGTGGGGGCGCTTTAAATTTTTTTCTTTTTTTTTTTTTGATGGGGGGGAAGGGAGAGTTCATCTAGTCACCTATGCTGTAAGTGGAAGACCGTTTAATGTGTAGTTGTAGCCCTCATTTTGATCCTAATTAAGGAATGTGGTGTATTTTTTGTGTATCACATGAAATTTTGCTTTTGTATTTTATTTGCCAAGAAACCAGGAATTGAACCTTTGCTCATAGACATAATAGATGCTTAATAATTTGTTGATGCTAAATGAATACAAATGTAAGGTGATTTATAATGAAATTTATCCCCTATCCTATGCTTTTTAGTTTGTTGTTTTGAATCTTTTTTTTTTTTTTAAGATTATTTTTATTTGAGAGTTACAGAGAGGGAGAAACGCAGACAGAAATCTTGCATCTGCTGGCTCACTCTTCAAATGGTTGCTGCAGCCAGAGCTGTTCTAATCTGAAGCCAGGAGCTTCTTCTAGGTCTCCCACATGAGTGCAGGGACCCAAGACCTTGTGCTGTGTTTTGTTTACCGGGGTCATTAGCAGGGAGTTGGGTCAGCAGTGGAGTAGCCAAGACTTGAAATGGCACACATATGGGATGCTGGCACTAAAGGTGGAGGTTTAAGATACCACTGTGCAGCATCAGCCCAGCTATTTTAAATCTCACGTGGTCATGGGTATTAGGTCAGATACTGCTTAGAACTGAATGTAAATAAAGAGTAAGTAGGCTGATAGCGTAATGGGTGCCCTATTCATGCAAATGCTTTGCTGGAGTTTATTTTGTATGCTTGGACACATTCAATATCTAATATTTGATTTAATTCAATCTCTAGTGTTTGGTTTATTGCCTAGTCAACATTGTACTATTGTTAGTGACTATATTCATTAAGTTCACAAGAGGAAAAGGCTTTGGGTCATGTTAGGTAGTGGATTTCTGTGTTTGTATAATAAAAAGTCAAAGGGACTATAGTTTATCTTGTAAGACAGTAGAAAGGAAATTTACATTTTACTTTAAATGCAACACTAAAAGTTTAAAGAAAAAATGATACCGTATGTTTTACAACTTAGAGTTTGATCCATTCCTTTTTATGATGGATTTGAATACTTAAAATTTGGTAAACATAACTGAAATCTAGATGAAATAACATCTTAGAATTATAAATTTAATGGTTCTTATGGACTGGGAATTAATGTGTATGTATAATGTGTGTATTACATATATGTAATGAATCAGGATAAATAGACTTGAATAAATACAATCAAAGTTAGGGTTGAAAATGAGTAAGTGCACCTTAGTGTTTGCATTGGAAAATATAGTGCCCTCTGAACATTTTTTTTCAAGAATTTTGTTTTCATTTTTTTTTTCTTCATTTTTGACAATATTTACATAGTTAGGGCAAAAAGGTTCAAGGGCTAAAGGAAAGTGGGTAAACTATTATTTCCAAATTATTATTGTTTTTTTTCCTGTATCCGGGTGTTTTCATTTTCTTTGTAAGGGGGAGAGAGAGATGTTTGATTCTCTGTTCCAATCTCCAAGTGTTTGTAACAGCCCAGGGCTAGGCCAGGCTGAAGCCTCATGAACTCAGTTGAGGTTTCCTGTGTTGATGGTGGGAACCCAAGTACTTGAACTATTACCTGATGCTTCCTAGGGTGCATATTAGCAGGAAACTGGAATCAAATGGAACCAACTCAAACTCAGCTACTCTGGTATGGAATGTGTGTAACCCAAGCAAAGTCTCAATCACCATACCAGGTGCCCACACTGAACATTATTTTTATTTGGTATTGTTTTAGGTATCGTCAGATCCTGGAAAAAGCAATTCAGTTATCTGGGGCAGAACAACTAGAAGCCTTGAAAGCTTTTGTGGAAGCAAGTAAGTGGGATGGAAATTCCTTATTTTTTGCTATGTGCCAGCTACTGTCTAAAGTCTTTTATGTAATTTTACTGCATTTAAGGTTTAAATAGCCTTGTGAGATAAATGGTATTTTAATGTTACAGTTGAGGAAACTGAAGAACAGAGAAGATTGTGTATTTTTTTTTTTTTAAGATTCCTTTATGTATTTTGAAGGAATTGGAGAGACAGAGAAAGAGCTTTCATCTGCTCGTTCACTCCCCAGATGGCTGCTGTGGCCAGCACTGGAGCCAGGTGCTTCATCCTGGTCTCACAGGGCTAGCATGGGCCCAAACACTTGGGCATCTTCTGTTGTTTTTTCCTAGGTACACTAGGTGTTGCATCAGAAGTGGGACAACAAGGACACAAGCTGGCACCCATGTTTGGGTGCTGGTGTTGCAGGTGGTGGGTTTACCTGCTGTACCACAGCACCAATCTTCCTTCCCCTGTTTAAAAAGATTTATTTATTTGAAGTACTGTTGCATACAAGAGAAGGGGAGATATCTTCCATCTTCTGGCTCATTCCCTAAGAGACCAAAACACCAGGGCTGGCGCTGCCCAAAGTTAAAAGCCAGGGGCTTCCTCTGAGTCTCTCACATGAGTGGCCCAAGTACTTTGGTCATCTTGCAGGGCCCTTAGCAGGGAGCTAGATCAGAAGCAGAGATGTTGGGACACAAATCAGCACTCACATGGGATGCTGGCATGGCTTAATCCTCCCACCACACTGCTGGCCCCAAGTTTCTTGAACTGTGTAATTGGAAGTGGACTGTGTGACATTGGTGGTTTCTTTGTTAACCAAATATAGTTAATATCTCATAGGTGTCTATAATAATGCTAACATATCTAGTATTGATTCAAGTTCATGTTTTTCAAATGTGCTCACTTATTATATTCATTTATTTGAAAGGTAGAGATAGACTGGCTGACTCCTAAATTATCTAGAACAGCAAGGGCTGGCCTAGACAGAGGTCAGGAGCCTGAGATTCAGTTCAGCTCTCCCATGTGGCTGATAGAGACACAAGTCCTCGAGCCGTCATCTTCTACCTCCCTCCCAGGGCGTGAATTATAAATGTAGTTGAACTTGGGCCCGGCGACGTGGCCTAGCGGCTAAAGTCCTCGCCTTGAATGCCCCGGGATCCCATATGGGCGCCGGTTCTAATCCCGGCAGCTCCACTTCCCATCCAGCTCCCTGCTTGTGGCCTGGGAAAGCAGTCGAGGACGGCCCAATGTATTGGGACCCTGCACCCGCGTGGGAGACCCGGAAGAGGTTCCAGGTTCCCGGCATTGGATCGGCGCAGCACCGGCCCGTTGTGGCTCACTTGGGAGTGAAACATCGGATGGAAGATCTTCCTCTCTGTCTCTCCTCCTCTCTGTATATCCGGCTTTCCAATAATAAAAATAAAATCTTTAAGAAAAAAAAAAGAAATGTAGTTGCTGGGAATCAAACCAGCCGCTGGATATGAGACACAGGTTTCCCAACCAGCAACTTAACTGCTGTGCCGCACGTCTGCCCCTTTGTTTATCATTAGGAAAGTGCACATGGCACCAAGTGTGCTGGCACTGCGTGCTTTATTTAAATTTCATTAAAATTATATCACTATTTTCTTCTTTTACTTTTCTGAAGCTGGGTGGGATGTAAGTACATAAATAAGAATCCAGTGTTTCCATGCCTTCAAGTTGTGGAAAAGTAAGAGAAAGGAACAGTATAAAAATGTCAGCTGGTGAACACAAACTTTTCCCTGACATTTCTTTTGCTTAGAGAAGTCATGGCATTTTTGCTGTTTTGGTGCAGTCAAAATATAATCAAGTAGATCAACATAAGGAAGATTATGTGACAGTGTAAAATGATTGGGGTATGGAATTCTTGGAATGTTGCATTGAAGATTACGCTAATCCAGGTTGTTTCTAGTGTTAATTTTTAGGTGAGGATTGATTGCTTTGTGCAGTTTATGACTTGCTCATGTTTTCTGTGTCTTTCTGTGAAACAAGTGGTAAATGAGAACGTGAGCCTCGTGATCTCACGGCAGTTGCTGACGGATTTCTGCACACATCTGCCTAGCCTGCCTGATGGCACAGCCAAAGAAATCTATCACTTTACCTTGGAAAAGATCCAGCCCAGAGTCATTTCATTTGAGGAGCAGGTAACAATCTACAACTGTGTGGGTTTGTTGTTGTTATTATTTCCATGATACCATTTTGTAGGTATATGGATTCTCCCTTCCTCTTACTTCCTCCCACCATTTCCCTCTGTACGATTGCAATAGATAACCCTTAAGTAATAGTTATTTAGTTTGACATTCTGCTATTTAAGTGTGTCATGGTATTGCAGGTATAAGCTGTAGTAGAAAATCTGGTATCAAGGCATATTTAACAGTTTCATTGGGACTCCTCGTGTTATTTGGGAGTGGGGTGGAGATGCATGCCGCAACATATCTTCAATTCCTAGTGTGCTTGTCTCCATTATACAGTTCATCCATGAGAATATATGTATATACTTGTTTACCAATATGTATGTCTGTTTTGTATTTTGCATGGAGGTTTAATATCAGAGAATGTACTTGGGATAGCAGCAGTTGCTTGGAGAATCTGATACTATTAAATTCTTAATGGAGATAATTGTTCAGTTTCATTTTTGATGAATATGGCAACTAGAATTTAAAAAAAAATAATGATTTTGTTTTTTGAGCAGTAGAATTACACAGAGATGAGGGAGAAACAGAAAGAGATCTTCCGCTTGCTGACTTATTCCCCAAATGGCAGCAATGGCAGTGCTTAGGCTCGGGAGAGGCCAGGAGCCAGGAGCTTCATCTGGGTCTTCTACATAGGTGCAGGGGTCCGAGCACTTAGGCCATCTTCCACTGGTTTCCCGAACACATTAGTAAGCAGCCAAATTGGCGGTGGGATACAAGCCAGAGACCATACGAGATGCCATGTCATAGGTGGTAGCTTAGCGTAACACAGTGTGTTAATCATCATTTGACAGATAAAATGTATTAAACAGGAGGATGTTGGTAGCTCCACCTGACATTTGCTCATATATTAAAATTTTATTTTTCAAGTCAAATATTCTAAAAAGTTGTGTAAAGTAAGTATAGGGGCGGCATAGTGGTGCAGCAGACTACCTCTGCCTTGTAGCATTGGCATGTGTTATGGGTACTGGTCTGTGTTCTGGCTGCTCTCTGCTTATGGCTTGGGAAGGCTGAGTAGGATGACGATGGCCCAAGTCCCTGGGCTCGTGTACCAACGTGGGAGACTCAGTAAAGATTCCTGGCTCCCAGCTTTGTATCAGTTCAGTTCCAGCCATTGTGGCCCTTTGGGGTATGAGCCAGGAAGCTCTTCTGTCTCTCCTTCACTCTGTAAAATCTGCCTTTCAAATAGGTAAATCTTAAAAAAAAAAAAAAAAGTCATTATAAAAATTGTTAGACTAAAAACTAGGGAACTACAGCATCATGTTTGTAGAAACATAAAAGCAGAATTTTTAAACATTTTGAAGCATTTAAACTTAGATATTGCCATAACTCACATTGCAGAAATATGTTATCTGTTTACTGCTTTGATGCCATATGAATGCAAAATTCATAAAGAAGTTTGGTTCCTGATAAACTTTCATTTGGTAGTCTGTTGAAAGAGAACATTGTCACAATGAACTAATTTGTCCTCTGTTTTAATTAGGGAGTTCTTGTTGAGATATTTTAACACGTGTGCCTCCTATTGCAGGTTGCTTCCATAAGGCAGCATCTTGCGTCTATATATGAGAAAGAAGAAGATTGGAGAAACGCAGCCCAAGTGTTGGTGGGAATTCCTTTGGAAACAGGACAAAAGTATACTAAATAGTGAATATTGGATGAATATATAAATATAGGATTTATATATATACACACATATAATATTATTGCTTACTCCTATTTTTATTACATGGTAATGCAAGAAACAGATAAAGACGTTAATAAATAAGTTTTGTAGTATGATAGAAGTTGATAAGTGTGACAGAGTAAAGTAAGTGGGGAAAAAGAGAGGATACTGGTATATATCATTAGACTGAGTGGTAGGCTGGTTCTTTTTTTTTTTTTTTTTTTAAAGATTTTTTTATTATTATTGGAAAGCCGGATATACAGAGAGGAGGAGAGACAGAGAGGAAGATCTTCCGTCCGATGTTTCACTCCCCAAGTGAGCCGCAACGGGCCGGTACGCGCCAATCTGATGCCAGGACCAGGAACCTCTTCCGGGTCTCCCACATGGGTGCAGGGTCCCAAAGGCTTGGGCCGTCCTCAACTGCTCTCCCAGGCCACAAGCAGGGAGCTGGATGGGAAGTGGAGACTTGACAGCGGGGAAAGGAAGTGGCTGAGGGCTGTTTGAGGGAAGTGTCTCACCAGGTTCTCAGAGGGGCGGTTAGTACAAAGGCCTTGAGATGAGGGCATGCTTTGAATGTGGGGTTTTTTTTTTTTTGTAAGATTTATTTATTTTTATTGGAAAGTCAGAGTCACAGAGAGGAGAGAGAGAAAGATCTTCCATTTACTGGCTTACACTCCGAGTAGCCGCAGTGACTGGAGCTGAGCCGATCTGAAGCCAGGAGCCAGGAGCTTCTTTGGGGTCTCCTATGTGGATTCAGGGTCCCAAGGCTTTGGGCAGTCCTTGACTGCTTTCCCAGGCCACAAGCAGGGAGCTGGTTGGGAAGCAGGGTCGCTGGGATTAGAACTGGTGCCCATATAGGATTCCCGGCGTGTTCAAGGCAAGGACTTTAGCTGCTCGGCCACTACACCAGGCCTGCCCGCTACTTTTTTTTTTTTTTTTTAGTCTTATTCATGTATGTAAAAGGCAGAGCTATGGAGAGCAAGAGAGGGAGGGAGGGAGGGAGAGGGAAATTAAAAAAAAAAAACAAAAAAACAAAAAACAAAAGGGAGAGAAAGAGATCTTCCATCTGCTGGTTCATTCTTCAAATGGCTGCAGTGGCCAGGACTGGTCAAGACTGAAGCCAGAATCTAGAAGCTTCATCTGGATCTGCCACATGGCCAAAGTTGCCCAAGCACTAGGGCCATTTTCCTCTGCTTTTCCCAGGTCATTAACAGGGAGCTGGATCAGAAGTGGAAAAGCTGGGACTCAAACTCATGTGCATTTGTGATGCAGTGCCACTACACCACACTGATCCCTAGATGGGTTAATTCTTGTCATATCTCCTGTACACTGTCCAATGTTCAGTAGCATCCAGGTCCTCTGCTCCTTAAATACCAGTAATACATGCATGTCTTCTGTGACAGTCAAAATTGTATGTAGGGGCCTGGCACGGTGGCTCAATTGGCTAAGCTTCCCCCTTTAAGTGCTTGGATCCCATGTGGGTGCCAGTTTATGTCTCAGCTGCTCCACTTCCCTTTTAGCTCCCTGGTTGAGGCCTGGAAAGGCAGTAGAGGATGGTCCAAAGCCTTAGGACCCTGCACCTGTGTGTGAAACCAGAAGAAGCTCCTGACTTCAGATCGGCTCAACTCCAACTGCGGCAGCCATTTGGGGAGTGAACCTGTGGGTGGAAGATCTTTCCCTCTGTCTCTCCTTCTCTCTGTGAATCTGCCTTTCCAACAAAAATAAATAAATGCTTTAAAATGAGATCAATCAAGTTTGGTGGGTGTTTCCCCCATCAGAATTCAGCTACATGGATTGCAGAAAAGAATAAGATAAGTAGTTAGGGTTAGTAAGAGTTGCGATTTTGAGTGACAGCAAGAGAGACAAGCATGAATGAATAACTTAAAGATAGTTTCATATGTGGGGAGGGGTGGGGGGAATCCCAGTACCTATGAAACTGTGTCACATAATGCAATGTAATTAATGAATAAAAAAAAATAGTTTCATATGCATCATAACTCTCACCAGGTAAATGGGGGATTCTTGTCCATGTTTGTTAGTAATTGTGATGAGGCAGCTATTTCTTCAGTCATTTTGCCATTTGTGCATTATTTATGAAATTATATAGTGAAACTCCTTCAAAAAGCAACCAATTTATAAAAAAAGCCTTCATCTGTAGGTGTTGAATTTTATATTCCTAGGCAATTGACAATTCTTTCTATATTTTTATGATGGTAATTTGAAAAGGCTCTTTTTAAAGAGATGTATTATTGTTAATGTCTTTTATATTTGTAGATATAAAATATGTTTATATTTAAGACGTATTTATGTACCCTGTTTTTAGGGTAGCAGAGACAGGGATAGGGATATGGGGGAGAGAGCTCTTCTGTCTGCTATGTGCTCCTCCGTGGCCACAGTGGCCAGGCTGAGGGGTAGAAATGGCTAAGTTGGGATGTGGTTAATGATCAAATGAGAAAAAGTCAATGAGACTTATTTTGTTAGTTTTTCTATAATATGCTGGGCATATTTGAATTCCTTGTGTTAAGAGAAAGTACATGAGCAAAATACATAATTTCCATCGTTTTTCTGTATTTTTTGTTATACTCTAGACAGTACAATGTGGATTATAAACTGGAGACCTACCTGAAGATCGCTCGACTGTACCTGGAGGATGATGACCCCGTGCAGGCCGAGGCCTACATAAATCGAGCATCGCTGCTGCAGAATGAGTCGACCAATGAACAGCTACAGATACATTATAAGGTACCGGCGTGGCTGCCTTGGAACTCATTGTTTATTGGAGAATCATACAATTCTTTAGATAACCTGGGACATTAGCTAAATGCTGTCATACAAGTAATTTGGAATTTGCGTGTTCATTTTTCCTTGCTATTTTCTCCTTAATTAAAACATTCTCTTCCTGTAGGTATGCTATGCACGAGTTCTTGATTATAGGAGAAAGTTCATAGAAGCTGCACAAAGGTACAATGAGCTCTCTTACAAGACAATAGTCCATGAAAGTGAAAGACTAGAGGCCTTAAAGCATGCTTTGCACTGTACCATCCTCGCATCAGCAGGTAAGCCTGTCATGTATGCTTAAACCAACAGTTATCTTTGGTTTAATAACTTCATGTTGGCTAATATTAGAAAATCTAGCAAGAAACTGTCCTACAAGGGGTGTTGATATAAAATAGTGTTGACTACTCTGGTTCTTTGGAAAGGTCGTAGGGGCCTCTTTGAAGAACTGTTGTTTTAGAGTTTGATTTTTCAACCTCCTGTTTCCTTCTAGTTATTGTCTCTAACCTGTGCCTCCCACAAGAAACTGGGTTAGATTAGTTTTGCCTATTGCTTGCTTAAATTTACTTATAAATCTTTACTTTCTAATAAGATATTTATTGGGAGCTTCTTTTTTTTTTTATTCATTAATTTCATTGTATTATGTGACACCGGGAGCTTCTTTTAGCTTTGCCATGTGGATGGCAGGAGTGCACGCATTTGGACCATCTTCTGCTGTTTTCCCAGGCACTAGAGCAGAGAACTGAATTGGTAGTGCAGTAGCTGGACCCTGAACTGGCACATATATGCGGAAGCAGCATCAGGGTGGTGCTGAGCCTGCTGTAGTACAATGCAGTGTGTTTGTAGTTGTCTGCTGAACAAGGAGAACCAGTTTTGCATGGCATTTAGAATATCTATTTAGAATGAGTCTAGCATAGATTTCTGGCTTTTAAAATAAAGTGCCACTTTTTAGATATTTCAAGAAATTTTGTTAAAGACCCTTCATTCCAAATTTATGTGATATATGTTGTTTGCTTATCTCTTAATCATATACTTCTGGTGAATTGGAAATTACCCAAAGGTTAGATTAGATTCAGGATATAATTTTTCTTTCTTTCCTTCCTTCCTTTTTTTTTTTTTTTGAAGATTTATTTATTTTTATTAGAAAGGCACATTTTACCAAGAGAAGAACATACAGAAAGATGTTCCATCCACTGATTCACTCCCCAAATGACTGCAGTGGCCAGAACTGAACCAATCTGAACTCAGGAGCCAGGAGCTTCTTCCAGGTCTCCCACATGCAGGTGCAGGGTCTCAAGGCACTGAGCCGTCCTTGATTGCTTTCCCAGGCCACAAGTGGGGAGCCGGATGGGAAGTGGAGCAGGTGGGACACGAACCAGCACCCATATGTATGGGATGCTGGCACTTGCAGGTTGGAGGATCAGCTAGTAAAGTCAATGTGATATTTTTTTTTTTTTTTTTTTTTAAGATCTAAATGTTTGTGTGGCGGAGTTACATGGGAAGATTGGGAAAGATAGAGAGATCTTTCATCTATTGGTTTACTTCGGAAGTGAGTGGCTGCTATGGTCAGTGCCAGGAGCCATGAGTTTCATCTGGGCCTTCATGTGAGTGCAGGGATCCAAATGTTTGAGTCATTTTCCAGACTATTAACAGCAAACAGGCAGGATCATAATTGGTACAGATGGGACATGAGCTAGTGTCCGTTTAGGATGTTGGTGGCACAGGTGAAAGTTTAACCCACCATGCCACAACACTGACCCCAGAATAAAAATTTTCTGGGGTGAATATTTCATAATGAAGCCATGTACTTAGAGCGCATCACAGCAGAGGTGTGAGCACAGTAGTGGTGCAGTTTAGTCATCTGGTTATGATAGACTCCATGGAAAAGGGACATTTTCTTTTGGCATTTAGTAAATAATTTATGGGGTGCTGCTTGATACTCTGTAGGAATCTTGCTTTCCACCTCTTGTGTGTGACTTGTGTGAATCATTCATTGCCCTGTAAGTTGCAGAATGGTGATTAGTAATTTTGTCGTTGCGCGTGAACTGCTCTTTTTGTTTTTCTTGGTGTCACTATGTACTCTTTTCTGTGATTTTTCTGCACACATACCAAAACTTGATGAACACCTCTGCAGAACAAGCATCCAGAACAAGAAGCAATGTATTACTGCCACCCGAAGGCCTCCTTGTTTTGTTATTTTTTTTTTTTGAAAGATTTATTTTTATTTGAAAGACAGACATAGGGCTTCGCTGTTGACTCCTGTTACGTGCAGCTCCTGCCTTTGGGTGTTTACCTACTCGAGAGCCCCTCAGTAATCCTTCAGGCAGTACTTGCAGGGCTTTCACCAGCTGTTTGCAGACTTATACGGGGCAGCAAGTCATAATTACTGTGAATAACATGTATGGACTACGGTCTAAGGCAGAATTCGTGCCATCTGATAGATCATTTTCCATTGGAGGAACTTTGAAAATATTGGGTTCTCATTTGTTTCCCCTAGGACAGCAACGTTCTCGAATGCTCGCTACTCTTTTTAAGGATGAAAGGTGCCAGCAACTTGCTGCTTATGGAATCCTAGAGAAAATGTACCTGGATAGGATCATCAGAGGAAATCAACTTCAGGAGTTTGCTGCTATGCTGATGCCTCACCAGAAAGCAACCACAGCTGATGGTAATACCCAGGTCTTACCGGTGGTTCCGAACGTTTAGGTACAGACTATTGGAAAGCAGGTCACATTGGAAATGTATTGGTGTTTTTTTTTCTATGTAACACTCTCTGATGAAAAAAGAAGTGCTCACTGAAGTGATGTGCAGCATAAAAATAGTTCTATCAGACAACCTTTGTGAAAGAATGGATTTTTTGGAGACTAAGGGAAAAACATACTATACATATAATATCCTTTTTTCAAAATTCAAGCACAGTACAATTTACTAAATGTTAAGCATCAGATTATAGCTTCTAATTGTTCAATTATATTTTAGATAGAGCAAAATTTGCCATAATCATCTGTCCTGGGTTTCTGAGTGTAAAGTGTTGCCAATAAGAAAAACAGTTCTGCCAAGAAGGAAGTCCAAAAGTGTGGTGCTCAAAGCCGCTCAGCATCTGGTGGGGGCCTTCTTGTTGCATCACACATTGTTTGAAGGCATCTCATGACCTGACAGGGTTAACTGGTGTCAGAGTTTCTGAGCTTACACTTAGAACAAAGCCACTCCTCCTGGTAACTCTTGACTCATGATGGATTAGTCTGCCCACAGAGACACCACGGTCTTAATCCAAAGGTTCTACCTTTCAAATACTGTTACCAGAGATCTTTGAGGGATTAAGTTACAAAGATTTGAGTCCTAAGATTCACAGTACTAATAATAAATGCAAATCACAGCAATGCCTAGCAAAAATGGTACTATTGTAGCCCCTCCAGCACCTCTTTTTTAAAGGTTTGTCTTATTTGAAAGGCATAGTTACAGAGAAAAAGATCTTCAACCTATTGGTTCACTCCCCAAATGGCTGCAGCTGCCCTGCTTGGCCATTCCAAAGCCAGGAATCAAGAGCTTCATCTTGGTCCCCCATGTGGTCTGAGGAACTCTACTGTTTGCACTGTACTCTGGGAGCAATAACAGGGAGCTAGCTAGGCAGGGTTAGAGTAAGGTGTTTGTGGAGTGCCTGGAAGAAGAGGGACTTGATCAAGCTGCCAGAAGAAGCTGCATGGTAACTCTGCTGCTGAATGTCTGTGCTGGGGGCAGGAAGAGGGAAGGTAGTGAAGGAGACAGTCCACCGAGACAAAACCCCACCTCTGGGGTCAGACCATTCCCCTGGCAGGTCCTTGCCAAGCACTCATCTTGTAAATACGCTATTTTCATTTCATTAGATATTAATATCATGTAAAGCATTCTTATTTTTAAGATTTTGGTCACAGGAATAAACATGAATATGAGATGACATACCTAGATATTTTCAAGGAAAAGGTGCATCTTGTTGCATGTAAAACTAGTTTCAAACTTGAAACTGTTTTATTTGTACTTTGAAGGTTCTAGCATCTTGGACAGAGCTGTTATTGAGCACAATTTACTGTCTGCAAGCAAGTTATACAATAACATTACTTTTGAGGAGCTCGGAGCTCTTTTGGAGATCCCTGCAGCTAAGGTATTTTCTTTCTGTAAACAAAAAACGTTATTTATTAAACATGTCTTACCTCTTAGCCCTGTGAGCTCATGCTAAGGATTTTTTTTTCTTTTTATATATATATCAGTAAAAAGAAAGTTAAGAGACAAAGAGAAAACTGAGGATTACGTATAAACAGTCTTACTTTTTCCTAACTAGCAAACCTTAAATTCATTGTAGTCATTCTATATTTTTCTGGTACTGAAATTTTAATTTAACATCTTCTAACAGTTCTTCTATATGTACACATCCACTACACCTTAAAAGAGGTAGAACACTCTGGGGACTACAGCTTAAGTTACAATTAAAAGATTCTTTTTAGGCTTTGAGGTATGATCGGCACAGAAATTAAATGGATATATTTTTAGTGAACATATTTTTAACAATAAATGTTAGTCACAGTTTATTTAGAAGTAGTTTATGATTGACGGTGAAGGGCCTGGCGCAGTGGCCTAGCGGCTAAAATCCTCGCCTTGAATGTGCCGGGATCCCATAAGGTCGCTGGTTCCCATCCAGCTCCCTGCCTGTGGCCTGGGAAAGCAGTTGAGAACGGCCCAAAGCCTTGGGACCCTGCACCCGCGTGGGAGACCTGGAAGAACTCCTGGCTCCCAGCTTTGGATCAGCGCAGCACCGGCCATTGCGGTCACTTGGGGAGTGAATCATCAGATGAAAGATCTTTCTCTGTCTCTCCTCCTCTCTGTATATCTGACTTTTCAATAAAAATAAATAAATCTTTAAAAAATGTTAAAAAAAAAAGAAAAGATTGACAGTGAAGATGCCTAGAACTTATGAATGACCAGGTCACATTTTCATATTTTCTTAAAAATATTACTTAAAAGAGTTCTTTGAAGTGTGAAATAATGCAGACCATGAAATAAATACAATAGGAAAAACTAAAGTTTTTTTAAAGATTTATTTATTTTATTACAGCCAGATATACACAGAGGAGGAGAGACAGAGAGGAAGATCTTCCGTCCGATGATTCACTCCCCAAGTGAGCCACAACGGGCTGGTGCGCGCCAATCCGATGCTGGGACCAGGAACCTCCTTCAGGTCTCCCACACGGGTGCAGGGTCCCAATACATTGGACCGTCCTCGACTGCTTTCCCAGGCCACAAGCAGGGAGCTGGATGGGAAGTGGAGCTGCCGGGATTAGAACCAGCGCCCATATGGGATCCTGGGGCGTTCAAGGCGAGGACTTTAGCTACTAGGCCACGCTGCCGGGCCCAAGGTTTTTTTTTTTTAATACAGTTTTTCTTTTGGAGATATGGATCCAAAAGAATTGTTTCATTCTGAACAGAGCAGAAACTTGGTAAAAGAGCTAGATTAAAAAAAAAAAAATTTATTGATTTTTTTTTAAGATTTATTAATTGTTATTACAAAGTCAGATATACAGAGAGGCGAGGAGAGACAGAGAGGAAGATCCTCCATCTGATGATTCACTCCCCAAGTGACCACAACAGCTGGTGCTGTGCTGATCCGGAGCCAGGAGCCAGGAACTTCCTCCAGGTCTCCCACACGGGTGCAGGGTCCCAAGGCCCTGGGCCATTCTTGACTGCCTTCCCAGGCCTCAAGCAGGGAGCTGGATGGGAAGTGGAGCTGCCGGGATTAGAACCAGCACCCACATGGGATCCCAGCGTGTTTAGAGCGAGGACCCCAGCCGCCAGGCCACGGCGCCGAACCCTATTTTATTGATTTGAAAAGTAGAGTTGGGCTTGGCAGCGTGGCCTAGTGGCTAAGGTCCTTGCCTTGATCCCATATGGTCGCTGGTTCTAATCCCGGCAGCTCCACTTTCTCTCTATCTCTCCACCTCTCAGTATATCTGACTTTGTAATAAAAGTAAAAATAAATCTTTAAAAAAAAAAAAAAAAGTAGAGTTGAGGGATGCGGAGATAGAGACAGAGATCTTCAGCTCACTGGATCACTCCCCAGATGGGCACTGAATGGCCGGAGCTGGGCCAGACCAAAGCAAGAGCCAAGAACTTCATCCCCGTCTCCCGTGCAGATAGAGCAGCCCTGGTTTTGGCCATCATGCATTACTGTCCCAGGCCGAGGAGCTGGATCTTCACTGCACCGGCTGGGGTCTGAACTAGCGCTTCATATGGGATGCTGCACTGCAGAGGGCGGTCTCACCTGTGACTTCACAACACCAGCCCCAGGGCTGGATTCTTATCCACAGTCTCACAGTAAAATCAGCAAGTCCCAATTAACTTCATATAATGAGGTTGTGTCCAGGACAAAAATTGAGAAACAGGCGTATTTATAAGATGGATTCTTGTAATGAATGACAAATGAAGACAATTGTAAGTTAAAGTGAATTCTCTTATCAAATGTGAATAATTGTTATACAGTACTTACAATTTCTGAAAAAAAATTTTTTTTTTAGGCAGAAAAAATAGCATCTCAAATGATAACAGAAGGACGCATGAATGGATTTATTGATCAGATTGATGGAATAGTTCACTTTGAAAGTAAGAGGTTTTGTCTGTTGTAATGAAGTGGTTAGTGAATTATTGCATGTTTATGATTAAAATATGGATTGGTAAAGTATTTTGATGCGGAGTCTTAAAAATAACTGGAATACAATTTTTTTTCAAAAGAAATAGTTTGAAATAATTTTTAAGTTCATTCATCAGTTAATGCTGCATTTTCTGTGCTAAGAAAGTTTTGAAATTCAGATTGTTGCATCATTTCATTCATTTGCTCAGCAAACATTCATTGATCCCATACCACATACTGGGCATGTGCAATGGATGGTTTACTGCCCCCTTCACAACAGCTTGTTAAACTCATGAAGTCAGGCAGGTCAGTGGATTTCTTGACTCTCTCTTGGTCCAGTGTCTTCTCAGCTCCTTACTCCCGCTACCTGCACACCCTGGACCTTGTTGTGTCTAGGACTGTCCCACTTGCAGGTTTCACTTTGAAACATCTCACTCTGACCACCACCTTTTCCCGGTCCTTTAGCATCCTGTCTCAGTTACACCATTTCAGTGCTTTTCCTTGATCGCATTGGAGCTGTGCCCTCTTGATTCTTTAACGTCCGCTGGTCAGCCAACCCTTTAGGTCCTTTTGTTACGGATACCCTACAAACACTTAGCTGCCTGTTGACTTTGTTCCAGCTACTCTCCGAACTTCACCTTGAGTGAACCCGTGCTCTGTTGAGTAGTGCTGGAGAAGGGAAGACATGGGCCGACTACTGCTGGGAGTCCCAGCTCCTAGTGCTCAGCGCTGTGTGGGATAGGGTCGTTGACATAGTCCTGTAATCCGCTCGTTTCCTTCCTTTGGCGATGACTGTGTCATGTCAGATTTTATTTTTTTTAAGTTTCTGACTGTTCCTTCTGCAGAGAACCTTACTTTCTGTTTAACAACACCAGAAAAAAAAAATCATCCATCAGTGTAAAATGTTTTTAACTTCCTCACACGAATAAGCTTCTAAATTTAAGATATGTTTTATTTCTTCTTTTTACATTGGAGTTAATTTCCATCTCTCTATCCAGTCCTTGAACTTGATTCTCTAATCCCTGTCTCATCACCCTCATGAAAAACATATTTTTTTAAAGATTTATTTTTATTGGAAAGGTAGATTTACTGAGAGAAAGAGGAACAGAGAGAAAGATCTTCCACTACTCCCCAGTGGCTGCAAATATCCAGAGCTGAGCCAATCCAAATCCAGGAACAAGGGATTTCTGTGTCTCCTTTGAGACTGCAGGGGCCAAGTACTTAAGCCATCTTGCACTGTCCACAAGCAGGGAGTTGGATTAGAAGTAGAATAGCCTGGACTCGAACCAGTGTCCATTTAGGATTCCAGCACCACAAGCAGAGACTTAATGTGTTACTCCACAGCACTGGTCCCTAGCCTTAGTAGTTTTGTTCTGATTAGAAAACAAAAATAAAAAGAGATTTTCTTTAGAATTTATTTTTCTAAAAAGAAAAGTTGTATTTATTTGAGAGTTATAGAGGCTAGCATGATGGTATACCATACTAAGGCTAATTCCATATGGGAATTACTAGTTCCAGCTGTTCACTTCTGATCCAGCTCCCCACTTACAGTGTGGGAAAGCAGCAGAAGATGGCTCAGGTTCTTGGGCCCTGTACCCAGAAGAAACCTCCCACCTTTGGATCAGCCCAGTCCTGGCCGTTGTAATCATTTGGGCTGGTGAGTCACACATGGAGATCTCTTGTTCCCTCTCCCTTTCTTTCAAGAGAGTGAGAATGAGAGAGAGAGAGAGAGACAGACAGACAGACAGACTCTGGTTCACTCCCCAGATGGCTACAGTGGCCGAGGCTGGGCCAGACTAAGCCAGACTAATATGGACTTCATCCATATTTCTCTTGCGGGTGGCAGGGTCCCAAGTATCTAGGCCATCATCTGCTGCTTTCCCCAAGCCACTAACAACTAGTTCAGCAGTGGGACATTTGACACTCAAAGCAGTGCCCATATGGGAGACCACAGGTGTAGGCCATGGTTCTACATTGCTATGTCACAACATTGACCCTTGGAATTTCTTTATATTTTAGGCGGCAAGGACTGATATTTTAATAGTGTTTTTATATATTCAGAAAATTGACGAGTTTTCCTGGGTTTTTTGTTGTTTTTTGTTTGTTTACTTTGAAAGATTTAGTTAGGGCAAGACAGTTTCAAGAGCATTCTTAAGAGCATTCTTAAGAGCATTTCTTAAGAGCATTACTGGCTCACTCTGCAGATGGCTGCAATGGCTGCTCCTGTTACCAGTTGAAGCAGGGAACTTTGCCTGCTTCTCCTGCATGGGAACAGGCCTAAGAACTTGGGCTGTCTTCTTTTTTCAAAGAAACCTCACCAGAAGTGACCCCGGACCTGATTCCTGTGTGCCAGCCGATGCAAGGTCCAGCTCTGTTACCCACATCAGCTTATACACACACTAGTGGTTGCTGTCACCTGGTCAGTTAGGTCTCCAGCCTAATTTTATACACAAACCAGTGGGTGCCATGGCCCAGCCAATCCCTGCCCACCACACACTTGGCCTTCAAACACATAAGCAGAGAACTCCAGTCTAGTTTGGGGCGGCCCTCATTGACCCCCAGCAGGCACACTTCAGCCCTGTTTCCTGTCATGATGGTACAGTTCATCCTGCATCCCATTCGGCTCTCGTATATATCAGTGATGTTGGAGCCTAGCTCAGTCTGACCAACCCCACTGTCCACCCCACATTCATGCCAGTGCGTACCACTGCTTGTCCAGCCAGGTCTGCCCCAGCCCTGTTTCCATGTTCATGGGTGGGAGCTGTAGTCCATTAGAGAGGTGCCCACAATTTCCCTACTAGACCCATTCCTAGCCCTGGATCTTGCACTTTCCAGGTGGTTGGGCAGTCTTCTGTTGTTTTTCCCAGGAATATTAGTAGGAAACTGAATGAGAAGTGGAGCAGCCAGACACAAACTGGTGCCCATATGGGATGCCATTGTTGCAGGAGGTAGCTTTATGTGCCATACCACAACCGTTCCCCTAGTTTTTCTTCTCTAATCACATATTACTGGCATAGAGAAAAAAAAATAATGGGTCCAAGATGTATTCTGTTTTTATTCTTCTATGATTAACTGTTAGATTTATCCTTGAGAGTCAAGTAGAGACAACCTTGAATATGTAACTGGTCTTGCCAAGTGGGTGGCAAAGGCTGATGCATCAGTGTTGGTGCAAAGGACCATGAGGCTGTCTTTTTGTTGTGGTGGTTGAAGTTGGCTGATTAGTTCTTTCTATTAATAATAAAAACACATATCCCAGTGTGTGTATGTTTTTAGGCTTTGTGTCATATTGTTTTTTCAGTTTTTTGAGTCCTTAAGTTAGCTTAGCTTTGGGCCTGGCACGATGGCCTAGTAGCTGAATCCTTGCCTTGCATCCAAGGGTGCCGCTCTGTCCCGGCTTCTCCACTTCCCTTCCAGAATAGAGGTTGCAAGGCCCTCAACCCACGTGGGAGACCATGGAGAAGCTCCTGGCTCCTGGCTGCAGATAAGCTCAGCTCCGGCTGTTGCGGCTGCTTGGGAAGTAGGCCAGCAGATGGAAAATCTTTCTCTGTCTCTCCTTCTCTCTGTATGCCTGTCTTTCATGAAATGAAATGATCTTTAAAAAATTAACTTAGCTTTTTTAGCCAAGGGTTTCATAATAAACTGTAATTTGAAAAAATGCAACTGCTGTATTTTGCTTTTAGCTCATATTCTTAGGAATACAAAGAAACAGTGTCAATTTTGTGCATTATTTTCTTTTTTCTTTAGCCCGGGAAGCCCTGCCAACCTGGGACAAACAGATCCAGTCCCTGTGTTTCCAGGTGAATAACCTCTTGGAGAAGATCAGCCAGACAGCCCCGGAGTGGACAGCGCAGGCCATGGAGGCGCAGATGGCCCAGTGACTCCGCAGAGCGTCTGCATTGCACACTACACGTTCCTCCTCACGCAGGGCCATTTCATTCTCTCTCCAAAGCATTTGCATCGCAACCTTAGACATTTCAACCCCTTTTATGCTGGATTCCCTTTCCAGATGGTGTTAGAGCAGAACGTACAAGCATTGAAAACAACATAGTTTCCATGTATTCAGGGTCTCTGTGCATTAAAAACGGATGTTTTGAAGGTTTTTTTTTTTTTTTTTAATGGAGTGGGTGAAATACCTGTGGCTAGAAAGTTTGGGCTTTGTGATAACTTTGTAGTCATGTAAAATTCAAAGTGCTTTGTGCCTCTCCAAATGTGATTATTCTAATAAATCAAGAGATGAGCCAAATAAAAGTAGTACTTTTTTTAGTTTATTATTTTATTTTGATAATCTTTGCATAGTTGATTAGGGCACAGGGGTCAAGGGTTACAGGAAAGTGGGTAAAACCATTGTTTCCACATTTTTTGTGTTTATCTGGGGTAAGGAGGGAGATAAAGGGAGAAGCCCCATCCAAACTCCCACCCATCTCAGGGTCCCTGACATGGGGCATGCTCTGCGGGCATTGATCAAGTGATTTGGATAGTTCAACAAATCTGAATTGCTTCCAATCTCACCATGCCAAGCACGATGAAATGTATTCAGAATCCACTGGCTGACATAGTCCACCTTAGAGTCTCTGTCTGCCCAGATTTTCACTTCCAACACTTGGCTGGGGTATGTGATCGATTTGTTCTGTCCTCTGTTGTGGTACCAGGTATCCTCTGCAGGCTCCGATGGACTGCCATATCCTCCATGTGCACCTGGATATGCTGTCCACTGCTCTGTCTGAGCCACTGAGGAGGCTCAGCTTTGACACATGCACTCCATGGTCAGACTGTGGAACCTGCAACTCTTCATGATTGGAGTTGAGATCAGCAGTTCAGTTGGAGGGCTCCTCAAAGAAACTTTGTTTGAGGTGATCCCAGACCTGATTCTTGTGTGTGCATGCCAGTACAGGGTCCAGCACAGTCTGTCGCCCCAGTCAGCTTATGCATATGCTGGTGGTTGCAATTGCTGGGTCAGTTCTGTTTCCAGCTCTGTCTTCCACACGAAACAATAGGTATTGCACTCAAGGCTGATTCTGCCCACCTCACACTCAGCCCTCACACAAACCAGCTGCAGCCTAGTTGGGGCGACTCCCAAGAACTCCCACCAGGCCTGTCCCTTACCATGGTTCCTGTGCTTGCCACTATGCACAGCAGACTAGTCCAGTCTGTCCCACATCCTATTTAACTCTTACACATGTCAATGGGCATTGAAGCCTAGTTCAACCTGATCAGCCCTACTTTCCAGCCCACACACATGCTTGCGGGTGCCATTCTTTCTAGCCACCCGTGCCGCAGTCCTGATTTTCATGCTCACCAGTGGGAGTGGTAACCTTGGTAACTCAAGAGGGAGGTGTTCACTATTTCCCTGGTGGGCCACTCCCAAATCATGCACTCTCCAGGTGATTCTGCAGTTTAACTTGACAGAATTAGCCCCCAGTGCCAGCCTGTGCCAGCTGATGCTGCGGCAAAGTCCAACCAACCCTCACCCACTCTGATTTATGCTTGCACCAGTAGGAACAATCAACCCAGCCTTGCTTTTCCCTGATCTAGCTCACATGAGGCCCACAGGTGTAGCCCTGCCTGGTCTGGTCTGCCGCTATTCCAACTACCACTCTACAGTGGGAGTGGTGATCCAGCAGGGGAGCCCTCCACATTCCCCCTAGCTACTTTGCCTCCCCCCGCTCCCCGGTTCTCATGTATGCTGGTTGGGTGCTGAGGGCTACTCTAGCATGGCCCACCTCCCCGGCGCGGCCTGCCCCCCGCCCTTCCAATTTCCGCTGACGCTGGTGGGGGTTACAGCCTAGCCCAGCCCAGCAGGTCCCTCATCTCAGCTGTAATGTGTACTAGTATGTGTTACAACCAAACCTGGCCTCCCACACTCTGTTCTGGTGCTCCTATTCGCCAGTGTGTGATGTGAACTGGTTCAGCCTGGTCTGCCCCCGGTCTATGCCAAATGTATGCTTGTGGATACCTTTCCCTGGTCTGGTCTGGGCTGCTCACTGTCTTGGTTCTTGCGCTCACCTGCAGGGGCTGTGTCCTGACAGACATTTCCCAAGCTCCATCAGAACCTCTCCCAGTGTCAGATCTTGTGCATACTGGTGGGTCCATGGGCCAGCCCTGCTTAGTCCACCTCCTGTCCTGGCGGTAACAGTGGCCTTTCCTCACTGGCCTTCAATCCATTCCAGTTCTTCTTCTTCTTTTTTTTTTTAATTTTAATCCATTCCAATTCTTACTGTTGGATGTTACAGCCCAGCCAAGGCTCATCCATACCCAGACACAGCTCACACGTACTTCTGTAGGGGCAGAGACCTAGCCTAGTCCATCCTACACCTACCCTGGTTTTCATGAGTACCAGTTGGTGCTGGAGTCTAGCCCAGTTTGGTGCGCCCAGCCTCAGTCCACACTTGCACCAAGCGAGACTGCAGCCATATCCAGACGAGAACGCAGCCCCCACTCAGGCCCCCGCACTCACCAGTGGGAACCTCAACCCAGCCAGGGTGTCCTCTTAGCTCCCCAACCAGGCCTGTTCCCAGCCATAGATCACGTGCGTGCCAGTGGTTGCTCTGACCCAGCTTGGCATAGCTCCTCACCTGTCTCAGCCTTTGCCATTGGATGCTGTGGCCTAGCATCCCTGGCTCATGCAGACCAGTAGGTGTAAGAGCCTAGCTCAGCATTGCCTGTGCTCCAGCCTGATTTCTGTTTTTGCTGGTGAACTAAGGTTTGTTCGCCCCTGCCCGATCTGCCCCCTTCCTTAACCAGCGTACACATTAGCCAGCCATTGGAGCTACTCTGCCTAGCTTGCCCGATCCCCAGACCTGGACCATGTGAGCATCAGTGAGTTGTGACTCACTAGGGGAGTTTCCCAAGTTCCCCTACTTGACCCACTCCCAGACCCAGATCTCACACATGTCAGTGGGTGTTAGGCCAGTGCCCGGCATAGTCTGCCCTTGCATTTTGGCCTTTTTTGAGCTGGTGAGTGTTGCAGCCTGGTCCACTTCACATCCTGTTTTAGGAGGCACATTCGGGTGCTGCTGCGTTGACCTGACCAGACTGTTGTTGGTTCCTTTACCCTTGAGTGATGGCAGGTTCCATGGTCACACCTAGCTCAGCCCATCACCACCCCAACTTTTGAACTAACCAGCGGGACTTGTATTTCCAAAGGGTTGGGCCCACTTATCGCCCTCAGAATCTACCCCAAGACCTGGTTATCTTACATGTTGGTTAGTGTCATGACCCCGCCATACAGGTCTCCAGCCATACCTTTCATGTGGCAGTCAGAGATACTCTATGCTAAGACCCCATCTCAGGACTCCTATGTAGGCTGGTGAATCAGTCTGGCCCAAATAGATCTTACGGGCTCTCCCCTCCAAACCACCAGGTCTCAGTGCACTCACTTGCCAGCAAGTTCCGTGACTCCGTCTCTGGGAGTCATGCAGGATTCATCCCTCACCTACACTCACATTGGTCTTATACAAGGATGTCCCTAGCCAACAATTACATACCTTAAAAACCCTAGAGCTCACCGCCTGGCAGCCAGCAGGCAGGGCCTGGTGCCACTTAGCATGCTGGCCACCCAAAGCCGAGGACTTGTTTGCCATATGGCAGCAGTAACCATGACCTTAGTCCCCAGCATTGGGTCTGGCCTGGCTCAGATACCACCCCCCGTCTGCAGTCACCACATTGCAGAAGGCTCCTTTCGCCCCAGTCCCACAACCGAACACTACCCAGACTCCAGTACTTTGTTTTTAAATTAATGTATTGATACTTTCTCCTTCCATTCTGCAGGCACTGATTTACACCAAGGGCTAGAATTCTGAAGGTAGGTCATGCCTGTTCTCTAGGCATTTGGATTCCCAGAACCACATAACTGTAACTTTAGTTCTTCGAGTTGCACAAAGTACAAAAGTCCACAAGGAGGCGCTCTCATCCAGCAAAATTACGTTTCAATGCTATTCAATACTGTTTCAATACTATTTTTGCTATGTTTCGGGGGGGGTTGATATTTTTGTTTTTATTTTCATTCATTCAAGAAAAAAGTTTTTGTTTCTCTTATTAATTTCCTCACTGACTCATAGGTTGCACAATAACATCATTTGCTTCAGGATGGTCTGATTTTCTTTCAATGGCATGTTGAGTTAGGCTATCAAATGTACTAGTTTGCATGAGTCAGGGTTGGGAGCTGACTGGGCAGGGTCAGGCTGCAGCACTCACCAGCAAGGGTTGGGACTGGGGTTGGGGGAGGGGGCAGGTCAGGCCAGGTCCCAGCATCCAGTGGCAAAGGTCAAGATGAGGAATGGGCTATGCTGAGCTGAGTCAGAGCAACCACTGGCATGCCCAAGGTCTGGGGCTGGGAATGGGCCTGGTTGGGGAGCTAAGGGGACACCCTGGGTAGGTTGTGGTTTCCACTGGTGCACATGAGAGCCAGAATGGGGGCGGTGGTCTGGGTTGGACATAGCTGTGGTGTCCCTCAGTATGAGTGTGGACGGGGTCTGGAGGGTGTCAGATTGGGCTAGGCTCCAGCACCCACTGGTGCTCATGAAAGCCAGAGTGGGTATAGAATGGGCTTGGCAAGGTTTTGGCTCCCACTGGGCCATGTGAGAGCTGTGCCAGGGCATGGACTAGGCAAGGCTGGGCTGTAACACTCAACAGTAAGAACCAGATTGGCTGTGGGCCAGTTGGGCAAGGCCTCTGTTCCTGCCATGACAGGAGGTGGATAAGTAAGCCTGAGCCAAGGACCCACTGGTGTGCTAAGATCTGCCACTGGGAGGAGACCTGGTAGGGGAGCTTGGGGAACGCCTTTGTTAGGGTACAGTCCCTGCAGGTGAGTGCAAAAACCAAAGCAAGGAGTAGCCCAGCCCAGGCCAGGATACAGTATTTGTGGCTTGGGTCTGGGGGTGGGCCAGGCTGGGCCAGTTCATAATACCCATTTGCAGATCTGAGAACCAGGATGGGGTGCGGGACAGGCTGCAGCACCAGCCAGTTCACATTAGGGATGGGACTGGGGCTGACTGTGCTGGATTGAGCGGCAGCACCCATCAGCAAATGCCAAGGTGAGAAGGGCTATGCCAGACTGGGCCACAGCACCCACCAGCACACACGATTCTGGGGATGGGGGCAGCAGGGAGTGGTAGTGTGAGCCCAATAGGCGAGAAGTAGTGACTCTCCTGCTGGGTCACTGCTTCTGCTGGTGAGCATGAGAGCTGGGACTGGGAGCAGACCAGGCTGGGCAGGGAGTTGCAACACCTGGGGCCACATGTGAACTGGGTTAGGAAGAGAGCCAAGCTGGGCTATCAGGTTGTATCCACCGGTACAGGCATGAGCCGGAGTAAGTGTAGCTGGGTTGAGTTTTGCTGCAGCATTATCTGGCACGTGCTGAGACTGGGGCAAGTCCTATCAAGCTAGACTGTAGAGCCATTTGGAGAGTGCAAGATCTGGGTAGGGAGTGGGTGCAGTGGGGGAGGTTGTGGGCACCTCTAATGGGCTGCAACTCCTGCTAGCGAGCATGGGGGTGGGCCTAGCTGGATAGGCGGTGGCACCTGCTGGTATGAGTGTGGACTGTAAGGTGGAGTTGGTTGGGTTGGGTTAGGCTTTAATGCCTAATAATATATATGAGATCTGAATGAGATGTGGGGCAGATCAGAGCATATCACTGAATATGCTGGTAGGCACAGGAACCAGAGCTGGGGGCTGGCCCAGTCAGGGTTACAGGGAATCACTGTGACTGGGCTGCAGCTTCCCCTGGTGCAAGTGAGGGGCAAGTGTGTGGTGGGCAGGGCTGGGCTGGGTCGCAGCATCCTTTGGCTTGCAGAGGAAGGAGGCAGAATAAATTGATCAACTACCCCCAGTGAAGCTTGACAGCAAATTTCTAGGTGAATGGAGGCTGAGGTGGATTATGTCAGCCAATTGACCTTGGAAGGATTTCCTCATCTTTGGAGTGGTGATATCAACAGTATCTCAGAACTATCAAAACCACCTGAACGGAGCCCTTAGAACATGCTCCACATCTCCGGTTGCTGCAGCGATTGAGAGGCTGGGTGTGGTTTCTCCACTTGTATCCCTCCCTCCCCCAAATACAAGAAGAAGAATAAGAAAATGTGTAACAATGGTCTCACATACCTTCCCCTGATCTTTGACCCATCTCACTCTGATCAACTATGAAAACATTTCAAAAATAAAAATTAAAAAGTCATTTTATATGAAAGAGACAGAAAGAAGAGATGGATATCCTCCACTGGCTGGTTCACTCTATAAATGGTTAAATGGCTGGGGCTGGACCAGGCCAGTACCTGGTATCAGACATTGTCTGTGGTACTGAAAATACGTAAAATATAAAATGGGTCACTTATTGGAGGATTTGGGTGGTGTTTTGGTAATGGAAGTTGGTGTCTGGGGCATGGCACGGTAACCCAGTGGCTAAGCCCTTGTCTTGCATGCGTCAGGATCCCATATGGACGCTGGTTCTAACCCCGGTGGCTCTGCTTCCCATCCAGCTCCCTCCCTGAGGCCTGGGAAAGCAGTCGAGGCCGGCCCAAAGCCTTGGGACCCTGCATCCACGTGGGAGACCTGAAGAAGCTCCTAGCTACAAATTGATTCAGCTTTGGCTTTTTTGGCCACTGGAGGAGGGAATCAGCATATGGAAGATCTTTCTCTTTGCCTCTCCTCTCTGTACATTTGACTTTCCAATAAAAATAAATAAATGTTAGGAGCCACAGACTTATGGGCCTTAGATTTGACATGCCTGACAGCCTGTTGCATTGCCACAGCAAGCAGGGTATTCGGCCAGAACATCCTGTGTAAAACAAGCGGAACAGAACCTCCGCCCTTGTTCCTGTTCAAATAATTAGTTCCTCCCCTGTTTCAATATAGGTGATTTAGTTCTTCCTGTTTCAATAGATAATTAGTTCCTTCCCTGGTTCAATGAAGATAATTAGTTCCAGGAAACCCTTCCTCTTTCCCTCCTCCCCTAGAGAAGAAGGTATATATATATGAGAAGTAAAATAAAGAGAGAGGCCTTCTTTTTCACCAAGTACGTGTGTCCGTATGTTTCTTGGGCTAGCAGCCCGGGGGCTAGCAGCTCGGCATTCCCAGTCCACCCTCAGGGTTTGAGCGTCATGTCCTGCAGGTCAAGACAAATCTTTAAAAAAAAAAAAAGTTGATGTTTGAGTGTGAGGAAAAGCAGATGAGTGTGACGAGATCATGGAGGCCTCAATAACATCTAAATCTCTCCCCTTGAACAAGTGAGCAGGTGATGGTGGATCTGGTGTGTAGAGAAGACCCAGGGGACCTTCAGATGGAGTTATTTAGTAGTCAGTCAAAATCTATTGAGGATCAGTAGGAAGGCGGAAACGGAAGTGCTGATTTCAGAGGCCTCTCTGGCGTAGAGAAGGCATTTGAACCCATGGAAGTAGGTGATGCTATTTCACGAAACCCAGATGTGGTAGGAGTGGCCCTGGGGGAGAACCCCACAAATTTCTCACCTGTATGGGACAAGTGAAAGAAGGGATGGAGTATTCAAGCTGGCGGTGTGCTGTGGAGTGTTCAGGCTCGCAGCGTGCCTGCCAGGTTCTGGGTACTTGATCTCACTGAGATTTCACAACACATCTAGAAAGTCTGTAGTTTTGCCTTCCCCCGTCTCCACCCCTCCCCTCAAGAAAAAAGGAAATGGACTCTTCAAGCGTTGGAAGAGAACCCAGAATTAGGAAGTGAGGTTTCACCAGGACAAGATGTTGCAGCTGGACAAAAAAAGGACATGAAACATGAAAAATTATTTCACACATTCCAACTTCAACCCAAATTAAATCAGACTTGATTTGATCATTGGATTTTTATTGCTTGCTTTGATAATTCACATTCAAAAGGGAAGGAACAAGCCCCAGATGTGCCGCTGGGAAGCAAGCTACAGTGCGCTTTTTGTATGCAGTTGCAGCAGGAAGATGAACAAGTCCAAAAGGGTTAGCTAAAAGTACCATAATTACCTGGGAATAGTTATTTGTTCTTTGTTTCTTTCTTTTTTTAAAAGAAAATCCTTTGAAAAGCAGTGTGATATAAAGGTATGAGCAGGAAGGAGAGAGATCTTCCATCCATGAATTCACGCTCCAAATGCCCACAACAGCTCGAGCTGGGCCAGGCCAAAGCTAGGAGCTAGGAACTCATCCTGGTCTCTCACATGGACAGCAGGGGCCCAAGTACTTGAGCCATCTTCCACTGCTTTCCCAGACACATCGGCAGGCAGCTGGATCAGAAGTGGAGCAGCCAGGATGTGAACTGGTGTTCCAAAATGAGATGTTGGCACCATTGCAAGTGGTGGCTTAACTGGCTATGCCACAACTCTGAAAGTTCTTAAATGAAATAATTGAGTTGGTGTGGGCTAGAGTCTCCTGCTAAGGTACTGAAGTAGGAGAAATGATGACAAGGATATTCTGGGAAGAAGAGGGAGGCATCAGGAATCTTGTTAGTAAAATGCAATTTGGCTTATAGCTTTGCACTGGATCTTAGACCAAGAAGCAGTGGTTTATAGTTAAATGTCGTTAAAATTTTTTTTTAACCCAGAAAATGTGGTAATATGAAACCTAGAACAAACTAGGCTGGACCATTTGGCAAAACTCAGAGACAATCTCATTCAAAATAATTCAAAACTTGGTTTTTATGACATGAGTATGTTCAGTGAATTCATGCTATTTCAGATGTAAAAGGCACATTGTCCATGCTGAAGATGTTTGCAGAGTTCAGCTGCTTCAGTAGGAGCTCTTAACCTAAAAGAGACAGCCAAAAGAATAAACTTAAGTTTTTTCAATCTATTTTAAATTTTTTAAAAAAGATTTATTTATTTTCATTGGAAAGGCAGATTTACAGAGAGGAGGAGAGACAGAGGGAAAGATCCTCCATCTGCTGGGTTCAATCCCCAAGTGGCTGCAATGGCCACACTTCAGCTGATCTGAAGCTAGGAGCCAGGAGCTTCTGTCAGGTCTCCATGCAGATTCAGGGTCCCAAGGCTTTGGGCTGTCCTCTACTGCTTTCCCAGGACACAAGCAGGGAGCTGGGTGGGAAGTATAGTAGCCAGGATGTGAACCAGTGCCCATATGCTAGCACGTGTGGGTGGAGGATTAACCAATGAGCCATTGTGCCAGATCCTACTTTTTATTTTTATTTAGGTTTTTTTTAAAGTTTTTTTTTATTTATTAGAAAGTCAGATACAGAGAGGAGGAGAGGAAGATCCTCCATCTGTCAATTCACTCTCCAAGCAGCCACATCGGTCAGAGTCATGCCGATCCAAAGCCAGGAGCCAGGAGACTCCTCTGGGTCTCCCACATGGGTGGAGGTTCCAAGGCTTTGGGCTGTCCTTGACTGTTTTCCCAGGCCACAAGCAGGGAGCTGGATGGGAAGCAGGACCGCAGGGATTAGAAATGGCGTCCATATGGGGTCCTGGCACATGCAAGGTAAGGACTTTAGCACTATACTACCGTGCCAGGATGGCAATTTCATTTGGATTCACGGAAAAGCTGCAAAGGTATCTCCAAGAGTTCCCATATGCCTTGCACCCAGTCTTCTTGTTAGTTAACATCTCTCTCTCTTTTTTAAAATTTATATTATTTGTATTGCAAACACAGAATTTCAGAGAAATATAGAAAGTTTTCCACCCATTGGTTCATTCCACAAATGGCTGCAATGACTAGAGCTGAGCTGATCAGCAGCCAGGGGGCAGGAGCTTCCTTCAAGTCTTTCATGTGGCTGCAGGGACCCAAACACTTAGCAGGGAACTGGAGGGGAACTGGAGCAACTGGGTCATGAACTGGCACCTATATAGGATGCCAGCTTTGCAGGCAGAATCTTAGCATGCTTATGCCATGACACCAGACCCCTAGTTAGTTTCTTACTGTAGGTTTTGTCACATGGGATGAACCAAGGTTGATTCATTCACATTCGTGTGTCTTTGGCTGAGGTCCTTTTTCTATTGCAGGGTCCCACACAAGATAACGTGTTTCACTTGGTCCTGGCATGTTGTTGGACTTTGCTACACTGTGAAATGTTGTTGTTTTTTTTCCCCAGCAAAAAGTTTCTTTGTTTTTGAAGACCTTGGCAGTTATGGGGGGGACTGGATGGTGCTTTGTGGACTGTGCCTCTGTTGTGGCCTCAATTGTGACTGGACAGGATCTATGGGATTGGGGGAGCGTGACCATGAAGGGAAAGGGTCATCTGACTGGAAGAGTTTTTGAGATTGCTCCATTGCAGAGAAGTAGTTAAAAAAAATGGTTAGGGTGATGGAATCAGAAGCTAGTTATAGGAGTGGGTGTGGACTAAGCTGCTGCTCAGTAAGCCCACATCCTATATTGGATGCTTGACTTCTGACTCAGCTTCCTGCTAATACACACTCTGGGGGACACCCATGTGGGAGACACAGATGGGCTTCCTGGTTTCTGGATTCCACTTGATCCACCCAGCCTGGGATGTTGTGAGCATTTTGGGAGTAAATGAATGAAAGGAATGTCTCTCTTTCTCTGCCTCTCAAGCAGATGAAAATAAATAAACATTTAAAAAAGGACACATTTATTTTTTTAATGGATTAATGTTTTGAAACTCATGTATATAAAGGGTCTTCAAAAAAAGTTCATGGGGCCAGTCACAATAACCTAGTGGCTAAATCCTCGCCTTGTAAGGATCTGCCAGGATCCCATATGAGAGCTGGTCTGTATCCTGGCTGCTCTACTTCCCATCCTGCTTCTTGCTTGTAGCCAAGGGAAAGCAGTAGAGGATGGTCCAAGGCCTTGGGGGCCCTGTACCTGCGTGGGAAACCCAGAAGAAGCTCCTTGTGCCTGACTTTGGATCAGCTCAGCTCGACATTGTGGCCTCTTGGGGAGTGAACCAGCAGACGCAAACCTTTCTCTTTGTCTTTCCTTTTCTCTGTAAATCTGCCTTTCAAAAAAAAAATCTTAAAGAAATTAATGGATATGAATATTCTGAAAAAAAACTATGCATAGATTTAAAATAATTTTGGACCAACAAATTTACTTCAATTTTTTTTCTTTTTTTGGGGGAGCGGGGGAGGGAGACACACACACACACACACACACACACACACACACACACACACACAGAGCTCCTGTGTGCTGGTTTCCTCCCCAGATGCCTGCAGTGGCTGGGGCCAGGAGGAGGAGGCAGAAGTTGTGAGCCAGGAACTCAACCCAGGTCTTTCATGTCACGGCAGGAATCTGAAAGTTTAGCCATCCCCTGCTGCCTCCCGGGCCTATTCTCTGATGCGGAGAGCCGGGAGCTTTTCCAGGTCGCCCATGTGGCTGTTGAAGCCCATGGACCTGAGCCATCCTCCGCTGCTTTCCCAGGCCATAAGCAGGGAGCCAGGTCAGAAGTGGAGCAACCAGGACATGAACCAGTGCCCATGTGGAATACTGGTGCTTGCAGGCAGAGTATTAGCCTGTTTAGCCATAACACTGGCACCAACACACATCCTTAAAAAACAAAACAAAAAAACCCTCCACATTTTATGCAATCACATTCATTGGTATGGCCTCATACACGATTCATTGACACTTTGGATTATTATTCAATTCAGCCTCTCTTTCTGCCTCAAATTGTTCAGTTTGACCTGGGATGGCCTTCACACCAGGTCCTCTGTCCCTTTGTCTCCATCAACTTGAACAGAAATCATTGCTCCCTTGATGTTCTCATTTCAGATACGTTCACATCTCAAGTTTTACTGGCAAGGAGTCACATGGTGTCCTGGTTGGCGAACACGAAGGACAACCACCAAAACATTTTACTTCAAACCAAGTCAAAGACTCGGTGAGATCATTGCCCTGGGGTTTGGAAGAAACCAAGGAGGTGTGATGCCAGGACTCCTGATGATACAGATACTTCTGCCAGACCGTCTCCTGTGTTTGAGTAAACAGGGTTGGACCGTGGAGCTCTACCTCGTTTCCTCATCCCGTGAGCCCGTGCTGTGTCCCATGAACAGATGAACAGACAAACTATCTCCGAAGTGGACCCTCTTCATGTGCTCAAAGCCTCATCCGGTGGCATGCCACGGCTCCAACTCATCAACGATTTACTTCGCTCATTGTTCTTCTCCTCGGACCATACACTCTAGTCCAGTTGGCCCAGCGTCCAGAAAGACATTATTGTGGGCCCTGTCTCTGTCAGGTGTCGCTAATGCTACTGCTGATCAGAAGCAACGTTCCATGTCTAGTCATGGCCATCACATCTGGGGTCAGGGGCCCTCCGTGTGCCCCATGGGACCCACCATGCACGTTCTGCGTCTGCCCTCTGTCCACCTTGTAGGCCCTCGGGGGCTTGGCCTGTGTCCCAGAGCAATAATTTTTCTGCCCTCTGTCAAAGGCAAACCTAGGAGGACATCAGAAAATGACGTTGGGGGACATTTTCTCTAGACTTGGTACTGGGGGTTGCGCCAGGTCGCTCCTGGCCTTCCAGCCATGTGGGGATTCTCTTCCCCTTATGCGTCCTTTCCGTGGTTCTGTGCCTGGGACTTCAGTCCGAAATTCAGGTAGCAGCACCTCCCCTCTGTGGGTGGGGGGCCCCAGCGGCCCTACCACATGGCCCTTGCTGGCATGGTTCTGGCAATGCCCCCGCCATTTATTTCCCTGTGCCCTCCTGACTCCTTGGCAAGCAGCCTTCAGGAAATTCTTCGATTATCCCAGTTGGAGTTTCACCAAATTCTTGCTGTGAGTGGATGCCCATTTCCTCTTTAGAATTAGAAACTACTTCTCCCAAGATAACGTCACTCGTCCTTCTCACAAGATGGAATCTTTCTCCTTTGAACACAACATGGCGCTTGGTCTGGAGGCATTTGACAAGTGCTGCCTTTTATTGGGTGGAGGTATCTAGCCCCCTTTTTGCCAGTATATGGAGACCATTAGACAGGGGAAGCAGCCTTTCGACTTTTTGTCTTCTTTGGTCTCCAGTAGGGTCTTACATGGCAGTAGGTGCAGGATACATTATTTTGGAAGTTATTGACCTCTTGAAAAAGATGACCTCCAAAGCATCATTTGTGAACCATGAAGAGTTGTCACTTGGGAAGAAGGGAGGTGTGGTATTGCAAAATATGGAAAAATGAATGTTCTTGTCCCATACTTTAGAGAACTGATAAAAGCATGTTGAGTTCTACTTAACTACTTCTTCAAGTAGCTAATTCTGAGAACAAGTAGTTTAAATGATTTGGTTACATTTCAGTTCATGGGAGCTATTATTATGGTGTAGAGGGTAAAGCCTCCTCCTGTGATGCTAACATTCTGTATGGGTGGCAGTTCTGGTTCCAGCTGCTCCATTTGCAATCCAACTCCCTGCCCTTGTGCCTGAGAAAGCAGTAGAAGATAGTCCAAGTGTCTGGGCCGCTGCACCCACTGGGAGACCTGGATGAAGTTCCTGGCTTCAGCTTGGCTCATCCCTGGATGTCACAGCCATCTAGGCAGCAACCCAGTGGTTGGAAGATCTCTCTCTCTCTCTCTCTCTCTCTTCCTCTTTCTCTATAACTCTTTCAAATAAATAAACCCTTTAAATTTGCTTTTAGATAGTGAAATTTAATATAATACTGACAAATACTCTAACTTTTATATTCATTTTCTTTAGAAAGTCATTTTCCAGGACTTCTCTGTTTAAGCCAACCTCACTGTGATAGATGTTTTATGCTACAACCAATTCCAATATTACCTTTTCTTTGTTCAGTGTTTAAATTGGTTTGCTTGTTTTACCAGAGAGCATATTTGCTACTTCTGTCTTTCACCATGCTCTGGTATTTTGTAAGGGGTAACGACTTCATTAATAGGCTAACAGAAATCTGAGAAACAGAAAATTCATCATTTCTTTGCTTATCAAAATGTGGCTTTAAATCCTAAAGCTTTGTTTCTCAAAAAAATCAAAATCAATCCTTATAGTAAAATATCACGCTGGAAGTCTTAAGTTGTTTTATCAAATTATTATTCAAAACAAGAGTAAGGTATCAAGTACTTGTTATCTTCCTAGAAATTCTGATTCTGGGCACAATGTTGGCACGGACTCACCACCAGTTCTTCAGAAGGCGTTCATGGCTCTCCTTCGGTTGATGTCTCTCTTGATTTGGCAAACAGAGCAGTAAGGACAGCAGAGGGTCACCATGTAGTCATCACAAATAGACCCCTGTTTGAAAACAGAGAAGAAATAGAGATGTGAAATTCGCTTGTCTGGAATTTAGATTTGAATTTTCAGACATCTCGAAGAGAAGCACAAGGCATTGTCTTTCGTTTGGATGGGTGCGTTGAGAGAAGTGCCTTTTTTAATGACTTAGTAAGTGTCCCTAGACTCTCTAAGTCTGAAAATGTGCCATGAAGTTCAGCCCTAGTATCAAAGTGAGGGTGACAACTCAAGGAATTTCAGAATTCTCTTCTTCCAGACCCTCCTTATCTGAGGGAGCTATTAGAAGAGCTATTCCATCAAAATGTGTAAGTAAATCAGGAAAGAGGAAGGCAGCGCTTTCTTTAGTTTCATGTAAGAGAGTGGCCTCTGGAAGTTCCCTGGTCTTGGTGGCCACAGTCCTAGGGTGAGAGGTGGGCTCCAGAAATGAAAGATAATTAGTTCAAAAGGGCAGGAGATCCGAAGAGATTACACGAGGAAGACCTCTGCTAGGTGGAATCTTTGGGCGAATGATTTAGAAACTAGACAAGAATCTGGGGTAAAGTACTCATAAATAAGTGGAGGTAGATTATGGAAAAAGACTGGTAGCTATTAATAACAGGAAAAACAAAGTTTAGGAGGAAAAGCAATTGTATTTGCTATGTGACTCAACCCTGGACTTGGATATAATAAATATAAGCAAATACTGAGTATGTAATAGCCAAACACATATAATATTGGAAGGAGTGGGTGGGAGGAGGGGGGGTGTGTGTGTGAGAGAGAGAGTAGGTAGGTAGGTAGTTCAGAAGGGAAGAAACCAGAGCTAAATTTTCCTCTTACATGCTGGGAGAGCAGCAGAAAAATCAAAATTGGAGGATGTGGAAGAAAATGCCCAAGGACTCTGCTCTGGGGAAGGAGCCAGCAGGAGAGGTTCAGGGACTTCCTTAACAAACCTTGTGTAAAGAGATTACCATAAAGAAGTATTTACTTCAGGGTATTGATGCATTTCAAAAATGAAAGCTGATGTAGACAACAGGTATAACAGGCCAGAAATTTCGAAAAATTAGGGGGTGGGGTGGGATGCAAAATAGATAGCATGGTTGTGCTGGAGATGACAGGGGGAGCCAAGGAAACAAACTGAACCAATCAGAGGCAGGGCACCGGGTCAACCCTGGGCTCAGGCAGAGGGTAGCACCTGCTGAGGTGTGGGAGGTGAGGAGATCCCATAAAACTGCTGGAGGAGCAGGGCTGGCCGGGAGCTGGGCTTATGGCTTTGCTCCCCGGGTTCAGCAGGCAAGGATCTGGCCTACACTCAGCAGGGGAACCTCATGTGGAAAGAAGGCTGTGGTCAGAGCTGTCCCCCTAATGTGTAAGGCCTTCAGACTCCCTAAGGCGCATCGCAAACCCGGAGGAAAATGGCTGACAGGCCGAGTTGTTTCATCGTAGCAAGGGAACCTAAATTACTTGCATCCATGGGGAAGGCTTCCTTGGGTCACACTTGCTAATCACTGGGGTATTTTCCTCTGCTTTGTGTTGACTAGATCTTTCCTAGTTCGTTTTGTTCCCTTTTAGATGTTTCACTGTTTTTTATCTGAGTTTGATTACTTTTACATTTTTCTATCCAAAATGTATGCTCTTAATCTAGCAATGTCAATCAGAGAGTTCTTTAGAATACTACTAATCTTCTGTTTTAGTTTCCCACACTTTGTTAAAATCAGCTGAAGCTTTAGTTTCAAATGGTTATTAATTTTTCAAGTCCCTTAGAGCATTTGAGAAACAGGATTGGGCCTTTAAACATGTCATCTCTTTTACATTTACTAGTAATTTTATAATGGGGCTAGCCTTGGAGTACAGTAGGTTAAGTTGCCAGTTGCAACTCTGGCATCCCCTATCAGAGGGTCAGTCTGAGTTCCTGTTGCTCTGCTTCCAATCCAGCTCCCTGCTCGTGCCCCTGAGAAGGCAGTAAATGATGGTCCAAACACGTGGGCTCCTGTTATCATGTGGGAGACTGGGTCCAACCCCAGCTGTTATGGCCATTTGTGGAGTGAACTAAAGGATGGAAGATCGAGCTCTTTCTCCTCCTCTTCTTCCTCCATCTCTGTAACCCTGTCTTAATCTGACCAATAAAAATGAAAATAGGGCCCGGCGGCAGTGGCCTAGTGGCTAAAGTCCTCGCCTTGAAAGCCCCGGGATCCCATATGGGCGCCGGTTCTAATCCCGGCAGCTCCACTTCCCATCCAGCTCCCTGCTTGTGGCCTGGGAAAGCAGGAGAGGACGGCCCAGTGCATTGGGACCCTGCACCCGCGTGGGAGACCTGGAAGAGGTTCCTGGTTCCCGGCATCGGATCGGCGCGCACCGGCCCGTTGCGGCTCACTTGGGGAGTGAATCATTGGACGGAAGATCTTCCTCTCTGTCTCTCCTCCTCTGTGTATATCTGGCTGTAATAAAACGAATAAATCTTTAAAAAAAAAAAATGAAAATAAAGCAACGATTTTTGCCTGCGAAGATGAAAAGAAAAATATTTCCCATTATTGGCAAATTTACATAATGCGAGTAAATTTTGTGTTGTTACAAGCTTTTTGGAGGGATATATGGTAGTCTTTTTCCAAATTTTGAATGTGCATAACTTGTAATTCAGTATTTTAAAATTCAGGGTACTATTCTATAAAAATATCAGTGTATATAGGCATAATCATAAGTATACAACTATTGATACTGAAACATTATTTAACCTTCCATCAAAGAGGAAGTGATTAAATAAATTATGTTTTAGAATACTATACAGATTTTTAAAAAATCAATATTCAGACATAAAGGTACATGGAAATAACAAGTACAGCATCGATAATCCCATTTTTAAAAATCGGGAGAAAATGAGCTCCCTAAACCTATAGCCATGTTGTTGATATTCCTATCACTTTGGCCACCTATGATATATATTTACATGTTATAGGCATAGAAGGAAACCTAAAATAAGTTGTCCAAATTCTTATTTCAATTTATCACTGGGTACTGGAATTGCACATAAAGGGATTAGATTTTCATTTTAAAAACTTTTCTAAGTTTAGATGTTATAAAATTATAACTATTTTTATAGTTAAAAATGACAAACCTGTTAAATGAAAAAAAAGAAATAATTCAAATAAATAAGTTCTTAAAACATCCTATGTATTCATTTGTTCCCTGTGATGGTTAATTTTATGTGCTGGCTTGGGTAAGTTATGTAACCAGGTATTTGCTTATCATTGTTCTAGATGTTTCTGTGAAGATGTGTTTTAGATTTTGAGGAAAGAGGATTATCCTTCACCATGTGAGTGGTTCTTCTGCACTCTGTGGAGACCCTTAATAAAGAACAACACTGACTTCCCCTGAGCAAGAAGGAATTCTGCTTGTCGATCGTCTGGGCTAGCTGGCCTACCAGGCAAGCTTTGTATTTGCTGGCCTCCACGACTGCGTAGCCAGCTCCCCGACTGTTTCTATCTTCACTCATAGGTGATTTCACAACTTTTGCACTGAAGTAAACCTTTTTTTTTTTTTTTTTTGCACTTCGTGGCTTAACTGGCTGAGCCACAATGCCTTCCCCCAACTTACCTTTTAATTCCATTTTGCACAAGTCTTTTGATCTTTCTGTGTGTGTATGGGCATATTTAGAGACATACATGTATATTCACAGACAAATATAAATGTAGACATATGCTTCTCGTGCATATATACAGGTACATATGTGTTATGTCTGCATGTGTATAGGAACACACACATATCCACCCATCCTATTGGCTCTGGTTTTTTTGCAGACTCAAACCACTATACTGTTCTATTGCACAAAGAGAAGCAGGAAATGGAATGGAATGTGGGTAATGGAAAGTGCCGGAATCAAATCCTTGTACTCTGTCTCTCTACTACTAATGCATCTTGGGACAAATCACTCTGCCTCTTAAAAGTTGTAAGTCCTCATCTTTAACCTGTTGTAGACCTATTTCCTACACAACATGACCAAGTGAGGGTCATATTGTACCTCTGGGACTCGGCAGGTTCTACCGATTCCTCTTCCATTGTGTGATGTATGTGCAGACACAAGAGCTGCTTATTGTCTAGGGCTTTTAACAAACAAGCAGACAAACAACAACAAAAATGACAAAAACATACACAAAAGTCACAGAACCAGAGAATCTAATGCTACAGGAATTGAATATAGGATTGCACGATGGTGTCTATTGCCAAGTGGCCTCCGTAGGGATAATAGTGGTTGGGAAGACGGATGCATGTATGAATGATGCGCCGTCCTAACAAACTTACAGGGATGCCGTATCGGGTCCGGAAGAGGGTCCTCATGGCCACAGAGGTTCCACAAAGGCAGCACTCATTCATGTCAGATGCGACTTGGCAGCCCAGGCATGGGAAACAGAATGTGCCACACAGACCTGGACACACAAAACCAGGGATACAGGTGACTCAACTCTGTCTCACTGCAGCTGAAGGCTATGCCACATCCATGCAGTCCCGTCACGGCCTCAGCCCCATACCCATCCATCTTCAGCGCTCCTATTGGGCCTTGCATCAGCTTCTCCCTACTGACTCCCTAGTCACTTCTGGAATGACTGCACCTTGGAGAATTCATCATGCTTCTCCTGATGCTGCTGTCCTCCATGTGTTCACCAACCCACGGAACCCATGTTCCAGACATGATCCTTTATGCCCCTACTGTGTGCACTGTGGAGCCAGTAAGAAAAGTTCTCACACAGAAATCTGCGTAGGGAGGCCAGGGGTCGCCCACAGGACCCTGGGTAGAAAACGCTGATTGAACTGAATATTGAAGGATGAATAGGCGTTTTCAAGGTGGGAAGAGGGAAAGGAGCTCCCTCTGCCCAAGGACTTTGTTAATACATTAGATTCCCAGGGTCACAGCAAACGCACAATAGTGACAGCACAATTCTTATCAACTCTTCTGTTCAAATGACATCACAAAAAGAACATATTCCATGTAGTTTGTAATTTTATTTTTTAAAATGGATTTGTTTTTATTTATTTGAATGACAAGGAGAGAGAGAGAGAGAGAGAAATCTATCAGCTATCAGTTGGCTCACTTCTCAAATGGCTCTAATGGTCAGAGCTGGGACAGAATGAAGCCAGAAGCTAGGAGCCAAGCACCTTCTTCAGATCTCCCACGGGGTGCGGGGCCCAAATACTTGGATCATCTTTTGCTGCCTTTCCCAGGCCATTAGCAAGGAGCTGGACTGAAACTGGAGCAGCTGGAGATTGTATCAGCATCCATGTGGATGCTGGCAAGAATATAATACTTCCCTTCCTCTTACCATCTCTCTCTCTCTCTCTCTCTCTCCCTTTCTCCTCCTCATCCTTGCTCCCTCCCTTCCTCCCTTTCAAAAGCGTCTCTTTGAGATAACTTGGCTGAGGTCAAGGTTCATCCAGTGGCTGGAGCCCTGGGACAGGAAGGGGATGTGGCAGGTTGGGGGTAGATGACATAAAATTGATAATGATCTGAGTTTGGGGTGCAAGTCCAGTGGGACCCTAGACATAATTCAAGATCAGGAGAATGAGGTAGGCAGTTTTGCATTTAAGAAAGTCTGCTGTGAACCAATTAAGCTCACAGTTCACAGGCATCTATTCATTGAATTGGGTGACAACATTAGAAGTGGGACCATTAGTGCTTATTGGAGTTTTCCTGGTGTTGCCTCATTGTTATCTTGATGCTCAGATGTTAAATTAATGTCTCATGATCAGCCTGGATCACCTACTGAGACAATGAGCACCAATCAACAAACCCCATTTGCTAGATAACTTTAATGGGATTCAGTTAAAAGTTCAGCTGCACAGGCAAATGAAAGATTCATGTGGTTTTCTCTCCTGGTGTAAGAATTCCGTGACTTGAGATGTGTAAGGGGTTTTCAACTTTGTTGCAGGTGAGTGGGTTTGCTTTCTGGGTGATGGGGGAACTCCGCCCCTGTATCCTCCCTGCCACACCCTTGTTACCCTGAACGCCCTTCCCCCCCCACCCCCGAGGTTACTTAGATCGCACTCAGCAAGTTTCCAAAAAAGAACTCAAGCGCGGATAGAGAGGCCCTTTTTTACCCTCAGTGTGCGGAAAACTGGCCTGGGAACATGCCAACTAGTTCTGTTCTGAGCTGGTGCTGAAATCCATGGAAGCAAACAATCCCATGTAGACAGGACATTGTGCAATCACCAAATTGAAAGCTGAGTTTAAGTCATATGCCCTAGGAACTATTTTTTAAAATATATCTACATAAAATCAAATTAAAGTTGAAATGTATCTATAGTAATAAAAAGTCTACTTGCAAATCAAGAGGCCAGGCCTCTTGCTGGAATCAGAGCCCTTCTGCTGTGTTCATGCTGGGATTTCCTTGAGAAGGAAGACCAGTGCCTGAAGACTAGAGAAGAAGGCATTTCTGCTCCGTTAAGTCCCTGTGGCAGTAGGAGGGACATTTAGCATACGCTGGCAGAGGAAGCCAGGGAGCAGTTGTCCAGGGGCGAGCCATCTGCATGTCCTACCCAGGGCTGGTCTTTCCCGCACTTACACACTCCGCAGTCGCTAAAGCAGTCGCACATGCCGGTTTGCCAGTTGGAATTCTGCAGAGCTCGCACAGGTTGCTGGGTCACCACGACCACGGGCGGCCCCTGCGGCTGCATCTCCAGGCAGTGTCCCACAGGATCGGCTCTGTCAAGGAACAAGTGGCTGTCAGTAACGGGGGTCCTCCTCAGAGGCCCTGTTTGGAAGTTCTGGACGGTGTTGGCTCAGGAGGCAGCCCAGCTGCTCAACCCCACCCCTGGGAGGACAGAAGCTCCCCAGGGGCCGGAGGGGAGAGAATTCACTGGAATGGTAAAGGTGAACAGGTGTTTCACACTGGGTAATGGGGTGGAGCCGGGTTGCTCACCAACTATTTTTAGACAGACACCTTGCATTCACTCGAGACAGGCAAATCAATGGTTAAGCTGAGTTACTGGCTGGATGGAATGTTCTCTACACCTGTGTGCCTTACTGAACTTTTTGTCTACATTAACCTCCCCACACTGGCCCTGATGCCATGCTTTCTCTTGTCCTAGGCTTATTTCTTTTCTTTTAAAGACTTTTTTTTTAATTGGAAAGGTAGATTTACAGAGAGAGATAGATAGAGAGAGAGAGACAGATCTTCCATGAGCTGGTTCACTACTCAGGTGACCACAGTGGCTGGAGCTGAGCTGATCTGAAGCCAGGAGCCAGGAGTCTAGAGCTTCTTCCAGGTCTCCCATGCGGATGCAGGGTCCCAAGGCTTTGGGTTGTCCTTGACTGCTTTCCCAGGCCACAGGTGGGGAGCTGGATGGGCAGTGGAACCGTTGGGATGTGAACCGGCGTCCATATGGTGTCCAAGTGCTTGCTAGGTGAAGATTTAGTCCTGTGCCATCACCCTGGGCCCTTATACTCATTTCTTTTTAACGTTTATTTTAATTTACTTGAAAGGAAGAGACACAGAGAAAAGTAAAATTGAGAGATCTTCCATTGGCTGATTGATTCCCCCCAAGTCCATAACAGCAAGGACAGGGTCAGTTTGAAGCCAGGAGCTGGGAACTACATTTGGGTCTCTCCCACAGCTGCAGCAGGGACCTGGATCCTCGTGTGCAGCATGGGAGGCCCAAGAGAAGTTCCTGGCTCCTGGCTTCGGATCGGCACAGTTCAGACCATTGCGGTGACTTGGGAGTGAATCATTGCATGGAAGACCTTCCTGTCTCTCCTCCTCTCTGTATATCTGCGTTTCCAACAAAAATAAAAATATATGTATTACAAAAACGAAGACTCCTGGTTTGCATGTGGGACGCTGTTGTCACAAACTGCAGCTTTACTTTCTCTACCACAACACTGAGCCCTTTAAAATTGCTTTTTGAAGAATTATTTCTTTATTTGCTTGAAAGAGTTACAGAGAGGGGGTTGAGATAGAGTCGCTTTAATTGTGGGTATTGTATAGGGAAGGACAGGGTAGCTTTTCCTGTGTAAGGCATAAAGTAAACTGGAACTCCTATGTCTTATTAACAAACTCAAATTAAAAATAACAAGTAAAGGTTAAAGATATACCGAAAGATTATGAGGTATCAGAACCAAAATCCATGTAAGAAATAAAAACTGTCAACTTTGAGATGTTACTCCAGTTTAGTCCTAGGTGATATGTTTTCTGAATTGTTTGGAATAGGGAAATTTTGAGTAAATTATGAATCAGACCAACACCTGGGAAAAAGATGTTTGTAAATCTTCCAGTTACCGATATTGTATAAAATGCCCTGTAAAACCTATTAAATCAGGGCCTAGTGCAGTAGCCTAGTGGATGAGATCCTTGCCTTGCATGTGCTGGGATCCCATATGGGCGCCGGTTCTAGTCCCAGCGGCCCCGCTTCCCATCCAGCTTCCTGTTTGTGGCCTGGGAAAGTAGTCGAGGATGGCTCAAAACCTTGGGATCCTGCACCCACATGGGAGACCCAGAAGAAGCTCCTGGCTCCTGGCTTTAGATCAGTTTAGGTTCGACCATTGTGGCCACTTGGAGAGTGAATCATCAGATGGAGGATCTTCCTCTCTGTCTCTCCTCTCTGTATATCTGACTTTCCAACAAAAATAACTAAATCTTTTAAAAATCTATTAAATCAAGAGATGGATTTTATCCTTTTGGGTTTTTTTTGGTAATGTCTTTAAATGAACATTATATAGCTGTTAGGAACAAGAGATTCTACTTTGCTGATAACTGATCCTCCTCTCAAAGATATCAGGGGGTATATGAACATAGACAGGGACTGGCATTATGGTGCAGTAGGGATGTGTCCACTTCCGATTTCTGCATCCCACATCAGAACATAGGTTCAATATCCAGCTCCTCCACTTCTGGTCCAACTCCCTGGTGAAGGCAGAGATTGATGGCCCAGGTGCTGGGGCCCCTGCCACCCACTTGGCTGTTGCAGCCCTTTGGGCAGTAGACAAGCAGATAGAGGATTTCTCCTCTCTCTCTCTCTCTGTCTCTTTTTCCCTCTCTCACTCTACATTTCAAATAAAAAATTGTTAAACAAAATGAAACGTACATGCACCTGCTCACTTGTACAATAGGAATTGCAGGAAGAATAAACTAGAAACTGACAAAATATGTGCAGAGTGAATGAGAATGGAAATGGATGAATAACAATGGACTGACCCTTCTTAACATCTTTTCTTATACAGCTTTGACTCTTCCAACCGTGCTAATGTTTCGTATATAAAGCCAGCACATACACAAAGAACCACGGTGAACCAGGATGTGGAAGAAACCCAAATGAAATGCAAATTGTTGCAAGGGAACCCATGTGTATGATAATCAATATTCTAATTGCATTGAAGAGGGAAGTGAAGGAAAGGTAACTTAGAGAACTTTGGAAAATAGGACTTTGGCTGTTACAACATCAAGGACAAAATGAACCGAGGGAACAATCACACTCATTAGTAAATTTGAACAATTTTAACAATTCTGAAACACACCTGAACAAACACAAGGGTACTTAAAGAGTTTTCAGAACAATGAACCGAAAGAGAAGTTTCTTTTGATGAAAATTCTGAAACCGTGCATAGCTGTTTCATGTCACCTGTTTTCCATGAACTTTTTAAATGCCCTCTTGCATATTATACATGAGATCAAAGTTTTCCTCTGTCTGCAGAAGAAGTTACCAATGAGGGAAAGCAGGAGCTGGAATAAAACCATTGCTGTAGGATAAGAATCAAGGTATGTGATCACACACACACACACACACACACCTTTTACACAAGGAAGTATCAGTTTCCTCATGGAGTCTTCAAGGACCACTCTGACGTTGTTGTAAGAACTACATGCCAGATGCCTGGGGAACCGAAAGTATTTACAGGAGGCACTGCATATCCAGAGGACCACACAAGGTGCTGCAGCAGCCTGAAGCAAGGCCACGACACAGGGAGGGAGCAAGAGCCAAGACCCACAGGGCAGGTCTTAACTGAGAGTCATGGGTGAGGTGGCTTGTGGCATGCAGGAAGTGTTTTTGTTTGGTAATTGGAGTGTAACTCCATTAACATGGACAGGGTGAGATGGGAGTCTTTATGCAGCTTTTGAGAACAGATGTTGGAGGAAATGGGCAGGATGGCGAAGTCTCAATGAAGCATGTCAACGCACACATGGGGCCCCAGAGATGCATGGCAAAGAGGGGAAGCTCAAAATTAGCAGGGCAGGTGCAGTACCCAGCAAGCCATGGAGGCAGGACTTAAATTTTGTAGTACAAGCAAAACACAAAGATATATAGCCCACACACGAATACACATGAGTGTGTACGTAGATTTCCTAGCCCTGTCCATAGAGGGTTTAGAGGCAATGCAAACCCAAGGTTCAATAGCACATGTTGAGCCTTTCTAGGCAGATAGTGTAAGCCACTCACTGATTGTGTGGGACACTTTGCCCGCTGGTGGAGAGCAATCCCGGAAGCCTTTGGAGTTGATTGGTGGTGGTGTGTGAGCAGAGGAATTAACATTGGCTTTTCTAACACAGCTGGTAAAACTAGTAGGATTTGAAAACCTGATGAGAAATAAGTACTGGAGCAACTCTCATTATAGTATTTCTCCTAGAAGAATCTCAGGGATTATGAATGGAAAAATTGCAACCTCACAGTGAAGAAGACTGGCAGACACGGAGCCGAATGACCAAAGTCAATGTCACCAGTAGCCGGGCGTGCAAGTGCCTGTTACTGTGAATTAAAGGTGCAATATCACTTCTGTGTAATTCCTGCTCAAAAGACACAGAAGCTGTTCATCTGTTCGTACAGGGGTCAGCCGGGCCACCCTGTAGCTGTTTGGATTCTGCCCCACCTCAGCTTCCAGCCTTGCGCACCTGGCTTTTGATCAACCGCAATTGAATGAGTGTGTTTGTGCGCGAACCTTCTCCAAAGCCCTGCTGCTGTTTGGAGAAGCCCACATTGAGGTCCTTCCTACTATAACAGCAGTGGGGAGACTTGAGCACACCAGCTGGCCTGCGGTGATCTGACTGTCTTTTTCTTTCCCACAGCGTCCCGCTCAGGAGAGCTCATCCATGTCGGTGTTTTCCCATGGGCTCCTACTAGCTTTCCCAGCAGTACAAGCCACGAGCCTCCCCCGAGGGCGAGATCCAGTCTGGGGGGAGAGAATCTGCTCACTCTCCCACAAGCTGCTGCTTGCTTAATACCCCAACGCATGAATTTCTTTGAAAGTTGGCTCCCTCCGCGCAGCAGCTTCAACAGTTTTTAACTGTCAAAGCTGCGTGCTTCTGTTTCCTTCCATGACTTTCGACTTGCCCTTTTGCGTGTGGGAATCTGGAAGAACTCAGGTGCTTCTGAGAACCTTCGCAGCCAGGAACTGAAGCAGAGCGCCTGCGGTCTCCGGAGGTTTGGAACGCTGTTACAAGTTCCTTCCCCTGGCAACAGTCACTCTCAGCTCGGGGACGGGGAAGGCTGCTGTGCCCATAGATGCTTCTAGAGGGAACTAGAATACTGATTTATGTGTGCCACCTGTGATGGATTCCGGGAGGGGGTTATTGGTAACTTCTCATGGTGGACTAATTCCTTGATGAGCCACCTCCCTAATCCCCCGCAGGAGAGGGCCCAGTGCGGTAGCATGTGCCAGGATCCCATATGACCACTGGCTCGTATCCCGACTGCTCTAATTCCCTTCCAGTTTCTTGCCTGCGGCCTGAGAAAGCAGTGGCACCCTGCTTTCCTGGAGACCAGGAAGAAACAACTGGCTTCTGGTTTCGTACTGGCCCAGCTTTGGCTGTTGCAGCCGTTTATGGAGTGAACCAGCAGGAGGAAGATAGATCCATCTGTGTCTCTCTGTGTAACTCTGCTTTTCTAGTTAAAAAAAAAAATCTTTAAAAAATTCCAAAAATCTTGTAAATGACAGCCAAGTAGAAAGCAGAAATGAATGTAAAACAGCCCTAGCTACTGCTGTTCTTTTTTGCTTCAACCATTAAGTGTCCAGTAAAATTGAATCTGAGCCCTTCAAGGTAGAAGGTTAATGGAAAGCAGAAGGGAAAAATTGGGGGCGGAAATCTCTTAAGCTCTGGGTGATGCTGCTAAGGTTTCCTGGGTCCTCGTGGATAAGCCTGGTTCCTGAGTTCATTAGTTCCCCAAATTTACTGGATATAAAGTCTGCCCCGAGAGCTGGTTTCTGGAAACCGCCATGAACACCTGCGCTGCTGTTAACTCCTGAACCTCACCGTGCTATTTGAAAGGTCCTTCTGTGGAGGCACAGCTTGGTGAACACATGCTGCCTTGCTGAGAACTGCATCAACAGAATCCCTGCTTCCCAGCAGATGTTGCCATGCCAAGGTAGGCACTCTGGACCATCCGACCCTTCCTTAGCTGCCAACACAGCTGCAAGTCCTGCCTCCTGCAGGGTTCCAGCCAGAGGCCACGCAGAGCCCCCTTGGTCATCTGTAACTGCAGCCTTTCTCCTTTCACTGCTGCTACTAACAGCTGCAGACCCAATTCAACGCAGCAAATGCTTGGGGAGCACGCACTGTGTCGGAACCTTGGGCTAGATTTGAGAAGTGTTAAGGGGATGGCTGCTGTACCCCGTCCCTGCGTGACCACACCAAGACCCGTGGGAAGAAACAACCGAAGAACAAAAATCACAAGAAGTAGAAACTGAAGGTACAAGCTTTGAAGATTTGCCAGTACCTCGCTTCAGAATTTTTTTTTCCCTGTGGAATAATTTCTATGGCAGAAAATCTTGCAGAATTTAGCTCACATTTTAATTTTGTCCGTCAACCTTCATTAGAACCACCTACAAAGTCCTCTCTCTTTAGGACAGCTTTCTACCTTATCACAATTCATATGATCAGTATATTGTATTATAGTAATCATACTAATATCAACAAATATTATTAATATCAATTAATCCAGATTTAGTTCTCAAATATTTCTTTCTAATACTGATGTTTCATTTCTTTTTTTGCTTTAATTGACACATTTCCATCTCATAATCTCTTATTTTATAAATGATCAAACCTGAGCCATGAAAGATAACATAAAAAACACCACAACTGAATTCTACTCTGCTCCTAATGAGAATTCAACGACTCTTTTCTTAATTCATTAGCTAAATCTACAAATGCCATCTCGTTGTTTCTCAGTATTTTAAATGTATAAAATATTGGCAAAACACATAGAAATTAACCCAACATTATGAATGATTGCTAAAATAAGGAGTGAAATTAAACAACAGGTTAGTAAACGTGATAGATGATATGGATTTTCTGTCAACAGCAGTATTTGGTGAGCATTTAAGGCTGAAAATGCTCACTTTGAAAACCATGACAACTAGCAAAATGTTTAGCACATACTGCTGAACTCGACTAAATTGAACAGAATTAGATAAGGAAACAGGTTTTCAGCTGAACCTCAAAATGTGCCATGTTAAGAATGAAACAAGAAAACTAGATGACTTTTAAAACTAAACATTCCCTCCCCCCACCAGCAGCCCTATGATACATTTCTGAAGTTCTGATTTTCAGAGTACTTACAATGAAGCAAGAGTTTCAGCTCAGGAAGTCTTGTGGCCTGGAAGAGAATCTAACTAGAAATGAAATCTACTTGCTTGTACAAGAAGAGCTCTGACTCTGGGTAGTACAAAGGGCAGATCCGAGCTTCTCATTGGCCAGGCCTTCCAGGCCTATGTAGTTTCTCTGATCTTCAGGATAACAATATTGTTTGGCTAATAAAGTAAATTGTTTTTCCTATATTGTATTAAGTACACTCATAGATCCTCTAAGGAAATAAGAGTTGATTCACATATGGTCTTGCTGGTTTTTACATGCCTGGAGAGTTTACAGATTTTTTTTTCTCTTTGTTTTGCTGATTTGCAAGTACTTCTCCTTTAATATAATAAATAACTTTTTTTCCCCCATTAGTTAATCTGTTTCAAAGGCAGAGTGACAGACAGAGGCAGGGATGAGGGGGCTGGGGATAGTGGGAAGGACAAAGAAAGACATATTTTCTGCCTGCTGGTTTACTTCCCCAATGGCCACAATGGCCTAGCTAAAAGACATGTTGGCTATCCGGCCTTTGAAAGTGAACTCAACAATCTGAGCTGGTGTTCTCATTTCTAAAACTGAGCCTGGCTTGATGGTTCAATGCCTAAATGGTCACTTTGCAGGCATTAGAATCCCATATGAGCGCTGGTTCATGTCCTGGCTGCTCTACTTCCCGTCCAGCTCCCTGCTTGTGGCCTGGGAAAGCAATAAAGAATGTCCAAAAGTCTTAGGACCCTGTACCTGTATGGGAGATCTGGAAGAAGCTCCTGGTTCCTAGCTTCGGAATGGCTCAGCTTCAGCCATTACAGTCATTTGGGGAATAAACCAGCAGATGGAAGATCTTCCTCTGTCTCCTCTTCTCTCTGTAAATCTGCCTTTCCAATAAAAATAAATAAATCTTAAAATAAAAATAAATTAAATAAATTAAGTCTACCCAGGGACTGGTGTTGTGAGGCAGTGGTTAAGCTGCTACCGGTGACACTGGCTTCTCATAGGGCACTGGTTTGACTACCAATTGCTCTACTTCTGAGACAGAGATGTTGGGTCTAAACTTAGGCTTTTATAACAGCCTCTCACAAGAACCAAGAACCTGCTGCTGGGTCCCATCTGTCACAGATTCTATCATTTCTCAACTGTACCACCCTAGAGAGCAGGCTTTTGGGGGCCCATAGGGAACCTGCAATGCCCAAACCAATATCCCAACTATAGCATTTTATCCCTGGCTCCCCTGAAGTTTCACGTCCACCTTAAAATGCAAAATACCTTCAATACTTTCACCTAAGAGCCCCCAAATCTTAATGTTCCAGAGTTGCCTAAATGTACAAGTGCAGAGTCTCCCATATGAAACTCAAGGCAAACTCCCTTAACTGCCAGCATCTGTTAGAAAAAGAGCTACATGGTTGGGGCCGGTGCAGTGATGTTGCAAGTTAATTCTCCGTCTGTGATTCCAGCATCTCCTATGGGTACTCGTTCATGACCTGGTTGCCCCACTTCTGATACAGCTTCCTGCTTATGGCCTGGGGAAGTGGTGGAGGATGGCTTAAGTCCTGTGTCCCCTGTACTCATGTGGGAAACCTGGAAGGAGCTCCTGGCTCCTGGCTTAGGATTTGTTCAGCCACTGTGGCTGTTTGGGGAGCCAGCCAGTGGATGAAAGATTCTCTCTCTCTCTTTTGTTTCTCTCTCCTCCCAATTCTGTCTGTAAATCTGCCCTTTAAATAAAAATGATTAATAAAACTTAAAAAAAACTAAAATTAAAAACCCATTTGAATAAGAGTAAGATACAGTGGTGGGAAAGGCATAGGGTGCACATTGTCATTCCCAGATGAGAAAATGGAGAAACAGATGGGAGAAATAGTTGGCCTAAAGAAAGTCTGAGTCCCTTCAGGGAAAGCATTAGCTTCTAAAGCTCTGTGTTTTGCCTCCAGGGAACATAGTCACAGGGACAACCCTGCTCTTGTGGCTTCTCTCTGGGACTGTATGTAGACCCCCCTAGGCTCGCCAAGGCTGGAATGGCAGATTGCTGGTCACTCTTCTTTCCCAGGTTCTACGTCGGCTCTGTTCCCACAGCTCCCCTGCAACTCTGTCTAGCCTCCCACGCTTTAGGCCGGGATGTCAGTGGCAGCTACTAGGACACTGTAACTCTTGTGTTCTGCACACCTGTAAAACCAGCATCACATGGGCAGTTTCAAGGCCAACCAAGCTGCACCAGGGACCCTTGTGCCCTGGCTGCAGCTGTGGAGTGAACAAAATGTCATCTTGGGCAAACCTATGGGCCCTGCCCACAGAACAAATCTATCCTTTCATGCCTTTGGGCCTATGATGGGAGGAATAGCCTCAAAAAACTAGCTTATTTACCAACTTTTTCCCCCTTAATGATTTACTTATTTTTTTATTGAAAAGGTAGAGTTACAGAGAGACCAGGAGAGACAGAGAGAGATCCTTCAACTGCTGTTTCACTCCCTAAATGCTGTAACAGCCAGAAAGGAGCCAGGCAGAAGCCAGGAGCCACTTCTGGATCTCCCACTTAGATGCATGGGTCCAAACACTTGGGCCTCCCTCCACTGCTTTCCCAGGTATGTTAACAGGGAGCCAGATCAGAAGTGGAGCAACCAGAACTCAAACATTATTACTCTTACAGGATGCTAGTACTGCAAGGGCAGTTTGACCTGATACAGCAAAACACCAGCCACAAAATGATAGTTCTAAGATGCTGCTGAGGCCTTTCACGAAAATGTTCTGGAATTAGTGGTGGCACAACTCTGGGGCTATATGAATCCCCACTGGGTTGACTTGCAAGGGATGACTTTATGGGATGTAAATTCTATCTCTGTTTTAAAATTATTTGTCATTTAAAGCTTTTAAAAATTCTTATTCTTAAAACAAGTGGTGGACTTTAAGTTTACATTCAATGCAATTTTCTAATCACCATCTACAATTCCTGGAACTATGAGGGCCCGTTTCTTGTGAAATGATAATCACTCATTGTCCTTCTGACCAGAAAATGGACTGTAATTATTATAAATGCTTTCATGGAAAAGTTAAAGATTTCCAGATGTGAATGAGGGTAACACATTTCAATTCTTTGACTAACTTTGACCAGATCATGTGAAAACCAGTCTCCCTCTCCTTTGCTTGCTTAGTCCAGAAGGGTTTGGTACTAAAGGTTGTTTGGGCTTGCTTTCTCTGAGATTTCAGTGAAATCACACTAATCAAACATGTATCATTAAACCTAAAGAGAACAGAATAGAAGGCTAAAGAACGTGTGCTTCAGATGTTGCCAAGTGCACCTATTTCCCTAACCAAGTATTTTCTCGGGGGAGGAAGGAAGCTAAAGACCATATGATTTCCAACTCACTTGGCAAAGAAGACACATATTGCAAAAGTCGTATCATTGGAGGTTTATTTCTTCCTAAAATACAGGATCTTTCTTATGGAAACTGAAACCCACTTACCTGCTTCCTGGCCCTCTCCCAACTAATGAAATGAAAAGAAACATGAGTTGGATTTATCACCACTTTATCTGATCCCATTGGTTTCTAATTATACTGGCCCCTTACACTCATAAAATTATTTTACCTTTCATTGACTGTAGGAGGACATTGTGACCCTAGAAGATCAGTGAGCACAGGATTACAGTTGATTGGACAATATTTGTATGATAAACAACTGAATGGGTGTGACTGATTGGATATCCTTTGCATGAGAACTGAATGACTACCTTTTGTATACCTGATGAGATATCATTTGTATAAGAACAGTTGAGTGGAAAGTAATATACAAGAGAAAAGGACTTCCAAACAAAGACATAGAAACAGTTGATGGTTTTGTTGATGAACTAAGTATCTCTACCCTAATCCTGTATGACCCTCAGTGTATAAAGTCTGATGCCACTAATAAACTACGGCTTTTGACCATCAGTCAGGGTCCACGCGTGTTATTATCGGCTCCATGCACCAAGTCCATCGCTGCGGGACAGCGACAATTGACCAAAAAGCTGTGGGTTGACACAAGTGAATGGCTGCCAAGGACAGCAAAAGAGGGGAAGGAAGTGACTGATAATACAGAACTATTCTAGAATTAGTGGTGGCACAACTCTTTTATGGAAACTGAAACCACTTACCTGCTCCCTGGCCCTATCCCAATTAATGAAATGAAAAGAAACATGAGTTCAAGGGCAGGGAAAGAAATAGCTTTTAGAGATAATTAGAAACAGGAATTTGGACGAAGCTGGGACTCTTTTGTTTCCCAATGCTGGTTCTTTAAATTGCTGACTGGCTTTGTTAGACATAGGCAGTGACCACAGGGCTCTGAGTAGAGAAAAACCACGGAAGACAGCAGGTCATTTCTTCATAGGCTGGAGTAAAAGCTGTGAAGATCCAGCGTGTGACAGCATGGGCTTGTTGGCACTTGAGGGGAAGTGCTATGAAGAAGGTGCTCTTGCCCTGTGTATCCTTCAGTCATTGTCTGTTAGCTTGGCAAGAACCTGGGATTTTGTATGTGTGTATATCTTGTCTTGTCATTTTCTTCCTTCCTTTCTGTATTTTTCCTTCTTCCTTCCTTCTTTCCTTCCTTCCTTCCTTCTTCCTTCCTTCCTTCTTTCTTTCTCCTTTTTTTTCTTAAGCTTTTAAAAAATTTTGATGATCTTTACATAGTTGATTAGGGCTCAAAGGGTCAAGGGCTACAGGAAAGTGGGTAAGACCATTGTATTCACATTCTCTTTTTTCCATCCTGTATCTGGGGGAAGGGGAGAGACAAAGGGAGAAGCCACACCCATTCACCTAAAATCCCAGGTACCCAACGTGGGGCATGCTCTGAGGGTGCTGCTCAAGTGGTTCTGATAGTTCAACTTTTCTGAATTCCTTCTAACCTCATGATTCCAAGCATGATGAAATCTCTCCAGAATTCACTGGCTGACATAATCCACCTTAATGTCTCCTCCTGCCCAGATTTTCATTGCCAACACTTGGCTGAGCTAGTTGATCAATTTGTTTTGTCCTCTGTTGTGGCACCAGGTTTCCTCTGCAGGCTCCAATGTACTACAATATCCTCCATGTGTACCTGGATGTGCTATCCACTGCTCTGTCTGAGCCACTGAGGTGGTTCAATTTTGACACATGGACTCCATGGTCAGAACATTGAACCTGCAATTCTCTTCATGGATGGGGATCTGAGTTCAGTAGTTCGATTGGGGGGATCCCCAAAGAAACTTTGTCCTAAGTGATCCCAGACCAAATTCTTGGGTATGCTTGCCAGCACAGGATCCGGCATAGTACATCACCCCTATCAGCCTATGCATATGCTGGTGGTTGCAATTGCTGGGTTAGTTATGCCTCCAGCCCTGTCTTTTACACAAACCAATGGGTGTTGGAACCCATCCTAATCCTGCCTACCACACACCTCCCAAGTAAACCAGTGGGAGCTGCAGCCTAGTCAGAGCGACCTGCAATAACCCCACTAGGCCCAATCCCTGTCCTGGTTCGCATGCTTGCCAGTATGTACAGCAGACTGGTCTAGTCTGTCCCACATCCCATTCAGCTCACCTACATATCAATGGGCATTGACGCCTAGTTCAATCCAATCAGCCTCACTATTCAGCCCATACACCTGCTGACAGGTGCCACTCTCTGCTTAACCATGCCTGCCCCAGTCCCGATTCTCATGCTCACCAGATGGAGTAGCAATCCGGGAGGGAGGTGCCCACTGTTGCCCTACTAAGCACATTCCTACTCCCAGATCATGCATTCTCTAGGTGGCTTTGCAGTTTGGCTTGACAGAATTTGCCCCCATGACAGCATCTGTTAGCTGATGCTGCAGCAGAGCCCAAACAACCCTCACCCACTCTTATACTTGCACCAGTAGAAACAATTAACCCAGCCTGGCTTTACTCTGGTCCAGCTCACATGAGGTTAACAGGTGTTGTAGCTCTGCCTGGTGTGGTCTGCCCCCATTCCAACTACCACTCTCCAGTGGGAGTGGTGATCCAGCAGTGGAGCCCTCCACATCCCTCTACCGGCTTTGCCCCCTCTCGCCGGATCTTGTGTGTGCTGGTTGGGTGCCACGGCTCAGTCTGGCATGGCCTGCCTTACCTCAGCTTTTGCCAGTGGGTGCTGTGGCCTGACCGGGCCTGGCTCACCCCCAATTCCAGCTCAGGTTGGTGGGGTTACAGCCTAACCTAGCCCAGCAGGTGCCCCATCCCAGCTGTAATGTGTACTAGTATGTGTTGCAACCAAACCTGGCCTCCCACACTCTGTTCTGGTGCTCCTATTCGCTAGTGTGTGATGTGAACTGGTTCAGCCTGGTCTACCCCCGGCCTTTGCCAAATACTTGCCTGTGGGTATCTTTCTCTGGTCTGGTCTGGGCTGCTCCCTATCATGGTTCTTGAGCTCATCTGAAGGGACTGTGTCCTGACAGAGGAGTTTCCCAAGCTCCTCCATCAGAACCTCTCCCAATGCCAGATCTCACACACACAGCTGAGTCCTTGGGCCAGCCCAACTCAGTCCACCTCCTGACCTAGCAGCAACAGTGGCCTTTCCTGACTGGCCTTCAATCCATTCTGGTTATTATTGTTGGGTGTTACAGCCCAGTCTAGCCTGATCTACACCCAGACACAGCTCATGCCCAACTTTGCAGGGACAAAACCTAGCCTAGTCCATCCTACACCTACCCTGGTCCTCAAAATCACCAGTGGATGCTGGGGTCTAGCCCAGTCTGCTACACTCAGCCCCAGTCCACACTTGTGCCAAGGGACACTGTAGCCATGTCCAGATCAGAAGACAGCTCCCATTCCAGCCCTGTGCTTACCAGTGTGAACCACAACCCATCCAGGGCGTCCCCTTAGCTCTCCAACCAGGTCTGTTCCCAGCTATGGATCTTGTACATGGCAGTGGTTGCTCTGACCCAACTTGGCCTAGTCCTTCACCTGTAATGACCTTTGCCTTTGGATGCTGTAGCCTGGTCTGACCCAGCCTACCCCAGTCCCACTACTTGCTGGTAGGTGCTATAACCTGGCCCTGCTCTGTCTGCTCCCATCCCAGGCTCATGCAACCTGGTAGGTGTGACAGTCTAGCTGAGCTTGACCTGTGCTCCAGCCTGGTTTCTGCTCTTACTGGTGAGGTAAGTTTGGCTAGGCCCTGGCTGGTCAGCCTCCCTCGAAAACTACCCCACACATTAGCCAACAGTTAGAGTTACCCTGCCCAGGCTGCCCAACACCCAGGCCTGGAACACATAATCACCAGTGGTAGCTGTGACCCCAACAGGGGAGTGTCTCAGGTTCCCCCATTGACCCACTCCTTTCCCCAGATCTCACATGCTCCAGCAGGTGCGAGGCCCTTGCCTGACATTGCCTGCCACTCCATCTTGTCTTTTGTATGAGCTGGAGGACATTGTGGCCCAACCTGCCTCACATCCTGTTTTAGGATGCATGTGAGGGTGCTGCAGCCTGGACCTGTCCAGCCTGTTTCCAGTCCCAGCACCCGTGAGTGTTGGTGGATTCCATGGTTTCTCCTAACTCACACCATCCCCACCCCAACTATTAAGCTTACCAGTGGGACTTGTATTTCAGTAGGGTTGTATCCACCTACCACCCTCAGAATCTACCCCCAGACCTGATTCTTTTGTGTGCTGGTTAGTGTCATGACCCTACCTAATGTGACCCATCCCCTGTTCTGACAGTCAGGTACTGGGATCTAGCTCTACCAGGCAGGTCCCCAGCCATAGCTTTTGTGTTGGCTGGCATGTGTTGGTCAGAAATGTTCCATGCTAACAGCCCATCTCAGGACTCCCATGTGGGCTGGTGAATCAGTTTGACCCATACTCTCCCCTGCAGACCTCCAGGTCTCAGTCTCCATGCTTGCCTGCAAGTTCAGTGACCCCATCGCTAGGAGTCTCACGGGATTCATTCCTCGCCTACATGTACATTGGCATTACCCATGGATGTCCCTAAGCAGCAATTACATATCCCAAAAACCATAGAGTTCGCTGGTGGGTGGCCAGCAGGCAGGGTCTGGCACCACTTGGCATACTGGCCCTCCAAAGCCCAGGACTTGCTCACCACACGGCAGCAGTGGTCTTGGCCAGAGTCCCAAGCATTGAGTCTGACCTGCCATACTGCTGAGGGCTCCCTCCATCCAAGGCCCAGGGTCAAACCCCTTTGTTCTTCTTTTTAAAAATTTATTTATTTTTATTGGAAAGTCAGATATACAGAGAGGAGGAAAGACAAAACTCTTCTATCTGCTGATTTACTCCTTAAAGGACCACAATGGCTGGAGCTGAAACAATCTTAATGGAGCTTGGAGCTTCCGTGTTTCCCATGTGGGTGCAGGGTCCCAAGGCTTTGAGCTGTTCTTCACTGCTTTTCCAGGACACAGGCAGAAAGCTGGAAGCGAAGTGGGACTAGCAGGACAGGAACTGATACTCATATGGGATTCTGGTGCATGTAAGTCGAAGACTTTAGTGACTAGGCTACTGCATCATGTCCTTTATATTCTTTTAAAAAAATTCATTTATTCTTATTTGAAATACAGGAATCTTTCACCGGCTGGTTCACTTCCTAAATGGTCACAATGACCACAGTTGGGCTGATCCAAAGCCAGGAGCTAGAAGCTTCTTGTGGGTCTCCCACTTGGAGCTGAGGCCCAGAGACTTGGGCCCGTCTCTAGTACTTTCCTAGGCATATTAGCAGGAGCTGGATCAGAAGTAGAGCTGGATTGGAAGTGAACCGGCACCAGTATGAGATGTCAGCGCTTTAGATGAAAGCCTAGCCTACTGTACCACGGCCTTGGCCCCTCGTGTGTGTTTCTGATTTCACTGTCTTCACACCACAAGTACTATTGAACTCAACTCTGTTATAGGAACCTTGCCACCTCCAGAATTTTTAAATCTCCCCAGCGTCCACAAACACTGATTCTTCTTGGTCTCCACCCCATGCCAACAACGTAAGGAAAAGCATGCTAGAGGCAGAACATTAGCTTTCATGGAAGCTTCCAGAGGCTTCAGAAAACTTTAAACACTGCACAAATGTGACCAATGTTGGCCAAGGGAAGTAAAAACTTATAACTAAATAGGGAAATGCCATAGTTGAAGGCCCCTATGGAAAACTAGTAACTGGCTCTATCTTAAAGGTGAAAATAATTGCTTAACATGATAATCTGCTGCTCACATCACAGGAAAATGTAATCTTTAAGAAGCTGGGCTGGGGAGAGAGAGAGAAAGAGAGAGAGAGAGTGAGGGAGGGAGGGAGAGAGGAGAGAGGTAGAGAGAGACAGAGAGGGAGGGAGGGAGGGAGAGAGGAGGAGAGGGAGAGAGAGGCAGAAGGAGGGAGGGAGAGAGAGAGAGATCTTCCACCCACTGGTTCATGCTCCAAAGGCTTCAATAGTTGGCCTGGGGCAGTGAAGTCAGAAGCCAGGATCTCCGCCCTGGTCTCCCGTTTGCATGGCTGAGGCTCAAGTAAGTCAGCCATCGTTTTTTGCCTTCCTGGCTGGGAAGCAGAGCAGCCAGGACCTTAACCTACACTCCCATAGGGAATGTAGGCATCCCAAGTAGCAGGCTAACCCACTGTGTTACTACATCCTCCTCCTCTGTATTTTTGAGATTTGATATTTTGTAATGCTCTTACATCTTTTTGAAGTTAATAAATTTGCATCCTATTCTGCAACCACAACTAAGTAGCTTGTTTTTGCCTAGTGATTTAAATTAAGTGACTAAAAAGGTAATATTATCACTATTATGGCCATGTGTTTTTGGTTAGGGGCATAGAAAAGTTCACTTTCTTTTTTTTTTTTTTAAGATTTATTTATTTTATTACAAAGTCAGATATACAGAGAGGAGGAGAGACAGAGAGGAAGATCTTCCGTCCGATGATTCACTCCCCAAGTGACCGCAACGGCAGGTGCTGCACGCAGATCCGAAGCCGGGAACCAGGAACCTCTTCCAGGTCTCCCACACGGGTGCAGGGTCCCAAAGCTTTGGGCTGTCCTCAACTGCTTTCCCAGGCCACAAGCAGGGAGCTGGATGGGAAGTGGAGCTGCAGGGACCAGAATCGACGTCCATATGGGATCCTGGTGCATTCAAGGCAAGAACTTTAGCAGGCTAGGCCACGCCGCCGGGCCCAAGTTCACTGTCTTTAATCTACATGAAAAGCTTCTGTAGCCTTTACTAATTTTTGGACACTTTTCAAATCATGCTATAATTATTAACTAGTGGGATCCTCATAACAACCTATGAAGAAATGTTACATTTTATGTGTAGTTAAGCGTCCCTAAGCAACTTGAATAACTGCTCATAAAACAGAGTTGATAAGAAGTAACAGTAAATGCTGAGGTCAGGCAATCTTTATCTTCTCTGACTCACGCTGTCCCCTCAGCACTAGTTTCACAACTTTGGAATTATCTTCCCTGGATGTCCTGGCTCTCCTGCTACCTTTGGGAACATCTGTGGTTGGGGACCTGTTGTGCTACCATCCACCTGAAGCTGTTGTTTATTTCTCTCTGTAGTTTTCTAGCTTCCAAGCCATCTTCTTTGAAGGTTTGTTCTCTCATTTTGGTTGGATCCTATTTGAATGTGCCTTCCTAAGAGACATATGGGGCAATTTTTTGCATCCATCTGATGTCTAAAACTACTTTCACTCGTGCCTTTTACTTCCATAGCTTGATACAGAATTGCATGCTTAAAAAGAAATTTTTGGGAGCAAGCATTTAATGGTTAAGACATCCCCACTGCATACTGGAATACTTGGGTTTGAGTTCTGGTTCTAGCTCCTGATGCCAGCTTCTTACCCATGCAGATCCTGGAAGACAGTTGTGGTGGCTCAAGTTGTTGGGTTCTTGCCTCCCATGTGGAAGACCAGATCCTGGTTTGGGTATGGACTATACCCCGTCATTCCTGATATTCTGGGATGAGCCAGTTGGTGGAATTCCTGTTTTTGTTACTCTGCCCCTTAAATAAATAAATCTACATCAAAATTTCCCTAAAGAAGGGTGAAACAGAAGAGAGACTCAATCCTAAAGAAATCAAGAAAGTAGAGGATGAGGAATGAGATAGAATAGGAGATAAAAAGCAGGAAACAGCAAGATGACAGATTTTCAACCCTGTTATACTAGTACTTACATTAAATAAATCAGTTAACACAGTAAAATGATCGTATCAAATTTTAAAATTAAATATAGCTCCAGGTCTTATTAAGATTTGCTGGGAGCCCTGTGCAGTAGCTTACTGGTTAAAGTCATTGCCTTGCATGTGCCAAGATCCCATGTGGTCATTGGTTTGTGTCCTGGTTGCTCCACTTCTCATCCAGCTCCCTGCTTGTAGCCTAGGAGAGTAATGGAGGATGGCCCAAAGCCTTGGGACCCTACACTGGCGTGTGAGACATGGAAGAAGCTCCTGGCTTCTGGCTTTGGATCAGTTCAGCTCTGGCCATTGTAGCCACTTAGGAAATGAACCAGCAGATGGAAGATCTTTCTCTGTCTCTCCTCCTCTCTGTATATCTGACTTTCCAATAAAATAAATGAATATTTTTTTTAAAAAAAGATTTGTTGGACTATAACACACAAACTCTTTATAAGGTAAAGATGGGATAAAGTTCTCCCAGGCATCTAGCCAAAAGTAAGGTGATTATGATGAAGTAAACATTTAGATAAAAAATACAATGCAGTGGACATGAATGAACCTTGGCTCTCTGTATCAGCATGAGTAAGTTCAACAAATAATGAGTGGGGAAAAGCTTGATTATAAAAATTTTATATGATGAGTACATATGTAATAATACATTTAAAAATAAAATTATATTGGCCAGTAATACCTGCATACATGGTGACACAGTAAAGAAAACAAAGGAAAAAGGCAGGCAGGACTTAGGAGGGCTGCTTCCAGGGAGGGAGCAGATGAGTTTGGGGCAGGACCTTTAGCTGTGACACAGGTGCAAATGACATTATTCTCTTGTGGGTGTCTGTTTTATCCTCATTTTAAAGTCTTGCTTATATGTTATTTGGAATTGTCCATAGATTTCGCTTAGCATTTTGAACACATTGCTTGATGGTCTCCCATCATCTGATGTGGCCAGTGAGAAGTCAATCAAATTTTCATTCCTTTGGGAAGCTTTAAGGATTTCCTTTTTTTCCCCATATGTTTGTTTCTGAAGTTTCACAATGAGGTGTCAATGAAGAGTTTTCAAAAAGTTCATGGGAATGCATGCTTTGAAAAAAAATGATGTTTCAAATTTTTTTCTTTTGTGTTAAAATAAGCATATTTTAATTCTAGTTTTCTTGTAGTTACACATAATTTCTCTTTCATTGTGCTGGGTCTTGCATGAATGCTTCATTCCAAGATGCATGTCCTTTAGTGATAGTAAAGAAAACAAACAAAACTTCTTTTTTCCAATTGTTGTATCTCATTTCAGTGTGTGTGTTAATCCATCTGATTCCAAAAAATGTCTTAACCTATCTTCTGTTAACTTTCTGTGTTCATGTAACAAGAGTGTGCAGGCATTATAGGAAGGGGCTTGGCTTCAGAATCTATTGATCTTTGTAGCCAAGGACAACTGTTTCAGAACAACTAAGTGACCTTTTTATTTTACTTTTAAAACCAGTGGGTTAAGTTGCCATCTGTAATGACAACATCCCATATGAGCACTCACTTGAGTGCTATTTGCTCTGCTTCTTATCCAATGCCCTGTTAATGATCCTAGGAAGACAGTGGAAGATGACCCAAGTGCTTGGGCCCCTGCACCCATGTGGGAAACCCAGATGAGGTTCCTGACTCCTGGCTTTTACCTGGTTCAGTTTTGGCTGTTGTGACCATTTAGGGAGTAAATCAGCAGATGGAAGACTTTTCTCTCTCTCTTTCTCTCTTTGTAACTCTATCTTTTGAATAAATATGTGAATCTTAAAAAGTAAAATAATGGTAATAATACTAATAATAAACCTTCATCTTTTTGTGTCTCACTGAATCTGCCCTTAGCTGCCCACGGCACATGTAATCCCACTACAATGTTGGTTCTGAAATAAATCCATTTTTTTTTGGAGAATTTCCCTCCATTTTAGGGTGTTTTAGGGTGACAATTTCTTTCTAAGAATTTAGAATTTTCTGCTTGATTACTCTTCCTATGTGAGAAACTACATAATTTTCATTTAAGAGTGAAAGAAAGAAGAAACATCCATTTGATTAAAAAAAATAAATCAATTCAATGTTTTGGCTTTTTAAAATCTCATTTTGTGACACAGTTTCATAGGCTCTGGGATTCCACCAACCTCTCCCCATGCCCTCCCCCCATGTTGGATCCCTCCACATTGTTGCAGTAGTACAATTAATATCCAGTCATGATTCCCTCATTGCGAGCATGTACCATGCATAGAGTCCAGCATCTTATTGTCCAGATAAATTCAACAGTTTCATTGGGAGACCATCCTTGGTCTGAAAATAGAGCTGGCGGAATATCATCCCCTTCAATGAAAGCTCACAATATAACATCAACAACAATTTACAACATTATGGAGTTAATTGATATTTTATTGAATGACTAATATGTTAGAAAATGCAAGTTCTTAACCTCATCCTGTGACTACTTCATTGACATTTGAAGTTTAGTTCATACAGAGCCAGCTGCTCTATACTTTAAAATGGTTATAGGGTACTATTCAGCTGCCCATCAACAGAAGACTGGATAAGAAAGCTATGGTTCATCTACTCCATGGAATACTATTCAGCTATTAAAAAAAAATGAAACACAGTTCTTTGTAGCCAAATGGGCCCAACTGGAAACCATTATGCTAAGGGAAATGAGTCAATCCCAAAAGGTTAGATACCATGTTTGCCTTAATTTAAGATGAAATGATGTCAATCAATTCCATGTTAAAGACCATATTGATTGGGACCTGTGATGTGGTGCAATGGGTTAAGTCACTGTTTCTGACACTGGCATCTCATGTCTGAGCACCACATAGAGTCCCAGCTGCTCTACCTCTAATCCAGTGGGAGATGGCCCTCATGCCTGAGCCTCTGCCACCCATGAACCTCTGTATGGAATGCTTATCTTGTGTCTTCAATTTGGCCCTAGTCATTGTAGGTTCTGACCTCTTTTGTCATGTTCTCTTTGTTTTGTCATTATTTTAATTGCTTATTCTACTCCATTCTGCCTCCTTCTTGCCTTCATGCTTACTAATAACCCATCTTTTGGGTTATTTGTAGCCAGGGAGTCCAACCAAGCCCATATGGTAAAAGTCTACTGTACCATGTGGTGATAGAAAATTTTGCTCGTTACATGTATCTTCACTTCTGCAATTACTGAAGGAAATTAACCTTCTTTGTTCCCCTGTGGCTTTCACTTAGGGAAAAATTTATGTGAGTAATTTTGGGTCATGACTTTTTAGCTTTTATCACTTCTAGGCTAACGTCTTCCATTACTGGAGTGGGAGTACTCTGCCTTGCTCTTGATGTATTGCTTTAAGGCACTGGTGTTAGGAGGTTGGTATCTTACTGCAGTGCAACCAGACCTATATTTACCAAGTAAAATGCAGAATATACCCTGAAAACTCTGCAAATAATTTCTGCTTATGTAATTATGGTTTGAACTTACCACCTGTTATTCACTTAGCGTGACATCATGTAAGTATATTTATTTAGATTTACTCTCTATTTTATTAGAAAGACAATTGAGAGAGAGAGAGAGAGAGAAAAAAAAAGAGGAAGACAGTGAGAGTGAGAGAGAGAATCAGGTTATAATCTTAGGAACTTTTGAATGGTGAGATTATGAGTGACATAGCTTTCACAGAATGCTTTTTTTCCCCATTGTTACAGCAGTTTTGCTTCTAGCCTAACAGAGTAAGCATGTGTGGCAAAGAATGAGCAAATAAACAGTAATGTTAAAAAATCCTCTCTAGGAATGGACTTCAGACTGGAGATGGTTAGTTTTCTATTTTTCCCTTATATATAATCCCTGATCCTTTAACACATTCACATAGTACTTTTGCTCTCCACTTCTTAATGTATGATCTATTCTTTATTCCCTTTATCTTTTAAACCTTCATTAAATCAACTTTTATTGAATACACATCATATACTATGAGGAAGAACTAAACGTTCTTTTTTTTCAAGATTTATTTATTTTTCTTGGAAAGGCGGATTTGGAGAAAGCAGAGACAGAGAGAAAGATCTTCCATCTGCTTGTTCACTCCCCAAGTGGCTGCAACGTTCGGAGCTGGGCTGATCCAAAGCCAGAAGCCAGGTGCTTCTTCCAGGCCTCCTATGCAAGTGCAGGGTCATAAGGCTTTGGGCCATCCTCTGCTGCTGTCTCAGGCCACAGGCGGGGAGCTGGATGGTAAGTGGAGCAGCCGGGATACAAAATGGTGCCCATCAAATGGAGACTCTAAGGTGGACGATGTCAATCAGTGGATTCTGCAGCAACTTCATTGTGCTTGGAATGGCGGGATTGGCAGGAATTCAGAACTGTTAATCTATCTAAACCACTTGAGCAAGATCCTCGGAGCATGCCACACATCAGGGACCTGGGATGGGTGGGAGACTGGGTGGGGCTTCTCCCTTTATCTCCCACTTTACCCCAGATACAGGAAAAAAATGTGGAAATAATAGTCTTATCCACTTTCCTGTAAGCCTTGAACCTTTTTGCCCTAATTAACTGTGTAAAGATTGTCAAAAATAAAGAAAAACAAACAAAACAAAACAAAATGGTGCCCATATGTGGGATCCCAGCATATTTAAGGTGAGGCCTTCAGCCACTAGGCTACTAGACTAAATGTTCTTAATCAGTAAGGAACTCCTTACTTTTCTGTTCCCATAGGTCTGTGAGCAGAGACAGGTGGCAAAGGTTCTTGACTTCACACAAGAAAGAATTCAGATGTAAGCCAGGGAGGGATGGTAAAATAGCAAGGCTTAACTGAGTAGAGCATCCAACAGATGGACACCTGTCTGGGTGGACTTGGAGAGAGAGGATGCCCAGTGACTGAGTCTGGGCAAAGCCAGGAGCCATGGCTCATTCATGGAGAGCAATCTGGCAGGCCAGGCATGTGGCTTGGGAAAGAGTCGAGAGCTGTGTTTGTCCCAGTGCCTGAAAGGGGATAGGGCTCAGCATCTACTACCATTTCTCCTGCTTTCTGCCCGGGGATCCAGGAATCGGGACTGCCTGAGTGTGGATCTAGCAAAATGCCTCCCAAGGTTTCATTCCTCAGGTTGTCAGATGGGCTGGGCTGACCAGGCAGAGGAGCTTCCCCAGGGGAGGCCTTCTCTGGGGCAGGATGGGAGGGTGCATGCTGCATGTTAGCAGGCTGGGCAACCCACCGGGTGCTAAGCAGAGAGAATTTTCCTGGGGGAATGTTCCTTGGTGGGGAAGGCTGGGGCCACCTGTAGTGTCATTGGAGTCTGGGCAGGACTGTACTGTAGAACACCAGGCTGTGTCCATGGTGAGCTTCCCATAAGCCCCTTCACACACCCAAGCTAATCCCAACCTCCTAACTATGTCTTTTATGCCACATAATTTACAGAGGGATAAAACCCTCTGTATTACTTGTTGGGTGGTTTCTGGGAAACCTATAGATGCAAGTTGGCTCTAAGTTTGATAGGGAGGGAGAGGGAATATATAGAGAGATGTAAATAGATTCTTCTTTCTTTTTTTTTTTCTTTTCTTAAAGATTCATTTTTATCAGCAAGGCAGAGTTGCAGAGAGGAGAGACAGAACCTTGCATCCACTGGGTCACTCACCAAATGGCTGAAACAGCTGGAGCAGAGCCGATTTGAAGCCAGGAGCAAGGAGCTTCCTTTGGGTCTCCCCCATGAAGGTGCAGGAGCCAAAGGACTTGAGCCATCGTCCACTACCTTCTCAGGCCATACACAGGAAGCTGGGTAGAAGTGGAGCAGCCAGGACATAAGCTGGCACCCACATGGGATGCTGATGCTGTAGGAGAGGCTTAGCTTGCAATGCTATGGCTCCACTCCCTGAGAATGCATTCTTGTTTCACAGTGGGATGTCAAAAGCTACAGACTAGTAGCAGGCTTAGGTTAATGAAACACTCAAATTATGTGACTGCAACAGCTTCAAGGAGGATGGATGCTGGAAATGAAGATTCCATGTTCACCCTTCTGTTTGGTTAAAGGGAGCTGATACTTGACTTGTTGAAAAGCTGTTAAGAGCACCATTTGCATCTGGGGTGAGTAAATGCTTGCCTGTGGTCTGTGGCTGCAAGCACATACTCACAGGAAGAAACATTGACCAACTGCGAAAGACCCTATAGTTAGCATAAACTGGAGACCATATTTTAGCATTTAGGTGTTCTGTGCCCTAAAACCTTTCTGGTTCCTGGTATCTGGAACTGCAGGGAGGAGATCAAAACCCTGAAATGCACAAGTAGGAGACCAGCAAATGCCCCAACACATGGTAGAGGGTCACAGCGGCTGTCTCCTCTCTTTCCCCTGCAGAGGCTGTGGCCCTGGCCTACACGATCTTGGCTGTCTCCATGCAGGGAGAGGCAGATTGAAGATGCCGCATGGGGTAGAAGCCCCTTGAAAGTTTGAATGGACGTGAAAGGGAGGCAAAGCGGACAGTCTGAGTTACACAAGTCAGGCCTTGCCATGGTGGGCTGCTTTAAAGTTCTGATTGCAGGAAATCAAGATGGCGGAATAGGGTAAGGACACGTTTATACAGAGGGAAAAACATTTAATCAGGATGAAGCAGAGAGGACATATTTCAGGTTGTAGGAAAGGACAGAACAACAGCAGAGGGGTACCTGGAGACTGACAGACACAGGAAAGCAGCAGACACAATGATGTGGTGTTGCAGAGACTGATACTCCAGCACGGCGATCTGAACTCCACAGCAGTCAAAACTCCACCAGCAACCAGGTGGGAAGGGACTTTCACTGGGAGCTTGGGAGGTGAACCCAGACAAAGAACTGTCCGTTCTGCTGATCCGTTTGATTTGACCAGGAGCAGAGACAGAGCAGCAGATCTCAGACGGGCAGTACGAGAACAGAGTGGATTTCACAGTCCAGTCAGCCCCCTAGAGCTGAATTGGGTGCCATTTTGCATAAAGAGAAAAGGGCAAGGGAAGGGACTGAGCATGCGCTGAGCTGGGAGTGAGCTCATTTCTGTCTCAGTGAACTGCAACAACGTGGCATTCCACGGGTTCCACCCAGGGCAGGTCTGGAATAGCCCTCGGATCTGACGGCCAGCAAATCAAGAACCTTAGTGGTTGTACATCAGGCGCCATTTTGGGCACTGTGGCAATAGCTTTGGGAATGCAGGGGACAATAGTGAACTGCGCATGTGCTGATCTCGTGAGAACTTGCTGAGGTCCGTGATTGCACTGGTCCCGCAGGAAAATAATACCGACTGTGGCATCGTACCAGCCAAAATAGGTCCGTGTGGCACACAGACCTAACATCCAACAGGTTCTGAAAAGATCAGCACCACCAACAACCTAATTATATAGGACACCTTGTGTCTCTCTAATCCTGGGACCTGCTCCACATGAAAGTGGGAGAAAGGTTGCAGAGACAACGGTGAAGCCTTAGCACGGTATCACAGGAGGAGGAGAGTGGTGAGCCAAGAGCTGGGGCTGTGGAGATCACGGTGGAAACCTGACATAAGAACCCAGACCTGGAACTCGCTGGAGGTTGTGGCACAAGTGGCTGCAAGGAAAAAGGTGTGTACCAACTGCAATAAGTAAAATCGCATTGTAGACCTGTGGGTGACACAGCTTAGAAACCTGAGCGAAGGAGAAGACTCTGCTAACCAGAAGTACAATGATCAAGAGCAAAAGAAGAGACAAAGGCACAATGAATATTCCCAAAAACTCCCCTGCAAAGGAGCAAAACCCATTGCCAACCTCAGAGTTCACTGAGGAAGACATCAAAAAAATGGGGCACACAGAATCCATAAGACTCATTGTAAAGATTCTGATCAACAATGAGAAGCTCATGCAAGAGTTCAAAGAATTTAAGGAAACAATAAAGCAAATCAAGGCTGGTATATCAGAAATTAAGAACACAGTGGAGCAAATTAAGAGTACAGTGGAGAGTCTCCAAAACAGATGAAGCAAGCAGAAGAAAGAATCTCAGAATTGGAAGGTATTTCCTGTCACCAGGGGGAAGCAAACAAAAAGCTGGGAGCAGAGCTGGATCAGGCCAAAAAAAGAATTCAAGAATTGAAAGACACTATTAAGAGGCCAAATCTAAGAGTTATGGGAGTCCCAGAAGGTGCAGAAAGAGAAGCTGAGTTTGCAAATGTATTTAATGAAATAATAAAGGAAAATTTCCCTAATCTAGAGGAAGAATTAGGAAACATGTTCCAGGAGGGGCACAGAACTCCCAAAAGGCTTGACCAAAAGCGATCTTCACCACGACATACGATCTTCAAGCTCTCTTCAATTGAACATAAGGAAAAGATCCTTAAATGTGCACGTGAAAAAAATCAATTGACATATAAAGGAATGCCAATTAAGCTCACAGGAGATCTCTCACAGGAAACTCTACAGGCAAGAAGAGAATGGAGTGACATATTCCAGATTCTAAAAGAAAAAAATTGTCAGCCCAGGATAACATGCAGCAAAGCTTTCTTTCGTCTTTGAAAATGAAATAAAATTCTTCCACAGTAAAGAAAAGCTAAAGGAATTTGCCTCTTTCAAACCTGCCCTACAAATGATACTTCAAGATGTTCTCTTGACAGAGAAGAGGAATAGCACCTACCAAAACCAAAGGCAAAGGTGAAGAACATCCCAGTAAAATGACAACAGAAGACTAAACCAGTGAACAACCCATTCCTAAAATGACAGGACCAATGTACCACCCATACATATTAAACCCTGAATGTAAATGGCTTAAGCTCAATCAAACTTCATAGATTAATACACTGGATTAAAAATCAAAACCCATCTGTTTATTGTCTGGAGGAGACTCACTTCAACAAAGATCAGCAGAAACTATATCACATGGGTTTTGTTGTTTTCTGTCAGTTTCATCTCTTCAAAACACTTCCTTCTGATTAAATCATTCAATGACTCGTAGATTATGCAGTGGCATCATTTTCTTCAAGAAGTTTCTTGATTTTCACTTCCTCAGCTGCACATTAGTCATTTAATAGCATGTTATTTAACTTCTTGGTGTTGTTAATTTTTTTTTGCTCCCGGATGTTGATTTTGTTTTGTGGCTTTTCATTTAAGGGGATGTATAGTAGCTGTGTAATGGAGACTGTCATATCTAGTAACATATCATTTAACTTCAGGCATTGTAAATTTCTATTTTTCTTTTCATTGTTGATTTTGTATTACGACTTTTCATTTAAGGGGATGTACAGTAGTTGTGTGATGGAGACTGTCATATCTAGTAACATGTCATTTAACTTCATGGCATTGTAAATTTCTACTTTTCTTTCTATTGTTGATTTTGAATAATGACTTTTCATTTAAGGGGACGTACAGTAGCTGCGAAATGGAGACTAACATTCAGATGTGAGGATGTAGTGTGGTATGCATTTCTGCTTCCAGACAAAGATGGACTTACAATGAAACTGTTTACTATATCTTGACAATAGGATTCTGGACTCTCTGCCATTGTCCATGCCCACAATGATGGACATATGACTGTGTATGAAGAACTATATGTTAGTAATGATATAGAGGAATGGGGGGGAGGGAACTAGGGAGGGGATAAGGGAATATGAAACTGTACTATAAAATAACAACAACAATAATAAAATGTATTAAAAAAACAATAAAACCTCAAAAAAAATTTAAAAAAAAAGAGTTCTGATTGCAGGTGGAAGAACAGAGGCGTGCTCTCCAGCGACAGACCTGTGTAATGTACGCCGAGGAGATGTGCCATAGACATCATCTTATATGACTTCCTTATGACACTTGAGAACACGGATGCCACCAAATGTCTAGTGACTTCTCAGAGCGTCATCAAGTGAAGAATTTACCACACTGTTTATAGAAGCAGAGTCCAGCTGAGCACCCTCTCTTTAAACCATTTTGGAGTCATAAAGTCTCACCCCACTCCCTATGTACATTGCTGCATATATGACTGTGAGGGCATTTCAGATGTTCATGGAGAAATGGAATGGAAGGGGCCCAGCGCAATAGCCTAGTGGCTAAATCCTCATCTTGCATCTGCCAGGATCCCATATGGGGAGCCAGTTCGTGTCCCAGCTGCTGCACTCCCCTTCCAGCTCCGTGCTTGTAGCCTGGAGAAGCAATAAAGCCTTGGGACCCCACATCCATGTGGGAGACCTGGAAGAAGCTCCTGTCTCCTGGCTTCAGATTGGCTAGCTGTGCTCGTTGCGGCCACTTGGAGAGTAAGCCAGTGAATGGAAGATCTCTCTTTCCTTCTCTCTATAAATCTGATTTTGCAATAAAAAGAAATCTTAACAAACATGAAGTAAAAAGACAAGTTTCTTTTGGTGTAAAACAACGCATAGTTTTGCATTGTTCATGAAACTTTTTAAATACACATTTATTTGAAAGTCAAAGAGACAGAAAGGAGAGAAAGAGAGAGAGATCAATCTTCTATTACTGATTTACTCCCCAAGTGGTCACAACAGCTGGGGTTGGACCAGGACACAGCCAAGAGCCAGGAGCCAGGAGTTCCATCTATGTCCCCCACGTGCACGCAGAGGCCCAAGCACTTGGACCATTCTATGTGTTTCCCAGGCCATTACTAGGGAGCTGGGTCAGAAATGGAGCACATAGGAGTTGAACAGGTTCCACACAGAATACTGCACTGCAGATGGTAGCCTAACTTGCTACAACAAAGCACTAGCCCCTTTATGAACTTTTAAAGGCCCTCGGGTACTACACTTTGCATACAAGAGTCTTCAAAAAGTTCCTAGGAAATAGAAAATTATGTATTAATTTCAATTCTTTTAGTTCTTGCACTTGCACCAAAACAAAATTTTCATTCAATGTTTCCACAAACTCACTGGTATGCCCTCAGTTATGACCACTTGACATATAGTTTCAGTGGGTCTGTGGTCCAATCTTGAAGTTGAGAACCCTGTGTGTTATGTACATAAGAGTAAGGAATTTTGGGGCCCAGCACGGTAGCCTAGAGACTGAAGCCCTAGTCTTGCATGCACCAGGATCCCATATGGGAGCAGGTTCTAATCCTGGCAGCTCCGCATCCCTTCCAGCTCCCTGCTTTGTGGGGTGGGAAAGCAGTTGAGGATGGCCCAGAGCTTTGGGATTCTGCACCCGGGTGGGAGACCTGGAAGAGAATCCGGGCTCCTGACTTTGGATCGGCTCAGCACCAGTTGCTGTGGCCACTTGGAGAGTCAATCAGTGGATAGAAGATCTTCCTTTCTGTCTCTCCTCTCTGTATATCTGACTTTCCAATTAAGAAAAAATCTTAAAAAAACAAGAGTAAGGACTTTTATTAAGAGAAGCAGGGGTTTCTGAGAGACCATGTGATTGACTGAGCAAGCCCAGGAGAAATGAAACCAGACCAATTAACCCTGGCCTTGACCTGGAAAAAGAGATGAATCACCTTCTAAGTACAAACAGTAATAAAAGTTATTTATTGGGAATTTATGACTTGCCATGCCCTGTGTATTATCTCACACAACTCTGACTCCTGCACCAATGGAGGGAGGATCATTTCCTTGTTATCAGCGAGAGCTAAAGCTTAACAAGGCTGATAAATTGCTCTCTGTCACATGGTAGCAGGGCTTTCCAGCCCACAGTGAAAGCTAAAATAGTTCTCTCTGTGTTCTGTGAGGTGTGAAAGTTTCTAACCCTTATTTGTGTTCTATTGTTATGTTCTTCTATCACCTTTCCTCCCCCACTCACTCAAGTTTTGCATCTTCCATCACTTGCCATTTCTGGAACATTCCACACAAGCTGTGCTTCGACACCTTGACATGGCTCTAGCACTTTGCCCACCACCACCCCTCCCCCAGACTTCTCTCAGAGGGGTCACTCACTTACCCTTGACCTCTGTATTATATTAGGATACGTCAGCAGTTTTAGTTCCTCTTCCTTGCTTTGGTTTTGCTCTAGTTCTCATCATCACCCTAGACATTATGCCTTCACGGAGTGGTTGCCTTCCAGGGCCTACAGATCACTGACAATCATCAGGGTGATAAGCCAGTCATGCCTCAGTGGGTATGATAGCTAGAAGGAGAAAGTGAATAAGGAATACGAGGTTCACAACTCCCCATTCTGATGGGAAGATATCAACTTTATAATGGAGATGATCTTAAACAAGGTTATCAAAATTTGCCCATAGTGCTTCTCCTGGGATGGGATGAGCTGATGTCCTGTGGACTTCACTATCATCTACACTATAACCATAGTGTCATAATGTCACTTTTGGGGAGTTTCTGCCCAGAAAGTGTAATCCTAATCTGATTCTGAGGGAACAGTTGTCAAAACAAACAGAGGGAAGTTCTGTACCACCATTGAGCTATATTCCTGAAAAAGTTTATGGTCATGAAAGACAAGAAAAAGATGGAGAATGAATCTGCGTCATAGGGAATTAAAGAAGTATCTGTTAGATGTAGTCTATGATCACAGGTGGATTTTTCTCCCATGTAAATGATGCCATTAATATAATGATAGCTATTCAATCTAATCTATAAATGTCAGCTACTAGCACTGCATAATGCCAGATTCCTGTTTTTGAGAGTTATATTGTGGTTATGTAAGAGGATGTCCTCATTTTCAGGAAATACACACATTGCCGTATTTAGGGCTAACTGCAAATTCAGTTTGTGACCTACTCTTAAGCAACTTAGACAAAAATAGAACAGATAGCCAGAAGGGAAAAATAGATCAGATATATAGAGGAAAGAAAAAAAAATAGAGCAAATGTGGCAAAATTACAATATTTGGAGATTTCAGGTGCAAGGTATTCAGGGATTCTTGTACCCGCCCCCCCCCCCGCCCCATTTTGGGCAACTTTTCTTTTGATCTGAAGTTAAGTGAAAGTAAAAATTTAGCAAAAGAAAAAAATGTAAACTCCACAAAGAGAGAGATTTGGGCACGCTCTGCTCATTGCTGTATCTGGCATATGGAAGAGTCCCTGGCATGTTCTATGAACCCAAATGCTCCTTCTTGTGTAAAGGAGTTCTGGCTTGAGAAACTGACCTACAAGGCAAATGTGCCACCTCTGAGTGATCCATCTCTGAGGTGATCTGCCACATGCCCGTTTTTGCCCAAGTCAGTCTAGGAAATTGTCACTGCATCTGACTCCAAGGAAAGTCAAGGGAGGTTGAAGGGCCCTGCACTGGTCTTTTACTCACCTACTCACCTCAGAGACACATCTGCTGAATTAATTGCTAAAAGCTTTTATTACATAGACCGCCTCACACACTACAGGCAGTCACATGAACCCTGTGAATCACTTTAAGATGTTAGGACGTTAGCAGCCCAAAGTTTAACATTAAATCTAGGAGGGCAATTAGGAAGGTCCAATCAGCCACAGGAGGTGTCCCAGTGTCCCAGGTGTCTGTGTTGTGCTCAACAGAGATGCCTACATGACTCGATGGGAAGCCACAGCAGGTCTGATACAGGATCTTTTAGGCATATTGGGTCTACACAGGCAGTTTTCACTAAAGTCAGAGGCAATCCTACATCAAAGGCCCAGTGAAAAGGGGTCCTGAAGAAACCTGGGTGTAATGAAACCATGCAGAGGAATTGATGGTCATGCATTTTGAGCAAATCAAACTGTTTTCAACCGAGGTGGGCACTGTGCACAGTGGGTTAAGCTGCCTCTTAGGGCTCCCACATTGAGTCCTTGGCTCCTTTAGTTCCAGTCCTGCTATGGTAAAGCCAGGAAGGCAGCAGGTGATGGTCCCCATACTTGGATTCCTGTCACATTCATGGGAGACGCAGCAGAGTTCCTGGCTGTTGACTGTTTCCTGAAACAGCTCCGGCTGTTTGTGACAATATAGGGAGTGAACCAGTGAATGGAAAATCTCTCTGTGTTTCATTCTGCCTTTCAGATAAATAAATAAGTAAAAAAAAAGTGTGTGTGTGTGTGTACTCTTTTTGGAAACAGAGTGAGCATTCTGAAGACTGTTGTCTTTTGATTCTGTGTGTAGTTTGGGAGTTGGGGAAAAGGGACAAGGCAGGTGGAATTGCAAAAGTCCCGTTTTGACAATTTTAGCGTGTCCATACTCTTGTTCCCCATTGTTTATCACTGTGGGTCACACTGTGAAGGAAGTTTGTGGTGTCCAGATGGCAGAGAAGCCTCTTGCTAATTATGGGAAAGGTTTTCCTTTGTTTTTTCCTTCAGAGTGAGAAACTGCTAGCTGGAGAACTCATCAGGGCTCACAGTGAGAAAAGCAATTGACCATTGGTGATTATTTGGGGGGAAATAATTGAATCCTATTGTTATGAGATAGGAGCAAATGGAAGAGACACCAGCCTCAAAGGCTTACAACCCTCACTGCAATTAAAGGAGACGTCTGTGACATTAACAGGGACTGAAGAAAGCAACAACAACTTCTCACCTCTGTCCTGAGTACAAATTTCCTTGAAAAAGCTCGAGGGCAGACCTTTATTTTTTTTTAAGGATTTATTTATTTTTATTGGAAAGTCAGATATACAGAGAGGAAGAGAGACAGCGAGGAAGATCTTCTGTCCAATGGTTCACTCTCCAAGTGGCTACGATGGCCAAAGCTGAGCCGATCCAAAACTGTCTTTGGGCTCTTGCACTCATGTGGGAGACCATGAAGGAGCTCCTGGCTCCTAGCTTTGGATCGGCTCAGCTCCTCTTCTTCTGCTGTTTTCTCAGGTCACAAACAGGGAGCTGGATCGGAAGTGGAGTACCTGGGACTCAAATTGGCAACCACTCCAGGTGGAGGGTTAGACTGCTATGCTACCATGCTGGCCTCTTATCTGTACCCTACATAAGATGTGGAACTTCACAGTTTTCTTTTTTATTTTCTTTATTGATTGCCTTTAAGTAGAAAGCACTTTCCAATGAACCTGGAATTCCCATTATGTACCCAAGGAAAAGGCAATTCTTTCTCAAACTTGTGGATGAGTGTCACAGAGTATTTTCAGCTCTTGTGGTTACAAGGACCTGAAATACAGAATTGCCCACAAAGGCATGGTTAGTAGGAAATAAGAAGACAGAATTGCAAATAAGTTTCTGAAAAATGCAAGGCTTCTTGAAATGGAACAAAAGTCATAAGCAGGAAAATAATCAGAGTCAGGACTGTGGAAAACAAAAGCAAATAAATAGAAGAAAAAGATGTGCTGATTAAGAGATGATTAAATGGTCCCTACATGGTAGCCTAGCAGCTAAAATTCTAGCCTTGCATATACTGGTATCACATGGACACCAGTTCTAATCCCTGCAGCTCTGAGTCTCACTCAGCTCCCTACTTGTAGCCTGGGAAAGCAGTCAAGGATGGCCCAAAGCCTTGGGATCCTAAACTCATGTAGAAGACTAGGAAGAAGCTCTTGCCTCCTGGCTTCAGATTGGATCAGCTCTGGCCTTTGCAGCCATTTGGAAAGTAAACCAGTGTGTGGAATGTGTGGAAGATCTTTCTCTCTGTCTCTCCTTCTCTGCATATCTGTTTTTCCAATAAAAATAAAATAAATCTTTAAAAAAAAAAAAGAGGTGGCAAAATGTGCAAAGAGGTGACCAAACTGCAACAGGACCATAAGCTCAAAACCTGGCAGGCAGACCAAATTAGTGAAATAGGTTGGAAAGCTGTCAAACTGAACTTCTGTGGATGTGAACATGCCACCCTGTGGAAGGGACGCCCATGCTCATGAGGTTGTCACCTCTCAATGTGCGGGTGCACATCACCATTGTATTTCCAAATTTCCCAGTCTGTCAAGAGAAGAGTGAAATCTAGATCGCAGAACTGGATTTTTACATGGAAACTCTATGGAATCTTATATGGAGTGTTCATGAGCTACCTGACAAGCAAAGTTGTCAGAGAGGGCTGAATCTATGCATGGGCCCCTGGTTGGTGACTTTTGAGTTATAGGCTAGAGCTTGGAGCTTAAGGAGAGGATAAGTAATTTTTTATTATGCCAGTCAGCTATAATTCTTTCTTTTTTTTTTCTTTCCTTTCTTTGAAGTCTTCTGTTTTTTTAATAAATTTTTTTTGTAATGATTACATGGTGGATAATAATGGGAAGGATTGAGGTTTAGGGAAAATTGGGTGAACTAATTGCTTCCAAATTTGCTATTTTTTTCTTGTTGTTTATGGGGGAAGGGGAGAGACAAAGGGGGAAACCACTCATGACTTTCCACATGTCCCAGTACCCAGGGATAAGGAACCACCACCTCATATCAACTCAGAGTCTCAATGTGTACATATTCTGAGGGTTCTGTCCAAGTGGCTTGGATGGTTCTGAAATGCTGCCATTTTCACTGATCCGAAGGTCATGTCACCCTCCCAATGTTCATTGGCACCATTCACTGAGATTTTTTGCTGTCATTGTTTGTTTGGGGTAGTTGTCCAGTTAGTTCTGTTCTTATTCTGTTAAAGTACCAAATGAGCTGCCATATTCTCCTTTTACAACAGGGCCTGTGTCCACTGCTCTACCTTTTTCATTAAAAAGGACATGTTCTTGGCCTGGCAGCGTGGCCTAGCGGCTAAAGTCTTTGCCTTGAATGCACCAGGATCCCATATGGGCACCGGTTCTAATCCCGGCAGCTCCACTTCCCATCCAGCTCCCTGCTTGTGGCCTGGGAAAGCAGTCAAGGACGGCCCAAAGCTTTGGGACCCTGCACCCGCGTGGGAGACCCGGAAGAGGTTCCTGGTTCCCGGCTTCGGATTGGTGCAGCACCGGCCGTTGCGGCTCACTTGGGGAGTGAATCATCAGATGGAAGATCTTCCTCTTTGTCTCTCCTCTTCTTTGTATATCTGACTTTGTAATAAAAATAAATAAATCTTTTTTTCTTTTTTCTTTTTTAAAGGACATGTTCTTGCAGGCAAGTCCAAGAACCCAGGCCAGGCAACCCAAGCATCACTGGGTTCCCCCACCACTGGGGCTCATGAGCCCAACATTCACCTAGTAGTCGGGTCCCAGGACCCAGACCAGGAGACCCAAGCCCTGCTGGATCCCCTACTACTGGGGCTCATGAACCTGACACCCACTTCACAGGCATGTCCCAGGACCTGTGCCAGGCAACCCAAGCCCACTGGATCCCCCCCACCCGCGGGAGTCACAAACCTGACACCCACCTAAAAAGCAGGCCCCAGGATTTGGGCCATGCGTCCCAAGCCCCACCAGTTCTCCCATCCATGCAGGCGGACCCCAGGACCTGAGCCAAACTACCCAAATTCTGTCAGATCCCCCATGGCTGGGACTCACGAACCCGGCCCCACTGGACCCAGGCTGGCATGACTCTCCTTACCTCAGCATCTGCAGTGTCATCGCACAGCTTGGCCTACTCTAGTCTGCCCCTGTTCCAGCTCCTGCTGGTGGGTGCTGCAGCCTATCCCAACCTTGCCTGATTGCTGTCCCAGTCCTAATATGAACTGGCTGGTGTTGCACCTGATCTGGCTCCTCCTGCTCCCTGCTCTGGTTTTCAGATCAGCCAGTGGGTGTTACATACTGGCCTAGACTGGTCTATCCCCAGATCTGACTCACGTGTATGCTGGTGGGTACTGTAACTGGCGTTGTCTGGACTGCTCCTTGCCTTGCTTCTTCTTCTTATTATTATTACTTTTAAAATGATTTTTATTTATTTTTATTGGAAAGCATATATACAGAGGAAGAAAGACAGAGAGGAAGATCTTCCATCCGATGATTCACTCCCCAAGTGGCTGCAATGACCAGAGCTGCGCCGATCTGAAGCCAGGAGCCCAGATTCTCTTCCAGGTCTCCCAGGCAGGTGCAGGGTCCCAAGGCTTTGGGCTGTCCTCGACTGCTTTCCCAGGCCACAAGCAGGGAACTGGATGGGAAGTGAGGCTGCTGGGATTAGAACTGGCGCCTATATAGGATCCTGGTACATTCAAAGCAAGGACTTTAATTGTTAGGCTACCATGCTGAGCCTTGCCTTGCTTCTTGCGCTTACCTGCAGGGACTGTGTCCCAGTGAATGAATTTCCCAAGCTCCTCCATCGAGCCTTCTCTCAGCGACAGTTCTCCTGCATTTCAGTGGGTCATTGGCCCAGGTTGATTTTATCTGCCTCCTGCCTGGCAAAAACAGTGGCCTTGCTCAGCCAGCCACACCCATTTGGTTCTTATAGTTGGTTGTTGCAGCTCAGTACTACCTGGTTCATGCCCAGACTCAGGTTTCACATAATTCAGTGGGAGTGAAGAACTAGTCTGGCCTGTTCTGTACCCAACCTGGCTCTCATGAGTACCAGTGAGGGCTGGAGGCCAATGTAACCTGATGCTCCACAGTCCCAGGGCACACCTGTGCAGGTGCAGGCTGTAGCTGCTCCCAATCCTACTCTTGTCCTCACCAGTGGGAACCCCAACCCAGCTGAGGTGCCCCCTTACCTCCCCAGCAAGCCCCGACTCCAGCTGCAGTTCTTGGGCGAGCCAGCACAGATTGCAGTTCCACAGGGGTGAGCCCACATTGTCCCCACAGATTTTGCTATCAGACCCACTTCTCTCACTCTTGTTCTCCCCTCCAAACCAACTTGCGGTCAGCTCTTTACTTACATACACATGTCGTGGACTTGTCTATGGAAATCCCCCAGCTGTAATTCCTAACCTGGGCATAAAAACCACAGGTCATCTGTCACTACCACCTGTGAGAGCCCATTAGCCCCCTGTAAATCAAGGCCCTTCAAACTGAGTGAGTCGCCAAGCACCCCGTTAGGCTTTGCCCAGCACCTATGGTGCCTGGGCTGCCCGAGCTCTTAGGTGGGGAGACACACAGCTTGGCTACAGGCACCCATGCGGGCCAAAAAAAAAAAATACGAAGAACTTCCAGGACGGGGTGGTCCAGGAAGATCGCTGAGCATCCTTCCCCTCAGGCAGCCAGTGTGCGCAGTTGTACGTACCCGTGCCGGTTTGAAAAACTTCCAATTGGGGGCGTGTGAGTGCCCCTCCATCAAGGCAGTTATATGGCCCAACTACAGGTACCTGTGCGGGTCAAAAAAAAAAAGTAACAAAGCTGCAATTATTTCAAGAGAGCATTAGCGACATGCATACCTACTTGTGTCCTAGCCTGTTAGTTGCTGGGCTAGGTGCTTGTTCCTACAAAGAGGATTGAAACGCATAAATCCTCAAGATGAATTAGCACATGAGTTGGAATTTGAATGCATTGATTTAATTTATTTTTAATAGTAAAATAGATACATGCATTTATTTTTTATTTATTTGAAAGGCAAAATGTCAAGAGTTAGAAAGAGATATTTTATCTGCTGATTCACTTTCCAAATGGTTATAATAGCTGGGGTTGGGCCAGGCTGAAGGCAGGAGCCCAGAACTCCATCTGGGACTCCCATTTGGGTGGCAGGAGCCCAAGTACTGAGTAAGCTGTCTTCTGCTGCCTTCTCAGGCACATTAGCAGCTGACTGGATCAGAGCACAGGGGCCAGGACTCGAACATATGCTCCCATATGGGATGCTGAAGGCTCAGTCTGCTGTGTCACTATGCCACAAGTTGAAGCAAGGTCATTTTGTACAAACCCAACTCCTGTCATTCTGTAAGTTTGGTAAGAAGTATGGCAGATGTTTAATATAGAGCAGAAAAAACTCTAACAATTACAATGATCTTAATTTTCCTATAAAATTGTCACAATGACAACTGGCACTTGTGACCCATGTCATCATCCTTGGCACAATTATTAATGGCATACTAATAACTAGAGTCTTAGCAGAAGATCTGGGCTGCTCTGTCAAATGATGAACTTCCTTTGATACAACTGTCAGGCCAGGATCTGAAGAAACAAACATCAAGCCCCCACCCGTGCCAGAAACCAAGCTCTGCCAAGCCCCCAGGAAATAGTGGTTCTAACCAGAGGATGCCTGCACTTCTCAGATCTCATGCAGCAGTCAACTGGCATAGACCCCTTGCCAGTCAGATCTTCAAGAGACACTGTGTTTGATTTTCCAACAGTTGATCAAATTTAATCATCATGCTGTGTGCATGTGTGTGGTAAGCAGCCTTTCTCCCTGTGCACTTGACTGTACTTCTTCAGCAAGGACTGCGTCCCTCCAGTTGGCTACCTTCAGTCCCCCACGTTACTGGGAAGGGTCCCAAGCATGAGTGTGCATTTAGTTCTGCTGGAGTGATTGCTTAAGGATACACAGCGACTTGGACTGGTAGGGGACTGGGAGTGTGGGCTTGTGGGCATACTGGGGAATGGGGATGATGCCAGCAGGGGGCATGTAGGAATCTGGGGGCTCACACTCAGGCAAGTAGAGTGTGCATGGGAATTTCCCCACTTGCTTGACCCTGGGCTAGGGATGGAGGGAGCAGAGTCCTGGATTAGCATGCTGGGGTGGAGGACTGGTGGACTAGGCTGGGGAACCTATGTGATTCTGGGTGTGATGACTATGGATTGATCAGGGAAAGGGATAAGGGGATGTGGGGGAGGAAGGACTGCTGAAGGAGTATGTTGCAGCTAAGGAATGACTTCTGAGGGACTCTTATCCACAGGGTCACAGTACTTTCAGGTAAGTAAGGGGTCTGAGACAGAGCAGTTTGGAGGGGGAAAGCTGCAGGACTTTTATGGTGTACCAGCTGAATGGGAGACCTGAGCTGGGCTAATTAGCCTGGATTACAGCTGAGCACCACTTACAGGCCTACACTCAAGCTAGGGTTAGGGGTTTGTACTGGCAAGGCTAGACTACAGTATATTCCAGTAAGAGTTAGAACAGGGGTGGGTAATGTTAGGCTGGGCCATGACGCCAACCAGCACAAGACAGAACTAGTCTGGGAGCAGATTCTGTGAAGGCTATGTGGGCCCCTCCCCTGTGGAATTGCAATTTCCACTGGTTTGCTTAACAACTGGGGGGTGGTGATGGGTTGAGTTAGGAATAACCATGGAATCCTCTGACACTGATAGGTACTGAACTGGGTAGGGGGAGAGCCAGGCTGGGTTAACTGATGGTACTCACTGGTGCATTAAAAAGGCAGAGTAAGTGCAGGCTGGTTGGGCTTTGCCACAGCATCAGTTGACAAGTGCTGGGGGGCAAATCCTATCAAGCTAGACTACAGAACCACTGGGAAAGTGCAAGATTTGGGACTGGGAGTGAGCCCAGAAGGGAAACTGTGGGCATCTCTCTGATGGGCTACAGTTCCCACCAGTGAGTATAAGAACCAAGGCTAAGGCCTGACTAGACAGGCAGTGACACCTGCCAGCATGAATGTGGGCTGGATAGTGGGGGTGGTTGGGCTGAGCTAGGCTTCAATGCCCATTGATGTGTACAAGAGCTGAATGGAATCTGGAGCAGACTGGACAGACCGGAGCAGGCCACTGCACATACTGGCAGGCACAGGAACCAAGACTGGTAGTAGGCCTAGTTGGGGCTGCTGGGGATACCTCCAACTAGGCTGCAGCTCCCACTGGAGTATGTGAAGGCCAAGTGTATAGTGGGCAGGGTCAAACTGGGCCGCAATATCCATTGCTTTATGTGAGATGGGCTTAGAGACAGAATTGATCCAGCAATTGCAACTGCCAGTTTGTGTGTTGGCTGATGTGGGTGACAGACAGATATGGATCCCATCCTGGCAAGCACACACAAAAGTCAGATCTGGGATTACTTCGGAAGAGATTTCTTTGGGGACATCCCCAAATGAACTGCTGGACTTAGAACTCCAACTATGGGGAGAATCATAGGATCTATGATCAGAGTGCTTGTGTCAGAACTGGGCCTCCTCAGTGGGTTAGACAGAGCAGTGGATGGTATGCCCAGATGCAAATGGAAGATTTGGCAGTTCATTGGAGCCTGAAGAAGATACCTGGCATAATAGCAGAGGAAGGAGGGCAGAACAAATTGGTCAACTACTTCAGTCAAGCATGAGAGCAAATTTCAGCCAAGCATGACAGTGGATGGAAACTCTAAGGAGGACTATGTCAATCAATGAGCCTTGGAAGGGTTTCTTCCTCCTTGGAGTGACAAGATCAACAGCATTTCAGTACCATTGAAAGCACTTGAGCAGAACCTTTGGAGCATGCTCCACTTTGGGGACCCCGGGTTGAAACTGGGTGGTCATTCCCCATGCCTGTGTACTGAGGCAGTTGGGAGGCAGCGTATGGCTTCTCCCCTTATCTCTCCCAGATACAGGCAGGAGAAAAAGAAAATTTTGAAATGATGGTTTCATCCACTTTCCCCTAAACTTCAACCCTTCCCACCCTAAGCAACTATGTAAACATCATCAAAACTAAAATTGAAAAAAAAAAAGAGAGAGAGAAAGCGACACAGGGGCATGCCATTGAGAAGCGCTGCTTGAGCTTGGGCTGCCTGTATGCCATAGTGGAGTGCCTGGTTCTGGTTCTGGCTCCATTTCTGATTCTGGTTTCCTGCCATTGCACACTTTGCAAGGCAGCAGGGGTGGGTGAGTGGATAGATCCCCATGTGGGAGATCCTGATTGAGTTCTGGACTTCTGGCTTTAGCATGTCCCAGTCCTGGTTGTTGTGGGAAACTGGAGAATGATTCAGTGGATGAATGATCTCACTCCATCTCTCTGTTTCTCTTGCAAATACAATGGAAATAAATAAAAAGAGAATCCAGATACATGACTCTGATTTAACAGCCTTGAGTGAATGCTAGATGTGTAAAAGTATTAAGAGGTGATGGTGACACAGCCAGCTTGGCAATGTACTATTCTAAGGGACGTTTCACCATTTCTGGGTTTCAGGGCTTTCCTATCAGCCTTCCTAGTTTGCCACCTAGTCCTGTTCTTAGTGCTGCATCCTGTCAACTCTGAGGTCTGGGGGCAGTTTTCAGTTGACTTTCAGCCTCATGAAGAAAAGTGGAAGTTCTACAGCTAGTCAGAGTCAAGCAACTTTGAACTGCACTGGGAAGTTGCCTCTAACATTTGTGCCAAGATCATGCTTTGGGGCACAAAGGGAACATAACTCAGGTTAAGAAGGCTGTATAACCACAGTTAAGTCACTCCAGAAGCAGTGTTTGAAACTGCGAGGTGTGGACAGATATTTAACTAGAACCTGAAGATCTTTCTCCTCTTGAATTAATTGGGAGCTATTGATGCTTAAGTTAACATTGCAGGAAAGCCTAGAACCGACAGGCGAAGGTAGTAAGAAGTTTGACCAGTGGATCTTAAAATAGTGCCTGGCACACAGTGGGCATGCAAAAGGACTATGGAAAGAAGGGGTCCATAAGAGAAGTTTTGGGAAAAGCCATGAGCATGGATAATGCTACTTTGTAAGCAATGGAATAAGGCCATTTGGGGTTTTTGAATACTAGGAGTGTTCTATAGTTTTAATTGCATTGGCATTTTAAAATTTGATTTCTTTGAAAGGCAAGGACAGAAAGACAGAAAAAACCTTCCATTTGTAGGTTTACTACCCCCTAAATGCTTGCAACTGGTTGAGCTGGGCCAGGCCAAAAGCCAGAGGCCTGGGACTCCTTCAGTGTCTTCCATGTGGGTGTTAGGGACCTGAGTTATTGAGCTATCCTAGCATGCATCTTAGCAGAAAATTGGAATTCAGAGTAGTGTCTCTGACCAGCAGAACCAAAGAAGCCAGGACTTGGGTGCATCAGAGTGCTTGCAGAGGTGAGGATTCCCTTAGACACGGGCGTCAGCATTAACAGTCCATCTTGGGGGGAGAATTTCCTCAGTGGTTACAGTGCTGCTCAGGGCACCAATCCCCTAATTCAGAACATTTGGCTTGAATTTGGCTGCTCCACTTCCCATTCAGCTCTCTGCTTGTGGTCTGGGAAAGCAGTGGAAGATGGCCCAAGTTCTTGGGACCCTGCACCCATGTGGAGCCCCAGAAGAAGCTCCAGGCTCTTGACTTCAGTTCTGCTCAGCTCTGGCTGTTTGGGATTTGAACCAGTGCCTGTATGAAATGCCAGTGTTACAGGCAGAGGCTTCACCTACCATGCCGGGGCACTGATCCTGACAGCAGCCAAAGCAGATTTATTCATCAAGAGAACAATAAGGTTGTAGGGCAAATAGGTGGCAAAGGGCAAGCTTACAGGCCGGGTTTGCACAGCATACACCAATTAAGGGCCATAGAAGAGGCATTGGGGGCTTTTTTTCTGTTTTCTTCTGGGGGGGGTTGAGCTGGCAGGAAGCTTGGGGAGGGTGAATTTTGGGTATTTGGAGAAGGTAGAGGAGAGGAGTATCTCATGGGGTGGGAGTCGGAAAACGTACTGAGGTCTGGGTTTCAGGCCTCACTCTAAGCTGGGGTTTGCAGACACTACCAACCCCCAAGGGGTTAGAGATGTCTTTTTCAGTTTCCTGATTTAGGCTAAATATTTGCTAAAAACAAAACTGTAAGGAAATAAGAGTGTGAGAGAGGAGACAAAAGACAAATTCAGAGTCAGAGTAAGCAGTTTTATTGCAAAAGGGGGAAAAAATGTCCAAGCGAGGCTGGCTGCTGGCACGCACATAGAGCAAACCCGGGACAGAGTGCGCAAATTCAGTTGCAGACTGGGTTTGCATGGCCCAAGGCAGCTAAGGGCTCAGAGCTGGAGGGGGGTCTCTGAGCCAGTTCATATTGGCACTTTCCTAGCGGAAGCTGAGCTGGATGAAGGAAAATAGTAAGCTGGGTGAGCTTTGGATATTTGGAGAAGATAGCAGGAGCTGAGGTTGGCTTCTTTGCTGGAGTTAGCTGCTGTTTGAGGAGGAGTTCATGGGCCGTGGTCTCCTGACTGGGGGCAGGTTACAAGGGATCCCCCAGGCAGGGGGTCACGTAGTCAGAGGGCTGAAATGAAGACTTTTGTCCTTGCGCCAGCAAAACTTGTACCCAAAACTAATTTTTTTTCACATTAAAGATCTTTATCCATGATAAGACATAAATTGAGACCCCTGTCAGTACTTTGTTTTTAAGGATTTATTTAAATTTTTTTATTTGAATGACAAAGTTACAGGGAAGAGAGAGAGAGAAAGAGAGAGGGAGAGAGAGAGAGAGAATATCTTCCATCCATCCACTGGTTCACTCCCCAAATAGCTGCAATGGCCAGAGCTGAGTTGATCCAAAGCCAGGAACTTCCTCCAAGTCTCCCACACAAATGCAGAATCCCAAGACTTTGGACTGTCCTCCACTGATTTCCCAGGCCACAAGCAGAGAACTGGATGGGAGCTGGAACAGTTGGGACACGAACCAGTGCCCATGTGGGATGTCAGCACCATAGGTGAAGGTTTAGCCTACTGTACCACAGCACTGTCCTCCGCACTGTCCATGTTCTTAATAGTTCATGGAAAGAAACTTTTTTGACATCTTCCAGCAGAAAGTGAAAGGGGTTTATCGCACAAATTATTTGCTTTGAGGTGGGGAAAGTCAAACAAGACAAATTGGCTCCTTTGATGCCTCCACTATCTCGTCATCACCAGCCCCTCCAGGGACCTAACTTGCCAGGCTTCCTCTCTGCCTTCTTTTTCTTCCAATATTTGAGAGACAGACACAGAAGCAGGGAGTACCCATGTATTGGCTCACTCCACCAAGTTTCTGCAAACCACCCAGTGTCTGGGAACTGGGCATTCGTTCTAGGTCTCACATGTGACAGGCAGGGATCCAATGATTTAAGCCATCGCTACTGCTGCCTCCCCGAGTCTGCACTGGTGGGAAGCTGGAGTCACGAGCTGGAGCTAGGATTCAGACTGAAGGAATCCCGTAAGGGATATAGGTGAGTTAACTGACATTGTGACCTCTAGGCTAATCAGCCATCACGTTTCTGTTCTACGTTTGTCCTACAGTACCCTGGTCCTCGACATGCGAGGCATACATGATTTAGGGGGAAGACTGCCTTCTCCCCACCACCCTCACCCTTTGAGACTGTTCTCTGTAGCTCTTTACTGCACAATCTTCCATTCTTTACATTTCTGCATCCTTACTTCCTTCCCATTACTGCTCTGCAAGGGTTCCCTTCATACTCTTTCTGCTGCTATTCCCTGCCTCCCTTTCCACCTGTTAAAGACTCTTCTCAAATGCCACCTCCTGCATAAAGCCCTTGCTAAGCCTCCAAGCTGAATTTTCCGCCACCTCCTCTACACTTTCTGAACACTTTCCAGATGAGGCAGAGAGTCCACTGGATGTGAGGGTCAGGAGGCTGGGCCCCCATTAGTGCATCGAAACTTGGCTATCTCCGTTCCTCTCTCTAATGGCAGTAACAATGTCTTTACTTCCTTCTTCCCAGGATCGCTTAAAAAGAAAAGCAGAAAGCAAAGAAACCCACAGGAAGCTGTACTAACATCAACCGTGAGGTCTAGATGTACACTCCCTAAACACCTATGTTTTTCTTGTTGAGTTATCTGCAGGGTGTTTCCTACTGAGGATCACAGCCCTCTGGCGCTTGGCAGCCCACAGTGCCAGAGACCTCAGCCCCCATAAGAAGTGGGGACCCCCCCTCCCACCATGCTGGAGTGATTCCAACTCAAAGGACACCCAGCCACCATCTGGTATCTGCCAGTTTTTCCAGCTGACTTGGACCCTCCCCAGCAACCATCCCCCTTCCCCAGACTTCATGACATGGAAACATTGGCTTTCCGCCCTTTTCCTGGAGACTCAGGGGAGCCAAGCTCCAGGCTTGTGCATCCCCTCTGCCTCCAGTCCCCCTGGGAGGGTGGGCAGAGGGGTCCATCCCGATCTTGAGAGGTGCCCACCCTGTCCCTTCAGTCAGGCTGAGAAGGATCCAGTCAGCTCTTCCCTCTCTCCAGGTTGCTTTTCTTTCCCATTACAGTTCATTTTTTGCTGCCCTCTACCCTGCCCCCACCTCAGAAGCCATTTTATGAATTGTCATGTGCCACCTGAGCCTCTAGTAAAAACAAAAATAGGTGTCCTCTAAGGAGAGTGGCCCATACACACTAAAAAAAAAAAAAAAAAAAAGTGCTAGTGCTCACTACTGGTCTGTCTATTCCTCCGTGCCAGGGATCTTCAACCAGGGATGATTTTGGTCCCACCAGGAGACATTTGGCAATGGCTGTTGGCAGTCTGATTTGCCACAACTTGAATACAGATGGCAGTTGGCTATGAGCAATGAGCGAGTAGGGGCCAAGGATGCAGAGGACAGCTCTGCCTTCCCCAAGACCCACCAGAAATTACTCATCCCCAAAATATCAAGGTTTAGAAACTGTAATGTATACCTTCATCCTGTGTTTTTGGTGAAAAACAAACAAAAGATTTATTTATCTGAAAGGCAGAGTGAGAGAGATAGAGAGAGAGAGAAGCAGAGGAAGGGAGAGGTCTTCTATCCCTGGTTCATGCTCAACATGGTCCCAATGGCTGGAGTTGAGCCAGGCTGAAGTTGAGAGCCAGGAGCTTCTTCTAAGGCTCCAACATGGCTGATAGAGTCTCAAGTACTTGGGCCACCTTCCATTGCTTTTTGAGGTACATTAGCAGGGAGTTGGATTGGAAGTAGAGCAATTGGGACTTGAACTGATGGTGCTGCAAGCAGTGGCTTAACCTGCTAATGCCACAATGCTGGCTCCCACTGTGTTCTTAAGATTTGGGAAAAAAATCCTTACATTTGTAACAGGACGCAACATGAAAATGAAGAAATCAGGAGTAGAGAAAATAAGGCATGCACAAGTTTAGTGCATGCACGTGGTGCTGGCATGAGCTGCAAACTAGAGTCTATGCTTCTTATCAGATAAAGCAAAGGGGAAAAACAGATATTTCATAGGTTGGCCATGCCTATATGTAAAAGCAAATGTAGACGTAAGGGAATTTCTTAAAGAAAAATTAAAGTCTTCAATGGTAGGTCTACAACAAATAGAAGAGACAGTCCCCATGGTACGCTCACAGAGTATAATCTCTGAAGGTAATGGAGAAGCTAGAATGATTCCATCTAAACACTCACCTTTCTGGAATAAAATAGAAAAGCATCTCTTTTTTTAGGAACATATAAATACACATGCTTTGACAATCCTCATGAGTTACATCTTTGATAAAAGTTGGGCCATAGTGAGACTGAGTTGCAAGTCTTATTTTTTTCAATTATGCATTTTTATTGGAAAGTCAGATATTCAGAGAGGAGGAGAGACAGAGAGGAAGATCTTCTGACTGATGATTCACTCCTCAAGTGGCTGCAACAACCAGAGCTGAGCTGATCCGAAGCCAAGAACCAGGAGCCCGGAGCCTCCTTTTGGTCTCCCATGTGGGTGCAGGGTCCCAAGTGGTTTCCCAGGCCACAAGTAGGGAGCTGGATGGGAAGTGGGGCTGCTGGGACATGAACTGCTGCCTATAAGGGGTCCCAACACATACAAGGCGAGAACTTGGAACAGCGCCGGGCCCTGAGTTGCAAGTCTTTAACAAGAACCCTACTTCAGCTCTCCAAGGAGACAGACAGGAGTTATAGATCAGGCAGAGGTACACACAGGGAAGACTACTAATGTGAGTCAGCTTTTTCATCACTGCAATGAAATACCTGAGTAGGTGGGTTAACACTATCAAGAAAAGAGGTTTATTTTGGCTTATGCTTCCAAGGGTCCAGGTCTAAAAGCTCGCTTTGGCAGTGGCCTTCTTGCTGGCAGAGTCTGGGCTTGGAATCGATTATTTACACAGCCAGAAATAGGGAGTGTTTCTCTCTCTCTCTGTACATACCCCCACTCTGCTCTGATGGCTTTATTTAATCAAATCACTTCCTTGAAGGCCCCCACCCCTACACACCATGGCTAGATTAAGTTTCAGTTTCAGTTTCCACATCTTAATACCATGGATGGCTTTGATGACCAAAATCCTGTACAACAACTTCAAATGGAAAACTATTCACATCATAGCAACACCCTGGTGTACCAAGTTGGTGAGCTAAAGGCCTCATGCTTCTGGGAAAGCCTGGTTAAACTCAGAAAGCAACGCTGGACAGTTCAGCAGGTGATCACGTGGTGGATGATTGTCCGACATTCTGTTGCTTACAACTCGGGAAACTTTGATATTGATAATGCCAACTCCCTCTCTTGTGGCAATAAAAGAATCCAGGAAGTCACCATGGAGTAAAATTTTAACTAATTTACTTTCCTTGCCAGTGATATAGAGACAAGAGAATTGCATTTTGGGACCTTAGACAATGTAAGGAGCTGACCTTCTAAAAATACAACTTGGCCCTCATCTGATATGGACCCAGCTGGTGGAATGGGAGAGTTGTGGCTGGAATCAATACTTTTTTGTTAAGGCTTCCCAAAGTGTAGCCAGGTTAAGAATCACCATTTTAACCGAAGTCTACATGAAGTGATGATTTGAGTACTGAAAAGACTGATTTCAAAGTGGTTTTTTTTTTGCACAATAAAAAACAAACACATTTCTTCCCAGTATCGAATTTCCCCTACCATTTAAAATTTGACGCAAACACATGTAATTTAAATAGCTAAGTGAAAATATTATACTCAAGGAAAAAATTTCAAAATCAGAAAAACAACCGAAGAAAAGGGTGGGGAAGGGTAACATTCTCTACCTGTTCCATTTTGTTTTGAGCCTCAAAAGACTGTCTCTCTGGTCCTGGGTATGTTTTAAGGTACCCTCGCCTCTACCAGAACTTGAGATAATTCATCTTTTAAAAATATTTTCTGGGCCCGGCATGACAGCCTAGTGGCAAAAGTCCTCGCTTTGCATGTACCAGGATCCCGAGTGGGCGCTGGTTTGTATCCCAGCTGCTCTGCTTCCCGTCCAGCTCCCTGCTTGTGGCCTGGGAAAGCAGTAGAGGATGGCCCAAAGCCTTGGGACCCCGCACCCACATGATAGTAGCAGGATTCTTCTCTCCCTAGTTAGGAGAGAATGATCTTTCTAAGTCTATGATTGGCTTTTGGGGAGAGGGCTACCAGCTTCTGTGACCTTGGGTTAGGGTTCTGGTTTCTAACTCACTTCTGGGTCAGGGAAGGGGAGTTGTGTAGGAGAGGAGGGCAGGAGGAGGATAGAGTAACATTGCTCCCTAAGACCTTCCAATCACTTTGGTTCCAAGCCCCCAGGATGCCAAAATATCACACTTGGGGATTTGGTGTCCTAAGCCGCCATATTAGGTTATTAGGCCTGACATTCTAGGCTAGGCTCAGGGAGTGAAGACCTGGGGCAGACATGTGGGGGAATGGGTTGTTGTTGGGGCAGAGCAGGGCTATGGTCCTTGACATTTTGAAGCAAGTGCAGGTGTGGAGCCTGTGTTCCAGAAGGCAAGACTGATAGCGAAAGGATGGCAGGAGCAACTGTACAGCAAGTAGAACTTGCGGACAAGCTGGGCAGGCCCCGGAAACAAGGGCCCCTTCAGAGGGAAGCTGGGGTGGGGTGGGGAGAGTGATGATTCTCACGCCTGGGTGCACAAACAACAGAAGAAATGAGTCACTTCCTGAATCACTAGCAATTCAGAATACATAGTATCACACGTGAAAATGTCAGTCTTCCCTGAGCTTGTGACTATGAATCTGGGAGTTTCACAGATTGCAGAGTCTTTCCCTTCTACTGGTGTGAACCAAACAGGTTGTCTTTTCCTTTCCTGAGGACTGGACATGAAACCGCAACAACTTGCAACACAAAAACCCTGCTTTGCTTTGAAGTGGGCTCCTAATCTTGGCAGACGCATGGGAGAGGGACACATTGCTACTTGACTTCTGAGACTTATTAGCTTGGTCTGTTAACCTTCATACATGCCGCTGAGTGGAGAGCTCAGAATCAATGGAATCAGTACCGTCTTCTTTCCCGGGACTAGTGTGCAGTAACCACTTGGTAACAACTCCTCTCCACATGGCCCATCAAATCAGAAAGGGTGGGAGACACTGTCTCTGCCCTGGAAGAGCCCGTGGCCTGGGACAAACCAGACAGCATGCATGGAAAAATCCACTTAGGGTCTGACAAAATGGAGGCCATCACAAGCTAGGCCACTTACCACATGGACTTCTCAGTTGAAGCAGCCTATGACCTACTGAGCACTTAGCAGTGTGTAGTAATTTCATTTTGAGGCATGTGTTCATAGACAGCTTTACCATTTGATGCAGCACTCCAGATATCATTCTTATTCCTGTGATTAGCAAATTGAGCCCAGAGAAGACACTGCACTGTGAAATACACAGACACACATTATGGTGTTTGTCCCAGTTCTGGCTTGCTACTATGCCAGTCGTAAAATCCTTGAAGTACTCAAAGTTGATAAGGACTTGACTAGAAGCTCAAAGCTTCAGGCTAGAGTCTGGTGGCAGGTAAGAACAAGGTAAGGTTAGACTGTTGGGATTTCTCAGTCCCAGGCAAAAGGGACTGAATGTTTCTAGGAACTTCTTGACCTGCCTGTGTGTGGGGGAGGTAGCAGGCATACAGTACTACTGCAGGTTTCTGATTTGCAAGGTATCCAACTGGTGTTATTCTAAGAAAGTAGAAAAGCAAAAGAAAAGCATTATTTGGACCCAACCCCCAAGTAAATGTACAAGCAAGTGAAGAAGCAATGGAACAGTGTTCAAAGAGCTTGGAGGAAATCCCAGCAAGGGGCTGGGATTCTGAATAAGGGAAGTGGGACGTGGGGGTCATGGTAGGGTGAGCAGGAGAGGTCTTCCCAAAGCAGAGACCCAGAGCATGAGCAAGCGCTGGTGTGTGGAGGCCGCTGGCAGTATCGAGGGAGAATGCTTGTGTCCCAATGTGAGCTCAGTAGTTTAGAGGAAAGAAAGGGGTCTATCATAAGATGGACAGTAAGTATCTGTGGGATAACATTAGAGTAGGGGTAGAAAAGGTGGTGGAAACATGTTACATGGCAATTGGGTGAAGACTCCATGAAGAGTTGCAGTTTTGAGCCCACAAGTTGGCATACTAAAGTAATCATGCCTGCATGTGTGAATGCACATATATGTGTGATTTCCTGCTGGGAAATCACCAGGCCATTTGCTTTCCTGTTTGTAACCAGGAAATATGACTTGACCAAGTCTAGAAGGTGTTGCTCCTTTCTTTGTGAATACGGTTAAACAAGTTTGTGGGCTGAGAATACCAAAGATTGAGTAGTTGATGACTGATTGCCTAAAAAGAATAAGCAGGATGAATGTATCTAACGCCCGACACTGGCTAGACTGCTGCAGGGTCATTGCCATTTTCAGGAAGGACTGAGTGGCCAGGTGGACCAATACCTCATAGGGATATTGACCGGATCAGGTTCTGCAGGGATCACCCTTGGCATCAGCCATTTAGGGGGAGCTCATCTGGACAGGAAGGCAGAGTGGTGCTCCATGCGGCTCAGGAGGTGCCATGCTGATGGCTCACTGTGTGGCCTTGGATGAGTTAATCACCATCTCTGTGCTTCAGGGTCCTCAGAGGGTTGCTATCATGTCCACATGGCTTAGTATAACCTGGAAGAACATAGGAAGTAGTCAGCAAGTGGTCATTTCGCCATTGCAAAACAGAATCAGAATGTAAATAAATTAGGGAAGTAGGATTTACATACTTGCCACACAAGATGTGGACAGTGAAGGAGACAGAAGAATTGAAACCAGTTCCTGCATTTGTTACCTGGGGCTTGTCCACACTTCTATCAGGACTTTCTCTGATGCCAGTCACAGAATATTAAGGAAAACAGGAACGTTTTGGCTCATCTAAGGCCTGGGGATCGCCAGTCAGGGGACACCCTGGTCCCAGGGGCTCAGCCCTCTTTCCTTTGGCTCTGCCGACTTCATTCCTTCTAAGCTCCATGTTCTCTGTAGTATCAAATAGATCCAGATTCATTCTCTCTGATCCTTGAAAAAAAAATGGTCTTGGCAGTTAACACTCAGATTTGCTTAGCCTGTCATTGACCCTGTTCTAAGTCTTCACAGATCTCGGTGTGCAATTTTTAAAATAAGGCTAGCTATCATCTTGCATGACCATAGCCATCTTGGATATAACTGCCACCTTACCCTCCATCTTGCCCTTTAGCTCACCCTTGAGGACACCCCAAGTCCTACTAGCTGAATAGAGACTGCTTTTACCTGAGACTTCTGATGTCTAGAATGTCTTTTATGCATGTTAACATGTCCTGAGAAACTACAGGTAAAGTTCCGATAGTTGTGGGTCCATTTGGCCTGTGAAGCCATTTCACCTTCTTTTTTTGGCACAGCCTCATTGTCTCATGACAGCCTAAATCCATACTTTCGACCTTACATCCCCACCATTAATGACACTTTGAGCAATCTTGGATTTGTCCTCTTTGGCCTCGTGACACTTTCTGCTTTGAAATGCATTTCTCATAAACTGGGATTCTCTGAAACAAATACAATCAAATCTTTAAAAAGGGTCTATTTATGTTTATTTGAACATCAAAATGACAGAGAAGAACAAAAAGAGAGAATATATTCAAACAATTTAATGTAGTATGCATAGGACTTCTTATATTCCACAAACAGCGGAATTCTTCTGATCTACTTTCCACCCATCAACCCCACAAAACTACAAAGTTGTGTGAAAGTTTTTCACGTTTGGCCAAAAGAAACCTTCAAAAATATGTTTATTTACCATTTAAAATTTTTAAAAATTTAATTGTGTATGTTTTATTTTTGATATTTTTTTACATATTTGATCAGGATAAAAAGACTCAAGGGCTAGAGGAAAGTGGGTGAGACATTTATTTTCACATTCTCTTTTTTCTTCCCTGTATCTGGGGGAAGGCCAGAGATAAGAAGAGAAGCCACACCCAGCCTCCCAACCATCCCAGGGTCCCTGATGAGGGTTGGTTGGACTTTGTCGCAGCATCAGCTGGCAGATGCTGGCATGGAAGCAAACTCTCTCCAGCTTAACTCCATTACCTCCTGGAGAGTGCAAAACCCAGGAGTGGGAGTTAGCCCATTAGGGAAACAATGGGCACCTCCCTCTTGGGTTGCCACTCCCACTGATAAACATGAGAACCAGGACTAGGAAAATCATGGCTAGAAAGAAAGTGGCACCTGCTGGCACATGTGTGGGCTGGAGAGAGGTGCTGCTTGGGTTAAGCTAGGCTGCAATGCCCACTGATATGTATGAGAGCTAAAAGGAATGTGGGATAGACAGGACCAGTGTGCTGTACATATTGGCCAGCACAGGAACCAGGCAGGGCAGGGGTTGGGCCTGGTAGGGGTTATTGTGGGTCACTCAGCCTAGGTTACAGCTCCCACTGGTTTGCATGGGGGCCGAGTATGTGGTAGGCATTATTGGGCTGTATTGCTGATCTTGCCACTCCACTCATGATGAAATCTCTCCAGAATCCACTGGCTGACATAGTCCACCTTAGAGACTCTGTTTGCCCAGGTATTCGCTGCCAACTCTTGGCTGGGGTGGTTGATTGATTTGTTTTGTTCTCCATCCTCTGTTATGGTACCAGGCGTCCTCTACAGGCTCCAGTGTCCTGCCATATCCTCCATGTGCACCTGGATATGCTGTCCACTGCTCCATCTGAGCCACTGAGGAGGCCCAGCTCTGACACATGCATTCCACAGTCAGACCATGGAACCTGTAATTTTCTGCATGGTTAGAGTTCTGAGTCCTATGGTTCAGTTGAGGGGACTCCCAAAGAAACTCCGTATGAAGTGATTCCAGACCTGATTCTTGTGTGTGCATGCCAATACAGAGGGAGAGACAGAGAGGAAGATCTTCCGTCCAATGATTTTCCTAAACAAAGGTAAAAATAAACTTATGCAAAAGGGCCTGGCAGCATGGCCTAACCGCTAAAGTCCTCGCCTTGAACGCCCCGGGATCCCATATGGGCCCCGGTTCTGGTCCCGGCAGCTCCACTTCCCATCCAGCTCCCTGCTTGTGGCCTGGGAAAGCAGGAGAGGACGGCCCAAAGCTTTGAGACCAAGCACCCGCGTGGGAGACCTGGAAGAGGTTCCTGGTTCCCAGCTTCAGATCGGCGCACACAGGCCGTTGCGGCTCACTTGGGGAGTGAATCATCGGATGGAAGATCTTGCTCTCTGTCTCTCCTCTCTGTATATCTGACTTTGTAATAAAATAAATAAATCTTTAAGAAAAAACTTAAGCAAAAAAAAAGGGGGAATGTGACTTTTCACCATGTGTAGAAATCAGTGAAAGGGAACTGCATCCTACTGGGCTGATTGAACTCACAGGACAATACTGGGGTGGGGCTGGGAGTCCATTTAGCATCCACAAAGACCGTAATAATGGAAAGCTCTTCTATTTTATATCCAAGTAGACATTAGGAATTAAAATCAGATTAAGAAATAAAGATTTATCTCAACCTCTTAGAAAAACAAACTAGTTTATAATGAATAATAATAAAAGTGGGAGTTAGTGATAAGGAAAAAAAGAGACAAAAAAAAAGCAGCTCTAAATTTTTGGAAAGGCCCTTCATGTTTTTAGATGGGAAAAATCTCATAGGTGAAAATGTCAGTTCTGCTAAAACTGAGTTTTTATTAGAATGAAGACTAAGTTTTCGTTGGAGATTCGACAGAATGATTGTACAACTTGATGGGAAAAATGATTGTCCAATATTAGTTAAGAAAACTATTAAAAATTAGTAAGAGGACATTTGGCCAATCAGAAACTAAAGCTGCAGTTTTCAACACTTGTGTGGACAAGGGATAGGGCCCCGTAAGATGCTCCTATGGTGCAAATGTGGTTGTTTCATTTGCTGACTATTGGGGGAGTGAACCAGCAGATGAAAGATCTCTTTCTCTCTTTTCCTTTGTTTCTCCCTCTCTCTGTGTAACTCTGCCTTTCAAATAAACAAATCTTTCTTAAAAATGATGTCAGCGATGTTTCTTTTGGACGGTGGGAATGAAGGCAATCTGAAAGTGCTGGCTGTGCTCAGTCCACATTCACTTAGGCGGCTTCATGGTAGGTCCTGAAGGAGTCTATAAATACTGTTAGGACCCATGGATCCCCTGGGGAAAGAACTTCCATTGAGAAAAAAGAATCAAAGATTGTACTTTGATCAAGGGTCACACTTGTTCAACGTGAGAGGAAAAGTTCTGAGAACACAGTGTCTGTTGTAGAAGCTAACGTCCAACCTCTATCCACCCTTTCAGTCCGAGGAGGGCATCTTTTAAAAAGGCTGGCATGTTGGTGTAGCAGGTTAATCCTTAGCCTGCAATGCTATGTTCCAGTTGCTCCATTTCTGATCTAGTGGCCTGGGAAAGCAGCAGAGGATGGCTCAAGTCCTTGGACCTCTGTCCCCCTATGGGAGATGCGGAAGGAGCTCCTGGCTTCAGATAAGTTTATCTCCAGCCATTGTAACATTTTGGTCACAAGTTGGAAGATCTCTCTGTTTCGTTTCTCTGTAAATCTGCCTTGTGAATAAAAATCAATATTTAAAAAAAAGAATCTTAAAAAATCAAGTAGAGCCACAGAAACTGTCCAAATGTGCTCATTCATTCATTCAACAAACCTTGACCAAGCATCAACCATGTTCTTAGAGCTGTTCTAAAGGGTGGAGCGAGAGAGCTGGGAACCCAAACCCACAAACATCCCTGCCTTCATGGGGATTCCTCTTCAGTCCTCCTCTACTCCTGCTTGGAAAGGCCCACTGGGCATGCCACATATGTCTTCTTCCTGCCTGCACCTTGCCTCGCACGTGTGAGCTCTTTTTTGTTTTAAATTTTTTTGATGTGTGAGCTCTTAATAAACATTCTTGTCAAACCCACTAAAGACCCATTTGTCTTCAGATCCTGATCTCTGTGTGTTTGTGGATGCGCTGAATCTTGGATTAGAGCCATACCCTCCTGGAGGAGAAGCTGTTATCTTCCACAGAGTAGAGGGTGACAATGGCTAAGTGCCTGGCAGGTGTACTGAAACACTACCCTCAGCACAGCAATGGCGGCAGACAGGAAGCTGAGAGGTGGGTGTACAACTCTTTGTGCAGGATACCAGGGCAGCTGGTGGGCATCCAGAGGCCACAGTGAAATGGGAAGAGACAGAGAAGGAATGTCCCAGCTAGCTGGCAGAAAAGTTAAAATGAAGAGAAGAAATCTTAAGAGCAAATGCTGATGCTTTGAAAGCTTTTGTTCAGGTGGCCAGGCAGACATGTTCAAAGACAGAGTCGGGACTGGTGGATCCGAAAGTTTCCTGTGGAGGGGAATGCTGGGTGTGTCTCCCAGGAAAAGAAAGTGATACTCAGCACAGCTGCTGGTGCTGCCTACTGACTTTGACATAGTCAAATGACTATGTCATTTAAAGCTATGAACTTTGTGTCCTCAGTTATAAAGACCAATAAAGCCTGTCCCTACCCTGGTCTCATTCCCCACATTTATCAGCAGGACTTGTTGTAAACCATGACACAGCTAGCGAGGCAAGTTGGAAGACGAGGCTCCCTGAGGACTGAACCCAGGGTTGTAGCCTTGGTTGACATCTTGCAGTCCACGCCTATGTAGCCTTCTATCTTAGCCTCAAGAGCTGTCCTGGACCTTCCCCTGGCCCAGCGCACCTGGCGTGCTGTCATGTCAACTTTCCCCTGTGCCTGAGATGACTACATCCATGCCTGTCTCTGTTCTCAGGTGCATCCCAAGGAAATACATGTTGCTCCCTATAGAGAATCCAATGCCTGGCATGCTGCAAGCCCCGTCTTGTTCAATGAGTACACGGAGGAGAAAGAAGCAAGGTCAGAGGAGGAGAAATTAAACCGGAAAACAACAGCTGGAGACAAAACTGTAATTCACTGTTCCTGTGGGGCCAGCCATGTGGAGTTGCATCAGAAGCAGCAGAGAATGAGGGTACTGCCCAAAACAACCATTTCAACCGTGACAAGTGGCAGCGTAGGGCCAGGAAACCAGCCTCAGGGTTTCTAAAGCAGAGAAGTGCAAATATTAGAACACCTATTCTCTTTCTGTTAAGCCTTGGCCCCTGGATGGCCTTGCTCCATGAAACAAGTAGACAAACTGGCTTGTCAATTCAGCAGAGCCCCCATAAATGCAGCTGTTAGCACTACAGGTACTGAGAAGCAGGTGTTCAGATCCTGCCCCAGCTCTGTTGTTGTTGGAGAAGTTTAACAACTGCCAGGGATTTGTGCAAAACCCAAGACCGGCAGGAGATCTCGGTTTGATCACTTGGCTTTGCCTCTGAAGGCAAGTCAGGGTTAGGCTGGGCTGGGGGTGCTCTGTGGGAATATCTGTAACTCCTGCAGGCCCACAGAGGCACTCATTTCCCAAGCCCAAGTTGCTAGTTTACCATAGGAAGCATTGAGTAGCTGTTTTGTTTCTGTTTGATCTTCCAGATTGTGTGCTTCTGGTTGTAAGTATGCCTGTTATTGGTGAGAACAACCTGAGCTTTCCATATAACCCGTCATGAGAGAAAATGTGGTAGCTTCATCCCACAGTGGTTTCACCTTGCTGCTTCACTGGAGGGATAGAGCCTTAAAAATATATATATATATGAGATACTTACACAACATAAAAAGAAGCTGTTCACCATTTGTAAGTGGCTAGCTCAGCCATGTTAGGGATATTTGTGTTGTTGCACAACCAAGATCAAGGACTTTTTTAACTTGGAAAACTGAAATTCTGTATCTGTAATGCAAAAGCCTCCCATTTCCTAACCCTGAGGTCTATGGCAGCCAGATACTGTGATGCATCAGGTTAAACCACTGTTAGGAATGCCTGTATTCCAAAGCAGAGTGCCACTTGGGGTCCCAGCATCTCTGCTTCCAATCCAGGTTCCTACTAATGCATCCAGGGAGGCAGCAGAAGATGACTTGAGGTCTGGGGCCACTCCACCTGGGAGGCAAAGGTAGAGCTCTTGATTTTGTTCTAGCTCAGCTCTGGCTGTTGTAGGCGTTGAGGAAGTGAGCCAGCAGATGGAAATCTGTGTCTGTGTGCCACTCTGCCTTTCAAGTAGAGGGCCACAAATAAGCATTTTAGAAACTCTGTGGCCGCTTTTTTTTTTAATTGGACAGTTTCCTAGAAGCTGTGGCTGGGATGATCACCTTAACATGTCCCTGGGAAGTCAGAGCCCAAAGAAATTGGCCAATCCACAAAATCTATGATTCGATATAATGGGAAAAAAACCAAAAAAAAAAACAATAATCAGTGAGAGTCACCGGTGCCAAAGACAGAGTTGCAAATAGGCAAAGTAATGTGATTGCCAGGCATCAGTTAAATGCCTTGTGCTGAAAGGAGCAAGTAGTTCAGCTGTTGTAGGAAATGCAGCAATGATTTAGGTCAGGTGGTTGTTCATTCAGGAAGTAAGTATTGCCAACATGTAGGTTGGCTCTGGCTAGGATTAGGGAAAAATAATCAGGATACCTCACTTCAGGGTGCTTGTAAGACAAGGTGGGTGGTAAACAAGGGGTTATTTGCTGCCACTTCGAAATCTCCTGCACATTTAGGAGTATCCCTTTTATCTGAAATGCAAAGGCCCCAGCCAAGACAAGAGAGGATTGGGTGTTTCTTCTGTTTGTTCTCTTCTACCAGACAATTCTTTATGGCACTAGCACTAGAATGGTCACCACTTTATAAACAAACCTGGTTTGTGCACATTGAATGTCCACTAAGTGTTCAGCAGGCTATCATCTTATTCACTCCTCAGAGCAGAATCATTTTGTTTTGAAGATTTATTTACTGGAAAGGCAGAATGAGAGAGAGAGACAGAGAGACAGAGAAAAATTTTCCATGTACTAGTTCACTCCCCAGATGGCAGCAATTGCCTGAGCTGGGCCAGACCAAAGCCAGGGGCCTGAAACTCCATCTTGGTCTCCCATGTGGGTGGTAAGAATCCAAGATGGCTGCTTGGACCATCTTCTGCCACTTTACCAGGAGCCTTAGCAGGGAGCTGGGGTGGATGTGAAGCAGGTGGGACTGGAACTGGTTCTGTGATGGGGCACGCTGACATCATCCATGGTAGCCTAACATGATATGCCACAAAACTATCTCTAAGAGAATCTTCTTTTTTAAAAAAAAAAATGTATACATTTTATTTTTGATAATTTTTACATATTTGATCAGGATAAAAAGACTCAAGGGTTAGAGGAAAGTGGGTGAGACATTTATTTTCACATTCTCTTTTTTCTTTCCTGTATCTGGGGGAAGGCCAGAGATAAGAGAAGCCACACCCAGCCTCCCAACCATCCCAGGGTCCCTGATGAGGGCCATGCTCTGAGGGTCTTGCTCAAGTGGTTCTGATAGTTCAACAGTTCTGTATTGCTGCTGATCTTGCCACTCCACTCATGATGAAATCTCTCCAGAATCCACTGGCTGACATAGTCCACCTTAGAGACTCTGTTTGCCCAGGTATTCGCTGCCAACTCTTGGCTGGGGTAGTTGATTGATTTGTTTTGTTCTCCATGCTCTGTTATGGTACCAGGTGTCCTCTACAGGCTCCAGTGTCCTGCCATATCCTCCATGTGCACCTGGATATGCTGTCCACTGCTCCATCTGAGCCACTGAGGAGGCCCAGCTCTGACACATGCATTCCACAGTCAGACCATGGAACCTGCAATTTTCTGCACGGTTAGAGTTCTGAGTCCTATGGTTCAGTTGAGGGGACTCCCAAAGAAACTCCGTATGAAGTGATTCCAGACCTGATTCTTGTGTGTGCATGCCAATACAGGGTCCAGCACAGTCTGTAGCCCAAATTGGTCTTTGCACACACTGCTAGTTGCAATTGCTGGGTCAGTTGCTTTCAGGTCTGTCTTCTACACAAACCCATAGGTATTGCAGTCCAGCCCGATAATGCCTACCACATACTCGGCCCCCATGCAAACCAGTGGGAGCTGTAACCTAGGCTGAGTGACCCACAATAACCCCTACCAGGCCCAACCCCTGCCCTGCCTGGTTCCTGTGCTGGCCAATATGTACAGCACACTGGTCCTGTCTATCCCACATTCCTTTTAGCTCTCATACATATCAGTGGGCATTGCAGCCTAGCTTAACCCAAGCAGCACCTCTCTCCAGCCCACACATGTGCCAGCAGGTGCCACTTTCTTTCTAGCCATGATTTTCCTAGTCCTGGTTCTCATGTTTATCAGTGGGAGTGGCAACCCAAGAGGGAGGTGCCCATTGTTTCCCTAATGGGCTAACTCCCACTCCTGGGTTTTGCACTCTCCAGGAGGTAATGGAGTTAAGCTGGAGCGAATTTGCTCCCATGCCAGCATCTGCCAGCTGATGCTGCGACAAAGTCCAACCAACCCTCACCCATTCTGGCTTATGCATGTAGCAATAGGTAGAGTCTGCCCAGCCTGCCTTATCACTGATTCAGTTTACCTGCAGACCAACAGGTGTTGTAGCCCTGCCTGGCCTGGTCTGCCCCAGTCCCAGCTATGCTCACCAGTGGGAATGGTGGACCAGTAGGGGAGTTGCCTGAAGCCCCCCTACTGAGTTCATCCACTCTCCCCTGGGTCTTGTGTGCTGGTTGGGCACTGTGGTTCAGTCTGACAAGGCCCAGTCCACACCCATTTCTAGCTCACACTGGTGAGAACCACAGCCTAGCCAGCCCAACCAACCCAGCTAGCCCCCAGTTCCAGCCCTCACGTGAACTAGCTGGTATTGTGGCTTGACCTGGCACGGCCTACTCACTATTCTGGCTCTCATATTTGCCCTCAGGTGATATGAACTGGCCCAGCCTGGCTTGCCCTAAAACTGAACCAAAGGTAAGCCCGTGGGTATTGTAACCTGGTGTGGTCTTGGCTGTTCCCTTTCTTGGTTCTTGCACTCACCTACAGGGACTGTGTCCTGACAGAGGAGTTTCCCAAGCTCCTCCATCAGAACCTCTCCCAGTTCCAGATCTCTCACACGCAGGTGGTTCCTTGGGTCAGCCCTATTTAGTATGCCCTGGCAGGAACAATGATCTTTCCTGACTGGCCTTCACCCATTCTGGTTCTTGTTGTTGGGTGTTACAGCCCAGCCAAGCCTAGTCCATACCCAGACACAGCTCACACATGGCTCGGCAGGGGCAGAGACCTAACCTAGTCCATCCTACACCTTGTTTTCATGAGTACCAGTGGGTGCTGGAGTCTAACTTAGTCTGGCAAACCCCAGACCCAGCCCACACTTGCACCAAGGGACACTGTAGCCATAGCTTGACAGACCACAGCTCCTGCTCTGGCCCCCTGTGCTCACTAGTGGGACCCACAACCCAGCCAGGGCATCCCCTTAGCTCCCCAACCAGGCCTGATCCCAGCCACAGATCTCATATGTGCCAGTGGTTGCTCTGACCTAGCTTGGCATAGTCTCTCCACTCTCCTGGCCTTTGCTTTCGGATGCTGCAGCCTGACATGGCCTGGATGGTCCCCAGTGCTAACTCTCTCTGGTGGCTGCTGGAACCTGGTCCTGCTCAGTGTACTCCCATCCCTGGCTCATGCAAACCAGTAGGTATAGCAACCTATCCTGGCATGACCTGTGCTCTAGTCTGGTTTCTGAACTTGCCAGTGGGCTAGGTTTGCTTGGCCTCATCCAGTCCTCTCCCTTCCAAAACCAACCCACACACTTGCCAACAGATGGACCTACTCTGTTCAGGCTGCCCAACACGTGCTCATCAGCGGGAACTATGACCTAAAAGGGGAGTTTCCCAGGTTCCCCCTCTTGCGCCATTCCCAGACCCAGTTCTCACACATGTCAGTGGGTTCTTGGCCCTTACCCAATATGGCCTGCCCCATCCATCCAGGACTTTGTATGAGATGGTACAGCTCGGCCTGCCCCACACTCTCTTTTAGGTTGCTCATGGAGGTGCTACAGCCTGGACCTGCCCCACTTATTCCCAGCCCCAGTACCAGTGAGCATCAACAAGTTCATGGTCACACCTAGCTCATCCTATCACCATCCCAACTCTCAAGCTAAGCAGCAGGACTTGTAGTTCCATAGGGTTCGGCCCACATATCCCTCACAGAATCCACCCAGGACCTGGTTCTCTTCCATGCTAGTTATTGTCATGGCCCAGTCTAATGTGATGCATCCCCTGATCTGACACTCACTGTCAGGTCCTGGGATCTAGCCCTGCCAGACAGGTGCCCATCCCTGGCTTTTGCATGGACTGGCATGTGGTGGTCAGCCATGTTCCATGCTGACAAACCCAACCTAGGACTCCCATATGGGATGGTGTATCATTAAGATCTTCAGGTCTCTCCCCTCCAAACTACCATGTCTCAGTCCCCTCAAAGTACATTCGCCCTGTATTGGCTGTTCTTCAAGGTTTGTTCATCACCTTCATGTACAGTGGTCTTATCCCTAAGTGTCTCTAGTCAGTAATTCCATACACCCAGATCCTAGAGCTCTGACTGCTGGCAGCCAGCAGACAGAGCCCGATGTTGTTTGGCATTATTGTTACCCACAAGTCCAGCACCTTCCCCCCCCCACCACCCCCCTCCCTAACAGCAGTAGATGGGGATCTAGGATCCCCAGCAGGAAACCTGGTCTTGTTAATGCCAGAGCCATCTGATATCCATCTCTAGCATGATCGCTGTGGATGAAGGAAATTTTTGGATCTTGGGCTTGGACAAGCACAGGACTCTGCCCTTGCCTAGCAGCAGTAGATGGGGAGCTAGGATCCCCAGCAGAAAGCATGGCATGGCATGAGTTTTCCCAGTACAGCCACATTGCCGACAGAAAAAGGTATCTGCTCCACTGGTCTGGCTTACCCGAAGAGAATAATCTCATCTTTATTTTATTTTATTTTATTTTATTTTATTTTATTTTATTTTATTTTATTTTATTTTATTTTATTTTTTGGCTGAAGAAACAGAATCTTAGGGGAAATTGAGGTAAATCAGAAAGGGACAGCTTCAGGATGGGAGTTAGGTGTTTTTGTTAAAATCAGTGGCTGTTTTTACTTCCCCTGCATGAATCTCAGGTAGAAGGTTATTGACCAGTCTTCAGTGTACATGTTGATGGAGTATTTACTGCACACAATAGTTTTAGATGCTGCACTAAGTGTGTTCCCGGAGTTCCTGTCCCTTACTGAGCTGATCTTGTAGTGAGGAAAGGGACCGTACAAACAACCCTCCAGAGTGCCAATTGCCTCAGGATGGCGAAGGAAGGCTTTAACAGAATCACCCATTACCTAACCTTGGGTGTTGGGGCAGAGGTGTGGCAGAGAATTCTCCTGTTGAACATAAAGCTGCTACACCCTTCCCTTTTTGTGTTGTGGGTTACCGGTAGCCACATTCAAGTTTACTTTGTTTCGTGGTCAGATTGGGTTACTACACAGGTGGATATCAATGAATTGTGGATCTCAAGCCTGGGACCCGCCCAGACCGGCTGAAACTGGTTATGGTATTGACATCCTTGCTCTATAAAGTCTCTGATGAAAGGCATTGCATTTCAAACAAAGCTCAGATTAACTCATGGGTGGAGAAGTGACACCTGCACCACCACCCTCCCCTTGCCAGCACTGCTTCAAGCACGGACAAGCATTGCCATCTTCGAGAGAAAAATGTTCTGTTGACTCAATGCAGATCTTGAGGCCACGACATCACATGGCTCTTCCCCTGCATTGACACAAGAGTGGAAGAAGTTGACAACAAAGTACTTGCAAGACACAACTGCTGAAGTTAACAGTGGCATAGGAAGGAATCCATTCCCCAACACCCCTGCCCCTCACACTTAAACTATTTATTTATTTGTTATTTTTTTGAGAGGCAGAGTTAGAGAGAGAGAGAGAGAGAGAGAGAGAGAGAGAGAGAGAGAGAGAGAGATGTTTTATCTGCTATTCACTTCCCAAATGACTGCAATGACTGGGGCTGGGCCAGACTGAAACCAGGAGTCTCTGGGACTCCTACATGGGTGCAGGGGCCCAAAGACTTGGGCCATTCTTTGCTGCTTCCCCATGCACAATAACAGGGACCCTGGACTGGAGCAACTGGGCCTCAAATTAGCACTAAAGGTAGCAGCTTAGCACAGTTTCACTTCTACACAGCAGCTGAAGTCAAACTTCTAGAAACAGGAAGCAAAATGGTGGTGTTGGCATAGCTGATAAAGACAGCACTGGGACAACACCCCACATCGCAGCACCTGTCTTAGGGCCCTGGTTCCACTTCTGAATTCAGTTTCCTGTGGTTGTACCCTGGGAGTCAGCAGGATGGCTTTGATGGTTGGGTCCCTGTCACTTATGTAGGACCCTTGCATGGAGTTCCCAGCTCCCAGTGTTGGCCTGGTCCAATTACAAACACTGTGGGCTTCTGGGGAGCAGACTAGCAGACAGAAGCTCTCTGTGTCTCTTTCTTTATGTCTTGCTACCATCTAAATAAATAAATAAAAATAGAAAATGGGATGTGGTTGTCAGGGACTAGCAAAGACACAGAGGAGGAGTTTAACAATTATGGGGTTTCAGGTTGGAAAGATGAAAAGGCTCTGGAGATGAATGGTGGTGATGGTGACACAGAAATGTGTTGGTACTTAATGCCATGTCATTGTACACTTACAAATGGTTAAGATGGGGCCAGAGAGTGAAGCCACTTGCTAAGCCAGCATTTCATATCCAAGTGCCTGTTCCAGTCCCAGTTGCTCTGCTTCTGAGTCACCTTCCAACTCAGGTGCTTGAGAATGCAGAAGATGACTGCCAAAGTGCCTGGGCTCCTGTCACCCACATAAGTGACCAGGATGGCTTTGGACTGGCCCAGCCCTGGTTGTTGGGTCTTTTGGGAAGTGAACATATACTATGTCTCTGCCTCTTAAATAACTACAGATAAATACTTCATAAAATGGATAAGATTGTCTCTGGGCATGTGGGGCTGCACTGATACTCGAACAGTGGGAGGGTATTGGCTGGTCCCACTGCTGCCAGGCCAGGCTGACCCTCATCTTTCCCAAGGCACCTGTTCCCTCCTGGAACATCTGGTCAGAAACAGGTGTCTGGCAAGAAAGGGATCACATCTTTTTCTAGTCCAGTTCATCCTGGAGTTTCTCCAAATTCTGCCTGCCTGGTGGATAATGCGGACTGCTGGCCTAGAAGCTATGCTGGCTTACATGTCTTTCCATGTGCACAGTCTGGTCCAGTGTTTGGTCCTGATGCTGATGTTACCTGTGTTAATGCGTCTAGACACCACTCTCCTTCTTTGGGTGACAGAGCAGGGACTGCCAATGGGCTTCACCCCTAACTCTTTAGGGTATCTAAGGTTTGTAACAAAGGGGAAGGAATAGAATCCAGCCATTTACAAACATGTGCCCAGGACTCTCTCCTTTTATGAAATTCAAAACTAAGCATGTACGAAATTCAGGCACATTATCTTACCTTCTGTACTGATAAGAACTGCCATTTATTGGGGGGCCTGGCATGATGGCTCAATTGGCTAATCCCCCATCAAGTGCAAGGATCCCGTATGGGTGCCAGGTCATGTACTGGCTGCTCTACTTCCCATTAAGCTCCCTGTCTGTGGCATGGGAAAGCAGAGGAAAATTCTGCCTTGGGACTCTGTAGCTGCATGGGAAATATGGAAGAAGCTCTTGGCTCCTGGCTTCAGATAGGCTCAGTTCTGGCCATTGAGATCACTTGGGGAGTGAAACAGCAGATGGAAGATCTTCCTCTGTCTCTTCTCTTTGTAATTCTGCCTTTCTAAGGAAAACAAATAATTTTTTTTAAAATAAGATCTATCATTTATTAATGTAATATGCGTAATCTCTCTCAGCCTTATGATAAGTCTGATGCATGCTGTTATTGTCTCCATTTTATGGGTAGGGCAACTATGCTGGCCAAGGTAAAGCTATTGATCAAGGTCCTCTTGGCTTTGGTGGGTTAACCAGGGTTTGAATGGCATGGGAACAAGGAACACAGACCCTTCACCTCCATATGTGATAGACAGCTGTGAAAACTTTGGACCCCTTCTCAAACTATCTTTTTAAATGCCAAACATGAAAGACATGAAATCACAATTAAGAGCAATTTTCTGGATGGGCTCTGGGCAGGTGGGGCCCACTCTGAGATTTGGTGTGGTGGGAGGGACCTGCCGAAATTGTGCCTGTGACAGACAACAGATGCCTCCTACTGTTCTGCCTCATAGTGTGCATGATTTAAGCTGCAGCTGGTCCCCGGGACTCCTTTTCTCAAGAACATTGTAGGGCATAAATGAGGTATGGTCCCCTAGGACTGTGGTTTGGAGAGCACCTTCTTTTGCCTCCTCTTGGTTTCTTGCACTCAAGGAAGCCAGCCAGTGGTCCTGGGGCCACTCTACGTGGTGGAGAACTGAAGCCTCCCAGCCACCTCGTGAACAAGCTCAGAAGTAGGCACCTCCCCCTGAGACTTCGGCTGACACCTCAAATGTCTCGACACCTTGTGGCCCAGAATGTGACCCAGAACCATGTGGCTAAGTCACTTGACCCAGAATTTTTAAGTGAGTGTTGTTTCCATTCACTATATTTGGGGTAATTTTTTAGGCAACAGTAAATACGAAATATGTCAACAGATTAAAACAAAACATATTTAGGCTACACATGTAGTACTTGATAAAATACAATCAAATGAAAGACAGATTTTTGTCTTGGAGCCATATTGACATAAAGGTAGTTTTGATCTTTAGGTTGAATAGGAATGCGCAAGAAGTGGGACAAGCTGTGCTGAACGCAGTAATCACATTATCTGGCTTCTGTATTTGACATTTTGACATCTGGGGTGTTGGAACTTTGAAAGGGGCTGCCCCTCGTAAACCAGTCCAGAGTATATAACCCAAATACACTCTTGTGGTCCTATACCCTAGGCCACTGCCCCCCTGCTCCGATCACTCCAGAATGCAGGAACCAGACAAGGGAGGGTGGGTTATTCCTTTACCCACTAAAAGTATAGAGTGTCTATTTCCTCTGTTTACTCTGCTTTCTTTTTCCTGCCTTATGGAAACCCAAAAGGCTCTTGCTGGTGGTGTCCCCTGGTCGCCTCTACCTTCTGACCACCTGAAGTGCTTGTTCCCTCCTATCCACCCTTCACCCCTGATGTGTCCCTTTCTCTCAAGATCTGTGAGTATAACTAACCCATCTTATAAATGGCAATCATCTGATCTGTCGACCTGATTTATATTTGCATAGCAGCACTAACATCTACATTTTGGCACAAGACCATATGTATGTCACAATAGACATTCAACCAATTCTAATTTTTGCCTTGATAATTACAAAGATTTAGCTATTTCAAAATGATACATTATTGCAAGTGAAATGACAGTTTTTCTTCCTCATTTTATAAGGCAAACATAGACTTCTCTCAAGAAGCACAAGAGTTTGTGCAAGATTGTTAAGGACCAACGCCTACTGAAATATAGTCTCCAAAAGTAAACAGAGCAACCTATTTAATACAACTTGTTAGAAAAAAAATTATTTGGGATTGGAGCCATGATGTAGAAGAAAGAAAAGAAGGAAGGAATGAAGGATGGAAGGAGAAAGACAGAGAGAGAAAGAGAGAAAGAGAGAGAAAGAGAGAGAGAGAGAAAAAAAAGAAAGGAAGGAAGGAAAGAAAGAAAGGAAGGAAGGAAGGAAGGAAAAAAAGAAAGAAAGAAAGAAAGAAAGAAAGAAAGAAAGAAAGAAAGAAAGAAAGAAAGAAAGAAAGAAAGAAAGAAAGAGAGAAAGAAAAAGAAGGCTTGAGGAATCCTTAAGCAGACAAGACCAGGTCAGCCAAGGAGGCTACCTTGAGCTTACTTCATTTGTAAGCATAAATGAAAGTTAACTTGGGCCATTTCTTGTAAATGCTTATGCCCAAGCAAAAACGAAACAAGCACAACACACACACCAAAAATAACTAACTGACTTGCAGTTACATAATTAAGATAGATCAGATAAAGCATTGAGTAACTATTCCCTACCAAATCTTTACTTCCACTTCCATTTACCCCATGAAAATTCTTTCCCCTTGTAATGGCCCAGTGGAGCCAAATAAACGGCCTTCAGTTGGTCATTTCCCATTGCATAAACTGCTGCTTACCAAATAATTTCTTTCAAATTTTATTATGCTTCAACTTACCTTCTTCTTTTTTTTTTGTTTTGTTTTTTTTTTCTTTAATATTCATTTATTCATTAATTACATTGCATTACATGACACAATTTCATAGGTACTGGGATTCCCCCCCCTTAACTTACCTTCTTCTTTTAAAAAAGATTTATTTATTTTTTTTGGAAAGGCAGATTTACTGAGAGAAGGAAAGACAAAGAAAAAGATCTTCCGTCTGCTGGTTCACTACCTAAGTGACCACAATAGCTGGAGCTTAGTGGATCTGAAGGCAGGAGTCAGTAGTTTCCTCCAGGTCCCTCACATGGGTACAGGGTTCCAAGGACTTGGGCCATTCTCTGCCACTTTTTCAGTCCACAAGCAGGGAGCTGGATGGGAAGTGGGGCAACCTGGACATGAACCGGCATCTATATGGGATCCCAGGGCTTGCAAGGGGAGGATTAACCAATTAAGCCATCATGATGCCCCACCCCCACTTGTAAGATTCACTTTATTTATTTTAAAATCAGAGTTAAAGAGACAGAGATCTTCTATCTGTTGATCCACACTTCAAATGGTCACAACAGCCAGATGTATGGGCCAGCATACAGCTAGGAGGTTGGAACTCCATCCGGATCTCCCACGTGGGTGCAGGGTACAAGCACTTGGGCCATCATCATCTGCTAGTTTTCCAGGTGCAATAGTAGGGAGCTGGGGCAAAGATGGAGTATCCACTCTCCAATGTGGAATACCAGCAGTGTAAGTGGTTGCTTAATGGGCTGCTTCACAACACTACCTCTCAGGGTACCTTTTCACTGATTAAGTTATTGTCCATTTTGGAGTCCATCTGGCTTCCTCCCAAAGGAGCAGAATGCTCCTTTGATATTGTCTTGGGCCAGTCATTTGTTGGGTTGGTGGGACAGGACAGGCTGATTCAGGAGCAGCACACAGAGTATGGTGTAGTTTCTGACATGACAAGAGCATCAGGTCCCTTACATTGTTTCATCGATATTTGAGGAAATTAGCTTTGCAGAAACCAACTGATAAATGGTTTAAGTCAAACATTGAACAAACACGTTAAGAAGCAGCAAGAGTGAGTGGACATCCCTTATGGAAGTGAATGACTTTGAATACCAGCTGGGCTTCTGATCCAGCTTGCTGCTAACATGCGCCCTGGGAGGCAGTACATGTTGATTCAAGTATTTAGCTCTCTGCCACCCACTAAGCAGGCCTTTGACTGAGCTCTTGATTCCTGATTTGAGGTTGGCCCAAACCCCAGCTGTTATGGGCATCTGGGGAGTGAACTGGTATGGAAAGATCTGTGTATATCTGTCTTTCAAATAAACAAGCTGGGCCCGGCGGCGTGGCCTAGCGGCCAAAGTCCTTGCCTTGAAAGCCCCGGGATCCCATGTGGGTGCCGGTTTTAATCCCAGCAGCTCCACTTCCCATCCAGCTCCCTGCTTGTGGCCTGGGAAAGCAGTTGAGGACGGCCCAATGCTTTGGGACCCTGCACCCGCGTGGGAGACCCGGAGGAGGTTCCGGGTTCCTGGCTTCGGATCGGCGCGCATCGGCCCGTTGCGGCTCACTTGGGGAGTGAATCATTGGACAGAAGATCTTCCTCTCTGTCTCTCCTCCTCTGTGTATATCTGGCTGTAATAAAAAATGAATAAATCTTTAAAAAAAAATAAACAAGCTTCCTGCCAATGCACATTCTGTGAGGCAACAGTAATGGCTCCAGTGATTGGTCTCCCACTATCCATGTAGGAGACCTGGATGGAGTTCCTGGTTTCTACCCCACTGGGCTAATGCAGGCATCAGGAGGAGGAAACCAGAGAATTGGATATCTCTGTCTCTGTCTCTCTCTGTCTTTGGCATCTCAAATTAAAAACTAAATGTTTAAAAAGTAAGAGAAGGGGCCTGGTGCAGTAGCCTAGTAGCTAAATCCTCATCTTGCATGTGCCAGGATCCCATCAGGGTGCTGGTTCATATCCTGGCTGCTCTACTTCCCATCCAGCCCCCTGCTTGTGTTCTGGAAAGCACTAGAGGCTGGCCCTTGTCTTTGAAAATGTTTTTTTTGCCACAGTTAAAAGAATATGCCTCTTCCAAACCTGTCCTACAAATGATACTTAAATATATTCTCTTGACAGAGAAAAGGAACGGTACCTATCAAACCAAAGACAAATGTGGAGGACATCCCAGTAAAATAACAATGGAAGACTAAATCAAATAGTGAACAACGCATTGCCAAAATGACAGAACCAAATTATCGCCTATTAATATTAACCCTGAATGTAAGTGGCTTAAACTCATCAAACAAGCATCACAGATTAGTACACTGGATTAAAAACACAAAGCCCATCTATTTGTTACCTACAAGGGATATATCTTATCATGGATTTTGATATTTTTGGTTCTGGTTTCATTTCTTCAAAACACTTTTTTTCTCATTAAATTCTTCCATGAGTCATGGATCATACAGTAGCATCATTTTCTTCAAGAAGGCTCATGATTTTCTTTTTCATTTCTTTAGTGACTCATTAGTCATTCAGTAGCACGTTGTTCATAGTCATGGCATTTGAAGTTTCTATTTTTCCTCCCCGTTGTTGATTTTGTTTTGTGGCTTTTCATTCAAGGGGTTGTATGATAACCGTGTAATGGAGACAATCATATCCAGTGGCATGTTGCTTAACTTCATGGCATTATAGATTTCTGTTTTTCTTTCTGTTTTTGATCTTGTTTTTGTGGCTTTTCACTTGGGGAAATTTTTAGTGACTGTGTAATAGAGACTGACATGTTCAGATGTGAGGATATTGGTGCAGTGTGCATCTCTACTTCCGGATCTAGGTTGGACTCCCAGTGAAACTGTTGATGTGTCTTGACAATGGGGAACTGGACTCCCTGCCATTGTCCATGACCATAATGATGAACTTATGACTGTTTGTGAGGAACTACACTGTTGCAATGATTTGGGAATACTTAGCGTGTGGGTGGGATTGGGGGAGGGACTAGCGGAAATCCAAGGGCCTATGGAACTGTATCATAAAATGACAATAATAATAAAAAAATGTTTGGTGAGAGCTCCCAGAGTTCCTTTATGAAATACACTAATGCCACTCACCCTTATGACCTAACCATACCCCAAAGGCCTTGCCTCCTGATATCATCACATTGGGGGTTAGCATTTCAACTCATGAGTTTGGAGAGATACAAGTGTTCAGTCCATAACTAAAGATATAATGATATAAATTCTGTTCTATACTTAAAGATATGTACAAAATTCTAAATGAACACAAAATTATACAGATTCCAGAGCTTAATGCATTCCAGTTAATCACAACCATGGCAGTAAAGAGCTTTGGACCCATCAGTGGTAAACAGTACCTCCCCAAGATGTTTTTTCTTTTTTCTTAGGGAAGAAAGAGAAACTTCCACCCATTGATTCATCTCCCAAATGGCTGGAAAGGCTGGGGCTAGGCAAAGCCAAAGCCAGGAGCCAGGAGCCAGGAGCATCATCTGGGTCTCCAATATGTACACAGGGCCCAAGGACCAGGGCCATCTTCTGCTGTTTTCCCAGGCATATTATCGAACAGCTGAATTGGAAGCAGAACAGCCAGATCTTGAATTGCTACCCATACAGAATGTTGGCATCACAGGCTGTGGTGTTAACCTCAGCATCACAACACCAGCCCTCCCAAGTTGCATTCTAAAAGAGATTCATGGAGGTTTTAAGACATGTCCCTAAGTTGCCATGTGTTTTCCTTGTTTCCTTTGCCTTCTGATTGACCCTAGCCCTCCCCATGTGGCCATGTGGTCTCTCCTCTTAAAACCTGAGTAACAGATTATCTTTTCAATGGAAATTCCCTCTTCATTTGTTGTACTCACTCTACTTGAATAAGCAAAAAGCTCCATAAGTTAAAAGAACTGTTGAGAGTATTACCAAGAGATGTTCAAGACCTCTAAAAGTCGAAGGTTGGTAATGGGTTTGTGTTGCTGATCCCACTAAAAGTTGGTATATTGTTACCGTGGCATGTTGCTGCAGACTGAGTTCTTCTGCACTTGTTCTTACTGGCAGGTAGGCACTGCTCCCCTAAGTTCTCAACTGACTCTATCAGATACTGCATCTGCAGAGACAAGGCAGTGCTTCCAAAGAGGCCCAATGATAATTCTTTGGTTCAGAGCAACAATCCAAGGTGGTTGTCCCAGGTTGGCAAGTGACGGCTTCACACAGTCACTCTCAGACTTAGGTTCCTCTTACACTATTCTCCATAATCTCTGGACCTTTTGTTGTCTGTGTAGCAAGATGCTAGTCATTCAAATGGTGGAGGAATAAAGAACAAAGGAAGCATTCATTGGCTTAAGGCATAAGCTTGGAAATCTAGGTATATATGTCAGGAGAGACATGGCCACACCATCACAGCTGCCTTTTGGGTGCTGTGGAAGAACACTTTTTTTTTTTTGGAGTGAACATCTGCATGTCCCCATCCTGGCACACTGTTCTGTAACTTGCCTGAAAGGGTTAGTCAGGCGTATGCCATAGTATTCTAGGGGCAAACCGAGCTTCCTGTTCTTAACAGGGAGTAAAGTCCAAGTCAGACCCCGAATGGTGAAGACTAACATACTGAGCTTGTAAATTCATACAGGCATCCCCCCGTTCTCTGGGGAGATATTTTAAGGCTTCCTAGTAGATGTCTAAGCTAACAGACAAACCTAAAAGTGCAATGTTTTTCTGTGCACACATAGATAAGACAAAGTTTGATTTATAAATGTGTCACAGAAAGCAATAGCAACAATAACTAATAGCAAGATAGAATTCTCCTACATACTGTAATACAAGTGCCAGCATCTTTACTCTTGAACCTTAAGACCATTGAACACAAGCATTGTGCTGTTGCCTCAGTTGGCTTGATGCCTAAGAGACTCCTAAGAGACTGACAGCCGACATACCATGGTGACCCTGGAGCAAGGCATGGCTGTGGCCCAATTGGGGGAGTGTGCAACTGGAGCAGGATAGTGCAAAATTTCTTCTTGATAACTCAGCTCAATGTGCAACTTCAGACTTAGGGAATGTTCATATCCAGACTTTTCCATTTAGTAATTCCTGATTGCAATTGAACTTGGGAAACTGAAACTATGGAAAACAAAACTATGGATAAGGTTCTGTGTGTATGTGTGTATGTGGGGTGGGGGAAGAGCAGGGAGATACTGTACTCTCACACAGACAAGAGTACAGATGCTAGAACCTGCATTATGATATAGCTGGTTAAGCCACTGTCTGCAATGCTGGCATCCTATATAGGTGCCAGTTCAAACCCTGGCTGCTTCACTTCCTACCCACATCCTTGCTGACACATCTGGGAAAGCAGTGGAACATGACCCAAGCCTTTGGGCCCTCTCTATCCACATGGGAGATCCAGGTGAAGTTTCTGGCTCCTGGATTTGGTCTGATGCAGGCTGGCCCCTTGTAGCTATTTTGGGAAGCAAAACAGCAGCTGGAAGACCTCTCTAATTCTGTTTTTCAAATAAGTAAAATAAATATTAACAAAAATAAAGGAGTACTGGTGCTTTCACACTATTTCGAGTTAGTCCATATATTCAAAACACTATACTTTTTTCAATTAAAGGTTATTTCTATCATTTGTTAAGCATATTTACAATCAGCTTACTGAGATGGCAAGAGTCAAACCACTTGAAACAGGACCATGGAGAGCATTTTAAACACACCCTGCAAACCTATTCCTAACCATAGGACTTCCGAGGTAAGAGCCATCTACAAACTAAACCTTACAAACACGTACCGCGGGCAACTGGCCAAGGTAGAGCCCGTTCTGGATGTAAGGCCTCCTAGTGAATGTCTACACTTACAGACAAACCTACAGGTGCAATGCTTTTTTTTCTGTATGCACACAGATATGACAAAGTTTGATTTATAAATGAGTCACAGAAAGCAATAGCAGCAATAACTAATAGCAAGATGGAACTCTCCTAACACCCTATAATACAATTGCCAGCATCTTTACTCTTGATGCAAGGCATCCAGAATTCAGGATTTTGTGAAGAAGACAAACACAGTCAAGAATGATGGAAGCCATCCCGCCCTGCACCCGAGGCTACATATCCTAGTGTCACAGCTCACTTCCTCCTGGATAGGGAACTGGTTGTGACAGTCAGGCTCTGTGGCCTGAACAAGACTTGTAGCTTGGCCCACATCCTCTTTTTCAGGGTCTGACTTGCTCTCATATCACACTGTTTGGGGACATCTACTTCCTGTGCCTGTGTCTTTTCTCATAGATGAAAGTTCTTGGTTTTGGCCTTGGTTCAAGATATTGTGGTCTTCACTGACTGAGTTCCGGTCAATTCCTTTGCACCTGATTGTGTTATTGCCCAGATGGTGAAATTTAATGACACCTTTGATTCTCTCTTCTTGAAAAATGATCTGACTGGGATCAAGTGTCCAGAACAGGCCCTGACTTGCAGGAGCTCCATGCAGGCTGCTGTTAGTGTAACTGCCCCTCTTGACGCACTGCGCATTAGCGGAGTTTGGCTCTTCCCCACTTGGATTTACTATAAAAAGGAAACCACTAACTAATACTTGGATCCTTCAGTCATCACTCTTTTTTTTTTTCAGTCATCATTCTTGATGTATTTCATGCACAACTGCTCCATCGGGTAACCATGGGGATAGCATCAGATGACAGCTAGAATTGCTTTGAAACTTGACATAGTTTAAAAATAAAAATATTTTTCTTTAAGGGGTTGGCACTATCAAGCAGTGGTTCAAGTCACAGCCTGTATTGAAGTGCTAGTTTAAGCCCTGGCTGCTCTGCTCCGATCTAGCAGAAGGTGGTCAAAATATTTTGGCTCCTGACACCTATGTGGGAGACCCGGATGGAGTGCCAGGCTTTAGCTCATCTTCCTGGCCAATCACTGTCACAGTGATTGCAAGAGTGAACCAATAGATGGAAAATCCCTTTCTCTCTCTCTTTCTCTGACTTTCAACTAAATAAAAATGAAAATAAAAAGAAACTTGACATGATGAAGCTTGTGATTCCAGGATCAAAAAAAAAAAACATGCTTTTCTCTTGTCCTTTTCGGTCCTTTGTGTGTTGTTTGCTTTTGGCCATTAGTTAAATGATCTGCTTTTCTCTATGAAGGGATTATGTATACAAAGAAAGCAAGAACAGAAATCATTCTTTTAAATAAAAAACCCTCGGTGCGCAGCTGTTGAAAGAAAATCAAATAGAAGAATTCCTCATCTCTGTGCATTTGATTTGTTTGCATACTCTCTATTCCCCTTTACAACTGTAGATTTTTACTAGAATTAAAATGCCCTGAAAACATTTTTAAATGATTTATCTCTATTTTATTGGAAAGGCAAATTTACAGACAGAAGGATATATATATATATACACATATATACATATATGTGTGTGTAAATGTATAATATGTAATATATAAAATATATAACATATATAATATATGTCATGTGTAAATGTGTATGTATGTATACATATATATATGTATGTATGTGGAGAGAGAGATCTTCCATCTGCTTGCTGGTTCACACTTCAAGTGGCCACAACAGCCAGAGCTGAGTCAATCCAAAGCCAGGAATAAGGAGTTTCTTCCAGGTCTCCTACATGGGTGCAGAGTCCCAAGGCTTTGGGCCATGATCCATTGTTTTCCCTGGTCATAAGCAAGCATTCCCATATGGTATGCCTACACTTGCAAGTGGGATTAGCCAGTTGAACCATTGAGTCGGCCCCATGTCCTGAAAATTCTGAGAAAATTATTTACAACTCAAGACTTCACAAAGAAAATGTGTGATGGATTTGTGTACTGCTGGACTGTGAAGCTGTTCGCACACACGTTTGCTCATTGAGTTTGTGGTAAGCATTCCACCATTTTCTGCTTGAAATCAATACTGACTGGTTAAAAGGCAAGCATAAAAGAGAGTACATTTTATGGGTAAGTACATCTAATTCTATCCTGAGGTAGAGCCAGATGTCTACTGTATTGGAAGGTAAAAAAAATTGTGAGATCAAGTTCTGAGCAAAAGATCTTTCTGTTGTTCATCCTCCCAGACAAATTCGAATGCTGGACTCAGGGATCTTAGCTTGCCCAAGATTTTCCCAGCTATTTTGAGACTTCATGTGCCAGGGGACACCTCAGTGCCTGTCAAGCCTCGATGTTTGGGCACCTTCGCTGGGGGTAGGCCTCTCAGGCTACTTGAGCCTGTTCACTGTCACTGTGCAAAATCTCCCAGACCAGATAACATTGAGAGAGAGTAGCAGTCTCTGCTCAAGCTGCTGGAGGCTGGGAGATCCCAGACCATAATGCTGGCACCTGCTCAGTATCTGGTAAGGACCTTCTTCTGCCTCGTAACATAATGGAGGGCATTCTGCGGTGAGACAAAGCCAGCATCCATCAGCTCAGCTCTCTCCACTTAAAAAAAATGTATCTTTTTATTATTATTATTATTGAAAAGGTAGATTTACAGAGAGGAGAGACAGAAAGATCTTTCATCCACTGCTTCACTCCCAAAGGGCCACAATACCCAGCTTCCAATTCAGCTTCTTGATATGTACACAGGTATGTAGACAGGTATGTGGGGCCATGCCACATGTATGAAAAGTGTTCCAGACTCTTGGATTTGGCCTGGTCCAGCCCTGGGTATTAGGAACATTGGCCCGATTGATTGTAAAAAGCTGTCATTTGGTTCCCAAGGTGACAGAGCTATTTTCACATTTCTATTGGCCATGTAGGTATTTCATTTGCTCCACATATGCCCCTCACCTACTTGTTAGATGTTGGCATGATGGTTATGAACTATGGGAATAAGACCAGGAGGTAGACTTTTTGTTGATCCTTTTTTATAATACATTTTTTATTATTGTTATTATTTTATAGTACAGTTTCATATTCCCTTATCCCCTCCCCAGTTCCCTCCCCCCCATTCCTCTATATCATTACTAACATATAGTTCTTCATACACAGTCATATGTCCATCATTGCGGGCACGGACAATGGCAGAGAGTACAGAATCCTATTGTCAAGATATAGTAAACAGTTTCATTGTAAGTCCATCTTTGTCTGAAAGTAGAAATGCATGCCACACTACATCCTCACATCTGAATGTTAGTCTCCATTTCGCAGCTACCATACATCTCCTTAAATGAAAAGTTATGATTAAAAATCAACAATAGAAAGAAAAGTAGAAATTTACAATGCCATGAAGTTAAATGACATGTTACTAGATATGACAGTCTCCATTACACAACTGCTGTACATTCCCTTAAATGAAAAGTCATGATACAAAATCAACAATGAAAAGAAAAATAGAAATTTACAATGCCTGTAGTTAAATGACATGTTACTAGATGTGAGACAGTCTCCATTACACAGCTACTATACATCCCCTTAAATGAAAAGCCACAAAACAAAATCAACATCTGGGAGAAAAAAGAAATTAACAACACCAAGAAGTTAAATAACATGCTATTAAATGACTAATGTGTAGCTGATTGAATGAAAATCAAGAACCTTCTTGAAGAAAATGATGCCACTGCATGATCTATGAGTCATTGAATGATTTAATCAGAAGGAAGTGCTTAGGAGAGATGAAACTGACAGAAAACAACAAAACCCATTTGATATAGTTTCTGCTGATATTTGTTGAAGTATCCCTTGTAGGGCAGGTTTGGAAGAGGCAAATTCCTTTAGCTTTTCTTGACTGTGGAAGAATTTTATTTCATTTTCAAAGACGAAAGAAAGCTTTGCTGCATGTTATCCTGGGCTGACAATTTTTTTCTTTTAGAATCTGGAATATGTCACTCCATTCTCTTCTTGCCTGTAGAGTTTCCTGGGAGAGATCTCCTGTGAGCTTAATTGGCTTTCCTTTATATGTCAATTGATTTTTTTCACGTGCACATTTAAGGATATTTTCCTTATGTTTAATTGAAGAGAGCTTGATTATCATATGTCGTGGTGAAGATCGCTTTTGATCAAGCCTGTTGGGAGTTCTGTGCCCCTCCTGGAACTTGTTTCCCAATTCTTTCTCCAGATTAGGGAAATTTTCCTTTATTATTTCATTAAATACATTTGCAAACTCAGCTTCTCTTTCTGCACCTTCTGGGACTCCCATAACTCTTAGATTTGGCCTCTTAATAGTGTCTTTCAATTCTTGAATACTTTTTTTGGCCTGATCCAGCTCTGCTTCCAGCTTTTTGTTTGCTTCCCCCTGGTGACAGGAAATACCTTCCAATTCTGAGATTCTTTCCTCTGCTTGCTTCATCTGTTTTGGAGACTCTCCACTGTACTCTCAATTTGCTCCACTGGGCTCTTGATTTCTGATATACCAGCCTTGATTTGCTTTATTGTTTCCTTAAATTCTTTGAACTCTTGCATGAGCTTCTCATTGTTGATCAGAATCTTTACAATGAGTCTTATGGATTCTGTGTGCCCCATTTTCTTGATGTCTTCCTCAGTGAACTCTGAGGTTGGCAATGGGTTTTGCTCCTTTGCAGGGGAGTTTTCGGGAATATTCATTGTGCCTTTGTCTCTTCTTTTGCTCTTGATCATTGTACTTCTGGTTAGCAGAGTCTTCTCCTTCGCTCAGGTTTCTAAGCTGTGTCACCCACAGGTCTACAATGCGATTTTACTTATTGCAGTTGGTACACACCTTTTTCCTTGCAGCCACTTGTGATACAACCTCCAGCGAGTTCCGGGTCTGGGTTCTTACGTCAGATTTCCACCGTGATCTCCACAGCCCCAGCTCTTGGCTCACCACTCTCCACCTCCTGTGATACTGTGCTGAGGCTTCACCGTTGTCTCTGCAACCTTTCTCCCACTTTCATGTGGAGCAGGTCCCAGGATTAGAGAGACACAAGGTGTCCTATATAATTAGGTTGTTGGTGGTGCTGATCTTTTCGGAACCTGTTGGATGTTAGATCTGTGTGCCACACGGACCTATTTTGGCTGGTACGATGCCACAGTCGGTATTATTTTCCTGCGGGACCAGTGCAATCACGGACCTCAGCAAGTTCTCACGAGATCAGCACATGCGCAGTTCACTATTGTCCCCTGCATTCCCAAAGCTATTGCCACAGTGCCCAAAATGGCGCCTGATGTACAACCACTAAGGTTCTTGATTTGCTGGCCGTCAGATCCGAAGGCTATCCCAGACCTGCCCTGAGTGGAACTCGTAGAATGCCACGTTGTTGCAGTTCACTGAGACAGAAATGAGCTCACTCCCAGCTCAGCGCATGCTCAGTCCTCTCCCTTGCCCTTTCCTCTTTATGCAAAATGGCGCCCAGTTCAGCTCTAGGGGGCTGACTGGACTGTGAAATCCACTCTGTTCTCGTACTGCCCGTCTGAGATCTGCTGCTCTGTCTCTGTTCCTGGTCAAATCAAATGGACCAACAGAACGGACATTTCTTTGTCTGGGTTCACCTCCCAAGCTCCCAGTGAAAGTCCCTTCCCACCTGGTTGCTGGTGGAGTTTTGACTGCTGTGGAGTTCAGATCGCCGTGCTGGAGTATCAGTCTCTGCAACACCACATCATTGTGTCTGCTGCTTTCCTGTGTCTGTCAGTCTCCAGGTACCCCTCTGCTGTTGTTCTGTCCTTTCCTACAACCTGAAATATGTCCTCTCTGCTTCATCCTGATTAAATGTTTTTCCGTCTGTATAAACGTGTCCTTACCCTATTCCGCCATCTTGATCTTCCCTTGTTGATCCTTGAATCTGATGGGTTCATTCGTATTTCAAGGCTTATGTACCTGCTGTTTCCTCTTCCTAGGATATATTCACATGTGTTAGTGCAACATCACATTATATTTATTTAGTTATTTGACAGAGAGGGAGGGGAGATAGAGAGAGGGAAAGAATGAGAAAATGTTCCCTCCACTGGCATACCCTCAAATGCCTACAACAGCCAGGACTGGATCAGACTAAACTTTCGAGCCAGGAATCCAATCCAGATCTTCCATTTGCGTGGCAGGCACCCAATGACTTGAGCTGTCTCTGCTTTCTCCCATGGTTTGCATTTGCAGGAACCTGAACGCAGGAGATGGAGATGGCATGGAACCCAGGAAGTATGATGTGAGACACAAATGTCTTAACTGTAATCTTAACCACTGTGTCAAATGCTCACTTTCATGATGTTTTCAAAGGGAGCCTTTTTATTCACATAGAAAGAAACTCAGGAACATAATGGATACATGGGGACCAAATTATGGAACTGAAAAGGATATTTCAGAATTTATGGACAAGGGAATTAAAAAGTAAGTTTATTTTGGTACAAAAACATTTAAATTTTTAAAATTCTTTTCAAAAAGTTTATGGAAAAATATCATGAGAGAACTATACTTGGATTTCACTATCTTTTCTGTATCAAAAAAAACCTCTTTGGATTCCATTTTTTCCATGAGTACTTTGAACTTCCCTTGTATATCTTTTCCTTACATTCTTCCATACATCCTGAGAACCTAACAATTTTCAATTAGTAGCTAATTTTTGCTCAAACTTCGAATGATTCGCAAGTGGATTTGTCTAAAACGCTTTTAAAAAATCTTTTAAATATTTAACTAGAAATTTGTATTTTGTACTAGAAATTTGCAGAGCTGAGGCATCACCCTAGCCTGAATTATTTTTTTAAGATTTATTTATTTTTATTGGAAAGGCAAATATATAGAGAGGAGGAGAGACAGAGAGGAAGATCTTCTGACTGATGACTCACTCCCCAAGTGACTGCAATGGCCAGAGCTGAGCTGATCCAAAGTCAGGAGCCAGGAACTTCTTCCGGGTCTCCCATACGGGTGCAGGAACCCAAGGCTTTGGGCCATCCTCCACTGCTTTCCAAGGCCACAATTAGGGAGCTGGATGGAAGTGGGGCTGCCGGAATTAGAACCGGTGTCTATATGGGATTCTAGTATGTTTGTGTTCAAAGTGAGGACTTTAGCCACTACGCTACTGTGCTGGGGCCCAATGTGTGATTCATCTTTATCTTTGAGGACAAAATGTACTCTGAAGACAATTTGTGCTTTTAAGAAATTCCTGTGGCAGTATTTCACTCCAATGCCAGTAATTCCTTCTATAGAAATAGTGTTTGTATTTCTATTGCTCAAGCATAAAGGAAGTGAGAATCATGGTAATTTGCTATTGTCACAATCTTTCTAAGTCTAAAAAAGTAGTTTTGAAGAGTTCCAAACTGCTAAGGCTTGTAAACAAGTGGAAATCTAACCAACTTTCGATTTCATAACATTGAACTTATGCTTTATGAATGAGTTCATCCATAATTTGAAAACGTTCACCTTTAATTTGACCATGTTTACAACTTTCTGTTCCGTATTCCCCTACACTCAAGAACTTGAAATCGCTTAAAAATTTCAGGCTTAGGAACTGAATCTTAAAGTCGTTTGCCTAAAATAGAGCCCTAAGTATCAGCTTCCTCTTAAGTGAACAGTTCCTCCTAAGTGTCTTGTGGAAAAAAATTGCTTAGAGAAAAAAGAAGGTTGAACTTGTCTGCAAAGAATGACAGCATTTCATGAGCACATAGTGTGCTGGTAAAAACTATATACATGATTCATCCAACAAATATTTATTGACCAATTGTCATGTGCTGTGTGTTAGGTCCTGGAGATAAATATTGACCAGAAGACATCTATACCCTAATGGAGCTTAGTGTCAGTGGACGGAGAAAGACAATTAAAAACAAAACAAAACAAAACAAAACAAAACAAAACAAAACAGCCAAGTATGGGGTCAGCACTGTGACCCAACAGGCGAATCCTCTATCTTCAAGCACCAACATCTCAAATAGGCACCAATTCATGTCCTGGATGCTCCACTTCCTGTCCAGCTCCCTGGTTATGGCCTGAGAAAGCAGTAGAGGATGGCCCCAGTCCTTGGAACCCTGAATCCATGTAAGAGACCCAAAAGGAGCTCCTGGCTACTGGCTTTAGTTCATCTCTGGACATTGTGGCCATGTGGGGAGTGAAGCAGTGTATGAAAGATCCTTTCCTTTCTGTCCCTCCTCCTCTCTGCAAAGTTGCCTTTCAAATAAAAAAAATGTTTAAAACCCAAGTAAAGCAAATGATACTTACGTTTTCATACTGAGGCAAATAAAGCAGTGGAAGTGGTAAGAGAAAGTTAGATATTGCATATATTTTAAAGATAGAGCCAAGAGACTTTTCTAATGCCTTGGGGATGGAATATGAGAATCAGAGAGTTGTCATGGATGATGCTGAGGCTGTGGTCAGAGATAAAGGAAGAGTGGATGTCAGAATAAAGATAGCAAGCAGGTAGTACAGGTGGGCTGCTGGGGAGGTGATGTGTTTGGTTTTGAATGCATTAAGTTGGAGGAAACTATTTGGCCTTCAAGTGGAAATATCAAGTAGGTTGTTCAGCATTCAATTCTGCCAAGTCCAAGTTTAAGGGGGGAGATGGGAGGTGGAAATGGAGGCTCCCATTTGGCAGCAATCAATGTACAGATGACAATGCTGGGAGTCTGGATGAGGTCATTTTCATTGCAGTTGTTACCGTGCCACCATCGTGTAGCTATGATTTTAATCTCCATGTTATATGGAGCAAAACTGAGATGGAGGGGGCTCTAAATCAGTCATGCAGTGACTGTATGACTGTATGATTTTTGCATATCACCTTGCGTAGGGGCCATGCTAATCTCTACATCATTCCAATTTCAGTATATACGCTGCTGAAATGAGCACAAGATTTAGAATTTTATGATTGAAAACATGCTCGTGCATTTATTTCCATCTGTTTGAAATGGGAGAGACAGAAAATCTCTTCCACTTACTGGCTCATTCCCTCAATGCCTGCACCAGCCATGGCTGGGCCAAATTGAAGCCAAGAGCCTGGAGCACCACTTGTGTTTCCCATGTAGGTGGCAGAGGACTAAACACTTGGACCATCTTCTGCTGCCTCCAAGGGTGCACACTGGGAAGCAGCTGCATCAAAATCAGAGCAAAGGGGACTTGAACTAGAACTCTAGCATGTCCAAGCATTGGTTTAACTCACTCCTCAAACTTCAATTCTTACTCTAATTCTCCTGTGGCAATAAATGATCTGATTAAGAGCAAATTATTTCTTCAGGGTTTAGTTTCTTTATATGCAAAACTAAAGAACAGTGTGCAGTGATGTTGCATCCAACCTGAGCCTCTCCCCAAGAAGTGCAGCCCAGACACCTCTGCTAAGTAGCAAAGTTTATTGAGGACGCAGGTAACCAGTTGGGGTCAGTTCTCCTTTCCTTCAGAGAACGACTTTGAGGTGAGAGTTAGATGGGTTTTTATGAAGAGTGAGTTATACAGCCATGGGAACCAGGTGAACTGGACAGCTGCAGGAGGCTGCCATGGGAACAATGGGTGGACAATGGGCAGGCTATAGCAACCACAGGAGGCTGCCATGGGGACAATGGGTGAACAATAGGTAGGCTATAGCAACCACAGGAGGCTGCCATGGGGACAATGGGTGGACAATGGGTAGGCTATAGCAACCACAGGAGGCTGCCATGGGGACAATGGGTGGACAATGGGTAGGCTATAGCAACCACAGGAGGCTGCCATGGGGACAATGGGTGGACAATGGGTAGGCTATAGCAACCACAGGAGGCTGCAATGGGAACAATGGGTGGACAATGGGTAGACTATAGCAACCACAGGAGGCTGCCATGGGGACAATGGGTGGACAATGGGTAGGCTATAGCAACCACAGGAGGCTGCCATGGGGACAATGGGTGGGCTTGAGCAGCCACAGGAGGCAGTCATAAGAACAGTGAGTGAATAAATTATACAATATTGATTCCTGGAACCTAAGGGTGCTAACAGGGCATGTTAGCCTAGTGATCTGGCCCAAAAAGCAGGAAAACTGGCAAAGCATCTTGTACAGAAGCATAAAGAGTAGGTTAGTAAACTTATGCAGGCCTGAACCAAAGTGACTCCATTTTGTGACCGGATTTTACAGTGATCCCTAAAAGCAAGAGGCGTGGAAGGCAGGCTTCTGGCATCCTTGCCCAGTTGAAGGGTCATCTCTCTGCTTTCCTTCCACATTCCCATGTCAGGGCGTTTTGTACAGCTAAATTTTCAGGAGTAGGGAGTGAGGGTGGGGGTAGGGAGCTATTACCATCACCTTCTTAACACAAGCTGGAAAAAGTTACTGCACTGCCATGTCTCCAGGACCCTCACCTGTTCCAATAATTCATTCAACCAGTAGCTTGGTTTGCCTACTCCCTGGGCTCTTCGCTGACCATTCTGGCCCAATGTTGAGTGAAAGGAAGAAGAGGAAGGGGGTTATTCTCCTTTAACGATAAAAATGTCAGGAGATAAGTGAACATTTGCCTACCTGCTGGTCTGCTTATCCATCCTTCCTTACTCTCATCCATCCATCCATCTTTTCCTTCCTTCCTTCCTTCCTTCCTTCCTTCCTTCCTTCCTTCCTTCCTTCCTTCCTTCCTTCCTTCCCTCTTTCCTTCCTTCCTTTATTCCTCATCTATCTCAAGCAATGCCTCATTTCTCCCATAGCTAATCGCCTTTCAAATGAAAGGAATAGAGGGAAAAAAGAAAGACTATCTTTCGAGGTTTTGGCTAGGGAGTAGGGATGGGTTCAATAAATTTTCAACTCTCCCCTTTGGAGAGTACAGTCATGCACCTCAATATTTCAGACTCTTGTGCGGGTGTGGGTGCACGTATGAGCCTAGGGAGCAGAGAAGCAGATTAAGTGAGGGGCTCAGACACCTTTGGGTCAGAAAGACATGTGATTGTAGAGAGTGGCCAAGGGCGGTTGCTAGCTGAGAGCCACTGGGAGCCACTGTGCTAGTAGCCGCATCTGCGCAGTTCTCCAGCACCCTCCTCTGGAGACCGGGCGATGTCTGCTTCTGGTGTTGCTGGCGTCGGTTGTGAGGCCAGGGCTGCGGTGGCTGCTGAGGGCCTAGTGGTGGCGGGGACCCTGTCCCCCAGCTCCTGAGCACCCCTTACCCCTTGCCATCCCGAAATGGAGGCTTTGTGGGTTATCTGTGGCCCGGAAAGTACCTCTCCCCGCAGACGCAATGACCAAGAGTTGTGCCACTCCTCGTGTTACCCAAGACCCAGGCTGCCTGTCCTCACCACTACCACCTGCACCTCTGAGTCACAGGAGCTTCCTCTCTGAGACCAACAGCCAGTGCTAGGCACTTTCCTTGTACTCAGTTTATTACCTTCCACTCCCACTATCTAGCATAAAAGATTTCCTGTCTTGATTCCATGTTGCCAAATTGCTTCCCCAAAGCGGTGACCAAGCCTGTTTTACCACCCAACATCTTCTCCACACTTTCCAACACTTCGGATCACTGAGTCAGGTTCTGGGACACACTAGTTGGGTTGGAGAGCTTAGCCTGGCCTGGCTGCTCCACTTCGGATCTAGCTCCTTGGCAATATGCTTAGGAAAGAAGTAGAGGGTGGCTCAAGTGCTTGGGCCTCTGCACCCATGTGGGAGCCTTGGAAGAAGCTCTTGACTCAGGCATGGGCCTCTCCTAGCTGTTTCAGCCATCTGTGGAAGGAACAGTAGATGGAAAGTCTTCCTGTCTCTCCTTTTCTCTCCCTGTGACTCTTCTGATTCAATAAGGGTATGTGTGTACACAAGTGTACGCCAGTGTAACAGGCAGTTCACCAGGTTGAATGTTCTTTGATGGTCTTTTCTGCTATAACCTTGGGCGTTGCAGGTGCTTTCCAGCCTGCGGAAAGCTTGCCGCCAGCTCAGTGCTCTGTACCAGATGGCTAACTTTCCCACATCTGCAAGTCTGCAGCAGCTGGTCTGTGCCAGGACACAGATGGAAATCTGATGCCTGACTGGATAGTATGTGCTAAGGAGAATATCTACAGAAGAATTTAGTTAATCTCATGAAGATGGCTCTGCATGAAGCATGAATCTCAAATCCCACTACTATTAATAAGATGTTGATCTTGTCAAATGAGAATATGGATCCAAGTCTGTCAAATGCCACACCTTGGGGTTGTGATCAACAACATGACTCCAGTCTTATTTTTAAAAATGGCTATATGCCTACTAGATATCTAAAAGACCAGCAATCTGTACATCTTTCTTTTTCTTAAAAAAAATTTATTATTTAGTGGAAATGCAGATTTAGAGAGAAAAGGAGATACAGAGAGAAAGATCTCCCATCCACTGATTTACTCCCCAAGTGTGTATGACCGCCGGAGCTGAGCTAATCCGAAGTCAGGATGCAGGAGTTTCTTCTGGGTCTCCCACATGAGTGCAGGGTCCCAAGGTTTTCCTGGGCCATTGTGCTGGCAACCCTGTGAATATTATTTTTTACAATTACGAGATGGGGCATGCATTTGGCTTGGTGCTTATGACTCTGGTTGGAATACCCATCAATCAAGGTGTTGGGTTCCAGTCCTGGCTCTGCTTCCAGTCCCGCCTTCTCCCCATGCAGACCTTAGGAGACAACAAGTGATGTGTTAGCTGCTTGGACCCCTGCCATCTATGGGATTGAGTTCCTGGCTCCCTGATTGGTTTGGCCCAGCCCTAGCTGTTACGAGCATTTGAGGAGTGAACTAGTAAATGAAAGCTGTCTTTTGTTTTGTCCCTCATATACATACATTTTAGAAAGTTTAAAGAAGATAAAAACAAGCTGTGGGTCACTTTTTGTGTCATGTCCCTGATCAATACCTGAAGATACAGTCTTAATTCTGACAGTGACATTTTTAATAATTCTGATATTGTGTAATGTGTCTAACTTATTATCCATACTACAAAGGCTTTTTGACATCATTGGTTAAACAGCACTGGTTTCATTGTGACGTGGGAATGTGACAGTTTTATAATGTGACTAACTGGTAGCCCAAGAGATACTCCAACTTTATTACAGCTTGGCTGGGGTTTTTAAAGTCTTCTTTTTCAGAATAGTAATTCTTTTTCAGATGTAGGCAAGAATTATGCTTAAGGTAAGACACTGAAATACGAGACTACTTATACATCTTCCTCTAACAATATTATTCCTTATTTTGAGAAGAACTTCTGAAAATAATATTACTTCTGTTTTTGTGGGGGCTATATATAGGTTAGCTTCTAGTCTGTTTTAAAAATGAATACCTTAAAAAGTACAACTTATACTAGAAGATTTAATGTTTGTAAGCTTAAATTTAAAACCAATGCCCTTCTATTTTCCATTTCAAAGCCATATTATAACAACCTGTGGTATAAGTTTTCCATTCCTTTGGTCTTTATTACCTATATTTTACATCATTCTGATCATGTATACATGACAATATTTTAATTATAGCATCTAATGTTATAAATTTCTTTTTACATGTTGATGAAAGGCATTTATAATTTCCAACAGTTACACCTAACACTGTGACAGGTGACTGCAATGCTGGCTTCCCCAGTGTACACTATTTGAAGGCTTACAGTGTAAAATTTGGGAAATATTTCTGTGAATTAAGACAAGGTCCATTACCATGAAATCCCTATTCGTGCAAGAGAGACTGAAACATTGTAAACTCAGGAGAAAAATTCTTGCTATCTCCTTCTTGAACATCTGGATCATGGAGCTGTCAGGGAACTTAGCAAAGCCACCACCTGCAACCCAGGGAAGCCACTGACAGGCTGTTTTCTCAGCTACCACTCTACTACCCAAGGATGGGCCAGACAGAACTGGAGTCATTGTAGTCTACTCATTGCTGCTGCAACAAATTACCACAATTCTAGTGTCTTAGAACAAGTTTATTACCTTAGAGTTCTGGAGATGAGAAGTCCAAAATCAACTTCACTGGCCTACAGTCATGGTGTCAGCCGGGCTGGTTCTGTAGGCAGGTGGAGCACAGATCCTGTTCCTTGTCTTTGTTTCCCAGATCACCTGAATTCCTGGGATCATGATGCTTTCCTCCCATCGTGCCATTTGCTTGCTTCTACAATAGCTTTCTCTACTTCCACCTTTTACTATGAAGGGCAATGCATCTGTAGGTTCTAGGATGGTGACATGGACCCCTTGGGAGGGCTTTTTGGAGCCTAGCACAGCTGTGGGCTCTGAAAGGCCAGAACTTGTGCTTTGGGACAGAAAAATAAGGTGGGACTAGAAAAGGGACCCTTTCTAGTGAGTCAGGTTTACAGAAAGCCTTTCCCAGGTCAGGTTCAGTGCTAGCGCAGTGGGGCTGTCATGACAAAATGTCACAGACTGAGTGCCTAATAACCAATTGCTTTTCTGAGCTCATGGTGTCAAGTTGGTTCAGTTTCATCAAATCCTCTCCACTAGTTTTCTTGCCATGTGTGAACACAGCTTCCTCTCCATGCACACTCTAGTGTCTCTAGTGAACCTCGATTTGCTTTTTGATGCCAGTCATCTCGGATTGGGGCCCACCCTGAAGTTCTAAGGCCCTGAAGGTTAGGACTTCAACAGAAGACTTTGGGGGCACCATTCAGCCCTAACATGCCTGGACAGATGGCTGACAACAGCCTGGTTTGGAGGTTTGAAGGGATGAACATGGGGCTGAGGGCTCTCAGCTAACTGCACCAGAGGCCAAGGCCTTCCCCACTCTGCCAGCTGGCAGGACAGCTGTGATGAAAGAGGATGACCTGTGGATGGTGAGGAGACCAGCCTAGAGGAAGGGAAGGGTGGGGCTTGACTTGGGGAAATGGCAAGGTGCGGCCTGATTGGGAAAACCTTTAGACTGGTGGGGCACTGGGCAGATCACTAAGGAAATCAGCAAGAGGAAGTCATACATTGTTGACCCTAGCACACCTTTACTTCCTTCCCCTCCCACTAAGTAACTACTATGGTTTGTTGTTTCACGTTTCTCTGTGCAAGCTCACAGCACCTGTGACACAACAGATAAGGGCAAGGCCATCTCTGGTGGACAAGTTTCCCCTCACAGTGTGCCCAGATCACATGATGCCAACATGAGGGAAGGCGGCAGCACTGTCCTCCAACCCTGTGGTTTGGAGACCATGTCTAGAGGCTGAGACTGCCTCCAGGAGTCCTCCTATCTGGATCTTTCCCTTTTGTGCAACCTTGTGAGCCTTTCCACTGTGAGAAAGGTGGAGAAATAAAAAGATTGGAACAATTTAAATAAGTCTACAAAGCCTTTTGGGAGAATCTGTAAATTTTACGTCCTCTTGTCCTTATTTATTATAACAGGAGCAGGATTTTCATGGGTCCTTCTTTTAACTCCCCCCACTCCACCCAAAAAAAGTCTCATCTGATTTACTTGAAAGGCAGTTAGAGGGTGAGGAGGGAGCCTCCATTTTCTGGTTCACTCCCCAAGTGGCCATAATGGCCTGAGCTGAGCCAATCCAAAGCCAGCAGCCAGGAGCCTCCTCCACTTCCGCCTTGTGATTGCAGGGTCCCAAGGACTTGCAACATCCTCTGCTGCTTTCCTAGGCCACAAGCAGGAAGCTGGATCAGAAGTGGAGCAGCCAGACACAAACTGGCACCACATGATGTATTGGTGCCGGCAAGCAGAGGATCCATCAGGCTGGCCCCAAATAAATGACTTTTTTAAAAAAGGAAATAAAATTGAAATATACTACAATCAGCCTCTTCCAACTGGAACCAGTGCTAAAGGAGTAAGATTTTTTGAAGAAAAAAAAAAAAAAAAACCACTTAAACATATAGAGTGATACGAAGAGAATGGAAAGGAACAGATTCCAATTCTGTCTACCTGGTGCAATATCAGAATTAGAGAAAACCAATTCCATCTCCTGAAAAGCAGTGTACAATGTTCCTGCTGCTTCTCTCAAACTGACTGCCACAGCAGAGCTAAGCTCTACCAACACCCTACATCTCAACCCTCTCAGCACTCTCAGCAGCTCAGTCAGCCCAGTCAGCTTGCTTATTTATCAGCACCCACACTCCTACATGCTCTACTGGTTGCATTACCATTGTTGAACATTATTACATAGCTGAACATTGACTGCTGCCCACGGTCTGAACAACCGCTGTCTCTCCCATACCCTGTCCCTGAGAGCCACTTACCATCAAGCAAAATGCACTGTAGGGTTACACTGCTACGTTCTGCAGGAAGAACAAGAAATAGCAGGGGGACAGGAAGGATGGGAGCATGGGCATGTGAAGCTTTACAAGAAAAGCCTCTTGGAGAAGATGACATCTGAGAAAAGCCAAAGTGACCAATAAATGCAAAGGCCCTGGGGTGGGAAGCTGTCCAGTCAGCCTGAAGAGCAGTGAAGCAGCCAACGTTGTTCTAACAGGTGAGTGCCAACAGCTGTGAGAGATGAGGTCGATCACGCAGGGCCTAGCAGATGACCCGGGAGACCCTGGAGGGTGCTAGATAAAGAAGTGACATAAGCTTACGTAAGTTTTAAGAGAATTACTCTGGCTGCTGAAAACATTCTCAGGGAGAGAAACGAAGAAATAGCTCACTCCATATGACACTGTCCTACCAATTATAATTGGATTAAGAAGGAAAAAATATATAAATTACAATTGTCTAGAGATTCCCCCAAATAAATGTCAGGGTTAGCAAAGGCAGGACTTACGGGCACTGACAGGAAACATTTTCTTGCTTAAACTCCCATAAGACACAAAAATACAGAATGGTCTCCCAAGTCACAGCTTTTGGCAGTAATGGTTATGATAAGGGATGATACGGCCAAACTTTATTTTTCTCTTCAAAAAATAAAAGTTCAGTTTTCTACATTCATTTAGATGAGATACACATCTGGTTTCTTCTTATTTTTTTTTAAGATTTATTTATTTTTATTGGAAAGGCAGAGAGAAGGAGAGACAGAAAGATCTTCTGTCCGCTGGTTCATTCCCTGAGTGGCCGCAACGGCCGGAGCTGAGCCAATCCAAAGCCAAGAGCCAACAGCTTCTTCCGGGTCTCCCACACAGGTACATCTGTTTTTTTCTAAAGTGCTAAAATGCATAACCTAGAACTTCAGTTGAGAATTACACTGGGCAGCAGAAGACACCAAGTGAAATACTCAACGTCTGAGAGCCCAAAAAGTCCCCGGTTTCTGTGACATAGGAAGCAGTCTGCTAGCAAATGACTGGGCTCACAGCGAGGTCACCGAGCTCCTAACTCTCCAGCTTCCGGTTCCTGATTCTTGAAGACAGTCCAGTAGAGTGCTGGTGCAAATCTCACTGTGGGGCAGCACGACCCAAGAACGTCCTGTAAAAAATCTGCCTTCACAATTTCCAGAGAAGCTTCAGTTGCTAATTTTCTATCCTATCATCTATATTGTTCTTTGTAGCCTCTGTCTTCTTTCCTTTCTGCAAGTTCCCAAGAACAATCCCGAGGAAAAGGATCAGTCCTACTGTCCGGTTGGAGGTAAATTTATCCCAGCAGTCCTCAGGTCTGTGGATGTCTAGAGTGTGAATCTGTAAGAGAGGAACACATCACTGCTTTAGGCCCGGGTGTGGACTTCTGGGACATCACAAAGGAGCAAAGTACAACAGTGGGGGAAGGAGCATTCTGTTGTATAATTTTGATCAAAGGGAAACCCTTGATATATACCAAACTGATCTCCAACCTAGAAACATCTCCCACATTGTATGATTCATTAACAATCACCCAAGCTGTGTCCTAAAACCTTCTGGAAGAGGAGCGCTTTGGAAGGCAGCCCAGGCTCCTTCTCGGCCTATGTTGTACACAGCTCTCTTAATGTGGATGGACCTAACACCCACTTCCCCGCACTCCCCACCCTGCAGCCAGGGCTCTCCTCTCCAGGGCAAAGCTCCTTCACTGGCAACAAGTCACTTCGGGGCAGGACAACCTTCAGTGTCCACGGCTGTCTGGTACCCTGGAAGAAACTTCATGCACCTGGCAATGTGACCCCTCCTAGTTTGTGAGCAAAAATATCCCCAAGCACTGCCGAATCACTTTCCCAGCCACTGTACAGAAAGGGAGCCAGGGATCTGGATCTGCTGCTTGTGCCCCAGACTAAACAAACTCCCTTATACCCTGTGGCATCACAGCCCATCAGGAAAGTCTCCTGCTCCTAGTTTGCACTTCTCTCTGCTCAGGGAGTCATCATTTATTTACGTGGCTACGGACTTAAAATCATCCTGACTTCCTTTCTCTTCAAGTATCAGAAGCTGTGTCCACTTAAAAATACTGCATTAAGGACCAAACGAAGGAACACAAATGAACTTTAAAGCATAGAGTGGGATCCCAATATCGCTTGTATTTGCGACTGGCATTAATGTTTGTTTCCTCTGCTGTCTTGATATTAACAGGGGTGGACAACCAGAGCAGCAGGTAAGCCGCTGCTTGGGGTGCCTGCATCCCACATCAGAGTGCTGGAGTCCCCACTCCAGCTCTGGGTCTAATCCGAGATTCCTGCTAATGACCACTGGCAGGCTGCAGGTGAAGGCTCAGGTACCAGGGGCCCTACCACCCATGTGGCAGATGCAGACTGAGGTCTTGGCTTTTGGCTGCTGCAGACGTTTCGGAAGTAAACTAGTGTAAGATCTTCCCCTTTCAAATAAAATTTTTTAAAATATCGGTATCTACTGATTCTTCACACCATAGAACAAATTGATGATGACAGCTCTCATGGAGCTGGGTTCCCATCCAATGAGGATTCCAGGAACTTCTAAAGAGGAGCAAAACCACCAGATCTTGGTTTTTCACCTCCATCCACAGGAAAACAGTGTGGGGGTATGCAGCCTGTGGCCCACTCTAGAGAACAGATTTCCCGTCCCTCCATGGCTAAGTATTGGCAGGTCCTTTCCATGTTGTGAAGTAATTCGTAATCACAACATAGATCAGATAAATGCAGAATCAGTGACATCTTCTGATGCCATTCAGCAAAAACAACAGTGACATAAAAGTAGGGTCCATTTGTCAGTAATTGATTTGATTCAAATTGGATCGTGTTCATTCATTTTATAAGTCAAAACCGAAGGCTTTTTTTTTTTATGAATTATTATGCATTATGTGACAGTTTAAAACCGAAGGCTTTTAATGGAAGCTGGTGTGGGTAAGAGGCAGGGTGAGGTGAATTTCCTGAACTGAGTCCCACTGTCTAGGCAGGATTTGGACATTTCACGTCTTAGTTGGCCCTGTTCTCTATGCCAGTGAGACCCAAGCTGAAGGATGTACTGTCTGCTAGCCATCATCAGAAATCCAGATTTAAGATAAAAGCTTTACCAATCTGTTTACAGAGTAACTCAACCCACAAGCTGCAGACACTGAACATTTCCCCACACATGTTATCAGAAGTAATTCCATACAAATTCCAGGGGAGAGCCCAAGTTTGGCTGTCGGAGAGGACAGAGTTGGGCCGGGGAGGAGGCAATTCCAGGTGGCACAAACCAAGCAGCTGTTTGTTTTAAGCATTCCCATGCCTAGTTAGCACAGGGGCATTTTCCTGGAATCATTTTTGTAGGGTGTCCCCAGGAAAATAAGAGGAAAGCAAAAGGTCAAACCTGGTGCGCCAGATGGGCCCCTACGGCGACCACAGCGGCGTAGTAGGGAGCGGTCTGATGGCAGCTCATGCCCGCCAGGCTCAGCGCCCCCAGCATGGCGACTCCAAAGCCACCAAGCCACTGCTTGGTGTTCTCCCGGAAGCGCAGCGCCGTGGACTTCAGGCCAAGCAGAGCATCATCTCGTTTGTCCTAACACCGAAAAGCAAGAAGGTTTTTGAGATTTCATTCACATGGCACAAAACCCACGGGCTGTGTGGAAGCAGCTGTCTGCTGGAGACGGCTGCTGTGTTACCCTGAGACACAGGGTGGCACACACCAAGGGGCTGAGCAGGTTGCACCCTCCTGCTCTACACTGTACTACACCTGCCAGGACTTTCAATTCTGCTTCTTCTACCTTAGGATGAACACTCAACCCCTTCTCTGTCTCATTTCTTGTCCCTTTCAGTTTCAATCTCGCTAAAGCCACAGACACAGACAAGTACTCATAATAAACCTAGCCTAACCCTAACCTCCACTCAGCTCCACTTCTAGTCTGATTTAGCCCTTGCCTCGCCCATCACATTCTCACTTTATACAGAGCTGGACCTTGATGATGCACTACCGCCCAGGCTCCTCCAGCCACCTGACTTGTCAACATTCCCGGATCACGTTGTCACGAGTGGATGCAGACATTTGAGGCTGCATGCTGAACACCCTACTGACTCCAGATGGACAGCTACCGGCCAGCCAGCCTATCTCTTGCGACTCAAATACAAATAATGAGTGTGGGATTGGCATCTGTTTTTCCTCTCATATGGCAATCCCTGTATCTCTGCAAACAATCTGTTTATGTAAATCACAAAGTGTCAACGAGTAATGGCATTTTGCTGAAGAAGTTAATCTATGTGGAGGACAGTTATATTAACTCCTGGTTTCAAATCTTACTATGAAAAGGATAAGTTTCTCTCCTAACCAAGTCAAGTGTCACTTTGGCAATCGGATCAGTTACAGTACTGCTTCTCCCTGATACCACAGACATGATTCGGTGGAGAGATGAGTAGAAGAAAGCAGGTTGTAACTCAGCTGGAAGATATGAGATGTACTCTTTTATCAAATGCTTGGGAATACATAACTGTATTTTGGAAAAAAAATGTTGAGAAAAAAATGTTACAATAAGCTCCTAAACTTATACAACAAAACATTACATAACAAAGTGATATTACACAAACGAAAGTGGTAGCTGTAATGATGGATGTAGTGATGAATGCGATCCTGGCAATCCTTCACACCGCAGGTGTTTATCAAATGGTCACCTTGTGCACTCTGAATACATAAACACAACTTTTACTTTTGTCAATTATGCTGCCATAAAGTATGTGTGTGGGGGGGAGGGGACTAATAAATATCAAAGGAAAATTAAGCCCATGATCCAAGAAAAGCAAAACATTTCTTAAAATGAACTGTATCAGAAAACACAGTATCAAAAGCTATAAAAATGGTTCACCCTTCAATTACTAGTACCACTCCCAAAAATGTCCTGGGGAAGTTCATACTCACAAAGTATGCCTAGAAGAGTACTGCTTATTCCTTATAACTGTGAGAACTCTACAGTAGCTTACATGGCCAAAACAGACAAATGCTGCAATTTTACAAATTATGGTATAGCAAATCAGTGGATGGCACTATGTGGCCCTAAAATGGCGATGGCAACTAACTAGAAGTGTGGTGAGATGGCCATCACCTCCACCAAGTCAACAGGTGTATGCCACAGTGATGAGAGGCACATGGGAGGATGGAGGCGCTCAGTAGATTCTGGAAACCGCTTGGGTCTGTCACCCTCCCACCATGTGACACCAACAGGTCTGTCACCCAACACCATGTAACACTAACAAGTCGTCACATCTCCAGCACTTCCTCACCTGAGCACGGAAGACAAAAACACACCTTCCTTGTGGGCTGTTTTGGAGACTAAGTCAGTATTTTGTTAAGCAGTCCAAAGTGTATAGCAAGTTAGAAATCTGAGTTAACAAAAAGGGCTCCTTTTCTTACCTGATGGGCATAAATAGTGTCATATATTAAGGTCCACATAACTCCAGAGAAGTACAGAGGCAGGCAGACGGAAGGCTCACAGGAGCCCTGCACAGCAGACCAGCCGAGTAGTGCCCCCCAGTTAAAAGTCAGCCCTGAAGTTGGGAAACACAAGAAGGGAGACACTGCAGTGTGACCGAGAGTTCCACAGTGAAGACAGGAGTGCTGGAGTGTGTGAAGGGCCTGCAGTGTTCCAGACTGTTCCTTTAGTGGTTCCAGTCCAGGAAAGGGGGCAGGCTCAGGGAGACTAAGCCACAGCTGAGGCAGCAGGGCTCGCAGGGACAGCCACCAGCACGACAACACTGGCACCTGTGCTGGGGAGTGGCTGCGGGGCAGAATGCAGACCGATGCTCCCAGACCTCGGCTGACCTGTCTGAGCTCCAGCCTGGACATCATGTGCCGACCAGGCTCGGTGTGCACCAATGCCTTTCCCAGCAATCCTGCTCTCTCCTTTCCTATTTCTACTCTACACCTTGCCCTCGTGGTCCTTGGGTACTCAGGTTTTCCACTGGACAACGACCTCCTGTCACCTCCTTCCCTGTGTTCCTTAAAAGTGGTGGATGTACTTCTGATATTTTTATTCCCCAAGAAAATGTCTGGTTCAAAGTCAAAGTAGAGGTTCAATAAATATTTGACGTAAATACAGCAGTGTCTTATTGGTTTGTAGCTAGGAAATGCTCACGCTTCTTTTCCCAAAATTCCCCAGGTCAGCTGAGGATATATAATCTTCCATCACTTTCTCAATTATGCAAAGAAGGATTATTCAATGAGGATCTTAGAAGCTGAAGATTCCACCACAGGTTTCCCACAACAAAGGTTTGTCTATTTATTGGAAAAGTGGTTCAGGGAACTAGAATCATTCCAGGAATATTCCAGGACCAAACCAGAATAGCTCAGGAGCAGGCAGGCTTGGCAATGGGCTGTGAAGTACCCACCTACCTGTTTTCCTCTTTAGCACCTGCACTGTGTCTGGTGGTAGGATACATGCTGGACATCACCTCCACCAAGTGGTAGGATAAAGGGCAAGGACCACCCTTTAGTCATTTATAACTCCCTCATGGGGATGCATGGGAGGCCCTTAGCGCTTTGCTGTTGAGTAAGTGCTGCTGAAAGGCGTGCCACCACAGAGCACTCTGGAGGTCCTGTTACGGAGAATATGTCTCCTCCCTCAGAGCTGTCTCTGCCATCACACAATTTCCACTCCACCCTGAGACCGTCCAGTGCTTCCTACCTTACCCCCAAATCTCGAGGATACCAGTCCCCTTTACCTGACACCTCAATTTTTTAAAAAAGCATGTCAGAAAGTACTGAAGTGTTATGACAATCTTAATAAAAACGCACAATTTCAGGCCCGGCGGCGTGGCCTAGTGGCTAAAGTCCTCGCCTTGAACGTGCCCAGGATCCCATATGGGCGCCAGTTCTAATCCCGGCAGTTCTACTTCCCATTCAGCTCCCTGCTTGTGGCCTGGGAAGGCGGCTGAAGACAGCCCAAAGCTTTGGGACCCTGCGCCTGCGTGGGAGACCTGGAAGAGGTTCCTGGTTCCTGGCTTTGCATTGGTGAGCACCGGCCACTGCGGTCACTTGGGGAGTGAACCATTGGATGGAAGATCTTTCTGTCTCTCCTCCTCTCTGTATATCTGACTTTGTAATAAACTAAATAAATCTTTAAAAAAAAAAAACCCGCACAATTTCTCAGCTAATAAAAATGGCTCACTGCCCACCTTCAAAAAAGGAAAACACCTGTTCTTGATTGGGAAAATCTCCTAACCAATTTGACATCAACACTTCATCCCTGCCACTGTAATCACACTACATAAATAAACTCTGAGAGTCTCAAAAGGAATACTTAAAAGTTACTTTCAGCTCACCCAAGGCTAACTGAGGCCAGTAGGTAATCCTTTTCATCAGTGGGTAGGTGACGACAAGAAGCAAGGATGCTGCTCCCAGAGCTATACTGCAAACAAAAACCATGGTCAAGATTTAGTCACCATCCGTGAGAAATCATTCACTACTTTAAGACAGTAACATTTATACTCCTAAAAGCAATTTTTAAAAATTTTCAACAATGTTTGCTGTGTAAAATTCTCTTCCTAGATGCTCACTTTCCTTATCGTGAAAGAGGATTAGAAAAATATTTTGAGTGTTACAGAAAATCAAAGTAACAGCTACCATCACCACATATAGTACTTCCAGGTTTTAGGCAAATGCCGTGTATTTGCTAACTCACTGTAATCTTCACAACAGCCCTGAGATGCAGGCAGTTTTATTCTCCTCTTTTTTTCTTTTTAAATAGATGAGGAAACTGAAGCATCAAGAGATGAAGCAACTTGCCAACAGCCACAGAGTGGATCTGGAGCTGAGTTCCCAACCCAAGGCAATCTAGCTCCAGGATGCCACCCGTTACTCCCATCAGCTATAGCCTCCCTAAACTGGACCGGCAGGAGGGTGTCTGCGGGACTGAGACACCCCAACAAAGAACTCAGAGAGCCCTCCCTACATGGACCCCACAGTGGCTAGAAATGGGACGCACCTACAAAACCTGACAGAGATTCTCAAGGTGCCTCTAGGTTCACCTAATTCCAGCCTAGGGGAATAAACCTCCCAAAGGGTTTTCTGCAAGTTACTGCTTGGTACCAGGACTAGGCAAGCAATGACATCTCTAGAAAGTCATACTTATTTGCTGCAGTCCCATCTCTTTGTTTTCCTCTCCTCACTGAAACATTTTGGGCGCGCTTATCTGATGCACAGAGGTTTAATTCTGTCTCAGAGGCACACGGATGAATCCTCACACTTTTGTCTTTTGCCACTGGCCCTGGGGAAAGACAGTTTTTCTTGTAAAATGAATACAGTCATTTTGACTTTCATTACCTTCAAAGAATACTGTCAAAACACACACACACACAGCACATACTTATGAATCCCCTGCAAGGGCCGTGCCCTGCAGGGACTGCACAAATACTGAAGGTAGTCCTGACTAAGTTAAATGTTGGTGTCTTAACTCCTGTGGCTGAAACCATTTGCCAAACAGGTTACACAAGGCATGCTGACTTTCTTACACTTGCTAACTTACAAATGCTCAACAGTTAGCCACTGAACGATATTGTGATAGAGATATTAGATTTCAATATTTTACTTTATTCCTACTTTCTCCATTTCGAGGGAGAGATTTTATATACAACACATTTACTATACCTGTAGTAATTTAGACACAGAAGAACACACAGTGCCAAGGTCAGCTGTCCCCCGAGGAAAACAAAGGACTGGAAAGTTGAAATGTGTCCAGCGGCTATGGGGCGATTTGCTGTTCTTGTAACCTTAACACAGAAAACAGACACCTTAGCCTCATGGAACAGTTTAATCTCAGTCTCAACATTTAATCAAGGCTGATCCATAGCAGGCACTAAGGCAGAAACATGAATAATGAATAAAATCAACATGTGAAGTACTGCCAAGAATCAAAACTGCATATTTAGAATAGCTTTGAAAAGAACAAAATTTCTACCTCTTAACTCTTTCTTGGAATTTCCCATTGCCCATCACCAAATAAATAAAACAAAACCTTCCTTATCTAGCTCTGTAACAACTCCGCTTACCAAGCATGTGCTCAACTTCCAAAGTGCAACAATGGGAATTTCTGGAAGGAGGAAATTGCAGTGGTGTTGGGTAGGCACATGAATGCTCTGGCATGGCCATGCACTACCATCAGAAACCAGATGTGAGGAGAGAAGGAGGGAGGACGGAAAGACTCCTTATGGATGAATCTATAATATTATATCGGTTGCACCCAAATGCAAAGGGCAAATTCACTGCAAGAATGAGGATTAAAGAGGCTGTGGATATGATTCTACTAAATTCAACCACAAATAAGGAACTAAAGCAACACTATCAACACTGCAGTATCTGGGGTGAAAGCCTAGTATTTGAATCTCATTCTGCCACTTAGTGGCGGTGTGAATTTTAGCAAATTACTTAATCTCTCTTGGCTCTAGGCAGCTACCCATTGGAAGATAAACAAGGAGGAGAGGTACTAACAGCACTTACTAAAGAATTAAATGCATGACCGAGGCATGCAACTCTACAATGCTGGCATTAATTTAATATGTTTATGTATGATGAATATGAATTGTTCGTAAGCCATACCCTGTGGGTCAAATCTACAGACCACTGTTTGTTTTTATTTATTACAATATTCTTAATCTAATGCTTATCCCATATCACATGGACAAATTACCTGAATGAAGATGTGGTAAGCATTATAACTTGGCTGAGATTTTAAAATGCATCTTTTAAAAGAAATGAACCTGACATTTTGAAATTCAGGTTAGCAAAACTGCTTCATCTGCTTTAAAACATTCATCTAGTGCCTTATTTAATGTCAGTAAAAAAAAAAAAGGGTTCTTCTAATCAGAGAAAAGAGGCATGAAAAAGATACAAGACATTCAGGTAGATACTTTTTATCAAAGGGAGGGGAAAAAATCACTGTCTCACTCCCCAAATGGCAGCCATGGCAGAGCTGAGCCAGTATGAAGCCAGGAGATTCTTTCATGTATCGCACACAGGTGCAAGGGCCCAAGGATTTGAGACATCCTCTGCTGCTTTCCCAGATTATAAGCAGGGAGCAGCTGGGGCATGAACTGGCACCCAGCACATGGGAGCTGACACCATAAGTGGAGGATTAGCCTACTGTGCCACTGCACCAGCCCTGGATGTATTACTTTTTTTTTTTAATTGAAGTTTTCCCTTTTGAGATAGTAACAGGTTTATATGCAGTCCTAGCATTCCAGAGCACAATGGGGTAGGCTTTGTAAGCAAATAAGAGAAGCTCCAAGGCTGCAAGCTTCAAGAAATAACAGGGAGAGGGCAACACTGACTGCCCAGGGCACACTGTATATCCACTAAAAATCCCATTGTCCTAAATAGAGACACAATTATTAAAGGAGAAACAAAACCAATTTTCTGAATGTTGAAGAAAGTGGAAATGCTAACTAACCTGTTTTAATAAGCACACAGTGAATACATGTGCTGTATTATCACACCATATTCCACAAATATGTACGATTAAAACAATCACAGTACTGCTTTTCCAATAAAAATAAACAAATCTTAAATAAAAAGAAAGGGGCGGCATGATGGCACAGTGGCTAAATCCTCCTCTTGCAGGTGCTGAGATCCCACAGAGGTGCTGGTTCATGACTCACTTACCATTCATTGCTTGTGGCCTGGGAAAGCAGTTAAGAATGGCCCAAAGCCTTGACCCTGCACCCATGTGGGAGACCTGGAAAAGGTTCCTGGCTTCAGATCAGCTCAGCTCCTGCTGTTGGGACCACTTGTGGAGCGAGCATCACTGACTGCCACATGCCAGCCAACACAAAAGCTATGGCTGGGGACCTGCCTGGTAGAGCTAGATTCCAGTACCTGACTGTCAGAACAGGGGATGGGTCACATTAGGTAGGGTCATAACACTAACCAGCACACAAAACAATCAGGCCGGGGGTAGATTCTGTAGGGTGATAGGTGGATACAACCCTATTGAAATACAAGTCCCACTGGTAAGCTTAAGAGTTGGGGTGGGGATGGTGTGAACTAAGAGAAACCACGGAATCCACCAACACTCAGGGGTGCTGGGACTGGAAACAGGCTGGACAGGTCCAGGCTGCAGCACCCTCACATGCATCCTAAAACAGGGTGTGAGGCAGGTTGGGCCACAATGTCCTCCAGCTCATACAAAGGACAAGATGGAGTGGCAGGCAATGTGGGCAAGGGCCTCGCACCTGCTGGAGCATGTGAGAACTGGGGAGGGGAGTGGGCCAATGGGGGAACCTGAGACACTCCCCTGTTGGGGTCACAGCTACCACTGGTGATTATGTGTTCCAGGCCTGGGTGTTGGGCAGCCTGGGCAGGGTAACTCTAACTGCTGGCTAATGTGTGGGGTAGTTTTCGAGGGAGGCTGACCAGCCAGGGCCTAGCCAAACTCACCTCACCAATAAGAGCAGAAACCAGGCTGGAGCACAGGTCAAGCTCAGCTAGACTGTCACACCTACCAGGTTGCATGAGCCTGGGATGGGAGCAGACAGAGCAGGGCCAGGTTACAGCACCTACCAGCAAGTAGTGGGACTTGGGGTAGGCTGGGTCAGACCAGGCTACAGCATCCAAAGGCAAAGGTCATTACAGGTGAAGGACTAGGCCAAGTTGGGTCAGAGCAACCACTGCAATGTACAAGATCCATAGCTGGGAACAGACCTGGTTGGAGAGCTAAGAGGACGCCCTGGCTGGGTTATGGTTCACACTGGTAAGCACAGGGCTGGAATGGGAGCTGTCTTCTGATCTGGACATGGCTACAGTGTCCCTTGGCACAAGTGTAGACTGGGGCTGAGTGTAGCAGACTGGGCTAGACCCCAGCATCCACTGGTGCTTTTGAGGACCAGGGTAGGTATAAGACGGGCTAGGCTAGGTCAGAGGCAAACCAGGCAGGACCAATTCACATCACCCACTGGGGAATCTGAGCACCAGAATGGAGTGTAGGTCAAGCTGGGTTTGGTCACAGCACACACCAGTACACATGAGGGCTTTGACTGGGTGCGGCTGGGCTGAGCTAGGCTGTAGCCCCCACCAACCTGAGCTGGAACTGGGGGTGGGTCAGGCCCAGCCAGGCCACAGCACCCACTGGCAAAAGCTGAGGTGAGGCAGGCCATGGCAGACTGAGCTGCGGCACCCAACCAGCACACACAAAACCTGTCGGGGAAGGGGTGGCAGAGCTGGTAGGGGGATGTGGAGTGCTCCCCTGCTGGATCACCACTCCCATTGGAGAGCATGAGTTAAATGGAGGCAAACTAGACCCGGCAGAGCTACAACACCTGCTGGCCTCATATGAACTGGACCAGGAAAAACCAGGCTGGGTAGACTGTTCCTACTGTCTACCCAGAGTGGGTGTGGGTTGGTTGGGCTCTGCTGCAGCATCAGCTAACAGATGCTGGCATGGGGGGCTAATTCTGTCAGGCCAAACTGCAGAACCACTTAGAGAATGCCTGGTCTGGGAGTAGGAGTGGGTCCAGGACTTCAAGGGTTCAGGACAGATTTTCCACTTTCACACCTGTTAACTCCATGACCTTTGATATTGTACATTTTCAATTCACTTGGTAAAAGAAGTGCAGCCCTTGCACCCCTGTGGCCACTGCTGTGCTGTGAAAGGCAGGACACTGCATTAGCAACATTAGCTGTGCAACCAGCACCAACAACTCCTGCACTAGAATCCCATGATCATATTAAGCCATCTTATTGCTTGGTGTGAGATTAAAAAGTGATGCCCCCACGTATTCTGCAGAGCTGGGAAAAGGTTCTCTGTTCCTTTCCAGGACAAAATTACCTTTTTATCGTAGTCCTGGTCCCACATGTCATTTATGGTACAGCCTGCTCCACGCATCAGAACAGCTCCAGCGCCAAAGAGGGATAATAGGTACCAATCTGGAAAACAACCTGGTTCTGCTGCCAGACCAATGCTCCATGTGCACGGCAGATACAGCAACCAGGTGCCTGAGCAGAAACAGGGAGACCAAAGGAAAGCACAACTGAATTGGTTTACTGTTATCATTTGTCTCAACACCAGAACTCAAAGAAATAAGCAGCAGTATTAGCGGAGTCAAACACATGCTAAAACTGAACTATCTCCCTAACATGCAAAGAGATCAACAGTCTAATCACACACATAATAAAAGTTCACAGAAAATATACCAATGACTCAATACATATGAAGAGACACACTTTGAGAAACACACTTGAAAACAACACTGAGACTGCAGTTTCTTAAGATTTTTTCCATACACTAAATATGCTAAAAGCAAAGAGATTATGCAGATAAGAACTTGACAAGTAAGTCTACTTTGTAAGCAGTGACTCAAACAGTGACCCTGAGACCGACCCACCATCCTGGAATCAGATTCAGGACTCTTGGATGCCTTCAATACCTGTTTATCCAGAACGATCATAAATCCCCTAAGTCTTGGCCCCCTCAAGGCCCATTTACCTAAGCAAGCTTAGGGACCTTCAGGTTTAAGCTGTGCACTCCACCAATGCCTGAGGTATTTATCGCTGGTGTCCACTTATAACTGCATCTGCCAATCCTTGACCTGGTACCCCCATACCCACCTCAAGGCTATAAAGATGCCCCTACCCTTTGTTCTCTCTCTTCCTTGTGCTATCTCTCTCTACTTTGCTCTTCTCTCTCTCTCTCTGCTTCATGGCTACTTCTCCCACTGAAATAAAGTCCATCTTGAGTGACTTACTACGTCTGGCTTTTGGGTTTGTGGCAATAAAAGCTAACATAATTTCCAAAGAAAATTTTCCAACTAATGCTTGGAAATGATGCTTATTAGAAAAATTCTGGGGTTTCTTTACCACCTAGAGATCAAAGAGAAAAGAGGTTCAGGGCTGAAGAAAGATTATCTTCAACATCAATAAAAGTCACAGAAGTTCCTAAGACTGTAAATAAGCCTCATGAAGTGCAAACTTTATTCAATGCAAGTCTTTATGACAGATTCTGTCAATTCTGTGCTAACTGGGAATACGCTGCTGACCAATGGACAGGCAGAGCTGGCTTCTACCTTCCTGCAGCTTACAAGCAAGAGATGCCATTAACACAGCAATAACCAGGAAGGACCAACTCCCCAACAGGGCAGGCAAGCAGTCCTACCGAGGTCTGTTAACTGGAAGAGGGAGAAAGTCATCAAGGCTTTCCAAGGAGGGCTAAGCCACATGGCAGAAAGGCAAGAGGCCTGGGGCTTCCATTTTGAGAAATGACCAGTCCCACCCCCAAGTAAGGATGTCCTGGACAGACTCCAAGTCAGTGGGTGCCACCTGAAGCCTAACAAGAAGAGCTGACATTGATTTACTGCACACTTAGGGCAGACCAGGCCGTGTTCCAAACGCTCTATGTTAGTGTGCACAAACTCATTAAGACCTGAATAGCATGCTTATAAGGCAGATACTATCAACAATCCTTTCTTACAGATAAAGAGGTTACCTAATACCTATTAGGCTTAACTACTTCCTTTACCCTGGAGCTACCAATTTCCAGCACACAGCAAGGTGATCCTGTCTTTCTAGGCTAGGAAACAAAGACCATGTCTGCATTCTTGTCCTGTGCAATTAGAACTGAAGGTTGCATTAAAAAAAGAAATCCCAGTGAGGAAGAGGAGTGACCACAGTGTTTGGCTCAAGTCTGTAAAAGTACTGCACTTATTTGCTAATAGCTACAGAGCTCCCACACAGATGCAGAGGCCTCCTACACACCAGATGCTGAAGAATAACCCCAGGAAAAATGGAATGAGGAGAGAGAAGTTGATTCTGGTGCCAAAAATATCAAACATCAAACGCATACACGTAATCTAAGGTTTCAAACGTCTCAATTTCAATCCTGAAGGAGGGAAAATAATGCCTATCCCCATTGTTCTTACGGTATTCCCAGTGAGGGCTGCAACGACGACACAGCTCCTACTGTGTGCCAGAGGCTTTAATGGGACACTCTGAATTCACACACAGTCCCATTTGACAAAGATGGAAACTGAAGTACAGAGGGACTAACTTGCCTAAGGCCACACGGCTATAGAGTGGCCAGGGTGGACAACCCTACCCAGGCCCTAAGTCCAGGGTAGCACTTTCTATACCTGAATCTCTACCTCCACTGACATTCTTCTGCCCCATTGATTTCTCATGACATTTCTTTTTCTGTCTTGCCTCAGACTGCTTCCTTATGCTTCTTCTAGGTAGAAAGATGCCAAACCATGTGTCTGGTCTTTTGGTAGGATTCCTGTGTCCCACCCCAAAGTGCCTGGGTTCAACTTCCAGCTCTGGTCACTGACTCCAGCTTCCTGCAAATGCCAAACTTAGGGAGAGAGCAGAGTTGACTCAAGTAGCTGAGGTCGCTGCCACCCACGTGGGAGACCTAACCTGCCGTTCCAGCATCTAAGGAGTGAAACTGCACAATGGGAGCTTTCTTTTCAAAAAAAAAAAAAAAAAAAGTAAGGGTATGATGCAGAGGTGGCACGGAGAAAAGACAGTCAGGTCAGAGAAGGAAATGAGTATTGTAGAAATGGAAGAACGCTGGGAAATGAACTAAAATGAGTGAGTTCAGAGAGGTGACAGGCAGAGAAAGAGTTGTGGCAATTGGGTTGGTGATTCATCCACCAGCTAGAGTGCAGTTATGACAATCAATTGCCCAGGTATGTAGTCAAAGAATTAGGCTTGCAATTTACTGGAATGAGCGCCACCTGCTGCAGTTTCCTGAATTCAAGGTCGCTGACCGAATTCTCTGAAACAAGCAATGCTTTCTCAAAGAAACCTACTAATGGTGTCTGAAGGCAACAAGACATAAAGATGAAACAATGAATATAAAACTGTCCCCACAAAAGACCTGAAATAAATATCAAATTCTGAATTCTAGTGCTGTCAGTTATTGTTCCCTGAATGTGGTAGGGTCCCCAAAATATGATGAATGAATTCTAACACACTACTGTTCTCTGAAAAACCCTGCAGTCATCATCTTACACAGGTTGGTATTTTTAACCAACAAAATAGCTACAGACACAACTTTCTCCAATACCTGCTTCTGAAGTGACACCGGCTAACATTTGAGCAATTATTATCGATGGCAGGCATTATTTTAAGCACTTCACATGAATGGATTTTCATGACCCCCTTACAAAGGTCTGCTTTAACAGTATTTCCTTTTTACACACCAGAAACGAAGGTCCAGAGAAGTAAAGCAATTTAATTAAGGGATCTCCTACGAGCGACCCCAGGGACTGACTGCAAGAACTCTGCCGCCTCCTGTCGCGTGGCGAGATGCCCCTGCAATTGTGGGAAGCTGATGTTTGCTGGATGACTCTGCCCAAAAGGCAGTTCTGCGACGCAAACCCCAAGTACGGCAATTGCAGGCGCTGCACCTGCCGCGCCCTCATCAGCCACATCCCAGCAGGTGACACACAAGACCTTGGGACTCAGCATCCCAGCACTCACCGATGGGCTTGTCCAACCGCATGAGGCGCAGGTACGGCTGCAGAGGGCGGGGCGCCGAGTTCACCACCGCCGCGGCCGACAGGCTGAGGGGGCGCCCGCCGGCCTCGGGCCCGGCCGCCGGCTGCCGGTCGGCAGCGCGGGGCGCCAGGGCCAGCGGGCGGCCGCAGGAGGAGCCCCGCAGCCATCCCCGCGGCCCAGCCAGCACAACCCGCGCCAGCCCCACGCCCCGCCAGCCCAGCATGGCGTTCCAGAGGGCGCGGCCCCCACCCACCACCTTGCGCCGACGTCATCGCCCAGCGTCGCCTCGCGCGCGGGCATGCGCAGTGGCATCAGTGGCGGTGGTGGGGCCAGCCCTAGGTGTGGGCAGAGTTACTTGTCTAATAATCACAGTTGACCGCGCTGGGCCCAGGCCCTTTGCCCGAGTTACTCCATCGAACTCCTTCCCCGAGGGAACCCCGGCAAGCCAGCTGAACGCGTTTCAGCGTATGTATTTGTTCTGGGAAATCTTAACGTCTTCCAAATACTTCCCCAGAGTCACCTGCCAGGCCGCGTCGGGTGTAAGCTGGCAGAGGGCGCCCTCGTCTGTGCCAAACCTCAAAAGGATGGAGGATCAGTCAGTCATCTATCAGTTTGGGCTCAAGTCCACCGACTTGACATTGACCGTATTCTACTTTTCCAAACATTGCCTTCTCACTGTTTCTACAACCCTTGTCCCGGAGGTAGCAGGTGATTGGAGTGCCAAACTCAGGAGGCTCTTCTACACCTGGAAGCTATTTCCATGGCCTGTTAGCTTGCCTTAAGTCTCCACCTGTTGGTCTAAAATTCAGGAGGCATTATGAATGCTCTCCACGTTAGAGACAAAGATAATAAAGCTGTTTTTTTTTTTTACAAGGCTTGAAGTACACTATATTCAAATGTAGTAATTGTATGTTATAAATAAATCCTGTTGGAAGATATTGGCATTTGTTTTCAGAATCAATGTCGCTCGCAGTTTTAATTTACTTACAGATAATGACTGTTCATACAATTTGAACACAGACAGGAGCCCAACTGACATACAAAAGGAGATAGCAACATTTATTGCGCCCAATTTTCGTTCCAACCGTACACTTACTTGGGATGGTTCTCCTTTTGTGCTGAGTAAATCCATGCTTTCTTAGATAGGTGGCTAGACAGACTCTTAGGATCCGGCATACAGTAGTGGTTTTGAGTCTGGCTGGATTTACTTTGTTCAGCACAGCGGCAAAGGGAGAACACTCGTGCATGGCGCATGGCGCATGTCTGGAGGAAATGACGTGCCAGCTTCCGTGACGCCTGTCTCAGTGGGCTCACACAGAAAAGAAGTGAATTCCTCTAGCTACGAGGGCATAATTTCACCAGCAGGGCAGCTCATCAGTGACTCGGGGACCAGATTGGAGCTTTTTGTTTGTTTTGTCTTTGTTTTTATTTTTTGAATCAGGTGTTGGTCACATAATCATTCTTTGTGTGGCATATACTACAGTTCCAGCAAGCTGTGCTGATCTGGAGGCAGGAGCCAGGGTCCAGGAACTTCTTCCAGGTCTCCCATACGGGTGCAGGATCCCAATGCATTGGGCTGTCCTCTACTCCCCTCCCAGGCCACAAGCAGGGAGCTGGATGGGAAGTGGAGCTGCCGGAATTAGAACCGGCGCCCATATGGGATCCCAGTGCGTTCTAGGAGAGGACTTTAGCTGCTAGGCCATGCCGTTGGGCCCATGGTTTATTTATTTTTATTGGAAAGTCAGATGTACAAAGTGAAGGATACACAGAAAGATCTTCCATCCACTGGCTCACTTCCCAAGCGGTCACAATGATCAGAGCTGAACTGATCCAAAAGCAGGAACCAGGAGCTTCTTCTGGGTCTCCAATATGGGTGCAGGGTCCCAAGGTTTTGGGCCATCCTCCACTCATTTCTCAGGCCATGAGCAGGGAGCTGAATGGGAAGTGGGGCAGCTGGGACATGACCTGACACCCATATGGGATCCCAGTGCATGCAAGACAAGGACTTTAGCCACTAGGTTACTGTGCCTTGCCCAAATGCTATCTCTTCAATAGTCAATTTGATATGCCTGCCTTCCCAGAATGCACCTGTTGGATCAAGGACCAATGCGCATGCTCACACCCTATCCTGGTTGTGTATTTGATGGAGGCTACCGTCCCTTTCCTTATATGAAGAGGTGGAAGAAGGGAAAGGACTCTCTACCACGGGCCCTTGTAAGTATTGTTCCTGAATCCTCTTCTTACTAGCACTACTCCTGTTTTCTCTCCTTCCATCATGGATGGTCTTGGATGGACCTATCCCAGTCTCCCATCTTTAGTGGACCTCATCCACTGTAGTATTGTTTTCAGGGATTTTTTCCCCACTCTTTTTCATGGGTGACTGATCCACACATGTTGCGCAGGCCACACTGGCATGTGAGTGTGTGTTTATTCCTTCACTGTTACATAAATTCTCTTTCTTTTGTACATGATACTAGTCTTTGCTTAGTATTTCTCTGCGGGAGGCAAGAAATTGGATTAAGTATACATATCTATTTATATATAATATAGTATATTGTCTTATATATTATCAAATTGTATGTTTGTATATAACATATTTAATATTTATATATGTGGGCATGGGATGGAGATATATCAAGTCTGCATGGGGGTTTAGCTAGGAAGCAGCCTTGCTATAGGGGCCTCAGTTTATGCAGCCATCCTTATCCAGGTGTTCAGTGCTACATCCTTCTGGATTCTAGACCGCAGATAGACATTCTCTCGATCTTTGCAAATATGGTCATACATCCTTTCTGTAGCACACTGAGTCCTTAGGTTGTCATCAAAGCAGAAAATAACCCACATCATGTGGTTCTAGAAAACTAATCAAGTTTCCACAGAATTTGGAGACCATTTCACCTTTTTTAAAGTTTGCTGATGCTGTGAGAATGCTGTCTGTTGTTGACTCTCTCTTGGATCAAAATAACTCAAGGAGACCTAGAGAAGACAGAAACTTCCAGAGTGGCCATCAGCTTTCTGCAGAAGCAACAGTTCCAAACCTAATGCCATGGTCATCACAGATCATGGGAGTACCCTTATGTGGAGCTAGGTTTCTTCCGGCTTCCTTGGTAGTCAGATCTTCTTTAGAGCGATCTTTTGACTTGTAATCAGAGTAGTTTCTGGATTTTGCTAGGGGAGAGAGACAGAGCCCCAGGTCCTGGATGTCTCATGGGGTAGACATGAAGGTTGAGTTTCTGTTTGCTGCCTTGACTCTGCTCTCCATAACTGAAGCCGATGTGCCAGACAGTGGCCTCCCCATGCCACGGACATTTGGAATGAGACCTAGTTCTTCAACTATAACAAGTTGTTTTTCTCTCATTAAAATATGAATAGAACTTTATCTATTTTAAAGACATTATAATTTCATTTATGTAATTTTTGTGCTTACAGTTATTAACAGGTCATTTTGATCACAAAACCCTTAAAGTCAAAGATGGTAAATAACACACCACATGTTGGATTCTTACATTGTTAAAGCACAGAGCACATCAAGGAGAAAAAGTTCTATTCTCAAGAGACACACAGGCTGGAGAAGAAAACATGGCCATTTCCCAGTGACTCTCAGTTCTCTAACACCACCTGTGTGTCCTACAATTCCACTTAATTCTGATGCTTAGAAGCCTGGTACCATCATGGAACCCAGAAATTAGGGAATTGACCTCAAAACACTGCCTCCACTTCAGGCACCAGCCACAGATGATGTCACCAGGTTACCTGCATTCCTCCCTTACCGACTATAACTGTGAAGGTCCCCACATGTGCCTTGCTGAGATTTGATAATTGCCTAGGAACTCAGTACTCACAAAAGTCTTAAACTTGGGAGTTTAGTTCATTATACAGGCTCCAAACCAATAGCCAGGTGGACAAAGCTCTGAAGGGTCCCACACCCAAGGATTTCTGGCCATTGGAGCTTGAGGGTGCTACCCTCCTGATGCATGCACATGTTCACCTGCCTCCAGTGATTCCCTGCTAAGTTCATTATTCAAAAGAGTTTGGGAACATTATTGCATGGGCATGATTCATGAAATCACTGGCCACTGGTGATCAAACTCAAATTCTGAAAGTTCCAACCTTCTAGTCTCCTGGGTTTGCCAGCACTTATCTTGAAATGATTTGAAAGCCTACCTTGAGTGACACCTCATGAGCATTAGTTAACTCAGGGATGATAGCAAAAGACTCCTTATGAATAACAGCCTATCTGCCTATCATTTAGGAAATCCCAAAGATTTCTAGAGCACAGTGCAAAGACCAAATACATGTATTTTGTTGTTGTTGTTGTTGTTATACCACAAGTTCCCAAAGCACCAGGAAGACTACGGCACTATCTCCACAGGGAGTAGCATTTCAAGGAGAAATGAGATCTAGAAGTTTGAAGGTCCCTCTAAGTCATAATAGCTACTGACAAGTGGGGGCTTTCTGGCCCTGAAAGGATGCTATTTAAGGACCCAGAACACCTTTCTACCAAGTGCAAGGGTTTTTCTCTTTTCATGGGGTGTACGGGAGGCAACTGCCTCTTTCTCCTGTATAGAAACAGGAAATCTACTGGCCTCCATTCCTCATTGGTGATAAGATATTGATGTTTGTACAGGATTTGGCTTTCGTTGCATTGCCCAGGAGGGGAAGCATGTTATCACTATAATACATGAATGGTAATGAGCTGTTTCTGATCTAAACACCCTGTGAAGATGAATATGAAAAGTCCAGCAGAGAACAAAAGAGACCTGGCTCATTTTTGGACGTACACACACGACTGAACTTGAAAGACAATGTGTTGAGGAACAAGACAAGAGGGTTGAGACTGATGCTCAGAAATGCCACCACGTGAGGACAGAAAATATGGACAGAGGAACAGAGACTAAGGAAAGACACAGAGGAGGGGCAGTCAGGGAAAATGGAAAGCCAGGGGAGATGATGTCATAGAATTCACAGGATTAGTTCAAGAAGGGGACGTGGTCAACAAGAGAAACTGAAATGTGTCCACTGAAAACATCCTTGATTGAATCTTCAGGAGGAGCTGCCTTGGTGATCTTTCTGAAAACCAGAGCTGATATATTTATTAAACTGAAAGGTAGGGAAGATAAGTACCGAATGGTGACTTGATAGCATCACTAACTACATAGCATGTTCTCTGTTACAAGAATTTAAAACTTTCTCACGACTGAGTGCAGCCTTTACAAAGAAAGTTTTCTCAGCTCCCTTTACCTGGAATGTTAGGAACCTACCCTGTCCTTATACAACATTCCAAAAATGATTCTCAGTGACTGCAAAATGGCTTCTTGCTTCAATGTGTCATAATTTTTTTTTTAGCCATTCTCTTGGCTGACCATTTTCTGACATTTAGACAGTTCTCAGTTTTCCTACTATATATAATTTTCCCTGCTATCCTTGTAGATAATTTTTTAGCCACACTATTTCCTTAGGGTAGATTCCTAAAATAACATCATATTTTTACATTCTTATTCAATTGTATAGCAGATTTTCATAAGAGCCGTAAATCACAGTGTCCTGACAGACGAGTTCAGAGATACATGAGAAACCTGCAATGGAAGATGCTTTTAAAAATCACTAAGGAGGGCCCGGCAGTGTGGCCTAGTGGCTAAAGTCCTCGCCTTGAACGCGCCGGGATCCCATATAGGCGCTGGTTCTAATCCCAGCAGCTCCACTTTCCATCCAGCTCCCTGCTTGTGGCCTGGGAAAGCAGTCGAGGACAGCCCAAAGCCTTGGGACCCTGTACCCGGTGGGAGACCTGGAAGAAGCTCCTGGCTCCTGGCTTCGGACTGGCGCAGCACCGGCCCGTTGCGGGTCACTTGGAGAGTGAATCATCAGACAGAAGATCTTCCTCTCTGTCTCTCCTCCTCTGTATATCTGACTTTGTAATAAAAATAAAATAAATCTTTAAAAACAAAACAAAAAATCGCTAAGGAGAAGTCAAGAGGTAAATCAGGTATTGGACAGAAGAGGTTCATGTGCTGGGCGGTGATGCCGATTAAGCAGCCTTTCCAAGAGCTGCTCAGAGAAAGCTTTACTGGCATGTCAAGGTGTACATGGGGAAGGTAGAGTACCCTAAGGAAATTGCCTTCCTGGGAAGTGATTTGCCAGGGGTCTACAGCCAGGATGGTAGTCTAGCTGGCTCTGATGTTCTAGAACATCCTCTGCCAGTCAACTGTTTCAGATTTTCTACTCCTGGACCCTCCTTTGGCCCAGATCCTACACTTACAAATTTAGCAGAGAATACAGATGCTGGGCATATGCAGAAGCTGAGTGGTTTATTCTTTAACCAAAGACAAGATTGATTGATCACACAATTTTTTTTAAGTTGCAAAATGCAAATATGTGCAATTGCAGAACTAACGACCCCTGAGCACACAAGTTTTATGGCTGAACTTTAGGGTTCCCATTCTCACAGAAATGGAGTGAACCGCAAGAACCAAATTAAAGTATTTTGAGGCAGTTCGATATATTGCAGAAAATAAATGTATTTGATCTAACGTCAATACATGGATATGGTCAAAAGACTATCACTGACATGACAGACAAGAGTTTCCCCTAAAAACTGTAAGAAAATGTTAATATTATGGAATTTCATCTTCATTGGCTTTGGCTCCTGACTCCAGCTTCCCGTCAACTCAGACCCCGGAAGGTAAACAGTAATTTGTTTTCTGCCCCCTCGTGGGAGGAGACCTGGGTTAGTTTCCTGGCTTCCACCCCAATCCAGACCCGGCTGTTATAGACATTTGGGAGAGAGACAGCCAAGCCATAAATAGAGCTCTTTTTCTGTCTTTCACCCAAATAAATAAAAAGTCAAAAATGTGCTTGTTTCTCATAAGTCTAGAGTCAAGTGGGACAGATATATGGATACAATTAAAAGGTACTATAAATGCCATAGGAAATGGGTGAAGTACTGGGGAAAGAGAAGAAAAATGATGAAAGCTCCCAAAATGACAGCAAAGGCACTGAAGCTGATGTTTGCACCCAGTGTTAGCAAACACTGATGTCCCATGTAGGGGAGTGTTGGAGTGGCCCAGGTAGTGAGCAGGAGGAGTAACAGGCAAAGAAGCATGGGCTCCCTGGTCTGTGTGGAGTGGGAGAATACCGTGTATGGGGAGAGTGACAAGAGCTGAGATCAAAGGAATGGGTGGTTTTTGGGTTATAGAGGAACTTAGGAGACTATAAGCAATGGGAGGTTATTGGGGGGGGGGGGGACCAGTTAGGAACTTTACACAAAGATGAGTGAAATAGTAAGTGATTATTGTAATAATAAACTTGTGACATTAAATCTTGAATTTAGGAAGTGGTGGAAGGGACAGGAAAAGGAAAGCAGACTTGACAGCATATTGATGGACTTGACAGAGGAGGTAGGAAATACTCTTCCTCCAGCTCAAACCTTGAAGTCTTGGGGCAGCTGAACACACAAGTAAAGGAGGTACAAAGTGGCATAGGAAGACAAGGCTTCCTGTATTTTCCACTTTTCTGAAAGGAATCAGGGACAGGCTTTTGGCCCCATGGTTAGGAGGCTGGTTAGGATGCCATGTGCTATCTTGGAGTGCCTGGCTTCAAGGCCCACTACTGACTCTAGCCACCTGCTGGTGTGACCTCTAGAGAGCAGTGCTGACTCAGGTGCCCACGTGGGTCTGTAGCTCCAGGGGTTAGGCACAAGTGTAGGGACTAGAGTGGGCACAGGGGGAATACATCAGCAGATGGGAGCTCTGTCTGTCTGCCTTGTCTCATCTTGTCTCACAAAGTTTAAGAATAATCATTTAGCATTAAGGGCATTAAAATCATTTTATTTAAAATGTGAAAATATAACAAATGCATATAAAACTAAAGAAGATTGAAGCCTCCAATGTTTAAAGTCTAGCTTTATAAGTGTACATAAATTCCACTGAGACAATATTCATAGCTGGCATAAATATAAATATTAATCCTTAAAAAGGATTGAGCTACAGGCGAATACAGTACATTCTGTCACTGCCGGAAAGCACAGGAATGTCATGTTCAGTATTGTAGTCTCTGTGGCACCCACTCTTCTCCCCAGGAGGATGACGTGGGGACACTGCTGTTTTGCAGTGATTGCAGAAATGGCTGCATAACCTACTCATGATGACCAGCAGGATGTGAGGAGACATCTGCTGGGAGAATCTAAAAATGACTTCAAGTTGAAGGAGACACAGAAATAGCTGTTCAGCTTCTGCCCTGGGTTGCTGTCATGTCTGAATGGGTCTGTGGGATAGCTACAGCCAGCCTGCTGCCAGCTTGGGAATGAAGCCAACACCAAACACAGCAGAACACCAAGAGGGAAAGGACCTTGGTGCTTGGGACCACCGAGCTGCTGGGCTCTCCTTGCTTGGACACAAGATGATAAGCTTCCTTCTGATTTAATCCCATGAACCATGGCTTTCTGTCACTTGCAGCCCATACTTCCCAACTGAGACAAGAACCAAAAGTGGAAGAAAGGTGACAGATGGCTCTTGTGTATTGGATGTTCTCTCTAAACTCCTCCCCCTGATAGATCAATCTTATCAGCAGTCATATTTTCATTTCATTTCAAACCATCACACCTCATCATCTGTGCTGTCACATGACTACTGCTGACACAGGCACGACACAGCAGAGCAGCAGCAGCTGTGCCTGGCTCTCTGTTAAGGGACAGATTGGTAGTTTCTCACTTACAACCAGTTTCAAGATAATGACTCTAAACTTTATCCTGTGGGACACCATAAATACGTCACATGAAAGTGAAGAATCTGACATCTTCCAGTGAATTTTTTTTTTGAAACGAAAAACACCTAATCTTTTTTAACTAATAAGAAATGCCTTTACTGACTTGCCTCCTGGCTGTATTGGGTGCACTTGTATATTTTTCATAACCTCAAATAAAAATAGCACATGCAAAGTGCTGAGTGTTATTAGCAGCAGTGTTCTACTTAGAGAGTGTTCTGGATTTAGGGAGCCTAAATCTAGCACTAAGAGTGTCCCAAGGACCCAGAAGCTCCCTCGGGTTGGTTTGTAATCCCTCCTCTAGCTTGAGTTTTGCTTGCTTTTATCGATGCATTTGACCTCATCCTTTCATCATCAGATGCAAGCAGCAACCTTGGCATTTCTTATCACAAAAAACCCATATGAGAAAGGCGGCAAGCCCAGTGAACTTCCTGGGCGCAGAGGTTTTTCTATCAAAGTTGGGAGGGTTTGGTCATCCACCATCCTCAGAGTTTGCCCATTGAGTTGGATGGATCTGCAAAAAGGAAAGACAGGAGCAAGTTAGCCAAAACCTGCAAGCCCTATGACTCCCTACAAAAGTCCAGAAATCAATTTTAGAATCAAACTTTTCTTTGTGTGGCCTACATGATGTAACTAGTATTTCAACACCAAGTCAGTTACATATGGGACTTATGTAAAAACTACACTCATAGCATGCAGTGATTGGAACAGAGACCATGTGCCCCACAGCACCTGACATAGTCACCAGCCTTCTCAGGGAAAAAAACACAAATCACCTATCAAAGGTGCCAGGACGGCAGGATTAAAAAGCAGAAGCATAGGCTAATTTCTGGAGCTGTGGTCATTTTACTGACCCATAATAAAAAAATTTTTTATAAAGTTGGAATTGTGGCGTAACTGTTAAGCCACACCTGCAGTGCTGGTGCCGATTCAAATCTTAGCTGTTCCATTTCTGATCCAGCTTTCTGTTAATGAACCTGGGTAAACAGCAGAGACCAACCCTAGTCCTTGGATCCCTGGTGAAGCTCCTAGCTCCTGGTTCAAGCCTTGCCTAACCCTAACTGTTGCAGCCATTTGGGGAGTGAACCAGCACATGGAAGATCTCTCCTCTCTCTTGGTAACTCTGCTTTTCCAATAAACCAAACAAAGTATGAAGCAAATAAGATATATGTAGAATGTCACATGAATTTTTGTGGACATTAATCTAACACAAAAATGGCAGTCAGTTGGTTTTTTTTAATCTGTAAAAACACCCATAAACCTCTCCCATAGGACGTATATATTTATTTGCTTTAACAAATATTTTGGTAGAATGCATATTGATGGTGTGAGATAAATATAACTTCCTTTTGCTAAACCACAGAAAAATTTGTTTCCTGCATATTTCACAATTGGAACACAAATTCAAAAGGGAAAAGAAAATGTAAGATAATGTTACTGTTTTTCATATATATCTCTTTTTAAATTTGAGAGACAGAGGGTGAGAGAGATGGAGACAGAGAGAGTGATCATCCACCAGTTCACTCCCCAAATGCTTGCAACAGCCAGGCCTGCACTGGTTGCGACCTGGGAGCTGGTCCTCAGATGTCTGGCGGGATCAATTGTCTAAGTCTTCCTCGCTGCCACCCAGGGTCTACTCTGACAGGATGCTGGAATCTGGAATGGATCCCGGATGTGAGGAGCAGGCATCCTAACCACCAGGTCAAATGTCCACTACTAAGTGTGATTCCTTACATGTATTTATTATCATTTCAATCAAATCAATGCAAGCTAGTGACAATAAATCCAATATGGGCAAGAGTTCATGGCGAAAAGCTTTCATTCCCCTGACAGTTAGTTCCATAATTCTAAATAATACTTACATCTTTATGTTTTTCTCAAATGGTTTTTAAAAAGGCTTACATTTTTTTATTGCTGAAAACATGGATGCTTAGTCAATATCAGGGCTTTGCTTGTGATATAGGACATCAGCAGAACACCTGTCCACAATAAGCACTATAAAAACATTGTCTATATCATCATCATTGTTCAGATAAATGAATTTAAGAAGCATAATTTTAGTGATAATTTTTAGTATTTTGATGTATATTCATTCCTTCATCTCTTTTCTATGCCTATATACAACTTTTTACTTGAACAAAATAGGTGTGCTACACATATATTTTGAAAAGACCTGTTTTATTTATTTATTTGAAGGTGGAGTGACAGAGGGAAAGAGATCTTCATCTGTTGGTTCATCTGCCCATATGGCCACAGTGGCCAGGGTTGGGCCAGGCAAAAGCCAGGATCCAAGAACTCTAGGTCTCCCATGTGGGCAATGGGTGCCCACGTGTTCTGGCCATCTTCCACTGTTTTCCCAGGCACATGAGCAGGGAAAGCTGGATCAGAAGTGGAGCAGTTAAAACTTGAACAAGTGCCCATATGTGATATTGGGACTGCAGGCAGTGGCTTAACTTGCTATACCACAGTACTGCCCCAAACATATTTTCTTAAAATCTTATTCTTTATCCCTTAAAAGAGCTTCACCATTCCTCACACTATTAAACATACTCACTACATCATTTTAATGGTAGCACAGGATTCCACGATGTAAGTGTATTAGCTTATTGACCTAATCTTCTAACATATGGCATCTTGTGTCTATGTAGCATTATTATATCCATTTCATCCTTAAAGATCTCTTACAGCTGGTCCTCACTATGTATCAGGAAGCAGAGAAACTGGTTCCCTTTAGCCTTGGTTAGCTGCTCAGCTTTTGGGTTCCGTAACATAAGACACAAAAATACCACACCCAGAAGCTAACAGGCCTGCATTGTTATTATACTCAAAACCACATAGGTCAGCTCTTTTATCACACCAGTTTCTAGATGGGGAAGGAGAGGAAATGCCATGACCATCATTTGGAAACCACAAGCAAAAATAAGTCTTAAGAACATCTAGAAATGACAGTAGGAACAGTTTGTACCATGTGAAACTTAGAACCTTGCAAGAATACACTTAAATGTCCCACATATGCTTTTGGAGAATATATTTGCAATCTTAGGAGAGTGCTTTCAGGTAAATATGATCCTTGTAGATCATGGTGGGTAAGATGAGGAACACAGCAGGATACTGCACAACAAAAGTGTATGATTTCATCAGCTATAAATAGATCTTAAAAATTGCTCTCAGCATACTGAGTACAAGCTGAAGGCATGCTAATTATTTTGTGCAGTCTTTATAAACAAGTGTACAGACTATGTATTCATTGTAATTTTATAGACTGATACACACACATATATGTATTTGTAGTAAAACTTTTTCTTTGAGAGACAACAAGAGAGAAAAGAAGTCTGTCTGGTTCACTCCCCCAAATAACACTATGGCTGGGGCTTCACTGTGAGAAAGCAGGAAGCCAGGAATTCAATCCAGGTCTGCCCCCTGGGTGGCAGGGCCCCCATCACTTGAGCTGTCATCTGCTGCCTCCCAGAGCATGCATTGGCACAAAGCTGGGATTGGGAGCTAGCCAGGACTTGAGCCTAGACACTGATATGTGATGTGAATGTTCCAACTGGCATACTGAACTCTAGACCCAATGCCCAACCCCATTTTCCACAAAATTTAAAGAGATGAAAATAAGCAATATGTGGTTATGTGGTTACCAAAGATAATTCAAAAGAATAAAGCTTCTCCATAATCAAAATTAATATTCCAATTATAAAGGATAAAATGAGAGATAAAACACAGCAGAAAGAGGCATTTTCAAGCATATTTAGGCTAGAGAGACCATCCAAATGCCACTCAAATAAGAAAGTTTTGCTGGAGAAAATGACTCTATTACTCCAGCCTAGTGGTCGCAAACTCAAGTGACCATTAGAGCCAAGGAACTTGCAACTGTGTAGCCAGAAAAGCAACTTCCTTATCAACATTTAGATACAAACATACTAAAAATTACTCATTTCAACAAGGTTAAGAAGCTAACAGAGGGCCGGGCGAGGTGGGTCCTTGCCAGGTTCCTCTCTGTCTTTCCTCCTCTCTGTATAGCTGACTTTGCAATAAAAAAAAAAATCTTAAAAAACAAAAACAAGCTAAGAGAAAAGTATTTGTTGCCCAAAGATGCATTATTTACAAGGGGAAAAAAGGAAAATGGTAAAGTACACCATAATATTTATTAAAAACACACAACCCATTAACAGTGTCTACAAAGGCTGGTATGGCAAGGTACCTGGGAAGTTTGAGAAACTTCCCTTTCCTATGGTTACGTTACAGTGAAATAAAGCAGAGATGAGGGGAGTTAAGGAGTGGCACCCCAGTGTTCATAACTCAGAGGCCAGGCCTACGGAGCAAATGTGCTTACTGTGTTGCCGTCTCAGATTCCCATGCTAATGGACCCTGAGAACATCATCACTCAGTATTTGCAAAGAGGAGACAGTGAGGATTTGACCGACTCTTCATTTATTACACTCCAGCGAAGTGAGAATATTCCCTCCAACACACACTAGACAGGACCCTTTCAATGTTTATGTCTCACTCCCCAAGACCTGGTCATTCTTTAGCTCTCTGCTGAATGAGGACTTAAATAATATTTCTTTACTTGTTGTTTTTTAAAACCAAAATACATTTGAATCAACCTCAAATAATCCACCTAGGAGTATATTTATGGTCATTCCCCCTTTATTCTAACCAATAAAAATTTAATGCTATAGGAGAATTACATTCAACTCAAATGGTAGAGCATTTTATACCAAGACTAACATCAACATAAATCCATTAATCACAATTATACCTAAGTATGTTTCCATACATATATTTCTTGAACATTAATAACTGGTAAAACTTGGTATGAAGAACCATAATACAGTAATAATATAGGGGAACTCAGTGAGGGGTGGGGGAGACTTGAGAAGAGGGTAAAGGAAATCCCAGGACCTATGGAACTGTATTATAAAATATGATAATAATTTTAAAAGTTTAAAGAAGCTTGAAATAACTGATTTTTGTTCTTTATTCCCTACTAAAACTCTATAATAAATATAGTGAAGGTCTGAAATGAAGAGGCATCACTCACTTGGAGAGTAATCCACCAGAGCCTGCTGGCTTTAGCAGGTATTTATCCACTTGCTTGTTGAATAAATGAGACGGTAACTGCAAGCGCTTGGTGACATTGTGGAGGTTTAATGCATATAAGGTTAGATCTCCCTCCTTATACCTTGGGCTAAAAGAAAATAGGTTAACTCAGGAAAAATCCTTGTGTGATTGAGGCCATTTAGAGCTGTACTGCAACATCACAATACTTACCATGAGGCTCCCTAATGACAATGGCCTTGTTAGTACCCTCCTCCAGTGTTTACAGGACAGCCCTCCCATGGTCCTAGTGTACTATCATCATCATCATCATCATCACCATCATCCACTTCCCACTCCCATTGTCTGAGGTGTTGCCTGCTTGGCAAGGCTGAGTGGTTCACAGATCAGCTCTACCCTATTTCCAAATATAAGTGAAACGTGATTTGTGTGGATTCGTGTGAATTCAAATGGCAAACCATGTAAACAGTCCCTGGACTTACGAAAAAGACTGAAACAAATAAGAAAGGTAAAATCTATTGACACTTTCCAGATGTATCCATTCAAACCATTCTCCTTCTGCTTCCTTGTGGGGTCTCACAGAAATAGCAGGTGACTTTTAAAGCTAGAATTTATATTTTGCATCATTCTAACAGAAGAAGAGCAAATCTCTGGGATTTAGGAATATTTTTCCCTATGGACAGGCAGAGGAAGGAGCTACAGAAGTCTCCATGACCTCTCACCTCAAACGCTGCAGCTTTTGAAAATGAGATTGTTATTGTTCCCTTCTCCTTCGCTACTCCTTTTTCTCTTTATAAAATGTATAAGGCACAAAGCCAGATGACAAGTTCATAGAAAATGAAATAAAAAAGGATACTTTCCATGAACTTTTGGAAGTACCCATATACTCATAGTTAATCAGTAATTCAAATTACTTCAGAGTCTTTATATTCATTCCCAGTTTAATGAATTAGTTATTTATATTTAAATAGCTACCTTTTTATTTGTACTATTCTTATTCTTTTGGACTACAAATACCTATATATAAGCAAAAAAAAAAAGAAATATTAAAGTCTGGCACCATATCACTAATAATTGTTTCTTAAAAGGAAACAAAAAGAACAATGACACACATTGGACGCACAGCATTGAGCGGCACAATGCTCCAGTAGGAAGTTGCACGTGTCTCAATTAAGACCGTTTGACCTGGAAGGCTATGTTGCCTACTTACTGGTTGACGTTTGTGCAGTGAAGGTAAACTCGAAGTTTGCTTCTGTCTGGCCCTTTCACACGTGCTGTGAACACAGTGGAGCCCACCAGTTTCTTGTACAGAAGAGAAAGCCAGTAATCCTGGTCAAAAAGAGAGGGACAAAAATTTACCTTTATTTAAAATTTATCTTTGGATCTTAGCTTATTTAAAAAGACCAGTGGTGAGCCAATAGTTTTGCTACAATGAATGTGACTGGTAGGTAACCTATGGACGAGTATCTAAGTAGGATTCACTTTTTAAATTTTAATCTGATTAATTTAGCTTTTGGTACATGTAACTACCAAGAATCTGCAGGCAAGTGGTGCTTGTTGCTTTTATCACTGGAAGCCCATGTTTTTGTAATTCAGAGAACCATCGCCATGAACAGATGGATGTCAAGAATGTAATTTGGGGCCTGGTACAGTAGCCTAATGACTAAAATCCTCTTCTTGCATGCACTGGAATCTTATATGGGTGCCAGTTCAGTTCATGGCTGCTCCACTTGCCTTCCAACTCCCTGCCTGTGGCCTGGGAAAGCAACTGGGGATGGCCAAAAACCTTAAAACTCTGCACCTATGTGGGAGACCCGGAAGAGGCTCCTGGCTCCTGGCTTTGGATTGGCTCAGTTCCAGCCATTGCAGCCACTTGGAGAGTGAATCAGCAGATGGAAGATCTTTCTCCCTATCTCTCCTCTCTGTAAATCTGACTTTCCAATAAAAATAAATAAATTTTTACAAAATGTGATTCATTGCTCAGGGAATTTAAATATTCTTAGTTGACTTTCATTCAAGAATTAAAACGAAGCTTAGAGTGGAACCTTAAAATACATGTACTCACAAAGACCAAGTTTTGAAATAAAACTTCTGTCTAGAGAATAATTTTCCTCCAGCCTCTGTAACAAAGTAATGTCAGAAAGAGAGACCACCAGACGTGTGCTTCCTGATGCCAGCTGGCATTGCCTAGGAAGAACTCTTGTAAAAATGAAACAAAAACCTCAACGTTCAAGCTTCTAAGTATAACCTTCAGTTTACAGGAAATAGTGGCAGAAAAGGCCATGCTAAATAATAGCACAAGAATACATTTAGCAAATATAACAATATTGGAAACACTAAAGAAGAAATTACTTCCCTAAATTAATAAGCTGCAAGGGACATAAGCAGAAGGAGGGCAATTTAAAATTGAACAAACGCATCAACCAGACGGGATGTGTGTACACTGCTTGGGTTCTGATTTGAATAAATAGACATGTAACAATGTTTTAGACAATAAAGAAAATGCAAAACACTGACTCAATATTATGCTTCAAACAATTCTCCTATGAATTATTCTTAAATGCAATTTTACAAAATAATAACCAAGATCCTCCTTCTTCCAGCTACATCTATATTATCCCAATTTGTATACAAATATATCTTTCAGACAGATTTTTTGATACAAAGGTTGTATTTCCTGATTTAGCACCAAATGCAGTTGGCAGTAGAGTGAAAGTGAGACATTATTCATAAATATCTTGAAGATTATTAGCAACGTAATCAATTATCTTAAAACAGATCAGTACACAATACCGCCTGATTAAGTTGCACTAATGATGATTTCATGCACAAAGTTTTGAAGCTTCGTAATCTGATTTATTTTGCAAAACATCTGTTATACCAAGTTTATTATCTTAATGAATGAATCATAACATTTCAAATCATCCTTTTCCTAAAAAAAAAAAAAAAAGAAAAAGAATGCACACCAGATCCTAAATGGCCCACATTTAAAATGATATTCCTAACTCCTGATTGCTTCTCTTGAGGCACAACAATGTTGGAAGAGATGATTTTCAGGATTTTTTCCAACTTGTCCCGTGGCATAGTGGCTCCTCACTGAGTGGACTATCCCAGGGGAATAATACCAGCCCCCCTAACCCCACCCCTGAAGTTAATCACGGAAAGAGGAAATAAACAGCCACTCACGGGCAGAGGTTCAAAGTTCCTGTCCACCAGGTGGTAGTTTCCAGCTCCAAAGAGCACTTGCCGCATCACCACGTCCATGCCCATGCGGGCTGACACACCCAGTTTATCCAGCCACCTGCGACAGGGCAAGAGCCGACAAAAATCCTTCCATTCCAATCACACAATACCTGGGGTTTTTCATCTCTGAGAGAAGGATTAACGGAAAGCAAGAAAATCAGTCTTAATTAGAGAAGCCAGTCAAGGGCATGGTGAGTGCAAGCAGGTACAGAATCCTTGTCTTTAAGTCCTCCCCATTTGCAACCTGACAACAAAGTTTAGGACACTGCTGATCCCCCATAGGAGTTCCTTGAGGGTAAGACACCTTCTCCAAGGACAGACACTTCCTCACTCTGGAATGCTAGGTAAGGGCTGGAGAAAAGTTGCAATCAACAATGTTACCATTGTGAAATAAGTATAACCACACCTAACCTACTAACCACCTCCTTCCAGACTGACACTGCCATGCATCCATAACTGTTAGTTAATGGCAAAACAAACATCACTCTTCCATTCTGTTCCTCCTGCTCCCAGCACCAGACAGGGTTTGTGCTTTAGTTGAGGTTTGTAAGTGCAAGGATATAAGAGGAAAGAGAATCAAATTTTCCATGTGAGGATGTAGAACTATAGATTCAGAGTCCTAACAGTTACTGAACCTAAGTCATCAAGTATGTGCTTTGAACACAGGTGAATCAATCTTTTCATCGTCAGGAGGTAAATCTTTTGATTCACTGATAGTCCTTATACTGTGACCTCCTGCCATGCACTCTAAGCCTTGCGAGACTGGAAAACAAGCCCTGAAAACTAAACCAAAAAGCCCTAGCTGACTTCTTTTCGGGGGAAAGGGCATGTTGGCACAGACATCAACCATCATTGAGGATTGGAGTCCCTCAAACAGTGCATTCTTACAATGGCTCATGCGGGACACCTGTAGAAGATGCCCCGTAGCTTTCAACACTTTCTAGCCCCATCTGACTTCCGGGGCTGAGGGGCACATGCCATCAGTAGTCTGCTCTGGGGGATCCCACTGCTGTCTGGTTCCCGTGCTTAGCACAGTGTCACTCACATAAAGCCAGCTGCAAAGGTGTTGGACAACAAGGGCGCTCCGCCCCCGTAGGCAGAGCTGGTTTCTCCCAACCAGATTTTCTTGCCGGGTCTGGTCTCCTCCACCACCTGTGCAACACAGCAAAGTTTTCATGGTGATTGCAAACTGAGGTACTACAGATGACCATGCATCACCACACTCCTCCCTACCACAGAGTTCCAGAACACATTGTAGCCATCTGTGTCTTGGACCGTTTTCTTTTATGGGACAACTGGGATCCGGAAGGAATGTAAATAAAGCCATTTTTCAAGGTCTCCAGGAGTTAGCTGTACTAAAAGTATGTTGGAGGGGACCTGGTGCAATGGCTCAACTGGCTAATTCTCCACCTTCAAGCGCTGGGGTTACATATGGGTGCTGGTTCATGTGCTGGCTGCTCCACTTCCCATTCAGCTCCTTGCTTGTGGTCTGGGGAAGGAGTAGAGCATGGCCCAAAGACGTGGAACCCTGCACTTGCATGGGAGACCTGGAAGAAGCTCCTGGCTCCTGACTTCCGATTGGCTCAGCTCTGGTGATCATGGCCATTTGGGGAGTGAACCAGCAGATGGAATATCTTTCTATTTCTCCTTCTCTCTGTAAATCTGCCTTTCCAATAAATATAAACAATAATCTTTCAAGAAAGGATATTGGAAGTATCTTCAATTTCTTTTTAAAAAAATCTGTGTCATGTTGTTATTAAACAATATTGTAATTTTTTATTTTATTATTTTGTGATACAGTTCCATAGGTTCTGGGATTTCCATTCCTCTCTCCCCAAATCCTCTTTCCCCCACACTGATTTCCCCTATATTATTACAATAGTAGAGTCCTTCATAAACAGTCCTAAGTCCATCACATTTAAATGTGTCCTGACATTTTAGGCATGGATAATGGAAGAGAGTTCAGCATCCTATCATCAAGATATATTTAAAAGTTTCATTGGAAGTCCATCTTTGATTTGGAAGTACAGATGCATACTGCATTATATCTTCACATCTGGACATTATAGTCTCTTACAGTTACTGTTCAATTTTTAATCAACACACATGGGTAAGACCCTTTGCCAGGGGGCCACCAAGCAGAACATGGTGCTTGTTCTCTGAAACTGGGAAACATGGACATCTTTATACCTAAGGAATTCAGAATTAGCTAGCATATAAAATAAGAATGCTGGTATTATAATAAAAATACAAACACTATTCACTACCTGGAGCACTTTCTGCACAGAGGAAATAAAGGTGTCCAACACATCAGGGTTCAGGAAATCATCTTTGGTAGCAATTCGTCCATTCAAATAGTAGCTAAATTATTAAAAAAAAAAATTTTTCAGGGCAAAACCCAATTTAATTTTCTGCTTTTGATTAATTGCTGGCCTTGTTCTTCTAATCCCTCCCATCCCCATGCAATAATAATAATAACAATAATAATAATAATAAACAAAAGGTAGAAGTTCTACTAAGGAGAGACTAAGAGGGAAGGGGAAAAAGAGGAAGAGCCAATTCCATTCAAATAACTAGAAAACAATGACCCAGTCTCGAGACGATATGGACACAAGTACGTGTGTTGGTGGGTTACCTGTTCTTTGACAAGCAATTAATTTAAGCTGTTTTTCCTGTTCCATGGGTTAATGGACAGTGTAACTTAATTTTATAGAAATTAGCACATCATCTAAAATAATTTAGAATTTTTGATGTTTAAAATAATAATATATATTCTTATAATATTACATAATGTGTTATTTTAAAAATAATAATAATATAGTGCTATTTAAGACACTATTTCTTACCTAACAAGAAAATTTGAAAATCAAAGTTTTGATAACTTAGGTAATAAATAAAAGCAGTGTTACTTTCCTTGTATAAAGAATAGGACACATACTTACTGATGCCATGTAACTGAATCAATCACTGCTCCACCAACCTTCAGGAAACTAGAACAAAAATCCTATTATTATCATTCACTCATCATATGCAAAATAGCATACGATATATGCATAAAAGTTTCACTCCCTAGAAACGGCAGGTTACCTAGTTAGAATCAGACGAACCTAAACATCCCAAGTCTCACAGCAAACCTTATGCTAGGTGTTGTTTGCCCCAGAATCCTTAGCCTTCTGAGTCAATATATGTTCTTTCAGTGAACCACATGGTCAGACAATAAACTGTTTAATGACATAGGGACTACTGAGGATTTGCCCTGAGAGAACATTCATTTTCAAGCAAAGCAGCTCTGTATTCCCCAGCTCTCACCTGCTCAGCATGTTCACCGTCTTTCCTCGGGGCTGACCCACATCGGGACCATAGAGCTTCGCATTTTTGAAAGTGGACTTCTCCAGAAGTTTATGTAGTTCTATAAAGTCTTCTCCCAACTGCAATCCATCAATGAAAATACCAGCCTTCTTCCTGAAACTGTTAGGTTCTGAAAGACAGCCATTCTCAAACGACTTAATTACCTGGAGATATTTTATTTAAAAGCAAACACAACAGAACATCTTCCAGATTACAAAAGCTTAGACTTCAAAGTCAAAGAATATAAAGAGGATATTGTGGAGAAATGTTAATTATATGAGAGTATTCCACAAAGTTTGTGGAAAATGTGATTAAAAGATGAGTTTATTTTAGTGCAAAATTTTGAAATCCAGGCATAGAGTTTATAGAATATATATTCCCATGAAATCTTGGATTATTCTCATATAAATCAGGGTATTAATTTTAAATTAAAGCATAATAGTTTGAAGTTAAACGAAGACATAAGTAAAAATCATCTGTATCCAGTATTTAGTACTTCACTCTTAAAAAGTTGAGGAAGACATTTAATACTCAGAACAGTGCTTCGTCTATCAGTATGTGCTGATCATATTACCAAACCTCATTTTCCATTCTATATCCAGTGTCACTGGCTGATGCATGGAAAGTCAGTCTAAATATTTTGTGAACAAATGAGGCCAGCCTGAACATTACCATTTTAGTTATAAGGTTCTTACAAGAAGGAGTTCAAAAAAGTCAACGAGCAGCTTGACTTGGGTAGAATGCTAGCCAACTTGAACAATGTAGTGATAGTTGAGATGAGCAGGTTCAGAAACAGACAGGAAGGGAAGAATAAAGCAAATGGCCTCCGCACAGTTGGACCCAGTACAGTTTGTCAAGCATGAAGTGATTCTGAAAAATCTCTAGGGATTCTGGGAGTTAGGAAGGCTGCTAGCTGCACTAGCTGCTCTCACCTCAAATGTCACATCAAGTGGGATAAGCAGTAAACTCTGGAATATAGACAAGAGTTTTTTGCTCTATCAAGTTCCAAAAGGTGGCACTGGTAAGAATATGCCCAGGCAGAAAGCTATACTGCTGATAGTAAAAAGAACACCACAAATACAAACAAACAAGAAACCAACAATGCCAATAGGGAATGTCTTTACAAATTAAGTGTTCCAGGAGTGCTTACCATTGCCTAGTTCCCAAGAAATGTTGTAACTCTTGGAGGAACAGTAGTCCAGGAGCAGCTGAGCATTTGAGCTGTTCCACTGCAAATCTGCTGTCCTTAGTAAGGCATTCAGACCAAAAATCAAACTGAGTCCAGAGCAATTTGCAAAATCGTACAGCATATCCACCGAGCTCTCTGCAGGACAAGCATTTCAATTTAATGGTTAAGGAACAGAACCTCCAGGTTTAGTCTTCATAGCGAACCACTGCTTTGGTGGTTGCATCAAAGGAATCCCAGTCATGAAATGATTATAAATAAGATTAACAAGAGAATTAGGCTGGCAATTTGAAAAAAAAAAAAATCAGCTTGATGAGTCTGCTTTGACTGTTAGATGTGTATGGAAGGCACCAGAAACTCTAATCCAGCACCTGGGTTTTGTTCAAGTGACTTGGGTGAGTTGGGGAAACCACAGTTTGTGACTCAGTGCCCAGCATGCAAAGCCAGGTAGCTATAAGTCACCACAAACCCCACCCTCCATTGTCAAAATATTACAACTCATGAACTCAGTTACAAAATATTTTTAGCAATTTTAATTACATCTAAAATAATCAAGATTTATGTGTGTGTGTGTGATATAATTTTTTTTTGTGAGACAGGAGAGCACCTGTGTACTGATTTCCCCTCTGTACCTATAGTGGCTAGGACTGTACTGGGGACAGAAACCAGGAGCCAGGAACATGACGTGTGTCTCCCATGTGGGTGGCAGGAATCCCATTATGTCAGCCACCACTGGTGTCTCCAAGGGTCTACGTTAAAGGTTAACTGGAATCAGCAGCCAAAACTGGGAATTGAATTCAGGCACTTGAGTGTGGAATTGGATGCTTCAGCTGCTAAGCTATGCAGTTACTCCTACATTTGAAACAATTTTTTGAAAAATTCCTGCGTGGAGCATATGTACTTAAAATGAAGAAGCCCTTATATTTTAAAATTGGCCTCTTGGAGCATCAGTAGGAAACAATTCACTGAGGACTGTCTAGACCTCATATGTCATTCAAGAATTCTTATTTGTTTCCCCATTACATTTCAAGCATATTCTAATTATAAACTCTCTGTATTGTATTTTGATTATCACTTGCTCCCCTAGACTGAACATTCTCTAAGGGACAGGAACAAAATATTTTTTCACTTTGTTATTAGAAAGAGAGAAAGAGAAAAAGGAAAGAAATAAGGAAAAAGGAAGGAAGGAAGGAAGGAAGGAAGGAAGAGAGAGAAAGGGAAGGAAGAGAGAGAAAGGGAAGGAAGAAGGAAAGGGAATTGACCCAGCACTACAGGTGCTATAGTTTCCCAAACTATGTGCCAAGGCACACCGGAGAGAGCCACGGGAAATTCACCAGTACATTTGTCAGACTATGCCAACAAAAATATAAGATACTTAGTTAAATCGAGCTTTGGGCAAATGAGTAATTTTTAATTTAGTTAAGTATGTTCTATGTAATAGTTCAGAAACACTTAAATATTAAACAGCATAAAATAAAAATGTTTGCATTTTAGAGTATCCAACTTGTATTTACTCCGCCTGCATTTCTTCATTTCCCAAAATGTGCTTGAAATTTAGGTAGCTTTAAATTCTATTACACACTCCCTATAACATCATAAACAGTAACAATTGGAATAAACTTTGCATGTTGCTAAGACCAAATGCACTCTGCACAACACAAGGGGCAGGCGTTTAGGCGGGCCATGACAACACCTGTGTCCTGCATCCGAGCGCCTGAATCTGATTCCTGGCTCTTCCTGCCAACTCCAGCTTTCTACCAGTGGAGTCACTGAGAAGCAGCAGGTGATAGCCCAACTGAGTCCCTTCCATCCACGCACGGGACCTAGATTTCCTACTGTGTTGCTGCAGCTCCAGCCCAGCCTTTCTCCTAACAGTGGGAGTTCTTCCTAACCCCCAAGTTTGGTCTATTTCTGTCTTTCTGCCTCAGAAAAACCTTGTTACCTACTTCTTCTCTCAAATAGGGAAAAAATAAGTCACAACAAATATTCCACTGCTAATAACTTTCCAAACTTTGAATTCTGAGTATAAGGCTAGAAAGCCCTCAGGACGAAGATCATCTAGACAACACATTACAAAGGGGCATATTAAAGAATAGTGGCTTGCAGTCCACCAGGTAAATTTAAAACGGTGTTCAGCTTCCAGCACGAGTGCAGGGCAGATGGAGGGAGAGCAAAGCAGTAGCTGAATCAGCATGATCAGTTTAATGAGGGAGTTGTCCTTTCCGTAGTCACACCCAGAGTCACATCCATGGCACTGCTTCCTTCTCCTGTCCAAACAGGTTTACAGCGTGAATCTATATTCCGGCAACAAATGTTTCTGCGGTGTTTTACTTCAGTGGAACACATCACCTAAGGGGGCTTGCCTTAGCAAACTTACCTGTCTGTTTTAAGACACCTACTTTAAGGGTTCAGGCCACTAACTGGCCAGTGACCATCTCGGTCATCATAAGCTTTTTCTGTCTCTTCTTTGGTGAGGTGCCCCCAAGTCATGACCACGGTCATGGTCAGACATGACCAAACCCAGCCACAGATTGAGAACTACACGTGGGAACACCTCTCAGCTTCTGTGACATTTGTCATTATGGTGAGCGCTGTGATTCATCCAGAGAGTTCTATGTTTCCATGACATGCAGGTTCAAATGGACAATTTCAGACCAGAAGTCAAATGTTTGCACATACAGGTTAACTTTTTTTTATAGATCTTACACAGTTAACCATTGCTAGTGGGCTGATTGGAGTTATAACAACCCAGTGTGTATGAAGGTTCCCTGCTATGTGAAGGTCCAAGTCCCACAGGCAGGAAAAATGCTAAAACTGTACTGTCTCGGTAGCAGAAAGATCATGGGAGATAGCCAACTGTTTTCAGAAGCTGAAGATAAACTGGTACCGTGTTGAATGTGACCAAAGCCAGAGGGACACCAGTGACTGCCTAGTTCTGTGGCAGTCTTCTCCTAGCAAGTGTGTATCCTAATGGCTTCTCACAGATGAGGCCTGACTGCTGTGAGTCTCTTGTACTTGTCATCCCTTTGAAGGGATCCGAGATGGCTGTGCCCAGGCCAACAGTAAACCATGCTGACTAAAGTGTCCAAGCAGTTCAGAGGGCTGCATTAGCTATTAGCATGTGACCTATTTTCCGACTTCTATTGTATCATGCTTTTCTATACCTTATTAATTATACATATACACACATACACTTATATACACATCCATATACATTTATAAAGCTATCTGATACATTGGAATCCAGGTCTTATACAATAAGCTTTTACAAACATAACTCATTTATTTTAAATATTGTGCTTTAGAAAAATGTTAACTCACATAAAGTTAACTTTAAGATGACTTACTTTCCTAAAGTCGAAAGATAATAGCATGTCATAATTAAATGTATATCATAGTTAAATGTATATCATAGTTAAATGTATATCATAGTTAAAATGTATATCAAAGTTAAATAAGGGTTGGTTGTTTCATTTGTTATAAAGTTCTGCAGGACAAAGTCATCACATATTGCTAAGACTGAAAGCCACTTCAATGAGTGGAAATAGCTGGCTAGTTGAAGTGGTCATGTGTTAGCCACAGAAGAAAGGCAAAGTCGTTTGGTGGCCAGGATTATCTGGGAAATCCCAAGGTCCCTCTGCCTAAAGACATAAATCACACCATCCTCAGGTTGCATGCTGGAGTTTTAGATTTTTTACTTTTTGTGGGTCTATATCTTTACATGACAATCATACATCTTTCTTGATTCCTAGTTCTCATCAAGTGACGAAAGTGTTTACTAGTTCGTGAATGGTTAAATTTTGTCCCTTTGCTCTGTAGACAAAGTCCGACAGAAAGAAAAGAAGTTTTGAGGTTGAGATTTCCTGAGACTTCTTAATAGCATTTGAGTATTGCAGAACTTCAAGTAACTGCTAATAATACTTACTATATTCAAGCCCAGGTTCAACCTATCTACATACGTTTGGGGCTGGGACACCTACATGGTGCCTTTTGCTCCTTACTTGAGTAGGTGATGTTCTTGAACTTCTTCTGATACTGTTCTGTAAGCAGCAGTTGCTCCTGGGAGGGCCATTCAAACTGTAATCTCTCCTCCACATCAGATGGGATGGGTCCAAACTGGCAAACATCTGCAAGTAGAAGAGGTAACTTAAAGAATTTGTATTCACAGAAAGAAGGTTAACATCCTATACACATATCTAGTTAGTTGAGATGGCAAGGTGGGAGAAGTTTCTGGTTTTTAGACATGAGATCAGGGAAAGATATGAGGGTACTTTTTAAAATCCAAGGAAAACAGTGTTGAAAAAAATCATTTGATTTTGGTCTCCCCAAAAGCTTAGAAATCCATGCACAGGAGAGATCTTCAAAATGTTGATGGGAAATATACATTGTTAAAATCCCATGTTCAGATTTAAGAGTAGTTTTGCATCCAAACGTAACTTTTTAAAAAATATTTATTTTTATTGGAAAGGCGGATATACAGAGGAAGAGAGACAGAGAGGAAGGTCTTCCATCCAATGATTCACTCCCCAAGTGAGCACAACGGCTGGAGCTGAGCCAATCTGAAGCCAGGAGCCAGGAGCTCTTCCAGGTCTCCCACACGGTGCAGGGTCCCAAGGCTTTGGGCCGTCCTCTGCGGCCTCCCAGGCCACAAGCAGGGAGCTAGATGGGAAGTTGGAGCTGCTGGAATTAGAACCGGTGCCCACATGGGATCCCAGTGCGTGCAAGGCGAGGACTTTAACCACTACGCTATCTCGCCAGACCCTAAACATAACTTTCAAATTCCATTTTTTCACAAACTTTTGGAAGTACTCTCATATATTCTCTTGCACAAATCAAAGTGGCAGTCCAACTAACCACCACAAACACAGGCACCCAGAGAAACAGCAGGCATACATGGGACAGAGCCTCAAGTTACTGAACAACTTGAAGGCTCCTCAGAAGCAGGAGACAATCTGAGAATGTTCATAAAGAAGTCACCTTCCAGGCCTGGCGGCGTGGCCTAGTGGCTAAAGTCCTCGCCTTGAATGTGCCGGGATCTATATGGCTGCTGGTCTAATCCCGGCAGCTCCACTTCCCATCCAGCTCCCTACTTGTGGCCTGGGAAAGCAGTTGAGGACAGCCCAAATCCTTGGGACCATGCACCTGCATGGGAAACTTGAAGGATATTCCTGGATCCTGGCTTTGGATTGGCTCAGCTCCAGCCGTTGCGGCTCACTTAGGGAGTGAATCATCAGACAAAAGATCTTCCTCTCTGTCTCTCCTCCTCTCTGTACATCTGACTTTGTAATAAAAATAAAATAAATCTTAAAAAAAAGTCACCTTCCTATACATAGGAAGTTGTTCAATGTGAGCTCTGTCTGTTGTGGGGTCAGCTCCTCTCAACATAATAAAGGAAAGTCAGGGAGTGTTGACTTCTGTCACGTTCACTGTGGTGGTGTAGAATCTTCTGGTATCAGGATGTACATCCTTGGGAACTTCCACCACCATCCTGTCAGGCTGCCTGGCTTTCTTTATCACTTGACAGCAGGTCCCCCGGCACTTGGTGCCATGGCTGGCTGACCGGCCACCAACTTCCTTTCTGGGAAGCCTCACATTATGACTTACAGGTCTTGGTGCCCCATCCATCTCTTTACTCACAAAGGAATGTTCCAGAGGAACTCAGAGAATCCCATTAACCTCCACCCCATCCTATAAGATAAAGAAAACTGATGAGCAAAGGACAGAAACCTTTTGAATACATGCAACCAGGGAGAAAGGGGCAAGTTCAGGCACTAACTCTTTCAGTTTATTACTTAAATAGAACTTTCTTGCCTGCCGCCCCCTTTTTCTATTTTCTGCAATTACTACATACTGTCAAGTTTGGCCAGTAACTGATGAACCATTCTAAAGACTTTCTAGAGGAAAAGATGTAGTGTATGAAATAATTGGCCGTTATTTACTTATATAGGTGTTCATAGAATTCAATGGGACATACACTAGTTTTAGTCATTATTAAGATAATGATTTGACTCCTGTTTGATGCCTGATAGCATAAACACAAGAAAAATCCTCATGCCTCCCATAGGGCAGCTTTCTGCAGGGTCAAAATCACCAACGTTCCATATCAGAATCACCTGCTGAAATGAGCATCTCAGCTGAGATCCCGGAAATCACATTGTTCAAACTCATTGCAAGTGATTACAGATATTTAATAAAACTTGAGACCAATTGCCCAGGAAACTGCAACTTATGATCCATTCTTCAGAGTACATCTCCTTATGCCCTTGTTGTAATTCTCACCCAGACTCTATTTCCAGCTTGAAAACACTTCAGGCTCCGGCTGCATCCTTAGCTAGAAACACGCTGTTGGTGGGATGCATCGCTACCCACAGGCTCTCTCCCAGTAGCCCTGTTCTTCAGCTGCAGCAGCGGCTGCTCTGTTTCCAACATAACTGGCTCTCAGCTATGTAAGGCACATCAAACATGAGAAGTTTCATGCTCATGAGAATTGCATGAGGAAGAAATCTGCATGAGGAAGAAATCTGCCTACTGCTTCCACCTTCTGTTTAGGTGCATACACAGCTTCACCTTTTACTCACTGTCAGACGTGAGTATTCTCATGACCAACTCAAGTTCATGAACATCTACTGTTCATCTAGAAGAAGTTTTACCCTGGTTGACTTGAGATTGCCAGTATCTTCTCTCCTCAAAGGTTGGTTCCTTGTGGGGATCAAAAATGAGAAAGTCTGTCTTGGTGCCACCAAACCTCAAATATGCAGGAGACAGGCCTCTGGCCAGGGTACGTAGCTTTGGAGAACTGTAAGGAAAGTATGTGAGAAATGATTATTATTTTTTCCAAGACCTTTCAGTCAATCATTTTTCATTTTTTTTTAACCTCCTTCTCTCTTGGTAAGCCCCTATTATTATTTCTTCTTCTTCTTCTTCCTCTTCTTTTAAATAAACGCAGATTTTACAGAAAACAAAGTAGAGGCAGAGAGAGAGAGAAGTATTCCATCCATTGGTCTGCTCCCCAAATAGCCACCACAGCCAGAGCTGAGCTGATCTGACCTGAATCTGGGAGCCTGGAGTTCAGAGCTTCTTCCCAGTATCTCACAAGGATGCAGGGGACCAATGACTTGAATCATTCTCCACTACTTTCCCATGCCATCAGCAGAGAGCTAGATTGGAAGTGCAGCAGCTGAGAGAGAACTGGTACCCAAATGGGATGCCAGCATGACAGGTGGAAGATTAGTGTGCAATGTCACTGCACTAGCCCCAGTGAGCCTGTTTCTTAACTTCTGACTGTGCAGGTCTCGGAGGGAGACCTCACCCCACTATAAAAGGGGTGTCCCCTCCATTTGAATCTTTCTGATTGAGTTGTCCTTCTAGGCACCTGCAGGCATTCTAACCAGGGCTTTTGGTTTAACTTCACAAGTATGGCAATGATCAATACATCCAAAAAATTTTCAAAACCTTTTATGATGGGCAGAAGGAGTGGAAACCCAAAGGAAGATGACTGTCTCATGGATAAACAACTTTCCCCAAGTGATGGTGATGGTCCAAAGCTGAGGGACTGTGAAGGCTTGGTGCGGGGTGGGTGGGATGAAAAGATGGAGCCAAATAGTTCTGAAACATGCAAGGGTCTCCTTCACCTTTGGAGTGGGGGTAGCAGTGGTCAGAAGGGTTTTCCAGGGGAGATGATTTCACTGTTAGACAGCAAAAGGAATTCAGTTCACCCAAGTTAGAAAGAGTGGGGTGGGGCTGAAGGAAGTATCCCAGGTGACGTGGAAAGCTTAGACAAAGACCAGAAGTGGAAGACAGCATGAGACCTTGCAGAGCTGATGGCCACAGCAGGTTCCTGGTGATAAGGATGTAGAAAATCTGGGAGAGAACACAGTAAAGAGGCCAATGGGCCATCAGTCAGGCTGCCTGCAAGTCATGATGCCTGAGGAACCTCTCCATGGAGAGCCACAGATGATTTCAGCACTAGGAGTGACATAACTGGACTTTCCTTTCAGAAAGCCAGCTCAAACTGCATTATCAGCAACCGAATAGCAGGAATAAGACTGTGGTCATGTTCATGTGGACAGAAAGTAATGTGTAGAAGTGAGATGACAGCGGGAGTGGAGACAGATAAATTCATGATAAATTTCTAAAAACTTTTATTTTCATTCTATTTGAAAGCAGAGAGAGAGACAGAAAGGAGAGAGATCTACCAGCTGTTTCTTCACTTCTCAAATTATAGCATACCAGGATAGGCCAGGCCAAAATCAGGAGCCTAGGACTCCACGTGGGTCTTCCATCTAGGTGACAGGGACCTACGTAATTGAGCCATCACCACTGCCTCCCAGGGCATGCATCAGCAAGAAAGTGGATCAGAATCACAGAGGTCAGGATTCAAGCCAGGCACTCGGATAAGGGGTTCAGACATCCCAAGTGGCATTTTAGCTCCTGTGCTAAAAGGCTACCCCTTAAGACAAATTTAGAGTGAGAAATGGATTTGGGAATCACTTGGATGCTGAGGAAAGAATTTCTCCTGGAAAGCCCCTAGGAAGATGGTAACATCATTCACCAAGATGAGCAACAAGTGATAGATTGGAGAAAAGGGAGGAGACTCAGTAGAATTTGAAATGCCAGTTCAAATGCCCTACCTTGCCTCTGCTTGAGCTCATTGGCCATGTGAATGTGAAACTCAGGGAGCTGTTTTGGCTGGGGATATGCACATTCAGGTCCTCAGGATAAAGGCCAGGCTGGTAACCTTGACCCACAGCCCTACAACCAGTCCAAGGCAGTTCTTCAGAGAAGTCTCTCTCCACTGGCCTGGTTCCATGGCTTCCAGCCAGCAGCAGTGATTCTGGCCCTTGCCTTTTGGATTGATTTTAGTGATAAACGAAACTCATTTAGATATGTGCAGCTGGATTTGTAAGCAATTACTAGTACAAGAGAAGCTGGTATTCTTTGGGAAGCAGAGGAAGAAAAAGCTCTTGGAAAAGACTACTAACCCTAAGATGACCCAGGTGGAGGATGGGGTGGTCAGCACTTGGCATGCTATTAGAGTGCTACGTGGGATGCCCATGTCACATCCTGTAGTCCTTCTAATTCCAGCTTCCTGCTAACACACACGATGAGAGCCCACAGGTGATGGCTCAGGTAGCTGACTCATCCATATGGGAGACACAGTTCCTGGCTCCCAGCTTGGGTCTGGCTTACCCCTTGCTGTTATAGGCACCTGGAGTGGGGAGGGGGGGAGAGGCGTGGGCATAGTAGCAGAAAGGAGACTCTGTGTGTGTGTGTGTGTGTGTGCACTTATCTACTTCTCAAGTAAAATAAATAAATAAAAATACACATCTTGAAAAGAAAACAGGACCTGGGTCAGATATTGGAGCACCAGGGCCTGGTCCCCAGGGTTATGGACAGATCACATTGGGTCACTCTCCAGCATATTGTCATGTCGTTGTTTCCTTCATAGCACCTGCCACTCTCTAGCATTAACTTCCTCTCATGTTTCCTTGATTTTCTGACTGTCCCAGTCCCCCAGCCTGACATTAGGCAGCCTGATTTGCCTGTCTGGTTTATCAGTGTCTCCCCCAGGAAACCAGGACACTGGCCCTTACTGAATATTTCTTAACTGATAGAACAAGGGAGGCAACATGATAAAAAAGACAAGTGCAGGCCAAACAGCATTTTCAAAACCAAATTAAGTCAATGACATGGCTGCTGTCCCTTAAAGAGAATGCTGTATTTGAAACCTTTGGCATAAGGAATATCTTTGCAATGGAATATTTTGTTATGTTTTGAGAACACAGTATTGATGCTCTCAGACAAAACCAGGTCTAATACAGCTGCAAAACAGGCCATAAAACAAAACTGATCAAAGGTATAGTATTTTGATCATAACGGCAAAGAGAGGGGAAAAAATCCACCACTGGAAAGATCAAAAGAATGCACAAGGGCCTGGCGGCGTGGCCTAGCGGCTAAAGTCCTCACCTTGAACGCCCCGGGATCCCATATGGGCGCCGGTTCTAATCCCGGCAGCTCCACTTCCCATCCAGCTCCCTGCTTGTGGCCTGGGAAAGCAGTTGAGGACGGCCCAATGCTTTGGGACACTGCACCTGTGTGGGAGACCCGGAAGAGGTTCCAGGTTCCCGGCTTCGGATTGGCGCAGCACCGGCCATTGCGGTCACTTGGGGAGTGAATCATCAGATGGAAGATCTTCCTCTATGTCTCTCCTCCTCTGTGTACATCTGACTTTGTAATAAAAATAAATAAGTCTTTAAAAAAAAAGAATGCACAAAAGCAGTCGCAGCTATTCTATTTTCTTAGCTGAAAAAAAAGACCTGCACGTGTCTTTATTTTACCTTTTGTGCAAAACTAAGTTGTTTATCTCTGATACAAAAGCAGAAGTAGCTTATTAATATGCATTAAAACTCTTACTTAGGTATTTTTTTTCCATTTCCAGATTTGAGGATTGAACTCCTGTAGACTCCAAAGAGGGAAATATATTGATGGACTAAGCTATGTTTGGGGTTTTAGCCAGAAGAAAAGTGGTGAGGGGGCTTGAGGATATTATCACAAAAACGATTCACGTGAGAAATCAAAAAGCCCCAATGAGACGGGAGAACAGAGAGGAGAGGCAGCTATCCAGCTTTGGAAATAAAGAGCTGAGAGGGGAAGGAATAGTGGTCCATGAATGGAAGGTTTAAATTTAAATTTCAGGCATTGAAAGGTTACAAGTAATGGAAATAATCAAATCCCAGTCCTGGCCATGACGCTGCTCGTTAAAATAGACTCAGGCAGCCCTTGTGCCGATACACCTGCTCTTTGCTAAACAATGCTGTTTTTAGTGTTTGCCAATGGCCATGGTATACATCTCCCCACAGTGTCTGCTTCCCAGGTACCAGCATCAGGTCACCGCTCACAGAGCGGAGAAGAAATGCAGACATTTCCAGGAGGTGGTACAGACTGGATCCTTGACAACTGAGAATGCATAAGGAAAAACTGTGGGGTGAAGAAACCAACAGAGAACGTGTTCAGATGACTCAGAAGTCATCGAGGGCAACGAGGGACCTGGAGGAGCAGAAGCTGTGGGCTCAGCGCCAGTCTCCAGTCAAGAGGGAGTAGAGGGAGGAAGAGGAGAGTGAAACACCATGGCAGGAGTGCAAGCCAGGTGTGGAACTGGACAGCCTCACACTGCAAGTCAGGACTGTCATCCCAAAAGACCTAAGCACTATAGCCACAGTGAGCATTTTTATTTAGGCTGTGAAGATTCTTCCCCTAAGTCTCAAAATAACCCAATGCTGTGAGTGTCCTTTTACTGAGTTTACACATACGGAATCTGACAACAAGGGGGTGAGTAATTGGCCCATGTAAACAGAGGGGATTGGATCATAGCAGCTTGGAATGCAAATGAGTGGGTCACTTTTCTAGAAGCCTTGACTTTGATCACAGGGAATTCTATCAGCAACAAACACCTGGTGGTCTGTGTGGCTTTCCAACAGCAGTTAATTAACACCTGCATTTAACATTAGGAAATGCTTCTTGAAATAGGAAAACCAGCTCTGTTAATGAAGATGCGGATTCTTTCGAATGGCCAACAGAGATGAATGATCTTTGAAGAACAATAAGCCAATTCCTGGGAAAACCAAGCCCAGCTAGCTTAGCCTTATGGCTGATGTGGCTATTCAATACTGTTTTTGCTCTGAAGGGATCTGGGTTTCCTGCGCAGACCTGTGTGAATGAGCTGTGTGTAAACTGAAACACATAGTAACACTGTATCATACAGTAGGTAGGGTCCTGTGGCTGGCTTGGAAGGGTGCTTAGTCCAAACTGAGAGCTGCTAGATTTCACACACTTGGTTCTAGAAAAACACAAAGTGCACTCCAGATTTCACACACTTGGTTCTAGAAAAACACACAGTGCACTCCAGATTTCACACACTTGGTTAGAGAAAAATATGCAGCCATATTTTTATATTGGCAACATGTTAAAATGATGTCATATGAATTTAGCTAGATAAAATTATTACAACTAATTTCAACCGTTTTTTGTTCCCTTTTGAATATGGCTACTAGAAAAAATATTAAATTAAAGCCAAATACTTTTAGCCTAGCAATTAGGCAGCTGGCTAGGATGCCTGGGCAGCAGGTTTGATGCCCAGTTCAGGCTCCTGACTCCTGATTCCTGTAAATGCAGAGCCTGGGAGGCAGTGGTGATGGCTCAAGCAACTGGGTCCCTGACACCTACATGAGAGATTCAGACTAGGTACTCAGCTTCGGCTTTGGTCCTGGCCATGTGGGCATCTGAGGAGTGCATCAGTGGACGGGAGCTCCATTTTTCTATCTCACTTTCCCTCTCAAAAATCATTGTCTGTATGCCTTGCATGTGGGGCTCACGTGCTGTCTGCATCGGAGGGTACTGACCTGTGCCAGCATCTCTTATGTGTTCTGCAGAAAGAGGAAGTACTAGGATCGACTTGTTGTTAATTACCCCTGGGAAGAGGACAGACACACTGTAAAGCTCTCTTTCCCACTTCCATCTTGTTCTAACATTGGCATGAAAGCTGTGTGCACTTTATGTTTTAGGGTTGCAAATGTGAAGGGAAATAAATTGCCCCTGCAGGCAGCCAGAACCACGCTGTCCAGTCAAATTTGCCTAGGCGTCCTCTGAATTGTCTTACCCTGATTCACCTCCTCTCATGTCACTGCTTCTTTGTCTACCAAATCCTCCTGTTTCCTTCTTCCCTGTATCAGTAGTCTGAGTCCACTTTCAAACTGCTTCACCATGTGCTCTGTGGATCCCTGTGGCCTATTTATTTAACCTCCCCAAACCTCAGTATTTCCGTTTCTGAAATAGAAATGCCAACAGTCCTCAATCACATAGCATTGTAGCAAGGACTAAGTGAGTGAATGCTTGGAAGGTAATTAGAACAGGGTCTGGGAGATGACAAGTGCCAGCGAGCTGCTGCAGTCTCACCTTCCACAGGCCTTCAGCTGGCACCTGTCCAGCTCTGGTCATCTTTGTTCCACGCAGCTGCTCTTGTGAGGGACTGCAATGAAACAGCACCACCCATTGCACTCACCTCTGCTGGGGACACCTTATGGTTAGTGTCGTTTTGGAAGATGTGGTCCTCTCCCCTCACCCCACCCTGGCGGGCACCCATGTGCTACTTAGATGAGATGCTCATCCTTAGAACTTGAGTTAGAAGCTGGGGAGATACGGATGGGCTCTGGACTCTTCTAGGTTGCAGCGGAGGATGGGGGTGGCATGCTGCTTCTGAGGGACGGAGTACAAGGAAGTACAGCCAAAACCACAGGAAGGCAGCCCTAGGGAGAAGCTCGCATGGACAGGAGCAAAGAGGGCTTTGTGAACAAACCAAGAAAGCAGTTGTATCTATTGCATGCTCTATTCTCTTGGTTTCTTATGATCCTCCAAAGGCAGGAGACAGCATTCTTGCTATGGAAATTAAAGAAACATGCTGAAGAAGGGTCAAGTTAGCACCTTCACTAGAATACAGAGTGGATGTTCTACATACAGGGAAGGAGGGCTGTGCTAGATAATGAGGCTGAGCCTGACTGCAGTGGCCAGGCTAGACCCCGAAGGTCCTGCCATAGGTTTTCCCTTTTGGACCAGTTTCTCCTAGGAGTAATCTCTCTCTCACCCCACCTGACCTTCCCTGGGAGAGATATGGGGCCTCAGCCAGCTGCAGCAGAAAAACAGGATGTATGGGGCCCGGCTTGGTGGCCTAGTGGCTAAAGTCCTCCCCAGGATCCCATATGGACGCCGCTTCTTATTCCAGCAGCTCCATTTCCCATCCAGCCCCATGCCTGTGGCCTGGAAAAGCAGTCCATGACGGCCTTGGGACCCTACACCTGCATGGATGACCCAGAAGAGCTCCTGGCTCCTAGCTCCTGGCTTCGGATTGGCGCAGCACCGGCCATTGTGGTCACTTGGGGAGTGAATCATTGGACGGAAGATCTTCCTCTCTGTCTCTCCTCCTCTCTGTATATCTGACTTTGCAATAAAAATAAATAAATCTTTTTTAAAAAGAAAGAAAAAGAGGATGTGGGTCCTCATATTTCAGGTACTTCACACTTCATCTTCCCCATCTCATCTGCCACCACCCCAAGATAAACCTAGGGTCCTCATCCTCAGAACCCTGAGGCTCAGCATTCTGCTGCGTATTCTTCCCAGCCCACAAACATCTGTAGCCAGTATCAGCTTTAGTCCCAAGGATACGGGCAGGAAGCAGGAACTCTCCTTCCTACCAGTGAGGACCACATGGGAAATCATAAGTTAGATTGTGATCAAAGGAAATGTACCCGAGCAATGAGTGAATGATGAGCAAATATCATTTCTTGGAAATTATTAATTATTTCTCACACTGTTTGAGTACTTAACATCTCATCAAATCCTCAGTTGTAATCCCAAGTGGTGGGTTTTATTTCATTATTTAGATGAGAAGGCTTACTCTGCTGATCTTTCTCAGGTTGAATCATCAACTTTTTAAATAATTTATTTCTATTTGAATGGCAGAAAGATAGACAGCTACCATCTACTGGTTCCCTCCACCAAATGTTTGCAACAGCTGAGGCTGAGCCAGGCAGAAGTCAGGAACCCATAACTCAGTCCAGGATCTCCCCTCCGTGGGCTTCAAAGACTCAAGTACTTGTGCCTTCACCTGCTCCCCTCCAAGGTGAGCATTCACAGGAAGTTGGACTCAGAAGGAAAGCCCTAAAGTGGAACTCAGGCACTCTGGCCATGACATACAGGTATCCCAAGCAGTTTTAACCTCCGCTGATCCAGAGGCAAGTTTTCAAAATTTCATTCCCCAGATGGTTAGGCACAGCCAAGGACTCACTGTAGGAACAGTGAACACAAAGACCAAATCACAGCATTGCAGAGCTGGGAATCAAGACAAGGTGATGGGATAGCCAGCCTCTTCCCAAAGACAGCTGAGAGCAGGCATTCTGAGGGGCAGCACTGTGGCTTGGACAGTGGCAGCCAAAAGGCAAGTTGAGATGGGACCACATCTGGAGGTTCCTTGTGGCTTCAATAAGTAGCCCCAGACTGTCCCTAGGTCCCCATCCTGAGATGGCACGGATCAGGTGCCATGAAGCTGCAAAAACGCCAAGGAGAAAACCCGTGCAGCAAGTCAACGGGCATCCTGTGTGCTCATTTTAGGGAAACAGCTCTTTATCAGGGCTCTGCAAGTCACTGTCAACACATCCTAGGTCTCCTTGGTTTAATGAACATATATATATATATATGTATGTATGTATTTCTCTGCTTGGTTGCTCGTTGTTTAAACTGTTCCTGATAGTTAAAGGCTGTAACCGGATCCACTATCTTAATTGTCCTAGGCTGCACACCAAGTACTCACAGACCTTGGGTGTACTTGTACAGACTCCTGCAGAAACTGGGGTAGAGCAACGGTTTTGTTTCCCCCCAAATTTCCGTTTATGCCTTGTGTTTGGTGGGCGCTCGGCCCACACTTTATTGAGTGCAGAAAAGGCCGTTTCAAGTCCGGCTGGAGTGCGGGGTGGCGGGGAGTTGAAAAGAAAGCAAGAGCGAAACAGCAAGGGAGCGAGCGAGAATAAAGTTATTTCAGAGCCCAAAACACAAGAAAGTGAGTGGCGAGTGGGGGTGGAGGACCCGGGCGGAGACGGGTTGCGAAAGCTGGCGCTTACCCGAGGAAGGTGAGGAACCGCGGCTCCGTGGCCAGGTTGGCGTCGATGGTGAAGGACAGGAACGCGGGACTCACCAGGTGCTGCGGACGCTCGGTGGAGAAGACCAGCTCCACGGCCTCCTCCGCCTGCGAGAGGAGACCCAGCGGCCCCAGGAGCAGCAGCAGCAGAGGCGGCAGTAGCAGTAGCATCTTGGGCTCACCTGGCAGCCGCCGAGCCTGGGCCGGAGCCGGAGCCGTGCAGCGCACTTCCTCGCGCCGGGCGGCAGCTCCCGGCTCTCCCGTCCCGCCCCGGCGCCCGCCTCCTCCCTCGTCCTCCCAGCCCGCCCGCAACCCTCCCACTCTCGCTTTGCTCCGCGCCCCGCCTCCGCCGCTCGCTCCCACTTCCTTGTACGCTTTGCCCCCTCGGTGGCCGCCACGTCCACCAGGCGAAATCGCTCACGTCCATCACCAGGTCGTGGAGGTGGCCGGGTTCCTAGGATCATTTCCTCCAGCAGGTCCCTGTCCAGGTAGCCTCCGGCACCTCTGGTCCTCCTCCCATAGTGTTTATACATGTTTGCTTATCACTGGAGCGCGCCCAGATCCTAACAAACTGCCCGAGTTCTTCCGCCTAGGGTGCAGAAAAAAAACTCACCTGTGTCACTGATACATTTCTTTCCCAGTAAACATGTGACCTCCGCCTCGGCCAAACTGCAGCTAGCAAAATGTCAAAGGGCCCATATTGTGTTTGACAGCCTTGAAGTGTGAGATGCTCCCAGTCTTTGTTATGTCTGTTGAGTCCCATTCAAGTGCGCCCAAGAGGCTGCTCTTTAAGGCCAGCCTCCACCCATCTCCCTTTTCATGCGCTTCTCCTGAGCTGTGGGTGAGCCTGCAGTTGCCTACATGCCCAGAGCAAGCGCCACGCACCTGCTACTTACTGTGTGCTCTGTTTTGCTCTGTCTGTATCTCTCATTTTCACAACCTGTCAGGTGCAGATTTTCCTCATTTTATCCACGAGGACTGAAACTCTGAGATTTGCGAAATTTGTCCAAGCACCAATACTGACCTATGAATGTTGTTACACAATCCCAGCTGACAGCAGTTTGTCCTCTCTGAAATCTAGCTTCCTCAAGGAAGTTTTCTAGAAGCTTCCAGGCATGAAAAGTCCTCCAGCATGGTGGTCTCTGAGAGCATTTTATTCGCTGGAACTCAACCGTGTCGGCCGGTATGATGTATCTCAGCTCCTCTGCGGCAGAGGGGGAGTTTGTCTGGTGCACCACACTAGCTTCTGCGCACGCGTGGCCCCAGAACCATTTGCTGAGCAACAAACAAAGCTAATTTTACCACTTCCTTTACATCTTCAGTAAAGCAACAAAGAAACACTGTTTTAAAAGGTTTGTCCAATCTTCGTAGTTGTTTTACTTTTGTTTGTTTGTTTTTTAAAGACAGAGCTTCCATCTGCTGGTTCACTTATTTCCCAAATGGCTGCAATGGTCAGAGTGGAGCCAATCTGAAGCCAGGAGCCAGGAGCCTCGAGCCTCCTGTAGGTCTCCCACATAAGTGCAGGGGTCCAAGGACTTCGGTTCATAAGCAGAGAGCTGGATCGGAAATGGAGCAGCCAGGACTGGAACTGGTGCCTATTTAGGATGCTGGCACTGCAGGGAGAGGATTAGCTTGCTATGCCACTGTGCTAGCCCTTATTCATCTTTATTTTTTAATACTTATCAATCTATTTGAAAGGAGATGTATATAATATATAGATATTAATATAGCTATTGATATAGATATGGGGAGAGATGAGAGATCTGCTATCTGCTGGTTCACTCTTCCAGATGGCTGCACAGCCATGGTTGACCCAGGCAGGGGCAGGAGCCAAAGCCAGGAACTCCATTTGGGACTCCACTTGCGTGGCAGGGACACAAGCACTTGGACTGCCATTTACTGCTCTCCCGGGTGCATTGCCAAGAAACTGGATCAGAAACAGGGCAGCCAGGACTAGAACTGGTACTCTGATATAGGATGCCAGTCTCCCAGATAAAGGCTTAACCCACCACACCACAACCCTAGCCATAGATTTGCCTATTCTTGAGTTCAATTAGCTAATCCTCCATCTACAAGCACCAGGATCCCATATCGGTGCTGGTTTGTGTCCTGGATGCTCCACTTCCCATTCAGCTCCCTGCCTGTGGCCTGGGAAAAGGAATGGAGGATGACCCAAAGCCTTGGGATCCTTCACCATGTGGGAGAACTGGAAGAAACTCTTAGTTTCTGGCTTCAGATTGGCTTAGTTTCATCTGTTATGGCAATTTGGGAAGAGAATCAGTGGGTACAAGATCTTTCTGTGTCTCTCCTTCTCTCTGTAAATGTGCCATATATATCTATATATCTATATATAGATATACACACACACACACACATATATATATATACACACACACACTGTATGGTGAACTTTGCAAACTGAAATTGGTTCATTTTCTACATTTAGAGTATAGGAAGAAAAATTCATAGACAAGAGGAGAATGTATCTTTATTTATTCTTACAAGTATATATCTCCATATAGTCTATCAAGAGAGTATACAATCTTTCTATAACAGATGTAGAGATGAACAGTAGTTATGCAAACTGGCCATTGTCTGCTTGGGTTGTGTAGCAACATTGAGGGTTTTCTCCCTTTGCCATGACATCGATCCTACATTCCAACCCCATGTGCCTGCCTCCTGTTATTGTGGGGCCAAAGTCACACTAACTTCTTTGGAATGTTTGGATGATATTTAAAAATTGTAAGTTTTCTGTGTTACAAACCCTCGTGACATAATGTGGTATAGGCCAGTACAATCTCTGTGCAGGTTACTAATATTGAAACTGGCAAAACACAAATGAGGAAACAAACACAAGGAAGCTGCTCACAGGATGAACAGCATGGTGAAAACTGATATCAATCAGGCCATTTCTGGCTCCTGGCTCTAACTTGGTTTAATCCAATGCCTCAGAGAAGAGGACAATGTGGGTACACACGAAGGAGGAATACATGGAAACAGGAATAGAAATAAAGTACCATTTCAGAGACACTTTGTAAGACACCTTTTTTTTAAAGACTTTGTTTTGTTTTTATTTGAAAGGCAGTGTTACAGAGAGAAGGATGGAGAGATATCCTCCATTTGCTAGTTTACTCTCCAAGTGGCTGCAACAGCCATAGCTAGACTGATCTGAAGCCAGGAACCTGGAGATTTTTGATCTCCTATGTGGGAACAGGGTCCCAAGGCCTTGGGCCAGGCTCTGCTGCTTTCCCAGGCCACAAACAGAGAGCTGGATGGGAAGTGGAGCAGCTGGGACATGAACAAATGCACATATGGGATCCAGGTGTGTGGAAGGTGAGGATTTTAGCCACAGAGCCATTAGGTCAGGGCCTTCACAAAAACTTTATAAAAGTAGGTTTAGACTCAGATTTCAGATTCCAGGTCTGGGGTGTTTCCACAATATCACCCAGATTTAGTGACTCATAAATTACATGATAGAACTGTTAAGAGACAAAACATCTGATGAACTAGGGCAGTCCTTGTGACTCACTAAATAATTATAATGCAGCACAGCTTCCATGTGGCCTTTGAATTAATTTTCCATAGCAACTTTGAGCTTTTAGGAATTCACATAAAGCTTAAACAGTCAACAACTTTAAGCACTTGGAAGATCATAGGTTGGTTATAGAGTGTTTCCAGAAAATAAGGATCTTTTCATGTGTCTGTCTAGAAATTGAGATTTTTAAAAATAACAAACAAAAATTAAAAAAAAAAAAAAAGAAATTGAGATTTTTCTAACATAGAAATCTCTTAAAGAGGACAAACTTTTAGACATTGATGTTTATCTCCAAATACATAAACAATCATGTGCTGTGTTGTTTTGTGTCATTAAATTTTGGCTTAATTGCTTGGTGATCCAACTAACTCCGAAACAAGGAGACACTGAAAGTCTTTGCTAGGTGCTGAAAGGAAGGTAATATCCCTTGAGCCAAGTGAGTTTTACGAATGTATGACAAAGAATTTAAACTTGGGATGCAGGGGAGAAGAGCCCAGCTGAGATCTGAACAATGAGTAGAGAACTACAGAAAGGCAAGGGGAGTTACTCAAGGCCGAGGGGAGGGTGGCATGTGCTAAAGTCCTGGGGTAGAAGGGAACACAGGGTCTTTCAATCAGACAGAGCTGTGGAGGCAGTTGGGGATGCAGGAACAAAGATGGCAGAGACTTGCAGTCTCCGTGGAACACTAGGAAGCCATGGAAACAATATCAAGCCTCTGATGAGAAATGTGATATGATCAGACTAATATATTTAGAAATTAAATTGTGAATGTTCTGTTTCTTCCATGGCGTAGATGCCTATGATTAAGACGTGAATGCATATTCCTCTACAGATCTGGAGTTTCTAACTCTCTTTTACTAAGTTTATGTGCATGTGTGAGAGGATGCCATAAGTCCATGGAGAATGGAATTAAAAGAAAAATTTTTATGGATTGGAAAAAAATGAAATCTGTGGATACAAGTAGTCTACAAAAAGTTCATTAAAATGCATATGAAAAAATCCCTGCATATGCTTTTCTCCATGAACTTTTTGAAGTATTCATACAGACACTGTAGATAGATGTAGCTATTTGTGTGTGCAGGGAGCTGGGCATCAGGAACTGAATAGCATGCCACAGCATGTCAGAGAAAGCAGGAAGTGTTCTGAGAATAAGAACTCTTAAGCACCAGCAGCCACAAAATTATTAGACTTGAAGCTGGGGATTATTCAAAAGTTCCCGTAGAAGAAGAGTTGACTGCCAAATTCCAGTCATCTGTATCTGGAATGATGAAGGGCCATGACATTTCTGTTAATGCCAAAAAAAAAAAAAAAAAAAAAAACCCACAACAAAAACAAACAAAAAAAAACCCAAGATGTATTGACTGGGGTATTACTTCTTGTCATTCTTATGAACATAGAAGGAAGAAGTCAAACAAGTGCATTCATGGAATAAGGAAGTGGTTGGGTAGGAGGGTTGGGAGGAGGCAAGCTGTGCTGGTGTCATATGGAAGCTAGACTTCCTTCTACATTGGTAACTGCTGGCCATGTACCAGTTAGCTTCAGACTCTCTCAAAAAGTAAATGTTCTGAAGTGAGCAAATACTGTTTCCTATGTGGGAGCTCCAATTCTGGAGTTAACAAGGAAGGCCGCCTCGTGCAGGACAGGTTCACTGTGGCGGAGCTGGGTGAGTGGTGATGACTAAGGCCGTGGGAGAGTTACTATTAGCCTCCAGATTTGGCCAAAATGAATGGTGGTGTGATCCATGAACTGAATAGGCAGATGCTTCTTCAACTTTTGTTGAACAGCTGGTTGAGACAATTATTTGAAAATTATTCTTTTTTTTTTTAAATTGGAAAGGCAGATACATAGAGAGGAGGAGAGACAGAGAGGAAGATCTTCCGTCCGCTGTTCACTCCCCAAGTGGCCGCAACGGCTGGAGCTGAGCTCATCTGAAGCCAGGAGCCTCTTCTGGTTCTTCCATGTGGGTGCAAGGTCCCAAAGCTTTGGGCCGTCCTCGACTGCTTTCCCAGGCCACAAGCAGGGAGCTGGATGGGAAGCGGAGCTGCCGGGAACCGGCACCTACATGGGATCCCGGTGCGTTCAAGGCGAGGACTTTAGCCGCTAGGTCACACCACCAGGCCCTGGTTCCCGGCTTTGGATCGGAGCAACAACGGCCGTTGCGGCTCACTGTCTCTCCTGCTCTCTGTATATCTGACTTTGCAATAATAAATAAATAAATAAATAAATAAATAAATAAATAAATCTTAAAAAAAAAAGGATTGCAAATGAAGTAGGTTAATGAGACCCATGTTCCTATCGGCAGTATTTCCCCACTTGCTCTTCATTTTATAAAATGAAGAGGAGCCAAATAGAATTTTCAAATAATTAGGGTCCAGCGTGATAACGTAGTGGTTAAAGTTCTCGCCTTGAACACACTGAGATCCCATATGGACGCCGGTTCTAATCCCGGCAGATCTACTTCCCATCCAGCTCCCTAGTTGTGGCCTGGGAAAGCAGTCGAGGACGGCCCAAAGCCTTGGGACCCTGCATCCGCATGGGAGACCCGGAAGAGGTTCCTGGTTCCTGGCTTCAGATCGGCGCGCGTCGGCCGCTGCTGCCACTTGGGGAGTGAATCATCGGACGGAAGATCTTCCTCTCTGCCTCTCCTCCTCTCTGTATATCTGACTTTGTAATAAAAATAAATAAATCTTAAAAAAAAAGAGAGAGAGAGAATGTAGTTTCTATGGTATTACTGACAGTGCAGTAGCATCCATTCTCCTATTGTTGGACATTTGAGGTTTTAGTTAATTTTGGCTTATTATAAATAAAGCTGCTAAGAACATTTGTATCTCAGTCCTTGTATGTACATATATTTTCATATCTCTGATGTAAATGGCCAGTATGGAAACTGTTGGGTCATAGGTTCATATGAAATTGCCAAAACTTTTCCTAAAAGTTTTCCACTGTCGTGAATAATGTGTGAGTTCTGGTGGCTGTGACAAGAGTGCACAATTTCCGGCCTGCAGGCTGTAGTATCATTTGGCCTGGCCCTGCCAAAGCGATTACAGGTGGGACTTGAAATTCAGTGAATCAATAGCAGACTTATTATTTTTAAGTTAATAATTTTCTTTGGCTCATTAGTGATGTTATAAATATCCAAATGGCCCTTGGCAGAAAAAAATGGTTCCCAAAGTTTTTGCTTTTAATTTTAGAAATTTTAACTAATTTAGTGTGTGTATAATCACCTTCATGTGGTTCAGTTTTGCCTTGTCTGAGGACTAATAATGATTTTGTACGCCTCTTTACCTCTTGAATATGTTTCTTTATGATGATTTAAAGTTTTGTAATTGGACAACTTTTTATTCCATGTCAAGGTTGCGTGCCTTTCTAGCTAGTGAAAGCAAAAATAATGCAGAATTCTGTGAATTCAGGTATGAGAATATCTGAAGAGTCAGAGAAATGCAAAATGCGTTGATCTGCTGGGACTCAGAACTAGTAGTTGATGTGGGAGTTAGCGCCTGAAGTATATATAGGCTCAGCTGAACAGAAGTACATGCAAAATTTTTGTGGGTCATGGGCACTTGTGCCTTTGTAGGTAAAAGTACCCAAGATTGTATTTTATGAATACAATGGTGTCCAGGTGAATGTAATACAAGCCGGATTAGGTACAATATACTTATTATTAAATCTTCTGATTTTTAAAAGAAATTACAGTCAGAAATCATAGCACCTAAAAATATCGCTCCAGGTACTCCAGGTACCTGAGTACATTTATGTAAAAGGAACTATTGCATATCTGATATGGAAGCAATTAACAAAATTTGGCCTATTGAAGCAGAATGTTCATCTTATTCCAGTTAAATGTATAATTGAGCAATTAATTAAATTATGACTTTAGATTAAAAATTAGGTATTTAAATTATTTTTTGAAGATTTGTTTTATTTTATTTGCAAGGTAGAGTTACAGTGAGAGAGGGAGATAGTGAAGAACTCCTCCATCTGCTGCTTCCTGGGCATCTAGAATTCTATTTTTGTTGTCATTGATTTCCTTCCTTACCTCATTTGATAACTATTCTCAGAGTAGCGACGTCATATTGCTTGGGTAAGGGAATAAAGAAAGCCGCTGAGTAAAATGAACCTTATCAAGGTGCTGTATAAGAATGCATAGTCACATATAAAGAACATCATTTTTTAAATGTGAACGTTAAGTATCACTTCTAAAAATTCCAGTCTATCTAAATGCAGCCATCGTTAACAATGATGCCAATTTCACACCAAAGTTACAAAGCTCCCGCTCCTGGGGTAGTGGCAGCCACATACCGTGGCATGTTTGCCTGCTGTCTGTACCTCCCATTCAGCCACAGAAGGCACCCTGTGCTGCAACACAGCCAATGTTTCCTGTCCACTTCTGAGTGACTAAGAATGGGAATCTAGCTTCAACTTAGTCACTCCTTTCTGGGGAAATGAGATCTGGGGCCATGTTAGTGGAGCCAATCCCAGGCCAGGTCACAGGGGTTCTGAAACTGTTCTTGAGGAAGAAGGAGGAAGAGGGTGGGGTGAGAACCAATGCACCAATAATCCATAGAGGCCAAGGAGTTCATCTGCCGAGAGGGAAAGCAGAGCAGACCTGCCCAGCCAAGTAAAAGTAGAGAAGGATCTAGAAGCAGGACAGAGAGAAAGCTGCGACCCCTGGCATCTGATCCCGGCTTTTGGGAATTGAGTTATTTGTCCTATTCTTGGGAGCTGTGAGCCAGCGCCACCTGATCCTATGTAGCCTCTGGAATTCTTCCCATGAGTTTCTCTTATTTGCAAACCACAGCAAAGAACAAAATCGCACAATTGGAGCTAGCTTTAAAATAATTGTAATAATAAACTGATTTAGAACAAAAATAATGCAATACTTAAAGCCAGAATTATAACCTGCCATGGTTTGAAGATGGTTCATGCCTGTCCCAACTGCTATTGAGGTTAAATATCCATCATGAGGTATTAAAAACTGGGGCCCAGTGGAGCTTTAACGGGTGATGAAGGCTCTGCGCTCATGAATGGGTTGATCAATTAAAAAAAATAGTTGCACTCCTGGGCTAATAATAGGCTGTCTCTAAAGTGAGTCTGTTACGAAGCACAGTTTGGGCAGTGGATGTTTAGTGTTGCTGTCCTGGTACCCTCAGCCCATTTGGAGTACTGGGTTTTGTTATGGCATAGCTTGGCCGTTAGCTAAAGCTTAGGTAAGACAGAATTCTTGTAACCCTGCAAACTAGTATTTGTGTCTTTAACTGTCAGCCTGATAACGTTCACCTTCCCAGGATGCACCTCTCATCCAGGAGCAGGACATGTGTTAGGATCCCACTCTGCTTGTGTTAAGGTACCTCCACACTTCATAAACACAGGTGGAGAGTGGGAGAAGAGATCGCTTTCCGTGCTTAGAGGTACTACTTGTTTTCTTTTTCAGAGGTAACCGACACTGTGGCCCACTCAGGATGGGTATTTCTCTGGGGGAGGCAATGAGCAATTCACTCTCACGTGGGAATTGACGTTTAGCCTCTTGCTTCTGTCCACACACATTCTTAGTCTCTGTTTAGAAATGTTAGCTCTGCGTGAGGCAAGAATTTGAATTGGAAACATGATTCGCTCATTGCCCACATCCAGTTGAGTCCTGGCTCCTCTGTTTCCCCTCCAGTTTCCTACTAAAGCTCATCCTGGAGGGACAGCAACGATGCCCCCCACTAAGTGCTTAACTTCCTTCCACCTGTGTGGGAAACTTGGATTGAGTTCTGGGTTCCCAGCCAGCAAGTCCAGTGCTGGCTGATGCAGGCACTTGGGGGATCGGTAAATGGAAGATGGATGTCTCTTCTCCCTGTCTCCGTGTGTCTTTGTCTCTCTGCCTTCAAATAAAAGGAAAATCAAAAAATAAAGGCATTTTAAAAGCCGGTTTGGCTAGGTCTCTCACCAGCTCTCTGCTCTCTCTCCATGCTACCTCTCAACTATCAGTAAGAAGACTCTCACGAGATACAGCCTCTTGACCTTGGACCAGAACTGTGAGCCAAAACAAACCCCTTTTGTTTGTCATGGACTCAGGCTGTGCTGTTGTGCTGTTAGCATCAGGAAACAAACCAAAGCACGATTCAAGTAGTTCTATTAGGTTCTATCATGTTAGGGTTTCCAGTTCCAGCTTCAAGCAACTAAGGTGCATCACTAAGTTCAACCAAAAATATCAAACTGAATGTGCCCATAAATAACTATCTTGTCACCTTTCCTTGATGATCTCAGAAACTTTAATTTTCCAAGAACATTTGTGAATTGTGTAACATCCACTGCTCAAAAGCTCAGCTCAGGGACTGGTGCGGTAGCCTAGTGGCTAAAGTCCTCACTTTGCATGTGCCAGGATCCCATATGGGTGCTGGTTCTAGTTCCAGTGGCTCCACTGACCATTCACTTCCCTGCTTGTGGTCTGGGAAAGCTTTGGGACCCTACATCCATGTAGGAGACCCAGAAGAAGCTCCTGGCTTCGGATTGGCTCAGTTCTGGCCATTGCAGCCACTTCAAGAATGAATCAGGGGACGGAAGATCTTCCTCTCTGTCTCTCCTCTATGTATGACTTTGCAATAAAAATAATTTACAAATTAGAAAAAAAGTTTTTTTTAAAGTTCGGCTCAGATCCTATAACAGTTATTCAATGAATACTGTAATAGAGTGTGACAATCTGAGGCTATCGAATTATTAAGGATATTCTCTGGCCTTTACTGGGAATGTCTAACATGTAATAAACACAGGTGGTCAGTAGCACAGACTAGATGTTTGTGATTCTCTGCAAATTGTGTGTGGAAATCCTAACCCCGAATAAGCCTGGTGGTAGGAGCTGGAGATGTGGAGATATGGTTAAACCACAGGGGAAAGCCCTCAAGAATGAGATGAGAACTCTTATAAGTCTCCCACCCTACCCCCCAAGAGCTCTCTCTTCCCTTCCACCAGGTGTGAACGCAGCTGAAAGGCTCCATCCATGAACAAGAACCGAGTCCTCCCTAGATCCTGAACCTGCATGGCCATAGAGCTTGCACGTAACAGTTCCCAGAGCTGTGGGAGAGAACTGTTGCAAGTCTGTAAAGCGGCCCAGGCTATGGCGCTCTTTCCTAGTAGCCTGAATAGACTAAGACCATCCATATATGCTAAATTCCTCTCCTCCTGTTTTCCTGCAGTTGGAGCTCCATGGGGGATGGGAGTGAGCATGGGTGCAACTGCACCTTGCCAGGAGTCTAGACAGTCTAGACTGAGAAGCACCCAATAGGGGAACAGAGAGACCTGGGTTCCAGGCTGGGCTTTGCTAACACAGACATTGCTCTGCCAAATTCCTGTTTATTTCTACACCTGAAAGCAGGCCTCAAAGCAGCTAGGAAGGGAGCTGGTGTGTACACATCACTAGGGATTCATCTGAGCGATGCAGCTGCCACACATTTTAAACATAGAGGACATTTTTTTTTCATAAAGGTAATTAAGTGCTTGCAGAATGGTGAAGGATCGGGAGATGGCTGCAGCTTGAGCCTCTGGGGGTTCAGGGGCTGAAGCAGCAATGCTGATATATCAAGGCCACACGGTCATACCTTGGCCCAGGACACTCAGCAAGCAGAAGCAGCTAAGCCCTCCTGAAGAAAAACCCATGGATCTAGGGCAGCCTTGGCAGAGGAAGGCAACAAAGTAGGCAAGGTGACTCTGGTTTCTCTTCTACCTTCAAAACCAGTAACTCTGATTATCATTATAGTAACAAGTGAATGATACAGTGTGTCAAACAAAGCAATTGATACATTTCACTCACTTTATCTTTTCAAAAATCCTGCAAGTTGAAGCCAAGCTGCCACCTGCAGCTCTGCATCCCAAGTAGGTGCTGGTTAAAGTCCCGGCTGCTCCACTTTAACCCAGTTCCCTGTTAATGCACCTGAGAAAGCAGCAGAGGATGGGCCAAGGGCCTGGGTTCGTGCATGCATGTGGGAGACCCAGAAGCAGTTTCTGGTTTCTGGCTTGGACCTGCCCAGCTCAGGCTATTGCAATCATTTGGGAGAGTGAATAAGTGGGTGGAGAGTCTTGTCTGTCTTTCTTTCTCTTTCTTTCTTTCTTTCTTTCTTTCTTTCTTTCTTTCTTTCTTTCTTTCTTTCTTTCTTTCTTTTTCTCCCCCCCCCCTTTCTCTATAACTCTGCCTTTCAAAAACAACAATTTTTTTTGGAAAAAAATTCTACAAGTACATGCCCATTTCACAGACAAGGAAACTAAGGCAGAGCTATGCCACCCAGCAATAAGCAGTAGTAGAAAAGTGTTTGTCTACCTCCTTGGTATAATCAAACTTGATTATACAAACTTGTGTCTGGAACCCAGCCATCAGCAAGTCCACAAAGCCAAGTATGGCTCTTGGTTCTCTACAGTTTGTGAGGACTTAAAACAGCAGCTGTGTGGCTGTTGGGTTTGTCCCTATGCAACAACTACCGACCCAGGGTTTCCTGCTGCAAAGGTACATGGCCACCATCAGTCGTCACCCCACGTGTCCAGTGGGTTTGTTAGTTGTTCTCTAAGATCAGTTCACCACAAAACCCCATCAAGGCAATATATCTGGGAGATTGTATCTGGCAGATGTCCCATCTGGATAAGCTGAAAAGAGTTGGCTGCATATGATTCTTTGATGAACACTTGGCAAATTGACTCATTTTTTTAGGCAATTTGTGAGAGGCTATGAAAATCAGCACAGCTACTCTGATTGGCGATAGCAAGTTCAGTGGATGCCCCAGACCTCCTTCATGCCTCAGGACCAGACACAAAGATCACCTGCTTCATAAAGATTTCCCCCCTGGCTTTCAAGCCTTCCATCCATTCATTACAAACTAATGGGTTGTGTCTGTATTCCTTCCCTAGGGTACTATAACAAAGTCCCACAGCCTGAGTGCTTAGCTTCAACCACCCTAGAGGCTGGAAAGCCCCCAGCAAGGTATGGGCCACGTTGGCTTCTCCTGAGACCTCTCTCCTGGGTTTGTGCATTGGTCACCTTCTCCCTGCATCTTCACACAGCCATGGCTTTGTGGGTGCCCTAACCAACTCTCCTTCGTAGGGTACAAACTTACCACAGGATTTAAGTTCACCCTAATGACTTTGTTTTAACCCTCTCTCACATTCTGGGGTGTTGGAGATTAGGACATCAGCACAGGAATTGAAGGCTGCAGGGCACAGTTTAGCCCCTTCAGTGTGCTTTGCCCACTAAACCCTTGTGCGCTCAGCAGTTCTCGCACCGATTGACATGAGCTATTCTGACAACAATACACGAGTCCTTGAACTGTCACATTCACTATTGAAGGAGGGCAGAGCATGCCACCTCCAAAAACTGCTGCTCTAGCATACTGACTATTTTGAGTGAAAAGTGCTTGCAAAAACAGCAGATTCAAGAAAATCACTCTGATCTTCCTTTTTCTTAAAAGCAGGAGATGAAATTCCCAGGTGAAAGAAGCCTTCCTAATTATACTAGAAGGAAAATGTCCCTCCGTCATCAAAGATGGACAATGGAGGCCAAAGCAAGTTGTGCACATCACCAGTGAATGCCCCTCACGCAAGCCCTTTGATGTTGTCTCATTTCCATAATCTACTACTCATCTAAGGCAGTATAGGAAAGTGCTTCCAAAAGCTCATGGAAAATGGAATTAAAAGACAATCCTGTTTTAGTTAAAATGCCATCACTGTAAAACTATTTGGGTCAGACTGAAACCCAAATGACTGCATCTTGCTGCAAGTCTTATCAAGTTTGATATAATACTTACCAGATATATTTAAGACAAATATCTATGACTGATTGCCACTACATCTTTTGTCTGTTTTAATTTTTGTTTTTAATATTGCTTACGTAGTGGAGAAGGATGCATGCCCATGTGGGTCTCTGATTAGGGTGGGGAGGGTCAGGTATGGAGGAAGGTAGATGGGATATATGCTTCAGTTGGTTTTTCCTGTTGTGTCCTCAGGAAAGGAAGGGGGCTGACTCCTTACTGTTAAACCACATCAGCACCCAGATTTTAGGGACATTTATTCGATGATGCCTTAAACACCCTAGTGTAGGGAAGAGTATTCTGAGAGTGTTACTTGAGTGGCTTTGATAATTATGAGCAGTTGTTGGTTTCATTACTCCAAGGTTGAGAAAATCTTTCCCAGGTCATTCAGCTGATGAAGTCTACCTTGGTGCATCCACACTCAAGAATAGATTGCAAAGCTTCACCAAGAGAGTTGTCCAACCTTTTCTGCTTTCCGTCCTCTGAGGAGGCAGTTGACATCTCCTGCTGGCCTAGATGTGCTGCCCGTCATGTCCTTCATGTGCATCTGGGCATGCTGTCTGCTGCATAGGCATCAGCCACTGAAGAAGCCCAGTCTCAATACATGCACTCCAAGGTCAGACCACACATCCTGTGGCATTTCCTGTGGCCCAGGTCTGAGTCCAGCGATCTAGTCGGGGATTCACCCAAGAAACATCATCTGAGGTAACCTCAGACTTGACTGTTACGTGCGCTAGCCAATGCAGGGTCAGATGCAGCTTGTCACCCATACCAGCCAATGCACATGCCATTGGATGCAGCTTGATCAGTTCTGCCTCAGCCCCATATCTCACGTGAACTGATTGCTGCTACAGCCCAGCCCAGTCAGCCAGCCACAAAACTGATCCTCACACATACTAGCAGTTGCCACAGCCTAGTCGGGGTGACCCCCAGCAGTCTCCACCAGACTAACCCCAAGCCCCAGTTTTTGTGCAGACCAGTCTTTGCTGTGGCCTCGCCTATCCCAGCCCACATCCCATCTGACTCTTAAGCACACCCTGGCCCACCCCTAGCCCTGATTCTTGTGCTCACCATAGTAGGTACAGCTTAGCAGGGGAGTGCCCATAGTTCCCCTGTCAGGCATATTCCTAGCCCCAGATCTTGTGCCTACCAAGGGGTACTGTGGTCAAGCCTGTCATGACCTTGCACCCACTCCCAGCACTTGCAAGCTGGGTGCTGTGGTCTAGTTTGGCTGGCCCACACCCATTATGGCTCTTATGCACCCCAGTGAGTACAGCAGTATTGCTCAGTCTGGCCTGCTCCTAGATCAGCCTACCCCCATTCCCAGCTCTAATGCTCACCAGCAGAAGCATCATCCTAGCATGGGAGTCCCCATAGTTTCACTACGAGGTCCACTCCCAGCTCCAAGTTTTGCAGGTCAGCGGTGCTGCATCCTAGTCTGAGATGACCAACCCCCCAGTCTGGGCACTAAGCAGCAGGTGCTACAACCTGGCTTAGTCCAGTACACCCCCAATCCCAGTTCACACAAATGTTGAATGCTGCAGCCTTGCCTTGCCTGACCCATCTCCAGCCTAGCTCTCATGCTCCCCAGAGGGAGCTACTGCCTAATAAGGGAGTTCTTCCAAGTTCCCCTACCAGGGTTGGTCCTAGCCCCAGATTTTTCACATGCCAGCAGGGGCAGCATCCCTGATTGGCACAGTCTGTTCTCAGTTCTGGTCCTTGCATGCACTGGTGGGGGCTATAGCCTCACCCCACCTGGCCTTCTCCTAGCCAGCCTGAGTCCCTGTGAGTGTCGGAGATTAATGTTAGGTGAGCTCCATGGTCCAGCCTGGCTCAACCTCATCACCACCCCAAACTCTGTGTAAACCAGCAGGTGCTACAGTCCCAAAGAGGTGACCCACAACTCCTTTACAGAATCTGCCCCCAGATCCAATTGCCTTGAGTTCTAGTGGGTGCTGCAACTCACACTGATGTAGCACGCCTCTTGCTCCAGCATTTGCAGGGAGGTACTGCCCCCAGCTTTTCCAAGCACCATTAGACAGTAGGTGATGCTATTTAGCTCAGCCCAGGTCTCCCCCCATGGGAGGGTGCCTTGGTCTGACCCAGACATGCCCTCCGGTTTTCCCCCTCTAAACCGCTCTAAAACCTCCCTTGCTTACTTGTGATTACAATGGCCTGGTCTGTGGAAGATCTCAGAAATCATTCCTTTCCTGTCAAACATGCCCTCAGCCACCCAACTCCAAAAAGTCCCCAGACCCCTTCCCTGGGTAATCTGCAGCACCCCCACCTGCAGGCCAGAGAGGTGTGCCCTGGCCTGGAGTTCTCCACTTTCCCCACTCGAAAAAAAAAAAGTAAAATAAAAAAAAAAGAATAAGCAACTACGCTAGCACACTGGTATAGTTAACACAAATTTGATATTAACCACACCTGGAATGCTGCCAACTAGTGTCTGGTTTTCTCCCATCAGTGTAACATGTGCCTAGGTACAAGGCAATCTAGGCAGTTACCTAGCGCTGGGGAATGCTATCCCCTTTTAAAGGATCATGATCATATGGTTGTAGCCTTAATACGACTCTAAATGTGACACGCTGAAAACACGGTAGGTGGAAGAGCAGTGAGAAACATCACTTTGGAGTGGTCTAAGATTTCCTCTAAGCAGAAAGCATTCACTCATTAAGAGCTGCTTTGAGAGCATTGAAGGGCCATTTAGAGCTGGCTTCATAGACCCTGGTTATAAACAAAGGAAGGGGGAAATCCATTATTGCATCAGAATTTCTATCATAAAAATATAAACACAAAAGTAAGATTAGGCCAATGCCCAGGGAGTTTTATTACCTTCAACTCTAACAACTGCCTAACAAAATACACTTAATAAATCATTTGCCTGACAATTGTGAGAAGTTAATATCACTATATGATTATAGAAATAAAGTTTTAGGCACCTTCCTTGCACCAGCACCTAGGTAGCCTCAGGGACCTGGGGACTTGTGCTGGGAGCCAGCAGAGTGCAGTGGATCTAGAAGCTTCCAAAAGAAGAGTGGTAAAGAAACTGTTACATCCACTCTATAGAATATTATTCAGCTATTAAGAAGAATGAAATTATGCCATTTACAACTAGGTGGTCCCAACTAGAGATCATTTTGCTCAGTGAAATGAGTCAATCACAAAAGAACAAATGCCATATATTCTCTGTAATATAAGGAAACCACTATGGCAAGTGTAACTTCAATAACCCGATCCATACTGGTGTTTGTTTGTTTGTTTGTTTTTGGCTGCGTCCTATGTGTTTTGATGTTTTTTATTTCAGTTTCATTTATTCCAAATAGTTTCTTTTCCCTTGTCGAATTTATCACTGGCTCACGGACTACACGGTGGCATCATTTTTCCCAAGAGACTTTTGTGTTTCCTTTTTGTGTTGGTTACTCAGTGGAATATTTTTTTCCCATCGTGTTATAATTTGTTGTTGTTGTTGTTGTTGTTGTTGTTGTTGTTGCTATTGTTCTAATTCATGCCAGTTGTTGACCTTGTTTCATGGCTTCCCATTTATGGAAATGTATAATGATGGAGAACTGGGGTCTACCATATCCTGATGTGGGGGTATAATGCAACATGCATTCCTGCTTCCAGACAAAACATGGACTCTCAGTGAAACTGTTGGAAGTGTGTGGGCAATGGGATGCCAGACTGTCTGACACTGTCTGTACCAGCAATGTTGGGGCACACTTAAATAAGAGACTGATGAAATTATAACTCCTAAGAAGGACTATACAATTGTAGCAACATGGGAAAAACCTGTCAGTGGGTGGGAGTTTGGGGGGGGGAATCCCAAATAAAATAAAATTAAAAATAAAAAAAGAAATAAAGAAAATGAGAAAGAAACCTGGAACCTGCAACCCCAGCTAATCTGGCACAACTTGGCAATGTCAAATCATGTTTTTCACCCAGAAGTGGAAAACTTTGAATTCTGAGATTGGAGTTAGGCTATCCTCAGAACTTGTCCTCACTTGCTGTCACCTGTGTCTAATAAATGCCAAACATTCCCAAGCTTTTTCTTGACACAGAACATAGGGATAAACAGTCCATCATGACACCTGCATAGTTTTAAGTTACCTGAAAGGACACCCCCAGACATAGGGCTGAGTAGTAACTAAGAAGCGTGGCATTGCTCTCCTAGGCTGTTGAGGACAAGAGCTGCTAAGAAGACTTCATCTGTGAGTGTATTCACATTCAAGTCCTCAGTTCCACAGCACTGCGGGCCTGCAACACTGCAATGACTACGAGGGTGGCAGTTTTCCTGATGCAATCTATTAATGTCAAGTGATATTAGGAATTTGCCCAAATGACACCCTCAAATAACAGATAGTGATTAATGAAGAACCTTTGTATGCTCCAAGCTCTAGCCTTTAAGGAAGTGTTCAGCTCTGTATGTAACTGTAGAAGGACATTGCGATCCTAGGTGGTCAGCAAACGCAGGATTACAATTGATTGGATAACATTTGTATGAGAACAACCGGATGGATGCCATTTGTGTGACTGATTGGATATCCTTTGTATGAGAACAACTGAGTGGGTACCTTTCGTATAACTAATTGGATGTCATTTGTATGAGAACAACTGAGTGGGTACCATTTGCATAGCTAAATGGATAATCATTCGTATGAGATCAGCTGAGTGGACAGCGTGTGAATGAGAACCTTGGTGGAATATACAAAACAAAGAGTTCCAAACAAAAGTATAGAAACAATCGATGGGTTCTGTTGATAAACTCAGTACCTCCTCCCTTATCCTATATGACCCTCAGTCTATAAAGTCTGATGCTACTAATAAACTTCGGCTTTCAACCACCAGCTAGAGTTATTATCGGCTGCGTGCACCAAGTCCATTGCTGCAGGATAGCTACTTGTAAGGATAGTTGTAAGAGCTGTATGATCTAGCAACATAACTGCTTTCAAGGTCAACTGAAATTCACAGAGGTTGGAAAACGTATTTATGCCAGAACCTTCAATATATCCAGTGAAGACCACTGAGTGCAGATCATTCAGTCGGGCATGGGATAGAGAAGCGGGCGTGATTGTCAAGTGGCAATTCAGTAACCTCGAGCAACCTCCATCAGCAAGCTTGATTACTGGTGCAGAGAGATAAACTATATGAACCTAAACTTATTTTTACTCTTAAAATATGCCACCTGCTTCTCTAGAAATATCCCCTTAGATTTACCGCTGCCCCCTGGATTCCCTGAATCACACCCAGTATTAGCTCTGCATCTACAGAGTATAACAAAAGGGAACAAGCAGTGATTTAAACTTCTTAAAAAAAAAACTGGGAACAAGGGTTGCTGTTATGCTGCCACCCCTGGGGGAATCAGTTTTGTCTGTTTGCTTCAGCTCCAGCTCCCTGTTAACTGAGCCTGGGAGAGCATCAGAGGATGGCTCAAGTGCTTGGATTGCTGCCACCCCTGGGGGAATCGAGACGGAGTTCCTGGCTCCTGCATGGCAACTATTGTGGCTCTTTGACCAGTGAACCAGTGGATAGAGCATTCTCTCTCTCACTCTTCTTTCTCTGTAATTCTCCTTTTTAAATAAATAAATAGATCTCTTTAAAAATTGATATTGCTTTGGAAAATTAATAATAGGAAAAGAAGTGTTACTGAACTTTTAACTAATTTTCCAAGACCATGCGGCTACACTTTGAAGGTTTTGGCCGATTTCTGAAAGGGAAAATCCCCTTCTTGTAACTAGTTGCGTCCAGTCACCCCATATTTTTGTCTTGCAAGGACAAAGAAAACATAGAAAAGAGACTTTTATGCAGATTTCTTAGCCAAACCGCGTTTTCCTTTAAACTCTTGATCGTATGCGGAGAGAGAGAAAACATCCAACACACAAGAACCAGTTGTTCTCTAGCAGGTCTTCAGCTCCCTCTGCGTATTGTGCACTACCCGTCAAGGACAGCAGAGGGCAACAAAAAAAAGGAAGCAGCCCTGCACAGCTGGCCCAGGAGTAGCAGATGGCCCTGAGAGCCAGGGTCTACAGCAGCAGAGAACTTCAGACCTGCAAAGAATAAGAACACCTCACTGTAACCCCCCCAAAAACACCAAAAAACAAACAAACAAAAAACTTAAAAAATGTAATAGCAATGTATTGGAAAATAAAAAGTTGAGGGCCCGACGCAATAGGCTAGAGGCTAAATCCTCACCTTGTGTGTGCCAGGAGCCCATATGGGTGCCAGTTCATGTTCCAGCTGTCCTACTCCCCACTCAGCTCCCTGCTAATGGTCTGGGAAGGCAGTCAAGGACAGCCCAAAGCCTTGGGACCTGCACCTGTGTGGGAGATCTGATAAAATTTCCTGGCTCCTGGTTTCGGATAGGCTCAGCTCCAGCCATCGCGGCCACTTGAGAGTGAATTAGGCGATGGATCTTTCTCTTCATATCTCTGTCTCTCTGTATATCTGCCTTTCCAATAAAAAATAAATAATTTTTTTTTAAAAAAAGAGCTGAGCCATCATTGTTTATGCCATGCTTGCAGAAATGTGCCCTTTCAAGAAAAGTCACTTCCCTTTCAGGATTATCTGCACAACTGCGAATGGCAATCTGTGCTCAGTTGAACATAGACTCGTGGGCTGTTTTGTCAGTACTCACTAAACAACAGAGCGTAGCAACCACTTCCGCGGATTTCAGACAGTGTTATGTCCTATACAGCAATCCAGAGATGATTTCAAGTACACGGAGGATCTGACTAGATTAAAGGCCAAAGCTACACCATTTTACAGAAGGCATAGCAGCACCTGCAGAATGTAGTATCTATCATAGACTGAATTCAGTATCCCAGAAGCGGTCCCCTCCGGACAGGACAGTCCTTACTCGCACAGAGGTTGGACATAACCTTGACTTGACAAACGCAGGCATGGTGGAGAAGTGTCTATGTGAAAGCGTTCAAGTTCAGCCACTGGCGCTCCAACTGCAGGATGGAAGTCATGAAACGAAACTTCCCAAGGTGACCTGCAGGCTTGCGGGGGGGTGGGGGGGGGCGTGGTTACTGACATACTCTGTGCCACAACGCTTTAGCGCCCACTCGCTCCCTACAGCACTAACACAGAATACAGGGTGAGTCCTAAGGCAGCAGCCTCGTTATTTCTCCAATTAGCTTGGGGCTACAACAAACTGAAACAAGAAACTCCCAACAGTGGCTGAAAGGAAACTGGCTGTCCCACAGCCTCACCATCATTAATTTCATTTTAGGGACCTTTCTCTGGAAAGCCAAACAGTTTGTTTCAGGTTCTCATCTGAATTTTTGTTTCCACTTTGGATTAACATGTAATATTTGCACGTTTCTACAGTTTTCAACCCACTCATAGGTAACCAGTCAGCCGTATCACGACGCCAGCCCTCCCAGGAGATGACTAGCAAATCTGCCATGTGCTTCCAGTATAAGGAAAACTCCAGCATCTTTTTGATTAAAAAATTACTCATGGTCCCCCCAAGTATTTCATTTGTATAATCACTTTGGCACTTGTAGCAACGTCAAATAACTAATTAATTCAGCAGTTTATCCGGGCGGACAAGCCGGTGGGGCGGGGTGCTGCTGTGGATAAAAGCTCCCTGACCCCACGCAGGGGAGCTCCGGCGGCACCGAGGTATCCCAATCTTTCCACTCAAAAACCTGGGGCATCTTAGCAAACCCACAGCCGCAGGGCCGCGGGCGTGAGGTCCCTGGTGAGTGGGTGTGGAGGCCGCTGACCCTGGGGTAGCCCGGCTGAGCACAGGCTCCGAGGCCGAAGTGGCGTTGCAGCGAACCCAGCCCACCCGGCGGCAGTAGGCGGAAGCGGGGCGGTGCATTCCCCCTCCCACCCCCGCCATGACCTCTCCGAGGCGGCAGCGATCCCTGCCGGTGGCCGCGCAGATTTGACCCTGCAAAAGCTTTGTGGCATCTTCTAAGGTCTGTCTCGCAGGAGCTGACAATTACAGAAAGTTCCTGTAGAGTACCCATGTAGTAGCATTAAAAGCTGTTTGTTTCCAGCCTATGTTGGAATTCTTTGGGCGGTAAAGCACAGATACAGCCTGCAGGCATAGGACTGTGGAGAAGAGGATGAAGATACAGGATCAAGCCAGGACATTAGGTTTGTGCAGCCCAGGGTCACCTAGGGACTGTCACGAAGACCACCGCGGGAGAGTTTCCAGCAGATCTCAACAGGAAGGGAGTTCTCAGCCACCCTGCCGTCATGTATGGATGTGGTGTGGGTCTAGCTGTTCCACTTCCACTCCAGCTGGCTGCCTGCTAATGGCCTGGGAAAAGCAACAGAAGATAGCCCAAGTGCTTGGGCTCCTGACACCCACCTGGGTGACGCGGATGGAGTTCCTGGCTCCTGGCTTCAGCCTGGCTCAGACAGGGCCATTGTAGTCATTTGGGCAGTAAACCAATGAATCAAAGATTTCTTTCTCTGTCACAATGCTTTTCAAATACATACATAAGTTATTTTTAAAAATAATTTCACACTTAGAGAAAAGCTACGTGACTGCTCAAGACCTTAGCTGTACTCAGATTTATAAATAGTTCCCAAGCTTTGACCCATTTGCTTTCATCTCTCTCTCTCCACACATACAGAGAAATTTGGACATGCGTCCATCAATACAAATGTTTACATTCATGTTTTCAAGTACCAGTTGAGAATACTTTTGTATTAAAGATCTCATACCCTTTGCCCCTAAATAATTTAGGGTGTATTTATAAAATACAAGGAATTTTCTGACATAATTTAAGTGTGAAGATAAACTCAAGAAATGTACTTTTAGGGCTCGGCAGTGTGGCCTAGTGGCTAAGGTCCTTGCCTTGATCTCATATGGCCGCTGGTTCTGATCCCAGCAGCTCCACTTCCTCTCTGTCTCTCCTCCTCTCAGTATATCTGACTTTGTAATAAAAATAAAATAAATCTTTAAAAAAAAAGAAATGTACTTTTATATACTTTCGAGATGGATGATCAATGTTTAAATTGTATCTGCTTTCTCAGTAACATGCCTTCTATGGTTTGTTTCCTTCAGTCCTTGGCCTAAGCCAGCAGCATGCAATGCATTTAATTATCGTGTGTTCACTCACTCAATCTGCAAGTTTCTACGATCTTGCTATGACCTTTGAAGGACAGTTCATTGACTTTGAAGTGGTTTCCACTGTACTCTGTGCTATATCCAGCTCTAAGTAGAATCCTACGTGACAGAGAACATTCCATGTAAGGTTAACAATGCAGTGCTATTGAAATATGTTGGAACATATTGATGTAATCAAAATGTTCATGATGATTCTTGAAGCAATTCACTAAGCACAAGTGGGTATGTTGAACATGTCACAGGAATGTTTGAGTGGAACTAAAGATTATTTGGTGCTTAATAAGAACTCGATGTTGGCTGAGCTCAAGAACTTGGTATTGGTCAGTGGAAAGCCAAGATCAGAGCTCACACCCTCATGCTGGTTCTTGGCACAGCGCTCTCTCTGCAGTTGGCCCCCAACGATGAACCACGTACACATCCCCCTCGAGCTGCTATCTTGATTCCAATTTGTGAATGGGTAGTTATCCAATGTATGTGATTAATCCATTATCAAACGAATGAATCTTCACCAGGAAGATTTTTACTTTAAGGACTAATTCCTTAAACATGTTGGTAAAATTAAAGGGTTCTTTGTGCTCCCCAAAATATTCTCACTGTCAATAGAAATGCCCCCCCATAGCCAGATGAGCAACTGGTTTTTAAAGTTTTTTATTTTTTGCTTTTATTTATTTGAAAGGTAAAGATACAGGGACAAAAAGGCAGAGCCCATTCTGTCATGCACTAGTTCACTCAGTCAGGGTCTCTCTGTGGGTGTCAGGAACCCAAACACTAGCATCATCACTCACTGCTTCCCCACATGCAGTAGCAGAAAGTTGGAATCCAAAGGAGAGCAGCCAAGTCCAAGCATTCCAGTTTGGGCTGTGGGTATCCCCAGAGTCGTCCTAACCAACGCACCAATCCCTGCCCTGTAACTCAATTCATTGATATCTCATGTTTCGATTCTTAATGTTTCAGTCAGTATTTTTAATTGGGAAAAGGAATCTCTATTGTTTGATTTTAGGAACAGTGCCTTCTGACAGAATGCAGCCCCAGGCCTCTCACGGGTGACAAAACAGAGAAAATGCAGGATTCCCCTTTCATCACAGAGAAGTGATGGAAAGGCTGTGTTTGATAGTTAAATGGGCACAGAATCAGCCAAATGAAATTCTAAAATCTGTATCCGTCAATACTGGACAAGAAACATTTCTTCAGATCCTTCACCCTTGTAATGGGAGTGATGGCATCAGTTACCCGACCCTGACAGGTAAGTGCTCTTTGAGGTGACAGCAGGTGTGTTTTGAAGTGTGTGAAATGGCATCCCTGCCCCCATAGATCATGCTGGCGAATATTTTCAGTTAAGTAATTGTCCAAGAGTGAACTTTGAGTAGGTAGCAGGAAACATCACTACAGAACGAGACAGCTGGTCCAGCTTGCACAAGAAGAATCTGGCACTGTCATGAACAGTCCAGGGTGATCATTTAAACTTCTTCATCCAGGCTTTAAGATTGGCAGGTGGTAGCAACACACCTCTCCTCTGCCTGGTGGGTTAGATTAAAATAAATAAGTAAAGCTCCTTTGACTTTTCAAAGCTTTGTTTTAAGCTTTATCAATTTTACCAATCTAAAATTGTTTTAAATTAAGGAGTAGTGGTAGCAAGATTGTTCCTCTTGGGTGACCGTTTGCTGGACTTACATGTCTCTGTTCCTTTTTTCTTTGAAAATGTGGCCTAAGTGTTAACTCACCTAGACAGGATGAAGATATTTCTTGAAATGAAATATCAAGCCTATGCTTTTTTGCTTTTCTACTAGTCCTAGCATCTCAAGAGCCAGCTGGTAAAATAAGCTTCACAGACTTTCATGGATTATTCCTTCCCAGGTGAAAGTCATGTCAAGTTTGTCATGAGTTGCAAAGCTCTGGAAATGACACCCTTCATGGAAAGCGCAGCTCAATCCTATAATGATACAAAGCTGGGATGCAGGCTCAGTCACGCCTGAATGAATTACTCTACTTTCCAGGACTGTAAAATTGTTCCTCTTTTCCTGCTTGAACAGGAAAAATATACCACTGTAGCAGCAATTATCTGTGTGAATCAGGTGTTTCTTGGTGTGGCAGTTTTCTTGGAAAATGTTTTGAAAACACTGCGCCCAGCACATGAAAATCTTAGACTTGCTGATTTGAGGGGGGAAGGCAATGGGGAACAAACTTCCTACCCAGGTTTGACCAATGACCAATGAGGCTCTTTAACACACCAGATGATCTTCTCAGAGAAAAATAGATTCCTTTCACTTCATTTTAATCGTCTTCAGAAATGCAAGTGAAAAGTGAAAGTTTGAAGCAAACCTACACACATGCACTTAACGTGTTACAAGAGCGATGTGCTGGGCAGACCACTAAGCTTGACGGTGAGCACTGGGCATTTTCAAACAGCATCTCAGAGCCAGGTGTGGTGCGTGTGCCCAGCGGGGAGGTCCCAGTCACGAGCAACACTGAAGTTCACGTTGCTGGTGTCTTTCACAAGGAGCCTTGTAAGTGAAGGGAAAGTTGGACCTGCTGAAAATAGAAGTCAGTGCGATGACGGGGTCACCAGCTTTATGTATAAGGAGGCTTATGTAACAGGGGATTCTTTTTCGCTTCCCTTTTGTATAGCTGTGCATTGGGGGATGGTTTACTGATCAGTCCTTCCAGCCACAGACAACTATTCGGGTTGGGCTTCTCTACCACTGCCTTATGGTACACATGGGGTGCTGTGTGAGGGTGCAGGAAGGGCGGGAGGAAAAGCACTGTTATGCATGAAACAGCGACACCAGGTGGAATACCTAGCGAGCTGCAGGGATCTGCCTGATACACTGCACGAATTCCTTCTCCTGGCTCCTGACCTTGCCCCAGTCACAACTCAGGCGTTTTAGACTTCCTCATTTTTATTTCATCGTGTACATTTGCTTCTGATTTTATTTGTCGTGAAAGAGAAATACCCAAAGGGAAAATTCCTAATGTTTTTTTGAGTGCCAGATTTCCGCTGAGACTTCGCTCAGAATTGACTTGTTTCCCATAGCTTGAGTCTCTTACTCTCTGCATTTAGAATGAAAGTTCTTATGTCATCTCTTCTTGAACTCTGGCACTACCTGAGGATCATATAGTGAAGGTCACTGTATGTTTACTTGCTGTTGGAAACAACTTTTTAAAGATTCACTTATTTATTTTTATTGAAAAATCACATTTACAGAGAGAAGGAGACAGAAAGATCTTCCTTTCTCTGGTTCACTCGCCAAGTAGTGTCAATGACCAGAGCTGAGCTAAGCTGATCTGAAGCCAGGAGCTTCTTCCAGGTCTCCCACACAGGTGCAGGGTTCCAAGGCTCTGGGTCTTCCTCTACTGCTTTCCCAGGCCATCAGCAGGTAACTGAATGGGGACTGGAGCAGCCGAGACACGAATCAGTGCCCATATTGAATCCCAGTGCATGCAAGGTGAGGATTTAACCACCAGACCATTGTGGCATCCCTTTGAGATGACTTTTGAAAAACCAGCTGAGCTGGCTGCAGAAATGAAATGTTTAGTCATTCCTGGACACTAGGGTGTGGCCAGAACAACCTGTTCACTGGGCTTAAACAGTGATGACTTTCAAGACTCAATCCCACTAATCCATCTGCTCAGCAAGGCAATTTTAAATGTCAGCCATGATTTACGAATGGTCTTCCAAGTGCCAAGGACACTACTGTGCACTTTGGAGAATTACCAAACAAACAGAAGATACTCATTAAATTGCAAAGCCCCTAAGAATCAGATCCAGCACAAACAGATACCTGCAGATAGAACAGGCAAGCTGAAAGGCAGCCCTACTCTCCCGCTCTAACTTATGTTCCCTGCGCCTGGCAACATGTGTTACTCCTGTGTCAAAGTACTAGTAACAGATAGCATTGGGCATTTAGAAAAGAATTCTCACTATTTTGTTTCCTCTTTTGCCTTAAAAATGATAACAATAGTGTCATAGTTCCTAATTAGTACAAGTTGAAACACAGCTGTGACTGTAATGTTCTCAAATACCAGAAATAATGCTTGAATTTGCAGAATCATGCTTGAAGTAGTCAGACCCTACCCCATGCAATCATTATACTGTTTGGGAACTTACTAATCAGGAGAGCATGTGAGGCACTCTGAGATTAGACTTCATGATTTCATGGATCCAAACTAGGTTTTTCTACTGAAGACAATTTGTGAAGGACTTATTGAGTGTCACCTACATACCTGACAGTGTTCTAGATGGTGAAGGTTTTTTGGTTTTTTGGTTTTTTTGTTTGTTTGTTTGTTTTTTAATGAGTAAAGGAGCGGTCTGACAATGAGTTCATAGCAGGGGCTTTCGTGGGTCAAGGGGAAGATCCAGTTGGCATGTAAGTAAGTAGGAACTATTATGGCATGCATGGTGGAGGCTATAATGACTTATTTTGCATCTCTGGACACTGTGGGGGGGGGTTGGCAGCTGGACTAGTGCTAACATTTCTGAGGAGACAGACTGTGAAGGATGGTTCTGTTGTTGGGTATGAGTCGGAGAGTGAAGGAATGAAATTAAACACTGACTCCTGGAATGCCAACGTTCTGGGACACTGACATTTTCCAACACAACTCCAGGGGGGAAGACAGCAAAACTCACTGTCAGTGCCCGGCCCATCTCTCTGCCACACTACTGTAGTTCAGCACCACAGTGTACTGCCAGCAACATGAACATTATCACTGGCATTGTGGGCAGGCCGGAGATGCCAGAGATTCAATGCTGCCTTCCCAGCCCTCCAGTTGTACCAATGATGGTTGAAAATGGGTGTGTAAATAGCCCAGCTCCTTCACTCAGCTCATTAAAATACGAAACAAAACAAACAAAAAAACCCTCTGAGGTTTGACTCACAGAGTTCTACAGAATGATCAAATGCCAGTCGCCTACTGTAGTTAACTAGTCTGCACATGCCTTTAGCAGAGTTCTTTGCCCTGTTTCACCTTCTGCTCCCCTCTTTGGGATGTCACTCAAATACACTGCAACTTTCAAGACTTGGTCTCAGGATTTGCTCTGGAGAAATCCAACCTTTGTAAACAAGTGTTAACTGACACCTTGGCTAAAAAACTCAGCCAGCTGGTAAGTGCGCGAGTTTTCAAGTGATCTTGGACAGCTAGTGAGGACAGTCTTTATCCAGCCCCCTCTTCAACCAACCCAAGTTCTTTCCTTTGCTTGACCCAAGTGAAATAAAGAACATCTATAGGTGAATGTCAGGAGATAAATAGTCATCTATGAGGGCTTGCAACAGACTCCCACTGAGCAAAGTAGACTTTCAAACCTGTTGCATGTAACTGGTCATGTTCCATATCAGGTCACTGATGCTAACAGTGAGGATGCAATGAGGTAACACATGGACCATCTTTGCCCTGGCCAGTGGTGAGAAGAGTGGAGCAAGACCAGTAGTTAATTCAAACACAACAGGAAAATATTCCTCAGTATTCAGATACTCAAAGAACTCCTTTGTCAGTGCTTGTCCAGCCTTCTCTTCACAAGCTAAAGATGTCCAACTCATGGTTTTACTTGCCTAAACAGAAGGGCAGTGAAAGACTGAAGCATTTTTCTGCACATAAGAAAAACAAAAGCACCTAAAATGTGGCTTCTCTTTTGAGCTCACTGCTCAAGTCTGATGTTTGCCCACTAGGATGCAATAAGCGTACCAGCTTACCTGCAGGTCAAAAGGAAAGAGAAAGTGCATTTTGTTCCCCTCACTGTAGCCACCATTTGTCTTCATGTATTACCTAAACATCAAGCATTTCAGGGAGTTAACAGCTAAAGCAACATCCAAGTAGTTAATGAGTGGAAGAATTAAACAAAAACAAAAACCAAAGAACCATCACAAACTACAAATTAAGGGAACAGCAAAACCCCTGCTGGCTTAAAAATCCCATTGGACCTTGCCAAGACACTAATTAATATAATAAACAACACAATGATCTCTTGCTTAAAATTAAAGGAAATGGCTGCCCACAGCTTGCTGCCCACTCTCTGAGCTAGCATCTGCTTAGAATGTAACGAATTGTCCTCTTGGGAGGTTAAAGGAAGACAGTGAGAATTGCTTTGGCACAGAGTTCAACACTTAACTATGTCCCCTTTGAAAAGAGAATTCTTTCCCTGTTTTTGATGCCAAGCACATACAATGTCAAGTAAGTTGACCTAAATACAAAACATGACAGAACTGCAGCAAATGGATGCAAGTGCTACTATTTACACTAGTAAAAAAAAAATATATATATATATATATATATGTACATATATATATATAGAATTTCATAGTTAATCAGTGTCTGAAAATGTTCTCCCTTCCTAACTACACTTAACCAACAATAAAATAGGGCTTACACATTTTGGGCACTCAAAAAAGAAATAAACATCACACCCACTGACATTCCATGGGCATTGTTCATGTGAGAGTTGTAATACCAGTTCTCTTTTATGTTAATTTTTGTTTATTTGAAAATCAGACACACATAGAGAGATATCTGGTTTACTCTCCAAATGTCCACAACAGGCACAGCAGGGCCAGGCCCACAGCAGGGGCCCAGAACTCAATTCAAGTTATCTCTTACAGATGACCGACGTTAACGCTGGGTCCACAGTTAACAGGAAGCTGGAACTGGAACTGGAGGCTGAGCCAGGCCTCAAACCCAGATAATCCACCATGGGATTCAGGTGCCCCAAGCAGCATCCAAACTGGCCCCAAACACTCAACCTCAATATTATTCTTGATGTCTAAACTCAGAGGCCAAATATCTTGGTTTGCTTAATTCAATAATGATGTATTTTTTTTTTAAAGATTTATTCATTTTATTACAGCCAGATATACACAGAGGAGGAGAGACAGAGAGGAAGATCTTCCGTCCAATGATTCACTCCCCAAGTGAGCCACAACGGGCCGGTGCGTGCCGATCTGAAGCTGGGAACCTGGAACCTCTTCCGGGTCTCCTACGTGGGTGCAGGCTCCCAAGGATTTGGGCCGTCCTCAACTGCTTTCCCAGGCCACAAGCAGGGAGCTGGATGGGAAGTGGAGCTGCCGGGATTAGAACCGGCGCCCATATGGGATCCCAGGGCTTTCAAGGCGAGGACTTTAGCCGCTAGGCCACACCACCGGGCCCTCAATAATGATGTATTATGCCTAACGATGTGCTGGGCACATTGGAGGGAAAAAGCTTCTTTGAACAGTTTGCATTCTGGTATTCAAGAATTAAAGCATAGATATATGAAGCTAAAATAGTAATGAGAAATGGAGCTGGCACAGTGGCAGAACAGGCTAATCCTCCATCTTCAAGGCCCTGTATTCCATATAGGCACTGGTTCGGGCCCCAGCTGCCCCATTTCTGATCCAGCTCCCTGCTTGTGGCCTGGGAAAGCAGTAGAGGATGGCCCAAAGCCTGGGGATCCTGCACCCTCATGGAAGACCCAGAAGAAAAAGCTCTTGGCTCCTGGCTTTGAATCAGCTCAGTTTGGGCCATTGTGACCATTTGTGGAGTGAATCAAAAAAATTGAAGATTTTTCTCACCTTCTCTCTTTCTCTGTGTAAATCAGCCTCTCAAATGATGAGGAATAAATCATACCAAAAAACAAACGTAAATAAGAACTGAATAACTGGTGACAGTGAACATATTGGTGCTATTGTTTCTTGATGAATAATAAAAGACGCCATTAAAGCATCTTCTATGTGCCAGGTACTAGAGTAGGTGGTTCACACACATCATGTATTTGTGTTCTCATGGCAATGTTTCAAATTGGGCTGTTGCATCTCTAGTTTTACAGAAAAGAAAACAGGCTCCAAGAGGTGGTCCAGGGCAATGCCAAATAGTAAAGGACAAAAAAAAAAAAATCTGATGTCTGTCTTAAGAAAATATATATACTCTTTCAAGGATCCATCTCCTGCTTACAAACTTTAGCAAGCACAATTGTGCTTCTTCTCAACAGACTGAAATTCTAGAATTGCTGCACATTTTGTGAAGTCTTACGAGACAAAAAGTGGTCTAACAATTTGAAATATGAATTATTTAGCAAAATCTGCATTCTGTTCCTGCTACATGTATAGAGAATGAAAGATTACCTTAGCAGTTTCTTCACAACGCCAGACTTTTAAATGCACATTTTCCTTTGGGTCCAACATTTCCCCTAAGTGATCACAGGATATATAGAGGTATTTTTAAGTCAATAAAAGAAGGCAGTAAATATTTAAGAAGCCAATGCTTTTAAATGAACATCTATTATATTCTTGATAACAAAAGTGAATGTAAAACAAGTTATAGTCTTAATCCCATTTCTTCTCTGCAGAGAAAGACAGCTGTCATATAAGGTTAGAGAAATTTAAAAATATGCAATTTCAGGGAGGAGATTTCTCCTAGAGGTTAGGCCACTGGTTAGGACACATGTATGCTACATTGGAGTGTCTGGGTTCAAATCCCACCTTCAGCTCCTGATTTTAACTTCCTGCTAATGCAGTCCCTGGAGGCAGAAGTGACAACTCAGGTACATGGACTCCTGCCACCCTCTTGGGACACCTGAATTGAGGTCCCAGGGCCTGGGTTTGATCTTCCCCGTTGTTACCAGCACTTGGGGAAGTGAGTCACGGCATGGGAGCATGTTTGCTTTGCCTCCTTCTCTTTCTAAAATAAATAAAATCTTTAAAACACCAAACTCGAATGAGAATAGGACTTTTATATTAAAAATTAAGTCAACATGGAAACATTTAAAATAAATCCTAAATTCAAAGATCTCTTCCCATTGGTGAACTGATTCTATTTTCCCACTTGGTATTTTCCAGAAGCAATTACTCAAAAGTTTGTTTGTTGTAGAGTCAAAGACCCAAGGGAGGACAGACTGAATTTTAAAACTCCCAGGGCTGAACAATGCAACAAGCTTATCAACCATCTTTAATAAGTATCTCCTCATAGCCAATCAATTCTTTTGCACTTTCTCACACTCCCCTCTACCCACTAGATTATATAGTAGGTATTGAATTACCTCACCTGTATTCTAGAAGATAAGGACTTTCTTAAAACATACAATCATCCCTATTACACCTAAAACTAACAATAGTTCTTAATACAAATGACAAATTTGTGTTACGCTAATTGCCTCCTAATTTTCTTATTGTTTCTTGTTCAATTCAGAAACCAAACAGGATCCGTATATCCCACAGGTGGCTGATAGGTCTCTGGTTTCTTTATACCTACCATTCTCTCTCCCTTTCCTTTCAATTATTTATTGAAGAAATGAGAAGTAGACAGGGTCAGATACGCAACCGAGACTCCTGTTTTGTAAGACTTCACAATAAAAGTATAACGACCTTGGGGTGTGAGTAAAATATTGTGATTGCAATTTTCTTTAGCCTCGTCCTTATTGTGGCAATGGTGTAAACCACAGGACAACAGTAGGAAAGAACAGAAGCACTCGGCCATTGCTGTCTGCAGCACACAAGCACTGCACTTAACCTTGTGTCCCTATGCTACAATTCAACATGAAGCTATTCCTAGTCTCAGGATAGTCAGTAGCTGCACTGGAATTACACCTTTCCTACTCAACAGCCCTTCTGGGGACAAGAAATGGCTTTCTTGTCAGGATTTTAGGTTAGGAACATGAGTGTGCACATAGTAAATTAATCCCAGCATGTCAGAAGCGCGTGCTCTGAAGAGCTCCCCTCTGTGCAGGGACAAGGTGGACTCCGGCCAGACACAGTGGGAACTGAATCTCACTGTTACCAACAGCTTGCAACACGAGCTCTCCGAGTCGGCTTGAGTTGGCAGCATTAAAAGAAACTTTGCCCTTGCTAAGTGTCAGAGCCAAGTGTCCCATCTCCTGTTTTCCCAGCTTCCCCTTCAAAATGAAATGATTATTTCTCACTACCGAGTGCTGGAAATAGAACTCAAAGCATTAGTAAAACTCACCTTTTGAAGAAAAGTAATATGGGAGGTTTGGGGCTTGCACACTGTAATGTAAGTCCCACCTAAGGCCTTACTGAACTCAGGATAATCTATTACAAATGGTTTAATTCTCCTGTGGGTGTTTTTTGTTTGTTTGTTTGTTGTTTTTCTTTTTAAGGTGTATTTATTTATGTCAAAGGCAGAGAAACAGAGGTGGAAGTACAAAAAGAGATCTTCCATCTGCTGGGACACTCCCCAAATGGCCACAAAAGCCAGGGCTGAACCAGACTGAAGTCAAGAACATAGAATTCCATCCTGGGCCTCCAAGTAGGTGGCAGGGACCCAAATCCTTGGGTCAATTTGCTCTGCTTTCCTGGGCATATCAGCAGGGAGCTGGATCGGAACTGGAACAGTCAGGACTCAAAGCTGTGCTCACTTTGAGATATCAATGTTGCAAGCAGCAACTTAGCTCACTGTGCCAGCACCTTTCCTGTTGAAAAAGATCAGAATTTACAAAATTCCAGTAGAAAGCTCAGGAACTTTCGTCACCAAGAATTCTTTTTGAAAAGTGGTTTCCTGTTTCTCCTTCCTTTGGCTCTTGTCACCATGAGAAGTCAAATAATGTACTGGCTGAATATTTTCCTCTTGGATCACTGGGGTTCAAATTCCAACTCGGTTCTTCCCTTACTTTTTGTTAATTTAGGAAAGTTCAGGAAAACTGAGTTCAGGTTTTCTTCTCAAAAAAAAAAAAAAAATGAAGACAGTACCAGGACTATGCTATAGACTTATGAGGAGAACTAGATGAGTTAAAATCCATAATAGATTTTGAACACACCCTGGTACACAGTTAGTGACATAAAAGATTAGAGATTTTTATTGATTACCTCCATAGTATCAAAATGTTGGCCGAATTACAGTTTTCTCATCTTAGTTTGGTTGCAGTACATTCACAAATGTGTGCCATCACCACTATTATCTACTCCCACAACATTTTCAGTGTTGAAAACACATTATACATTCTTTTCTGCTCACCACCCACTCTTCTCTCCTTAGCTTCTGGCCCTCAGTAATCACAAATCTATGTTTAGTTTCTTTGTGTTTGCCTGCTCTGGATGTTAAATAAAAATAAATGGAAATTACAGAAAATGAGGCATTTCTGTCAGTCCTCTTCCACTAAGACTAATGTCTTCAAGTCTCATCAACGTTGTAGCATATATCAACATGTTTTCATTTATTTATTTGTATTTATTTTAAGGACAGGAGAAATATGAAGGGGAGAAAGGAGAGAGAGCGAGTGAGCGTGAGCAAGAGCTACTCCATCCTTTGATGTACTCTGCAAAGGCCCACGGCAGCTGGAGTTAGACCAGGCCCCGGCAGGAGCCTGGATCTCCATCAGCATCTCCCACTGGTGGCTGGGACGCACGCTTACATCTGCATTAGTAAGCAGGTGAACTGGAAGAGGATGTGGGACTCAAAATCAACCAGCTATGCCAAACAGAGGCGTAATCGCTATGCCACAACTCCCACCCATTATCCCCTACCCCCACCTTTGTTTTTTTCATGACTGTTGGACAGAGTATTCTAGTCCACTACTTTAATGGTTGACCTGAAACATCGTGAGGTTTAGCATCAACCTCTTTGGAGGAAAATCTTACTCCAACTGTGATTATCACCAGTAGCCCTTCATTTCACCACAAGAAAGAAAAAAAAATGTTTTAGTCTGTAGGGGCAGTAAAGCCAAGAGAAACTTTTACATTACAGTCAGATACATGCTTTAAAATGGAAACGCCCACTCAGTTGAAGCTGCTATCTTTGGTCCCGTTTTTTACTCTCTATTTGTGGTCTAGGGCATTATGAAGAGTTTCGGCTCCCTCAAGTGAACAAACTTAGTACAGCATTACAAGCAATCAGGACCTGAATTCTGGGAGTAAGTGGTTTTCCAGCTGAAGGGGAAGGGCGGAAAAGACCCAACATCACTTGGCCACACCCACCGCGGGGTTTTGGCTTCAACTAAGGGCAAGGAGGCGTGTCATCCATGATCTTGATTGCAGCAAATCAAAATCTCCAATTTTTAAAAAATAATTGTAGGCAGAAGACAGAGCAGCTTCAGATTGATGACTGAGGTGTCCTCCTCGGAGTTGGCCGTGTCTTCAGAGCGACCGCTGGAACAAGGAGCCTTTCATGCGCTCCCAGTTGTCACACAGTGCATAGAGGCTGGTAAGGGTGAGTCCTGCCAGACCACCTCGTGCTACTCCTCGAAGACCACCTGTGCATTTGTACAACATGCCCGTCATGGTTCCGGCCGCTACCGTGTTGAAGTCGTCTTTCGCCCCTCGTGTTTTCTCAACAACAGCACCAAATGCACTATAGGGCAAAGTCAGAGATCCCAGAGTATTAGCCCAAAGTGCTCCTTGCCTTGGCACCATACTCAGGATCTGTATGTTTCTGGGCTTGTACCAGGCCATGTTCTGGGTTTCCTTCAATCTTACCGAAGACTGTTCACTGCCCTGAATGCAGCCCGTCATGCAACATCCTCCAAAGGTGAAAAAGGCCAGCTCGAATCGGCCCCGGGTCTTATTAGCGCCAATTGGTAAAATAAATTCGTCGGTATCCTGTAGAAGATACCGTGGATCCACATTTAAATGAGGAAACAGAGGGTTCATATCAGTTAGCGGGACACCGGCCAAGTGCGTGCGAGTACTCCGTGCCGCCCACTCCCAAAAGCCGTCCAGGCCCCCCGTGGTCCTGTTGCCGCTTGCTCCGCCGCCCTCCATGGCCGTCCACTCCCCGCCGCGGTCTTGGGCCAGCAGCCGCTCGTGTTCGTGAGCAGAGGACGGTGCCTCAATCCCACAGCCTCCTTCCCATGCTGAGCTTCTGGGCGTCGGCTCCTGCCAAGCCTAGCCGCACCTTTTAAAAATGATGTATTTTTATGGGAAGGGCAGATTTACAGAGAGGAGAGACAGAAAGGTCTTCTGTCTGCTGGTTCACTCCCCAAGTGGCTACAATGGCTAGAGCTGAGCCAATCCACAGCCAGGAGCCAAGAGGTCCCAAGACTTTGGGCCATCCTCTGTTGCTTTCCCAAGCCATAAGTAGGGAACAAGATGGGAAGCAGAGTAGCCATATGGGATCCCACCTCATGCAAGGCAAGAACCTTAGCCATTAGGCTACCACACCAAGCTCCACCCCCCCAATCTTCTTTGCTGAAGTTTCCATTTGTTGCTTTCTATTCCATATTTATCAAGCATTTCTTTCTCTTTATGTGCATCATAATTTCTTGATGAAAATTGGAAATTTCCATCAATTTAATGTGGCAATTCTTGAAACCAGACGCTCCATTTCCCTTTACATTAGTTATGGCTTATTTCCTTTTATGTTACTTGTGACTTATCTGCACTGATTACATACAAGCTGTATTATCTGTCACAGGTGGTCTTTTGAAATTTGTGCTTAGTTGGCCTATTTGACAGCTAATAATTCAACCAAAATTTTTAAAAACACACACACCACTTCAAATATATATATAAAAAAAGCCCCAGTCTTGTAGGGGACTTCTGAGAGCACACGGCAGCATGCCTTCAGTGCCCTGGTAGGTGATTTAAACTCTGCCTAAGCCTTTACCTTTTACCTATGCAGAGATTCAAGGTCAGTCAAAGGTGACCTTACAGGACCTTCTTGGTGTGTCCTGCTCAGAACACATCCTGCACCTTGTATGTGTCTGGTTTTCCAACTCAAGGGAATGCATCAGACCTTTTACAGGCACCCTTATGAAAAGCTCACTCGGGCCCAGCGCAGTAACCTAACAGATAAACTCTTCACCTTGCACGCACCGGGATCCCATATGGATGCCGGTTCGAATCCTGGCAGCCCCGTTTCCCATCCAGCTCCCTGCTTGTGGCCTGGGAAAACAGTCATGGACAGCCCAAAGCCTTGGGACCCTGTACTCACGTGGCAGACCTGGAGGAGACTCTTGGCTCCTGGCTTCCTCTGTCTCTCCTCATTTCTGTATATCTGCCTCCCCCCCGCAAAAAAAAAAAAAAAAAAAAAAAAAAATCTTAAAACAAAAAGCTCACCCATTATCTCACTTTCCTTTTAAATTTTTTCCCAACTCTCAACATCCACCAGGCAGACATTAACAATAAACAAGTACTCCAGGGGCAAAATTGTTCACAGTGAATGAGCCCTGTCACTCCAGGAAGGATAAGCACACGTGCCTAGGTTTTCTAGGAAACTGCCAAACAAGGCAAATGAAGACAAATCTCAGGAGAAGAGGCTGTATGGAAGTTCATGTCCATTCTGTCCAGCTCCACAGAATGCTGGATGGCTGGTTTATTATCACAGAGGCTATGGCTTCCAAGGCTAGGAGGGGACTGGGAAATACAGCAAGTTAAAACTCCAAAAAAGCTTCTTGCCATTTTTAAAAATAAGATCTTGATTTCACCATAAAAAATCAATTCTATCCATTTATTGGATCCGTAATTATGAAATGTCTCAAGGACAAATCCTACACCTTGGAGAAAGGTTCTACCAAAAAACTTATATATACACTGGCTATTGGTAGAGGGAAACAGAAAACATGAAGCTGTAATAAGTAAAGTTGGGACACTCCTATTATTACAACTAGCATTTTTTTAAAGATTTATTTTATTTTTTATTGCAAAGTTAGATATGCAGAGAGAAGGAAAGACAGAAAGACAGAAAGATCATCCGTCTGATGATTCACTCCTCAAGTGACCGCAACGCCGGTGCTGTGCCGATCCAAAGCCATGAGCCGGACTCGGTTTGAGCGAAAGTTTCGCACCAAGAAAGAAAGAGGGCTTGGGAAGACGTCCACTCACCTGACTCTGAGCTCCTTCACGGCTCCTAGGGGAGCTGTCAAAGCTCAGCTTGCAAAACTCGTTCCAGCCAACCCCGCAGTAGCCCAGTACCAGGGCAGGAGCAGCGGCCTCCCGGGCAGGGGGCAAGGATGAGTGCCAGGGCTCCACGCACAGCCTGTTTTCGCTCCAGGAAGGCCAGGGGCCTCCCTGGGGCCTTGCCGGGTAATGCCAGCAGGATGTGGGCAGATGGGGGCCTAACAAATGTATTCGACTGGACTTTGTATTATCAGCACCTCTGAATTTATTTATCGTTTCACTTCCTGGTCAAACAAAACCTAGTTTCTTTCTCTGTACCCCAAATCCCCGGCTATGCCTTGTGAAATGTTCTTAGGGTTGAATCTTTAAGGCGAAGGGGGCTGGGTTTGCTGCAGCTGTTCCTAATGACTTTCTCCACGTGTCCCACACCGGATACACAGAGCTGCGTGGGTTCATAAACAGAAACCTAGGGTTGACGTAAGTACCGGCTGCTGCAAACCCTTGCAAGTCAAAGCGATGCCGCAAGAAACCAGCTGTGTCGGGGGAGGAATGTGTGGGTGAGGATGTGGCTCAAGAAAAAGCAAAGAACCCCAACTTTAAAAAAGTATATTCCTCTAATAGTGTCTTTTGTTAAAGCGACCTCGAGTAATAATAATCTCAGGACTCTATTTCAGAAAATATCTAATCATATCAATTTTGTTAACATTAACACATAAATACATGTTGATTTCGCTAGGAAGATGCATTTACATATGTATCTGTCCGAAGAACCCAAAATGATCATCTGAATTTGAAATTTCATTTCTAGAAAAAAAAATTCTTTCTTATATAGAAATAAAATCTTTTTAATTTCAAAATGTTCTGTGCTAGAACACTGTTATTGTACAAATATAATGTAAACACATTTACAAGGTATACCAAGGTCGATTTTAAACAGGAATAAACTACAATCAAGTAAAGTTGGTCTGGAACAGAGCAAAAGACAGTACTTGGGGCCTGGTGCAGTAGCCTAGTGGTTGAAGTCCTCACCTTGCACACATTTGGATCCCATATGGGTGCTGGTTTGTGTGTCCTGGCAGCCCCGCTTCCCATCCAGCTCTCTGTTTGCGGCCTGGGAAAGCAGTCGAGTACAGCCCAAAGCCTCAGGACCCAGAACCCATGTGGGAGACCCAGAAAAAGCTCCTGGCTCCTGGATTCAGATTCGTTTAGCACTGGCCGTTGCAGCCACTTGGGGAGTGAATCAGTGGATGGAAGATCTTTCTCTCTGGCTCTCCCCCTCTCTATATATCTGACTTTCCGATACAAATAAATAAGTATTTTTAAAAAGAGAGACAATACTTGTGCACCAGTATAGTGGCTCAACAGACTAATCCTCCACCGGCAAGCTCTGGAATGCCATTTGGGTACCAATTCGTATCTGTGCTGCTCCACTTCTAATTCAGCTCCCAGTTTGTGGCCTGGGAAAGAAAGTGGAGGATGACCAAAAGCCTTGCAACCCTGAACCCACATGGGAGACCTGGAAGAAGCCTCTGGCTCCTGGTTTTAGATCAGCTCAGGTCCAGCCATTGTGGACATTTGGGGAGTGAACTAGCAGACAGAAGATTTAAAAATAATAATAATACCTGAATACAAAGGGACCTTAAAATGTTTACATAAAACATGAAATTAGGAGTCAGTGTTGTGGTATGTGAGTCAAGGTTCCACCTGCAACCACAGAATCCCATGTAAGTACAGACTGGAGTCCTGGCTGCTCCACTTCTTTCTCCCTGGTGCCTGTTAATACACTTGGGAAAGCAGTGGAAGATAGCCCAGAGCTTGGGTTCTGTGTTCTCCCCCTACCGTTGAAGTCATTTAGGGAGTGAACCAGTGGATGAAAGACCTCTCAGCAGAGGATGGCTCAAGTCCTTGGGCCCCTGCTTCAGTTCCCAGCTCCAGCTCCGGCCCATGTAGGAGTCCTAGAAAGAGCTCCTGCCTCCTGGCTTCAGATGAGCTCAGCTCCAGCCACTATGGCCACTTGGGAAGTGATTCAGCAGATGGAAGATCTCTCTCTCTCCTCTCTGCAACTGTTTCAAAAAAATTAAAAATAAATCTTAAAAAATTATATCCTAATAGAAAGTTTTGAATTTTATATTCTGAACTTTTTAAAAAAATTGTCATATACTGGCATGCAACAATCCCGCAAGAAACAAGACTACCCTTCCTTTAGGACAGGAGTTGAAAGACTTAGAAATGCAAGATTTAAGATTAATCACAGGGACCAAGGGACTGGATGCACTCTCAGGTGAGTGAGTCACTCCCAGACACTGGTTTTATTAGGTTTCTTCCAATACATCATTAAAAAATCTGAGGGAGTTGTTAAAAAAAAAACTCAGAGACACAATAACACAACAGTCTTATTATTTATCTTAATGGTCGAGGCCATTGCGTTGCAGGTGGTTGACTTCCCACTTATCCTCAGATTAGCACTCAATCTACAACAAAGGTTCTCCTGCCAACCCAGCCTTCCCTACATTTATCATCACCTTCATCAGGCAGTCAGCCAGTCAGAGCCTGGGAGTTCCACGCATCCTATAAGGTTGCCAAGGATACCCCTGTGAGGAAAGAGTGCCCAACCTTGCGAAGACAAGCAGAAGCCTCACACATGCTCCCTGCTTGCCACAGCTTGCTTCATTCCTAGACCTAGGCATGCTACACTGCAAAGAATCCCCAATAAAAACCATGTGTGCAATTCCTTTTACAAACTGTCTGTAGACGTGAATTTTCTTTTGCCCCCTACTAATGAACATATATAAACCAAGACTACTTGTATCTACTCACAAGTCAAGGAAATAGACCTAGTATTTCAGGATATGTTTCGGCCAAAACACAAAATATCCCAGGCATTTTCTAAATCTGACAAAGAAAATCTTCTTAGCTTGGATTCATTTCCCCAGCATCATCCAAGAATGAACAGGAGCAGCCCATAATAACTGAGGGCCTTGGGGACTGCTTCCTGAACCAAAGTCCTGAGACATTAACACAGGAAAGAATCCGATCACATCTGTCGATTCATGATCCAGTTGAACTTTAGTCAGAATAAGTTGCAGTGATTTAACTTCAAAAGACATTTGCATTTAAGTCTGGATCTCTAATCCTGAAATCAAAGGCTGTATAGCCTCCAGAAGGATTTTCAGCTGTGGCCTATGTAGGGATTTGGCAAGATTGATGAAAAAGCCAACCTTATTTTCATTAGCTTTGGAGGCACAGTTTGCAGCCAGATGGCCAGTCCCCACACAGCTGCCCAAGGTCTCTGTCTGTCTAGGAAATGTCCTCAAAGCACTTGAATGCCAGCCGGCTCACGGCCTCGCTATCTGGGTCAGAGGACTTGGCTTGTAGTTCCCCACTTCCTGTCTTAGCACCCTTATCCACAGTCAGCCTTTCTTGTGGGGTTTCAGTTTCTCTTAACAATCGTTTCCTACCTTCTACCCCAAGACACACTGCAAGGCTCCATTCTCTGGTCTTGTGCCAGTGGCCCATCTAAGCTATTTGACTAAGTAATCCACAGGTATGTGATGTCTCTGAAAACTTTCATTAGAACAGGACTCTGGTATTCTGTTTGTTTCCTGATACTACCTTCACAATAATGCAATAAAACTTTATTTTCATTTTTGAAAATTCACTTTATGAAGTTTTCAAAATTCAAAGAAATTCAACATAACAGTACTTATTGCTCATCTTGCCTTCAGCCTTAGTATGAGTCCCAGGATTTTGGGATAGACTGGACCAGTCTGCTGCACATACTGGCATGCACAGGAACCAGGGGGTGGGCCTGGTGGAAGTTACTGAGGCCACTCCAATTGGGCTGCAGTTCCCTTTGATGCATGTGAGGGCCGAATGTGCAGTGGGCAGGGTTAGGCTGGGTTGCAGCATCAACTGGTTTGCAGAAGAGATGGGGCTAGAGACAGAACTGACGCAGCAACTGCAACCACCAGTGTGTGTGTAGTCTGATGTCCATGATGGACTAAGCTGAACCCCATACTAGCTGGCACACATGGGAGTCAGATCTGAGGTCACCTATGGTTAGGTTTATTTTGGAACCACCCTCCACAACTGGATCACTGGACTCGGAATTCTAGCCATGGGCAAAAATCACAGGCTCTGTGGTCTGACCATGGAGTGCGCGTGTCAGAACTGGATCTTCTCAGTTGCTCAGGCCTGTGCAGTGGACAGCATTCCCAGATGCTTATGGAGGACACGACAACCAGTTCATTGTGGACTGCAAAAGATGTCTAGTACCATGGAAGGCAGAACAAATTAGACAGCTCTCCCAGTAAAGCTTTGAAAGTAGGTATTTGGGTGAATGGAGATTCTAAGATGGACTACATCAGCCAGTGGACCTTGGAAGAATTTCCTCAATCTTGCAGCAATGAAATCAACAGCATTTCAGAACTATCAAAACCACTTGAGCAATACCCTCGGAGCGTGCTCCGCATCAGGAACCCTGGGATGACATTGGGTGGCCATCCCCCAACCCCAGGTACTGATACAGTTAGGATGCTGGGTGTGGCTTATTTCCTTCTCTCCTCCCTTTCCCCATATATAGGAAGAGTAAAAAATTTGAAACAATGATCTCATCTATTGTTCCCTATTCCTCGACCCTTTCCACCCTAAATAGTGGTCCACATGGGCATGCATCCTTCTCAACTATGTAAAATCATCAAAAAAAAAGTTTTAAAAAGGTTGTGAATCCATAACCCTTACACAGATGGTACAAACAGAAGCTCAACTGCTCAGATCTTCTGAGTGGTTGCTTTTGGGTAGTTGCAGGCAGACTTCATTGTGGTAGGGTGAAGCTGGATGACGGCACACCAAAGGAGCACCAGGTTAAGAGTGTGGTTAAACACAGCTATCTGTGTCTGTAACTGATTGGCCTAAGAAGTTAAAAGATTGATTTATAATATGCACCACCTGAATTGATTGGAAATCCCTGGCTGCTGCGTGTTAATGAGAGCTTAAAACCCCTTGACTTCAACTATGAGATGCAGTGATTTCTGAAGTGTAGCAGGAGCTGTAATTGCCCTGCTTGGCAAATAAAGGCTCCTCCTAACATCTTACATGTTGTGACTTGCTCTCCACAACATGGTAAAGGGGAACTTGCAATTGCATTTCTTTTGCAAGGAAGAGAACCAGAAGAAAAGTTTCAGCCTGTCACTGGACAGGCAAGAGCGGATTACTAGAGTAAAACAACCTGACAACCTGTTCTACCGATATACAAGCTCTCGGTTGTCCTTTTTCCAACAGCTGAGACTCAATTTATAGAAGCCCAGAGGGCAATTGAACACAGACCTACACAAAGGTAGAGGCACTACACAGACTCTTTATGTTCATAACTGTTGGACAGGAAAAAAAGATTCACTTATTTATTTGAAAGGCAAAGAAGGGAGAGAGGGATAAAGAAAAAGAATCTTTTATTTGCTGCCTCAGCACCCAGTCGTCAGAGCCTAGCCTGGGTCCATCTGAAACCAGGAGTTAGGAATTCTACCCAATTCTCCTACAGGTGTGGCGGGGCCCAAGTACTTGGGCCATCTCCTGCTGTGCCTTAGCAGGACGCAGATTGGAAGCTGAGTAGGGATTCAAACCAGTGCTTCACTAAGGGGTGCCAGTATCTTGATCTGTGGCTTGGCCTGCTATACCACAATGCTGGTTCCACATTCAGGCAATCCAAAACATTTAAATAAACTGCCAGAAACAGTGGATTATATGTGTTCCCACTCCCTTGATCGTCCTCCACAACCCTCATCACTTCTTGTCTGTTCAGTTCTCTGTCTCACTACTGGACTGCAAGTCTCCACAAAGGGCAGGGACTATTCAGTTTTGCTCATGGTGCCCAACCAATATATATTTTTTTGGCCATCATTTATTTTATTTTTTTTATTACATTGCATTATGTGACATGGTTTTATAGGCACTGGGATTCCCCCTCCCCCCACCAAATGTTGGATTCCTCCACCTTGTTGCATTACCACAGTTCAAGTTCAGTTGAGATTCTTTCATTGCAAATATCTATCTGGCAAAAAGTCCAGCATCTTATTGTCCAGATAAGTTCATCAGCTTCTTGGGGAGACCATCTCTGGTCTGAAGGTAGAGCCGGCAGAGTGGTTTTGATAGTTCAACATATCTGAATTGCTGCCACTCTCACCACTCCAAGCACGATGCGGTCGTTGGAGAATCCACTGATTGACATAGTCCATCATAGCGTCTCCATTTGCCCAGTATTTTCATTGCCAACATATAGCTGAGATGGTTGACTTCTGTGCTCTGTCATTTGATGGTTAGCATTCTGAGACCGAAAGCTTGATTGGCGGGATCCCAGAAGAAACTTTGTCTGAGGTGTTCCCAGACCAGATTTTTGTATGTACTAGCAAGAACTGAGCCCAGCACAGTCCATCACCCCTATCAGCTGGTGGTTGCAGTTGCTGGGTTGGTTCTGTTTCTAACCCTGTTTTCCACTGGAACCAATGGGTGTTTGCAGTCCAGCCTGGTTCTGCCCATCACATACTCGGCCCTCGCATAAACCAGTGGGGGCTGCAGCCCAGCCGGAACGACCCACACTAACCCCAACCAGGCCCACCCCCTACCCTGGTTCGCTAGTATGTGTGGCAGACTAGTCCAGTCTGTCCCACATCCCCTTCTGCTTTCACACGTGTCAATGGGTATTAAAACCTTGTCCCATCTAACCAGCTCAACTATCCAGCCTTCACAGATGTTGTTCGGTGTCTCTCTGTCTAGCCACCTCAGCCCCTGTCCTAGTTTTCGTGCCCTTCCGTGGAAGTGGTAACCCAAGAGGGAGGAGCCCCCTATTACCCTCCTGGGCCACTCCCATTCCCAGATTATGTACTCTTCAGGTGGTTCTGTGGTTTAACTTGACAGAATTAGCCCCCAGTGCCAGCTTCTGCCAGCTGATGCTGTGGCTAAGCCCAAACAACCCTCACCCACTCTAATTGTAGATTGCACCGGTAGGAATAATCAGCCCAGCCTGGTTTTTCCCTGATCTGGTCCACATGAGGCACACAGGTGTTGTAGCCCTGCCCAGTCTGGTCTGCCACCATCCCAGCTCACACTCTCCAGTGGGAGTAGCTGTTCAGCAAGGGAACCATCCCATATTCCCCTGCCATTTCTGCCCCCTCCCTTCCTAGTTCTCACGTGTGCTGGTTGGGTGCTGGAGTCACATCTGGCACAGGCAACCTCACCTTGGCATTCCGTGTTGTGTACTGCTTTTGTCGCGACCTAACCTGGTTCGACCCACACTCTGTTCTGGTGTTTGGATTTGCCAGTGGATTACGTGAACTGACTCAGCCTGGTCTGCCCCCGACCCATGCCAAATGTATGCCAGTGGGACACTTTCCATGACCTCTTGGCTGTTTCCTTCCATGCTTCTTGCACTTACCTGCAGGGTCTGTGTCCTGCCAGAGGAGTTGCCCAGGCTCCTCCATTGGAACCCCTCCAAGTGCCAGATTTCGCACATACCAGTGGGTCCATGAGCCAGCACTGCTCAGTCCACCTCCTGTCCTAGCAGGAACAGTGGCTTTTCCCAAATGGCCTTCAACCCATTCTGGTTCTTGCTGTTGGATGTTTCAGCCCAGCCACGGCTCGTCCATACCCACATATAGCTCATATATGGCACAGTTGGGGTTAAGACCTAGTCTAGACCGTCCCACATCTACCCTGGTCCTCCAGAACACCAGATGATGTTGGGGTCTGGCCTGGCCTGGTGTGTCTTGTCCCAGTCCACACTTGTGCCAAGGGAGACTACAGCTGTATCCTGACCAGAATGCAGCCCCTTTCCAGCTCGTGTGCCCCTTGCTGAGAACCTCCACCCAGCTAGGGTGTTCTCTTAGCCCCCCAACCAGGCCTTCAACCAATATTCTTTTTAAAAAGATTTTTACTTATTTTGATTGGAAAGGCAAATATACAGAGAAAATGAGAAACAGAAAGATCGTCCATCCACTGGTTCACTCCATGAGTGGCAGCAATAGCTAGAGCTGAGCCGATCCAAAGCCAAGAGCCAGGAGCTTCTTCTAGGTCTCCCAAGCAGATGCAGGGTCCCAAGGCTTCGAGCCAACCTCTACTGCTTTCCCAGGCCACAAGCAGGGAGCTGGATGGGAAGTGGTGCCAGCGGGATTAGAACCGGCACCCATATGGGATCCCGGTGTGTTCAAGGCGAGGACCTTAACCATTACGCTATCGTGCCGGGCCCTGGAAACTTTTTGAAGTTCCATTTTACATACAAGTACAGCTTTATCTCATGTGCCAAATTTTACTTTTTATAGCTACATCCCTTTTGTAAAAGATGTAGTTATTTTTATTAGCAAGGCAGGTTTTACAAAGAAGCAAAATGAAAGATCTCCCATCTGTTGGTGCACTGCCCAAATGGCTGCAACAGTGGGAGCTGAGTTGATCTGAAGCCAGGAGCCAGGAGTTTCTTCCACATGGTGCAGGATCCCAAGGCTTTAGGCCATCCTCCACTGCTCTCCCAGGCCACAAGCAGGGAGCTGGATGAGAACTGGAGCAGCCAGAACATGAACTGGCAGCCTTATGGGATGCTGGCACTGGAGGGGGAGGACTAGTCACTTGAGCCACTGTGGCAGGCTCCGCACTCTTTCTTCAAAGTGTTTTTGCTTTTTTTTATCCTGTCTCTCCTCCTTGTAAATCTGATGTGCCTTTCCAATAAAAGTAAAAAAAAAATGTTTAAAGCTCCCTCTCCCACCCCTTCTGTCAGCGAGGCAATGAGTCAATGGCTAAATCCTTACCTTGCATGTGCTGGGATCCCATATGGGTGGGTGCTGTTTCAGATCCTGCCTGTGGCCTGGGAAAGCAGTAGAACCTTGGGACCCTGCACCCATGTGGGAGACCTGCAAGAAACTTGGCTCAGCTCCAGCCATTGTGACTATTTGGGGAATGAACCAGTGGATGGAAGATCTTTCTGTCTCTCCTCTTTTTAAATCTGACCTGCCTTTCCAATAAAAATAAATCTTTCAAAAAAGTGGTTTTGCAATACATTTTTAATGATGTTTACAACAAAGCTGAAATATAGTAATGCTTTAGAAAACAGCATTTTGATATATTACGCGTCCATTATTTTTATGTAAAAAGGAAAAATATTTCTTTTTTCTGGAAATAAAATTTCAGATAATCATTTTTGGATTTTTCAATCAGATGCCTCTATAAATACTTCTTTCTAGAAAACCAACACAAACGGATGTGTTATTGTTAATAAATGTTCTATCATGAAATTGATGACAGAGTCCTAGGATTGTTAACACGAGGCTGCCCTGGTAAGACACTGGTAGAATAGAATGTCCTCCTTTGCCTGCTTGAGCCACATCCTGGCTCACATATTCCTCTCCTGGTTTCCCGCAGCATCACTTTCCCTGGCTAGGGCTGGCAGCAATCAAGACTTAGGTCAACCCTAGGTTTATTCGCTGTGTTTATTTACAAACGCCAGCAGCTCTGTGTATCCGGTATGGGACACGTGGGGAAGCGCAGCCAGCTCCGCCCCGCCCGCTTCTCCTTTTAAAGACATTAATAACTGAACACAAAAGACCGCGCGGCAGGGAATCAGCGGACAGCAGCTGAGTTTTGCAAGGCCCGGAAGTGTACCAATGGAAACTTCGGAGGCACTGGCGACGCGAGGGCCTCTCTAAAATTTCGAAGACGTTTGCTAACCTCTGCTTACCCTTACCCACCAAGCATTACCCTCAGCGCCCGGGGTGGCACCCCCCAGGGAACCCCAAACGAGGGCGTGGGCATGGCCTCCGGGCGATGACCGAAAACTACACTTCCCAGGGTGCCGCGCGCGGACCCCTGCGTGCCTCCTCGCCCCGCCCACGCCGTCCCTGGAGGCCACGGCTGGCCAGGTCTCAGGAGCGAGGACGGCCGGCACCGGCCCGGGTTCTGCGGAGCCGCGCATTGGGGGCGCGCGTGCCCGGCTGCTCGTGCCGGGCCGGCTGTGACTTGCTGTGGGGCGGCCTCGAGGCGTCGAGGCCCCGGAGTGGGCGACGCCGCGGGGAGCGAGAGTCCAGGTGAGCGAGCGCTCAGCGCTGCCGCACGCCCTCTGCCTCGTCGAGCGGACGGCCGCTCGCGCCCATCCCGACCCCGCGCCTCAGCTCCGACTCGGAGCGCCGCCGTTGCTTGCTCGCTCCCGAGTGGCCGAGCGAACTCTACAGCTGAAAGGCTTTGGGCCCCGGCCGACCTCCTGCCCCGCCCCGCCCCGTTTCGCCGCGGCTCCTGGTGCCCGGGTTGGCGGGAGGAACTTGGCCCTGCTCCCCGCGGGGCAGCTCGCGTCTGGTTCTGTCAAGCCTCGCCGGGTCGCTCCTTGGTCGCCTCTTCTGCAGGTGCATCGCGGGGAGGTGCGGGGCGAGCGCGGCTGCGTGGGTTCGGGCCCCCGGGAGTCCTGCCCGGGTCGAGGCTGGGGGGCTCGGAGCCTGCTGGGGCTTGTCCGGCGGAGGGCTTGCCTCGGATCTGGGACTGGCCTGTGCTGGGGACGGTCTTGAAAGAGGGACTCGGGTGTGACGCCAGGAGTCTCAGCGGGAAGCCTCTTCCCAGCCTGCAGTCGCTGCAGGCAGTTTTGGGGGACGCGCCCCTGGTTTCAGACGGTAGCCGATTTGTGTGCAGGTGCAGCCCGCGCCTGGTCCCTAACTGGCCTTGCAGGGGAGTTATCCTAGTGTTGAGACGCCTGGGTTTGGAAAGCTTTTGAAATCCGATCACTTTGTACATTAAACGTTTATTAGTATTCCTTTTCATCTGCTTTGATTGTGTGCCTGTATTTGGGGCTCTGATCCCGAAGCTTGTGTTATTGCTTCTCTGGGAGGAGACTTTGGGAGAAGGCTCTTAGAACCTGGATTGATGGGAGTGTTGTGCCAGCCCTGGCACGTTTGGATCTTGCCTGATTTTCCCGGGGCCTGACACAATTAGAAAATGCTGCCGATACTGGCTCCTGGAAAGCTGCTTGGAGGTGGCTTCTTCATTAGCTGCTGCTTTTCCTCCTGTTTCTTTCTAGCACCCCTTGTAGCATTGTAAACTTAAAAAGTAGAGAGGCACGCATCTAGCGTCTCTGGGTTACGTTCCAAATGTTGGTAGCAGCTGCAGCTGAGCCCCTGGGGCAGGTAGCGGTCTGGAACTGGACTGTGTCTCGCTCCTGTCCAGCAGGAACCCAAAGCCCCGCACCGCCCTCACCTGCTGCCTTTCCGTTGTGCCTGAGGAGAAAACTCGGCCTCCGCGGTGTGGTTGGTCTGTGGTCACTTGAAAACTTAGGGCTCTTTTACCCACTTCCTGGAAGGTGACAACCGCATCAACACAGACAGCTTAGGATTCCTGTATTGCACTTTATGTTGCCATTTTAACATTGAAGTCTGCTGGTTCCTTTAGCATTTGGTGATACTTCCTACAGTGACTGTTTTCTAAGGTGGTGTGTTCTGTAAGAGTAAGTTTTGTATGCTGACAAACTCAATGCACAGAGTATTTTTTAGTAATATTTTTTTCTTGAGTAAATGGGATACAATTAGAAATCTCTTTTGAAGAAATAGATTTTCCTTTATCTTTTTGAGATTTATGCATTTTACTTGGAACATAGTTAGGAGAGAGAAATCCACCTTCCATTGACCGGCTCACTCCCAGATGGCCACAAGAGCCACATTGGGCAGCAGCCTGGAGCTTCATCCTGGTCTGCCAGGATGCCAGCTAATGGGCCCAAACACTTGGACCATCTTGCGCTGTTTTCCCAAGAGCGTTAATAGGGAGCAGGAAGTCAAGTGGCTGAGACACAAGCCAGGACCTATGGAGTGCAGGTGTCACAGGCAGCAGCTTAACCTGTTGCGCCACAACAACCACCCCCAGAAGTAGATTTTCTTTTCAGAGGAGCTTTAAGCTTAGTGAAAAGTCTAGGGACTTCCTATGTGTCTCTTGTCCCCACAGCCTCCTCCCTGATCAAAATTCCTCATTTTTTTTTAAAGATTTATTCATTTTATTACAGCCAGATATACAGAGAGGAGGAGAGACAGAGAGGAAGATCTTCCATCCGATGATTCACTCCCCAAGTGAGCCGCAACGGGCCGATGCGCGCCGATCCGAAGCCGGGAACCAGGAACCTCTTCCGGGTCTCCCACGCGGGTGCAGGATCCCAATGCATTGGGCCGTCCTCAACTGCTTTCCCAGGCCACAAGCAGGGAGCTGGATGGGAAGTGGAGCTGCCGGGATTAGAACCGGCGCCCATATGGGATCCCGGGGCTTTCAAGGCGAGGACTTTAGCCGCTAGGCCACGCCGCTGGGCCCAAAATTCCTCGTTTGAGTTACCATTGATTTTCCTGTCTTGACATAGCAGTATCACTTAAAGTGCATAGACTCCATTAGAAGTCAGTGATTGTATTGTACACTGGGTAAACTGAATCATTTTGTTTATTAGATGCTTTTGAGTTGTAGAGAACTAAAGTTTAGTATCACTGAAAAAATATGGAAATATTTTTAACACCCTAATTTCAAATAGCGTCTGTATGTTAAAAATTGGCACTTAAGCTTAAAAATTGGCACTGTCTCCTGTGACATCAGATGTCAGATATTAGCTATAGAAACTGACACCGTTTTAATTTTAAAATTTTTTTATGTATTTATTTCGAAGGAGAGAGAGCAGAAGCTGCCCTCCACTGACTCACCACACAAATGCCCTAGGGAGACAGGAGGGAAGGCTGAAGCCAGGTTCAGAAATGAAATCCAGTCTGCAATGTAGGTTGTTAGAACTCAGCCATTTGCACCCTAGCACTCTAACTTGTAGAGTCTTTGTCTACAGGAAGCTAGAGTCAAGTGCTGGCACCAGGTATCCAGCTTGAAAGAGTTATGCAGAGAGGAGTGGGAGAGACCGAGAGAGATCTTCCATCCACTGGTTCACTCCCCAGATGACAACAGCCAAAGCTGGGCCAGTCCAAAGCCAGGAGCCAGGAGCATCTTCCAGGCCTCCAGCATGGGTGCAGGAGCCCAAGTCCTTGGAACGTCTTCTGCTGGTTTCCTAGGCAATTAGCAGGGAGCTGGATGAGAAGTGGAGCAGCCAGTACTTGAACCAGATTCCATATGGGAGGCCAGCACTACAGATAGCAGATTTGTTTGCAGTATCACTACGCTGGCACCAAGTATTTTATTTATGTGAAATACACAGCTACAGAGAGAAAGTCATCTTTCTTCCTTCTTATTTGTTTATTTACTTATTTTTTGCTACCCAAATTCCTGCAATAACCAGGGGTAAGCCAGCCTGAAGCCAGGAACTGGTACACCATTGAGGTCTGGCAGGGACTCCAGTAAATGAATTGCCTCTTGTTGTCTCTCAGGGTATGTGCTAGCAGGAAGCAGGATTGAATTGGAAGTGGAGTGGGACTGGAGATCTTAGATTAGCGTGTGGGTTTTCAAATGCTTTAACTGCTGGGCCAGGTATCTGATCTGTTGTTAGCTAGATACTGTCTGTCTGCTTCTCGGATGGACAGTAGAGTGCATGGTGGAGAATGGCACTCTGTATTCCAACATGTCTGAATATCACTTAAAATGCTGAAAGATTGTTATACTGTAAGATTTTGACCTTTTATTCTGGACAAAACACCAAGTGTGAAAGAACATCGAGTGCTTTTCAAACTAGATCATGTTTACATCATACGTCTGCTTTATCTCCAGCCTCTCACAGAGTGTAAAGTTGTATTAAATTTTTCTTGTTTTATTAAAGAATTATTTTTATTTGAAAGTCAAATTTACAGAGAGAAGGAGAGACAGAGAGAAAGATCTTGTATCTACTGGTCCGCTTCCCAAAAAGCTGCCAACCTGAAGCCGGGAGCCGGGAGCTTCCTTGGTCTCCTTCTCCCAGGTCTTTCTCCGACTCTCTGGTGCAGGGTCCCAAGGCCTTGGGCCATCCTCTGCTGCTTTCCCAGGCCACAGGGAAGGAGCTGGATCAGAAGTGGAGCAGCTGGGCCACGAACCGGTGCTCATATGGGATGCTGGCACTTGCAAACAGGATTAGCCAGTTGGCGCCATGATGCTGACACCTACATTAAATCTCAAGTGATCTTTTTGACTTTCACTATTACTGGTTAGGAAATAATACAGGTGTATGTAATTTATTGGAAGTTATTTGCTTATGTAGATTATTTTAGAATTTATAATTTAAATTCGAAATAAGCCTCATTTTTCATTTTTAAAATTTCAGCACTAGAGTACAGTTCTAAGTTTGAGTTCTGTCTCAGGGCTCGGAAGTCAGCTTTATTTTTTTGTGTGTGGTGATAGGCTGCTGGCCTGTAACATGTTCTAATTGTAAAGGTGGATTCCCTTGCTGGATCTGTGAGCAGTAGCATTCACAAGGCCTGGAGAGATGGAGGTGGATCAAACAATGCATGGCAAACTTTAGAATGAATCAGTCTGTTGAACTAATGCTATCTTTGTCCTTGAGTCTTACTTCTCCTTTGATAGTGATTGTTCAAATTTGTTTTGTTTTGTTTGCCACTTGAATGCTTTTGAAAGGTCACTGTTTTGAATCAGTACTTGGTAATTTGAGTATAAAGGAACATACATATGGTTGTCTAGATTTGGCCTTTTCAGGAATATTCTGAGAAGTCTGGAGATCTCAGCTGTCAATTAGAGAGGACGGAGTTTGCAGAATACTGTAGATCTAAAATTTAGGTAACTATGGGTGGGCTTTAGGCAAAAACTGTTAAGATGCTGCTTGGTACCCGCTCCTCCCCGCCCCAGCAGCCATATCCCGTATCATGGTGCCTGAGTTGAAGTCCTGGCTAGACTTCTGATTCCAACTTCCGCACCATTAGAGGCAGCAGATGAAGGTGGAAGCTGTTGGGTCCTCGCCACCCGTATGGGAGACCTAGCTGGGTTTCCAGGCTCCTGGCTTGAGCCCAGCCCACTGTGGCTGTTGCAGGCGTTTGGGGCGAACCAGTGTTTCTCTGGTTTCTCTGTCTCTGTATTTCAAATAAATTAACAAGTATACTACATCTTTGATTTTTTTTTAATGCAACAGAATACTTCATTTTAATACCTGAAGTCTTTTAAATTAAGACAGGGGAACTATTTCAGCTAAAAATTTACCCGTTGGAATGACATTGTTTTTATGAAGATCCATAATTTTTAACATTTGTGTAAGTACAGTATACATACCAAGAAGTGTACATAAATGTACAGATAAATGGATGTTTTGTCCTCTGAGCTCATTCATGGCTAACACCGAAATTAAATGAGAAGAGTCCTCATTATTTGTCCCTCTCCATTTGTTTTTTCTTTCTTTTTTTTTTTAAATAAAACAAACATTTATTAAACTGTGATAAAAACATTCCATCAAATTATAAAACCTGAGTAAGAAAAACAAACGGCACATGCTCAACTGTAGTTGACATTCAAATAAAATTTGCATTCCCAAAATATTATACAGTAATTAGAAAATACCAGCCAAAGTAGTATTAGGATACTTTTACGTGCAGTCTCAACAAATTTGAACAGAAGCAAATTTTAACAAAGGTAAATTTTACAGTGAAACATAGCAGTAGATTAAGGATCTTAACATGTTTATTTTACTGCTATTTGACACTATGATACAAAAATAAGAGGATTTACTTGACATTTTTAATAAATATCTCATGGGCTGTTGAGTGCCTTACTGGTGAAAAGATTTAACTGGCTAATCTCATCAATCCATTTTGTACATTTAGTAAGCATCATCTCTGCCCTACATAACTCTTAATGCAATTCACAGCACACAAATGGTTATCATATTAAATACATAATCAACTCGGACTTCTCAACAACGAGGAAATTAGTAAACCATCAAATGGACTGCTTACCATACACTTTCCTCATAACTAAATAACACACAAAAAAATCAAAATAATATTTGTCATCACTCTAAACTATTGCCAGCAACTGACGGAAACTGCCAATTTGCCATATTCATGTTCACAGCATGCTAAATATACTCTGCTGTTACTTCATCCATGAAATGCCAACATGCCTAGAACAGAGAATTTTCATCATCTCATGCCGTGGGACCTGACTTGCAGCAATCTATATTTAGATCAGAACTCCATGGGCACTTGATGAACTCTACCTTTCCATGTTGGCTTTCTTATATGAGAGAGAATATATGGTATTTATTCTTTTGTGATTGACTCATTTCGCTGAGCATAATAGTTTCTAGTTGGGACCACCTGGTTTTGAATAGAATAATATCGTTCTTCTTGACAGCTGAATAATATTCCATTGAATAGATGTACCACAGTTTTTTTAACCATTCTTCCTTAGACGCACATCTGGTTTGTTTCCATGACATTGCTATTGTGGATTGTGCTGCTGTGAATATAGGATTACAGATCCTCTTCTCGTATGCAGATTTTACTTCTGTTGGGTATATTCCTAAGAGCGGGATTGCTGGGTCATATGGCAGGTTTATTTGCAATTTTCCAAGCACTCTCCATATGGATTTCCACAATGATTGTACCAGCCTACAGTCCCACCAGCAGTGAAGGAGGGTACCTTTTTCCCCACATCCACGCCAGCATGTGTTGTTTTTTGAATTCTGAATGTAGGCCAGTCTCACAGGAGTTAGGTGGTACCTCAAGGTGGTTTTCTTTCTTTTTTAATGTTGGAAAGAGTAGAGTGTTAGATATATCATTGGAGCTAGTGAAGCAATATTTATATTAAATACCAACTGGTATGACATCCATACAATTTTTATATTGACCCTATGCATTAGCTTCCACTGAAAATAGAAAATGTGATATTTATCTTTCTGGGTCTGGTGTACTTCACTTAGCATAATGATGTCCAGTTGCATGCATTTTTGTTGCAAATCTTAGGGTTTCAGTGGCCAGCTTTGTGGCTTAGCAGGTAAAATTACCACCTGTGATGCCAGCAACCAGTGTGTGCCAGTTTCTGTCCCAGCTGCTCCACTTGCAATCATTCTCCCTGCTGATGGCCTGGGAAAGCCTCAGAAGTTAGCCCGGATGTTTGGACCCCTGCCACCCGTGTGGAAGACATGGAGGAAGCTCCTGCCTTCCACCTAACCCAGCTCCAGGCTGTTGCAGTCATTTGGGAAGTGACCAACTGATGGACAATCTCTTTGTCCATCTCATTCTCTCTCCAACTCCCTCTCTTTCCATATCTCTGACATTCAAATAAATAAATCTTAATAAAATTTAGGGTTTCATTCTTTTTAATACCTGAGTAATATCCTTTTGTGTGTATAGGCCATAGTTTCTTTATAAAGTCAGCAGTTGATAGATATCTGCTAGGTTGAGTCCATATCTTAGCTATTGTAAATTGAGCTGATTTCATTTTCAATGGAAATCTTCCCAGGAGTAGGATACCTGGGTCATATGGTTTTAGTTTTAGTTTTCCTGAGGACTCTTCATACTGTTTTCAGAAATGGTTTTACTAGTTTGTATTCCCACCGAAGTAAGTTGGGGAAATTTTTTGCACCTTTTTTTCTATACAACCTTGTCAGCATTTTTGTTTGTTTGTTTTTGGATAATAGCGATTCTAGGTGGAACAACAATACCTCATTGTGGTTTTTTATTTCATTTTCCTGATAGCTGGTGAACTTCTTTCAGATATCCCACATGGGTGCCTGAGACCAACAACTTTGGCTGTCCTCTGCTGGTTTGCCAGACCATTAAAAGGGAGCTCTCAATACCATTTGTTGAAGAGTCTGTCATTTCTGCAAGTAATGATTTTTTTTAAAGATTTATTCATTTTATTACAAAGTCAGATATACAGAGAGGAGGAGAGACAGAGAGGAAGATCTTGCGTCCGATGATTCACTCCCCAAGTGAGCCGCAACGGGCCGATGCGCGCCGATCCGATGCCGGGAACCTGGAACCTCCTCCGGGTCTCCCATGCGGGTGCAGTGTCCCAATGCATTGGGCCATCCTCAACTGCTTTCCCAGGCCACAAGCAGGGAGCTGGATGGGAAGTGGAGCTGCCGGGATTAGAACCGGCGCCCATATGGGACCCCGGGGCTTTCGAGGCGAGGACTTTAGCCGCTAGGCCACGCCGCTGGGCCCAATGATTTTTTTTTAAAGATTTTATTATTATTGGAAAGCCGGATATACAGAGAGGAGGAGAGACAGAGAGGAAGATCTTCCATCCGATGTTTCACTCCCCAAGTGAGCCACAACGGGCCAGTACATGCCGGGACCAGGAACTTATTCCGGGTCTCCCACGCGGGTGCAGTGTCCCAATGCATTGGGCCGTCCTCGACTGCTTTCCCAGGCCACAAGCAGGGAGCTGGATGGGAAGTGGAGCGGGCTCTGCAAGTAATGATTTTAAAGTTTATTTATTTTTATTGGAAAGATATACAGAGAGACAGAGAGAAAGATCATCCATCCTCTGGTTCCAAGGGTTCCAAGGCTTTGGGCTGTCCTCACCTGCTTTCCCAGGCCACAAACAGGGAGCTGGATGGGAAGTGGAGCAGCTGGGAGTAGAACCGATGCCCATATGGGATCCCAACCATGCAAGGTGAGGATTTAACCACTAGGCCATAGTTCCAGGCCCCCAAGTATTGATTTTAGCCCATTTGTCAGTTGATTGTAGATGTGTGGGTTACTTCTTGGGTCTCCAATCAGTTTCACTGATGGACATGTCTGTTCCAATTTCAGTACTGTTGTTTTGAATATAACTGTAATGTATCTTGAAATCTGGTATTGTGCTGCCTTTAACTTCATATTTATTGTATAGAATTGCTTTGGGGCCCGGCAGCGTGGCCTAGCGGCTAAAGTCCTCACCTTGAACGCCCCGGGATCCAATATGGGCGCCGGTTCTAATCCCAGCAGCTCCACTTCCCATCCAGCTCCCTGCTTGTGGCCTGGGAAAGCAGTCGAGGACAGCCCAAAGCTTTGGGACCCTGCACCCATGTGGGAGACCTGGAAGAGGTTCCTGGTTCCCGGCTTCAGATCGGCGCGCACCGGCCGTTGCAGTCACTTGGGGAGTGAATCACCGGACGGAAGATCTTCCTCTCTGTATATCTGACTTTGTAATAAAAAAAAAATTAAAAATAAAAAAAAAAGAATTGCTTTGGCTGTTCAAGGTCTTTTCTTTCTATAGCTCAGAAAAATATGTTCATATTTTGATTGGGATTGCATTCAATCTGTAAGTTTTGGATAGTATAGACATTTTGATGATATTAATTCTAATCATGAACATGGGAGATTTTCTATTTTTCTCTTCTATTTCTTTCTTTAATGTTTTGTAATTTGCATTGTAGAGATTTCTCACATTCTTGGTTAAATTTATCCAAGTATTTGGTTTGAGAGACTGATGTAACAAGTTCTTTTCACAATGGCATTTTTTATGTGTAGCAAGGCTATCGATTTTTTGTTGTGTTGATTTTATATTCTTTAACTTTCCTAAACTCTAACCAGTGCTGGTAATCTCGATGTTTTTTGGTTCCTGTGTCTTTTTTTTTTTTAAGATTTATTTATTTTATTACAAAGTCAGATACAGAGAGGAGAGACAGAGAGGAAGATCCCGATCCGAAGCCTGGAACCAGGAACCTCTTCCAGGTCTCCCACACAGGTGCAGGGTCCCAAGGCATTGGCCGTCCTCGACTGCTTTCCCAGGCCACAAGCAGGGAGCTGAATGGGAAGTGGAGCTGCCTGGACTAGAACCGGTGCCCATATGGGATCCTAGGGCGTTCAAGGCGAGGACTTTAGCCGCTAGGCCATGCTGCCGGGCCCGGTTCCTATATCTAGAGGGTCATATCAAATGCAATTAGGGATAACTGGACTTGCTCTTCTTCTGAATTATTCCTGTGGTTTTTTTTCTTGTCTGATGACTCCCTTATGGGAGACCTGTTTTGTATATGTGCTGCCAAAGCAAGCCTGAGAGACCTGGCTTGAGTTCCTTGCTTCCCACTTGGGACCTGGCCATTGCAGCCATTTGGGGAGTAAGCCAGCAGATGGAAGTGCTGGCTACCTTTCTCTTTGCTGTTTCTTTGTCTCTCAAATAAATGAATAAACTAAAAAAAAAAATACAGAAATGTATTACCTCACATTTTCTGTGGGTCAGGATTCTGGGCACAGCCTAGTTGTGTGTTTTGGTTAGAATCTCACAAGGCGGCATTCTGGATGTTGACCAGTTACATTCTTATGTTGCAGTTCAATTATGGGGAAATCTGCTTCCAGTTGAATCAGTGGCACAATTTTACTTCCTTGTAGCTGAATTAAATTACTTGAAAAAGTTCATGAAAAATACATGATAACAAAATTTTTGCAGCATAGTAAACTTAAAATTTTTAACTTTTTTTTCCACAGATTTTCTAAAGTACCCTTATAGGACTAATAGCCCTTGCTTTTTACTGAGTATAAGGTGGCGGCCTCCTTCAGGTCGTGGGACTCTGCCTGTAGTTCTCTTCTCTGTGGTAATCTGTTCTTCAAGATCTGTACCTTCAGGCACTTTTTCTGTTGTGTTCATGCAGTGCTGTGCAGTGTCATTACGAGAGTGCTTCATTGCCTTGCGGTGTTCTGGTGGTTAAAAAACAAGTCATAAGCCACTCCTATGTATGTACAAGGGGATTTGAAGACCTGGCTTGTTGGTGTTTAGTGTTGTGTGTTTCTACCACAGAAATTTAAAAGAAGATACTAATAACCATTATATGTATTATTTTTTAAGATTTTTAGTTTTAATGGAAAGTTAAATTTTACAGAGCGGAGACAGAGACAAAGATCTTCCATCTGCTGGTTCACTTCCCAAATGGCTGCAACTGCTGGAGCTGATACAATCTAAAGCCAGGAGTGAGGAGTCCCGTCAGGGTCTCTCCCATGTGGGCAGAGTCCCAAGGCTTTGGACCATGTTCCACTGCTTTCCCAGGCCACAAGCAGGAAGCTGATGGGAAGTGGAGCAGCTGAGACAAGAACCAGCACCGATATGGAGTGCTGAGACCTACAGGTGGAAGAGGATCCACTGTGCCAGCCACAATTTGTAGTCTTAAATTAAGCATTTTGAATCCTATCAAAAGCTGGAAACGGTGGGATTAACCATACAGACCCTAATTCAATTAGCTTTCTGGCTAAGATATATATATATATATATTTTTTTTTCTGAAGTTGCTTAGTAAGCATAGCATCCTATACTAATGGAAATACTTGCAAAATGACTTGTAATTTCATAAGTACTTATAAATCCATTATTACATTTTATGTAATTCTCAACATAAGATTGATAGTTATTCCTTTTGGTAGGTGAAAAATGTCAGTGAAGCCTTAAAAATATCATATTGTGTGTAAATGATGGAATAGATGTTTTTATTTAAAATTTTTCCAGTCTAAATTATATGTATGTATATTTCCATACTTATATGTGCGTATATATATACATATACACATACACATACATTTAAGTATTTTTTTTTCTTGCAAAAGATTTATTTGAAAGAGAAATCTTCCATCTACTCATTCATTTCCCAGATGTCTGCAACAACCTGGACCTTTTTCAGGGACTCCAACCTGGGTGACAGGAGCTCAGATCCTTGGGCCATGTTTGCTTTTCTGAGGCCATTGGCAAGGAGCTGGAATGGAAATGAAACAGCTGGCACAGGAGCCAGAATCTGCATGGAATGCCAGGAGTGGCCTTACCTGGTATGCTGCAGTGCTGGGCTCTTCCAGGGGTATTTGTAACACAGAATTGTTGATGATGTGGATATTCATCAGATACCCTTTGAGAATGAAATTAACTTTGGTTTTACATGTAAATACTAATATACTCTGTGAAAATAAAAGTAAAATGAGGTCTTCATACCAATTGAGCAATTCTATGCCAGGCAGTGTAATTTTTCTCAGTGTAATCCTCAAAATATTCCTGTTTGTGATATCCATTACATGGTTGAGAAAACAGATTTAAGCAGGTTGTCATTTGCTAAGTTCCGAAGTGGTGGCACTGTGATGTAGCTTTATAATCTAGGATAATGTAATTCAATTAAAATAGCCCTCTGTTTTTGCCTTGCATAGCTGGATAAAGTCTCTAAGCAGGATTTGCGGTTCAGAGCGCTGTTTCCAAAAAATAAAACATTCTGTATCTCATGTATTGCTGAGTTGTTTTCATAGTAGAATTTAAGAGCTCCTTTAGTAAGGTACAATAATCAGTTTGGATTATGTGATGTTTAGCATGAACATTTCAGTGTTAAATTATAAGCTTTTGTTTGATAAACAATATGGTAATTATACATGTAGTCTTTAATAGTAGGGTTTAATGTTTCTTCTGGTTTGTTTTTAACGTGTGTTGTGTTCTTTTCAATCTCAGCAAATTGTACAGTGGCAGTTACGCATGCTTTTAAAAATGCCTAAAGTTTATGGCTGCCTCTACCTCCTGCCTTCTCCCCAACCGTTAAGGAATAACCCATGTGATGTCTGAGAAAAAAAGCACATTTAAAAAGAGTGTTGCAAATGGCTTCAGAATCTGTGAATGCAAAACAAGTGAGGGGTCACTTTACAAAGGGCAAAAGGCAGCAGCACCAGCAGACGAAGAACAGATCCTCACTGAACGATGGCGATGGAGAAGACTCCTTTATCTTCGAAGCAAATGAAGCTTGGAAAGATTTTCATGGCTCGCTTCTTCGATTTTATGAAAATGGAGAACTCTGTGATGTCACACTAAAGGTAAGACTATGCTTTCTTTTCTCCCAGCTTCTGATTACTGTAAAAAATGAAGGTTTCTGTATAATTTTTGGTGATTTATCTATTTGTTATGGTCACAATGGTCTTACTCCGAATCCTGTTTTATTGAAGGGGAAGAGACATAATGAAGATGTAATGAAGAAAGGTTAACTAAGATAAAGTTACTAATTTGATGTTGACATAGTTCCTTATTTAAGAAGTCTAGAATTACAGAAACAGAATTACAGAACAGCAAATAGGCATGATTAGTTAAATTATTACCATTAACCAGATAGATGTTTAACTTGTGAGTTAAAGTCTTGATGTATTTCCTTGTCACAACCTAAAAAAATCAGGAATTCCTGGTTGTATACTCACTTGTGTCCCAGTTTTGGTAACTTAGTCTCTAAATCATCACTCTCCTTCCTTCCTTCCTTCCTTCCTTCCTTCCTTCCTTCCTTCCTTCCTTCCTTCCTTCCTTCCTTCCTTCCTTCCTTCCTCTCTTTTTGAAAATGTATTTATTTCTTTAGAAAGTCAGGGTTGCAGAGAGAGAGAGAGAGGGAGAGACAGAGAATCTTTGATCAGTTGGTTCAATCCCTAGATGGCTGCAGTTGCCAGCACTGGGCCAAGGCTGAAGCCAGGAGCCAGAAGTTTCATCCAGCTCTGCCATGTGGCTGCTAGGGCCCAACACTCAGACCACCGGATGCTGCTTTTCTCAGGGCATTACTAGAAGGGATCTGGGATGGAAGCGGAGCATGGACATAAACTGTTATCCATATAGAATGCCAGTGTTTACTTGTTTCGTCACAATGCTGGCCCCACTGTCATTTCTTAAGTGAGATTGTTTATATTACCTGATAGGGAGACAGTTTGTTCAGATATGATGAAAAATCTTTAGTGAACTTTAAGTCTGTGTTCTGTAATATTAAATTGTTCTGCTACAAAAGACAGGTTTTAAGAAGATTAGAAAAGTAATAAAGCATTGTGAAAGAGTGTATGTCCCGTTGCGTATTTGAAGTACTTTCCTACACTTAGAACAGTTTTTTCTTGAGATTCATACACATCTACGCAACATTTTCCACATAAAACTTGCCACTTAGAGATCTTAGATTTTGCCAACTATGTCTGATAGCAGTATCTGGTAATACTAAAAAATCCTTAAATGGAAGGAATTTCAGGCCTGGAATTTCTAGTAGTGCAGTGCCCAGAAGGGTTTCTGAAACGGAGCTCCAAGGTTCAAGACAGCCAGTATCTGCCAGCATGGCAGCAGCAGTGTCCGTGATGAGACCTGATTGGTTGACATAAAAATCACATTGTACAGCTGCCAGGGAGTGTCTGCTAACTTGGTCTCAAAGCTTGGGGTGGCAGCACTTTAGTGGTGAGTATTTGTCAGTAGAACGAACACTAGAAATTGGTTATTGGGTGTAATATTAGGTAAGAGTACACGTTCTAGTCCAACTGAAGTGTATTAATCCCTTTTTTAACTGTGAGGTGTGTCCTGGTATTGATCCAGGTGGGTTGTGGGGCACGTGTAGGCAAAGGAGGGTGGGCAGGGAGCACAGCCAGTAATCATTAGCAAGATGTGTGTGTGTGTGTGTGTGTGTGTGTGTGTGTGTGTGTGTGTGTGTGAGATTTAGAAGTGAGGAAATGAGATCAAGTATATGTGCTGGGTGGCATGCAGTAAGTAAACCCTGCATGGGGACAGGACAGGAGGGGACTGTCAGAAAAAACAACATGAGAATCATCTTTCAAATCATTAGAGCTCAAACAGGCACCCAGCAGTGTAATCAACAAAGTGAGCCTCAGCCAAATGAAACACTTGTTGTGTCCGGATAGGAGCGGGGGTAGCTTTTAGGAAGAGTCAGGACAAGATCATAAGATCGTCTAGGATCAGATATTGTGGGTGTCTCATAGTTTTGTGAACAGGCATGTTTTCTTCAGAATCCTCTGGAGTGGCAGTGAGAAGCAGGGAAGTGAAGGGGTCAGGGCTTGTGGTTTCCACCAACTCTTTGGATCATCTCCTTGGTTGTCTTCAGGGCCTAGTGAGCTTTAACCTGGAGAAGTGCATCCAGGAGGGAAAGCCTAACAGCTTGGCAGCTTGTGCATGGGCAGTAGTTGGAAGGGCCACCGCAGCTGGGTTGGAGTTAGAGTGGCTGTGGGGTAGACATTTTACATAGACCCAATCCCCTGGTTAAACTGCAATGGGAAGGGGTCCATGAGGGATATTTTATGGGACTGCGTAGTGTCACAGTTTAGTTTACTTGAACTGAGAGAGTAAAATAGAGTTTTAGAGGTACAGAGTTTTATTAAAAGCATGGTGAAACTAACTTGCTAGCCATTAGTTTGTACAACTTGATGGAGAAGTCAATATGGAAATTGTAGAGTCCTATTCCATAGTACTGTCATGTATTAGAGTGTTGGCAAGTTATTTAACTGAGGAAGTTTGTAATATACATTTTACAAATACTCATAGAAACTGAATCCTAGTGGTAGACTGTGGAAATGATTTTTGAAAGGACATTTTCAGGCTATATTCATGATGCTTAATATCAGAATTCAGATCCCATTTTAGGGCTAAAATGAATTTGAAAAAATGCCAAGCTTTATGCTGTAGTCTACATTATAACTTGAGTCTCAGTAGAATCTAAATCCTGCCTTGTGAGTTCTGCTAAATTTAATATGGTACAACAGACAGAAATGATCATCTGTGCTTGCTGAAGTAAGTGATAGCCATTCTTCTTCTACATTTGTGAAAAACTCTGTGCGAGAGCCATTTATAAGCAGAGTCATTAATCTCTGCCAAGTTTTCACATTAAAATTATCTTATGTAATCAAAATGTAAAGTAACTGGAAAATTTGATTATTACTATATAAAAAGAAAATATAATATAAAGCATAAAATTATTAAAGTGGTCAGTAAATATGAAAAGTAAATACTTATTGAATCTTGGAATAGTTATTTTAAGCAATCTACCTACCAGGAATCATAAAGATTAATTCCATAAAAATTTATACAGGGGAAGAAAAACGAACTATAAAAGAAAAAGGAAATTTGAAGTATGTATGACACATGTTTAATATTCTAAATGAACTGGCAGTTCTTACACATAAGCCAGAAAAATCCATAGTTCACCAAAGACCAGTAGCCCAGATTTTACCAAAAAAACCCCACAAGGAAGTAGTAGTTTTACTCATCAAACTGGCAGCTGTTTCTTAACACTCAGGATCTGACAGAGATACTGTGAGGTCGCTCTGTGAAGGTGGGCCTTGTGGCACTGTGGGTGGGCTAAGCCTCTGCTTGGGTCACTCACATCCAGTTTGACTCTCACCTCGATTGCTGATTCCAGCTTTGTGCTAATGTGCACATTGGGAGGCGGCAGGTCATACCTCAGGTCCTTGGATCCATAACGGCCGTGCGGTGGGCCTGAAATGGAATTTGGAGTACCTCAGCTGTGGCCTGGCCCAACCCTGCCTGTTGGCATGTGGGAAATCAGTCTCTCTCCTCCGCCCTCCCTCTCCCCTTCTCCCTCTTCTCTTCCTCCGTCTCTCAGCTTGCTCTTTCCCTTTCTCCCTTTTTCTGTTCCTTCCCCCTTCCCTCTTTTTCTTCCTCTCTCACTTTCCACTTCTCTTCTTCCTTCCCTCCCTGTATTGCTTCTCTTCCAACTTGATATGAATAAATGTTTTTAAAAGTTAATAAATGTGTTTCAAAGTTACTGCAAGAAGGTTTAAAAAAAAATAGCTCAGCAGTGGACAGATTGGCAGTCATGTCTGTATTGTGGCTAACCTGGAAGCAGCCTTTATTAGAGAACTTCACTACTACGTTGCTTGTAAGGGCACACTGTTGGAAGCAATTTCACTTTTCATTAAGGTGGTGAGATTTCAGGATTATTTCTGCATTATTACATAAAGTGTATCATTTTTGAAATAAGTAGAAATGGAAACCTTTGTTAAACTTAGTAAATACTAGATATTAGTTTATTTACCCTGTGCTTCAGTTTTTCAGTTGATCAGTTGCAGATAATAATACACCTTGAGCATCCCTAACATCGAAGTCCTAAATTCTCCAAATTTGAAACTTGAAAAAAGCTTCTTCTTTTTTTAAATCACTTTTTAAAAGGCAGAAAGAGATAGAAGGAGATCTTCCATTTGTTGGTTCTTTCCTAAAAAAGGCTGGGTCAGGCCTAAACAAGAGTCCAGAACCTCAGTCTGGCTCTGCCACGTGGGTGGCAGGGAGTCAAGCGCTTGAGAGCTGTCTCCCAGGATGTGCGTTAGGAGGAAGCTAGAATCGAAAGCAGAGCCAGGACTTGAAAACCAGGCATTCACATGTGAATAGCCCAAGTGGCAGCTTGGCTAGTGTGCCAAATGGCTGGCCCCTAGTGTGCAACTTTGGAGCATCATTCCAGTGCTCACAAAGATTTTGTTTCAGACTTAGAGCTTTCAAGTTTAAGGACTTTCAGCCCATAAAATCTGTGCATGTTGTTAAATCTTGGAAACCTCTGGAATCTGAAGTAATTCTAGTATCCAGCATTTGAGATAAAGGATATTCAACGTCTAGTACCTATTCATTAGGTATTAAATGAGTTGGGATATGGAAATTATCTAAAATAATGCCTGCATACAATATGTACAAAAGAATATAGGTTGCTGTTCTCATTAATTCATAAAATACTCCTGAAATATGAGATAGTACGGAAAAATTACAGTTCCTTGTTCATACAGATGCTTCAAAAAGTCCATGGGAAATGGAATTAAAAGATCAAGTTCACTTTAGTGCAGAATTTTTTGAAATCCATGTATAGAGGGGTCTTTAACAACTTAATAGAAACTGTGTATATAAGACTGCATGAATTTCAAAAATTTTGCACCAAAATTCATATTTTAATTATATTTTTCCATGAACTTTGAAATACTCCCATACATTTTAGAAGTAGTTATTTGAAAGCTGGAAATGGCCTTGGTTTAGATAGCTGGCCTGAACTGTCCTGTTTTGTTTTTGTTTTTAACAGGTTGGTTCAAAGCTCATCTCTTGTCACAGACTGGTGTTGGCTTGTGTTATCCCCTATTTCAGAGCCATGTTTCTCTCTGAAATGGCTGAAGCGAAGCAGACGGTGATTGAGATCAGAGATTTCGATGGTGATACGATAGAAGACTTGGTAAAGTTTGTCTATTCTTCCCGGCTCACCTTGACTGTTGACAATGTCCAGCCTCTCTTATATGCAGCCTGCATTCTGCAGGTTGACCTGGTGGCCAGGGCTTGTTGTGAGTACATGAAGTTACATTTTCATCCGTCTAATTGCCTAGCAGTCAGAGCCTTTGCAGAAAGTCATAACCGCATGGACTTAATGGACATGGCAGATCAGTATGCCTGTGAACACTTTCCTGAGGTTGTCGAGTGTGAGGACTTTGTAAGTGTGTCACCCCAGCACCTTCAAAAGCTTTTGTCCTCCAGTGACCTGAATATTGAGAATGAAAAGCAGGTCTACAGTGCTGCCATCAAGTGGCTTCTTGCCAATCCTCAGCATCATTCCAAATGGTTGGATGAAACACTTGCACAGGTATGGGCCGAAATCAAATTGCATGCAGAAATGAAATGATGTGGAAGCAATTTTATGAACAGTGGAGATCATTCAAAGGAATATGGAAGTCATTGATGTGATACATTTATGAAAATGACTAATTCTTTTCTGTTCTTGTTACACCATGTAGGGGTTAGTCTCAGTTTGTCGCATTTGAATTAGTAATGTTGTCTATTTCATAGCCTGGATATTTACAATATTCCTTTGATTGTAGTAGTAATGGGTATTATGCTGACAAAACATGGCTCTGAGCAACTTTAGATGAATATAGTATTTATCACTTTATGAGGCTTCTAAATTTTAAAAAATTATGTTGAAAATGAAAGTACAGCTTGCTAATGCAAGTAGATTTATTCTAAGAAGTGTAAGACACCACTTTCCATTTATCCCCTCATCAGAGTTTGGCTTTTTAAAAAGAAAATCAGAAGTGTTTTTCTATTATTATCTTAATGTTTTTTACTGCCCACAGTGCTTATTTGATAACTGGATTATAAATACACACTTTGGAGTCTGTGTCTTTTATTTTCACTTTCCTCTCTCTTCCCTGTCTCACTTTTTTCTTTTTAAGATTTGTAAAGTTTATTCAAAAAGCAGTCACAGGAAGAGGAAGATGCACACATACACACACACATGAGTTAAAGTGGCCACGGTGGCTGGGGTTGGCCAGGCTAAAGCTAGGAGCCCGGGACTCCAGCCAGGTCTTCCACATGAGTGACAGAGGCCCGGATGCTTGGACAGTCTTCTGCTCACCCAGCCACATTATCCTGGCAGGTAGATCAGAAGTGGATTATTGGGGCTGGCGCGACGGCACAACAGGCCAATTCTTGGCCTTGCAGACGCCAGTATCCCATACGGGCACCGGTTCATTTCCTAGCTGCTCCACTTCCAGTCCATCTCCCTGCTAATGTACTTGGAACAGCAATAGAAAACAGCCCAAAGCCTTGGAACTCTGCATCCATGTGGGAGTCCTGGAAGAAGCTCCTGGCTCCTGACTTGGGATGGCACAGCTCTGGCCATTGCGGCCAATTGGGAAGTGAACAAGGTAAATAAAAGATCCACTCTTCTTGTGTCTCTTCTTCACTCTGTAAATCTGCCCTTCAAACAAACAAACAAAAGTTTAAAAGAAACTAAAAACAGGAAGTAGTGGAGTAGCAGGGCCTGAACCTAAATTCATATGGGATGTGTTGCAGGCGGTAGTTTAGCCCACTGTGCCATCCCAGCCCCCATGTTCTTCATGTATTCTTGAGAAGTTTTTTTTTTAACAATTAAAAAGAAAAATTTTTAATGATTTTTAAAAAGATTGATTTTTGAAAGGCAGTGTTGTAGAGAAAAAAGGAGAGATCTTTCTTCTTTTGGCTCACTCCCCAGGCCACTGCAATGGCAAGAGCTGAGCTGGCTCAGAGCCAGAAGCTTCTTCCAGATTTCCCATGTGATTTCAGGGCCCCAGAAACTTGGCCCATCTTCTGCTTCTTTCCCAGGTGTATTAACAGAGAGTTTGATCAGAAGTGGAACAGCTGGGACTCCAACTGCTTGTCTATATTGGATACCAGTGTCACAGGCAGAGGCTTAACCTACCATGCCATGGTGCCTACCCCAGAATGAAATCGTTTTTAATTATTGCTCTTTTCTGTCTGGATAGTTGTAGACAAGTGAAGTATGCTTAAGTGTAATTTTAATTAGACTAATATTTTTTGGAGCACATATACAGTATTTATGCAAAGTTCAGAGTACTTTTGGATCTCAGAATTACTTTCAAAGCAAAATTTGTCAACAAAAACATAGTTTCTTTATCTTACAGCTGTATCTTGTATGTTCTTTTTTCCTGTTTTAGGATAGGCAGAATTCATTCAAGGGAATTGTGTTGAAAGGTATGGGGGCCACTCTAGTGGGGGAAAGAGGTTAGACTCAAGCCTTCATGTGTATATGCTTTTAACTCAGAACGGTACCACCTGCCTCGATCCTTCTTTAATCCGCCAGGAAACAGTGCATGTGTAAGAGAAGAAGGGTGAGTGCCTCTACTGAAGGAGGAAATACATCCTTTAGTGCTAGAGAGTCTTAAAAAAGTTCATGGAAATTGCTATGAAGGAACTATGGATTTTAGAATTGTTTGCACTTGAGTTTATCCAGGTAGGCATGTTGTGCTGTGCCACTCAGGGTGCCTGTGTCGAGCCCAGCTCCTCTGTGTCCTGTTCAACTTCTTGCTAACGCACACCCTAGAGAAGCAGCAGATGGCTCAGGTACTCGGATGCGTCCCACCTCTCTGAAAGGCCTACCTCCAGTTCCTGCCTCCTGGCTGCGACGTGGCTTAGCCCTACGTTTTGTGGGCATCTGGAGAGTGAGTCGGGATGAAAGATCTTTATCTCAGTATGCCTCAAATAAAATTAAAATAAATGAAAGTTGAACAAAAAGGAATTTTTACTTCCATTTTTCCATAAACATTCTGAAGTGCATTTGTAAATGACCATTTAATACCATGGTTTTGTAGGAAACAATGTTTATTTCATATGTGAAGGCATTTTTTATGAGAAAAAAATGTTACACTTCCATATGTGCGATCTTAACTTAAAAGCCAAAAGAATAAAATGGAACAATTTTATTTTGATTGCTGCTTTGCTTTAGCAGCTAAGGGGCTTTGTGATTATGTCAGTTTTGGAAAGTGAGTAATTTGAATAGAGACAATTATTTTATCTACTTAAATCTGTGTGTGTGTGTGTGTGTGTGTATTTGAGGTAGATACCTCTATCTACTTTCCTGTCTGCTGGTCCACTCCATAAATGCCTACAATAGGGCCAGGGCTGGGATTATACCACAGCTGGGACTGGGATACACCAGTGGTAGGAATGCAGTTGTTTGAGACATAACTGATAACTGAAGCCTCTCCAGGTCTGCACTAGCAAGAAGTCCAAGTCAGGAGCCAGGAGCAGTATCAGATCCTGATATGGGACACAGACATTGCAACCAGTGATGTAACTGCCGAAGAAAATGCCCACCCCAACCTAAAGCTATAGTTAAAGTTAGTGAATATACATAACATTGTCTGATTTAGAATTGACAGATTGAATTTTATTAATGTGTTTAAAAGTCCTTGTGAAATAAATGTATCTTAAAAAGAGAAAATACTGCAGTGAAAGTAAAGGAATAAACTAATGTATTACCACTTAGGACTTCATATCACAACTCTTCATGATCTTAGGTTCGTCTGCCATTATTGCCAGTTGACTTTCTTATGGGTGTTGTGGCAAAAGAACAGATTGTCAAGCAAAATCTAAAATGTAGAGATTTATTGGATGAAGCAAGAAATTACCACCTTCATTTGAGTAGCAGAGCAGTGCCTGACTTTGAATACTCCATTCGGACCACCCCAAGGAAGCATACTGCCGGTAATGAAATTATTCATTGTATCAGTTCTGCTGGAAGAATCTTTGTTGTGTTTGAGTGTTAGTTTCCAAATTTACTTGTAAGAGAATTAGTATCTGTTTTAAAGCAACAGTTGGCAATGAAGCTTTAGATGATTTTAGTGATGAGCCAGAGTTTTAGAATGCCGTAACAGATCTCACACATTCTTAAGAGCCTACTAAAACACCTCTTCCTTTGAGGTCTTCCACAATTCTTGTAAATAGAATTAACTTGTTTTATTTATGCTTTTCTAGCAGTTTGTTTGAACTGGTTTTATTGTGTTGGGGTTTACTTCCTTGATGTGTCTTAAACAGTTTAAACCCAGGTAGATTTATTATTTAGATTTAGATTTACGCTAAGTGATGGAACTTGATATATATTACATGATTAAATGTTTTTTTAAATCTTGTATATGGACATGAAGGGCTGAAAGAGTGTTGTCTTCCACCCACTGGTTCAATCCCTAGATGCCTGCAATAGTCAGGCATGCACCAGAAAACAGCAGCTTGGAAATCATGCCGGACAAATGTCATTGAGCCATCACCTACAGCCTCTCAGTGTGGTGTGTTAGCTTGAAGTAGGCACTCCAGAATGGGACTCAGGTGTTCCAAGAGGCATCTTAAGTGTTAGGCCAAATGCCTGTCCCTAAATTTTTACATTTTTCCAAATCAAAAGAATGTTACTAAGCATATCCCAACATTTATATAACGGATCATATTACATTCTTACAATCTAAAGCTCTTGGCAGACATCCCACACCAATTTGTGTTCTGACTTCTCTGCTTCTGATCCAGCCCCCTGCTATAGACCTTGGGAACTCAGCAAAAGGTGGCCCAAGTGCTTGGGTCCCTGCACCTGCGTGGGGGATCCAGGTGAAACAGGTGGTTCCTGGTTTTGGACTGGTCCAGGCCTGGCTATTGTGGCCATTTTGGTAGTGAACCAGCTAGTGGGAGATTCTGTCTGCCTCTTCTGATCCTTCTCTGTAATTCCACCTTGCAAATAAATAAATATTAAAAAAAAAAGAATCTAAAACTATTCTATTTTAGGAGTCTGTTGAGTTCACTTTTATTTGCCACATTTTTTTTACTATATTTTCACAAGGACATTGTGTGTGTGTATGCATACACATATATGATTTTATTCATTTATTTGTGAAGCAGAGATAATTCCAGTCTTCTCATTCATGTCCTGAGGCTGGGCCAGGCTGGAGCCTGGAGCCTGGAGCCTGGAGCCTGGAGCTTGAAGCCAGGAGCCTGGAGTCTGGAGCCAGGAGCCTGGAGCCACGAGCCTGGAGCCAGGAGCCTGGAGCCACGAGCCTGGAGCCAGGAGCCAGGAGCCAGGAGCCAGGAATGTGATCCAGATTTCTCTGCACAGGAGGCAGGAGTCCATGTGATAGGGCTTGAGGCATCCCTCTGACTCCAAGCACCTGCATTGGCCTAAACCAGGGACTGAACGTAGGCACCCAGAGGTGACACACGGGCATCTTAGTCCCTTGCCAACTCCCTTTTCTGTATTCAGAGTAACCTGTTTGAGAATTAGAGAATGAGATCCAGAAATTCAGGAAGAGAAACTTGGAATAGGGATTTCCTCTAAACATATTTGCTGCTTCCTGATGTAGAGTTCCTGATGTAGTGAGTTCTGTAGAGCAGCCTGCTCTACCAAGTACGAAAGGCAATAGTTTTGTCCTTGTTATCAGTGGGTTCTGTATCAGCGAATTTCACACTTGTGGGATTCAGTCAATTGTAGATTGAAAGTATTCTTTGAAAAAATTGTGCATATATGAAATATTAAGACTTTTCCCCTATCACTACTTCTTTTTAAGATTTATTTATTTTACTTGAAAGTATTACAGAGAAACAGAGGGAGAGACAGACAGATCTTTCATTGGCTGGTTCTCTTCCCCAAATGGCCACAACAGCCAGAGCTGGGCTGTCTGAAGCAGGATGCCTGCATGTGCTGGCATCCCATATGGGCGCAGGTTCCTGTCCTGGCTGCTCTGCTTCTGATCCAGCTCCCTGCATGTGGCGTTGGAAAGCAGCAGAAGATGGCCCAAAGCCTTAGGACTCTGCACCTATGTGGGAGACCTGAAGAAAACTGGCTCCTGGCTTTGGAGTGAGTCAGCTCCAGCCATTGCAACCTAGTGGGGAGTGAACCAGCAGCTAGAAGATCTTTCTATCTCTGCTTCTCTGTAAATGTACACTTCTAATAATAAATAAATAAATAAATCTTTTTTTAAAAAAGTAAGCAGTAGTACCACAGTGCCTGTTCGTTATTTTTTTAAATTATTGAGAGGTGGGAGGCTTTATTTTATTATTATTATTGTTTCCTTTAAATTTGCTGTAGCTATTCCAGGGCCTGTTTCTCTCCATGATAGCTCTCCCACCTCCATCCTGCCAAGGGTGACTGTGTAGAGCACATTTCTTCATCTCTCAAGACCGCAGAGTATTAATAAACTGTTTAACTGCATGATTGTTAATGTCTCTTCCAACTTTGTTTCTCTGACTTAAAATATTGAATTAATTGGGAGAGAAAAGTGCAGGTAGTTCTAGTCAATAATTTGTGTAGTCATTTACTATCCAGTTAAATGAATTCATTGAAGTATTTTCTTAAGTTTTAATGATTTTTATGTAGCTGGAATCAGAAGGGACATGGTGTATCCCAAGCAACATCTTAATATCCAAACATTCTCCCAGCCTTCAGTGAAGTTTTTGAGAACTGCTGGTATAAGTAATGGCTCTTAAAAGAGCCCTTTAGTTCGTTCATATTGCTGATAACCAAAAAAGATTTGTAAGCAATAAGAGGACATGTTTTCATAGTACTGTTGTTGGGTAATAACTGATGAGGGCTTTTTTAAGTAGGTAAGAAAGGGAATCTCTTGAAACATGTTGAATTTCAGGTAGAAATATGGATTCAGAGGTATGACACTGAAGGAATTTAAAACAAAGGGATGAACTTTTCCTGTTGATGATAAAATATGCAACAAATAGACTAGAACTTGAAAAACATGAAAATTTTTAGAGACTAAAGGAAATTTGGTCTTGCAGAAATCAAGAAACTAAGGAATTCTTCAGAAAAACAGTATGTATCCGCTGTGTTTGATAGGAAGCTGGCTTAGGAGGTGATTTGTTACGGTGAGTAGTTCTGCAGGATAAGGTTGTACAGCACTGTGTTGTTTAATGGAATATTACAAGCATAAACAGCAGACATGCTTGTTTTTTCAGTTTCTCCTTCTTTTGTTAAGATTTATTTTTATTTGAAAGGGAGATTTACTGAGAGAGGGAGAGACAGAAAAGGTCTTCTGTCTCCTGGTTCGTGCCCCATATGGCTGCAGTGGCAGAGCTGAGCTGATCAGGAGCCAGGAGCTTTTTCCAGATATCCCACACAGGGGAAGGGTCCCAAGAACTTGGGCCATTCTCTGCTGCACTCCCAGGGCATAAGCAGAGAGCTGGGCTGGAAGTGGAGTAGCCAGGATACAAACTGGCACCCATATGGGATCCCGGCACTACAAAGTGGAGGATTAGCCTGTTGAGTCATGACACTGGCTCCCAGTGTACCCTGTTCTTGAAAAGTTCAATTAAGGGGGAGGAGTACTAGATTAATTTCCAGTAATATAACAGTGAATACCATCTAATTAACTCATTTTTTCCACTTCTCAGTATTTTGACTTCTTATTTTTTATACTTTTTTTTTTAATTGGCAGTGTGTTTTTAATCTCTGTGATTTTCCTTTTAGGTGTGCTGTTTTGTGTAGGTGGTCGAGGTGGGTCTGGTGACCCCTTTCGTAGTATTGAGTGCTACTCTATCCACAAAAACAGCTGGTTCTTTGGTCCAGAAATGAATAGCCGAAGACGACATGTGGGTGTAATCTCTGTGGAAGGTAAGTCCCCTGTTGTCTAAAAATCACATTGCCTAATAACAGTCCTCATTTTAATTAATTAATGAATAATATTTGAAGAGCAGATTTACAAAGAGTACAGAAAAAAATATTTCACCCAGTAGTTCACTCCCCAAATGCTGCAGTGGAGCTGAGCCAATCCAAAGCCAGGAACCAGGAAACTTTTCTGGGTCTCCTACGTGGCTACAAGGTCCAAAAGACTTGAGCCATGCTCTGCTGTTTTCTCCATCTGTAAGCAGAAAACTGGACATGAAGTGGAGCCGCCGGGAATAGAATTGGTGCCCATGTAGGGTGCCAGTGGCTGCAGGTAAAGGACTGACCTCTCGAGTCACCATGCCAGCAGCACAGTGATTTTTTAAAAAAATATTTGGATTTTGAGAATTTCATTGTTCAAGCAAATTGATGAATTATCATCTTTTTAAAAAGTCAGTAAAATATTTGGGCAGTGATTACTTACCTGCATTGGCCACAGATGTTCAGCGTTGCATATACTCACGGGTGCATGAGGTGCAGATGAGTGTTAAAGGAAAGGGATGCAGTGAACCTGTCCTGAGTTATAGGAGATATTCCAAAAAACCTCATGCAGGAACGGAAGTAAAAGATAATGCACAGTTTTCAGAGCTTCTGAAGACCCTTTGTATTTGAAAAAGAAAGAAAAATATTCATTGAACTCAAACTGTAAATATATGCGTGTGTATATATATATCAGCTTGTTCCTATACTCATGTAATTGTTATTATTGAAATTAAATTTTAAGAAAATTTGTTACTGAAAGTGAGTTAATTGTGAAAGTGTGGATAAACTGTTAGAAAATGTTAAAAATTTATTTTCTGATTGTAAAGTATAAAGGCATTTTGGAAAATATAAAGACACGCTTTAAAGTTATTTACTTAAAAAGGCAGAGGGAGAGATGAAAAGAGAAGAAAGAAAGAAAGGGATAGATCCATTTTCTGTCCCTGGTTCATCAGGGCTGGGCCAGGCCAAAACCAAGAGCTCAGAATGCCACTGCGGTCTCCCACGTGGGTGGCAGGGGGCCAAGCACTTGGAACAACTTCCGCTTCCCCAGGCTTTAGCAGAGATCTGGATTGGAAGCAGAACAGCCAGGATTTGGAAACTGCTGCTTTGATTTGAGATGTTGGCATCAAAGGCAGACCTTAATCCACTGTGCCACAACACTAGCCCCATAAAAACATACTTTAAAAAAAAGTCATCTGTAACCCAAACACCCAGAAATAATCACAGTGAAAATTCTGGTGTGAAATACTTCCCATGTTCCATTGTATGTATTTTTGTTAGTTCGAGATGGAAGAAGTGTTATCATTGGTGTTAATACTTGCACTTGGGCCCGGCAGCATGGCCTAGTGGCTAAAGTCCTCGCCTTGAAAGCCCTGGGATCCCATATGGGCGCTGGTTCTAATCCCAGCAGCTCCCCTTCCTATCCAGCTCCCTTCTTGTGGCCTGGGAAAGCAGTTGAGGACGGCCCAAACCTTTGGGACCCTGCACCCGCGTGGGAGACCTGGAAGAGGTTCCTGGTTCCCTGCATCGGATTGGCGCGCACCGGCCCGTTGCGGCTCACTTGGGGAGTGAATCATCGGATGGAAGATTTTCCTCTCTGTCTCTCCTCCTCTCTATATATCCGGCTTTCCAATAATAATAATAAAATCTAAAAAAAAAAATAATACTTGCACTTTCTAGACATATTAAGAATCCTTTATCATTTTAACTCCTAGTCATCTAATCTACTAAGTAATTAAAATTAGGAAACCTGAGTGGGGGGTAATATGGGAGCATTTGAATAACTGTGTAGAATAGTATGTTTAGTGGAAGATTACATTGATTATGACTCTTGAAATAGCATTTATCATTAGCAGTTGTTGGAAACTAACTTATGATGGCCTCTAAGTTATGCATTCATATAAAAATCACATTAATACTACCATTTATTTTGAATCAAATGAAAATACTTTTCTGTTTGACAGGTAAAGTGTATGCAGTAGGCGGACATGATGGAAATGAACATTTAGGTAGCATGGAAATGTTTGATCCTCTCACTAATAAATGGATGATGAAGGCATCAATGAACACAAAGAGGTAGATCCCCATGGAAACCATCTCTTGAACTTGTGACGGGGAAAATAAATGCCTTGTCAAACACATTTTGCTAAAACATCCAAAATGATGATTTGTTATACCTTTCTGTTTTATAGGTAATTAAAAAAGGAACTTGTTTTTTTCTGGAATGCTATTTTAGATTACCATAGTAGCAGTCACAGTTCCCCTTACACCTGAGCACTGATTTTTCCCCCCTTTTCGACAACACTGGGCAGTGTGTGGAGAGCTTTTGGTTGTCACACATTGGAGGGGGGAAGGTTGCTGCCACCACGTAGTGGGTAGAGGACAGCACCCCAGAGTGCACTGGGACAGCTGCCCACAACTGGAGGAATGTTCTTTCCTCCAACGACAGCAGTGCCAGGGGTTAGAAACTTTGCTGTGTACCACACACATAGCTTCCCATAGTGTTAACATCTTACACAACTGTAACCCAAAAGAGATGAAGGAGATTCCTCATAGTTTGCTTAGGAATTCTTTATGGGATATGATCTGGTAAACTTGGAATTGTAATTATAGTAAAGGAACTGATTTCTCCCTTGATGTTAATATCTAGATCTTAGATAGCATTAAACATGGGCCAGGCATTTTCAAAGTGCTTTCCCTGTAGTAAGTCATTCGTATCAGCTGCATCTCAGGTGCAGATGCAGTCTAGTAAAGGTTTATAATCCTATTTCATGGTTTTGTCTACGGCCATACCACCCTCAACGCGCCCGATCTCATCGGTTTCATGGTTTTCAAGTTAGTGATAAAGTAGGTTTTCTTATTTTTTTTGTTCTTAAATTCTTTATTTAACTTATTTTTCATGATACAGTTCCATGGGCTCAGTGGTTTCCGCTTCACACACCCTGATTTCCCCTATTTAGTATAGTACTGTAGTCCGCCAACAACAGTTACAAGTCCATCATTCTGTTTAAGTGTATCATGACATTGTAGGTATAGATAGCAGTAGATAGCCCAGCATCCTATTGCCAAGATACATTTAGCAGTTTATTAAGAAGTAGAGATGCATGGTCAGTGCACCTTCACTTTGGAATGCTAGTCTCCAGTACACAGTTCCTCTAGATAAATATATGTACATACAAGTTTACCTGTGTGTCTATTGATCTACGATATTTGTTCTTTGGGGATTGGCTTATTTCACTGAGAATAATGGTCTCCAGTAGGGAGTTTTGTTGCAAATGGTAGATTTAATTTTTTATGACTGAGTAGTATTCCATGGAGTAGATGTACCACAGTTTCTTGATCCATTCCTCTTTCGATGGGCATCTGGATTGTTTCCATGTCTTTGCAATTTTAGATTGTGCTGCTGTAAATATAGGATTATAGGTCACTTTCTGATGTGCAAATTTTATTTCCTTTTGATACATTCCCAGAAGTGGCAAAGCTAGGTCATATGGCAGATCAATTTTCAGTTGTCTCAGCACTCTGCGTGCTGACTTCCATAGTGATTGTACTAGCCTACTCTCCCACCAACAGTAAAGTAGGATAACTGTCTACCCACACCAGCAGGTGTTGGTAGTCGAGTTCTGAATGTTGGCCGCTTTTATTGGAGTTAGGTGCAACCTCAATGTGGTATTTGTATTTCCCTGATAGTTAGGGAGCCTGAGTATTTTCCAATGTCTATTAGCTATTTGAAATTGTTCTTTTGAAAAAATGTCTATTGGGACTGGCGTGGTAGCCTAGTGGCTGAAGTCCTCGCATTGCACACAACATTTGGGTGCCAGTTCTGATCCTTCCTGGCAGCCCTGCCTCCCATTTAGCTCCCTGCTTGTGGCCTGGGAAAGCAGTCAAGGATGGCCGAAAGCCTTGGGACCCTGCACCCATGTGGGAGACCCAGAAGAGGCTCCTGGCTCCTGGCTTCAGGTCAGTTCAGCTCTGACCATTGCGATCATTTGGGGGAGTGAATCAATGGACGGAAGATCTTCCTCTGTGTCTTTCCTTCTCTCTGTATATCCGACTTTCCAATAAAAATAAATAAATCTTAAAAGGAAAAAGGTCTATTAATTTCCTTTACCCATTTCTTCACAGTGTTTGCTTTACTGTCATTGAGTTTCTGAAGCTCTTTGTAAATTCTGGATATTAGTTCCCCGTCTGTTGTGTAGTGTGCAAAGATTTTCTTCCATTCTGTTGTTTACTTCTTTACTTTGTTGATCGTTGCTTTGGCTGTACAGAGCTTCTTAGTTTGATGTAGTCCAATTTGGTTTGGCTTTGCCTGTGCTTTTGGTGACTTTTCTAATAAGTCTTTCCCAATCCCTATATCTTGGAGAGTGCTTCCTTTGTTTTCCTTTAATAATTTGGTGGTTTCTGGGTGCAGATTTAGGTCCTTGATCCATTTAGAGCTGATTTTTGTGTAAGGTGACAGGTGGGGGTCTTGCTGCTTACCTCTGTAGGCTGTTATCCAGTTGCCCCAACAGCATTTGTTGAATAGACCAGACTTTTCCCCTGGATTATTTTAAAACATGTAGTTCAACTTTTGATTGTTGCAATGCTTTCTGTTTAAAAAATTGAAGTAACTTTTTTTTATAACTGCTGTTAGAACAAATTAGCATTGAAGTGGGTCTAAGTCTCTTCACATAACAGAAATGAATGCCCTGCAGAAACAAAGCAATGTGATATAAAGCTTAAAATATCAAAATTAAGGTGGCTCTGCTCAGCATAGCAAAACTGTCAGGAAGGCTGTGTAAATCCCTGGATTCAGAAATGAGATTAGCTTTTGACTTCCACAAATCATTCCCTGTCAACTCATGTACCTTTTAATTATGCAGCTGTGTTGTGCTAACTCATCATGTTATGAAACTTGGGACTCCTTAAATACTACTTTGTTAAGTTTTACTCTTTAGCCTGTGTAGGCCATGCACTGAGCAACTCCAAGCCTCACTATCCTCAGATAATTGCACAATTTGGCAACATTGTTAAGAAACTTTGATAAATGTAAAAATGTTAGAAACAAAACATACCATCTTATGGGAAAAATGATAAATGACTTGCATTAGCGTAACTGTTTTTGCTACTTTTTTTCCCAGAGGCAAACTGAGATGTTGAGCTGTTTTTGTTTGTTTTGCCTTTGCAGGCGGGGAATTGCCTTGGCCTCCTTAGGAGGCCCAATTTATGCAATTGGAGGGTTGGATGATAACACCTGCTTCAGCGATGTGGAGAGATATGACATAGAATCGGATCAGTGGAGTGCAGTGGCCCCAATGAACACACCCCGTGGAGGAGTTGGCTCTGTGGCTCTAGTGGTAAAGTTACATGGCACCTTGCCAGGGAATTGCATTGCATTTTCATCCATGATCAAATGAAGGTCTGATATATTCATATCACCAGTAAGCAGATACTGTTGTGTGACAGTATTTTGTGAAATACTACTTTTTATACATAGTGACCTACTGCTTGGGCAATGTATAAATCCAATCAAAATCTAATGTCATGTGTTTTCTTTGTATTTCCTTTAGAACCATGTTTATGCAGTAGGTGGCAATGACGGAGTGGCTTCTTTGTCTAGTGTAGAGAGGTATGACCCACATCTCGACAAGTGGATAGAAGTTAAAGAAATGGGTCAGCGAAGAGCAGGCAACGGAGTCAGTGAGCTTCATGGTTGCTTGTATGTCGTCGGTGAGTGGATGATGTTTTTGGATACATGACAAGTGTCACAAAGTAACACATAAGTGCATTTGTTTAACCTTCGCTGGGATCAGTGCTGAGATATAGCTATGAGTTGGTTTTAAAATTTTTTTACTTTACTTAGAAACAGAAAGGAGAGCGAACTGGCTCCCATCCCTGCATCACTCCTCAGATGCTTACAGTGGCTGGGGTTGAAGCTGGGAAGCAGCCACACGACCTAAGAGTATCACACTGCCCCCTCCCCGCGTCTGCACCGGCAGCAAGCCTGGGTCAGGAGCCAGAGTTGGCAGTGGGTCTCGTCACCACTAATCTAAGTGCCCTGTCCCTGCCTTTGAATTCTTTTTTGCTTTTGTTTTTATCTTTGGTGTTTAAAGCTTATACTTGACATTTCTCTAGCAGTGACAGATTGCTCCAAAATAGGTAATTATATTTAAATAACAAATGTTTCAAAATACAGAAGTACAAATTATGTTTTGTGAAAGTAAATCCCCCCCCCCTTTTTAAGATTTATTTATTTTTACTGGAAAGGTGAATTTACAGAGAGGAGAGACAAAGAGAAGTCTTCCATATGCTGGTTCACTCCTCAGGTGACCCAATGGCCAGAGCTGGGATGAAGCCAGAAGCCAGCAGCTTTTTCTGGGCTTCCCACATATGTGCAGGGACCCAAGGACTTGGGCCATCTTCTGCTGCTTTCCCAGGCACATTAATAGGGAGCTGGATTGGAAGTGGAGCATCTAGGACTCAGTGGTACCCCTGTGGGATGCCGGCACCTACTATACCGTGGACTGGACCCATGAAAGTAAATCTTAAAAGATCTAAGACTTGTATTTCTTTTGAACTTCATATCAAAGGAAATTAGGCTGAATATGTAAAGTTAGCTAGTAGTTATTTCAAATAAAGCTGGGTCAGTCTTTATTAACCATTTTTATTTTACTGACTTTTAGAGTTAGAAGGAACATCAGAGTGATGCTTTCTTAAACTTCATTACACACCTTCCCTGTAAAGGAGAGGCCCCGGGATGTCACTGCTGTGTCTCATCTGCTCGACGCAGCTCTGTAGCAAGGCTTCCCATGACACGGGTTATAACGCCTGTTCTTCAGAATTGTTTAAGAATTAAAGATGTGAGAATACTGAGGTGGAAAATAGAATTAGAAGATAACTTTAATTTGATTGCCAGAAAACTGAAGTTTAGATTTTTTTTTTCAAAGTAAGCATGTTTATTTTATGAGCTTTGAAAAGAACCTTTGTATGTGTTAAGTATCTCCCACTGTGTCTGACACTTTGTAGTTAGCCAGTAAATGTGTAGCTGTATTATGTAAGAGGTGGGGACTAGTTAGAGGGTGGCATAGCATCTGCAAGGTTTTCGAAAAGCCCATGCAAATTTTGTATTAGGAAAGAATTATGCATGGATTTGAAAATTTTTCATTCCAAAATAGGCTTCCATTTTCATAAATGTTTTGAGGTGATGTTTTTATGTTACATATATTACTTATGCCTGTAGAACTTATTTAGTTCTTGATAATAAGAGGGAATAAACCTGTGGATGGAAGCTCTGTCTTCTCTCTGTAACTCTGCCTGATCGTACCAGCAGCTTTGTAGGTAGTCAGAGATGCTGCTGGACACATGAGTAAACAAGTGACCATCTTGCTTAGGGACCAACATAGGCTCCTGTGTCAACAAAACTGCTGTTATTTATCAAACTGTTTGGCTCTTTATACTTAGGGCCAGCATGGAAAAAATAAGAATGGCTCCAAGTTGAACATTTTAGTGCTCTTGACCACCTCGGTCCTACTTGAAACAGCTACAGCTGATTTAAAGAATAAAAATTGAAAGTCATGGGCATGTGTAAAACCTAACTGCTTTGTGTTTCGCTTTTTTGTTCTTCTGTTCTGGGTTCTTTATTATTATAATAAATATATGTGGATTATTTAGGGAAATGATAAGAAATCACAGGAGAGGGTGGAAATCTGTAGAAAATATAACTGTTAAAATGTAATCCTCTGTGTAATTAAAAGCTAAATCTTTTGCTGTAATGAAAAGCATTTTAAATCATTTATGTGGTGATGTTACACTGTGTACATTTGTCAAATTTTATCAAATTTTGTATGTAAAATTGGTGTGAATCTTCAGTTAAGTTGAAAAAAATTAACTTATTAGGGGATTTTTATTTATTCATTATTTATTTATTTATTTATTTATGAAATGTAGATTTACAGAGTGAGGGAGGGACTAAGAGAGATCTTCCATCCACTGGCTCACTCCCCAGATGGCCTACTTGGTACGTTCTTGGGATGAGTTATAGAAAAGACTGTCATCCTCTCAAGTATGTAAGAGGAAGATGTGGTTTTGGCAAAATTTTGTGAGAATTTGACTGTGGTCCCTTATCTCTATGGCCATGATGTCAGCTGCAATGCTGAGGAAATCAGTTTACAAACCTCAGCATGTATCTAGAAGGGTCATATGATTTAGTATAGTGAATTCCCTTTTTTAAGCCTTTTTACTGTTTAAAATGTAATACAGGGGTGTCGCAGTACTGTCTTGCTTGCTAGCAGGAGGCAAAGGACAAATCACGTACATGCCTTTGTTTTTGTTTTTCTGAATGATGTGCTTAGTTGCAAGGAGGACAGTTCTCACTGCAAGATTTTTAGTCTTACTCTTGCAGTAAAATAGAAATCATATTGAGTTATATACATTATCTGGAAGTGGCTGATAATGGTGCTTGGATGAAATTTTTTCTCATTTTTTTGTAAACCATTCTAAAATTTGTAAAAATTGGGTTGTGGAAGTTACTGAAATACAGTAGTTAATTCTGTGACATGTTGCTGTTTCAACATCTCTATGTCTAGGTGGTTTTGATGATAATTCTCCTCTGAGTTCAGTTGAGCGGTATGACCCTCGAAGCAACAAGTGGGATTACGTTGCTGCGCTTACCACTCCCAGAGGCGGAGTGGGCATCGCCACAGTGATGGGCAAAATCTTTGCCGTGGGTGGTCATAATGGCAATGCATATTTAAATACAGTAGAAGCATATGATCCACTGCTGAATAGGTAATCTACATGTTTTCTGTATCCTGTAGTGGTATATTCTCATCCCAGGTTACTGCAGAGCGTTAACATATAGTGGCCATCCCTTCTCCTGGCGGATACCTTCTCAGACTGTCCAGTGGATGGCTTAAAACCACAGAAAGTATCAAATGCTATGAATACACTGTTTGATTCCATACTTACATGCCTATTATAAAGTTTAACTTATAAATTAGGCACAGTAAGAGATGAACAACAATACTACGAATAAAATAGAAGTTAGAATACTATGTTATCATAAATGGGCCAGCATCTCCTCTCTGGTACTTTGGGGCCATCATTCAGTAAAATAAGGATCGCTCGAACACAAGCACTATGCTGCTTCACTAGATAATCTGGTAACCTAGCCAGCTGCCAGATGGTTGGTGCCCGGTACAATACACAATGAGGACGGGCACTCTGGGCCAAGGGCTGATGGACACGCATGGCAGGTTGGAGTGGGACAGCCTGAGGTTTTGGCACACTTAGATGGTGACATTTGTAAACATGATTTCTAGAATTTCCCATTTAGTATGGCCAGAGTGTAACTGACTTCTAGTAACTGAAACTGTTTTGAGCTAAAGTGCAGCTGAAGAGTGAACTGCTGCTTCTGGCTGCAGCTGTTAACATGAGACTTAGGAATCTCTTTTCTCCCTCTGAAAGCTTGCTGTCTTTCAAAACAAGTCTCATGATAGGGAGATTTTGTCTTGAGTACTTTGAATAGATGGAATTCTTTCTCCTTTTTCAGGTGGGAGCTGGTGGGCTCCGTGGCACACTGCAGAGCTGGAGCAGGTGTCGCTGTGTGTGCGTGCTTAACCAGCCAGATCCGAGACGTGGGCCATGGCTCCAGCAACGTGGTTGACTGTATGTAACTTGAGTCCCAGGCATCAAAAAACAAGCAAGAATTTTGATTTTTCCACCTTTGAGGTTTTAACTACAAGTACACAACTAGAGTCTTATTTAAATGTTAACTGTCGTATTAAGACAAGTCAGCTTTTAGAATGAGAGCTAAAGAATTATTAGTGATGAATTTAATATTTTCTGCTGTAGCAAATAAGGGAAGGAAAACAGTGTAACTTGGAACAAGACCTACTCTGAAAAATGTGTCAAGTAGTACCAAATATCTGAAGTTTCTTTTAATTTGAATGATTCATGTTGTAATATTTTGAGTTTAAATTTTTTTCCTTTTGTTAGTCTGCGGTGTTAACCTCGGGCGGAGGATTTTCTCTGGCGTGCCGATCAGAAGTTGTTCACCAGCACAGGAGCACATGAGGAACTGCTCCCATCCCTCCTTGGTGCTGAGGAATTTTGCCTTTTTTCCCCTAGGTGTTGAATTTTCAATTTCTCTGGTGTTTACAGAAATAGGAAAATGTTTTGTCTTTGTGGGTGCCACGTGACTGCACTTTGAGGAGCGCAGAGGAAGGCTGTCAGAGCTGCTTGGTTGCAGTTTGAATAGCTCAGACACCCTGAGACCTGGCTCTGCTCATTCCCTCCACCTGAGTCTGTGGTTTTGTTTTCTCATTTTCTGCAAAAAGGATTTGTTTTATGATCAGCACAGTGTGAGCTAGAGGACATGTCAGAGAAGGCTCTGCAGCCGAGGTCCTGTGAGGGCCCTGCAGGAGGAGTGAGCCGATTGCCTGACTCCTTAGTGGGGGATCTGAGAGGACCGTTCTGGCTTCTCTCGTCTGGTCTGGTCGAGTGAGTTTGAGCCCAGGATTTGTTATCTTTCTCTTACATACTTGCCACAATCCTGGTGTTTCTCACTGTACAGAAACTGGAATTATTGATCAGAAAATAATGCATTTTTAGAAAACCTCTTTATAGACTGCAGTTCATTCAAGTCCATATTAATTAATAAAACATATCACTGGAGAAAATAAGCATTGGAACTATTATTTTTCTCATCATATTTAACCCCCTGTGGTTTACTTACTGAAATGCAGTTGAAACTATTTCTACACATTAATTTGAAGTTGGGATATTGGTCCACCTTCTGATTCAAAAGCTCTTCATGGTTTTAACCAGCACTATAAATGGCCTTTTCTTTATATGTCTGTATTTTTATAAATATTTATTTAAGGATATTAAAATATCCCATTTTGTATTTCCATTGTAGTTTGGTACTTTTCTTTCAGAGCTTCCTAAATGCTCCTTTATACATCCCTCGGAATTGATGGTGTTCACTGTTGGTTAGATCTGATTGCCGTGGAAGCTGAAGCAGTGAAAAGCGCTTCCCTCACCACCCAGCCTGAAAGTTGAGGAAGATAGCGTTCATAGTCCTCATTATAGTAGACGCTGGATTTGTCAATACAGTATGACAGAAAGCCCCGTACAGAAGGTATTGCCTCTGTGTTAAACTGGGAAAGCAGAAGAGGAAACAATAAGAGAATTGAGTTTGGCAAATTTAGAAGTTCCCAAATTATGCTACTTATTATAACCAGCCTGTCGGCATGTTCCTGAGTTATGACTGCATGTTAACTGCTGTTCTGTGTGTGATGACGGCCACATTTCAGCGAACTGCACAAAATTCATTCCACAGAACTTAGTGGACTAGATGTGCAGAGTAACGTTCAAGCCCTGACACCAACCTGTTTCTTGTGCTTGATGGAGTTTTTGTATTATGATCCTGACTGTGGTTAGTTATGGTTACTAATGTATTTATTTATTTGGGAGCAGAGCGTCTTACTTCCTAAGATCATTATTAGTGTATTATCTTTAGTGTATTTCTGCCTTTCTTACATTTATAGGATTTAGGGAACATAAAGTTACTACATTTCTGAGTTTTTCTATATTGAGATCATCTAATATATCATATTTGTACTGTAGCTACCCATAAGACTTTTTAAAAGATTTATTTTATAATTTTTTATGATTATTATATTATAATTTTATGATACAGCTCCATAGGGATTTCCCCTATCTCCTCCCCTAGTTCCTCCCCCATAGACAATCATAAGTCCATCATTGCTGGGATGGACAGTGGCAGAGAGATCAACATCCCATTGTGAAAGACACGTCCAACAGTTTCACTGGGAGTCCATCCTCAATCTGGAAGTGGAGATGCACACTGCACCGTATCCTCACAGAAGGACATGTCAGTCTCCACTACACAGTCATTATAAATCCCCCCAAGTGAAAAGCCACAAAACATTACCAAAAACAGGAAGAAAAACAGAAATCTACAGTGCTGTGAAGTTAAACAACATGCCGCTGGATATGATGGTTTCCATTACACGGTTACTATACATCCCCTTAAATGAAAAGCCACAAAACAACCTGCAGAGGACACCTGGTACCACATCAGAGGACGGAGGACATAATAAATTGATCAGCTACCCCAGTCGCGTGTTAGCAGTGAAAATGAGCAAACGGAGACTATAACGTGGACTGTGTCAGCCAGTGGATTCTGGAGAGATTTCATCATGCTTGGAATGGCAAGACTGGCAGCAATTCAGAACTGTTGGACTATCAGAACCACATGAGCAGTGCCCTCAGAGCATACCTCAAGTTGGGGACCCTGGGATGGGTGGGAGGCTGGGTGGGGCTTCTCCCTTTATCTCTCCCCTTACACCAGATATAGGGGAAAGAGAGAGAGAGAGAGAGAGAGAATGAGAATGAATGATTGTGGGAGCAATGGTCTTATCCACTTTCCTGTAGCCCTTGACCCTTTGTGCCCTAATCAACTGTGTAAAGATAATCAAAATAATTTTTTAAAAAATTCTTTGAGAGATGACATAATGGGGGAGACATCTCCCATACACTGGTTAACAGCCAGAAAACCCCATCGGGATCTCCCCCATGGGTGGTGGGAACCCAGGTATGTGGGCCACAGGTGCTGCTGCTTAAGTGCAGCAGAGGAAGCTGAGCATGGAGCGCCCCCTTGAGGACGGATGCCGGCACTGCAAGGCTAAGGCCACTGCACCTCAAGGTAGCCTTTCCCCCTGAGGTATTTCTAAATCATAAGTTTGACTCATGAGTTTGGAAGTATATTTTTAAAGTACCAGAATTTAAATGTTCATTTCATTTGGCTGGAGGTATCTGTATGAGTAGATGTCTTGGAAATGTATTGATAATTCTTCTTTAAGTCTTGTGAAATTTTATGATTATTTTTGAACTCTGGCTTTTTTTATTATTATTATTTTATTAAGAGGCAGAGTTACAGAAAGAGGAACCTTAGAAATCCTTCACCCTTTGGGTCTCCCATGTGGGTGCAGGGTCCCAAGGCTTTGGGCCGTTGTCCTCCAATGCTTTCCCAGGCCATAAACTAGGAACTGGATCAGAAGTGGAGCAGCCAGGACCCAGCATGGGACCCAGCACCACGAGTGGACGTTCAGGTACTGAACCTTGGCACATACATACCCTGTTGTGTAATTTTCATATTTGTATATTACATGAGGCTAGCAAACGTGTGGTTCAAGTCCATAATTTGCCATCAGAGGGAAATGCTCTGAAATACTATATTATGATTGGTTTAATCACATGTATTTGTCTGAAATCGGTATATGGCAATTTGAAAATGTTGAGCATTTTATTTTTTAATATTTCTTTTTTTTAAAGATTTATTCATTTTATTACAGCCGGATATACACAGAGGAGGAGAGACAGAGAGGAAGATCTTCCATCCGATGATTCACTCCCCAAGTGAGCCGCAAGGGGCCGGTGCACGCCAATCCGATGCAGGGAACCTGGAACCTCTTCCGGGTCTCCCACGCGGGTGCAGTGTCCCAATGCATTGGGCCGTCCTCAACTGCTTTCCCAGGCCACAAGCAGGGAGCTGGATGGGAAGTGGAGCTGCCGGGATTAGAACCGGCGCCCATATGGGATCCCAGGGCTTTCAAGGCAAGGACTTTAGCCGCTAGGCCATGCCGCCGGGCCCTTAATATTTCTTAAAAAAATTTTTTAATTGGAAAGGCAGATATACAGAGAGAAGGAGAGACAAAAAATCTTCCATCTACTGGCTCAGTCCCCAAATGACCACAACGGCTGGAGCTGAGCTGGTCCGAAGTCAGGAGCCAGGAGCTTCTTCCGGGTCTCCCATGCAGGTGCAGAGTTCCAAGGTTTTGGACCGTCCTCAACTACTTTCCCAGGCCACAGGCAGGGAGCTGGATTGGAAATGAAGCAGCCAAGATGGGAACCAGCTCTTCTGACCCAACTCTTGTTAACACACCTGGGAGAAAAGCAGAAGATGGTCCCGTGTTTGGGCCTCTGCCACCCACGTGGGAGACTCGGAAAGACTTCTTGAATTTAGCCTGTTGTGGCAGTTGGGGGAGTGAACCAGCAGATGGAATCTCTCTCTCTCCCTGCCTAATTCTGCCTTTCTAATAAATCTTAGGGGAATAATTCAGAGAATGAAAGATTCCTTGGCATTGAATATGCCTGTCACTTCGAGTGTCTCTTTGCTCTGAGTGTCCACATTAATTTCATTTCTGTAAAAGCTAAGTGCTTCAGTGTGTCAGTCACTCTGGATCTGTCACTCCTACAGCACTGACTGATGCTTTACAAATCCCTGCATAACTGTGGCTCTGAAGTACTAGTGTAGATTCAGAAGACAATTGCATTCACTTGAATCTTTACAGTCTTTTTAAAAACAAATATTTCTATTTATGGTAACAAATGTAACGGCTTTTGGCCAAACACCGTAAAACTGTTACCCAATCATAAATTCCCTGGTTTCCCGCTCTTCCCACCTGGAATTCAGAGCTTAGTGCTGAATGACACAGTAGCTGTTCGTCTTACATCCTAATGCTTGCACTGCTAATTTTCACTTCATTTCCCAGGACCTAAGCAATACTTAATCCGTATGTTTTAAGGGGTATGTTTTATTAAAGTAGAATTTCTTTTTTTTTTTTTAAAGATTTATTTTTACTTTTATTACAAAGTCAGATATACTGAGAGGAGGAGAGATAGAGAGGAAGTGGGGCTGCTGGGATTAGAACCAGCAACCATATGGGATCAAGGCAAGGACCTTAGCCACTAGGCCACGCTGCCAAGCCCTAAAGTAGAATTTCTATAGAATTCACTCTTGAGTGAGGATGTAATAAATGTATAGGGCTGTGCTGGTATCACTTAATCCTCCCCCTGCCCCGCAAATTCTCCCTAGCCCTTCTGCAAGTCAGCTCCATCTCTTTCCCCCCCTCACCCCAGTGCTGTCTGCCTTATCTGTAAACTTGCCCTACTTCATGTAAATCAATCACACATGGTCTCACATCTGGCCTCTTTTGCTTATGGTACCATCTCTGAGGTTCACCCCATTCATATTGTGTTTTTATTGCTGAATAGTATTTCACTGTATGCATTTCCTGAAATTTGCTTTTTCCCATTCACCAGTAATGTCATTTGGATAGCTTCCAGTTTGGGGCTGCTTTTGTAAAATGCCATAAACGTTCACAGACACTTCTTACTGTGAGCATGTGTTTTCATTTATCTTGGATCAGTTCATACAAGTAGAATTGCTGGGTTTTAGGATAACCTGATTTTAACTTAAGAAATTGTGAGACTGTTCTCCAAAATGGCTGAAATGTTTTCCCATCAGAATATGAAGTTTAGAGCTGCCCTTCAGTCTCTACAACACTCGGCAGTGTCTTTCTCTGATAACAACCGTTCTCCTGGGTGTGAAGTGGTGTCTTTGTGGATCAATTCCTGTACTTTTTCTAAAGGAAATCGTTGCCCTCTAGTGGCCACATGCACACAGTACCTTTCGGAACGGGCGTTGAGAAGCCTGAAGCCAGTCCTTCAGGGTCTGTGTCATTTAGCGCACCAGAGGAGTGCAATTTGAAATTCCTCATTCCCCTCGTGAGCAACCCTCAGTCGCCAGGCTGGTTGGCTATGGCTTTTACTTACCCCCAGGAGGTGCATTATAGCCATAACTTAGATTTTTGCATTTCGGATCTCATCCAGGCAAGGAACAAAGATCTTTGCATAGACAAGGTTGCACGTTCTGTGCAGTGCCCGACTCCTCTGAAGAATGGGAGAAAAAGGCCAGAGATGATTTTGTTGACTCAAACCCACCATATCCTTTCAAACCAGAGTCAGAATAGTAAATAATTTTTTTACTAGTGGAGTGAATGTAGACTCTTCCTAATGAATTGCATGTCTGGCAGCTCCTTGGTATTTTCAGGTAACACTTTGTAAATATGTCTGTGGGGAGCTGTAAAACATTCGGACAGCGGGCCTCAGCTGGCCCTGGCCTTCCAGGACTTAGCTGAAAGGAAACCGTGCACATAAAACATACCCTGAAGGAACTGGACCAAATAAGGAATCTAACCTTGAATTTACTGAAGAAATCTGCATTTGGTCAAGTAAAGAAAGTTGAGGCTTAAGGAAATAGAACAAGATATTTAACAATTTCATGTAAGTCTTTGTTTCAAAGGACGTTACACAAGTGGGAATAAATTTTCCTGAGCTCTAAAACTTTAGAAACTAAATTATGTAACAATGCAATGTATTGTGCTGGCTTGTAAGTATCAGATCAGGTGTACACATGAGTTTTATGGTCTGTGAGCACACACAGGAGGTCCGGGGAGCAGGGTCCCTCGTGGAGGGCCTGTGGTTGTTCCCGACGTAGTGAAGTGCAGGAGAGGGAAAGGGACCCTGTGCAGGCAGTGATTACATCCCATGTAAAAGGAAGAGCCCAGAAGGGGAATAAGGAATCCGTTCAACGTCATGGTAAGCGTTGGCTGAGGAGGGAAGATGGGCACATCTGGGGATTAAGTCAGAGCCTGTAAGAGGCGCGACGGTGAGCACTGCTTTAACAGTGTGGGGGTTTGGACTCAGACCAACACTGCCAACAGAACTTAGGTAAATACTGAAATTAAGTACAAAGTTTTATCCTTTGACTTTTGGGAAACTAGCTTTTGGAAGCAAGTGAATTGTTTTTCTCAGGAAAGCTACCACAAAATACAAAGGGGTACCCATACCTGTTCATCTGCTTCTGAAGGCTTGTTTTAAAGCATGCTAGCAAATGTGTGGAAACGTCTAGTATGCCCGTTTTAAGGGACAGTGTTCTTGTGAGTCCCTAAGCGTGTCTGGCAGGGAAATACCTGGTCACTAACATTTTGATAGATTTGAGAGTTACTGTATATGGACAATTCTTCTATTTTATGTGTGCATGTAACAGGTGCCCAGTGATAAGGCAGCAGCTTTACACTTTGCATCACAGTGCTGTCCCCACCCACTTAAAATTCTACTCATTACTATTAGGTAAAATTGCCAACTGTGTGCACCTATATATGGCACCTATATGGCACCCTATATGGGCACCTGCTCCACCTTCTGATCCATCTCCCTACTAATGGACCGAGGAAAGCAGCAGAGGATGGCCTAGGTGATTGGGCCCCTGCACCCACATGGGAGACTCGGGAGAAGGTCCTGGCTCTTGGCTTTGAACTGGCAGAGCTTCAGCTACTGTGGCCATTTGCAAGTGAACCAGCGGACGGATGATCTGTACTCCCACGCCCCACCCTGCTCTCGGTAACTGCCATTCAGATAAATCAGTCTTTATTTTTTTTATTTTTTAAAGATTTATTATTATTGGAAAGCCGGATATACGGAGAGGAGGAGAGACAGAGAGGAAGATCTTCCGTCCGATGTTTCACTCCCCAAGTGTTCCGCAACGGGCCGGTACGTGCCGATCCAATGCCGGGAACCAGGAACCTCTTCCAGGTCTCCCACGCGGGTGCAGGGTCCCAAAGCTTTGGGCCGTCCTCGACTGCTTTCCCAGGCCACAAGCAGGGAGCTGGATGGGAAGTGGAGCTGCTGGGATTAGAACCGGCGCCCATATGGGATCCCGGGGCTTTCAAGGCGAGGACTTTAGCCGCTAGGCCACGCTGCCGGGCCCTATTTTTAAAAAAAAATATGTAATGAGGACTGTTATAGCAAACAATTCATTTAGGAATACTAACCAAGTTCTTAACTAGACATGGAGAGCACAAATGTAAATAACATAACTGTACTTGCCGTGAGAGACGTTGAAGTTTAGCCAGAGATCCGCCCAGACACAGCTAATTGGAACAGAATTTCATGGTTGTCATTGTTATTTTTTATGAAAGTGCCAAGAAAGGACTTAGTATGTCTGAAAGGTGATTGGAAATGCTTCATATACAAAGATGTGTCTTCTTAAATCATGGGAAATATGTATTATGAACAAGCTGGCCAGATTTCAATATTCTTTTCCATCAAGGTAACTTCATCTTTTAATTCATGAGCTTTGTGAAGTGTCCTCACATACTAGCTTGCTCTCATTACAGGGAGAAGCAAAACTTGTGTATGTGCCATTATGCTTGCTAGTGACAGTGTTTTCCAAGCATATCCAGTGGCAGCCCTAAAATTACATATGGCATAGCTTCTTAAGGGCAGCAAATTTGGGAGTGGGCAGAGAAAATTTATCCTGCAGGAATATTTTACTCATTGCTTAAGTTTTTGTTGTAGATGAACAAAAATAAGCATTTACAAAAATGCTTGTTATTCATGCATTATGGAGTTTGAGGGGATGTCATTGTTCTCATGAAAGCTCATGGCTAATTTACTTGAGGAAGTGGATAGCGGTTAGAGAGTGATAAGTCCCTATACATCTTCTTGATATCACCACTAAGTGCATCTCTTTTACATTGTTTGACTTGGGTGATGCCCCATTGTGATGGTCACTTAAACAGTTTCTGGTAACAGCAACTCTGAGGATTTCCTTTGTCAAGTACCACCTACATGCCATATCTACCAAATTCACTTTCTTGTAACTTTTTAAAAAGACTTATTATTTTTTTTTTTTATTGGAAAGGAAGATTTCCACAGAGAAGGAAGGACAAAAAGATCTTGGGCCCGGCGGCGTGGCCTAGCAGCTAAGCTCCTCGCCTTGAACACACCGGGATCCCATATGGGCGCCAGTTCTAATTCTTGCGGCTCCACTTCCCATCCAGCTCCCTGCTTGTGGCCTGGGAAAGCAGTGGAGGACGGCCCAAAGCCTTGGAACCCTGCACCCGCGTGGGAGACCTGGAGGAGGTTCCTGGTTCCTTGCTTCAGATCACCGGCCGTTGTGGTACTTGGGGAATGAATTATCGGATGGAAGATCTTTCTTTCTGTCTCTCCTCCTTTCTGTATATCTGATTTTGCAATACAAATAAGAGAGAGAGAGAGAAAGATCTTCCATTTACCGATTCACTCCCCAAGTGGCCACAATGGCCAGGGCTGATCCAATCCAAAGCCAGGAGCTTCTTCTGGGTCTCCCACACAGATGCAGGGTCCCAAGGCTTTGAGACGTCCTCTACTGCTTATGCAGGCCACAAGCAGGGAGCTGGATGGGAAGCGTGGCTACTGGGACATGAACTGACACCCATACTTGATCCCAGTGTGCAAATTAAGAATTTAGCCAGCAGGCTGTCACACCGGGCCCCCAAATTCGCTTTTAATAACCTCAGTGTTCTAGTTCAATCCCAAAATGTAGAAACATCAACTATTTGGATACTGGCTGCAGATACGAAGCCCTCATTTCCCTTGGTTCATTTTCAGAAGGAAAATCTCCTTAGTAACCTGAAGCTACAGAAACCCGTGTTGTAATGTGAACTCTACTTTTTCTCATCCTAGACTGTAATCTCACCTATAAGCAGAGTAATGGCTGTGCTGAAAGGTGGTTTCAAACTGCAGACTCTGGAGAGAATACACACATACTCTTTCCCTCCTCCACACTTACACTGTATAGATCAGTATTGTGCCATGGGATGAGATCATAGATACAGTAAATTACAGGGGAATAAGGAGGGAGTTCTCTATTTTTGTGGAAAACAGTGAAAATGAAAACAAAATTATGGGACACAGCAAAAGCAGTATGAAGAAGGAACTGAATATCATTCAGTGTCACATTGAAAAACAGTAAGATCTCAAACAAAGGTGTACCTTAAGGAAGTAGAAAAGTCAAAGAAAAAACCCCAGACTAGAAAAATATTAAACCAAGAAATAGTAAATAGAATGCAGATATTTTTTAAAAAGCCAATAATGAGATGACTCTTTGAAAAAGAAAAAAAAAAAATTGGCAAACCCTTACCTAAATCAAAACAAAACAAGCAAGCAAGCAAATAAACAAAAGCTGTCGTGGACCAGCTTTGTGGTACAGTAAGTTAAGCTACTGACTGTGGTTCAGGTCCCAGCTGCTGCTTTTCCCATCCAGCTTCCTGCTAACGTGCCTGGGAAAGCAGCAGAAACCGGCCTCTTTGGACCCTTGCACACACATGGGAAACCCAGATGGAATTTTTACCTCCATGCTGGTTGTTGTGGCCATTTGAGAATTGGACCAGTGAATGGGAGAACTTACTCTTTTTCTCCTTTTTGCTCTGTAACTCTGCCTTTCAAATAAAAACAAAGCAAAAAACAAAAAACCCAACAACACAAAATCAAGAGATGAAAAGGGAGCAATTGTAGTCTATATCACAGAAATCCAAAGAATTGTTAGATTTTCCTACAAATGGTGACAAATCTGATAATCTAGAAGAAATGGACAAATTTTTGGATAAACACCTTACTGAGATTGAATCAGGAATAGAATACTTAAGCAGACCAATTGATTTTTTAAAAAAATATATATTTATTTTTATTGTAAAGGCAGATCAGAGAAAGAGAAACAGATTTCCATCCGCTGGGTCACTCCCAGGTGATTGGGATGGCCGGAGCTGAGCTGATACAAAGCCATGAGCCAGGAGCTTCTTCCAGGTCTCCTACGTGGGTGCAAAGACCTAAGGCTTTGAGCCATCCTCCATTGCTTTCCCAGAAAATAAGCAGGGAGCTGGATGAGATGTGGAACAGCCAGGACCCAAACTGGTGCCCATATGGGATCCTGGCGCTTACGGGTGAGGAGTTAGCTGGTTGGGACATCACTCCAGCCCCTACGCAGACCAACAATGACTAAAAAGATTGAATCAGTAATTAATAGTCTTCCATTCATTAAATATAAGTCAAGGGCTAGATGGCTTCACCACTCATTCTGCCAAACATTTTAAATAACAATTCTAAAATTCTAAAAAACAGGAAAAGAGCAAATTCAGACTCATTCTATGAAGTTAGAATTTTCTTGAAGCCAAACCAGCAAGACAAGATGGTTATGGGCCAATATCCTTGATGAACATACATGAACAAATTCTCAACATAAATATCAAATTCAAAATTACAGAAAATAGATGATTTGCCATGATTAAGTGAGATTCATCCCAGGGCTTCAACAACACACAAATTCAGCATACACAACTCACTCAGTGTAACATGTCACATAAACAAAATGAAGGAGTATAATCATGATTATCTCAAAGATGCAGAGAAGGCATCTGATAAATCCAGCATCCAAATTAGTTACAGAGGATCCTATTTGACACAATAAACCATGTAAAACAATCCAGTAGTTAACATAGTTAACATACTGATCCTAACATCTGGAATAAGACAAGGATAACCACATTCAGCACTCTTATCTGAGGTAATACTGGATGTCCTAGCCAGAACAAGAACAAGAGAAACAAAGGCATCCAGATTGGACAGGAAGAAGCCAAATTGTCACTTTATGGTATTAAATGAGGAAAACTTCACCATAACACCGCGAGAACTAATGAGTTCTGCAAAGCTTCAGGATATGAAGACAATGCACAAAAATCAGTTGTGTTCTTCGACATAAAGTATTTGGAAAAGACCTCAGGAAAGCAATCTAAAAGCTGGAAAAATAAAATGCCTAGGAATAAATTAACCAGAATAGAAACATCTTCACAATGAAAAAAACTGTAAAACATTAACACAAGAAATTGCAAAGGAACACAAGCAATTGGAAGACATTCTGTGTTCTAGATGTGATGTGTGTTTGTTATCCAAAGGGATTTACACTCACTAGAATCTGTCAAAATACCAATGACATTTTTCACAGAACTAGAATTTCTGAATAAACTGAATAGCCAAACTAATCCTAAGCAAATAGGAAAAGGGAAAAAAGGGGCACTACACTTTCTTATAAGATACATTACAAAGCTATAATGATTAAAATGGCATGGTGCTGGTATAAAGGGTCATCAAGGTCAGTGGGACAGAATAGAAAGCCTAGAAGTAAACTGGTGTCTCTGTAGCACACTGAGCTTTGACAAAAGTGCTAACAGAACACAATGGAAAAAAGAACAATCTTTTGACTATTATTTGTACTTGTTGAAATAGCCTTGAATCCTCAGATGAATCTCACTTAAGAATATTGGATAGTTATATACAGACCCTCGTTTCTCACAGTTTGCAAAAATCAACTCCAAATGAATTAAGACTTGTAACCACTAGAATAAAACAAACTCTTCAGGATATTAGAATGGACAGGACTTTTTGGATATGACCCCAAGAGCACAGGAAAGAAAAGTGGAAACAGACAAGTGGGATTAAAGTGCCTCTGCATGGCAAAAGAAAAAAAATGGAGTGGTGAAACAACCTATAGAATGCAAGAGAATATTTGCAAGTTACACATATAATGGGTTAACAATGGGAGCTCACTAGAATAATAACCCACAGTCTAAAATGGTGTACGTAAACACACTCCTCAAAGGAAGATACAAATGGCCAACAGGTGCAGGAAACGTGCACAGCATTACTAATCATCAGGGGAATGCAACACAGCCACAAAGAGCTACGGCCCCACTCCAGGTACAGGGTGGCAAAGATGTGAGACAGTGTCAACGAGGACAGCTATTGTGTAAAGTACACAAGTTCTTTAAAAAAAAAAAAACACTAAAAAGAACACTACCCTATGACTAGCAGAAGCAGCATTGGACATTATCCTGGGTAAATGACATCACTGTCTCAAGGAACATTTGCACTCTCACCTTTACTGCCATGCTAGTCACAACAGCCGACAAATGGAAGTGACCTAAATAGCACTGATTGGTACATATACAGCAAAGCAATATTTAGCCACAAAAAAGGATGCAATCTCGTTATTTGCAATAAAAGGAATGGAGCCGAAGACCACTGTGTTGAGTAAGCCAACCCCGAAAGCCAAGTGCTACACGATCTCCTCCTGTGTGGATCCAGATGGCAAGACTGGAAATGGTGGCCTTGCCTCCCAGCCTTTCGGCTAAGCTCAAGTCAGGAATGGCATGGTGGCTACCAGAGGCTGGCCAGTGGCGGGGGAAGGCTAACAGGAACTAAGCTGTAGTTAAAGATAAGTTATGGTGGTCTTTTGCACTATAATAACATATTGCTTTTCTTTGAAAGAATGTATTGTTTTAATCATCAGTGATCCATTTTTTTTTAAAAATGTTTAAGCTCATCCACTACTGCTAGGAAAGGTAGTTTAGTAAAATAAAAAAATGTTTAAACTTAGCTGTATGTTGCCCCAAACATTCCCCTTTTTAAGGAATTTATCCTACAGATTCAGAATGTACAAAGATGTATGTGCCAAGATCCCTTTAGTATGGCATTATTTCTTTTTTTAAAAAGATTTCTTATTTTTATTGGAAAGGCAGATATACAGAGAGGAGGAAAGACAGAGTGGAGGATCTCCCGTCTGTTGATTCACTCCCCAAGCAGATGTAACAGCCAAAGCTGCGCCGATCTGAAGCCAGGAGCCCAGAGCCTCTTCTGGGTCTTGCAAGTGGGTGCAGGGTCCAAAGGCTTTGGGGCCGTCCTCAACTGCTTTCCCAGGCCACAGCAGGAAGCTGGTTGGGAAGCAGGGCTGCCAGGATCAGAACCAGCATCCATATGGGATCACGGTGTGTGCAAGGCGAGGAAATTCAGACACTAGGCTACCAAGCTGGGCCCCAACATTACTTTTAATAACAATACTGGAGGGGGGGGAATCCGTGCCCATAATGGGATAATATTTAAATGGTGGCATAACCTCATGACAGTACTTTACAACAAAAATATAGAGGATAGATCTACAAGTTTAAGAAGATGTACCAGATTTAATGGCTGTTAAATTTGAGAAAAAGAAACAAAGTAGAATTGTTCCTTTTGCCTCAAAGATTTTAGGTTCCCCCTCAAGCTCCAGCATACACAATTGTTTCAAAATCAGTTCAAAAATAATTTTTAAAATTGTAGAGGCTAGCATTGTGGTATAGTATAGAATGTAAAACTGCCATCTAGATAATAACACATGTACAGGTGCCAGTTCTACTCCTAGCTGCCCCATTTCCTTTCAGCTCCCTGCTGGGGACATGGGAAAGCAGCAGAGGATGGCCCAAAGGCTTGGACCCCTGCCATCCATGTTGGAGATGTGGGGGAAGCTCCTGGATTCAAGCTGACCCAGTGCTGGCTGTTGGGCCTTTGGAGGCTTTCTGCTTTCCCTTTTTCAAAACAAAATTAAAACAATAGCCAAGGTAACTCGCAAGTTCATGTGGGCTGGGGGACCTATCAGCTACCCCAGCAAGTCACTTGCTTCCTCGAGGTGAAGACTTCCGCTATAATGCTGGGTGTCTTCACAGACAAAAAAGTAGCTAGGTGCACAATCAACTTCAGGCATCTTACTACAGTCACTTCAGGGGAGGGTCAACTGGCTTTCCACATTTAACAGTAGGAACACACATGCACATGGGCCTGAATTTTTTCCTTTTGCTGGAATGGGTTCGTATGTTGCTGCTCAGGGGACAATTGTCAGGAATATTCAGCAGTTGGGAGATGCAAACCCATAGTTGTTTCTTCCTCCTACACATGAAGTAAGGTGGACGAGATGTTAGGATGGGGCTCCAGGAGCAGAGAAGGGTGATTTAAAGCACTTATCCTGAGTAGGCACACAGCCTTTTAAAGCCAAAATAGAATAGTCTGGAAAGTATTTCAAGGCCCTCCTTCCAGTCTGTGATAGGGGCAAAGGCCTCTATTAGCAGAGTCTTAGTGTCTCACCAAAGTGTTGCTTTCAGCTAAGTGTGGTCTACTGGGAAACCACAGCCACCAGGAGTCCTGTTTATAAGACAAAACAGGCTAGACAGCCCAGTGATCTAATCGGAACAAAAGTGACAGCAGCTAAGCCTCTGGTGACGACTCACTGGGCTTTCAAGTGGATTTGAAGGCTGTAAGCTGCACACAGATGACTTAACTAAAAGTGGTCTGGGTTGTGATGTTTTACTTTCCCAAGCCTGTTAACGTGGAGAACAAATACCGATTCTGGTACTACAGGCTGACAAACTGGGACGTATAGAGCACGGAGGGAGACGACGCACCTCACACAATCTGGCAAATTGCCTTCACTCACCTGTGATGAACGGAGTAGAAATCCCAAGGGCTTTGGAAGGTGAACGTCTTCCTGTAAAACTGAAAACACAATCACAGCCAAGAAGGAAAAGAGAAATACTGGTGACACAATAAAAGGCTATTATCTGGAGTATAGAAATCTAAAGGGAAGAGAAGCCTTTCGTGGCCCGCCAGGATCACCTGTTCTTCCTTGTTGCTTAGCATCGCCACCCTCCTCCGTTAACAGCATTCTTCCTAGAGAAGTTGTTCTTATCGATCTAAGCGAACACAGCTTCCTCTCATCTGCCAAGGCTGGTGTTTGAACTGTCCCTGGTCTGAAACCTATGCAACTGAAATGGCAACTTAAAAGGTGAGAAGAAAATATTCATTGGATGAGAAGAAATGTAAACAGAAAAGTCACTTCTCTGGATTTCCCCCTCCCCCTTCTTTTTCAGAGCATAATACTTTGAGATGGTGAGGCCGACTCTACTCGTTTTTCTCCGGCCAAGTTAACAACAAAAGCTTGTAAAATACATCCCTTCCATTCCCCGGCTCCCAATGAGTCGATCTTCTCGAGTCTAATCAACACAAGGTGGAACTGCCCAAGTACAGGCAACAAGGGAAAGCCCGCTTATAGTAACGGAGAAATCTGGTGACCGCATCTTAAGCAAAGACTCAAACTGGACCTACTTCCCAATTTACTGCAAATATGGGAGATGGGGGAAGATTCATGGAAACTTAGCGGAAACTGACAGATCTATCATGGGAGACATTACCTTTTAAAGATGTGGGTGTGATGGAACACTACAGCACTGCAAGCAACAGCCTGTGACACTGGTATCCCAGAGCACCAGTTCAAATCCCAGCCGCTCTGCTTTTGATCCAGGTTCTTGCAAATGCAGCCAATCACTCATGTCAGAGACCTGGACGGAGCTCCCAGCCCTTGCCTTTGGCCTAGCTCAGAGCTAGCTGTTGTGGCCCTTTTGGGGAGCAAGTTAGTCCGTAGGCATCTACCACTCTGCCTTTCACATAAATGAATCTTTTAAAATAAAAAACGGTGGGGGAAGGATTGCTCCAAACCAATGGGTCAAAGTGACGTAACAACTGAGTGTAACGCACAAAACTTGATTTGAATTGAGACAATGAGCAATTTTCTTGGATGTTATAATGGGTATTGTAGCTACACTGGAAGTGTCCTGAGAGACAGATGCAGAAAACCAGCCAGACACCTATAACCGCCTACTCAGCACGGTTGCACACATTAGATTAACATGCTGAAGGGTTCATTGTTGACGTTAAGTGGCAGATATATATGAAAATATCTTCATCCACTTTACCCAATATCTTGTTTCAGGAACGGTCATGGAAATCTCCTTAATAGGTGGTACAAAATCCTACCTGGAAGTCTACCACTGACATTTAAAGTGTTGTGAGATAGCCCATGGAAAGTGTTTAATAGGAAATATTAAATATTTAGAAGAGATAGGATAACCCATCTTTCAAGTCTGATTATAAATTAGTATCTTCCCTATAAATTTTCAATAAGAAGAAATATACTTTTGCCATACTTGCCACTGCACTTCTTGTACAAAAGGTACTGCTAACTTCATTACAAACCTGGTTATTTAATAGGACCAGTCCAAGTGGAGTCTGAGCTGACAAAAGAAGGGTAAATGATGTGGGGTGATAAGGCACAGACTGTGAGTGTTCTCTCCCTGCTCAGGCACAGGGTCAGCAGTCAGGACATTACAGCGCAGGGAGAGGAGGGGGTATACACAGCCACCGGGGTTGGGCAACTGACCTTTTCCAGGAACTCAGCGAAGTATCCTCCATGCACCTCATGTGATCCTCGCTCTCCTACTGAGTAGAAAGCCAAGGAGAGCACAGACACCTAAGGAGAGCAAGTGCCGGCTCCCATGGCGAGCACAATCAACAACTTCGCTCAAATCCAGGAACTCACCTATCAGCACCTAGGGCCTTTCTGACTTCATGAAACCACCGAGGTACAGGGCTATTTCAACAATATACACATGTCATGAATAGGAGCACGCACTATTCCATGTGAAACACTCCTTGGCAATTTTAAGAACATTTTACTCAGGCATCATGAAAGTACGGATTCAAGGCCAATGATTTCTCTAAACTTTTATTTTTTTTTTTACACAGCTCAATCCTTTTATAGAAAGAAAAATTTCAAGACGAACAAGTCCATTTTTTTAGACAGCATTTAATCTTCATTACAGAGAACAACAAACAAAAGATCTGTGGCACATTATCTTTGGAAAGATCTTTTGCAAATTTTTCTTCTAAAAAGAAACTATAATTTTCTCACAGATCACCTGTCTCTTCCAAAAGACTATACAAGGCAGTTAAATTTTATTCACAAAAGCCCCAAGTTGAAAATTTCACTGCTGAAGGAGATAAACTGCAGGGAGTTCTCCCTATTAATCTGCCTTGCACAGCTTCCTATTAAAACCATCACTGCTTTCCTACCCGACATACAAAATCATTGTGTTGACAAGAGCTGGCACATTCTTCCACAGTCATTAAAGAAAACTCATTAAAGATACACCAGTGATTTTCACTTATCAACTGGACAATTTATTTCTTTTTTAAAAACAATTTTATTAATATGAAGATTTAACTTTCCTCTAATGTTGTAAGAAAGCAAAAATATATAATATAATATAATATATAATGGTAATAAATAAAAAAAAAAAGGTAACCCTGCTCAGGTATCATCCAAAACATCATCACATTCAGGAAAAAAAAAAAGGAGAAAAAAATACAAACAAAACAGAAAACCCCAAGATTTGGGAGACACATGTACACATACACGCACACCCCAACATGAAGAGTGTGCACTTGGTATCCAAGGGCAGATGTGCAGTAATGTTAACAATACATGTAGATGGCCTGAACGAAAGGCAAAGTTAATACTGCCTGTGCTGAGTGTCACTGTGAAGCAAAACAAGTTCTCTGGCTTAGGTTGGCCACTGCCCCTGACGGTGCAATGTGGCCAGCCTCGCGTGGTCATCTTCCCTTGTCTTCCCAGGCCAATGTCCTGCCAGACTGGCTCAGGTGATCTCTAGGGTTCTTTTTCCTGCCTTCCCAGGCTCCCTTCTCAGGCAGAGAAAGATAGACACCTTTGCACCCACACTAGTACTCAGTGCTGTCTGATGCAGATCAGAACATAGCATAGTATGGCTTCCCCCAACACAAGGAGCGATTGATAGTCACCTAAAGGGAAGTGGTAAATGCTATTTGTCAGTCCATCATAAATAAGAACCAGAAAGCATGGCCAGTGTTCGCAATTCAGGAGAAAGGTATTCTCAGAGACCAAGAAACTAACCCCAATCGGACTGTGTGCCACAGAAACGCCACCTGCCACGCTGGCAGTAAAATCCCCAACGTCATCCTGTCCTGCCAGCATACCTCCCCCTCTGCAAAGAACGGGGCAGCAAACCACTTCCTATCCATTTGTTCTAAATGAGACCAAAAGCAACAATAGGCAACTGTCGGAACAACAAGGACAAAGAATCATTCCTGCACAATGGATGCTGACCTCCCTCTGTGGCTGCCATGGGGAATCTATAATTCTGTGTTCCTAAAAGAAGTCCAGAATGTTCTCTCAGGATTTCAATACTGTTCATTACTGCTCAGAGTATGACGGATGAAATGGCAGAGTTTTTCCGAGATGTCTTGTAGTGTTTGAGAAAAATCATTGAGGAAAAAGGATGGAGGATCTGTAGTAAGAGGCAAGCGGATTTTTAAAAACAAAACACATTTTCAGAATGTCCAACCTCGATCCGACTTTTGGATCATTCCCTGCAAGATGCACATAAAGCGGGAGAGGAGGAGATCAAGACCTGCGGTGTACCAACTGAAGCGATGGAAAACACACATGCATTACTTCAAAATTGGGTTTGCTCAATAAAGGCACAAAAAACAAATCCAGTTTAATTTCTAGGAAGTGTGTAAGTGTGTGTATGTGTGTTTCCTCTTATATATCAGGCATACATTTTGTTCATTATGGAAAACAAAATAGGTTTTTTCCTTCCAAAAGTTAGGTAACAAAAATCGTAATTTTAAGCTCCTGACTTTTCTATCATTAATATATAAGGTATCAAAGTAAGGCAAGTTTCTGCCAGAAGGGGGTAGAGGCTGTTGGTGTATAAACATCCTGAGATTTATAATGAAAGAATATGGAACAAGGGAACAGCATGTGCTCCAAGTTGTCTAGGAGAAATAGCTACAAATTGTGGCTAAAACAAATCTATAAGAAAAAAAAAAACTTTGTGTTTAAAAAAAAAAAAATCAGATGTTTTGCCCAACTGGTATTATGATCAAATCACAATATCAGGAAGTCAAATTCTTCTACTACTGTAATTGAGTCTTGCGAACTACTTGCTGGACCCTTTGGCTCTTGACCAACACAAGTCCTGGGTTTTAACAATCTTAACCCAACAACGTGGTAAATTTCAACAATGTGTTTTCATTACTTAGCAGGGATTTTTAAATTTACAATTTCACAAATTTAATAATTATCTTGAGGAAAGCACAAAGTGTCAACACTTCAAAAAACACACACACACACACACATACACACACTCCTGTAGTGAGAGTAACAAGACTTACACTATTCACATTCTTTAAGATATTTTGTATTTGTGAAGTGTGCACTGTTAATATTGTGACAAGATTTTCATCTATTTCATGGACTAATTTTTTAATCCTTTCAAACTATCTACCTCGGCATATAAAATTTACCTTTGGAAATTTTAAGCCTGAAGTGGAAAGTGCAAATGATTTAAAAAGTCCTTAAGGTTTCTATATATAATTGTAACAGAAACAAACAAAGACTTTTAAACACTGAGGATTTATCAGGCACGACCTTTTGCAGACTGTTTGGAAGGTAGACATTAGAAACTCTTTCAGGTATATTGAGTATGACCATAAGAGTAAGAAATGTCCAATCACCAAAATAGTACAAACTGACCTATGTGAATTTGTTAGTTTTTAAAGGGACAAATGAAATTTTAAAACAGAGCTCAGAAAGAACGAAAACTAAGGCCATGGAAAACACAATTTGTTCTTTTAGAACTAGTTGAGAGATCCACTTGATAACAGCTGTAGTCTGGGAGCACTGTGGTGCCTTGAACACAGGCTTGTGCGCGCGATCTGCATAGATGAGAGCCTGGCTGGGGAACCAACCCATCTTAACGGCCGGCAGATACCTGTTTTTAGGAGTGGCAAAAGCCAAGGAGGAGGGAAGAGCCCCAAGAGGAAGAGGAAAGGAAGGTGTTAGAACAATCACACAGCCCTGATTCTGGTGCCTTGCCCCCTACATGCATAGATGAACACACAATGCTGTAAGCACGCCACCTGTCAGGCAATTATTGTTCCTGGAACTAGAGGGGTTTTTTTTGTTTTGTTTTGTTTTTTAGGCTAATACATTGAAAAAGAGTATTGCTTTGAGAGCATCAGTAAATGATATGAGTCCATCAGGGTCACATACCAAGGTCTTAGCTGGAGAAGACTGAAGGGCTCAACACAACCAATTAACACTGTGACAAACATACGGTGCCCCGTCCTCTTTATATCGTCACCAAACTATCAAGAATGCTCTTACATTCATTATAGGAACCTCAGATGTCTCCAGCATAAATACAGATGTTCTCCCTTCTTTATAATAAATAAACATCAAAGTATGAAACATGCTTGGTGGAAAATAACATGGAGAGGGTCACAATGGGGGGAGGGGGCCGGGGGACACTAACGACTTAGACAAGACACACTCCTCATTTTTAATACATGTGCAAATTCTACTCTCTAGAAGGGACAAAAATAATTGGCTCTCAGAGAAAATGCACTCAAAGTTAGCAACCTTCAAAGTTTTGATGAAAAAGAAAATCTGCTGATGGGCACAAGGAAATTCTAATTCTGTTCTTTCATTCCATGTCATTCAGAATGACCTTGGTCTAATAAACATAGTATGGCAACACCTAACAGGAAGGCCATAATTCTTGAACACACATCTATTGACCAAGAACATTCTGGAGTGAAGGCATGTGGTGACAACTTTTTAAAAGTCCAATTGATCCCCCCAAATCTCCATATCCTCTCAGAGAGTTAATTTTCCTAGACAATGAGGGGCTTAGAAGGTCTAGTTTTGCTATAAATATAAAACAAATTATAGCAGAAAAATATAGCCTCTCTAAGAAGTAGACTTTTTTTCTTTGTTCACTACCAAAACACTGAGTTGGTTAGACACATTAGAGTTACCATGTTAACTGTAGACCACACAGCACCTCAAATTCCAGCATTCCATCCATCTCATCAGATATAAATGTCGACTGCCTTCTTTGCCAAGGTTGGAAATTTAGAATGTGGCCAATGACGACGGCTTTACTGAAGTCGGGGAGGGAGAAGAGATGTTTGTGCACACCCTGGGAATAAAAGGACCATGTCCTTCATGGTCCTTGGAGATCTGAAGATGGTGCCCCTCAAGGTGGCACAGTCAACAAGAAATCAGAGCCAGGGGAATATGCAAGGAAGGCCACCTTCAATGTCATACGACAATACTAGGTATTATCAAAACCACTATTTGTTGGCAGAAAGTGGGATAGAGTGGAGTCCTTTACAACCTTATGCTTTACAGATGGCAATCAGAATGTATTACACAAATATTCCTCACAAAATGTTTTTTAAAAATCATCCAGAAAACCCTTCACCAAAATTCATTATCTAAAAATTTTTTTTTCTTCTGGGACTGGACTAGTGTGACTACTGAGATGATGTGAATCTTTCAGAGCTGAAATTGCTTCTTCTCACTTCATTTACAACTTGCATCCTGCTGTTTTTTTTTTCTTTAAACACACACACACACACACAGAAATGTTTCCAGACCATTCGTGTGCCCGATCGGCTGCATTGCACTTCTGTTCTTTAGTCAGGAAAGGCAAGATCATCTCTGCGGCCGACTGCCCTTCTCATCTCTGCTTCTGCATAACCATAGTGTCCCACCAATGATCACACAGGTCTTGAGAATTTAAGTGGACAAATGTCCTGGCCATCTCATGGTGCTCAAGTTCGAAGTCCTGAACAGACCGATGTCCAGACTGGATCTGAGGCTTCCAATGTGCAAAAAAAGGTTCCAAGGCATTGAAACAACTTGGGCCTCCATTAAGGTGTTTTGGTTATTTGTTTGAGCCGCTGAAACCCCTGTCTTGTATAGTGCACCAAATCCACCAAACTGCTGTTGAGGGCCAAGGGGCCCACATTTGTGCTGAGCTGAGTAAAAAAGTCTACAAAGAAAACCAAACCAAAACCATGTCAATAGACTTGTACATACAGGGACAAAAATGGGAACAAAAATCCAGATTTCAGAAATGGTCCCCATAAAATCCTCTATTTCAACTATCACAGCCAAAAATAAAGAAAATCCCAAATCCCATACTCTACTGAAACTGCCTGTCAGTTTTTCACATCTCCTGTGTAAACTGGAAAGGTGAGAATCAGGCTTGGAGTTGAATCCATAATGGCAGCACAATGACTAGCACTTAGAAATGCTTCACACATCCTTTTGGACCAATCAGTGTGTGAATAAAAAGTAAAGGCATGTAAAAAACAATGTTAGCTTGCTGAGAGACCAAGCTCTGTGAGATTGTGGGAGATTAGGTACCTGCAGCCAGTAGCCTGCAGCCTTCCTGGCAACAAGGAAAAACTACACAGTGGTCTACTAGGCTGGCTTCCACATGCAACAGCCTTAGTGGCCATGGGCACTGCCACCAAGCAGTTTCTTAAACTATATGCTCTACTTCTTCTAGAGCTTGGAGATTCCATGGGACTTTTCCTCAAAACAATTCTCAAGAATGTTCACTGTACTGAGTTTCTCGCACTGCAGTCAACCATCTCCCTTCACATATATTCATAAAATAAGCCAAACAAACTTAGTATTGGTGTTAGGCTATTTCACACCTCAAGTGTGTTGAGCCCATGCACAGGGCCTTTCCTTGTGTTGGCCTTGCCTGTGGCCAGCCGTTCGGCTCAGGCTGAAGTAAGGGCACTTGGGCTTGGGAGGGGCCAGAGGCTCAAGGTACTTCTCATTTGCTCTTGTTGAGATCAAGGTGCACAATTCCAGCCCCACGCCAAAGAGCTCAAGGAAAAATCACAATTACATTATGAGACAGAAACTCAAGAGCAGACAGCTATGCATCTCTTTTCCTTTAAGAAATAGAACATAAAATACAAACCAATGGTATTATTCCCTCCCAGTCTTCATATCCCAGTGACCACCACCATATACCCCATTTACCTTTATTCCTTCTTGCGAGGGCATCGGCCTGTTCCCAAAGGTCAAAGGCCGTAAGAACATGGGAAGTGATACTGACATAAGAAGATGTCATGTTCTGGATGGTGACAGGAGTACTGATGGTGGCAGGCATCCCGCTGCTCCCCACACTGCCAGCACTTGACTGGGACCCAAGACAGGTGGCAGGAGAAGGCATTGGGGAGAGAGGGGATGGTGTGCCTGTGCTTCTGGAAGGTGGAAGAGAACTGGTTAATTGCCTAGACACACAGACCACATATTCTGGGTCTCTAGAACCACAGTCCAAGTTAGAAAAATCCCAGTATAATCCCCCAAATGGCAGACAATGCTGAAGTCATTCCTACAAGCTCACGAGATATCCTAACAGGTTAATTCATACCCAGACATACTTTGCGATGTCATCTGCTGCCAACTACCTCTGCTGGACACCTCCCCCTACCCACACCCCATTCCAACTTACTCCAGTAAAAGTTTACTCCATACTGAAGTTCAAGCCTTCATCCACTCACTGTTGATTGGCTGGATACTGACTCAGACCCTGGCACTCTTGTGGGCACTGTGTATTTATTACAGCTTCTTTCCTATCACTACAAGAACTTAGTTCTTTTATTTATCTTCTAGTCCTCCTTCTGGGTCATAGCCATTGAAGGCAGAGACCATGTCATATTAATCCTGGCATCCCTGGTACTCAGCACCTTAGAAATTCAACATCATCTGTACTCTAAGCTCAGTATATCACAACATGCAAAAATAATGTGTGTCTCAATGTGGACTGATTAAGAAAGACAAGTAGTCGCCTAAGTGTTTAAAAAAAATGGATAGAAAAAAAAGTGGACTGGAGATGGAGGGGTGAGCTGGCAGCAGTCAACTGATGTGCTACCCGCTCCAGGCCACACGCCCAGGAGAATACACTGTCAAGACCTAGAGAGAAAGTGTCACAAGGGCAGTGAGTCCTGTCTGCACTGCTTCCTGCCACAGCCCTGGTACCTATAACAGTGCTGACGGCACAGAGAGGTGCCTGATGTGTGTATGTACTGGCTGGACGATGGTCAAAGGATCCATCTAAAAATGTGACTAATAGCCTCTCACTTGGCTTTGCATATGGTCTGAGAAGTAGGAGCAGGCAAAATGCTCAGAGGGAGAAGTTGCTTCTCCACTGGGGTTTTCCATTTTTGAGAGGCAATATGGGAGTCTCCTCTTTTGAATGTGCAAGAAATGGGACAGTCTTGTAAGTGATATTCTCAAAACAGCAAAATCTATCTGAACTGGTAACCTCAGAGGGAGTATGGCCAAATTAAAACACAAGGCAAGCACTATATGGAAGAAAATTCCAGCTTCATTTTTAAATATGCTTGGATGTGGATTATGTTTTACAACATCTTCCATAATAATGAGTGAGCAACTTTGGTTCACAAAGTGTAGAAAACATTTTTGCTGGAGACAATTGTATTCATTGAAGTGTGGCTGGTATGGATTCTGGAGGTAGGGGGTGGGAAGTTACAGAAAGTGCTTGTTTACAGAAATGCCAAGAAGACATGTCATACTGAGAGACAAAGACTGGCTCTGGTGCTGTCGGCTAGGCATCTAGCTGTTTTGGGGCCCTTAAGCATTAACTAAAGATCTCCAAAGCTCTCAAACATAGATTCTTATTCTTTGCTTAATATAATCCAATGAGCAAAATCTTCGATTTATAGCCATTTCTCAAAAAGAAAAACATATACTAAGGATTGAAGTTCAAACAACAAATAAGTACATACATAAATATAGCATGTAATTTTTGAAAGTTGAAGTCATATACACAAGGGATCTTCAGCAAGCTCATGGAAAACGCATATTACATGACATATTACAGATCCAATGCATGGACTTCTAAATGTCTTTCGCAGCAACGAACCTTTAATATTTTTTATTTTTCTGAAAGGTAAAACTAGAGATACTAATCTTCCATCCATTGGAAGATTCACTTCATTTCCTGATGCCTGCAAGAACCAGGGCTAGGCCAGTCTGACATCAGGAGCCAGTATCTCCATCTGGAGCCCAAGTCATGGGGCCTTTGGTAGCTATCTCCCAGGCATATTCAGAGGAAACTGGCTAAAAAGCATGGTGTATCCAGACTTGAACCCGACACTCTTATATGTGATGTGGGCATCTGAAGCAATAGCTGTGCCACAATGCCTAACCTACATTTGTCTTCTAATCCAATTTTCTATGAACTTTTTGAGAGCCCTCATATATCCTTCATTTATAGAAGTGACTGCAAAAGCAAGAAATCAAAAACACACTCAATTTGGGAAATTCTCTAGATTTATTTACCTTGTGATGCATGGAGAAGGTGCCTGGGCAACTTTGGAAGAACTGACGCCAAAGTGTTCATTAAGAGTACGAGAATACTTTATTGCTATATCTTTCTTACATCGAAACATGGCCATATTCAAAACAGACTGGCACCGTAGGCTATGAGCAAAAACAGAAGTTAAAACAAAGTCCTTATTAGCCATCGTCCTCTAACCCTTCACAGCCTACTGAATACACTGAATTTTCCTCATTTACACAAGGAAGTATATTGCAAGAATCTTGCTGCACTATTCAGACACATAAATGCTAGAGGAAAAACCCAAGTATATAAAGGTTTCATTTAAACCACAAGACCCAGGTACTTTTTTTTTTTAAATATGGACCTAGGTACTTACTAATCAAATCATCGGTGAAATGGCAGGAGAGATGACCTCATAATCATTAACTCTCAGCGCCATTAACCCCTGACCAAGGGGGTGACCTGCCTTTCATAATTTCCACATCACAGAAACACATTTCATCAGAAGACACAAAAATACAAAGACAAATGGAACACTATTTAGGTAAAGGAAAATTACGCACCATAAAACAGCAAATATTTTCTCTTGGGATGTGGCACTTGAAAAGGATTTTAATGACATTATGAACCTACAGGAAAACATAAAAGTAACATTTGCTTACACACACATAGTTAGAAAATCCCAGGCACCAATGCACCTTACTATGTTTGTCTTAGTTCCACAGTGAAACTGCACATGTGAAGATGTGAGATTAATACAGACAACAGCCCGGGCTGCTCAGCAAGGAGGCGAGGGCGGTCCCCTCTGTGGCCTGTGTTCACCTCCTGAGTTATACAGAGCACGGGCCCTCCCGAGTTCCCTGGGGAAATGTAGGCAAATAACAAGGTGGCTGAAACTGAGCTGTGAGGGCATCTGAGGAGAAAGCCACCTTGGGAATCCCGGCTTTGCTCAGACACTTGGCAGAAGGACATAACTGGACCTAGTTATTTTGAGTTGGCACCTCTTCGGCAACATAATTTTAGGGAACAACAACTATGAGTTACTGAACTGTCCTCGTAGGAAAACAGAATATTGCCAGAAAGGTGAGGAGGCAGGCACCTGAGCCAGGGGAGAGAAACGGATTCGATACTTACTTAACAAGATCGACTGCCTCCAAGTATATGGAGTAGGCAGACTTGGACGCTGGGCTCTCGGACTCCATGGCAATTCCACCTTCAATAAAGGACAAGACGGCTTCCAAGTACTTAAAAGCCTTGCCAACCTTGTCAGTCTGCAGGAGAAGAACACGCCAGTCTCAGGCTCTTTCACATTTTTTTCTCCCATATTGCTCACTGTCACCTCCCTAAATGTACTTATTTCAATTATATTGAGAGAGAAGTGTGAGAATTAACCAATGGAAAATGAGAAATACCCAAAGCTGGCAGCTCTGTCCTAATCAAACATTTCTTTCAGCAAGAACTCAGTTGCAAAAAAGAAAAACTTGTGTACTAAGACTACTCTCTCAGAATTTTATGAAGATAAGGCAGTGATTATAAATAGTCTCTCCTAGTTCCATGTATTCACTCAGAATGTAACTTTCTTGAGAAAGAGGTTGTTCTACACATCTAGAGCAGTTACTCTGTGTGAGCATCTTAGATACAAGATCCAACAACATTCTTCTGAATGCATTTTAGAGCCCACAGCTTCATCTCCTGTGGTGCCCAGGTTTAGTTAAGGCTATCTCCCTGGGTCAACAGGGATAGAATTCCAGTGCAATCAGACACTAGCTTGTCACCCTAAACCTGAATACACATTTCACCACTGACTGCTCCCTCTCTGAAGGCACACAGCCAGTGCAGAGACAGACGGTAATGTGCAACTCAGTTTTGACATGTGATACTTGTACCACACCAAATAGAGCAACTGATTGACACAGAAACACACAAGCTTGCTTTTCCTGCTGATACCTTCATTTGATGTGTTCAAAAAGAAGGAAAACGGTTAAGAAGTTAAGTCGAATATAAGCAAATAGTGACAGGTCAGTAAGACACGCTGAGGTTGCCATCTGTCTGGAATACAGAGGCAAAAAAAAATCTCTTCCCTCAGGCAAGTGGACAACAATCACCGCCGTTCACTGTGCTCCTAGGTTTCAAGGAAGGGGATAAACTGGGCTGATGTACAAACACATATCCATGCACATGTATTAAAAAAACTTTCCAAAAGTTCACAGAAATGTTTTATTACAAACGGCCCATGAATATAAAGTACTTCACAATGAAATAAATGGATCTTTTAATACAATTAATCTTATTACTCTAAATTTTTAAGCTTTTAATAACCATTACAAAAAGTGTTTGCTTTACTTCAGAGGCCAAGAGACAGAGACAGACCTCCCATTGGCTGGTTCACTCCTCAAATGAGCGAACTTGGAAGTGAATCCAGAGTGCACATTAGGAGGCAGACGGAAATGGAGCCAGATTCAAACCCAGGCATTCTGATACAGGATACGGCTGGACCAAGTAGTATCCTACCTACAGTGCCAAACTCTTGCCCTTAAGTAACTTAATTTTTTCCCCTAGAGAACTGAGGCTCAAAAAACTAGTGACAGAAAGAATAAAAATGAAATTAACATGCCTCAGTAAGTGGTACAGTGCACAACTGGACTGCTTCACTAATGAGAATCTAATTGTAGAAATCTGCTTACCTATAACCATCTTATTTATCAAAATTTTTCAAAATGAACACTGGCTGTCAGGCAGAAAACAAAAGAAACTACAATGTGACAGAGCAATACATCAATATACACTTCCTAACAAGAGCTACAATATGGATTTTGTGAAGCCACCAGTGATAATAATCCTGTAGTTCACTGGACATCTAATGAAATAGTGTTAAAAACAGTAGAGTTTTAATGTCTCTAACTCCACAATAAACATAACCTAGAAAGGCATTCTTCTATTCTTGGTAGTGTACATCTGAAACCCAAAGTGGACAGCCTCTGGAAACATTAAACAATGAAGGGGAATATTATGAAAATAAAACAAAGTTCCCTGGAATCTAATCTTTTTTTTTTTTTTGAATAATGAGGGTCTCTAGTGCTTAAAGTCCAATGTCAAAATCTTTGACAACTGATGGCGCTACATATGTACTCTTTCCCAAAGAGCAAAGACTCAGAGGTACAGCAACAATCCTGCACACTCACCACAGAGGTAGGTGGTAGTTAGTGTGCCCTCGCTTGTGGTCCAGGGTGGCTTTAGGGGGCAGCCTAGAGCAGCTGATCTTTGAATTCCTTTTAGTGTCCAGCCTGGTAAGCTCCAATAAGCCTGTTGTGCAATGAATGGGAACCTGAAGAATCTCAGTTGTCCCCTCCCTAGCCTGTGTGAAAACAGATGCAATCACTGCAGAGTGGCCAGGATCTCCACACAGCACCTCTGGAAGGATAAAGGCAACTGCGACCTTTCTCCTGTGGGACCAAAGTTCAACACAGCTTTCCAGGGAGTATGGTGCATCTGCAGGGGTATGATGTGGGGAATGCACTCAGTAAATAACAGTCCCAGCATCTTGAATGCCTGACTATGACAAAGGGTGAACATTATCTCACACTACAGGAGAGATGGAAATGCATTATTTATGTCTACAATCAGCAAGAAAAATCCCATCATCTTCCAGAAAGTCCAAAAGCTGGCAGGTACAGACGCTATGTTCTAAAAGCGTATTTACCAACAAGTACAAGAATCAGCTTCAAAGAACAAAAGCCTTCACAGGTAAGTCTCTCAAAGTCTTTGATAATTTTGGAATGTAAACATGTTTCCTTCATTTGTGAAATGTTTCAGGTCAAAGACAAATTGACTCAATGAGAAGGACTCACTGCCACATCCAAAAAATGCAATGACATAAAAGGTACTCATATATAAAATCACCACCATGTGGATTACCTTTCACATGTGTAGATACAAAAGTTATGTCCAGGCTCTTGACAGATTTACCCATGGCCAGAAAATCAATGGAACCTAAGAAAGTAACCCCACTGGGCCTGGCATGATAGCCTAGCAGCTAAATCCTCACCTTGCATGTGCCCACATGTTGGGATCCCATATGGATGCCAGTTCTAATCCTGGCTGCTCCACTTCCCATCCAGCTCTCTGGCTTGTGGCCTGGGAAAGCAGTCGAGGATGGACCCAAAGTCTTGGGACCCTGCACCTGAGTGGGAGACCCAGAAGAAGCTCCTGGCTTCAGATCAGCTCATCTACGGCTGTTGTAGGCATTAGGGGAGTGAACCAGCAGATGGAAGATCTTTCTCTCTGTATTTCTGCCTTTCCAGTGAAAATAAATCTTAAAAAAAAAAAAAAAAAAAAAGTAACTCCAAAAAGACCTCATGCTTGCTGTACAATCATTAAGATCCTGACTGTCCAGTTAATTAAACTGTAGCCCCCAAATTTCAATCAGAAAGCATTCTACCAGCCGGAGAAGGAGCCAAGACTGACCATTGTCTCTGCTTTGTCCTTCAACTTTTTGGCCTCCTTCAAGTGAAAATCAGCTGCTTGCCTGAAAAAGAAGGAAAAATGAAGGGTGGGACTGAAATTACTAGACTCAGGCAAGTTATGCAAAGAAGACTTAAGGGGTGGGAGGGTAGAGAGGGTCAATGAAAAAGGAAGCGAAAGAAGCTGTGCGGGGAGGGGCAGTGGCAGGAGAGAGACGAGGTCATGCAGAGCTAGGAGAAAATGAAGTGGCTGCAGCCATACCTGCTACGCTTCACTTGAAGTTTCCCTGGTTTAGAGTTACCATTTGGCAAAGAAGGCACGGGGAAAGGATTTGCAGCATCCCCAGAAGTTCCCTGTGAAAAACCATTCCTCAGATTACACTCTGACCTATGAGATCACCGTTCTGAAAATACCATCCCTGGGAGCCCAACACAGGAGTCCAATAAGAAGTGGACCAGGCATTGCAGAGTAGCTCAGCCAAACACTTCCCCAGCCAAACCAGCTGCAGCTCCATTCTCATTGTACTGGGACTCAGAAAGACAGGACGTCAAGAATGTCCCAGAGAGAAGGGAATGCCCACAGACATGGACCATTCTCTCAGGTGGTACCCTCATCTCTCAGCCCCAATTAACAGAGAGAGGAATTTCTTCTATTTGAGAAAGTGGTTTGTTTCCATTATAATTGATATGAAAAATGTTGAGAAAAACCAAGTACCAGGGTAACCATTTCTTACTGCACAACATACGAGAGATGAGCACAGCAATCTATCACAACTTATTACCTCTAAATCATTTTAAGAAATGATCTCAATTTTTTAAGCAATAGGAACTCTATCTCTAACTTTTCCCTCCAAAAAATTATAACTTTTGAACACAAACAAGTCATTCCTGCCTCATTCAAAGGGATGAACAGTCCTGCTGCTGGTATCATCATTAGGAGCCCATCTTATTTGAGCACTTAAACAGTTAACAACAACCAACACACAGCCAGACCTAAGCAGACAGGCTAAGGGATGCCTGTGCAGGGCAGTCACTGCTTACTCTGTGCTCAGCAGAGCTTCCACAACCCTTCCCCGGGACTTTTCTGTGCTTGAGGACGGAAGAGTCTCTATGGTTGCTCTTGCTACTACTGGCACTTTTGGGAGGGTCCAGGCCACAGACGTCTGTTTCCTGACGGGACCTCTTGTGTGCAGGCTTCGTTGGCTTCTGGGAGGAGGAGGAGGAGGTGGAGGAGGACACAGGTGGAGGGGGAGGCATCTCCTTTCTTGAAGATTCTGAAGAGGGTGAGGGCCGGGGTAACCTGGAGTAAAACGTTACATAAAGCTAAGTTGAGGCAGAAGACAAATCCCACAGCTGGGGGGTGGGGTCGGTCTAGTTATAAAAGGACAATACGACTGCTGGCACAAAAAGCTGTGAGGCCACACAGCACAAAACTGTGCTGCTACAAGCCCCAATTCCAGGGACGTCTAATATCTTACACAAATGTAGCCCTACTTGTCAGCAACCAACAACGCTGCCTGATCCCTCACTGAGCTTACAGGGCCCACCACTTGCCATTAGCGTCCTCAACTCCTGCCTCAGCCGCCCCCAACCACATTGCCCTCTAACCAGCATGCAGGCTGAGCCGACAGCTCCATACCTGACGGTTCATCTCTCTCTCTCTCTTTCCCTCATTGCTGTTGGCTCCCACATGGTAACATTATGCTTTTGTTTTTGCCAAATCATCTTGTGAAATAATTTTCCAAACAAACATGGCCAGTAAGTGACAGCCACCCCTCGGCCCGGCAGCACCAAGTACTTGTCAAGCCTCATTGGTCTCTGAAGCAGCAAGTGCTGATCCAGGCTCCTGGGGGCTGATGCACTCAGGAAGGCCCCGTGACCTTGGACAAGACATTTTCTCTCTGTACCTCTATTTCTTCCAAGTCTTCAAAGCAGGCCAAACACTGCCTTTAATTTCTTTTAGGAGAAAACAATCCCAGACGCTAGCAAATGTTTCATAATGAAAATGCTTCTAAGAAATCTAAATGCTATGCTGAATGAATGAATTTCCATGAGGTCCTCATGAATGAAAACAACATGAAACACACTTAACCCCTCACAAGACGGGCCAGCACTAATTTCCCAAGCTACAGACTTCGCTGCAGGAGAACATTCCCGTGTTGAGACCTGAGATGACCAGGGCCTTTTGGGATGACTTTGGATTGTGTTACTCACTTTGTTTTAGAAGATTCTTTCTGGGAGGATGAGGATGAAGAGGACTGGGATTTGACTTCTTTCTCCAGTCTGATTCTCTTGTTATCATAGTCTTTTTCTGCTTCACCCTATTATTGTCAAATTGCAAGAAAAGAGTGTTAAAAACGTAACAGAAAATAACTGAAAAGGTAAAGAGAGTGATTCAATTTCTGGAGGTGTCCGTGCACACGCAGCAGCCTTATTCCTAGTGCCACACCACCCCCCCGGGTGCGCTGAGCGGGGGGACAGATGGTCTGCATGGGAAGACTTGCCTGTGCAAAGCACAGGAGCCATCTAAAGTTACAGCCAACAAGAGGAAGTAGGCTCTGACAGCACTGACGGCCTTCTGCATGTAAAGCAACCAATAACACTGAGATTCTTCTCAAGAAACTGGATGGTGACAGCATGAGGTCACCCTCTGCCCTGCTTCTTTCAAACAGAGCCATGCAATTCCACCTACTAATTTATTGTTTGAATCACATTCGGTCACAACTTAGGGCGTATTTTTATTAGAAGAATATTCCCGGCAAAGAGAAAGGCCCCCAAATCCTTTGAGCATCTTAGAGAAAGGCCTGCAAAACCACACAAGATGAAAGTGGATGCTCTGGGGTTTCCCCTTTCCTCCCAATTACTGTCTTCATGTGTCTCTCCACACATACAGAATCATTTAACTTTACTTTTCAAACTACTGCATAACAAATGAAAAGACTGTAAATGTGATTTTAGTAGGAAATCTGCAATAACAGGACTTAGCACCTCAAAAGCACCTAGTTATTTCAATTCCAGTCCTAAATAAATGCATTTAATAATTAAAAGAACAAAGAATTCTTCCAGGCAAAAGTCTTTTTCATGTTTACCACATTGCAACACTATAAGAAACAGACTCCACAGTGACCTGTTTCTAAGGTCTTAGTCCTGGAAGAAGGAGCCCCCATTCTCTCAGGCAGAGAGCAGAAGGGTGGGGGGCAGGCCTTCAATTAGCTTTCACACACATTTAGAAGAGGAATGCAGTCTGAGAGTTCACCACGTCAGAAATCCGGGACACTGCCAAGAAATGCAGGACAATCCCTAACAAATCTGAAAGCCTCACGTAATCTGTAAAGGCAAAGCTCAGTCTTCAAAAATTACAGATGGTGGAAAGTCCCAGATTCCACTGTGTCCTCCTCTCCCCCTGCATTTCTGCAAGGAAACAAACTGAATGATGGTGTAAAGTTTGGGCCTGGGCTCCAGTGCAGCAACTGCCTCCCAAACCAGTGTGCCTGGATAGCAGCCTGCCTGCATTCCAGCCTCTGCTGCTTGAACACACAGCTCAAGTGCTTGGGCCTCTGCTCCCCAGGTGGCAGGGCTGGGTAGAGCACCTTCCCTCTAGCTTAGTCCTGCTACCACCCTGGCTGCTGCAGGCTTTTGAAGATTGACACAGCTGATTATCCCTCCTCCTCTCACTCTTTTATAAAAATAACTAAAACATAGCACTCAGCTACTGGCTCACCCTCACCGTAGTTGGGATTGGGTCAGAATTAGTAGCCAGAAACTTAGTCTCCCAAGTGGATGACAGGAACCTAATTACTTGAGCCACTACCTGCTGCTTTCTAGGGTCTGGAAAGCACGAAACTGAATTCATTTTTTTAAAAAAACATTTTTATTGCAAAGTCAGATATACACAGAGAGGAGGAGAGACAGAGAGGAAGATCTTCAATCTGCTGATTTACTTCCCAAGCGGCCGCAATGGCTGGAGCTGAGCCAATCTGAAGCCAGCAGCCTCTTCCAGGTCTCCCAAACGGGTGCAGAGTCCCAATGCTTTGGGCCGTCCTGGACTGCTTTCCCAGGCCACAAGCAGGGAGATGGATGGGAAGCTGGGCTGTCGGGATTCCAGTGCCCATATGGGATCCTGGCGTGTTCAAGGCAAGAACTTTAGCTGCTAGGCTACCGCATTAGGCCCAGGAAGCTGAATTCTTAATCACTTAGGCTAAATGGCCAAACTTAATATTCTGACTAAATGATGAAGTGAAACAGATATAAGAAGAGACAGACTGAGACAAATATAGATCTTCCACCATTCTCCAATGCCCACTCTAGTTGTCTCTGGACCATGTAGATGGTAGAAACCAGGAACTCAATCTTGGCCCCCACATGAATGGCAAGGACCCAAGTACTTGAACTGCCTCTTAGGAGGTATATCAGCAGGAAGCTGGAATCTGTCAATTGAAACCAAACACTCTGATTGAAAAGATATTTTAGATATTAAATAAAATTGCTTCTAAAAATAATTATCACTAAGTTATGCTTTCCCTATAACATTCACAATTACCTTAGCGGCTCACATTGTATTTCTATTAAAGAACTCTGTCCTCCACACTTTAGAATGATCTACCAATTGAACTCTGAAATTCCACTTACCCAATGCAAAAATGGAATACGTAAGTGGATCAGAAAAAAAATTCCAACTATTCACAAATGTAGTCAGTCACTCATTACAGGAAACAAGGCAAAATGTATCTTGAAGAATCTAATAAGGAGGTAACATGTACTAAACCCACAACTAAAATTTAACAGGAAATTACAAAAAGCAGTTTCTATGAGAGCCTAATCCAGAAGCGAAAGGTGTGGGGACATGCTGGGAGTTGCCTGCAGCAGGCGCTCTGCCCTGCACACAACCCTCTGCTGCCCAACTCGCTGGTCTGATACTGGAGAAGTCAATGGTGAGGGACAGAAAACACATCAATTGAAAATGATGGGGTTCAACAAGAATCCTGGTTCTGCCATGTTAAACCCCTTGCAAATTAAGTACCTAACTGTGCCTAGGATAGCTCGTCACTCAAGGGCTCAGTGACTTCTCTGAAGTTTTTGGTAAAAGGCTGAATAGCTAGCCTGGCAAACAATGCTAGAGGATGGAACATTCATCTTTCAGGAAAATCACAATTTGCCATATAAATATGAACTTGTACACAAGGTAGTTAGCAAAATAAGATTTCCAAAGGAAGATGTTTGCAGGTAGTTCATGAGATCAAGTGGGTCCCAAGGCAACACTAAGGACAGATCATCTATGTGTTCACTTTGTCAGGAAAGCAGCAGAGTTCACAGGCAGAATGAGAGTTCATTTCTGTTTCTGCGGCTCATGTTGCTTAGCATATGCTCATTATGACCATAAATCCAAGCGGCAGACCTTGTAGACTGCACATGCAAACAGGATTCCCAGTGAGTCAGTCCTCACAAACTGGTTATGACTGGCTTGTGCCAATCAGCGAGGGAACAGTCAACAAAGAGAAACCACCAGACACTAACTTCTACCCCAGCTTTTAACAACGGGATTGGCACTTGGCAGAAGGAACGTGCTTTATGCTGACACTTAACCACTTAGGGCAGATGATATTCTATAAGCTAGTAAAAAGGAAACGATGAAACTCAATACAGCAAACATGCCCTTCTGCTGACGATGCATCACTGTGGGATCAAGCCTTGAGGGCTGGAAGGCAGGATGTTTTTTGCACACTGTGCATCTGGAACCCCGTCATCATCTGGAACAATCACCAAGGCTTCCCCGGGGTGGGCCCTCTGGCTCTGTCCATTGGCACAGAAATTAATCTTAGCAGTTGAGGGCCCAAGATGGCCTTAGGACACAGCTATGAAAGCGAAAGTCACATAGTATTGAGAGACGGGAAAGGCAGATTTGAACTCCAGGAACCCGGCCCCTGAAAACACAGAGGAACAGTGATTGGAAAGCCATGGGAAAACCCTGTGAGAGCCATACACCTTTTCCTTGTGAGGTTTTGTGGTTAGCCCCAGATCACTCCCATCTCCAGGAATCGAGCCTGAAGCCTGGGCGTTAGCAATCCTTTTTCCATAAGGATAAACTTCAGTGGTACCTGCATCAACCACAAATGAGGCTGCTGGCTGAGGATCTGGGTGTAACCAACTTGTTTGCACTTCTTAACCTGTTGGGTCAAGCAGCTACAGACCATCTGCCAAATGCTGCTTCACCTACACAGCCCAGATGGCAAGAACAAAGACCATAAAAGGAAGAGAGGAGCCTATACAAGGCCTAGTTGCTCTTGCAGGCGCAGACTGGGACCGGCCCCAGCTCACCCCGGAGCTGCTTGTGGACCGTAGGGGAAAATGAAGGTGGTTTCTTCCACAACTGAAATTTATTTTGGGACAGTTTCTAACTGACGGAAAGGTATCCTCTCCCAGGATTTCCATGATGCAGGCAGGAGGGTGGTTGAGGGCGGAGGGGGTTAGTAGAGATACAGAAGCAACTGAAAGGGAAATAAAAATGCAAGAGGATTGTATAGCAGCAGGATAGCACTGTTGGAGGTGGGGGGGAGGTGTGGGGACTGACCAGGAAGGACACTGTAACTGCCAGTCAAAACACTGATCTTGAACTCCAATCTTCTGTCTTGCTTGGGTACCCAGCAGGTGCTTGCATGAGAAGAGTATGTGCAAATATTCAGAAGCCAGGTGATATCAGTGCCTTTCTGGATCTCATCTCTAAAAGGCAGTGCTCTGGGCCTGGTGTGATAGCCTAGAGGCTAAAATCCTCACATTGCATGTGCTGGGATCTCACATTGGCACCGATTCTAATCCTGGCTGCTCTACTTTCCATTCAGCTCCTTGCTTGTGGCCTGAGAAAGCAGTTAAGTACAGTCCAAAGCCTTGGGACGCTGCACCCATTTGGGAGTCACAGAAGAAGCTCCTGGCTCCTGGCTTTGCATTGGTTCAGCTCCAGCCATTGCAACCACTTGGAAAATGAACGATCAGATGTAAGATCTTTCTCTTTGTATCCCTTCTCTCTTTAAATCTTTCTAATTAAAAAAAAAAAAAAAAACTTACAAATATATAAAAGGCAGTGGCTGAACCTCCAATGCCTGAGACTCTTTTAACATAGTCTGAGGCTCCTTTTTTTAATTGTTTTTATTAATACAGTTTAGTTGGCGCTGGGGCCTCCCTTCCCCCTCCCCCAAGTTTCCTCCGCTCCCCTCTGTTCTCCCCTTCAGTTTTACAATGGGTGTCTTCATTATTTTTTCTTTTTTTTTAATTTAGCATTTTTTTTATTGTTTCCTTCATATACCTGAGGTAAAAGGGGATTTTAAGGGAGAAACCCCACCCAGTCTCCCACCCCAGGTCCTGGATGTGGGGCTTGCTCTGAGGGTCTTGCTCAAGTGGTCTTAATAGTTCAACAGTTAGGAATCGCTGCCAGTCTCACCACTCCAAGCACGATGAGGTCGTTGAAGAATCCACTGATTGACATAGTTCATCTTAGGGTCTCCACTTGCCCAGTTTTTCACTGCCAACATATAGCTGAGGTGGTTGATTGACTAGTTCTGCTCTCTGTCTTATCATGGTTAGGGTTCTGAGGCTGGCAGTTCGATTCCAGAGAGACTCTGTCTGAGGTGTTCTCAGACCAGATTTTTATATGTACTAGCAAGCACAGGGCCGGCACAGTCCATCACCCCAATCAGCTGGTGGTTGCAATTGCTGGGTTGGTTCTGTTTCCATCCCTGTCTTCCACTGGAACCAATGGGTGCTGCAGGCCAGCCTGGTTCTGCCCAGCATATACTCGGCCCTCACACAAACCAGTGGGAGCTGCAGGCTAGTCGGAGGGACCCACAATAACCCCCCACAGGCCTGCCCCCTACCCTGGTTTGCCAGTACGTGTGGCAGACTAGTCCAGTCTGTCCAACATCCCATTTAGCTCTCATACATGTCAATGGGTATTAAAGCTTAGTTCTATCTAACCAGCTCAACTATCCAGCCTTCACGGATGTTGCTGGGTGTCTATCTAGCCACCCCTGCCCCTGTCCTAGTTTCTGTGCCCTTCTGTGGGGATGGTAACCCAAGAGGGAGGAGCCCACTATTTCCCTCCCAGACCACTCCCACTCCCGGATTATGCATTCTCCAGGTGGTTCTGTGGTTTAACTTCACAGAATTAGCCCCCAGTGCCAGCTTCTGCCAGCTGATGCTGTGGCTAAGCCCAAACAACCCTCACCCACTCTAATCATAGATTGCACCAGTAGGATCAATCAGCCCAGCCTGGCTTTTTCCTGATCTAGGCCACATGAAGTCCACAGGTGTTGTAGCCCTGCCTAGTCTGGTCTGCCCCATCCCAGATCACGCTCTCCATGGGAGGAGCTGTCCAGCAAGGGAACCACCCCTTATTCCCCTGCCGTCTCCGCAACTGTTTTTCATAAAGAGAAAGCAATGAGTTCGGTCACACCTGCAGCACAGGAAAACTAAGGAAGCAGCCTTCTGAGAAAGTCAAGTACATCCCTGCGCTGTGCCAGGTAAGAAGCTTAATGAGAACCAGACATGCGGGATGCCCAGTCCAAGCTCACATTGGGACAGGCACTCCTAAGACAGGATGTGTTCACACAAAGGGACAGTGAGTCTGTGTTAATCCTCCTGGGTGAGGGGATGCTCAGGAATCAACATTGACACAGCGAGTACACAGCTATGACGCCCTTCCTCCAGAACCAACAGGCCTAGTAAATCATAAGGAACTCGTGAGAGGATAATAACTGGGGGCTTTTGCTCTGCTGAGACCATCCCAGAAGAATAAAAAGTTTGTGGGGTCATGGATGTAAGGGAAAGATGGAAGCCAGCACACCCCGGCAGGAAAGAATATTTTTCGAGGCTGTCCCACGGACTTTCCTTCTCACTCCTCACACAAATAGAAGCAAGGGCACTGAAATTCTTCAAAAACATTCAAGTGTCGGGCCCGGCGGCGTGGCCTAGCGGCTAAAGTCCTCACCTTGAACGCCCCGGGATCCCATATGGGCGCCGGTTCTAATCCCGGCAGCTCCACTTCCCATCCAGCTCCCTGCTTGTGGCCTGGGAAAGCAGTTGAGTACGGCCCAAAGCTTTGGGATCCTGCACCCGTGTGGGAGACCTGGAAGAGGTTCCAGGTTCCTGGCTTCGGATCGGCGCGCACCGGCCCGTTGCGGCTCACTTGGGGAGTGAATCATCGGATGGAAGATCTTCCTCTCTGTCTCTCCTCCTCTGTGTATATCTGGCTGTAATAAAATGAATAAATCTTAAAAAAAAAAAAATCAAGTGTCTCAGTCAGTAACCTGGAAAACTAAAAGATTGGAATGCACCTTCTTGTTCAGTTATTCATCCAAATGGATTTCATTTATTTGAAATGTAATGTATAAGAAGGATGATTAAATGAAGTATTAAGTTCAATGGTGCCTAGAAGGCTACAGCGCTCCTGTATGCCGTTTGGGGCATATCAGGGGTGTTTTTACAATGCTCTCAAGTGGTACCAGTCTGAGTACTACACTGTGATCCTCAACTTCAATGTTTCAAATTTGGAAATAGTAACAGTAAGGATTATTTAAAGAAAATATACATAAAGTGGGAGTTTTAAATTCCAATCAGATTAATGCAATCCGGTGACTGGAACACTATATGAGCTCAAGACTACTCATCCCAGCAGTTTTTAGTGTACACTTTTTAAGTAAAAAATGACTCCAAGGACTTGTAAATCATCTGTAAATACTTGCTAAGTTTTGTACCACAAGAGGGACGAGGCTAAAAGGCCTAAATGAAAATACTATTAATATAAAGGAACAAGCACATCCTTCAAGGTCTCCAACTGAGAGAACTCTGTCCATACTCAAAATGAGGGGAAAGAATCTTCACTATTAACATTTTGGGGAAAGCACTGAAGGTTTGAGAAGATCACAGTCCTGCCTGTGCCATGCCAGGCTGCCCACTAGATCCATCACACCTGTCAGGGGGCTGGAGCGCGAAGCCCTGAATAAGCAACAAGGCACACAACCTGTTCCCCACACAGGGAAGGGATTGCAATCAAGGTTCCTTGCTTCTTACTTGGAATCCAGCAGGGAGTGGGGGTGGGGCACGGCAGGAATACTTGAACCTCTGCTCTTGAAACTAGCATGTAATTGATGGGTCTTTGTATTTATTTGGAAGTTTCTAAGAAAAGGTTTTAACTAAAGGTGTGATTCAGAGGAGGAATTGCTAGCTGCCTATCAGACACCTAGATGCACGGTGTCTGAATACAGCACACAGGAGGAATTTCTGGATTATCCCCACCCCAGAACTAGCCTTGCACAATCCCACCCTGTGGTGAAGTTCTTCAGTGGTCCCCAGCCCTGCTAGGCTTTAGGATCACCTAAGGAATTTTGCAACTACCACTGTGCGGTGACTGGGTGTGGTACAAGTATATCCTGCCATTAGTGTTAAAGCTCCCCAGGTAACCATAACGCAATAAAGATTTGGAACCTAAAGCCCAATCCCATTAGCACCACTTCAGCAGACTGTCACCTGGGCCAGATAGCCCAGCTGTTTACTAGAGCTTTGACAAAATCACACACTCCACTAAGGCAAGGCGAGGGGAGCGCTATTTCTCACTGCTATAAACAGAAACAGCTGCCCTGGCAGAGCTCAGCCAAAACTTGAGAATGGCTTTTAGAGGATTCAGTTCTGAGAGCCAACAGAGAGAGAACAAAAAGTCTTACCACTCTAGAGCCACAACCAACATTTGGATGCTTGTACAGGGGTAGGGATGGGGTTTCGAACTCTCCAGAGAGCTTCTGATTCTGAAAGATTCTATAGGGTGAGTTAGTATGTCAGAAGCAAGCCCTTCCCAGTGCCTGCAGGAGGCTGGCCCTGGAGGTCACCTAAGACTGGCAGCTAGGAGACAGAGCATTTCCAGAATGTGGCAGTGAGTGTGTGTGTCAGCCCGACATTTCCTCAGATGTTAGATGCAGGCGACTGTTTCTTAATCAGATCAGTTTTATCCATAGTTTTGTTCTCTCTACACACACACACACTCACTCATATATATTCTAAGAATTTTCTGGGATGAAAATACACTTTCTCCTTTCTCAGTAACACCATCCCTCAGCTTGCCTGTTGCAGAAGTGTGCCAATATGCACCTTCCTGCAACAAGGCTCTGGAGAGAGTGGTCACCTTCAGTCTTCAGTAAAGTTACATTATACTTTAAGCCCTAGAGGGATTAGTCAATGAAACCTCAGACTTGACAGAATTCAGGATTGTTTTTCCTTTGGTATTTTGAGTTTAAGTTTCATAGCTGCATAAGAAGCTTTTCATACACTCATAAGAGTGTTAGAAAATGTATTCCTTCTTAGTAGCAGAGAATTGGCTATGTGTGTTGTCTTTGAATCACAGGCATGCTGGATTGGAAATGCCATTGAGGAAAAACTCACTAATTCTCCATCTTCATGAAGAAGCAAAAAACAGATCAAGAAACAGCTCCATGTTTCAGAATAAAGGGAGGAAAAACTGTTCAAAGACATCCAAGTGGTTGACAGTCTCAATAATACAAGACATTTTTTTCTTCCTTACTGTAGCGAAGCTTCCAAAAAAAAATCGTAATGACAGAAGTCCAACACATGGATTATCCCACTCTGTATCATTTACAAGCTATGCCAGCATACTTTTTGTAGCTCTAATAATGTGCTACATGCCAATAAGATAAAATATGGATCAAACAGTAGTAGTATTGGAAAGATGATACTACAAGAATGAAACTTGCATAGAGCAGTTTATTCAGTAAATCAGATTAACACTTCAATTAATGCAAGATTTCTAGGGAAAAATCCTACAGGCTAAGTAGTAAATATCAATGTTACCAGTGTCCATAAAACCATACCCAAGGGGCAATCATGGTGGTATAATAAGCCAATCTTCCACCTGCAGCACCAGCACCCCATATAGGTATCAGGTTTAGGTCTTGCCTGCTCTACTTTCCATCTAGCCTACCGTTAATGGTCTGGAAAAGCAAGAGATGGCCTAAGCGACCTGGAAGAAGCTCCTGGCTCCCAGTTCAGGTCTGCTCAGCTCCAGCTCTTTAGACCACTTGGGGGAGTGAGCCCGCAGAGGAAAGATCCTCTGTCTTACCACCACCCTCTCTCTCTGCAACTCTTTCAAACTAAAATAAGTAAAATAAATCTTAAAAACAAAAACAATAACCCTAGTTGTAGGCAACTGTCTAGGTTGCATTATACCTAAGCAAGAACACATTGCTGGGAGAAAAGCAGCTAATACTTGATAGGCATCCTGGGCACAGTTAATGTCAAATCTGTGTTAACTATACAAGTGTGTCAGCATAGTTGCCTGTTTTTTTTTAAAGATATGTAGGGGTGACTGCATGCCAGCAGCCAGGGTCTGAGGACCTGCGCACAAGCATATGTGGGCCCTGGGTAGGCATGCAGGGCCCCAGGCTGGCACAGCACACCACTGGAGAACCAGTCTGGGGGATCTGTGTGCTCGTGGGCATGGGGGACTCTGGACTGCTCAGGGAAGCAGGTATGGATATGTGTGGGAGGGGAGAACGTGACAGGTGAGGAGTGACTTCTGGGCACTTCCACCAATTGGGTTATTGCACTTGTAAGTAAACAAGGGGGCTGAGGCTGGATAGTTTAGAGGAGGAAAACCAGAGGACACTTTGAGGCCAAACCAATATACCCATCCACATGGGAGACCTGAACTGGGCTGGTTAGCTATCAACCACTGCCTACCAGCACACATAAAAACCATGGCGGGAGCAGAGGGCGCCTGCCTGGTAGGGCTCAATCATAGTACCCACCAGTGAGTGTCAGGGTAGAGTGGGTATGTTAGGCTGGACCATGACACTAAGCAGCTCCCAAGCGAACTGGGTCTGACAGCAGATTCTATGGGGGATCATGGGCTCACCCCTATGGGATTGCCACACCAGGGATGACATTAGGTAGCCACCCCTATTCCTGGGTACTGATGTGGTTGAGCTACTAGGAGGGGTTCTCTCACCTCTGCCCACTCTTCTTAGATACAGGAAGGAAAAAGGAGATTGGATGGATGCAGCTGTCTCATCCACTTTCCCCCGTTTCTCGACCCTCCCCACCATAACTGCACATGGGCATACATCCCTCTCAACTATGTAAACATCATCAAAAACAAAATGAATTGTTACTTAAAAAACCCAAACAATAAAACAACAATAAAAAACTAAAGAAAAACTACTCTATCAGTGGCACTGTCCCTGGAGGAGTCCCTCTTTCCAAAAACTGTGTCAAGTTGCCCAACTGGCAGACAGAAGAGGGACCTGGAGCTCTGCAAACCTCCATCTGCCGAATGGGCAGCATTCAGGTCTACACAGTCACTAGAGGAGGAGGAGCAACCACCACATCCCAGCCAAGCACAGATTCCCAACCTCTGAGGGGCCTTTGAGCCAAGCACAGAGTGTGAAGCCCAAACGGCGGCCCTCTGGCCTGGCAGCAGGAGGCCAGTCTCCCCACACTCACCTTCCTCTTTTTGGCCAACTTGGAGGAGGGGTCTGAGCTTCTCTTTTCGGAATCCTGCTTCCTCCCAGAGGACAGCTGTTTGTCCTTGGGTTTTTTCTGGCAGCTGCTTTTACCTGGTGGGTGGGGTATACGAGTGAGGAGGTCAAGGGTGATCTTTACCATCAAGCTTTGAGGGGCTGGAGGGTCCCTGAGTGGCGAGAGCAACTTGGTGTCTTTCACAGGCACCGGGAGTCGGTCTCTGCGGCCGTCTTCCTGGACGAGCACAGCCTGCCGGCAGCCACTAGTCCTGACGCCACCACTGGAGGGTGCACCCTGGCTCTGTGCCAGGGGAACAAGCGCCAAGGGTTCGGAGCTCTGGGTCTCCACAGGCTCTTTCGTGGGCTCCCGGCTGGTGGGCACCTTGCAGGGGGCCCGTGGGGGGCTCTTGTGTTTTTTCCGTTCACCGGGTGCAGGCACTGTGGGCTTCGGCTCTCGGCCCATCCCTGCCCCAGCACGAGGCCTTCCTTTCGTCTTCACCTTAGGCTTGTCTTTGGAAGTCTGGTCTCCTGAGCCCTTGGCCAGTCCTGGCTCACTTTCCACCTGCAGGCCAGTCTGTGAGGGGGCCTGGGCAGCGACCTTGGCAGGCTTTTTGGGTTGTTTGGTTCCCACGGTTTGCCGGGGCGGGGGTTCCTGGGGAGCAGGTGACTTCTGGCAGCTTCTCTTTCCAGGGTGGGGGACTTCAGGAGGGATTCGGGGGGATTTGCTGGAGTTCTTGGGGGTAGGCTCTTTGGGGTCAGCATGCTCCTGCCCTGTGGTGTCACTGTCATTGCTGCCCTTGCCTTCCTGTCGCCGTGGAGCAGGCTGCGAGCTCCCCAGGCCTTCGGGGAGCACCGCTGGCTGGCTGACTTTGGTTAGCCAGTTGTCCAGCTGCCATTTGTTGGTTGTCGGAGGCTCTGGCTAAAAAAACAAAAATGGAAACATGAACTCAACAGTAATGAGAAATTATTTTGGTTAGTGATTCAGTTATACAGGATTGTCTTAAATAGAAAATAATCATTTCAAACTCAGTAATTCAGCTTCCAGGGCCACTTTGTGGCCAGCTGGTAAGCTAACTGCCTGAACCAAAGGCAGGGATATCCCTTTCAGCACTGATTCAAGTCCTGGCTGTTCCTCAATTCATTCAACTCTCTGCTAATGCACCAGGGAAACCAGAACATCACCCAAGTACTTGGGTTCATGCCACCCACAAGGAAGACTGGAATGGGGTTCCTGGCCTTCCAGATGGTCTAGTCTCCATCTCTTGCCCAAATGGCAAGTGAACCAGAGGGTATGAGCACATGCTCTCTATTTTGTAACAATTAACTATGAATATATTCCTCTTTGTTATGTATATATACTGACTTTCAAATTTTACCACTTAATTAAAAAAAAAGAGAGAGGTGTCAAGTGAGGACACATTAATCAATCACACTTTGAATCTTTAAAAGTCAGACATTAAGTGTCTTGTTTTGGACAACCTGGCCTGAAACTGCACTTGTGTTTCTATGACACAAAGAGCCCTTCCAGAGCAGATGATGACCACAATGAGATTACACTGATTACCTGTACAAAGAGTTCCACACATAAACAGAAGTTCCTAACTTCTCCTCTTAACTGTTATTTAAGATCCACACAGTGGATCCTCACAGTGGCATACAAGACATCTGAGCATTCCTGTGGGTATACTGCTACCTCTATGAATGCAATCTCAGAGAAAAATATTAGTGTCCAATATTGTAAATGGTAACTGTTTTTAAGTGCTACATATCACTGGTTGCTTACTGCTTAAGTTTCATTCTGACAGGTGGTTTATATGAATGACTAAACATATATACACTGCACTAGGAAGTTTACTGAAAGAAACTCCATATGGGATATAACTGATTACAGGCAAAGAAATCACTTAAGTAAGTACGGACCTTCAAGGGGAGAATGGCTAAGAAGTTTTCCAAGTAATATATCCCAGCAACTTTATCAGCACATGCAATGCTAATAATGTAAAATAAGTGAATATTATGTACAGGTTTTTTTTGGTCAGAAAAACAATGGGTAATAAAATGATAAAATAGGTTGTATGGGCATAATGTGACAGTCATACAATGAAGTTAGGAAGAACTTTAAGAAACTAGGCAGAGGGCCTGGCGCAATGGCCTAGAGGCTAAAGTCATCGCCTTGAAAGCCCCGGGATCCCATATGGGCGCCGGTTCTAATCCCGACAGCCCCACTTCCCATCCAGCTCCCTGCTTGTGCCTGGGAAAGCAGTCGAGGACAGCCCGAAGCTTTGGGACCCTGCACCCACGTGGGAGACCTGGAGGAAGTTCCTGGATGCTGGCTTCGGATCAGCACAGCACTGGCCGTTGCGGCCACTTGGGGAGTGAAACATCGGACGGAAGATCTTCCTCTCTGTCTCTCCTTCTCTCTGTATATCTGACTTTGTAATGAAGAATAAATAAATCTTAAAAAGAAAATAAAAAGAAGCTGGGTAGAACCATAACTTTGGGCAAAAAGGTAGCTACAGGATTCCTTTTTTCTCTTCCTTTTATCTTATGACAATGTATCTATGCTAGTTTCCTAAAATTTCCCAACTGTACATCCAAGCTCTTACACAATTTCAGAAATGAAAGAGAGGGAAGAAAACCACTATTGTACGCCAGGCATTTTGTCATATGTACTCTGAAATCTGTATTCAATACTCCAAACAGGATAAGGGCAGAGAAACGATGAGCAAATAATATATACTTGCCAAACAGGATTTCCTGCCAAGACACAAAACTGTGATGTACTAGTGATACGATGATGGAACAAGGCAGTAAGATGGATTACCAGCCAACTGTGTTAGGGACTCAATCTCACAGTCTATCTACAGGAAAGGTTAGGCTGCGCCCAATCTCTATAATGTTCTTTAAAAATGTATTTCTGGGTGAACCAAAATGGGAAGTCATTCCTGGTATAAGTAACCCACACAAACAGGGCACTATTGAGAGATACATTTAGTAATCCCTAAAGGAATGTCCTGGTTACAGAAATAAAACATTTACTTCTATGGTCTTAATAATGTCCAGAACAGAGGTCCATGGCCCAATTTCAGGATAAAACTGAGATAGTGAGCTCAATGAGGTGGAAAAGGCATGCAGTATTTTTTGTGAATCCAATTGAGGTTGTAAAATGGTCAAGATTCCTTGAAGGTCAGATACAATTCAGGTATTGCTTGTAAAACGAGTTAAATAGATTATGTACACTTGGGTTAAACAGATTTTTTTTTAAGATCTATTATTATTGGAAAACCAGATATACAGAGAGGAGGAGAGACAGAGAGGAAGATCTTCCATCCGATGAGTCACTCCCCAAGTGAACCGCAACGGGCCGGTGCGCGCCGATCCGAAGCCAGGAACCTGGAACCTCTTCCAGGTCTCCCACACGGGTGCAGGATCCCAAAGCTTTGGGCCGTACTCAACTGCTTTCCCAGGCCACAAGCAGGGAGCTGGATGGGAAGTGGAGCTGCCGGGATTAGAACCGGCACCCATATGGGATCCCGGGGCGCTCAAGGCGATGACTTTAGCTGCTAGGCCACGCCGCCGGGCCCGGGTTAAACAGATTTTTAAAGTAGATTTATTTATTTTTATTAGTAAGACAGATTTACAGAGAGGAGGAGATACAGGGAGAAAGATCTTCAGTCCACTGGTTCACTCCGTAAGTGGCCACAATGGCTGGAGCTGAGCTGATCTGAAGCCAGGAGCCAGGAACCTCTTTCAGGTCTCCAGCATGAGTACAGCATCCCAAGGTCGAGGGCCAACCTCCGTTGCTTTCTCAGGCCACAAGCAGGGGATGGATGGGAAGTGGGTTAGCCGGGACATGAACCAGCATATATATAGGATCCCAGTATATGTAAGGCAAGGATTTAGCCATTGAACCATCACATCGGTCCTAGTATTCACTAAATTTTAAAATTACTTTAAGTAGATATGTACCATATGAAATTTAGGCATGGGATCTTTCTGACTTTTTTCATTTCCCCTATATTGCCATAGGGGAAGCTTGATGTAATCCTTATCCAAAGTGCTTAGGACAGCTGTATCTCATATTAAAAAAAAATTTTTTTTTGAATAGTCATATATACATAATGTGGTATTTGAAGGCTGGACTCTAATGAACACTAAGTTCATTTATGCTTCATGTTGCACATGAACCTCACACACAAAATGAAAAGTAACTTTATGAAATAATTATACGGTGCCTATATATATATATATATTTTTTTTTTAAATAGGGAGAGTGCACCATTCGTAGAGGGACTGCAATACCAGGTTGATGCACAGAGTGGACAGAACAAGCTGCTACTCCAACTCAAAGCTCCAAAAACCCATTTAATATATTGTCCTTGGAATAGAGGACGTATCAGATATTAAACTGATAAGAACAGGTACTATAATCATCTCCGCCAAAAGGCCAAGGAGTGACAATACCTATGTTTTGAGTGTGATCCATCACAGCAGGCATCATGTAGGTGCTCAAAAAAGTTTGACATATGAACACTGCAAGCTTTGGGATGAGGGATTCTCAAGCTTTATTGGAAATTTAAAGTAGGAAGAAATTCATAATTACTTTAACACATTTTATCCTTATGTCCCTCTGTTTCTCCAGTTCTATAAGACCAGCAGAAGTTAGTGTATTTCAGAATGAAGTACGGCCATTAGAACCTGTGAGTTATAGGCCACATACAGCTGTGTTTAAAAAAAAAAAAAAAAAAAAAAGCTTTATGCTTAGTTGTAGGGAGTGACTGTGAAAAACTTTTTAAAAAGATTTATTTATTATTTTAATTGCAAGGCAGATAGGAGGAGGAGAGACAGAGAGGAAGATCATTCCGTCCGATGATTCACTCCCCTAGTGGCCGCAACGGACGGAGCTGAGCCAATACAAAGCCAGGAGCCAGGAGCTTCTTCTGGGCCTCCTGCATGGATGCAGGGTCCCAAGGCTTGGGGGGCCATCCTCGGATGCTTTCCCAGACCACAAGCTGAATGGGAAGCAGGGTCGCCAGGATTAGAACTGGCACCTGTATGGGATCCCAGTATATGGGCACATGCGAGGAGAGGACCTTAGCCATTAGCCTAGCGTGCCAGGCCCCCCATTTTTTTTAAACAAAGCAGGGGTGGTGGTGGGACTCAGTGGGCAAAGCCATTGTTCTCAACTCTGACAACACACACAACTGTCAGCTAGAGTCCCGGGTCCTTTGCCACCATGTAGGAGACGCAGATGGAGTTCCAGGTTCCCAGATTTGGCCTGGGTGTTCAGGAAATCAGTGCAGTGAGATGTTCTCTTACTCTGTAACTTTGCCCTTCAATGAGATAACTCTGGGAGACCCTGAAGAAGCTCCTGGCTCTCAGCTTCAGATCACCTCAGCTCTGGTATTGCAGCCATTTGGAAAGTAAACCAGTGGATGGAAGACATTCTCTATCCTTCTCTCTCTCTGTAAATCTGCCTTTCAAATAAAAATTTTTTAAATCTTATTTGTTGATTTGCTTATTAATGTAGGGACAACCAGTAGTTGGGAAGAGTGTAGTTAGAGAACAATTACAACATAATACAACTGCCAGATAAAAACAGTTAAAAGTTTCGATTTAAGGGTCTGGCATTGTGGAGCAAGTTGAGCTGCAAACCTGTGGCACTAGCATCCCAAATGGGCACCAGCTCAAGTCCTGGCTGTTCCATGCTGCTGGAAAAGCAGCAGAAGATGCCGAAATCCCTGGTTCTTGCACCCTTCTGGCAGACCCAGAAGAAACTCCTGCTTCCTGGCTTTAGTCTGGTTCGGTCCCAGTCCTTGCAACCATGTAGGGAGTGAACTAGATAGAGCTCTGTCTGTCTATCCTTCTCTTTCTAACTCTGCCTTTCAAATAAACAAATAAATAAATAAATTTTAAGTGGTACTGCTACTTCTTTAGCAGAAAAACAAAGTTATCAATTGTGTACAGTTGGTGGGATATGAATAAAATAATTTATAAGAGTTCTATGAACCAGTTATGCAGTCAGTCAAAGGATTAGACAATAAAAAGATTAGAAAACTAAGCAGATTTTTAAATAACCAAGAGCAGAATAATGCTTTTCAAGTTTTACTTAAGCAGCAAAAAGGCTGTGTATCCTACATATTCTGAAAAGCTGAAACTTACACTTTGATTCATACCTTAAAATAAACAATGAAGTGGAATTCATGGCAACTGGTTTCTTATCGACTAACGTGAAATGTAAAGCAGAGGTCTTGGTAACAGGGAACATCACACTATTTGTGCACACAGCATATCTCCCCACCATCTTCCCAAGGCATGGCAAAATGTTTTCACTTGCAGTTAGTACGATGCAGCATGGAGCCCAGGGAACAGAGTGATTTCTAAAACGCAGAAGGCACTTTGCACTTCACATGCAGCCATTCTCATTCATTCCAAAAACTATGAGGCACTTATACTGTGCCATATATAGACACACATCTAATGGGAAATGACACCCACTTGTTTTCTCAGTCTGTCATGCACTCGAGGCCCTTGTAACTCCCCACATGACTCTCCTGATAGAGTCAGTTAAGGCTCTATTAGAACTGCCTTGTTTTCTCAGCAGCAGAGACAGAGGAAACTCTGAGGGTTTTAAAATCAGAAAGTCTCAATTTCCTGGCATTCCAAAACATGCAGGATAATGTCCTCCATGCAACCTGATCTCATTTAACAACAACAACAACAACAAAAGAATGCCTTTTCTTGTGGCCAGTATATCAGGCTAATTCTCTGCCCATGGTGCCAGCATGCCATATAGGCACTGGTTGAAGTCCTGGCAGCTCCACTTCTGATCCAGCTCCCTGCTGATGTCCTGGGAAAGCAGTGGAAGATGGCCCAAGACCCTGAGCCTCTGTTCCAATGCAGGAGACCCTGAAGAAGCTCCTGGAGCCTGGCTTTAAGCTGGCCCACCCTTGGGGTCTGTGACATCTGGGAGTGAACCAGAAGATGGTAGACACTTTCTCCTCTCCATCCCCCACCCCAACTCTGACTTAGAAGTAAAATAGCTAAATCTTTAAAAAAAAAAAAAAAAAAGAAAGAAAGAAAGAAAGAAAAAGCATTTTCCCGTTTAGTCATTTTCTTACCCTGTATAATTTTTACACTGATATCACAAGTTTTGAGTCTATTTGGTATCCCTGTTGGTTATTACTAACAATGCCTTGTTCTTAATAATCCATTAAATAGTGTTAAATCCTGTACATAAAATTTAGGGCATGAGATGTTCAGTCTCATGGGTTTGTTCCTATTCACAGAATGGAAACACAGGTATCCCTGTTCCATATAGGGCAAGAAGATTCAGAACCCTGGCAAAAAATCACTTTCCCTTCAATATAAAGCATGGCTTTTAGTGACTCAAAAATAGAACTCTGATGACTGATTTTGAGTTCGTGTTCCTGCCCTTTGCTAAATCAGGTGTGCTCCCCTTTTGATTCATGCACTCCTGAATTTCAACCCCACCCCCAAATTGCAGTAATATTCAAACACTAGACTGCTGAACACAGTTTTTTTTTTCCTCAAAAGACAGGAAGAAAAAATGATGTGCAGACAGTCTCAAGATGTTGCTCTTCCAAAGAGAGAAGAATCTACCATTTCAAATGGTGGAGTTACTTCCCCTGAACCTCCACGGCCAAGGCCAAGGATCTGGTAAGTAAGTAGAGACATGTGCCTCTGCCCAACAAAGGAGCAGGGAGCCCTGCTGCGTGGTCAGACTCAGGTCAGGATGCTGTGGACCCTGGCCCACAGCAGAGACGCTAGCCCCGAAGACAGAATGCTGCTGCCCTTGGACAGCCTTCCCAAGGGAGACACAGTACCTCTGGAGCCTGGGTTTCTAGGGTCTCGTTATCATCGCTGTCACTTGAACTGCTCTCACTCTCCGAGTCTGAGGAGCTGTCTGAGTCACTGGTGCTCTCTGACTCGGCACTGCTGGAATGTGCTGATGCCACTGGTTGTGGAAGCGACTGGGGTGCACTGCAAAGCAACCAAGAGATCAAATCAGACACTGTGCAAGGCGGACCTCTGCCCTCTTCAGTCCCTGCCTGTTTTATTGCCCCTTGGAAGGACAGGGCCAGTATTATCTAATATAAATTATCATATCAGCCACATGAAAGAGAGGCTTAGAGTATTTTAAGAAAACAATATGTATAAAACGAACAACACTTTTTAAAACAGGTAATTGCATAAGAGAAGCTGTGGAATCTCACTGTGAAGGACAATCCAAGTTTTGTGCAAAGTATAAATGTAAGTAGATGCTGAGCTTTATGTCCTAGGCTGGTAAAGCAGGGCTTGGGGGCTGAACTGTTTTTCTAAATAGCTTCATTAGAACACATCTATTCTCACACACACTATGTCTGCTTTTATAAACTGTAAAGCAGAATAGGGAAGTTGCAACTTGGATGGCTCAAAAGGTGCAAGATATTTACAACTTAGTGTTTTTATGTTTGTTGATCCTTACTATTCATAACCTATAAAAATTAATTTATAAAAGGAAAACCAACAAAATAAACCTCCCTAGAGTCTCTACATTAGATTTAGTTGTACAATAACCAAAGACCACTAAATATAAATAGCACTCCTTTTGTGAACTCCAAAGTGACTCATCCACATCTTTTGGGCAGAATTACAAAATAGGTCATTCTTTATGAGTGGCTTAAGGATCGTCCTACAATACCAACCAAAATAGAGATAACCACTCCAAGCTTTAAGCATAGGCCAAGGGTCCAGCATAGTGGCCTAGTGGCTACAGTCCTCATCTGGCATGTACCAGGATCTCAAACGGGTGCTGGTTCACGTCCCGATGGCCCTGCTCCCCATCCAGTTCCCTGCTGGTAGCCTGGGAAAGTAGCCGAGGATGGTCCAAAGCCTTAGGACCCTGCACCCGCATGGGAAACCCAGAAGAACACGCCTGGCTCCTAGCTTTGGATCGGCTCAGCTCTGGCCGTTGCAGCCACTTAAGAGAGTGAATCAGCAGATGGAAGATATTTCTCTCTCTGTATATCTGACTTTCCAATAAAAATAAATAAACAAAATACACATTGTTAACACTCTTGACATACACGGAATTTCAAAGCATACATTATTAAAATCTCGCCCCAAATAATATTAACTAAAGCAATAAATCATCAACCATAGCACTGAAAGCACTCAAATCTACCACCAATATTGCCAAAATAGATTCAATAACACATTAGTGTAATATTAGAATAAAATTAAATAGTAATCAGAAGTTGAAGTAATTTTAAAACAAGCACACTAAAACCACTGCATAATTTCCTCAGAAAAAATGCCTGTTCAAGTTTGTGAGCTTGTTCCTACTGATGGCTGAGATGAAGCCAGAGAGGATCAGCATGGAACATGCTTTCAATGCTACTCCTGCCTTTATTTATCTTGACCTTGGCGTTTTCCTTTGTTTTTTAATATTTTGTCAACATGACCCACCAGATATTCCTAAAGAGAAGGAATTGAAATTTACAAGCCAATCTTCTGAGTCCATAAGGTTTTCATTATGTCAGAGGATCCCTCCAAGTTAACCAGAACACTTCTGATACAGAATCTCCACGTTTTTACTGTTGATACTGTCTCTGAAGGAATAAGCACGCATTAAGCGAACAAGATAGTTTAGCCGTACTTATGACAGGCAGGTAATTAGGACACTAAACAATTAAATTCAGCAGGAAAATAATAGCTCAAACCTTTCTGACTTCTCAACACTGCAACATCATATTTCCTAAAAGACGGCTGGCTTGCTTACAAAGTGAAACCTGCCATTTTCCATCACAGGCTGCTGGGTCAAAAAGCAGCTGAAATAATTTAAAAATTTCTGAAATTCTTAAAAAAAAAACCAAACTGTAACATAAAAACAAGTTTTAGAAACAATTTAGCTATTCCATTTTTAAAATCAGGTTGGTGAGCCCTGGCTTTGTGGCTATTTGGGGAATGAACCAGCAGAAGGAAGATTTCTCTCTTCCTCCCTAACTCTGTCTTTCAAATAAATAAGTTGTAAAACAGCAAATTGCCCAGATCTGATAGCAGAATCTGGGAAGTGAACCAGAGAATGGAAGATCTCTCTTTATATCTTGGTTACTCTGCCTTTTCAAGTAAATAAATCTTAAAACACAACATACACACAGAATAACTCTGTCAACTTGATTAAAACTGTTCAAATACTGGTCACATAGCACTGATAACAAAACAAAGTTATAAACTCACTTTTTAACTTTCACAATGTAACACCCAAACTGGCAAAGCAGGTGTATGGACAATGACAGTTTTACAGAGTTATAACAAGTTCTCTCCAGTTGACTTATCGAACTGGTACTTTCCTTTAACTGTGATCCTCTAGGTCCTGCCCCATGAAGAAACTATGAGAGTGCCAAGGCATTTTTTACATCTGGTTGTTGAAACAATGCAAATGTTGTACACAGATCAAAGGAAAACAGCCCACAGTACCTTGGAGGTGCAGCTGAAGAAGGCGGCTTCTCTGGGGTCTAGATGTTCACAGTAAGTGGGAGGAGGACAAAGGAAAGAACAAAGAATGCATTCAGATAAACAGCTCTCAAATACCAGATGGATTTAAACAGATTGCTGGGAAAGATGTGGTACACAAAGCTTACTTGTTCATCACTGTCACTGTCCTCACTGTCACTGAGCTGAAGGTCGTCCTCAAGCATGCTGAAATGGACAGGGACAGATACAATGTAAGGCCTGGAATAATTTCTATTAGCTTTCTTTTTTTTAAAGATTTATCCATTTTATTACAGTCAGAAATACACAGAGGAGGAGAGACAGAGAGGAAGATCTTCCATCCGATGATTCACTCCCCAAGTGAGCCGCAACGGGCCGATGCGCGTCGATCCGAAGCCGGGAACCTGGAACCTCTTCCAGGTCTCCCATGCGGGTGCAGGGTCCCAAAGCCTTGGGCCGTCCTCCACTGCCTTCCCAGGCCACAAGCAGGGAGCTGGATGGGAAGTGGAGCTGCCGGGATTAGAACCGGCGCCCATATGGGATCCCGGGGCGTTCAAGGCGAGGACTTTAGCCGCTAGGCCATGCCACCGGGCCCTCTATTAGCTTTTAAAAGCATTAAAATAGAGTATGTCCAACGATGCAAAAAGAAGTACAGGGTATGTCAAAGCTTCAGATTTCCATCAAGTGTTTTACTTTTCTGCAAATACAAGTTTTACAGTTATAATACAAGAACTATTTCAGTCCAAATCCCTTACCAGTTCAAAACTCAATCTTTCACATGGTATGAATAACAAAGCAAAACTATCACTGAACAGACACCTGATTCTACACAAGACTAGATGAAGCAAGGGAGGATTAGCATGGAACATCTAGTAACCAGTGAAGGCAGCATCATACACACATATACACACACTAGGCACCGTGCTATGCCCAAAACATAGCTGTTTTTAAGTAGCTATATTCACAGAGCAGCTAAGACTTTTCAATTTATTTAGAAACTTATCAAAGGATTGTTTTAATATGTTTGTTGGTAAAAGTAGTTCCTTGGCAAATTTACAGAGAGAGAGAAGGATAGAGAATGTCTTCCATCCACTGGTTTACTTCCCAAATGGCTGCAATACCAGAGCTGAGGTGATCTGAAGCTGAGAGCCAGGAGCTTCTTCAGGGTCTCCCAGAGTTATCTCATTGAAGGGCAAAGTTACAGAGTAAGAGAGCATTTCATTGCACTGGTTTCCTTCCTGAACACCCAGGCCAAAGCTGGGAACCTGAAACTCCATCTGCGTCCCTACATGGTGGCAAAGGCCCCAGGACTCTAGCTGACAATTGTGTGTGGGGGAGGCCCAGAAGAAGCTCCTGGCTCCTGGCTGCTGATCAGCACAGCACCAGCCTTTGTGGCCACTAGGGGAGTGAATCATCAGACGGAATGATCTTCCTCTCTGTCTCTCCTCCTCTCTCCATATCTGACTTTGCAATAAAAATAAAATAAATCTTAAAAAATATATATACTGGAATTTAACACAGTCACCAGTGTTTTCTGACTAAGGGAAGGATAAAAGAACCTTCCAGAAATCTGGGTTTTTGACATTACCAGGTATGACTTAATATAAAGTAACATGATACTGGTGCAAGAGGAGGTATTTTTCTTACGTTTTTTGATAAAAAGTATTACATCTACAATGCTTGATAAAAGTTATTTAAAAACCATAATCCAGTTTCGCGAATACAGAAAATTAGTCATGAATGTGATTAACTTTTTAAAAATTCTACCTATGATTGAGGAAAATGTAGCTTGATGACATCTGAGGGATTGTGAGAGCTATGAAAATGCATTCAAGAAATCAGTACTGGTGAGCACAGGGACTCAGCTTCTGGCCCTCTGCACTTCATGGCCCCGAAGCCTGCTGACAACTCACTCGGAACTGTTCTGATACATCAGGTGTAGGTGTTAGCGACTAATGAGAAACAACCAGGTGTATTTTCAATGATATTGCTAATCCTTGAATTCTGTTCCATAATAAAGAAAATGTTACCAAAAGCATAAGCCTTCCAGCTGGTCCTGTGCGCACACACACAATATGGAGCTACACCAGAACTGGAGTAAGAGGAGAAGTGACTGGGCCAGCGCGGTGGAACAAGCTAGTCTTCCTGGGGAAGCAGCGGAGGATAACTCAAATCCTTGGGCCCCTGCACCCACGTGGGAGACCCAGAAGGAAGCTCCAGGATCCTGGCGTGGGACTGGCTCAGCTCCAGCCGTTGTGGCCTTTGGGGAGGTAAATCGGCACATAGAGGATCTTTCTGTCTCTCCTTTCTGCAAATCTCACTTAAAACCATAAGAAATAAATCTTTAAAGAAAAAAAAAAGGTGGGGGAGACTGATACATAAAGCAAGTTCTATCTTCTTAAGTGCCCAAATAAAAACCAGTCCAGTCCACAAAATTGCAGTAGCTGTTAAGCAAGAAAATAGTGATGGAGATCTTTTTCTAATAAAATTATCTGATTCAAGTGGGGACAGGGGAAGCTCCAGAAATTTCTAGTTAGTACTGTGCATTTTTTTTTAGCATTTATTTATTTTTATTGGAAAGTCATACACAGAGAGAATGAGAGACAGGGAGAAAGAGCCTCTGTCTGCTGCTTCACTTCCCAAGTGGTCGCCATGGCCACAGCTAAGCCAATCCAAAGCCAGGAGCCAGAAGCCTCCTCCAGGTCTCCCACATGGGTGCAGGGTCCCAAGGCTTGGGGCTATCCTCCATCACTTTCCCAGGCCACAAGCAGGGAGCTGGATAGGAGGAAGGGCCACTGGGATATGAACCTGTGCCTATATGATATCATGGCATGTGCAAAGTGAGGACTTTAGCCACTAGGCTACTGTGCTGGGCCCAGTATTATGCATTTTAAGGAGTGAAGGCACACTGACAGAGAGAAAAATGTAGCAAAATACAAGCAAACAAAAACAAGAACAAGTAAAGTAACCCCCATTCTGCTCTCAAAATGAAGTTTGTAAATGTCAGATTCATCTCTGCAAATATCAATAGTATCCACATTTAGCCAGCGGAACTGACAGAAATTTCTGATCCATGAAGAAAAAACAAAAAAGGAGAAAAAATCATGAAAATAAACTTTTTTAAAAAAATAAAAATAGCAGTAATGTATTTACCATGCCAGATGAATTACTTTCACGAGAACAGAGAAAAGGCTATGCCTCTAATTTTCAAGCTCTTAGGCTTAGAGATTTCTTTGTCTGGTTTGGTGAGGCAGTTTGTTCAAGTTTCAAGCCTCTTCAGGGACAAATTCTGGTGGTTGGGAACTTCTGAAGGTGTCTTCATGTTCTGGTAGGGGCCTGGTTGATTCACGTCCCCACTTCCTTCTCTGGACACTGCCCTTATCCCTCTGGTTCTGCTGAAAAGCATGTCTTCCTTCTTTGTCTGTACATGTTTTACATGACACAATAATTTGAGGCCAATGAGTATGTACGACAGAATCAAGAGAATTATGGGATACTGACTTGAGAAAGTAATTACTGTGATTAGGTTCCAGGAAAAAAGGCAGTGGTTACTTCTGCAAATTTGCCAGGAGAAGGGGAAAACTGCTAGTAGGCCTTCAGGGTGAGGGTATGAGAGACCTGTGTGGTAAAGGTTAGAAAGACCAGCTTTATTCTGACAGTGCCATTCTGCTTGAGCATATCAACCAGCTAGGCATTAAAGAGCACTACATTTTGAATTTAGACAACCACTCAGTGTCACATAGACCACAAATCCTATTATCTTTGCCCAGGAAACAAAACATTTGGTGGAGAGATCCAAAGTAAATCTGCAAATGGATGAGAATTCCAAAACAAGCAAACAAGCAAAAAGCCAAAGCCCCATCTTCACCCTCCATTTTGTTGAGTTTTGATGATGGAACAGAGATGTGGAGATCCCAGAGTCCTTAAATGGGGCCAAAGCCAGCCAGCAACCAGAACAAAAGGAATCAACCAGTACATTTCCCAATATCCATCTTCCTTTGGGTTGCTGATGAGATTATCATGGGGAATGCCAGATTCTCTGCCTGAAACTGAAGCCTTCTGGTGTGTTTGTTCAGGGTGCAGATGTTTAACATCATCAAGCAGCCAGAATGCAAAATTTGTTCCATGTTATAGAAGATGCCTTTGCTCTAGCCAATATGAGTCACAACAGTGAGAATATTTAACTGATAGAATTACATCCAAGTCCCAGAACTCAGCAAGAGCAAGACCTGGATTTAAAATAAAACAATAACCATACTTTTGGAAATAAACAAACAAAAAAACCACAAATATACTGGGATTTTTTTTTTGTTCATTTGTTTTTTTGCTTTGTCCTTTTTTTTTTAACCTTATGAAAATACACCTACTTTAAATCTTACTTTAAGTGGCCAGGCAACTAATTTTATTTCAAAACTCCAAAGCAAAATAATTATTTCAAAGCATATGACCACCTTTGGCACTGTTCAAAGGAAGCCAAATTGCTTCTTTGAACTATGATGTAGGTTTAACCACATGTTACATTATTGGTTAGGTAAACTTTTTACCTAAAGGTTAAACAATCTCCCAATCCTTTGTACCAGTGCATTCTTTAAGCAGCTGTGGTAGTACAGCTCAGAGAGCTAAGCACAGGTTCCAGCAGGTATTTCTCAGTGAGTCAGTGCAACCGTTACTGTGTGAAGAAACCAAGGCAAGTCTTCACTTCTTTTCACATCTAAGCACGGGATTTGACCAAAGCTTTCAGTGTCAATGTTCTGCAACACCTCAATCCAGGACCCTCAAATAATTAAAAACAAACAAACAAACAAACAAAAAAACGTGCTTTTTGCACAATATTTTAATGTAATCATTTTGAGAACAAGCAAGCAAAGGCGAGACCACAGTAGTTATTTGCAATTAATAACCACTACCATGGAATTAGGTGTGTTTAAAATGTTAAGAAAGGCAATCCATTTCAAAAATCTTTAACAAACCTGTAAAACACAATGTTACCAACTTAGAAACTAACTTAGAAATGGGATGGCTAATAAGGTGCAGGGGGGTGGGCACCAGAGATTAGCCATTCAAGTGTTGAGTCTTTTTTTGACACATGGCACAATAAGGAGCAAAATGCTACATAAGAGATAATAGGAGCTTCCAGATCATGAATGAGGCTCTCTATACAATAAAGAAAAGTGAATACATATCTGTAAAGTAGCTATAGCATAACATAAAGGCAATTCCTCAAATCCTCTGTCATCAAATTAATGGAGAGATTGTCTATGGGAGATATAGCTAACAACACAGAGGAAACTGACTCACTAACATGATTTACCTTAGTAAAATAAGTTAATGGGTGATAGGGTAAAAACTGCTGCTATGGATACAAAAAAAGCATTAAAACTCCATGGATGAAGAGAAGAATTTTTGAGGTAGATAAAGAAATGAGAACAACCATACAGGTGTACATGAGGGACAACCCAAAGTTAAATTAATAAAATTAAAATTGACCAGGATGGCAAGTAAGATATAGTGCAAAGGTGACACTTATTGAAACAGAAATAAAATCCAGAAAACTTATTACATAAAATACATCTATAAATAGAGCCTGTAGGTGTTCAATCCAGTCTTCCACATTTATTTTGTGAACTTACTATGCACTGCTGCAGACTGCCTGGGAATCAAGCTCAAGCAGAAAACTGAAAATCCCAGCCTGTGACGCTTTCTATTACAAAGGCAGGGAATAAACTCCAATAGCTTCCTCAATGATGCACAAGCCCAGGCTCAGGTAAAAGGATGGAGAGAGGAGGGCTATGTGTTACGCAAATGTTATGGGAAGTGATCAGGGTATGGAGAACAGGAGGGAGACCAAAGTGGCCACAAAGGAAGGTGAACCTTCAACTGGGATGGAAAGCAATGGTAGGGAAAAAGAGTTATTATAAGGAGACTGATCCCACAGTCTTGGACTCAATACCACCTAGGATGCCTGCTAACCCAGTGTTGCCTCAAATAGGTCTCCGACCTCTTGAATATCTGGCTACCCAGCACTAGTAACTTCCAAGCTCTCAACCCCCTTAAAGCCCACTTGCCTAATCAAGCTTTGTGACTTTCAGGTTTAAACTGTGCACTCCACCAGTCCCTTGAGGCATGTATTCCCGTGTCCACCTACAGCCTACAGCCGCATCTGACAATCCCTGATCCCCACATTCCCTATATCCCTACCCCGAGGCCATAAAAGATGCCTTTCCCTTTTATTCTCTCCTTGTACTGTCTTTGCTCTTCTCCTCGTCCTCTGCTTTGCTCTGTCTCTCTCTGCTCTGCTCTCACCTTCTTCCTACCCAACGCTACCACCATCGCTGAAATAAAGGCCTCTTGTGTGGACACCTGCTGCGTCCAGTGTCTTGGGTTTGTGGGAAAAAAAAAAAGTTAACAGTTACGGAAGGTCCTGAGGGCCCTAATGGGGTGGGGGCAGGCAGGGGTGGTACAGGAGTATGAATGCTGAAAGCAGACCATACCTTGCTAGTTTAATAATCCAACATCCCAGGATGGACAAAATGTACAACCTGCCCTTAGGGCAAACAGATTCTTGGTGAATTAAACCATCGTATTCAATCATTAAATTAATCTAGAATCACTTAACTGTAGTAAATTAGCAGTGCCAAGCTTTAAAATGAGGTTTAAAAGGATTCTTAGGAGAACCACTAACACCACGTTTTACATAAGCAAATGAACTCCTTCAAGGTAGCTGCCTCACAGCAATGACTGCTGGAGGTTTTCAAATGCCTGAACTCAAGAGTCTGCTGCACACTTCTAGAAGCTGTAAAGGTAATAAGGAACCCATGCCTTCCCAGCATTCAGGTTCCAGGTCAAATGCTGTCTACTCTGAGAGACCTTTCCTAACTGCATACCCCAAAACTCCAACTCCAAGCCTATCACTATCACAACAACTTATTCTATACCACAGGCAACCTGCACTTAGGTCCAAAATGTGGAAGACAAGCACATATCCTTGTTGATAACTGCTTCCCTAAGTACCTAAAACACCACCAAGTCCCCAGTGCACCTTCCATAGTTAGACTTGAAAAGAAGGCATGGAGGCAACTCTCTGTGATTGTACCAAACTCCTAGAGCCAAAACCAGAGATTATGTCTATAATTTGGGTTGTATGTGTGTTAAAGAGCATTGAGGATAATTTTTCTTTGGCAAAACATGAGCTGAAACGTATTTCCCTTCAAAGAGGCTCCAGCATGAACTTATATAAAATGCAAAGAGAAAGACTGCCCTGCAAGAGATTGTTGGATATTATCTACTAAAGGTAGAGTAGGTACTAACACTATAGTTAAAGTGTCTAATCAAAAAGATTATAATTCTACTTAAAAATTCACATTTCTCCTTAGCATAGCTAACATAAACTAATTTTTAAAAAAAGAAAACAAGTTCTTATTCCTTCATTTTATCTCTGCATTGCTTCATGAAAATAGTTTTTCCAATATCTACATTATTAAAATAATGATACACAACTATAACCCTGGATTCCTAACACTGAAATTGAATACACTGACAGGAGGAAAAATATCTCCTTTTCCAACAGTGCCAGGCTTTTAGCACTGAGAATGTTCTATGATGTAGATCTGCATATAAGTGTGTCTTGTTTTCAAGGTAACTGTGAACAAGGATGGCATAAGATGTTAATGACAATTTGTGTTCCATATGCAGGAGATTTCCTCCACAAGATTTATCAACAAATAGTACCTCAAGTTAATACTGCATTGAAAAAAATCCAGATAAAACACATCCTGCCTAAGGGGCAACTTTCCTTAGGCAAAATATGATCAATTCTCATGAGTAAATCATTTCTTCAGTCATAATTGTAGGACAATTTAACCAATACATATGGCCTGATGTGATGACAAAAATAGTCCTCTTTGGTTCTTCACCAAAGTATTTAAAAATTAATAATGATTCAAGACAAAGTTGAAAACCTAGATTCAAACATATGAGATATCCCCTACTTCAACCTTTATTAACATTGCACCATTGCTTATCATCCAACTCCAGACAATTCCTATTCCAGTCTTCACAACCAGAAACTCCCCACATTTCAAAACAAACCAGACAAAGGCTGGTACTCTGACGCAGTGGGTGAGGCCCCTACGAGTAATAGCACCCCAAGTGGGCACTGGTTTGAGGCCTGTTGTTCAATTGCCAATCCAGTTCCCTGTTAATGTGCCTGGGAAAGCAGAAGATGGTCCAACTGCTTAGGCTCCTATCCCCAATGTGTGGGAAGCCAGGACTGAATCCCTGGATTCCAACCTTAACCTGGCCCAATCCAGCCACTGCTGCCATCTGGGGAGTGAACCAATGAATGGAAGATCTGTCTCTCTCCTGCCTTTCAAATAAGTAAATAAAGAAACCTTAACAAAAACTAAAAAAAGAGAGCCCTTAATCATAACTAATAACAATTTCAAATTTGCTATATAATAATTTATATCTTTTATTCTAAGCATGTGCTAATGATTCCAGAGACAAAAAATAAATATGGAAGGGACGTTTATCTAACGACTTAATTTTGGGATGGGGAACGAAGAAGTTGGCATGCTAGTAAAACTAAACTGCACAATTGAGTACAAAATACTAACACATCTTCCCTTTTGACAGGTTAAAAAAAATGCACTGATACCAATAAACAGAATCAGCACAGAAAGAATTCCCCAAAACTATATAAAGGACACAATAATTGCATAGCAATGAAAATCCTCTGTACTTTGCCCTAAGAACACCACAGACCAAGACCTTAGAAAAGAGAATTCCAAAGCAGAAGTCCTGAAATAATACATCCTCCCTAAAATTAAGGGTACAGCAATAATGTCCTGGTTAATTAGTTGCCTGCCAGAAGAAGGAACTCATTTGAGATATAACCAGAGTTTAAATGGCAAAGATAAAAAGCAGTGAGTACTACATCCTTTTATTTCACTCCTACATTCTTCTACCTTAGCTGGCTCCTCAACCTGTGCCTGACAGACATAAGAAACAACACAGACTGCTCATAAACAGACTCCTTACTGCCGGACCCTTCTCTTAATCTTTCACATGTTCTATTTCACTTATCCAAGAATCCGAAGCACTAGCAACTCTGAAACAGTATTAAAACCTAGATTGATTTTTTTCAAACCAAAGTACAAATGACCCTGTAATTAACAATTTGCTCTGACATTCAAAGTGCATTAGACTATCTCGCTGGCACTGCACGCACCGCTCAAATAGCTTAACTGCATGTCAAAGAACGCCAAGGCTGACATTAGATTAAATTAGCCTATGAACACTAAGAACTCTGTCATACTAAATCTGAAATAAAGATTGCACTTCACAAATTAATTGGGACATCACTTTCTTCCAATCTCCATTAAAGGTAAGTTCATGAGAGTGATTTCCTTTTCCCAGACGTCCATTTCATTTTGGCACTTACACTAGTTCCATCCTCACACAACTGCTAAACCCATCCACCAGCTCCAGTATTATTTTCCATCCTGCCACTCTTCTCCTCATGACCTCCACCCCACCCTCACCCATTGGTTAAATGTTTTATCAGTGCAAATACTCTTTTCCAGATAAATTTATACGTACTGCATTAAAACCTTTCATAAAGAAAACACTACAAAATAAAAGAGGGCCTCGAAAAGTTCATGAAAACATGGATTTGGCATTTTTCATGAACTTTTTTTTCCCAAAGAGAAAACCTGAACGAGAGCTGTGTGTCTTTTTTATATTTTCCTTTTAAAGATTTATTTGGTTTATTTGAAAGGCAGAATTTCAGTGGCTAATATCATGGCACAGTGTGCTAATCCTCCACTTGTGGTGCTGGCCACCTGCTCCATCTCTGATCTAGCTCCCTGCCTGTGGCCTGGGAAAGCAGTAGAGGATGGTTCAAGGGCTTGGGCCCCGGCATGCATGTGGGAGACCCAGAAGAGGCTTCTGGCTCTGGATCAGTTGAGCTCTGGCTGTGGCAGGCATCTGAGAAGTGAACCAGCTGCTCTCTTCTTCTGTCTATAATTCTGTAATTTATAATTCTACAATTTAATTACATTATAATTTAATTCTATAATTCTATAATTTATTTTTATTACAAAGTCAGATATACAGAGAGGAGGAGAGACAGAGAGGAAGATCATCCTTCCGATGATTTACTCCTCAAGTGAGCCCAATGACCAGTGCTGAGCCAATCCGGAGCCAGGAGCAAGGAACTTCCTTCAGGTCTCCCACGCAGGTGCAGGGTCCCAAGGCTTTGGGCCGTCCTCGACTGCTTTCCCAGGCCACAAGCAGGGAGCTGGATGGGAAGTGGAGCTGCTGGGATTAGAACCGGCGCCCATATGGGATCCTGGGGCGTTCAAGGTGAGGACTTTAGCCGCTAGGCCACTCCGCTGGGCTCAATCAATCTTTTTAAAAAAAAAAATCTTGGGGAAGTCTTAGACGTTACGCAGAATTCCTAAAGGCATGACCCAGGGATCCATAGAAAACTTCTGGTACTTCAATGTAATCTAAGCCGCTATATCCTGGGCTCTTGGAATTTAAGGACCAGTGAAAGGAGAAACTGCAAAGGGCTGACATTGTGGCATAGTAGGTAAAGCCACTATCTGTGACGCCAGCATCCCACATGAGGGACAATCTGAGTCCCAGTAGCTGCTCCACATAAGATTCAGCTCCCTGTCAACGATCTGGGAAAAGAAGTTCACACGTTTTTGTCTCTGCCACTCGGGTGAGAGATTCAGATGAAGCTCCTGCCGGCTGTTGTGGTCTTTTGGAGAATCAACCTGCAGATGGAAGACTGATTTCTCTCTGGGCAGAGAGAGCCCCTATCAGCTGTGATTTTCAAATGAATAAAGTAAGTCTTTAAAGAGAAAGAGATGGGTAAAAAAAGAAAGGAAAACTGATATAAGTTTACATGCTTTTTTCTAGTTAAAAAAAAATGTTAAAAACTGAAACTCCTCATCTACCAGTATCACAAATAAAATACATTAGTATCTCAAAAAAGTTATTCTTAAACTCATCTTTAAAAAAAAAAATTCACGGGCCCGGCGGTGTGGCCTAGCGGCTAAAGTCCTCGCCTTGAAAGCCCCGGGATCCCATATGGGCGCCGGTTCTAATCCCGGCAGCTCCACTTCCCATCCAGCTCCCTGCTTGTGGCCTGGGAAAGCAGTTGAGGACGGCCCAATGCATTGGGACACTGCACCCGTGTGGGAGACCTGGAAGAGGTTCCTGGTTCCTAGCTATGGATCGGCGCGCACCGGCCCGTTGCGGCTCACTTGGGGAGTGAATCATCGGACGGAAGATCTTCCTCTCTGTCTCTCCTCTGTATATATCTGGCTGTAATAAAATGAATAAATCTTTTAAAAAAAAAATTCACTATATTATTCTTTCCCTCATTTTGCTATTCGGGGGGTGCGGTGATGACAGCAAACTGCATCAGGAGCTAGCCTCAGAGAACAATGCCTTTTTTTTTTTTAATGTTTCATTTTATGACACCCTTTCATGGGCTCTGGGATTCTCCCAATCCCTCCCCGTACCCTCCCCCCATGGTGGATTACTCCACCTTATTGCAGTATTACAGTTCAAATCCAGTCATGATTCTTTCATTGCAAGCATGTACCATGCATAGAGTCCAGCATCTTATTGTCCAGATCAATTCAACAGTTTTTTGGGGAGACCATCTCTGGTCTGAAAGCAGAGCTGGCAGAATACCGTCCTGACCAAGTAAAAGCCACAACACAATATCAACAACAGTTTACAACATGGTACTGAGTGACCGATATGTCAGAAAATGCAAGTTCTTAACCACGTCTTGTGACTACCTAATTGACACTTCCATTTCTTTAACCCAACCAGCTCTTCAGCCACTGTAAGAAGGTAACTAACTTCTTCAGACCAGCTATACAGTTTTTATACAAGCCATGCGGTCCACGGAACAAACACTGTGCCTGAAAGGAGAGGCAGGCTAGAACGTGGACTCTGGAGCCTCAAGAAAGCCTGAGAACCTCACCTGGCAGCGCTGGCCAGGACGAGATGCTGCTGGAGAGCACAGCCTCCCAACTCCGCCCTTCAACCACCATATCCATTTGTAGAAAAGGGTAGAAACAATCATTCAATACCATCAAGAAACGAAAAACTGGGTCAAAGTGCTGTTTTAAAGGCCTTTAACATGCAGTCTAAAGTGTTCCAATAACCTGAAATGCATCTAGACTTCCTTGACTTTAATAAGGAATATCTAGAACAATAGGCCTTGCCTTTTTTTTCATAGAACAAGGAAAAAAAATTTGTGTACATTCCCCCAAACTTGCCTAACACTAAGGCTATTTAGGACTGAACATTTAAAAGGCAAAGAAAGCCTTCTGTTTCCCACAATTATTATGGAAACAATGGCTCAAAAACCTTTCTTTTCAACAAACATTTAACAAATTGGAGTGCATAAGCCTTCAATCAGAGAACTTGGTCTGGATATGTATAAATGTAGGTCGATTCCTCCGTTTATACTGCAGCAGCAGTTGAAGAATGTCAGCTTGAAAGCAGAAAACATAACTGAACAACACATTTACATACAGAAATTGCATCTCCAATGTCATATTAGAAACTTGGAACAAACAAAATCGTTTTACTTACGATGTCCCCTGCTGAGAAGTAAGGTGGGTTTTTGAAGATGTCTCATACTGCTCTGTGGAGGAGAGAAACATGATCAGAGCTGCACAATGACAGCTATCTATGAAACTGGCATTTAAGTTCTCTTTTTACTTTTCCACTTAACATAAACACTTAGTGTGAAGTTTGTTGACCACAGTGCTATCAATTAGGCCAGAATATTACCCCTGGGGCAGTCTTTCCACTGTAAACAAAACTTTCACTCCTTCTATGAAGGCTTTTGCAGAATTAAACAAACAAACAAAAACCTCTTAATAAAGGTTTCAAAAACACTTTGAAAAACAGTGCTTGCAGCATGCCTGAGAGACTTGACTGTCAGTGACAACTGATTTGGGCTCACAGCTCCAAGCTGGAGGGACTGCTACCATCTAGGAACAGTTTGATGTCACTCTTTGTCCCTGGCTGAGCATGCTTTCCTTTCTACTGTCAGTTTCATTAGACAATCCTTTGCATGCACCCTCAACTCATTCACATCATACCTTTTAACAGGCTCTCTTAGTATATGCCAATAAGTGAAAGTCCTTTGGCTCTGTCCTCAGTGAAGTGACAGCCGAATGACGAACATGAAAGATCTGTACCAAGTGTCTACTGCTTTGGGTAGTGTGATTTAAGTACACAAGTCAATTGCATAAACTCATTCTACTGGGGGCAGTCATAAGGTCCCTCAATGAGTTAGTAATGACCAAAGATGACAAATTAGAAAAAGAATAAAGCTGTCGCTGTCACTACAGATGGATAAAATTCTGACAGGTGTCAGCAGGAAAGTGGGGTAAGGCCCACATTAGGAAGGAGATAAAGCAGGACCAAAAGTAAAGTTGGAATAATTCAACCGTAGATGTGGGAAGGGTAATGCTCAGAGCAAAATCGTGGTGGAGAGGACTGTAAGACAGGCAGACAGCGGACTGCAGAGAGCTCTGAATGCCAGGACAGGAAGCTGGGGCTTCTTGTTGGGCTCCGGAATTCCCAATGATCTAATAAGACACGATACAGTGATTCCTCAGAAAAATTCACCCAGGGGTACTTCCTGATCTACTTAGAGTAGGCAATGGTAATTATGGAGGCAATAGTTGACAATCCAGTCTGAAGGCGGCTCTATTTGTCTAGACATGAGGTAATGAGGACCAAAACAGAACTGGAAATGAGAAGGAAAATATGGGGTGCCTTTTAGCCAAGGATGACTGCTTTGGCTCATGAACAGCACATGGAGATTGTTACATATTTGCAATGAATTGTTTGATCCTCATGGTGGCAGCAGTTCTTACAGATAACCTCAAATTCCATTTCCCTCACACTAAAAAGTGGGGAACAGAGATACAAATTAGAGGAGTAAAGTCACTTTTCTGACCATCCTCAGGCCTCCCACATGGTCATCTTGCTAGGTTCTAAGGCCCACAGGTTCTGGGCAAGTCTAGGAACACATGTTTTGCAAATGTGGGCATAAACAGAGAGGCATACAAGTAAAATCCCTACAACTTCCCTCTCAAATTTTCAAAATATGTGCACCATAGGACCAGAGCTCTATCAATCCAAACCCCACAGCTTTCTTCCTGTAACACAGTTATACCTCTTGTACTCAGATCCCAAAGATCATAGTCTCACAAAGATAAACAAATAACACAAACCAGAAAACCAACAAAATGGCAGCAAGCATAAAAGATCCCAGGATGGGATGCTGTTGAGCCAACACAAACAGGGGACCCGCCACCATCAGAATTCTCATCACAAAAATGAGGACTCAGCTCACAATGCTGTACAGGCCGAAAGTGTGCACATCTCAGGCTCCCAGGCCAAGAAAGACTCAGAGTTCACCTTAGGTTATATTTTGCATGTTTGTATATGTGTGTGTGTGTAAATCAAATGCTTTAGGTTGTTTTTAAGAGCTTGCAATCACACAAGGCATCAAGAACCTGACAGAAGGCATATAATCTGTATGACTGGCAGTCCTACCAGAGACAGGAAGAGGGAAAGCATGAGGCAAAGGGACACACACACAGCAACTCTGTTCTCAGGCCAGTTAACGTCTCCTTCCAACCTGTACCACTTAACCGGCCATCTGTCCTTGGGTTGGCTGCCAAGATGTTGAGTAAAACGATTTCCCAATCTCTAAACTGCCATCAATTTCAGTTCATTTCACCTTGCTATTTACATAATACTGAAGCAATGTAGCCTGGGTTATTTCTCTCCGTTGGGGAAAATTTAGCTAGGAGTGCTCTGCAAGACCTTACTCAGGATCTCAACAGCAGCAAACCCGCTAATCTTTCCTACAGAGGCCAGAGAGCAAACATCTCATGTTCTGTGTGCTACACTTTGTTCAGAAAATGGGCAAGCTGAGATCCCAATACAATGTTATTTACAAAACCTGAGCTGCAGGGCAGATGCCAGCCTCAGGCTCTCACTCATCTCCAGTCCTTGTTCTAGAGAAAAGGTGCTTGCTTTTTTCCCCCTCCTAATCTTTTTTTTTCCCTCACATCCTTCAATTCAAACAATGAAGTAATCAAAGGGGGAAAAGTGAGAGAGGAAAAGGAGTGAGATGGGGGAGATGCAAAGAAAATCACCTCTGGGTGAATATCTGCACGTCCTTTACTACAGGCACATTCATGCCACACACTTCTTCACTTAGCCAGCTGGCCCTCAGCACAGCTAGCTTCGTCTATGCAAGTGGCTTATTCCTGCTGCTGTATTTTGATGAACTGAATGAATATAAACATCCTAGGCATTTTCTAAGGCTTGACACATTATCTCATGGTGAGGTCACATACAATTTATTGATTTAAATGGTTATTTTATTGCAAACAAAAGCTGGATTCTGTTAACTCTATCTCCCCTTGAATTCTCAGTTATACACAATTCATAAAGAGAAGTAAGAAACAATCACTAGGCAAACGTACATAAAAATATAGCTACACAAGATGTGTGCTGTGTTTCTTACAGAAATCTGTAATTTTAAGAAATTTTAAGGAAAAAAAATACAAGAACCACATAAAACACTTCAAACCAATATTGTATATAATTCTAGAGTTACAACAGTATCAGTCAGGTAATGACAAACTGATTTTCTACAATACCTTTAAATAGGAAAACATATGCCTGGTTTTCCATGATAATTACTTACTTTGGTTTTGGGTTGCAGAAGTGATGTGTTGAGAATCCTAGAGAGAAAAATGAAAGGAAAAAAAATGTCATAAACACATTACAATACATAAATGTAAGGAAAAACCGTAGATCCTTCAATGTTGAAAGGTAAATTTTATGAACCTTTCACATGTATATTGAACAATGCAGAGACTACTCATTTTATATTCCCTGCCACACAGATTTTACAATTCACACTTTCCTATGTACTCCTTATATCTTTCCCTCTGTTGAGTCTTCATTCTCACTTTTTGATGCACAGGCTGCAACACTGATTCAGTTCAACTTTACATGAATGGTTTTATTACTACTGTTCTTACCCAGACTTTATTTTTTCCCTTGGGGGTAAGCAAAAATAATTTAACAGAGTTTGATGCTTTAATTAGAAACCAATAGCAATGAATCATCCTAAAAAAGCACAACAGCTTTCATTGGGAAATAGGTAAAATATCTACCTTATATCAAATTTGGGCTTTATGTGGATAAAATTATTTTCTAAAGCAGTAACAGGGATAGGAATATTTATAAATATGCACATAGTACATACCTACATATATGTATTTCTGTATATAAAACCATGTACATGCATACCAGCCTGGACAGAGCACAAGATTTGAAGGGGTTATTTCTACATTCTCAAGGCTAAATAAAAGCAAAACCCAACAACAGGGAAAATGGCAGAGTTCTAATACACTGTTCACAATATTTTAAAAGAAACACAAGAGTTGGCAGTCTCTTGGGTTGTTATAAAACTCAGCTCTGATGCAGCTGGTAATATTAAACTCTACAAACATTAAGGAACTGTGACACATAAGAAGTGAGTGTATGTGTCTGACTCAACCTACTTCGCGTACTTTCATTTTCTGTCTCTAAAGTAGGAATTATCAAATGAACAATGTACGGAAAGTTTTTATTTTGAATGCTTTTACCAGTTACGAAGCCCTCAACAAATCTAATTTAAGATAGTCTTACTCACAAAAGAACAGTAAAGAGTTTAAAGCACCATGAAGTACAGCAGGGACTAAATTAATCATAATTTTAACCTATTCTCCAAAGATTTTAACAAGTAATACTTCATCCATCTGGTTCACAGCAATATCTTAGACTGTGGGGGATGCAGTGCCTGCAAGTCTTTTAAGGAATTACCTTTGTGGGGAAAGGAAATTTGGAAGGCTCAGCTGTACTAGGCGTATGTATTGCTGTCAAAGGAGGAGGCCATGAATGGGTCATTTCCTGGAAAGAAATTTGGAAAGGGAAGAAAAAAATAAATTATATAAAACAACATTAACAGCTACTTAATTTAACTTTTTAAACTTAATATAGAATGGATAGACGGTAAACGAAAAATGTAGCCTGCTTTAGAAGTTGAATGCCTGCTTTAATGGGCTCTGTTCAAAAACTGAAGATTTCCAACATTCAAAACGGGAAAGGATGAGGTTGAACAAACAATGCATGTATGGATTTCACACTGTGAACATAACAGAGGACATAAACCGTAGTCAGAATTACTAGAGCTTATGTAACCATGAAGGCTTTTAAACGACATGTTGTCCTGGAAAAGCAATCTCAACTCAATGAAGTCTTTCTCCCTCAGCTTCTTTATTGCATTTCCTGGAATTATTTAAGTTCAAAGGAAGAAGACCTTTCCTGTTTGACTTAAGCTAACAAGTAATTCAGGTCACTTGTTGCACTTGGAAGAGTTTTAATGGATTTGACCCTTCTCTGATATACACTATTGGCACAGGAAAATGGCCTTTAAAAATTACTTTTCTATTCATCGAGAAAAGTTTACTTTTTGCTGTTTTTTCTTTTCTTTTTTTTTTTTTTGATTGAGGGTACTACTTCTAAAACTTACATTTTAATATACAAGTATTTATGTTAACTGAGTTCTCTCAAACTCATTCATGAAATTTATTTTGCCTTGCAGAATAGTTGTAGAAAATGGATTATATTGGGCCCGGCGGCATGGCCTAGCGGCTAAAGTCCTCGCCTTGAAAGCCCCGGGATCCCATGTGGGCACCGGTTCTAATTCTGGCAGCTCCACTTCCCATCCAGCTCCCTGCTTGTGGCCTGGGAAAGCAGTCGAGGACGGCCCAAAGCTTTGGGACACTGCACCCGCGTGGGAGACCCAGAAGAGGTTCCAGGTTCCCGGCATCGGATTGGCACGCACCGGCCCGTTGTGGCTCACTTGGGGAGTGAAACATCGGACAGAAGATCTTCCTCTCTGTCTCTCCTCCTCTCTGTATATCCGGCTTTCCAATGATAATAAAATCTTTTTTTAAAAAAATGGATTATATCTGAGGGAATGAGGGTAGGGTGGGGAGTTTTATCATGCTTCTAAACCTGTATCTGTTAAATGCAAGAAATTGTTCCCCTTAAATAAATTTTTAAAATACATTGTCAGCTAATAATCATAAATACATGCATGGTGTATACTCCCTTTTTAAAGGGGCTAAAATGGCATTGAGATCATTTGCTCCAAATGCAATATTTTACAGTAAAAAAAGTGAAATCCCAAATAATGGTGCTAAGGCCCCCAGGAAGTCAAAGCTTGATAAGAGCACAGTTTAGAAGCTCCTCGAGCCTGTGGATCTAAGAAAAAAGTTGCTTCCCACACATGTCAGTCCTTGCTGGCAAGGCAGCATAATGACTAATACGCAACTTCTCCCAGTGAGTGAGTGACTCCAGAGCATGTGGTATCATCTCACTTGGCAAGGTTCTGGCTAGCATATTTCCATAAGAATATCATCAGTCCTTATAATAGCTGGAGATGGAGTTACTTCTGACTTAGGTGTACCACTTCCTTTGCCTTCTCCACAGCTATTCTACAGGTTGGAATCCTGGCACAGGCAAAAGTGATCCTGTACAGTGACATGCGACCTGATGCTGTTTAAGAGTAAAATTAGGGGCAGGTATTTGAATGAATGGCTAAGATACCTTCATCCCATATTGGAATGCCTGGTTTGAGTCCCAGATCCTCTGTTTCTGATTCAGTATACCGCCGGTGCACAGCCAGGCAGACAGCAGATGATGGCTTGAAAGCTTGGGTCCCTGATGCCCATTAGAGACGTAGAGTGAGTTCTGGGCTCATAGCTACAGCCAGCACAGCCCTAAATGCTACAGGCATTTGGGAAACTAGCAGATAAAAAATCAGTCTTTCACACATGTGCATTCTCTCTCCTCTTTCTCTTTGAAATCAAGTGAAACTAATGAAAATAACTGACCTTATTCATTTTTACGTTTTAAGATTTGTCTTAAAAAGTGCCATAGAGTTGTGACACTTAGTTTGAATGGCAGAGTGACGGGGAAGGACAGCACAGACAAAGACATCTACCATGTGGCAGTTCACCCCCAAGAGGCCACAATGGCTGGGGTTGATTCAGGCCAGTCACCAATTTAAAACTTTAGCTAAGGGTCCAGCACGGTGGCCTAGCCACTAAAGTTCTCACCTCCCATGTGCTGGGATCCCATGTGGTCACGGGTTCTAATCCCACAGCCCCACTTCCCATTCAGCTCCTTGCTTATGTCCTGGGAAAGCAATCGAGGACAGCCCAAAGCCTTGGGATCCTGCACCCTCATGGGAGACCTAGAAGTTCCTGGTTCCTGGCTTCAGATTGGCACAGCTCTGGCCATTGTGGTCACTAGGGCAGTGAATCATTGGACAGAAGATCTTCCTCTCTATCTCTCCTCCTCTCTGTATACCTGAGTTTGCAATAAAAATAAAATAAATCTTAAAAAAGAAAAAAACTTTAGCTAAGTCTTCTACAGGGGTGGCAGCGGCTCAAGTGCTTGGGTCGTTTTCCACTGCTTTCCCAAGGCTCATTATCAGGTTGCTGGCTTTGGGGTGGAGCAGCTAGAACTTGAACTATAATATGGATGTTGTATCCCACATGGTAGTTTAACTGCCCCAATGCTGGTCACAATTACAGACTTTTTAAAAAAGTGAAATCATTGCCTCATCCATTAACAAGTCACCTATTTGTTTGAGATATAATGGGAATTGCGCACTAAGATGTACTAGAAAGAGTAATAATCCTAAAGTCAGAGACACTGACTAGAATGCTAACTCTGGCCTTAAGTAGCAGTTTCAGCTAATAAATTGGCTGAACTTTGAGTTTCGATTCTGAGAAGTGGACAATGGGGTTAAGATGCTTGTGTGCCATGTCAGAAAGGCTGGGTTCAACTCTGGCTCTGGCTTCCAACTTCAGCTTTCTGCACTGGCCTTGGTCAGTTGAGTCCCAGTCATCATGGTCATTTGGAAAGTGAAGCAGCATGAGAGCCTCCTTCCTTCATCTGTCTGTCTCTCTAAATCCCAAATAAGTCACTTTTTTTTTTTTAAAGAGGAGACTGGGACCACTTATATTTCAAGTGACTATAATGGTATTTTATGTAAGGGACTCAGACACATGGTACACATGGTACACAGGAAATCTGTTTAATAAAAGCGCTATATCTCTTAGTTAAAATTCTAATTTTAAAAACATTTCAATGGGCTTGGCAGCGTGGCCTAGTGGCTAAGGTCCTCGCCTTGATCCCATATGGCTGCTGGTTCCGATCCCGGCAGCTCCACTTCCTCTCTATCTCTCCTCCTCTCAGTATATCTGACTTTGTAATAAAAATAAAAATAAATCTTTAAAAAAAAAATTCAAAATCACACAAAAGAAAGCTTCTTGCTGTTTGTCAATGCTTTAAGGTATGGAACCATCATAATGCAACAACATAAAAATATCTAACAACTCACTGAGAAGGCACTTGAAAGCATCACCTATGGTTTTCAAGAATTTTTTAGATTTCCAATGCTGTCAATGGACGTTTTAGTCACTAATTATTCTCAAGCAATATCCATTGTATTCTCAGTGTTTAAGGCTGTCCCAGTTATTAAATCGGGCAGTTTTAAAGTGCATAAAGTCTTTCAGTTCCTAAGTGGCTCACTAATAGGCTGAAAGAATTTATACACTTCCTTAAATGCCTAATTTGCCTGAGAAACTTAGGCTTTGGGAAATTGGGGTCATTACTATTGAGAAAAGGCAGCCCAGAGTCCTCAAGCTATGGTTTTGTTCTCTACCTTAACAATGACTTCCCATGTGGTTGGAGACAAAGCATTTGACATCTGCCTCAGCAAAGCCATTCTAGGTCCCACTGCAACTGTCTTCTCTTTGCTCACAATACCAAATTCTAGATGGTTCTTCTATAAGACCAATTTATTCCATCCTTGAAGCATTGTTCATTGCCATGCTCCATGATTCATAGCGCCACACCAATATCCAAACATAATAATGTGTACTTATTCTTCCCACCCTAATCTTTGTGACAAGGAATCTAACTTATATTCTTCACCATAGCATCCTAGGTCTTAGAAAAGTATCTGGAAGCTTAACAAATATTTTCTGGATCACTGATTGAAAGGGAAAAAAAAAAAAATAAAGCTGAATATTTCCACCCACTGTACCAGCATCTCTGGGATGCTGCAAAGGCAATGCCTCCTAGAATCATTTTGGTTCCTCAGGTAGCTATCAAGGCTACAGCAATAATAAGCAGAAAATCGAACAATTTCCACATGCCCTTTGAGGTGCACTGTCTTCTTTGGCTCCTCATGCATGACCCTTTCCAGGTTACTAGCAGTGCCTGTCTGCTATCATCATTCCCCATCAGACAGTAGGAGTTACAAGCTACCACCTCCTTTCTTGAAATGCTTCCAGCCTAAATACTGCCCCTTGAGAACCAACATCTGCTATGATCAATATCTGCTATGCATTGCCTCTATTACCATCAGAAAGAATCCTGTTTCGATTCCTGGCAACCTTCCGAATTGCTGGTAGATGACAAGAATGGGACCCACAATACAGGAGGAAACATCACGACAAGCACCAGACGGAACAACCTGGCATGGGCTCTTAATATCAGCTGCAGTCCAGAACCTTCAACTAATCATGAGAAAACCAAGGTCGAAGTAGAACAGATGCCCTAGCAGTGGTCACAGAGGAAAGGAGGAGATGGACATTCAATTTCTATGAAGAAAAGTAATAGACCCTTCAGTCCCAAATATTCTTCTGTTTATTTTCCTAATGTGTGACTTTCAAGTGAAAACACATTCCCTGCTTACTTATTCTCAAGTGTTTCCAAGTAAGCAAAAATTAATTAACGAGGCATTATATATGGAGAGCAGGACTAGAGAGATGGGTTCACTGAATTAAAACAATGTTCATCTGGAACAGACAGTTAGCCTAGCTGTTAAGGCCCTGGTTGATATACATGCCCCACTTTGGAGTAAAATTCTTTTTTAATACTTCAAGCCATGATTCCTTAGAGGGCTCTTTCAGAAAATTCTAACTATAAAAAATATCACTTGTGAGACGATAACCAATATAATGGACAAGATAACTCAGCACTACCATCAACTGATACTTCAAATAAAAACTGAAAGATGAATCTATGTACATTTTGAAGGAAAAAAAAACAACAGAAAAGATTCCAGTTGATACACACGTGTCATCTCTCTCTTACTTCATTCAAGGGGAAAAAAATGAAAACAGATTAGAAGCCTTATAAAAAACACAATAAGACCAGAGTTGTGGCACAATGAATTAAACTGCCACATGCAATAAATAATATCCCGTATGAGCAATGGGTTGTGTCCCCATTGCTCCATTTCTAATCCAGCTCCCTGATGGTCCACATGGGAGACCTGGTAGAAGCTCCCTGCTCCTGGCTTTAGTCTGGTACAGCACTGGCCATTGCAGCCATCTGGAGAGCAAAACAAGAAACGGGAAGAGTCTAACTCTTTCAATTAGTAAATAAACCAAGTTGACATGGAAGCAAATTAAAATCATACAGAAAGGATACAAAACAAATACGCCAAATCCTCAGTTATTACAATGATTGCATGTGAGCACACTGAAAGGAAGTTTGATCTAGGAATTAAAGCCAAAATAATAAACACAATAGTTTATCTAATCCTTTTCTGATAAAAAGAAAAGCCAAATCAAGAGAGTTTATACACTGCCCCAAGTCCCAAGCTGAATAGAAGGAATCTGTCACCCTTGTGCAAGAAACACTGAACAAATTGGTAACATACTCACTGATATATCTGAAGGAGCACAAATGCTCATGACACAGTGTTAATACACAGAAACAAACAAACCCTCTAAAGATGTCCATTTACTTCCCACTATATTTATACCTTTAAGTTTCATGACTTCATTGGCTGCCATACAAGGCATCATCTATAAAACAGCATGATATATCAATCAAGTGTGATTTAATAGCTTGTGTTTCCCCTGCCACATCAATGCAGGGGTTGCCTCTCTGGGAAGCAAGCAACTTTCCAGCGACTGTGGACAGCCAAAGTTGAGATGTCATAAAATTCTGATCCAAGAGGCTGACAGTCTATACACTCCACTTTAATCAATACAATCTGCTAGAAAACTGAATAATGCTTCAAGTCTCCATTTGTTATTTTGTTTTATTTTGCTCCTAGAAGTTTATATGTGTGGATGGGGAGTGAGGCGGGGGGGGGGGGGGGGGGGGCTATTTAAAGGTGGGTAGAAATGGCAGAATGAGTGTAAATGCCTCTCACTAAAAACTACTTCAAATGAAAAATAGTTAACAATGAACTTACCTTCAGAATTTCTTCAACACAATGGACTTCATTGGAATAAGTCTGCTGAAAATGAAAAGCAGGAAAATATTAGTACAGAACAGGTCAAAGATGGCACAACATTCTCATAGGTGGGCTCACCTTTGTGTCTAACTTTACCAGCTAAGTGTTAGAACTTTCCATTATATATAAAAAGGAGCAGGGGATCAGCCTGACCATATTGGAAGGAAATAGTAATGCTGCCAACAGTGGCAGACTGTGCCCTTCAAACAGAAAATTTTCAAAGAAAGTACATATGTTACAGAATAATGGGTGTGGATGCTTGGTACAGTGGCTAAGATGCCACTCAGAAGGCCTGCATCCCATATTGGAGTGCTAGATGTAAGTCCCAGCTCTGCTTACAGTTTCAGCTTCCTGTTAACATACAAACTGGAAGACAGCAGTGATGGCTCATGTACTTGGGTCCCTGCCACCCATGCGGGAGACCAGTACTGAGTTCCTAGCCATTGTCTTCATTCCATCCAGCTCCAGCAACTGTAGGCTCTCTGAGGAGTGATCCAGCAACTGGGACATTTCTCTCTGTAAGATTTATTTATCTATTTATTTGAAAGGTAGAATTATAGAGAGGGAAGAAAGAGTTCTTTCATCTGTCAGTTCATTCCACAAATCACCTCAACAGCCACGGTTGGGAAAAGCTGAAGACAGGAGTTTCTTCAGTCTCCAAGTGGGTGGCAAGAGCCTAACCACTTGGGCCATTTTTTTGCTGCTTTCTCAGGCCATTATCAGGAAACTGGATTAGAAGTGGGGTGGCTGGGGCAAGAACTGGCATCCATATAGGAGGCGAGCACTGCAGGTGGCAGCTTAACTCACTGTGAACACAAAGCTAGCCCCATTTCTCTGTCACTTTTTATCTTTCAAATAAATAAAAGTTAGGGATCCCTATTAATAGGCTAATCCTTCACCTGCAGCACCAACATCCTATATGGGCACTGGTTTTCGTCTTGGCTGTTCCACTTCTGATTCAGCTCCCTGTTAATAGCCGAGGAAAGTAGTGGAGAATAACCCAAGTGCTTGGGTCCCTGCACTCACAAGGGAGACCCAGCAGCTCTTTATGATCCCTGGCTTTGGATCAGCCCAGCTCTGGCTGTTGCAGCCCTTTGGGGTAATGAGCCAGTGAATAGAAGATCAATCTCTCTGTAACTCAGCCTTTCCAAAAAAATTTAAATAATTTTTTTAAAAAATAAGAAAATCAGTAAATATAAGGAAACAATATGTAGCAACAACAGAACAAAGCAGAGATTAAAATATGTGTTACAGTCAGCTACCTCAAAGTCACGATGTCTGAATAATGAGCCAAGTGAAACGAACGCTGAGTCAAAGTCATCATCAAGCACTTCAAAGGGTCCACCATCAGGTCAAAGTTCAATCAAGGATAACTTCCTGATTTTCAAATAGTCTAACCTCTCCAAATTCATTCTACAGATGTCTATAAGTCTATCTTCAGTCAACTATATTACACATGTATGCAAAATTTTCCATGAGCAAGATTCTAAGAGACAGCAGTCTAATTATTTCATGTCTTGGAGGAAAAACAGAAAAAACACTATATCTTTTTTATCCTAGCAAGCAAGTGAAATCTGCTGTTGGTTATACCACTAGAAACAAGGCCTAGTGACTGTCATTTCACAGACTATGTACCTTGGAGCTCAAACCAATAAACAAACAAACAAACAAAAACAGTAAAGTTAAACACACTAAAGTACCTTTCCTGGACTATATGCATGACTTTGTGGTTTTCAATGGAAAAGTAATGCTTGCTCTTGTGTCAAAGCATGAGCCAGGGGCCTGGAAATAGCATAGCAAGCACTGTACAACCTTGCACATTGTTGCCACAGCTAGGTAAAGCACTCCTCTTCCTTGCACTTGAATAGAGTCTACCTCACAGCTAGAATAGATGAAATAGGAGTCTTTGCCCAGCTAACTTAAGAGCAACATTTGATACAGCATTGACTGCTGTTTCATGGCTGGGGTTAATAAACCTAGCCTGTCTCTCATTCCAGTGCACTTTCAGGAAGAAGGAAAGTAATAAGCATATGACAGTCACACCACCCACCCTGTAACTCAATCTAAAGGATGTGGCAAAATTCAAATGTGATTTTATCTTCCTAGACCTATCTGTAAAACAGGTAAATGTCCTGGAAATGGTTTCATTGGAATATTTGCAGTTTGTTTCTGCTGAGCTGCGACCAGCATTTTTGGAAGTATAACTGAAGAAAATCAAGGGTATCCCTTATATCTGCTGGGCCCATTGGAGTCCAAACTTAAATTATGCATGTAAACAATCAGACCTAATTTTAACTTGTTCACATTGTTAAAGAATGTTTAAAATCCAGACCAAAGATTAATACCCTATTTTATTACTAACATCAGACCCAGAAATGACTTGCCATTTTTATGTAAGAGAAAAATTTTATTTTTTACACACTTCATTAGGAAAAAAATTAAATTTGGAGATGAAACTACCCAAATGTTCCTTTTGTCCTATCTGTTAGAAAACAAATGAGAATCCAGTGAAAATATGCAAAATGAATAGTGAAACATATCGGAACTAAGGCAAAAAGGATCCGCTTGCTATTTCCAACAGAATGAGGTCAGAGAGCTCTGCCTTCAAGACACTTTCAGATCCTCAATCAAGCAGCCGACACTGCAGCAGATGTTTCATGCTACCAAAACATTCACTGCTTTAAAACAGTTTTATTACACGGGATGAACCAAGACTAACTGAAGACATTTTTTGAAGGCTTATTATCGATTAGTAACTACTAAACAGCCATATTTAGGCCACTTCAATAAGGTCTTAGTTCTTTAGTTTATTGAGATTTTTTTCCTACAAGTCCATTATGGAAATGTGGTGGTTTCAACAGGGAACAAGAATTCCATTTCCATATCATGAAGATATGGTTGGAATTATCAGATACCCAGCAATGGAAGTATAGTTAAATACCTTTACAGTTTATCTATGCAGCAGTATGCTATTCAGAATTAATAAATATGATATAGATTTTCAAACAATCTGCGGGAAAACGTAATTAAAAGGTTTGCTTGTGGGGCCCGACGGCGTGGCCTAGTGGCTAAAGTCCCCGCCTTGAACGCACCAGGATCCCATATGGGCGCCGGTTCTAATCCCAGCAGCTCCACTTCCCATCCAGCTCTCTGCTTGTGGCCTGGGAAAGCAGTCGAGGACGGCCCAAAGCTTTGGGATCCTGCACCCACATGGGAGACCCGGAAGAGGTTCCAGGTACCCGGCTTCGGATCGGCACAGCGCCAGCCGTTGCGGTTCACTTGGGGAGTGAATCATCAGACGGAAGATCTTCCTCTCTGTCTCTCCTCCTCTCTGTATATCTGGCTTTGTAATAGAAGCAAATAAATCTTTAAAAAAAAAAAAAAGGTTTGCTTGTGCACAAAAATGTTAAGTTCATGAATATTTATTTTATAATATACATTTTGTCAGTTTTGAAGATCTTTCATAGGGATATGTGACAAATTAAACTTCTCATTCTATTTTTATATTCTTGTGCTTGCATGCAGATTTAACCCTTTCTTCAGAAAGAACTTTACTCACACATACCCCCCAAAAAAGAAAACCCAAACCCTGTAAACATAGTAAAAACAATGCTCATAAACCTTTCACCCACACTTCCCAAATGTCAGCATTTCCCATATTTGCTTTCTATGTTCCTTTTCCACACACATATCTACCACACACACTTTGAACTCTTTGAGCATAAGCAAGAAAGAGTTAACACCTCTTTATGTTTAAGTGCCACTGTGTATACCAAGTCACAATCACATATCTACATTTTCAAAAGAGGAGCATAGTGCAAGATAGTGTGATCTTATTTTATGTTCTACTTCACTGAGAATCCTGTCTCCACTGTTAGACAAGTTGGACAGCCTAGAGGTCTTTACAAAGAAAGATCTGTAAGGACAAGCTGACTTGTTTTGTAAAGCGTAACTTGGCACCTTCAAGTCTGTCCCTGGAAGGAAACTTTCCAAAAGGGGAGTGGTAGCTGAGGAAACCATCCCAGTCCTAATCCCTTCCTTTACCACTCCCCACAGGGATCCTGCTGAGTACAGCTACTGCTACTGAATACAGGCAGGGTCCTTCTAGAACAAACAGTCCTGGCCAAGCCTCTGAAACCAGCTGAGATAAATAAGATCTCTCTTAAAGAACAAGGGATTAAGTCATACTGAATGGGGCTGCCTTCAACCCCAGCAAGCACAGGGCTCATGGTGGGGTTGCGCATGGCCCAGGGCGGGGAGTCTGTGCATATATGGGAATGGGGACCCCAGGGACTTGTTTGACATGTATTTACTGGGGGTTTTTACTCGGAGTTTCCATGGACCCAAGCTACTGCACTGGCAAACAATCTGGAGGGCATGGCATCAGGTAGATTGATTGGATGGGGCAAATCAGGAGGCTTCTCTGGGTCAGACCAAGGCACACAGAAGCCATGGCTGAGAGCAGACATTCATTAGTGCACACATAAAAGCAAGGAGACGGGCACGCAGGTCAGGCCAGATTGGGATAGGCTGCAGGACCCACTGGCAAGAGCTAGACTGAAGGTGAGTCAGGTTGAACTAGGTCACAGACCCACCAGCACACACAAAACTGGGGGGCTGGAGGTAGGCTGTGCCAGGCTGAACCATAGCACCTGCCACAATGTTCAAGAACTGGGATTGAGGGTGGGCCTGGTAGGGGTTATTTGGAATTGTCCATACTAGGCCACAGCATCAACTGGTCTGCTGGAGAACTGAGGGATGGGATGGCCTAGGCTGCAACGTCTGTCAGCTATAACTGGGACAGAGGACAACCCACACTGGGCTAGGCTGTAGCATCCACCAGTGCACATGAGAACTGGGCATGGGGGTGGGCAGGGCTATGCCCGGCTACAGTACCCACTGGCTCAGAGGAAAGCCGAGGTTGGAGGCAGTCTGATCTGGGTTAGGTTGCTGTTCCTGCCAACCAGGTGGGAGAACCACAAATGGGGGTAGACTAGGTAGGGGGACTTTGGGGAGACCCATGCTAGGCTGCAGTACCTGCTGGCACATGACAGACCCAACACTGGGGGTGAGCCGAGCTAGGCTACAGCACCTGTTGACAGATGTGCACCTGCCAGTTTCCATGAGAGTCGGAGCTGTGAGGTGGGACTGGCCACCCAGCTGCACCCACTGGATATGTGCATTGACTGGCACAGGAGTAGGCTGAGCTTGACCCTGCACCAGCTGGCACATTTGAGAGCCAGATCTGAGAATTTCCCAGGTGAGGGTTCTTAGGGGGCTCCCCAACAACTATACTGCTGTGGTCAATCCCTGATCAGGGAATCAGATACATAGGTCTGATCCTGCAGCACATGTTGCAGGGCTGGGCCACCCCAATTACTGATGTGTGTGCAATGGAGAACATACCCAGAGGCACACAAAATACAAGACAGTCAGCTCAGCTAAGCCCACAGAGGGCCTCAAGTACTTTCTCACGGATGGAAAGAAGGATGGGTTGAACAACACACCAGGGGAGGTTTTACACCATATACCTGGGTCTGTGGACACACAGGGCATCCAACTGGTCCTGAAAAGAATCTTGCAACTCTGGTGGAACCAAGCCTAAGACTTCTCGGAACAATTAAGGCCACTCAGTGACACCTTCGGAACATTCCTTCTTCTCATTGGGTTCTCTAAAGTGACATCAAATGACCATCTCTGTACCTAGGAGATGACACAGAGCATGGAGTGGTGCACCTCCCTTTCTCCCCACTGCCCCCACCTGCAGACATAAAAAGGAAAACTGAAACACTGAACTCACCCCTCAACTTGTTCCCTCCCCCACCCCATGAGAAACCTCTCCATTGTAACCTGAGGCTCACACTGGTCTGCAACCTGCTCACTTTTGTAATAAATATTGAAATTTTAAAAAGAGATAATTTAAAAAATCATCTATTACAGTTGCAAAAATTGATACCTACTCTCCAAGTCCTTCCCAGTCCAGTTCTCCTTCAGTCAGGCAGACACTCAGGACCACAGATCTCAACTTGGTCTCCCAACTTGATCAGCTGGGTTCCTAGAGATCAGTACTCCCCTCCCACCTATATGCAGACACGTCAGACACTTGGTTTTCTATATTTAGAGAAATACCCCAGCAAAGATCTCACTTGCCCACAGGGGTATGCCCTTAACAGAAGAATCTAATTCAACTGAATTAAAATAAATGAGAGCAGCTACTAACTGAATGCATGCCATACTTGACATTGCATTAAATTCTTTACCTATTATTGTTCCCTAAATTTGATTTCACTGCTTGCAATATCAATCATCAGCTTGAGGGTTGAGGTGGAAGTTACACTAAGTATATGCATCAGCTATAAGATACATCCCTATTAAAACAAACACAAAACTGAAATCAAGCTGGCTGTCTAAAGGAATTATGCAGTACGATAGACTTAATTCTCATATTAAGGTTGGTAGGTATCATCCTCAATTACAAAAAAAGAAGCCTACAGAAATTAAGCTCCATGCTCAAGGTCACAATAAACATTATCAGTGGCTGAGACACCTTAGCAAAACTGTCATACTGACATTCCAAAAACTTCAAAATTTATACAAGGACAAATATATTTCAGGAAATAATGTGATTCCAGTTGCTATGGATATGACCAAAGTCATGTTCTAAAGAACAGTATTTCCTTTTTGTTTTTATAGAGAAACATTTTGGGATTCAGATTTAAATGCCTTTTTCTACTGCATGTGGTTCAGACCAGAAAAGGCAGCAAGCAACACGGGCCTCCGACTGATTTCTCACTTGTCTAGAATGACGTTGCATAATCCTAAGGAAATGCACTGAAATCGAAATAAAATGCTAGTAAATGTCTTCTAGGCATGAAACAGTTTGTTTTAATAAGCTAAGAAGAGTTGGATGAAGGAAATACAACCTCCCCTCCCCCGAGACAGGGAGGCTGTTGAAATTATGTTTTTTGTCTCTCATGTTTCAACAGAGCAGCATTTTTATAACAATGCTTGGCTTCTAAAATGCTTAGTTATCACTAGCCAGGAAATCCAGGAGCACAAATACAGCTTAAAGAGGATCTTAGGGCTGGGTCTGCTTAAGACCACTTCCACAATCTTGGATAAGAGTCAACCTTATTGTAACAGGAGATAATATTAACAAAGCTATCCTTTTCACTGGGGTGGTACGAAGGTCAAATGTGAAAACATGGGATTTTAAAAACTGTCAAAAGAGAGTGATAAAGACACACACAATGGTAACATTACCAAGATATTCTTTAATAGTGGGATAGCATTCGAAAACATTCCAGTAGGTTCTCCATTTAAAGCTGCATTATTACAACAATTACCACAGTATGCTTTCTCAAACACATTACTTTGTGGCACTGCTACAGTCTTCAGTGCATACTCACTATTCATTTACTTCTGCTAGTGAGAGCAATCACACTTTTCTTGACACTCCCTGGAACCCTTTTCCCTCTCAAACCTGTGGTAGGACATCAGCTATTTAGCCAACAGGGGCCAGTGTGGTGGTACAGCATTTACCTACTAACTTGCGAAGAAAGCAGTACAAGTGGCCCAAGTGCTTGGACTCCTAAACCTTCAAGGGAGATCCAGAAGAAGCTCCTGGCTTTGGCTTGGCCCAGCCTTGGCTACCGTGGCTTTTAGGGAATGAACCAAAGGATGCAAGATTTTTCTATTTCTTATGATTCTACCTTTCAAATTAAAAAAAAAAAAAAACGAACTTTTTTTAAACTTCTGGGGCTGGCACAGTGGTGTAGCAATCCAATCGCCCAGTTGCAGTGCTGGAATCCCATGGGCACTAGTTCTAGTTCCAAGTATTCCACTTCAATACATCTACCTGTTAATGGCCTGAGAAGTAGCAGAGGATGGCCCAAGGTTTTGGGCCCCTGCAACCATGTGGGAAACCTTGAACAGCCTCCTAGCTTTCAAGCTCCAGATCAGCCCAGCTCCTTTGCTACCATTTGGGGAGTGAAATGTTATTAGGTAGGAAAAAAAAAGTATTTATATGTCAGTGTTTGTATAGGGAAGTCCCAGTGAGAAAAGCACATGTATGTAGAATTACTTATATTGTGCCTAAAATATCATTGGGTAAATGGTCAAAAAATAACATCAATTCCAGGGAGGAAAACTAAGCGGCGAAGGAATAAAGAAGAGGCAAGATTTTTATCTTTAAAATTCTCTTCTTACTTCTTGTATTTAAAAAAAATTATCTATTTTTAAAGTTAAAATTACAGAGGGGAAGACAAAAGGAGAGGCAAAGTGGTAATTATAAACACGTGATACAAATATGCAAGCCAATAACGAAAATGTTGCTTCACTGATTTTACTACTACTAAATATCTTGAGATCATATACGGCTTGTAATTTTTAGTATGTTTTCAAGGTTTCCATATATGAAGCAATACCTATTAAAACAAACTTAGCACACTATGTGCAGTAACGTTTTCAGTCTAAATTATTTGGGTTTTAAAAAAAGATTTTATTTTTATTGGAAAGTTAGATACACAGAGAGGAGGAGAGACAGAGAGGAAGATCTTTCGTCAGATAGTTCCCTCCCCAAGTGGCTACAATGGCCAGAGTTGAGCTGATCTGAAGCCAGAAGCCAGGAGCCAGGAGCTTCTGCTGGGTCTCCTTCATGGGTGCAGGGTCCCAAGGCTTTGGGCTGTCCGTGACTGCTTTCCCAGGCCACAAGCAGGGAGTTGGATGGTAAGTGGGGCTGCCAGGATTCAAATTGGCACCCATATGGGATCACGGTGTGTGCAAGCTGAGGTCTTTAGCCACTAGCCTATTGCACCGGGCAGGGTAAATGTGTTAAGCCCAACTGGTATGGGCTTAAAACTCACTTAAAAACAAAGTATCTAGCTAAATGCTAAAAACTTAATATTTGACAGTAAGTATATCTAATCTGTTATTCACCACCTTCCTAACCGCTGGCTGTGATCCATTACCATTCAACAGAAAGTCCTCAATGGCCTCAAGTTTTAAAAAATTCTAAAAACTGTGCCTTTAAGAAGACTGCATGAGACCTCATTAAGCTCACTGTGGGCAGAGCGGTTATGAATGCTTTAGTAGGAATGGCCTTTCAAAAATTCAAAATAAAAATATAACACAGCACTGAACACCAGTTCATGCAAAAGCAACAGAAGACAGAACAAGCCAAGTAACCACCTCAGCTATATGGACTATGTCAATCAGTGGATTCTTCAACGACCTCATCGTGCTTGGAGTGGCGAGATTGGCAGCGATTCATAACTGGTAAACTATCAAAACCACTTGAGCAAGTATCTCAGAGCATGCCCCACATCCGGGACTTGGGGTGGGTGGGAAACTAGGTGGGGTTTCTCCCTCAATATCCCCCTTTACCTCAAATACATGAAGGAAACAATATGGAAATAACAGTCTTACCCACTTTCCTATAGCCCTTGAACCTTCTTACCCTAATTAACTATGTAAAGATTGTCAAAAATATAATAAAAAATGAAAAAATAACACACAAAAAAGGGAATGGCTTCAAAGGTACTACTTAAAAAACTGCACCATTAAAAAAAAAAGGATATCTAGATGCCGGTTCCATTACAGTAATAAACCAACAAGTTCTTTCAAGTCTCAAGTCTTCCATAACTAATACTAGTTATCAAAACACATTTTTTGAAGAAATCAAATTTTTCTTTTCTCAGCAGGCACCTCAATTTGCATAGCAGGAGTAGCCTTTCAACTAGAATATTTCAACGCAGGAGAGGTGCGAAACTGCAGTGTGACAATGCTGTCACTAGACATTTCAATCACCTTCCCGCTCCCCATCTCTCTCTCTCTCTCTCACACACACACACACACCCACACACAATCTCAAATATCATACGAAGGAATGATTAAGAAACTAAACAACCTTTAAACTGCCTTGTCTACCAGGACAGGATTTTACACCTGCCTTACTGCTCCCTAAGAAAACACATCTATCAGACATCACTGGTACTAAAACGCTCAAGAACTATGCAGTCTCCTTCTACGTTTCTCAGAATGCCTACACATTTTAATGGTTGAGCAAAGGCTAAGATAACAGAGGCATTAGGACCAAAAATCAATCAATCAATCAATCAATAACAATCTTTCCACCAGTTATTGGATGAAGTTGAAAGAAACTATAATCATAGAAATAAGGTAAATCATTTAATCCATGCTTTGTCTGAAAAGTAATAAAGATTTTTCTTTCCTGGATTTATTCCAGCAGTAATCTCAACAGCGTCCTCAGGTCTAGGTCTTAGTTGACTGTCTCCTGGTATTGATTATGAAAAAACACAAACTGGGGGCAAGGAAGGGAGGAGAAGGGCATGGAAAAGAATAAAAGGACTGAAGTGATGGTAGGCTAGTCACTTATACTCTGAGGAAGCTACCCCAGGGATTTATGATACTGGAAAAAACACTAAACAGAGACAGCAAACAAATGAGCCTGCCCTTCACATTCTTATTCTGAAAAACAAGTCCCTTTTTTTTCTCTCCCAGTCACATTATTGCTAAGTAACAGCCAGACAGAAATAAACCAACCTGGAAATGTACAATTCATCTATCATCAGAACACTATGAATGATTGTAAATATTTAATACTATCACGTAACACTAAAATTTAAGACACTATTTTGCTTTCTCAAAACTTATCAAAATGGGGCCCAGCACAATAGCCTAGCGGCTAAAGTCCTCGCCTTGAAAGCCCCGGGATCCCATATGGGCTGCCGGTTCTAATCCCTGCAGCTCCACTTCCCATCCAGCTCCCTGCTTGTGGCCTGGGAAAGCAGTCGAGGATGGCCCAAGACTTTAGGACACTGCACCCACGTGGGAGATCTGGAGGAAGTTCCAAGTACCTGGCTTCGGATCGGCGCAGCATTGGCCGTTGTGGTCACTTGGGGAGTAAATCATCAGATGGAAGATCTTCCTCTCTGTCTCTCCTCCTGTCTGTATATCTGACTTTGTAATAAAAAAATAAATAAATCTTTAAAAAAAAAACTCATCAAAATGCAGATTGAGTCATAATATGTGGGGAAAAAATAAGACTAGCAATCCCATCAAATCTCAGGTAATCTTAATCATCTTGTACTGCATTATTTTTCTATATAACTTTGGCCTGAAAATATAGCCAAATCACATTAAACTTCAGCAAATTTCATTCAATAAACTGACTTACTGGGGCAGGCTTTGCAGTGTAACAATCTAAGCTACTGCCTACAATGCCAGAATCCCGTATTGGAGCATCAGTTCGAGTCCTGGCTGCTTTGCTTCAAATCCAGCTTACTAGAATGTGCTGAGTAAAGCAGTGAAAGACAGTTCCAAGTCCTTGGGCCCTGCTCCCATTTAAAAGAGCCAGACAGAGTTTTGGGCTCCTGGCTTTAGCCTGGCCTATTCCCAGCCTTTCAACCTTCCAAGTGTTTAAGGTACAACATAACCCAACCACATTCATCACAAAACTCAATCTTCTCTCAGCCTTTTCTGTTTTCTTTCTTCCTACACTTTTCCAAATACTGACTTTATGTGCCAGAGAAGGGGTAATACAAGAACAAGGCCACCATTCTAACAACAAAGGCAAATCCTTGGAAAATTCTCCTTATGATACAGGAGGGGCAAAAGCAAAAGCATAAGATGTCTCAGTTGTATAATAATCCAACTGCGGCCCTCCTGACTATTACGTACACCTGGCAAACAGCCCGTGGGAAAAGGCTCCTAGAGCCCATTCGTGCTCCTTCTTAATATCACAATCACATTGCCAGCTTGGGATACAGGTAGCGAACAGGTGCCGGTAAAAAACAAAAAACAAACAAACAAAAACTGTTACGGTCCCTTCAACTTGACTGGTATATAACAACATCCTCCAATAAAAAGGCAATATTATTATAAAGTCACAATAATGCTGCCTACCATGTGCACTGGTATGAATAACACACTAAATGAACCTGTAAAGAGAGGCATCTTAATGTTAAACAGTGTTCTTAGCAAAAAGCTCTGAAAATCTCTTTGTAGAGTAGAACAACATCAACATTAGTGTTTTTCTGGACTTAAGTAGGATCTGATCTTCAGGAAAAAAAAGTACTTGTTGCATTCAAAGTCTAGGGATACACAGATCCTCTTACTCATTTTCTGACATAATTCCTGGGAAAAGAAGCCAAAAAGTTACTACCTATAGGCAAGTAAATTAGGGAAGCATTTGAACTATATAACAACTTGGAGGTGTTCTCTCTCATTGCTTTTGGCCAATTTCTAAGCTGTGTTGTGGTTGACACAAGAGGGTTCACTATAACTTCAGTTGAAAAGTAAGGAAATTATATCCTTAGAGGGGAAAAAATACCATCTTCTCTTACTGAGTTTTCATCACATAAATTTACACTCTAGACTTGTATAAGCTAGGTGATCACAAACTATGTTGAATAAATTAATGAAATCATAAAGTTAGATGTTCACTGACATTCTCTATTACAAGCTGCCTGTACTGAAAGTAAGATTACTTTAAAATTTTCCTAAGCTAGCAAAAATCATCAATATTTGTATGTGAAAACATGGGTAGCAGCGCCCCTATTTCTAAAAATTAGACTAAAATTATGTAGCACTGCCGTAAATCAAGACAAAATTACTTTGATACAAGTACATGTACACAGATACATGTTGCATATGCTGGAGTACGCATGTACATACAACACTCCATCTCTGTTTCTCTCTGGCTTTTAAAATGCAAATGTTTCATTTGCAACTTCAAGGCAGGAAAATAAAAGCAGCCATCAACATTTTCAGAGTGATTAAGAAATTTATGACCAAGACTGAAAGATGGAAGCACAGGTCTTGAGTTGTAACGAGTCGTTTATTTAACGTTTATGTTGTTAATGTCTTCAAAATATTTTGTCAAATATATATTTTGGAAAATACATCATCATCTCCTATATGTACAAAATGGTAACATAATAATTTTGTTACTGTTACTCCCACTATTTCAAGAAAAGAGGGAGGAAGGAAAGAAGAAAGCATTCAGGATCCAACCAATCAGAAAAATCTCAAGAGGCATTCCAAGTCTCTAGTGGTAGCTCAAGAAAAAAAGCCACACTACACATCACCTGTCTGTTGCCTACCCAGTGTATACAAGGGGAGGGGACAAGGGAGGAGCTGAATACCTGTGGCTGCAAGGCTTATTTGTTTATAAGGTCATGCACACAGCAACACTAAACCTCTCCTCTGTAATGCTGAACCCTAAAGGAGGGGAGGGGAGGGAAAAGGAGACCTTGCACTCTTGCCTTGTTTCCCTTCCCTGCATCATCCCAACCTGAACCTCAGGCTCAGTACTTACTGCGGGATGGCTGTGCACTGTGGGGCACTTAGTTCCATGAACATGGCTTACTACTTTTCCGCATGGCAAAAAAGTTCTCCTGTGTTCACACATCCCTCTGCCAGCCCTCACCGTGGCACTAGGTAACTGTGTTTTGTGCGGCCCCGACAGGAAAGAACTTTGATTCTCTTCCCTCACTCCGAGCCTAAAGCAGGAGTGCTCACAGGAACAACTCCCCTGGCTTTGCTCCTAAAAAGGCTCTCTCAAGTACACCGTTGCTTAGCAATATTTCCCTTCCCCCTGTACATTTCAAATTGGCAACATCTGTCCCTTTGGCAGTTTTGACTTGTGCAAAGTACCGTATGCAAGGTTTAAAAACATACGGCAATATAAAATGGGCAATCCGTCCACTCCTCCCACCTCCTCACAAAACCAGGGGTGTAAAGATCTCAAAATGGCTTTATCTTAGCTTTCCAGGCAAGAAGAAAAATCTATAGGATATAAGGCAACTAATTGCATACAAGAAAATATCTAAGTCACCAGCAGTACCTCTTGTTACACTTTAACTGTTAAGTAGTGTGTCTATACAATTATACTTCACGATAACCTTGAAATAAAACTCTGATTCAGCTACCTATGTCCTTCAGAAGGAATTCCATCGCAGAGCATGTTTAATACATACATAAAAACTATTCTTATCATACTGATATAAATGTGTACATCAGTAGAATGATGTACATGAAATATAAACACACATATATATCATTAGCAATATGCATGACAGATAACTCATGGAGAAATGCAGTAATTTTCATATTCTTATTATACAGCCCAGCCTCGGGAACAAACACACACACACACACACACACACACACACACACACACACACCAGTGGAAAAAAAGAATTTTAGAATCTAAAAAAGAACAATCAGGTAAGAATTTCGAGTATGGATGGAAATAGATAATCCTAAGTTTCCTAAAATTACTGCCTATATATATCCTCATATGTCATCACAGTATCATATTGAGGTTACTTATTAGCATTTAAGTGGCTGATAATACTATAATATTACACATAATGAAAAATATGAAAGAATAAAACTATGGGCAGCTTTCTAGTTCTGCAAATCATATTTCTTTTTATCTGTACATTGACAGAGAAACAAAAATCAGAGTAATAAAGAAGTTAAAAGTGTATTAAGAACTGAACCATGTTTTATGCATTCAAATTCTGTCACACAAACTTTTTGTTCCTTTAAACAAATCAGGCTATAATCTTTTTAGTGTAAGTCAAACCAGTTTTAACATATCAGAAACATATGTTTTTAAACAAATTGTAACAGGAACTCAGTTCCAGCTACAACGGGTAGGCTGACCTTTTTCCTCCCATCAAGTCTCTGCCTCAGTAGAAAAGGCAGTATCATCTATTTACTGCCACTACAAATACATCCAGTAAGTCTCAGATTCTGTGCTTAATAATGCCCAGGAAACTCGGCAACATGTGCGAATTTCTGGACTTACTCAGCTACCTGGAAAACTCAACATGCCAGAATCCACTTTTCATTCAAATTCACCACTTAATACTTGCCATATACAGTGATTCTTACGCAATTATGTTTTCTTATGGTAGAAGGGAGAAACTTAGGTAGATTTTGGAAACTGGGAAAATCTCAAAAGATATTCTCTGAGCTCAGCCAAAGTGGTTCTGAACATATAGGACAGTGTTCTTGAGCAAAATCTGTATCAGACATACAAGGTTCAATCTACGGCTCTGTCATGTGTCAATCAGTAGGCTCACTGCATGGAAACAGTTTAACAGTGTCTATAAACACAGCACATTTAAATACAAAACACATGACTTGTATCACTATAATATCTTACCATGCCACAAAATCCTCAGTTTGCCTTTTCTTTAATCCATTCTACTGGTCCCACTTTTTAACACAAACCTCCCATGGCAAATTTAAACAGCTCCATTCTCTTGGGCTATGGAAAAAGTCATCAGCTACATGACAGCTGTGTCTACATTATGTCTACAAGAAATTCTGGATTAACGAATATGGACACACAATAGAAACTAGGATCCTGGGCTATAGGGAAAGGGGTATAAAAGGAATAGGGAAGAGTCATGGCGCTGTCCACTAGAAAAGTGCTGACAACCCCCGAGAACTGGGTTCAGAACACTTGCAAGACAACTCACAAGTCAAACAATTTACTTCACAAAGCAAAACAAGAGGACAAAAGCTTCTTCTATGAAACTTATCAGTACTAGTGGCAGGTGCAAAGAACAATGATACTCCACTGGAAAACCAAACACTATGGTTTCCTAACCAATGCACTGGGGCATTGAAATCTATTCCATTCTAAGGCTTTTGACACAATACCTGTTCTTCAGGATGAATAGCATGCTCTATCCAATAATATCAATCAATACCAAAATTTCAGAGTCTAAGGGAAAGAAGTCAATTGTTTACACTTACACATTTAGACAATTCAAAATAATTCTGACAAGTCTGATGCAGATCCAGTGGCTATATGCCATCCATACATTATCTAAACTTTCCACGTACATTTTCTTAAATAAGATTCTACTGTTCCTATTTTACAGACACAAAACAGATTAACAGGTTAAGTAATTTTCCCATAAAAGATACTTGAGGCCCCGGTATGGAAGTTTGGTGACTAAAGTCCTCGCGTTGAACACCCCAGGATCCCATACGGGTGCCGTTTCTAATCCCGACACCCTGCTTCCCATCCAGCTCCCTGGTTATGGCCTGGGAAAGCAGTTGAGGATGTCCCAAATCCTTGGGACCCAGCACATGCATGGGAGACTCAGAAGAAGCTCCTGGCTCCTGGTTCCAGATTGGCTCAGCTCCAGCTGTTGTGGCCGCTTGGGGAGTAAATCATCAAACAGAAGATCTTCCTCTTTGTATATCTGATTTTGCAATAAAAAATAAATAAAATTTTAAAAAGATACTTGAAAACATTCAAGGAAAAATGAAATTAGAAGATTGTTTTGACACAAAAGAATTCTGGAATTGATATTCTTTTACACTATGCACTTTTTAAATACTTTTATAAGATTCATTGATTTTTATTTCAAAGTCAGAATTACAGAGAAAAAAGAGACAAAGATCTGTCACCCGCAGGTTAATTTCCCAAATGGCTGCCATGGCCAAAGCTGAGCCAGTCCAAAATCACAAGCCGGAAGCTTTTTCAAGTCTCTCATGTGGGAGCAGAGGCCTAAGGATTTGAGCCATCCTCTGCTGCTTTCCCAGGTCATTAGCATGGCTCCAAAGTGGAGCAGCTTGGACATGAACCAGAGCCAATGTGGGATGTCGGTGCCACAGGTGGATGATCAGCTTGCTACAATACCAAGCCAGCACCTGCATTATGTACTTTCTGTACCTCACACACTGTAACGTAAACCCCAAGGTGATGATATAGCACCCATTTTCCCATTACACATGCAAGAAGCAGAATTCCACTTTGTGATAAGACTCCATGTTATACAGTTTTCATTTGTAAAACAGGCTGACATTGTTACTACTTTTTTTTCTTTAATTAAAATATGAATAACCACCTGAATCATATACATGATAGCTTTTAAGAAAATAATTTTTGCAGTTTGACACAGGGTCAAAAGCAGCAAAGTAGGTTGGTGTCACATAATTGCAAAAATTTTAAAATTGATCATACTTTTTGGGCCCGGCGGTGTGGCCTAGCAGCTAAAGTCCTCGCCTTGAAAGCCCTGGGATCCCATATGGGCGCCAGTTCTAATCCTGGCAGCTCCACTTCCCATCCAGCTCCCTGCTTGTGGCCTGGGAAAGCAGTCGAGGATGGCTCAATGCATTGGGACACTGCACCCACGTGGGAGACCCGGAAGAGGTTCCAGGTTCCCGGCATCGCATCGGCGCGCATCGGCCCGTTGTGGCTCACTTGGGGAGTGAATCATTGGACGGAAGATCTTCCTCTCTGTCTCTCCTCCTCTGTGTATATCTGGCTGTAATAAAATGAATAAATCTTTAAAAAAAAATTAATCATGCTTTTTTAGATAACATTTCATTACTAGTCTTTGGGAAAATGTGTTTATTTAATGTCAGTTCTCATACCTTGGGTCTATCCAAGGGGAGAACCAATCACATGAACTATTTTTATTCACTGTTGAAACTACCATTATTTCTAAGGAACAACCAAGCAGTAAGAGGGCCAGTTGAGAACCAGGGCCTTAGTAAGTGTGACCTGGCCCAAGCCAACTGTTGTTTTACAAGACTGTTATGCCTCTTTTTTATTAATGAGAGAAGAGAAACAAAACAGATTTTAATGTCAAGTCTGCAAAGAGGTTTCCAAAAAAGTTCATGGAAAATGCATATTCTTTTTCTTCTCTCTGTTATTCCGCATTCAATCAGATAAATAATCTAACAATGTCACTTATATCAAAATAACCTTGTATTCCCTTTCCCCATGAACTGTACTAGTTCCCTAGTACTAATTTTTAGAGCTTGGTAACTCCGTACATCGCTCAGGATGCTGCCCTCTGTGGGTGACACCATTCTAAGACTGCTGTTAAAACTTCTTGCCCTCACTCTCAACTGTACTTGGTCAGTGGATATGCAACAAGGTGGAACATTCCACATGGGGGGAGGGCGGGGGGAGGGATGGGGTGATTCCCAGTTCCAACGAAACTGTATCACATAATACAATGTAATCAATGAATTAAAAAAAAAAAAAAACTTCTTGCCCTCACAAAAGGCAGAATGGAAAAACAACAGATTGGGAAATGCACTCATTTTTAAAATAATCTCTTTGTATTCTAAACATAGCAGCAGCTTTACGTAACACACACATTAGAGACAGCTTCAGTTCTTTCACAGAGATTCCCAACACGCCCTCTGACACGTGTGGTTGCTGGAGAGGTTTGGAGGGGAGACACAGTTTATTAAGTGACTTTGTCACTTCATTGTCAAAGTCTCCTTTCTGCTGCACAAATTTTTGCCACAGCCTGCGTCACTAGATTGGCACATTCAGCCTGATGGAACACAACAAACATGAACCAAACAGGCAACACAATCCACAATCTAGCTATTTTATATGACTTGCGTGAAACAAATCTATGAACACAGGTGATTTATATGTAATAAAAGACTCAACTCTGTCTACAACATCACACCAGTGTTTTCCCTTACTCTAGAATCTAGCTCACTAGAATCTATAGCAGAGATAAAGGACCCAACGCTTTGTTTTAACTTCCACTGCAAGATCGTTAATTTTATGAGAAAATTAAGCTCAGTTTGCTAGGCAGGAATTTTCAGGGTCAGTAATTCTTAAGTTACCAGGATACCAGTTAACGATACGCTTGTAGTCCAAAAGAGTAAATGACCCATTCAACTTGGTTGGCTCACACCCAAAAAAGGATTAATTCAACGGCAAAATACCTAGGAACCATTTTTAAGATGACCAGAAATTCTAACCCATGTATCATGCTTAAAAAATACACGAAAGGGAACCTGGTATTTTATTTAATGCAGAGAAGCAAAATTTAGAAACAGATACATAAAAATCATTCCTTTCCAAGTTTTATGGTGCATGAAATCATTTGATTAATCTCTAAACTCAACACTGAAAAATCTAGCAATTACAAAGATGGAATTCAACTAAGAATTCCTTGTGAATAAATAAAGCTGCTTATTTTTTAATCCACATGTAAGAAAGCCTAAAATGAATTACGAAACACTGGGTGGTTCAAACTGGTAAAACAATTTCCCTTAAAAAATGTTGAATATGCAGTGTGTTTGCCAGCCAAGTGTCCTAAATAGGAAATTCAATTCCATATCATATTTTTCTTTTGCTTAGCCAGACACTCAGATTATCTTTCAGACTCCAAATCAAAAAACACAGACTCAATCTTAGCACAGCATGACAATTCTGCCCGAGTCTCATTCTCTACTTGTGCTAAGCACAAAGAACAAACAAACAAATGAGACACAAGTGGTTTATACCCTCAAAACGTTTACTGCCTGGAGGAAGAAAGACACTGTGATACCTGGAGAAGTGTGAAGACTACAGTCCAGAGTCACAGGAGTACCAAGGGAAAAAATGATCTAAAAAAGGCCGGTGGGGAAAGAGGGTATTGTCGGCAGGATGGCTGCAAAGCAGCAGTCAGATATGCTGGTTTGTATCCTGAAAGTTCTTAATGGATAATGATTTGATCACATTCTCACTGGGTAAAGCAAAGAAAATCTTTCTCTCTGTCTCTCCTTCTCTCTGTAAATCTTTCTAATGAAGAATAAATAAATCAAGTAAAAATAATAATAATAAGGCAGCTGAGGACAGAGCCCAATAAAGAGGCAGGAAAGGTAGCTTCCACAGGAGGCTAAGACAGGCCCAAAGAGGAGAAATTCCAGGTAATCAAAGAGGAGATTGTTGAAGGTGAAAGTGAACAACATAAATAGTCGTTATCACAGATAAGAGGCAGTCTGAGGTCTCAAGAGCATTCCTTGAAATCACCCATTAGGTGTTAGGACTGTTGTGTGTCTCTTGGTGACAGAGGAGGCAATGGTTTGGGGAGGAGAAAGGCAGGGAGTAATCTACCTACTTCTGTTTCCAAAGACATGACTAGGAAGGGAAAAAGAAAGTAGTCACGAGAGTTAAGACTACTCTAATAAAAAAATGGTATTTTGGTGGTTAGGCTGGGAAATGCCAAAATTTTAAGTCTAAATTATTAGGAAATAAGTGAATAATGAGAGCAAATGTAATCAAAAAAGTAGGGGTGGGCATTCAACGTACGGAGCAAAGAAACAGACCTCTGAGATAGAAGGTAAAGAGGGCAATGATGGCAGTCAATTGAGTGCCAGAGGGAACCGTTATAGATGACAAGAACTGAAGAATTCTCATATGCTGGCTTTCTCTCTGAAGAGAAGCAAAAATGTATGGGCTCAGAGCAAGCTACCTTCGCATCCAGATCAAAACTGATCTACCCTCCCTCCAGGTGCCAACATGAACGCCACACTATAGAGAAAGTCAGAGAATCAATACATTAAATAAAAGCGTAAGACAATTATCCTTAATTCCACATAAACCATGTTCTGTAGCACAGAGCACTGGCACTCAGAGCAGGGTGCTTCACAACCATATATTGGTTACTTACACTTTAACACAGCAACTGCTGTAAGACTTATTCACATGGCACATTCAGTGGGGATTCATGGTAATTGCCTAATCTAATTCGCGATGTTTCTGTGACAATTATAAGTGAAATGAATAAGCAAGTATGCTAAAAATTAAAGGGGCACAGCACTAAAATATTTCAAATCATTTACCTTTTTATATGCTGAAACACCAAGGACAGGCAGGCAAAGCCACCACAAGAAGGCTGCTGTTTGCAAGCAAGCCTGTCTAGCTCCCAAGCCACCAGGCTAGGTGGGAAGGACCTTGGCACACCACTTATTAATATTTTGATAATCCCTAAGCACATGTTATCCTTCCTTGCCTAGGGTCTCGATTGCTTATTTTTGTTCTGGCATTTCAATAACCACAATCTATAACCACAAACACACATCCCTGCTTTGTATGAGCCTAGAGCATCATCACTGCAATTCTGGGGTCTCCCTCATCTAGATGTACCTTACATTTCTACCAGATAAACCAACATACGGGTTAGCAATATACTCATCAGGAACACTGCCCACATTCTGTCTCTCTTCTATAATCCACTTTAAATTTCAACTCTACTCCCACTACTGCCATTACAAGTTACAGCTCTTAGCACCTCACAGGGATAACTTGGTCTAACAGACCCATCTGACTGAGGAATAAACTGGCAACATGCCAAGGTATAAAATCCTTCCTAAGGTTTTCCAGCGCTACAATGCCGTACTGTCTGCCATGAAGCCAACATCATCTTCTAAGTTAGTCAATTAGTAAAGAACTTCAAAAATTGACAGTCCCTGCTAGGCTGCCTGCTGATGATCATGAGAGCCAGGGCTGGTCAAGGCAACAGCACACATCAGCCTATATGTGAGCCACATCGGGGGGTTGGGATGTAGGGACCCATGGGTGTGCACAAGAACCAGATGGAATGCAGGGCACATCAAGCTAGGCCACAGCACATGCCAAAACCAGGCCTGGGGGTGGACTTAGCAAAGGTTGTTGGGAGTTACCCCAACCGGGCTGTGGTACCCACTGGCATGCACGAAGACTGGGCCTGTGGCAGCTTAGGCTGGTCTAGGCCTCAGCACCCATCAGTTCACATGAGAAATGGGGAGAGGGGCTAAACTGACCAGGTAGCTGCATCCATCAGTATGGGCACTGACCAGTGCAGGTGTAGGACCGAACCTGACCCTACACTAATTGGTGCACACAAGAGTCAAATCTGAGGTCACACCAGATGAGGTTTCTCCGTGGACTCCTCTACTAGATCGCTGGACTGAAACCTCAGCCACAGGGAAAATCATAATATATGTGGTCTGACAAAGTACATGTTTCGGGACTGGGCCTTCTCAGCTGCTGGTGCCTGTGCAGTGCTGAGAAGGCCCAGTCCCAATACATGTACTTTGTCAGACCACATATATTAAAGATTTGGTAAGAATTGCTAAAATATTTGCTAATAGAAAAAAAAAAATCTTACACAATTCACATGTTCTGAAGAATGAGAAAGTAAATACTACAGGATTCTATAAGCTGTAACAGCAAATAATTTGCTTTGGGGTATTTAAAAAACTAAGCCAGAAGAAAAAGAGGCTCCATAAAAAGTGAAAGGTTGTAAGAATGGCTGGAAAAAATATGACACAGAATCCATTCCTAATTCATGTAAGTTCACTTAAAGCTCCAAATTCTTATCTAATATGAATTTGTAGAATGGAATGAAAAGCCAAAGATGATTTATTTAAAGGCAGGATATAGAAATAGGATCTCTAATTACTTAATATTGAAGCCCCTAGATTAAAACATTAAACTACACAATCCTTCAACCACAGGATTAAGGAGCTTAGAATGGACTTGACAAATTACCACAGGGTTAGGGGCGAAAATACAAACACAAACTAGGGTAAGCTTCAACAGAAAATGAAATGAAGTGCAAGAGAAAACTAATAGTATGGCCTCTGAAACTCTGTGCAGGAATATGTCAGTCCATGCTTAATCTTAGTCAAAATGCAAAGAAGCGAGAGGAACATTGTCAATCTAGACATTTTAATAAATAAAAAACCTAAATAGCTACATACAGAGTTCCTGGAATATGTGAACATGCAACAATGTTAACCTTGGAAATTAATGACACTTTTTAAAGATTTATTTGGTTTTATTTGAAAGGCAGATTCACAGACAGAAGGCAAGACAGAGAGCCCACTGATTTACTCCTCAAATGGCCAAAGCAGTGAGAGCTGAGCCAATCCAAAGCCATGAACCAGGAGTTTCTTCTAGCTCTTCCAGGTGGGTGCAGGGTCCTGGATCTGAAGTGAAGCAGCCAGGACTAGAACTGGTGCTCATGTGAAATGCTGGCACTGCAGACAGAGGATTATCTTGCTAAGCCACTCTGCTGGTCCCAGAAATTAGTAACTTTCAAATAGCTTTCGGCAACGAGGAATACTAAGGTCAAAAACTAAGTCTGTTATGATAACATGACCCAGTATCCTCTTGTGGGAGGAATTTTGCACAAGCATCCCATGAGTATTGGTTATCCCAGCAACACAGCAAAAACTGAAACCACTAGCTCACTCATCAACGGGGCTCCTCTTACAAATCTTTTTTTTTTTTTTTTGTACCTGACGACTATCATAGAGCGTGAAATAAAAACAAAACTAATCTAGAGTTTAAAATGATTCAGGGTGGCTCTTTGAAAGCCTGGGAGAATATAAAGTCTGAGAAGACTCAAGAAGAATGCAATGTCTATAGCTTGGCATAATCCCAACTGCACAGACTCCAGGGGGGATCCAGTAACCATCCACAAACATCTCAAGTGTGAAAACAACAATCAGGAACAGGGATTTCTTACACTGGTACCAAATGTACTCCTGGCACTGTAAGAAGGAAAAGAAAAGACGACGCACAACAAAAAGAATTCCAACTAATACCACTCACAATGATTTTGCACTTTCAATTTTGTTTCCCTCTCAGGCTACTACCAGAAATTATCTTCTTTGCATTAACTCATTTCTAAAAATTTTAGAGCTTTCAAAAAATGTTCTGTCTACATTAGTTTAATTGTTTCCTCAAGAGCTTGAGGTATTTTTTGAGAGGAATTTCTAGGTTCTAGAAATAAAAGGTGGTAGTAGCTTCAGATAAAACTGAAAATCTTATTTTTTTTAACCTGAATTTACAGTTGATAAATACTGTGTCCAAAAAAAAGCATATGAAACAAAATATCCTGCAGGTCCAATCCAGCCTTTGAGCTGCTACTGGCTTCTGTCCTAAAAGATCTGTCAGTCACTGGCTACTATTTTTAACGTTCTATATTTAGCTATTTTCAGGTCTAAAAGTCACTCTCTAAACAAATACAGGTTACTTACACTTCATTCTCTCCTGCACAAGCTTTGGCAAGCAGCAGAATCATGGAATTCTGCATGATAACCCTTTTGCTTTGCTATTCATCAGTTTCCTAACACAAAGAGTTGAGGGCATATAGGTCTGTCCACATTAACTAAGCTCAAGCTCATCAAATCAAATCTACATTTGCTATCCGAGTTGGCTATGCCTTGCCCAAAGTGCTTAGGGCCAGCGGTGCTTTGGAATTTGGGATATTTGCACATATTATGTAATGAAATATCTTATGGCTGGAACTTCAGAGTAAACACTATAAACATACCTTGAAGGTAATTTTAAAGTATTATTTAAGAGGTAGAGAGAGAAGTCAAGTCTGCTGGTTTACTCTCCAGATGTCCACAATTACTGGGAATAAAGCCAAGAGCCAGGAATTCAATCTAGGAGTCCCATGTGGGTACCAGGGGTAAGTCCAATGACCACAGCCATCATTACTGCCTCCCAGGGTGCACACAGAAGACAGGCATCAAACCCATGTACTTCAGTTTATGATGTCAGCACACTAACTGGTTTATCTACTGGGTAAAATGTCTGGCTCCTCGCCTTGAAAGCCCCGGGATCCCATATGGGCGCCGGTTCTAATCCCGGCAGCTCCACTTCCCATCCAGCTCCCTGCTTGTGGCCTGGGAGGGCAGTTGAGGACGGCCCAATGCATTGGGACCCTGCACCCGCGTGGGAGACCTGGAAGAGGTTCCTGGTTCCTAGCTATAGATCGGCGCAGCACCGGCCCGTTGCAGCTCACTTGGGGAGTGAACCATCGGACGGAAAATCTTTCTCTCTGTCTCTCCTCCTCTCTGTATATCTGACTTTGTAATAAAATAAATAAATCTTTAAAAAAAAAAAAAAAAAGAACGCCTGTAATCTGGAGGTCGGCACTGTGGCACAAGTCCGACTGCCTGCTAACGTGCCTGAGAAAACAGCAGAGGACGGCTCAAGTGCAGGAGACACGGGAAGAAGCTCCTGGTTTTAGACTGCCTCAGCATCTGCTGTTGCAGTCAGTTGGGCAGTGAGCCAGCCTCTCTCTCTGAAAATCTGCCTTTCAAAAAATAAGCGCATCTTTTTTAAAAGGAAGCGAAAAAAGAAGAAAGAAGAAAAAAAAAAAAAGTGCCTAGATTTGACTCCCAGCTCTGCTCTAGACTTGCTGGGCTACATGACCGGGTTTCCTTGTAATCACATGGGACCTGGATTTATTTCCTGGCTCCTAGTGTCTGCCAGGGCCCAATCCAAGCCACTGGAAGGGAGAAAGTATGAGAGGGGAGGATGTTCCATCCCTTTAGTTTACACCCCAAAATGGCTCCGCAAGCCAGGACAAGGACAGGCCAACACCAAGAGCCAGAAATTCCATCCTGACCTCCCAAATAGGAGAATGGAAGCCAAGCATTTAGGTCATCATCTACCAGACTTTCCAAGGCATATTACCAAAGAATTAAATGGGAAGCAATGTAGCTGGGACTCAAATTCGCACTCTGATATGGGATATGGGTGTTCAGGCAGCATGCCTAACCCACATACAGCATCACAACACCCAGCCCAGGAACAGTCTTCATTTCAAAGTTATGGCACAAACTTCATGTTGCCACCACTGCTGTCACACACACACACACACACACACACACACACGCTGGGGGCAGAAAATCAGGAGTTCAGGCTCAAGCAGCTCTGACACAAGCTTTTGCTTAAATGAAACTTTAGTCCCTTAGAACTCTCAGAATTGGCTTGCAAAATTAAGGAGGTGTGTTTACTTTAAAATTCTGGTTGTCTACCTTTAGTACATAATTTGATACATTTTCCACATTCCACTACAAGGCTTATTGCTGTCATCATCTCTAGGCAAAACAGAAGAATAGAAAGAAGTCTCAACTTTCTAACTGCTAAGTCTCTGATGTGGCAACCCTGACTGGACTATCTAATCTCTAAGTGAGGTCACCAAGACCAGGCCCTCCCCTTTCAATCCTTCCACATCGCTAGCCATCTCTCATTTGAACAAATAAATTAATAAAATAAAAATAAAAATCTGATACTTCCAGGGAAAACAGGTCTCAGCACTTTAAGGTGGATGGGCAGCCACCCCAGCAGCCACCTGGCAACTCACATGGGTTACCAGGTAGTGATTTGGCTGCTGTATTTCTGATCCAGCTTCCTGCTCTGCTAATGCGTCTGGGAAAGCAATGACAGTGGCCAATAGCTTGGGACCCTGCACTCAAAAGTGAGACCTGAGAGAAGTTTCTGGATCCTGGTTTCAGCCTGGCCCATCTGCAACTGTTAAGCCATTTGGGTGTGAACCAGGGAATGGACAAAATCTTTCTGCTTCTCCCTCTAATCCTACCTCTTGTATAAATACATACTAAAATAAATACATATTAAAATAAGTATTTGAAAAACAAGTACACTGACCTTTTGGTAATTCTTTTTCCTTAAGGCTCATAGGAAGCACTAAATTTTAGCTGAGAATGTCTTATCTCTTCAAAAAAAAAAGATAAGTTTTTAGGAACAACAAATATAAAAACGAGTATTTCCCATGAGAATTGACAGACAGCGCTTTGACAAATTCTCATTTATCCAACTTAAGAATAAAAAAATTCCAACAAGACAAGAAGATCGTCCTACCGGGGTTGATTTTTTAAAAACATGCCGTTGCATGGAAGCAGCAGGTGGTGGAGGTCGTAGGGAGTTAATGAAACAAACCATGAAACCCAACCATCATCAACTTGGTAGCCAGGAAGAGGAAATCTCTAACTTGCCTAGGACCAATTAAGCAAATAAAGGAAAACCACTAACTACCTCCATCCCCCTTCTCTCAGCTCCACCAACAGCCAACTTCCTCTTCTTCCCCAAGGCCAAAAATAACCCAGGATATGGCTTAGATTCTAGTTCTGCAACTGAACTAACAATCAGAGGATGATTCCCTAGCTTTTCTGGTTCCTCATCTATACTGTCATTCAATTCACCAGAATAGTAAAATTGAAGGTTTTCAATTCAATCTAGATTTCTTTAAAAAATAATAACAACAAATAAATAAACAACACCAGTCTTGTTGAGTGTAAAGCTTCAGAAAAAGTGGTCACATTAAAGGAACTGTCTCAAACCCCAAACTTAGATGCACAGCACTAATACTCCAGCTTCTCAGACATACAACCCCATCCCTGCAAGTTTTTGACTTCTAATTTCCACTCATGTGCCACCCAGAACCCTCCATCTGTCCCAGCCCTGCAGCTTCAGAGTGCCCTGGCAACTGGAACCACACATGCCACTGACATGAGGACTCTGGCAGAGACTGGAGGGATGCATCATATTAGAAGGAATGCTGACTGCAGAAAGAGGCCACAGATGAAAAGTGGACAGCTACTCCACTGATGACAGCACACACATCTGTGCCAAGCAAACATCATTCCCCGAAAACCAAAGTTACGGAAGATTTTATTCATTTCAAATGCTTTGACTCCTTTGAAAAAAAAAACATGCACAGGCCACCTAAGAGTCTCAGGAGGGCACTTAAAAATACGTGGAAAATGTTTATATTGATGCAAAAAACATTCAAAATCCATGCCCTGTTCTTCACAATACATGCATTTTCCATGAACTCTGAAACTCTCTACGAACTTTAGGCCTGGAAGATATCTCCATTCAACGTTTTCTTCCTTCACTCTTTAGAAAGCAGTAAATCAAGTTCTTAATGAAGCACCTACTGGTAAACTCACTGGCTAAATTCATCTGGGGGTGAATTCAGAGTGTATGAAGGTGATTTTCTACTGTAAGAGCTGAAAGCTGAAACTTTCTCAAGCAGCTCACATGAGATATTTGCACTCAGTTCTTTGTTCCCTAGTAGACTGAGGTTTCTCGTGGGGCAGAAACCAATACTGCTGTGGCATCCTCTACCCCTGCACTTAAGGATATAGGAGAGTATTTGATAGTCAAGACAAAGACTGGTTAGTTTGTCTTTAAATAGTTTTATGGCAATTGTTCAGTTGTTTACTATTTTTAAGAATAAAATAGTAGTCCCATGATGGTCTTTCTAAACAGACAATACTATGGTAAATAAAGCAAAGATGAAAATAAAATTAAGTTATTTACCGTCTAAATTATAAAGTAGGCCGAGTAACCATTTGAGGGAGAATCTTGCTTTATTCTGCCTTTTACGCCTCCGGGAAAGCAAAAAAGGAATGTCTCATTGTGTTGAACTTCAAAAGCAGAGATACATTCTGGCCACCTTGGTCATTTCTAGCCATCCGCTTTACTTTCCCTTTCTCAGCTCCCAAATCAGTCACATTATGAAATCACAGTGATATGACAGTCAACAGAATCTATGGTTTGCAATCTAAAAGGGGATTCCTAGCACAAATAAGTAGATTATCACCCTGGAAGCTTTGCTCCCTCTCTAGATATGGGTGTCCCCCAATCATCTTCTTTTTAAACCTGAAGGAATTTTACTTTCTGCCTTTATGTGAGAAAGTAGAGATTGCTCAAATGTCTGAGCGATGGATATGTAAATTAGAGTCATTATATAATAGAAGTGAGGAAACCACAGACTTTATATTAATAGATAAGCTTTAAAATTAACTTCAAACATTTCACCCTGTGTGATTAGTCTTAATTTGGAATTGCTGGCATTATTAATTCTAGTGCCACAGTATGAGCTCTGATTCTCTATGTTTCAACAAAATGCTGCCATTTTTCAAAGGAGCAGAAAAGGGAATTTCTAGACGTAAAAAATGTTTGTTGGGCCCGGCGGCGTGGTCTAGCGGCTAAAGTCCTCGCCTTGAAAGCCCCGGGATCCCATATGGGCGCCGGTTCTAATCCCGGCAGCTCCACTTCCCATCCAGCTCCCTGCTTGTGGCCTGGGAAAGCAGTTGAGGACGGCCCAATGCTTTGGGACACTGCACCCGCGTGGGAGACCCGGAAGAGGTTCCTGGTTCCCGGCATCGGATCGGCGCGCATCGGCCCGTTGCGGCTCACTTGGGGAGTGAATCATCGGACGGAAGATCTTCCTCTCTGTCTCTCCTCCTCTGTGTATATCTGGCTGTAATAAAATGAATAAATCTTTAAAAAAAAAAAAAAAAAATATTTGTTACTTTTAAAGTCTCATAGTTAAATAACATTCTGTATGATAGCTGTAACTCATTCTCAAATGAGATGTCACCATACATCCACACTTCTTTTTTGGGTGGTAAATAAAAACCATTGGAACAGACTTTTGGTTTCAAAATTCCTTATAATTTACATTGAACAGATCCTTTAAAATAACAAAAATAAAAGGCTTTACTTTAAAATTTGTTTTGTTTTGTGTCTACTTTTTTATGATTTACATTTCAGGAAAGTTCTGACTGGGTCTGACAGCATATTAGTTTAAAAAAAAAAAAAATGCTTCACTTTGTTAACAAACAAGACAGCTCAAAACATGCCTGACACTTTCCGGTAACAGAAATGCTCTCTACCTTGACCAGGTGTATGACATGCAGGTAAACACATTTTTTTAAGCCAAAAATCGAGGTGTGAGCCTTTGGTACAGTGGTCAAGACATCTATGCTCCATATGAGAATGCCAGTGCCACTAAGGATTCACATTTTGTATTAACATTCACCATGGGAGATAGCAAGTAATGACTGAGATAGCTGGAATCCACAAAGCCTCCTGGCTTTGGCCTTAACAGATGGGAGTTCTCCGTCTCTTTCAAAGAAAGGGAACAAAATAAAACACATATGGATGGGTGCTGTGGTGTAGCTGTTAAGCCACTCTCTGCAGTGACAGCATCCAACATCAATGTTAGTTTGAGACCCAAGTGCTCTACTTCCAATCCAGCTCCCTCCTAACATGCTTGGGAAAGCAGCAGAAGATGGCTCAAGTCCTTGGAACCCTGCACCACGGGAGAGACCTGGTTCCTGGCTTTGGCTTGATCTAGCAGATGGAAGACCTCTATCTCTCTTTCTCACTGTATCTCTGCCCTTCAATGGAAAGCCAGATATACAGAGAGGAGGAGAGACAGAGAGGAAGATTTTCTATCTGCTGATTCACTCCCCAAGTGGCCACAATGGCTGGAGCTGAGTCAATCTGAAGCCAGGAGCCAGGAACTTCCTCCAGGTCTCCTACATGGGTGCAGGGTCCCAAAGCTTTGGGCCATCCTTTGCTTTCCCAGGCCACAAGCTGGGAGCCAGATGGGAAGCGGGTCCACTGGGACATGAACCAATGCCCATATGGAATCCTGGTGTGCGCAAGGCTAGGGTTTTAGCTGTTAGGCTACCACACTGGGTGCAACAAATAAATATTTTAAAAAATTAAAATAAATATTATAAATAAGAAACCATAAACTATATTCTTATAATCTCTGATTCTTATGGTATTGTAAGTCATAGTTCAATTAAAACGGTATTATCAACATCTCCACAAAATACATTTCAGTATCATCATACTCACACTCAAAGCTAGGTTTTGCATGGGTTAGCAAGATCCTAAAACCAAAAAGAAATCTCTATGCCCAGAGGTCAGGGACTGACATATGCATTTCCACCCTCCAGAAACTTCCATCTCTAATTGGATCTCAAATTGTCTTTGCCCAGGTGAGAAATTCCACTCACCTCAGCTGATTGAGGAGGCATCTTCAGCTTTGTGAGTTTGACTTTGGCAGGCACTTTTAAGTCCGTTTTTTCAAAGGTCTGCTGTCGGTAGTCTTCCGATGGTGGTTTCAGTTCAGGAGACTCACTAGGAGCCTGATCTTGACCATCCATGGGCCGGACATAAGCTGTGGGCTTCTGTTGCATGGCAAAGGTTTTTGAGGGGAGGGAAGTGGGTGGAAATGTCTGAGAAGGTGGTTGGGGAGGGGCTGCCCCAATGCTGGCAACTGCCACCAAGCTGTCTTGAGGGGTCTCTTTTTCATGGACTTTCACCACTGGGTCCTTGGGAGATTTGGCCAGGCAGTAGCCTTTACTGTTGTTACTACTATGAACCTTGCTACTTCCTTGTGTCCTGAGAAGACTCTGCTGGTTGGAATGTAGAGGTGACAAAGGGGCTACCGGGGAAGGCAAAGAGATTAAAGGAGAAAGCTCCCTCCCTGCAGCCGAGGCCATCATCAAAGCACAATGTTCTCCAGCAACCCTATGGTCCCCTTTTCTGTGATGACTGGAGCTATACCCTTCCTGACCAGGGTGATCCCGGATCAGGTGCTGATTTTCCAGCAGGCAAAAACTTCTGTCATGGATGCTTGACATTGGTTCCATTCTTGGCTGTGCCATCTTTGGGTTGTGACTGCTGTTACCAACAGGAAGTGGTCCAGAGGCGGAAGTGTGACTGGGCTGGTGGTGAACAATACTGTGGAAGGAGTTAGATGGAACGCTGCTCCCCTTGTCAGGAAATAAAGGATGTTTCAACTTTTCAAACCTATTCTGAGAAGCATCCAAGTGCTGAGAATGGGACTTACTACTAAGGAATTCCTGCATTTCTTCATAGTCTCCTAACATGTTCTGTATTCGACTAGAAAGCTCATCACCTTTTGCTGTCTGGAAAGAAAAGAAAGGACAGCAGAGTTAGACACTGGAAAAAAGAATCTAAGGACAGCAATCATTTTAAAAACTATTTTACATGAACCATTAAAGAAAAAGCTCTAGGGGTCAACACTGTAGGGTAGCAGGTTAAGCCACTGCCTTTGGTGCGAGCATTCAATATGAGTGCCATCTAAAGTTCTGGCAGCTCCGCTTCCAATCCATTTCCCTGCTAATGTGTCTAGAAAAGCAGGTGAGCAAAGCCCTAGAACTTGGGCTCCTGCACCCATGGGAAGACCCAACAAAGCTGCTGGCGTTGGATTGGCCCAATTACGGCCGTTGTGGCTGTCTGGGGATGGAACAACCCTGCCTCTCCCCTTGTATCTCTCTTTTTCAAGTAAGTAAATCTGAAAAAGAAAAAAAAAAGAAAGAAAAGAAAAAACCCTTTTGTTTTAACTGAGTTCCCCTCCTGAGAAGCCTTTGGTGGACACATATTACTGATTAGACAAGGAAAACGTTGCAAAAGAAAGCCACAACGTTTGACAATTCTACAAGAATGAAGAATTTTCATATCTTGCTTTCAAAAACACTCTAAGTTATTTTCACAACTAGGACCCTCATTCCAACAAAGTTAAAATAGACAGTTGCATCATACACAGGGTTCACTTCTGTGATAAATCGGACTTTCACCTTCTAGCCTACAGTAAATACCTTATAGGGCTCTCCAAAAAGGGGAATCTTTTCCGGAAGTGCCTCTTTATCTTGGTGAACTTCCTGATTGCGCCTCTCCTTTTCTCTAATTCGAAGCAGGTTTCTGTCTTCATTGTACAAGCTGTTTCAGATGCCACAAAAGAACAAAAATGATAAACCTTATCAGAATCCACATTCCACAACATATGGAGGCAAGAGTGGGTCTGGAGAGAAGAGATGGCAAAGGAAGCCGAAGTCCCTGAACTGCCCTGGCCTGAGGCTGTGGTTCATGGGCTAAGACTTCCCAAGTCCAAGTTCTGGCACTAAAATCACTCACTCTGGGCTACAATTTCCATCTTGGTTCAGGACTGACTGCAAATGGAACAGTCTTTCACAGGCAGTAGTGGAACAGAGACAGAGCTAATCATATTTTTACATTCAGCTTGAAAACTACGGGGTACAGGTAGAAGCTTTTCATCTGGAGGACTCAGCAGGATGTGAGCTTTAAAGAGGCTGTTTTCCTGGATCAGCACTGTACATTTTTAAAGATTGAAATCAAAAGGTTTATTTCATAATTAAAAGATTACCAGGCACCCAAAACAGTATTTACTTTATTCTGTGCCTACACTATGAGAGTGTCTTGGCATGTAAACCCGAAAAGATGATTTCGTCATTTCACATCTCAGTATTGGATAAATCCAATTTTCAATGTCAGTTCTACTTACTGAAAATGTCTGATTGCCCTGCTAACAAAACCTTATAAAAATTTACCCCAAATTACCAGCCTTGGCACCAAATGGGTTAAAATGCATACATTGAGAAACAACTCATTAGACATGAAGCCAGAAAGAGGTACAGTTAAAGCTGGACTCAAACCACAAGAGAGCTGACTTCATTATCAGCCAGAGACAGGCCACACCTAGTGACCCTCACGGACAATGTACAGCAAACAACAAACATGCTCCTAGGCAACTACCAATTCTACTTTCCCAATGCCCTCTGAACAAACAAGAACGGGTTCTGTCTAGCAAAGTCTCAAAGAAGGCATCTTCCCCAACCCTTTTTCCTGACTCTATTTTTTCTCATAGCTTTTCACTTCCTCTGACAAGAGCCTACTGCTGTCCCAGCCTTTCCATCTCTGAACTCTCTAATTTACTAACTTGATTTAATGCCCTGGGCTTTAGGTCACTATCCATATTTTAAAATAACAAGCATTTCACGGCATTTTACTATTGCAGAATAAAATCAAATTCCTTGTTTTAGCATTGAAAGTTCCCATTATCTTGTACAGATCTGAACTAGAAATCATGGTTCTGGCCATCTGTAGAACTTCCACATGCATTCTACTCAGTTCTGCATGTTTCCTCAAGCAACTATGGGAAGGGAAGCCCTCTTGTTGTAACATTCACCATTTAGATCATGGGGTCAGTAACTGTTCACAAATGGTGGATACGGCAGTAACTGATTTTAAGAGAACACTTATAAAAATCAAATCAAAATGCATGCTCATGAACATGGTGAAAAGGAAGAGACACTAAATCAGAAACTGCTGTGGTGCCTTCTGTGATACAGTATGACTCTGCATCAACCGTTCTTCTAGGCATGGTAGGAACATAGGTTCTATGGCCACTCAGGAAATCCTTCCAGTTCTTTTATGGTTTAGTCCATCCACTCTTGTCAGTACCAAAAAATACCATTAGAGGGCAAGTAAGAGGATTCATCAAGAAGCAACTTTTTGTTGCCCTCCAACTTATTTTACATACACTTTGCAACAGGTTTGCACGGAAGGATGGGCATAGAGCTATCCACTCCCTAAGGTAAGCTTCAAACTTTCTTTGCCTACCTTCAGGAGTAGGTGGAGTTTGCCCAAGGTGGTAGTTTATCTGGGGACCCCTGCTTTATGATGCTATCAGTTAACAACACTAAGTTCTGCACCTTCACTGCTCACCTCTGGCTCCACTTGACAAGGCAGAATTCTCCCAGTTGTGAATAAACTGCTACCCATGACTCAGGAAAAGAGAACCCCAAAAGCCAAGTTTTTCAGTCCAGGACAGAAAAAGGGGGCTTCCCCTCAGCATCAGACTACTCATGGCCACTCTTCAATTTCCCAACAAATCCACACAACTAATTATCCTTCACTTCACACTGGTCTAAAATTACGACAATATTACTGAATCAATCAGCTCAGTATTTATCAAACTAACCTGAGCATCAGTTTAATATCATTCAAAAGCAGTGAAAACTGCTATAGAACTAACCGTTAGTCAGTTATGTCATTCTTTCCTAAATTCTCAGCACTAACTTCTTACACACCCAATCTAAAATCATGGTGTCTCTCAGAGAAGAGAAAACTCCATTAAGGACTTCGGTTAACTAAGGTTTTGCTGTACCAGCTTAAAAAAATTAACTTCAGGTATAACTAATACTGTCCCAAGTTGAAGACAAACCATGAACGTTTACTCTTCATCACCACTTTGCCAGCAAAATGAAAGTAGTGAGCTTCCATGAGAAATCACAAAGATTACTGGAAGAGTTGTTGAGAGACTCAGTCCCCCACACTTGGTATGGGACCAACTCTCTTGGACATCCAGGACCAAGGCTCTAAGCAGGCAGAAGAAGGTGAAAGGGGCAGAAAGTTCACAGAAATGCACAGGGTGGGCCATGAACTTTAGCTTCAACTTATCACTCTTTGTCCTTGCACCTAACAGCTTGACTTAGCCTTTATTTATTTCCACTTAGCAATGGCTTAGAGAATGGTTTGGTAAAGGTTCCAAAAATCTGTCAGAAATTTTTCTTAGTCCATTTTGAATGCAGAAGAAAAGAACATTTAAAAATTGAAAGTACAAAACACAACAAAAAAATAAAGAAAAAATAATAAAAATTGAAAGTACAATTCATAACATGAGTGATCGTTTGTTTAGACTATGCATGTCACTGTTTTCAAACCAAGGTATGAGCAAGGAGTCTAGGTGGAAGAACTTTTAAATGAAGGGATTTTAGGAAATGGTAAATGTCCTCTCTGATTTACAGACTTTGTAATTATCTTTGAATAATTACAAGTTAACTATCACGTAACGGTACCCATTTTTTTCCCTCTGTATAAATGAAAAACTCATCTTTGCACTCACAAATATGTAAGAAAACTCCATCTCAAAATATAAACATAGTCAGATGTTCTTATTGATCCATGCAGAATTTTTTTTTTTCAGGCAGTGAGGTGCAGCTCATTAAAAAAATTCCTGATAAATGTGCATAGTGGAAAAAGCTATGCAAATATTTCAATTTTTTTGGTTACACGTGTTTTAACTCTATTCTTCCACAGACTCTTTGCACTTCCCTCCTAGAAGCACTCCTAAGTTCATTCTTACATAACACTCTGCACTAGGCCAGACGCTGCCTAACGTGAGTAGGCCTCAAAACCTCCTGGCCAACAACGTAAAACACACCACAGTCAGATTAGAGAGCCTGATTTTCAAAGCAGCTCGAAAGGCTTACCAGCCATGGAGAGGCCCCACTTGGTACTGATTCATCAGCACACATTTAGGCACATGATCAGATTTGTCTCCTGCCTCTAATTTTTCTGAAACGTTATTTTATGTATTTATTTGAAAGATTTACCCACAGAGAAAAATATCCTCCATTCACTGATTTGCTCCTCAAATGACCACAACTGGGGCAGGCCAAAGCCAGGAGCCAGGAGCTTTTTCCAGGTGCCCCACTTGGTGACAGGGGCCTAAGCACTTGGGCCATCTTTCTCCAGTTTCTCAGGCACGTTGTTGGGAGCTGGATTGACAATAGAACAGCAAAGACTCGAACAGAAGATGGCAGCAACTTAACTAGCTGTACAATGCCAGCCCCTGCTAATTTTCTCAACTACCTGTGAGAGTGGGATTATCAGCCCCATTTTTCTAGTAATAACAGTAAGCCTCTGAGAAGGACTTGCTATTCAGTGATAGATGTAAAAATTCAAATGTCTAGAAACACTGCTTGTTTTCAATCCTGTGTTAAACAGGAATATGTTGACAAATACAATGTACTAACTAAAGTGTACCAACACTTTTTTTTTGTCTGGTCACTCATAATTTCTCAGTCTCAAAAAAAGGTTCATGTCATCACTTCAGATAGTTTATTCCTGCTACAAGAGCAATCTCCAAATCACAAAATATGTTGGGTTAAATCTACTATCACACACTTGTCCTTTAAGAACCCTCTGAAAAAGGGATGGCAAAGAGTACAAAGTTACTCTTTAAGGAATAAAAACTATGCTACAATTTCTATCTTAGAGTCTTTTAAAATTTATTCAGCCAGAGGCGAGCCGAGGGCTGCGGGAGAGGACGTCTAGCTCGGATCCCGAACCCAGTCCGCCATGTGCCCATGGCTCATGGCGGGCTGGGCCCGGACATGCCTGGGTGCGGCCTGCTTCCTTCTGGGGTGAGTACGCCGAGGGGGGAGGCCTCCGTGACTGGGCATGTCCGGGACCCACCCAACACCCTCATTGGGTGGTGGGTGAACGGGATTGGGGAGGGGCGCAACCTCGGGCCTGCAGGATTTAACTTCCGGCTGCCAGAGGCGAGCCGAGGGCTGCGGGAGAGGACGTCTAGCTCGGATCCCGAACCCAGTCCGCCATGTGCCCATGGCTCATGGCGGGCTGGGCCCGGACATGCCTGGGTGCGGCCTGCTTCCTTCTGGGGTGAGTACGCCGAGGGGGGAGGCCTCCGTGACTGGGCATGTCCGGGACCCACCCAACACCCTCATTGGGTGGTGGGTGAACGGGATTGGGGAGGGGCGCAACCTCGGGCCTGCAGGATTTAACTTCCGGCTGCCAGAGGCGAGCCGAGGGCTGCGGGAGAGGACGTCTAGCTCGGATCCCGAACCCAGTCCGCCATGTGCCCATGGCTCATGGCGGGCTGGGCCCGGACATGCCTGGGTGCGGCCTGCTTCCTTCTGGGGTGAGTACGCCGAGGGGGGAGGCCTCCGTGACTGGGCATGTCCGGGACCCACCCAACACCCTCATTGGGTGGTGGGTGAACGGGATTGGGGAGGGGCGCAACCTCGGGCCTGCAGGATTTAACTTCCGGCTGCCAGAGGCGAGCCGAGGGCTGCGGGAGAGGACGTCTAGCTCGGATCCCGAACCCAGTCCGCCATGTGCCCATGGCTCATGGCGGGCTGGGCCCGGACATGCCTGGGTGCGGCCTGCTTCCTTCTGGGGTGAGTACGCCGAGGGGGGAGGCCTCCGTGACTGGGCATGTCCGGGACCCACCCAACACCCTCATTGGGTGGTGGGTGAACAGGATTGGGGAGGGGCGCAACCTCGGGCCTGCAGGATTTAACTTCCGGCTGCCAGAGGTGAGCCGAGGGCTGCGGGAGAGGACGTCTAGCTCGGATCCCGAACCCAGTCCGCCATGTGCCCATGGCTCATGGCGGGCTGGGCCCGGACATGCCTGGGTGCGGCCTGCTTCCTTCTGGGGTGAGTACGCCGAGGGGGGAGGCCTCCGTGACTGGGCATGTCCGGGACCCACCCAACACCCTCATTGGGTGGTGGGTGAACGGGATTGGGGAGGGGCGCAACCTCGGGCCTGCAGGATTTAACTTCCGGCTGCCAGAGGCGAGCCGAGGGCTGCGGGAGAGGACGTCTAGCTCGGATCCCGAACCCAGTCCGCCATGTGCCCATGGCTCATGGCGGGCTGGGCCCGGACATGCCTGGGTGCGGCCTGCTTCCTTCTGGGGTGAGTACGCCGAGGGGGGAGGCCTCCGTGACTGGGCATGTCCGGGACCCACCCAACACCCTCATTGGGTGGTGGGTGAACGGGATTGGGGAGGGGCGCAACCTCGGGCCTGCAGGATTTAACTTCCGGCTGCCAGAGGTGAGCCGAGGGCTGCGGGAGAGGACGTCTAGCTCGGATCCCGAACCCAGTCCGCCATGTGCCCATGGCTCATGGCGGGCTGGGCCAGGGCGGCCAGTGCGCCATTTGGCGACAGGCTGTGCCTACTGGCCGCCCGGCTGGGGAGCTCTGGGGTATTGGACATCTGAATCGCTGCTGAGATAGCTCTAGAGTGACCCCACTGTTTCTGGGATCTGAGTCAATCCTAAAGATTCCCAATGCCAGTAACTCTTCCTTTGAAGAACTTCCAATCCCTTAACAATGCTGAGCTTTGAACACCTATCAAGTAAAAGATAAGCTCCGGCTTGTGTAGCAGGCTGGCACCTAATGGTCCTCAGAGCAACCGCGTGCAGGTGCGTGATTTACAGCTAGGAACGGTCCCAATCTGGGAAGCCACAGCTGAGATGAGGTTCCCACCAAGGGGTGTATGTGCTGGAATGGGGGCTGCGTTCTATCTAGGAAACAGTTGCAGTCACCCGAGGCACTAGTGTGGGCTGGGATTGGATGCACCAGGCCGGTTCAGATCCCAGCACCATCTGGTGTTATGGAGAAACAGGGTAGATGTGGGACTGACTAGGCTGGGTCTCAATCCCCTTCTGAGCCATGTGTGAGCTGTATGTGGGTATGGACGAGCCATGGCTGGGCTGAAACATCCAACAACAAGAGTCAGAATGGGGTGAAAGCCAGCCAGGAAAAGCCACTGTTCCTGCTAGGACAGGAGGTGAACTGAGTAGGGTTGGCTCAAGAACCCCCTCGCAAGCGCAAAATCTGGCATTGGGAGGGGTTCTGATGGAGGAGCCTGGGCAACTCCTCTGGCAGGACACAGTCCCTGCAGGTAAGCGCGAGAAGCATGATTGGAAACAGCCCAGATAGGCCATGGAAAGTTTCCCACTGGCATGCATTCGGCATGGGTCAGGAGCAGGCCAGGCTGAATCAGTTCATGTCATCCTCTGGCAAATCCGATCACCAGAACAGAGTGTGGAATGGGCCGGGTTTGGTTGCGACAAAACCAGTACACATTCTGGAACGCCAGGGCGTGGTTGCCTGTACTGGATATGAATGCAACACCCATCCAGCACACGTGAGATCCAGGAAGGGAGGGGCAGAGCTGGCGGGGGGTTTAAGGGGCTGGTCCCCTCGCTGGACAACCACTCCCACTGGAGAGTGTTGGCTGGGATAGAGACAGACACGACTAAGCAAGGCTACAACACCTGTGCGCTGCATGTGGACAAGATCAGGGCCACAGCATCAGCTGGCAGAAGCTGGCACTGGGGACTAATTCTGTCGAGTCAAATCACAGGACCACCTAAAGAGTGCATAAACCGGGACAGAGAGACCTGGGAGGGAAAAAGTGGGTTCCCCCTTCTTGGGTCACTATTCCCGTGGGAGGGCATGAAAACTAGGACGGGGGCTGGGATGGCTAGACAGAGGCACTCAACAACATCTGTGAGGGCTGGATGGTTGAGTCGATTAGATAGAACTAAGCTTTAATACCCATTGACAAGTACCAGAGCCAAATGGGATGGGGGACAGACTGGTCTTCTGCTACACAAATTGGCAAACCAGGGTAGGGGGCAGGCTTGGTGGGGGTTATTGTGGGTCGCCCCGACTAGGCTGCAGCTCCCACTGGTTGATGTAAGGGCCGAACCAGACTGGACTGCAACACCCATTGGTTCCAGTGCAACTCGGGACTGAAAACAGAACCAACACAGCAATTGCAACCACCAGCTGATCAGGGTGATGGACTGTGCCGGGCCCTGTGCTTGCTAGAACATACAAGAATCTGGTCTGGGAATACCTCAAAGTATCTTTGGAGATCTCCCCACTTGAACTGCTGGACTCAGAATTCTAACCAAGAAAAGACAGAAGACAGAATAGGACAATCATTCATCTCAGCTACATGTTGGCAGCGAAATATGGGACAAATGGAGACTTCATGATAGACCATATCAATCAGTGGACCACCTCATCGAGCGAAACTGGCAGTGACTCATAACTGGAGAACTATTAACTCCACTTGAGCACATATCTCAGAGCATGCCCCACATATGGGACTTGGGGTGGGCGGGAAACCGGGTGGGGCTTCTCCCTCAATACCCCCTTTTACCTCAGATACATGATGGAAACAATATGGACATAATAGCATTGCCCACCTCCCTATCCCCCTGAACCTTTTTTTTTTTTTTTTTCTTTTCCTTTTCCTTCTCTTTCTTGATTTTCCTTCAACTATAGTTAACTATGTAAAGATTGTCAACAACAATACAATAAAATGGATTATATATTAAAAAAAAAAAAAAAAAAAGAAAAACCTAAAAAAAAAAAACAAAAAAAACAAAAAAAAAAAAACAAAGATTTACCTACTACCTTGAAATACATTCTCTTAAAATAAGCAACATACTGCCATTTTATGTACTGCTGACATGTACACATTGTGAAGGTAATTTTCAAACAAAAATGATAATGGTGAAATTAAACATCCTAGGAATCAATTAACTGGTCAAATTGCAAAAAAAAAAAAAAAAAAAAAAAAAAAAAAATTTATTCAGCCAAGGCCATTGGTCCCACAATAACATCTGGATTCAAAAACCACTTCTAAACTGCTAAGGAACTCTTTCATGTGAATGTCTTTCAAGCACAAGCTATAAGCAAACTTTCATCAAAGCACCCATAATACCCGCAAACTCAGGTTCCACTCCCACACACTTATAGTGGCTGATGTTCCTACAGCCTGTCTCTGCTCAGCCCAGGAGTCACTACTTGGGGGGCAATAGCATCAAGTCCCTATGTGGAAGCGGCTGACAACAGAAAACAAGTTTACATGCTGAAATACCTTTGAAAAACAAAACATAAAATCTTACCGCCCTACAGAAAATCTAAAAATCTGAAAAAATATTTTCTGGGGAAAAAATTTCCAGTAGTCATGCTCTCACTTTCAAATACTACTACGTGACACCTTCCAGGCTCAACACGTGGGTTTTTTGTTTGTTGTTTTCAATTAACTGAACAACTAGAAAGACCAAAGGAAGAAGTCACATGCTTCCACTTCCTGGTGAGAGAGCAGTCACATGTGAAATCTCACCATGCAGCACAGAGACACACAAGCCAACAGAGCTGGGCTGAGCAGCAGATGTTTCAAAGGACAGAGTTCCCTGAGTGAAGCTCTGGAACTCTGTCCTGTGCAAGGATAAGGATACTCCCACTTTCACATAGCTGGTGGAAAAAAAACCTGAGGAGTTCAGAGCTACTTGCTCTTCACTAGAATAGCCATTTAGTCTACCCCATGGTGGTGCCCGTCAGGGCACATTTACTCAAACGTTTCTTCTTACAGGTATGGAACATGTCCTGGATGTGTTAAAATAAAGATTAGTAACAGTGACTCCTTTTCCTCTCTTGCTAGCACTGAAAAATTAAATAGCACATGTGAATGACGGAAAGAGAGTAGCAGACAGATCTAAGCTGGGCTAAAGATTAGGGGCAGCCAGCTGGCTCTGGGATCATCTGGCCTAAGCACCTTCTTCTAGGCTGGAGCCCACTGGCCCTGCTGCTGCTAAACTAGGTTAGTCCATGCAGAGGCCCCAAGTGTCATTCAGTGTTTCCATGGCAACTCCTGGCCCACAGGGCTGGATGAACACAGCTGACTGCCCATTTATCACCCTTGACTAGTCATTTCACTGGGCCTTCCCTCGGAGATGTCACCAACTCTTCAGAATTCACATGTGAAATGTACTTATCCTTGGAGGGATACAGCGTAGGAGATAGTGTAGTTTCTCTGCTATGTCCATCACCACAGGGCAGAGACAGCTAGTAAGAAGAAAGGGAAAAATCCTAGACTCAGTAGCACACCTTTGTCCCAGTGGTGGGGGCTGTGTAGATGAGGAGGCAGGTCTTCTCATATTTTTGGAATCAGTATTCCATTGTGACTTGGATGCACAAAAGGTAGAGCAATATAATATTATAACATTTACATGATATTTACAAAAGTTGGACAACTCAGGCTTAGAGAATAATGATGTGTATCCCTAAGAAGCAGAGGCGAACAAGGCAGGCTGTCTGGGTGCTTACTGGCTGCACGACGAGTTTCTGGATTTTGGAAGCCTGCTTGCTATTTAAGTCTGCCGTCTGGCTCTTTGCTTCCCCGTCTCTCTACTTCTACCATGTGACATGCAGGAAATGCTTTTCACAACTTGCCTTTATCAAAGCAAAACATTAAAAACTACTCTGCTTCAAAACTGTACAACTCCCAAGTATAACTGGAACATAAGAAAGCAATGCAACTTCCAATCTGAAAGCAGAATAAATGCTGTTTCAGAGAAGAGAATTTCTTCTGAATGTGAAGGGGGAGAGAAAAAGAATAGACTTTTCAAAATTGAAAAAAAAACAAAAAGAAATCACTCAACTAAATCTAAGGTTTCATTATCAATATCTCCCTCCCCACAGCTCTTAATCTAACAGGCACAATAAACACAAAATCAAGAATCCAATTCTTCCAACCCAGTTTTTCTTTTTATCAAAAACATCAGCAATTACAGTAATAAAAGACCATTACATCACTTGCTTTCCTGGAGGGGCTCCCAAAGGATAAGCTCAATGTATTGGGCTCTCTGCTACTCACCCCTGCTTACCACAGAAGGATCATCCTCATTTTATCGCAATAATTCAGTAACTAGCTACATGTGGCACCATTCTGTAAAATTTCAACAATCTTGATAACATAGCTTTTGGTCAAGATCAATTCTCATCAACACATTCTCTGAGACGGTAATTCACAATAGTGAAATTCATTCTTCTTACCTATCATACACTCTCATGAAACCCTTAAGATACTTCACATATCTTGAAAGTATCCTCTAAGTTTTCAATCTAGATGACTCTACTTGAACTAACTTGAATAAAACTAAAACAGACTGTTATACGAAACCATACTCACTTATGTATCGAGGTGAATCTGTGAGCTACTTCTGCACACACATTAAAGGCAGCAAAGGTCTGAAAGAACACATACTGCTTACCGCCTCCCAGGATGCATTACTAGAGAACTGGAGTAGAAGCATGCATCAGGGGCCAGGCACAGTAGCCTAGCGGCTGAAGTCCTTGCCTTGCATACTACTGGGATCCCATATAGGTGCCAGTTTGTGTACCAGTGGCCCTACTTCTCATCCAGCTCCCTGCTTGTGGCGAGGGAAAGCAGCTGAGGACAGCCCAAAACCCTGGGACCCTGCACCCGCGTGGGAGAGCTGGAGGAAGCTCCAGGCTCCCGGCTTCAGATCCACTTAGCTCTGGCCATTGCAGCCATTGGGGAGTGAATCAGAGAACGGAAGATCTTCCTCTCTGTCTCTCCTCCTCTCTGCATATCTGACTTTCTAATGAAAATAAATAAGTCTTACAAAGCAGCAGCAGCAGCAGCAGCATGCATTAGGCAGGATTCAAACACATAAACCAGGAAGGGAGGCCAGTGAAAAAAGCTACAGCTTCATCTACCGCACTACAACACCAGTGGGCATCTTTAAATTGGGCATCAATGTAACTAATCAGTTTAATTTTTTAAGATGTATTTATTTTTATTGGAAAGACAGATTTACAGAGAGAAGAAGAGACAGAAACTAAGATCCTCCGTCCGCTAGTCCACTCCTGAAGTGGCCACAATGGAAGCTAGGAACGAGCAACTGAGTCTCCCATGCAGGTGCAGGGTCCCAAGGCTTTGGGTCATCCTCTACTGCTTTCCCAGGCCACAAGCAGGGAGCTGGATGGGAAGTGGGGCTGCCGGGATTAGAACCAGAGCTCATGTGGGATCCCGGCATATGCAAGGCAAAGATTTAGCCACTAGGCCATAGTGCCAGGTCCACTAATTCACTTTTAAAATGCATTTAAAAAAAAAAAATCCTATGGCTGAAATGGTACAAACACTTGTCTTCCTCACTGATCTGTTTTAAAGAGGGTATCGAGGAAACAGGGTGAAACAGACAACTCCAGCAGAAAAGCAGGATAAAGAGCAAGAAGCCAGATGAGATAATGCAGTATCACACACAATGCATCAAGTTTTTTCCTTCTGCACATTTTAAAAATAAAAACTACTTCTGAAATCAAGGTCATCATGCAAACAGAACACTTACACAACATACGCTAGTGAAAAAAGTTTTAAACTTGATACTTCAACAAACTACTGCTGGTGGTTAGTAAAATGCACATCTGATGTTACATGCCTTGTGAATACACTAACACCAACACCAAGTTTCAAAAAATTCAATCTACAGCCAACTGCAAATTAACACAAATCACCCCCTATGACGGCAACAGACTCACTTGAGATAAAACCTGTCACCTGACCATTTATGCTCCACCACCTAAGTGCAAGATCCCTGGTGGTGAGAGTCACCTCTGCCGACCTTCCTGCCTTAGTCAAAGGCTGCTCTGTTGACACCACTCAGCATGGTGGGCAGAAACTGCAGCACCTTTTCTCAAAGTCTGGGCTGTGCACTGGCCTCACTGTCATGCCATGCCTCTCATTCACTTAACACACCACACGTACAACTACAAAGTGCCATATCATATACCTATAAAATAGCAAGTCTAGACATTGTTTGATTACAGTAACAAATTTAAAACTTCTAGATTAAAAAAATAATAATAAAACAGACAAACAAGCTGATGTTTTAAAAAAAAATGGTTTACGAGCCCAGTGCGTGTCGTAGCTACTCCACTTCCCTCTCATACAGCTCCCTGCTTATGGACTGGGAAACTAGTGGAACATGGCCTTGGGAACCTGCACCCATGTGGGAGACCCAGAGGAAGAAGCTCCAGCTTTGGCCACTGTGGGCTACTTTACAAAAATCTTTTTCTGCATCTCTCCTTTTCTTTCTGTATATCTGCCTTTTCAAAAAAATAAACAGGGCCCGGCGGCGTGGTGGCCTAGCGGCTAAAGTCCTCGCCTTGAAAGCCCCGGGATCCCATAAGGGCGCCGGTTCTAATCCCGGCAGCTCCACTTCCCATCCAGCTCCCTGCTTGTGGCCTGGGAAAGCAGTTGAGGGCGGCCCAATGCATTGGGACCCTGTACCCGCGTGGGAGACCCGGAAGAGGTTCCAGGTTCCAGGTTCCCGGCATCGGATTGGCGCGCATCGGCCCGTTGCGGCTCACTTGGGGAGTGAAACATCGGACGGAAGATCTTCCTCTCTGTCTCTCCTCCTCTCTGTATATCTGCCTGTAATAAAATGAATAAATCTTTAAAAAAAAATCTTTGAAAAATTAAAAAAAAAGTTTACTTCTTTTAATTCACCCATTAAAACTTTTTGTTATTTATTCATTTTTATTAAAGAAAGAGAGCACTCTTTCATCTGCTGGTTCACTCCTCAAATGATCTTAACAGCTGGGGCTGGGGCTGGGCCAGGCCCAAGCTAGCAACCAGAAACCCCATCTGCATCTCCCAGATGGATTTTAGGTACTGAGCCATCACGTACTGTTTCCCAGGATATGCAGTAACAGAAACCTGGACGGGAAGTAGAAGAGCTAGGATTTGAACTACACGCTGATATGGGATGCCAGCATCCCAAGCAGTAACTCAACCACTGTGTTGAATGTTCATCACAACACCCTAAATTCAAAAAGATGATCTGAGCATTCCATCTATTAAACACTTGCGTGGACTTCTCTGTGCATCACTTGGAGCAGAACACCAACAGACCCATCCTCCAGGGTTATCTATCTGCCCACAGCTACCTCCATGGCCTTTCTAAAAATCAGGAATCTGATTTTATTACTCCCCTTCTAAAAACTCTTGAGCCCAGAGATATATATTTATTATAATGGCTCTGCAGTGGGTACCCTGAGCGTCACCGTTCGCATCTGGCTTCTGCTAGCCTCTCAGGCTGCCTGTTAGGATCACTCTCTGCCTCACCTACTGATCATCTGAGTGCCAGGAAATGGGAGTCTCTGAAAAGCACAGAGATTCTTGACATCAGCCCCCTTGCCAACTCCTTGCTTGTCTTGTGAAGGTCTCCCTCAAATCATGGCCTCTGTCTGCAGGATTCATGGACTGTTCACAGAATGACCAAAAACCACGTGACTTTCTATGTGCCCCCCCCATGTTGTTTTGCTATAGCTCAGCCCTTAACAAAAAGTGATACTTAAAACACATTTTTCACTGAAATGATTATATTGAACAAGCACCACTGGATTCTAACGGATCGGGTTTGCTGCCAGATTCTAGCAGTTAACTTACTACTTGATGGCCAAATGTGATTCACTGATACCCAAAACTAATGCAGCCAGATTGTTTTACAAATCAAATGACTCAAACCTAAAACCTAACTGTTACCACCCTTTCCTAGGGCAGCCGGGAAAGTAGCCTCAGATAATTCTACACGTTTACTGGTTGATGTTGAAGGCTTTATTCTGTAGTTTACTATACTTACTGGTAATAAAATATGAAGTGCACTGCATCACACACATGAACAAGAAACAATGTTGTAAGATTTATAGCAAATACACATCTAATTTTAAATCAATCTATCCAGAAAAAAAAATTTGACAAGAATCTCACGAAGAGAACATCCTCCTCTATCTTGTTTTAAATGCATCACGAGGAAGAAAAGGAGAAAATTCAGATTCAGGGAAATTACTTTAAAATGCACATGAAGATAACTGGGTCTTTCCAATGGTGCAAGTCATCCAAAGGCTTCCCACAGCATTCAGAAGTAAACTCTAGAAGGTTATCTTACAAGGCCCAAGGGGAAATCTGCCAGCTTAACTGCCACCTCCCAGATGCCTCATCCTCCCCCTACTTTCTCTCATCTTGAATGGTCAAGCAACGCACTGCTAGCCTCTGCCTGGATACTCTGTGCCTGGAGAGCAGAGGACAATAGGTGCCCTCTGACCACGAATATCTCAGAGCCTGAGCCCAGATCTGTCTCTGTGGGAAGTTTACCCTGGCAGCAGGTGCTCTTCAGCATTCCTCTCTGTCACTATCTAAAGTTAGCTGTCTGCTCATTACCTGTTTAATTACCGTCTGGCTCTCCCACCCAAATCCACAGGAAAAACCCAAGCTGTTAAAGGTCAGGCTCAGTGCCCCCTCGCTATTTACCCAGCACAGGCCTATTAGGTTCCACTACGCTGGCTGAATGCATGGAATTTTGCATGTAGATGATGAACTCTCAGTGATAGTTTAATTTTTTTTTAAAGCCACGAAAACAGTTTCTGAAGTTCAGTATTTTCTTAAGATAATCATTTTTATGCTACATGGTTATGAACAGCACTAAGTGACCAATTAACACATCAACGGAATTTAAACTATCACATAGAAAGCAAGAAAAAAACATATTCCCAGATTCATCTAGTACCTCTTAAGATTACTGCAATGTCCCACAAAAAGGGCCTGGCATCATAGCCTAGTGGCTAAATTCTCACACTGCTTCTGCCCCGGGGTCCCATATGGGCGCCAGTTCTAATCCCAGCTGCTCCAGTTCCCATCCAGCTCCCTGCTTGTGGCCTGGGGAAAGCAGCTGAGGACAGTCCAAAGCCCTGGGACCCTGCACCTACATGGGAGACTTGGAAGAAGCTCCTGGGCTCCTGGCTTTAGATAGACTCAGCTCAAGCCACTGTGGAAACTTGGGGAGTGAATGAGCAGATGGGAGATCTTTCTCTTGGTCTCCTTCTCTCTGTAAATCTGCATTTCCAAGAAAAATAAACAAAAGAAAACAAACAAACAAAAAACCCACTACATGTGATTAAAACAAAATGAAACAAAAAGTAAACCTTCATTCAAATAATTATTCCAGAGCAAGGTTTTGCTTTTAAGGAAAAATAACTGACTCCATATCCATGAGATATTTTTCTAACAGTTGCAGCACTTAAGTCAATAGGGTGCAGTCTACAGAAAAACAGCTTAGAAATGGCTCAGGAATGATCATTCCAAAAGGAAAAGTCCCTCCCAGTGACTGAACTTCTAACACACACATTCCAGAGAGCCAACTGCACTACATACAATGAGGAGAACCGTTTGAAACTGTACCAATGCACCCTGTACAGTTTCCGCCAGAACAAATGCTCAGTATTTAGACTAGCTAACCAACGGCAAAAGCAACAGGAAAAGGCCTACACTTAGAAAATGGAAGGAAAAGCAATGTCTGTGTATTGATAAGAGCAGTGAGGGAACAATGGGATAATAAAGAAACTGGTGAGATGCAATGTATTTCCCTAAAGGATAAAACTGTAGGGCTCGGCAGCGTGGCCTGGTGGCTAAGGGCCTGCCCTTGATCCCATATGGCCGCTGATTCTAATCCCGGCAGCTCCACTTCCTCTCTCTCTCTCCTCCTCTCAGTATATCTGACTTTGTAATAAAAATAAAAGAAAAAAAGAAAAAAAAACTGTACCATTCATTCTTTAAATGAATTCACACAAACTCATCAACATAATTTTCAATTATGGAATAATCCAACAGACTAGCAGAGTTGTTACTGTCTCCATTTAATGGTCAATCCTGCATCATGGGAGAGCCCGAGACTAAATTCAAGGCTCCTCCAGCCACCAACCAACACACAGGGCTTCACAGCAGAAGCCACTTAGGACTGTATTTTCAAACTAGTTAAACAGACAGCTGGGGATACACTCATACAAAGAAACTTTCCAGGAGTTTTTTCCAGGCTCCTAGCAAACACACAGCTGTAACACAAAGCGGATACTTAACCTTATTTGCATAGTACACAAAACAGATGACAAAGATGGAAGAATAAATTGTTCACATAAATGTCTTTAAAGAAACATCAGCATTTCTTTTCTTTACATTGTGACTTATATTTATCTTGCCTTTGGTTATTTAATTACACATGCCACACTTGTTTCCACAGAGAGAAAGCTTAATGCCATAAAAATGAAAAGCAGTTTCTATTCCATTTCATTCCACAAACATTTCAAGTAGGAAGAACAGGGAGATTATTATAAGAGAAAAAAAAGCTGCAAACATGTATTGGTATTTTATATGGCAACAAGCAACAATTACATGTTTTTAAGTATTCTCATTTTCATCATAACCCAGGCTTACCTCCTACTCTCTGCTATAATTGGCATCTCCTTAAAGCTAAACAGTAAGTTACTGTTTTTCTGAAGAAGTCTCCCTTCATTTGACCTCTGCTAAGCGGTGTTGTTGAGTCTTACAATGCTTGTCAGGATTCTTTGGGCTGGATTTCAGCCCAGGCATCAACATTTATATGCAGAATGTATCATCTTTTCCTCATGACTACCAACAGGCAATTCAACTGCACAAAACCAAGGGTATTTATCACACTTAACACACCCTTCCCCTACCTTCTTCAATGTTAGAAAATTATAATTTGAGACTTCAATTAACTATAAAAGGGGTATAAGTAAAGATCTTTTTTAGAGCTTGCGTCTAAATGTTTCATTCTTTATGAAAATCAAAGGCTAATAAATCTGTTGTAAGCAAGCAAATATTCAAACTTGCCAAATCCACTGTGCTAAATTTGTAAGACAGTCATTACAAAATGATTTCTTCAATCTGAATCATATTTTGAATGTGTCAATTAAATTAATAGCCCAAATGCACTTTTCTATGGTTTCCTGTAGCCTAACTCAAAAAAATTAAGCTTCACAAATGAGGAAAGATGATCCAATTCTTTTCAGTAAATATTGCTTCCTTACGCTAGATGTTGGGGTAAGAGATTCCACAATCCAGACAGGAAACACACAAACAAAACAGCACTATGTGTGATGGTAGAGGTTGGTTACAGTGTTCAAGCAATAAAGAGAAAAACAGGAACTCTAAATGTAAAAGTCCTGGGTGACTTAATTACTTGCATGACATCTGGGCCGTCTTGAGGGTGAGCAGAACTTTCTAAGAGGGGAGGCGGCCTCCATGTCTTCCCTGGAGAAAGCACTTAAGTTGAGCAGCAGTGATAACCCGCCACGGCATGTTTACACCCACTTCACCAATCCCGCATCCAAATTTCTCAGAGAATGGGTGAAATGGGTGCAAGGCAAGCCCTGGTCATCTGCAGAGATGACAGCTTCCTACAGACGTGCTCCAGGGGCTCAGGATCTTACAGAGCAGCAATACCCCCAGAACCCCTGCAACTGCCTGTGGGCTTTTTTACCCTGAAATAATGATCTCAAATTGATGTGCAGGATAAACCTTCGCCTGAGTGGTGCACATCCTGCAACAGAACACTGTCCATGTCCTTGCTATTTCCTTCCCATGCAGGTTCCTGCTACTGCACCTGGGAGACAGTAGATGATGCCCCCCACCACCAAGCATCTGGGTGCTTGCCATGCACACAGTAAACCAAAATAATAGAGTTAATGGCTCCAGGCTTCATCCTGGCCCAGCCCCAGATGTTACGCATATTTGAACTAGCAAATCGAAAACTGATCTCTGCTGTCCTGTCCTTTCATCCAAAATTTTTTTTTAAAGATTTATTTATTTGAAAGACAGAGAGGGACAGATAGGTTTTCCATTTGCTGGTTCGTTCTCCTAATCACCACAATGGCCACAGCTGGGCTGGGCTGATGCCAGAAGCTTCTCCAAGGTCTCTCACAGAGAGGCAGGGCCCCAAGCAATTGGACCGTTTTCCACTGCTTTCCCAGGCAATTAGCAGTGAGCTGAATTAGAAGTGGAGCAGTCACAATGCTGGCCCCAATAAATCTCTTAAAACTGATTTTTTTCTTTAATTACTGTGCATTTGCAAAACCATGGACTGTATGAAATGGGAGTGTGGATTTCAGAACTGAAATGCAATGGATTTGACGGAGGTCCCTAACAAACACCTAAAACTGATCACTATTCCCTGGCTCTTTGACACATGTTCCAAAGAGACTATGTCACCAGTGAGCGTCAGAGAGAAATGGAACATCTCTTACCTACGCTGGCTACAAAGTCTGACCTGATATCCTAATTCAAATGATTTCATGATCTCCATGTACTATTTTATTTGCTCAACTAGCATTTACAATTCCATAACCCTAGTCTCCTACAAGGTATAGGTTACCTAAACACTAAGTCAACACCTCTGCCTTCCCAGGGTCTGCATTAGTGGGAAACAGGAATCAGGAGCAGGTACAGAATTCAAGCTTTCCAGTGTGGGATAGATGCAAATATCTTAACTGGTAGGGCAGAGAGCCATTCCCAGAGCACTCTGCACGAACATTTAACTAAATATTTCCATCCCCAAACAGTACCTTAGTATTCTGACTGGTTCAGACTAGAACCTTCTGATTTTTGAGTAAAATTAGTTACTGGGGAAAAGACTACCAGTGGTAAAGGGATGAAAATTTTTACAAACATTTGTATTTAATATTTATCAACACTTAAATTCCAAAATGTACATTACAAAAAGTCAAGAAGAATAAAAGAAAAAAAAATTTTTTTAAAAAGTCAAGAAGAAATGAAGACTAGACCAGTGTTTGGCAAATATAACCCAGGTTTCTGTTTTTGTTTCTGTTTTTTTTTAATAAAGATTCATTGAAATGCAGACCTGCCCGACTGCTTACATTTTGCTTATGCTGCTTTGGTCCTGCCATAGGAGAGCTGAGTAACCACACACAGACTCCACAGGGTGCAAGGTAGAAAATAATCACTACTTTGGGAATTAATAAAGACTGCCTGACTCCTGTTCTTGGCCCTAAGCTATTAACAAAAAAAAGGGGGGGGAGTGGTTTTTTTCACAGGTTCATATTGAGGAGACAGACTGCTCTGCAGGTAATTTCTCTGGGAATATACAGTCCTTCAGCAACACCAATTTCCCCTTATCACGCTTTCCTGACCTGAGAAAGACAAAGCTCTCCTTTCTTATCTCTAATTACCCCAATTAAATGGCATACCTCCTTATCACAAAAGATGAGCACAGTGTGATGCCAAGAATGTCAAGCTGGTGGCCATTTACTGCTCCACTTCCTCCTGCACAACTTCACCTGGCCTGATAAGCCCAGGTTCCATTCAGGGGTGAGGAGTGTGGCAACAGAAGCGGGGGACATATGCAAAGTATTCCAGTTGCTGATTCTGGCTGCACCTTAAATGGAATAATGTACTTTACACTAAAAATCATTGGAATTTTTGGATGAAACAAATGGAAGAGACAGGATATGGCACAACAGAAGAAAGCACTATAAGCAGCTCTGGGATTAAAAAAAAATCTCCCAAGCCACAGTAAATCCATCCAACTTCCTCTAGCACATGGGTGGGGTCTTCAGAAAATGGGCAAAATTAAACCAGTCACTACTATTTAAATTCAGAACTCACTGTTCTTCAAATGTGCTGATTTTTAAGTCTGATGAGAGACCACACCGCAGATTTGAATGTTGATGGTCTAAGGAAGAAAAAGGCTGACAGCCTTCAAATGGAAATGAACCCTCTCACACATTCCCCCAATCCTTTTTTCTTCTTATTTTATTTTATTAGCTTGTGAGACACAGAAAACACTCCCCATCTCAAGGTGTACACTTCAAATGTGCACAACAGTTATGATCAGGCCGCATTAGAGTAGAGGAAGGAGCCTGAATGCGATCCCAGAGTCCCAAGCCTGTGTGGGGTGCAGGGAGGGAGCCTTTTACTTGAACCATCATCACTCCATCAAGGTCTGCTCTGGTTTGGAGCTGGAGTCAGGAACCTTAACCAGGAACACTCAACTGGAGAAACAGGTGTCTTAACCTCTGCCAGACCCTCAATATCTTCATTGCCAATTCCTTTAGATTTAAAACCTCCTTGGGATCTCTCATTCACAAAAAGATGTTGACCCCTACCTTACAGGGACCCTGCTTCTCCTCCGGGAGCCCAACCTCAGACTCTCAAATATCCCCTTTCACTACAGTAGCTAACTTAGTCAACTATTCATATTAGATTAAAAAAACACAAACTTTCTTTGAGCAACTCCCTGTTTTAATTTTTTTTAAGATTTATTTATTTTTATTAGAAAGTCAGATATACAGAGAAGAGGGGAGACAGAGAGGAAGATCTTCATCTGCTGATTCACTCCCCAAATAGCTGCAATGGTCAGAGCTGAGACAATCCCAGGTCAGGAACCAAGGAGCATCTTCCAGGTCTCCCACACAGGAGCAGAATCCCAAGGCTTTGGGCTGTACTCTACTGCTCTCCCAGGCCACAAGCAGGAAGCTGGATGGGAAACACGTCAGCCAGGATACGAACTGGTGCCCATATGGGATCCCGGTGGTACACAAGGCACGGACTTTAGCCACAAGGCTATCGCACCAGGCCCTCATACTAGATTTTATCAAAATCTGGATGATAACACAACAGAAACAAGTAACACAGAACAAACTTCAACTTGCTGAACACCTGAGAATGCAGGCAGAGGCCAGTGGTCAATGGCTCTGTTACCAGGTTGCCTGGGAAGACATTCAGTAGCCCCACATTGCACTCATTCTGGCCCAGAACACTGGCCAGAATATGTGGGGTGAGTAATGCCAACCAAGGCCACCTCCTTGAGGAGAAACAACTTCAACAGCACTGGGAACCAAACAATCCAATCACCTTGGCTTTTCTCCAATGCACTCTGCAAGTGGCAGAAGGTAGTTTCATTACATTCTGTCACATGCATATCCCTGTGACTTAATTATGAAAAGATCAGAAAGAATAGACAGAGGTCCCTATCCTCCCAAAGTATCTTCTTCAAGATGGGATGCTAACTTCTAAAAATTTCTTAGTTAGCAATTAATAAGTCTGATGCAGACAATGCTTGTTTTATAGAAAATAGTCATAACGTCAACCCCCAAATCATAGAAACTTAAGAAGTTTTAGGTTATAAAATCAAGGGATACCATCATGTTTCAAGACTGTTTTAACCTATCTTTGAAAAGTCAAGAATCATACAAACTCAAAATAGTCAGTAAGTCTCAGCGACAACCTAGATAAAGAAAAACACATCTTAATCAACTAAAAATTATTGATAAAATGTTATCAAACACAAGATTAACCTGCCAGTTTTTAAAAAACAGAAGTGACATCTTTTTTTTTTTTTTAAAGATTATCCATTAGTATTGAAAAGCCAGATATACAGAGAGGAGGAGAGACAGAGAGGAAGATCTTTCATCCGATGATCCACTCCCTAAGTGAGCCGCAACGGGCTGGTGCTGCGCCGATCCGAAGCCAGGAACCAGGAACCTCTTCCAGGTCTCCCACGCGGGTCCCAAAACTTTGGGCCATCCTCGACTGCTTTCCCAGGCCACAAGCAGGGAGCTGGATGGGAAGTGGAGCTGCCGGGATTAGAACCGGCGCCCATATGGGATCCTGGGGCATTCAAGGCGAGGACTTTAGCCGCTAGGCTACGCCTCCGGGCCCCAGAAGAAAGAAAGAAAACTTGAAAGAAAACTAGAACAGATGTATATATGCTTACTCATCCTGTAATCATCCCTATATATTTTTTAAAAACACATATTTTTAAAAATTGGTCTCCTACATTTATATTTAAAAATGCCCTTGGGCCTTTGTCATGGCACAACAACTTAAGCTGTGGCTTGCAAAGCAGGCAACCCTTTGAAGTGCTGGTTTGAGCCTCAGCTGTGGCACTTCCTAACCAACTCCCCAGTAAAGCACATGGGAAAACAGTAGGTGATGGCTCCAGCACAGCAATCCATGATAATTTGGGAATATGACTTTTCCTTCTGAAATTTATTCAACTTTTATTACATGTTTGAAAATGTTCATGATATAATGCCAGGAAAATAACCACCAGGATGAAGTATTATATTTAGTCAGGGTTCCGCTGCAGGATCCATGAGGCTACCCAACTTGGTGTACTGTGTATTTCCATCAGACATTCCTCTGTGATACAGAGGGGGAGCCTTGGTTACATTTCGAGAAGTTATCTTGAAGTACAAATTAATTTATGAAACAGAATAGACCATCTTTGAAAGAAAAAGAAATAACAGCCAGGGTTTGAGCTTGTGGACACACAGTGTCACCACCTGCCAGTCCACTTGAAACAGTCTGATGCGCAAGACAGGTGAACTCAGAGCCCTAACCTGGCACCTTCACAAGCACACGAAGCTTCAGCTTTGGGCTGTACTGGGAAACTGTGTAATGATCCAGTAAACACACTTGCGGAAGTATCTCAAATTCCACCAGGAAAGCTCTCCTGGCAACCTCAACAGGCACTGTGAAGACTTAATTCATCTTCCCAATTTCCCCGTCTGTTCTCTGAAGAATCATTATTTTTCCCTACTTGGGAATTAGGTTGTTTGTGAGTTTTCAGAAGATTAATCTGGTCTAGTTTTTGTCTCATGTATTTCTTACTGCAATGATACAGTTCCTAAAAAGGAATCACTAGAACCCCATTTCTTTCTTTGTTTCAATGTACTTCCCCTATCAAGTACTTGCCACAAAATGACCACACCTGAAAGCCCTTTACTTTAAAGTGGGATATATTCCATGCTTCCATTTTATCTGGTGGGAGTTACATCTGATATATAGGACACAAACATTCCAATTTTCAACAAGCATTTACACAAGCATAGGCTATGTGGTGAACTTACATAAAATAAACTTTCCTGGAGTATCACTTCTCCCTTGAGCCCATTCAGAATGTGGCTGCCGCCAGCGTATTCACTGTGGACTTACTGAGGCATCTGACCCCGCAGCTGACCTTGGTTCTCAGCTCAAACCCTGCTTCTGCATCACTTGGCTCCTCAGCAACTTAATGCCCACTCCATGTTCCCAGAAGGAGATGCCATTTACCAGGGGGAATCAACAGAGGAGGTACGGCAGTACAGCACAGCACAAGAAACAGCCTTTGGGCTCTGCCACTGTCTGGCTGTGGTTCTCTGTGCAAATCATTTACACCAGCCATGAATAGGGAGGGGGCAGGCACAGCAACAGTAGCCACTCCATCAGCTGGACGTTAGAACTAAGCAGCCTGGAGTCTTTCTTGAAACCCTCTCCCACCCTGTGCTGAGGCAGGATGTTTCATCTTTAATATATTTAATAAATGTTTCTTTGTACACTGACAAAACAAACAAACAAAACACTATGTGGGGAGAATCCCAGTACCTATGAAACTGTGTCACATAATACAATGTAATTAATGAATTCAAAATAAAATTAAAAAAAAAAAAAACACTATGTGGCTGATGACCACAGAAGGAGTTCCACACACGCACACACACACACACTGTCCTAAAAAAAAAAAAAAAAAAAAAAAAAAAAACACTGAAAACTATGCGCTGTGAAGCACGCTGATCCCAGGAGGGTGTCACTATTCCCAAATTAGAGTATGTAGCTCCATCTACTCCCCTCAACCTCCAGGCAAGGCATAGCCACCCCACATCTCTTGCTTAAAAGAGTCCTTTCCTGCTTGCATTTTTCTGAACATCTGTTGAGGAGTCTGACCACTTCTTCCCTTTCCGTAGGGCTGTAACCCCCACGGCACCCAGCAGCATCTCGCAAACACCGTGTGCTAAATAAAGGCAGTCTCCGTGTCACCTGCACCTGCATGACAGAGGGTTTAATGCTGATACATGGTAGTCTCTGAAGCACAAATGTCCCCACACACATGCAGGAAGGGAGGCAAGTGTTTCAACCACAGCACTGCTGACATCTGTGGCCAGATGACCTTTCTGCGGTAGGGCCGAGCTGGGCATTGTGGAGTGCTGGAAGTAGCTCAGGACTCTCTCTCTCTCTCTCTCTTCCTTTCCAGTTGTGTAACAGCCAAAAATGTTTCAAGACGTAGCCAAATATCTTTAAAGCAGGGGGTGGTGATAAAATTTCTTTCTCTACTGAGACTCACTACTGAACAGAATAAGAAATAGTCCCAAAGTCACTGTGCTACTTTCTCACTGGGACAATGGCTCCACAACTGTGCAGGAAGAACAGAGCGGACATGGGAAGTGCAAAAGGCACTTCGGTGAGTCTCTCACTAACAGAGAAAAACAAACAAAGCAAACCATACTAAGCCTTAGTTTCCTCTTCTTTAAAAGGAAGGTGATAATCATGATTAAAGGTTTGGGGCCAATATTAAGAATTAACTTCACTGGGCCCGGCAAGATAGCGTAGTGGTTAAAGTCCTCGCCTTGCATGCACCAGGATCCCATATGAGCATCGGTTCTCATCCCAGCAGCTCCATTTCCCATCCAGCTCCCTGCCTATGGCGTGAGAAAGCAGTCAAGGACAGCTTGAAGCCTTGGGACCCTGCACCCGCATGGGAGACCTGGAAGAGGTTCCTGGCTCCTGGCTTCAGAATAGCTCAGCTCCAGCTGTTGTGGACACTTGTGGAGTGAATCATGGTACAGAAGATCTTCCTCTCTGTCTCTCCTCCTCTCTGTATATCTGACTTTGCAATAAAAAAAAAAAAAAAAAAAGAATTGCAGTCACCAATACAAACACAGTGATAAGCCTGAGTTGTTACTAAACATGCACAGCTGACCTGCAAGTGCTAGGCCGAGGCACAGCTTGGGTCTCCCTTGCTCCTTTCTTTCTCTGCTTCTCTCAAGTACTTCATCTTTACAGAGAAAGTAAGGACAACTCCACAGTGAACACAACACTCCTAGGGCAGACAACTTATGGAGAATAAGGGAAATGCGAGAAAAAAAGCAGCCAAGGATATGTGAACCGTGGGGTCTCACATCAGAGAAAAGGGATACAAACACTACAGGTGAAGGAACAGAAGGATATGAGGGAAAATGAGGCAAGAATTCCACATGTTCCATACACTATATACACTCCTTTCAGAATATAACTGAAGTTCCCTGAGTTACTCACGGCCTACAACTAAGAATACGTGCATCACTTCTCTCCCAATTTCCCCAGCAGTTCCTATGAAATGGAGAAGACACCAGTGGACAGTATCAGAAATCACTCACTTCACACATCTTTTCCCCAAAAGAACTGAACACACACCCTGCTACCCCAATCACATCTCTCTTTCCTATTCCACATTCACAATTGAGTTCCCAGTAATACAAATTCCTGTTCAAATCAATATTTCATTCCCTGGCTTTTCTCTGCGGCACTAGTAAGCCACAGGACACTGGCCATGGAAGGAACCAGATGTTTACATGGAAGTCTGTGGAGTAGTAATGGCTGTGCATCAGCTGTGTGACGTTGGCCAAGTCAAGGAATTATCCCAAATCTCAGCTTCTTAACTTGCATAATCTCTGTCTTGTAGATGAAATGAAGTTCAGTCTGTGTATGCAAAGCTCCAAGCTCACTGCTGAGAGCAAAACACAACGCCCAATAAAAGACTAGTGTTGCCGTCTTTCACAATTACATTAAAAACTTCACAAAGTGTACAAGTTCACAAACAGAAACAATCCTCCCAAAGAATCCACATTATCCTCCAATTAAACTTAAAAGACCACTCAAGCCACCCTCCCTCCCCCATTAACCAGAAAACCACTAACAAGTGTAGAATGAACCTTCTTGCTGAAGCAAGATTTTGTGTGCTTTGTTTCATCAACTGCACCATGTTCCATTTTGTTCCAAATGCTGGACATTTTGGCACAAGTTAAGAAACATTCTGCTCCAGCCCAGGGCCTAACCTTCATCACATGCTTTTCACTGCTGCTTCTGCAAAATATTTTCTGTGCCCCAGAAAGGGTTTTTTTTTTTTTTTTCTTGGAAGAAAAAGCAGTTAGCAGTGCACTGGGAACCATCCACATTTTTTCTTCTTTTTACATTTCCCAACACTTACAGAACTAACTGACCTTTGACTATTTTACCTATAAAAACACAGTGAAAGAAAATCTTTTTGTTAAAACAAAAGTATAATTAAAAATGATGACATTCTATTTAGTATGATCCTCACTCATTCCATCAAGGCAGTATTCAGGTTTCACATTAGCATATGGATGTACACACACCTGCATGTATGACTAGGAAAATAAGAGGATCCGCACTTGTGGGGTTTTGGTGGGCTTGATCTGTAGTTCTTCAACTATAAGCCTTATTAATAACTCTGAATGAATCAAGCTCATAAACACTGTCCAGTGCAGCTTTCTGCACCAGCTTAACAAGCACCAGGGTGTAGACACCTCTGAACCACCTGAGCTCTCAACACAGTGTGTAAAATCACATCTTTTTTCAGTCACTGTTAACTGGGTTACTTTGTCTCTTAAAATAGTATTTTTATCATGACACTCCTAACAATTACAGATCTGATTTATCTGTTCCTCTTCAAAGACAAAATGACAATCCCCTAAATTGCAACAGTCTGAAATAATTCCAACTTCTCTCTTCCTCTCTCTCTCTCTATAACTGTGTGTGTCAGAGTGTGTAACTTACTTATCAAACATGCATAAAGAATGATTCACCGACGTGAAAGGGCTGAATATTCAAACAAAAAGCTAAACGTGAAACAAAATTGTCTGAATGAGTTTAACAGCTTAAGATGCTTCGGTTCCATTTCTTGATTGTTTTACTGTACACCAAGAGTCCAAAGCACCTAAACTACATCTATTGCTGTCAGGGCAGAATGATGGAATAACAAAGTCAGCTAGGAAAGGAAACATCTTCAACAACAATGTGACTGAGAAAATCCTCTCTGGCAAACCCCAAGTGTAAAATCACTCACAAAAAAACAATTCCACTTTTAGAGAGCTGTTATAATAATATGTTCACTTGTGACAAGAGCTAATGACAATTTTTACTTCTTTCTGGAGAAACCGGCAAACAGGATTTCCGAAATGTCTCCAAGACAGATGAGTGGTGTCTGGCTAGTGATTCAGGAATCCCTGGCACTCTAACTTAGTCTTTTCCATTCCACAACAATCTACAAAGAACATAGTAATCCTGTTTAAAACTTCAATATTTTGAAAAACAGGACGAGGTTTTATAACTTTGCTAGCAAGACAACCTAGTAAAATGTTTCTGAGAAAACACTAAAGTTCACCTAGAAAAATATACATTAACAAAAATCCGGACCTGGCAGGACGGGTCACCTGGCTGGTCTTTTCCTTGCAGGCACCAGGATCCCACATAGGGACCAATTCATGTCCTGGCTGCTCCACTTCCCATCCAGCTCCCTGCTTGTGGCCTGGGAAAGCAGTCGAGGGTGGTCCAAAGCCTTGGGACCCTCCATCCATGTGAAAAATCCAGAAGAGGTTCCTGGCTCCTGACTTCAGATCATCTTAGCCATCGTCTTTGCAGCCATTTGAGGAGCCAATTAGTAAATGGAACATCTTTCTCTCTTCTCCCTGTGAGTGTGCCTTTTCAATAAAAATAAATCTTTTTTTTTAATCCATGAATGGTCCAAAATTTTAGTTCAGAAGAATAAGATCGGATTTACCATATATTAAATGCACATAAAAATAAGAGTATTTAATGGTGGCTCTTGAGAGAACAGAATGGCTAGTTTGGGGGACGGGAGGAGCGCGGCAATTAAAATAAGTGTTCTAAAATTTTCTCTCCTTAAAATAGTTATACAGGGCTCGGAGCAATAACGTAGCCTAGTGGCTAAAGTCCTCGCCTTGATCGTGCCAGGGTTCCATATGGGCACCGGTTCTAATCCCAGTGGCTCTGCTTTCCATCCAGCTCCCTGCCTGTGGCCTGGAAGAACAGTTGAGGATGGCCCAAAGACTTGGGACCCTGTACTCACATGGAATACATGGAAAAAGTTCTTGAAACCTGGCTTCGGAATGGCTCAGCTCCAGGTGTTGCAGCCCCTTGGGGAGTGAACCAATGGATGTAAGATCTTCCTATCTGTCTCTCCTCCTCTCTGTATATCTGCCTTTCCAATAAAAAACAATAAAAAAAAATCCTTTAAAAAGTTTTAAATAAAATAATAGTCATACAGATGAAAAATTTTAATGGCACATATTTCTACAAAAACAAAAAGCACCCTATATGAAAGCATAATGTTAAAACTAACACCCAGGGGCAGGCCTTTGGTCAGCAGCCAATTGGAATGCCAATGGCAGTATCAGCCAGTTAGGGTTTTGAGTTCAGGCTCTGGTTCCAGATTCCAGCTTACTTATTACGCACATCCTGGAAGGTAGCAAATGATGACTCAAGTACTTCAGTCACTGACCCTCATGTGTAAGATCAGAACTAAGTTCCAAACTCTCCTGGCGTCAGGGGAAGCAGGCATTTGGGGAAGTGAATCAACAGATGGAGTTTGCCTTTCACAATAAAATTAAATTAAAAACTAAAAACATAACAATTATGAATATTTGTTCACCAAAAGTACAGCACCAACATCTGCAAAGCTGAAAAAGAATTACAGGAAACAGAACCTACTGACTTTCATTTACCTCTCATCCAGAGTTCAAATGAACAGAAAGAAATGAGACACAGGTCTAAATCCACCCTGAACTCAGGACCACGAAAATAAAGAAAACATCTTATTTTCATTTCATGCAGCATTCATAAAAATGGTCATGTTATATCAAAAAAGAAAAACCACAATTAATTCATTTACTTGAAAATAACTGCGAAGCAGAGGATCAAAGGAGCAAAGATAATGAGGACTGTGACGCTCCCACAGGATGAGGACTGGCAGTTCTGACAGAATTTTGTTAACGATCACATGTTTTTCAAGAAGCCACAAAATCCCTTGAGAAAAAGGTGCTTTAACCATCTGCTCCTTCCTGAAATATCCAATGTAGAAAGGTCTCTCTTTTCTATTTCTAAACACACAAGTCTTCAAAGAACACTTTCACATTTTTATATTAAAGAAAATTTCAGTCCTCGGCTTTGTCTTAACTTATCTTACACATGTTATCTCTTTAAGATCTGTTCTTGGCAGAAATACAGGAGTCCCATAACAGTCCTTTACAAACACAAAAGGTTATTTTGTAAATTACCCTTTATCTTTAATAGCTTGACTAAGTGTCCTTCTGCACCGTCTACATTTTCACTTCCTTAAGATTACAGAGTTGAAACTTCTATTCGACCACATCCCTGATGGTTCACAAACTTACAATGTCCCCGCTCATTTCTATGTTTATATTTAGGGACAAATTCAACCTGACTTTTGAAATCTAAAGTCTCTGTTTCTAAAATTCATGCTCTGTTGTTATGGTGCACATTTGGCCTTTGGTAAAAACAAACAAACAAAAAAAAAGGAACTGCCACTTATTTCCTGACCCTACACGCCCGTTTAAATGCCATGCCACCCTACCCACTATATTCATGCATTTCCAGGTACTTTCTGAAAGGGCAATAATCTTTTTTTTACTTATTTTTTAAGAAGCAAAGGTTTTAAGGGAAAAATTATTTTAAGATTTTTTTAATTAGCATTAAACAGGGGAGGAAAGAGAAAGAGAGATCTTTCATTTACTGGTCCACTTCTAGATGACTACAATGGGCCAGCACTGGGTCAGGTCAAAGATACAAGCCAGAACCTTCTTTCAAGTGTTCAACACAGCCATTAGGGGCCCAAGCACTTAGGCCATCTTCTGCTGCTTTCCTGAGGCAGTTAGCAAGGAGCTGGGCTGGAAACGGAGCAGCCAGGACACAAATCAGAGCCACGTATGGAATGCTGATGTCCAGGGACGCAGCTTTATCAGCTATGTCATAAAGCCAGCCTAGACAATAGGAATGTGCCCCATCTTCCTTTCCTCCTCCTCCTCCTCCTCCTCCTCCTCCTCCTCCTCAACTCACCCTCCTCAGAGATTCTCCTGGCTTGGTACCATGGTCAATCCCCAACTCTGATGTTCTTTGCCACAGAACTTAGCCCAGTTTATATTTTGTTTTGTCAGTTTGCTTGCCTGTTTTTTGTTGCTCTTTCTGACTAAACTCTATGTCTCTTACCCAGCTTTGAGGCCTACACAGTGTACACACAACGGCTAGCTCTTAGTGGATCCTAAGACTTACAATCAAGATAATATTAAAGTACTGATAATGTATTCAAACTGGCCTCACGAAAGCTGTTAAAGCTAATATCCTGAAAGCAGGTACATTAGTATTCGGAAGCAGTAAGCTTCAATAACATATCATAGTGCACTGAGGCACTTAAAAGTCATAACACAGGAACAGTTTCACAAAGAGAGACCCAAACCACACAGCATCACAGTATTTCTTGTTTGCTTTTCACACAATGACTGAGATGCACGAGCAAGATGGTTTGCTTTCACTATCACCACACAAGCACTGAGAAGATGCTTTCAGAACACTGGATGAAATACTTCTGTTTGTGAACCAGATCTCTTTCTGAAGGTCCTGAGGCAAGACCCAAGTTATAGCAATAATTTCCAGAAGCTTCACCTAGATAACATATCTTGCTTGTAACTCTCTAGTGAATGAGAACTGCTCATTTTTCAAATAAAAGTGTCTAAACTCACCTTGCAATTATAAAAGATTTATATTTAATATTACATTAAAAGTTTATTTAAGATGCTTGAGTTGTGAACTAAAAGTATCCTTTATTATTTTGAAACCAGCTAGCATGCATTGTTAATAATTATTTTGTTTGCTTTAGCATTCCTTGATTTGTGTTTCTGCATTAAAAAGTCCAACCTGAATGGGGTTTAGCCTAGCAGTTAAGAAACCCACACCAAATAGTAGTGACTGGGTACATTACTGCCTCTGGCTCCCAACTGCAGCACCTGCTAAAGCCTACCCAGGAGGCAGTAATGAAGACTGCCACCCACTAGGCAGACCTACAGTTCCTAGTTCAGGGTGGGTACTTCGTCAAGAACACACTACTTGGGCCCGGCAGCGTGGCCTAGTAGCTAAAGTCCTTGCCTTGAACGCACCAGGATCCCATATGGGCGCCAGTTCTAATCCTGGCTGCTCCACTTCCCATCCAACTTCCTGCTTGTGGCCTGGGAAAGCAGTCGAGGACGGTCCAATGCTTTGGGACACTGCAGTCGCATGGGAGACCCAGAAGAGGTTCCTGGTTCCTGGCTTTGGTTGCTCTCACTTGGGGAGTGAATCATCGGGTAGAAGATCTTCCTCTCTGTCTCTCCTCGTCTCCGTATATCTGACTTTGTAATAAAAATAAATAAACCTTAAAAAAAAGAACATACTACTTGATTCACACAACGCAGCGCCTAACTCAATCTGATTCCAGTTTCCTACTAATGCATACCCTAGAAGATAGCAGATGATGCCTCATATACTTGGGTCCTTGCCATCCATATGGGAGAACAGGATTGAGTCTGGCTTCCTGGTTTGGCACTGGTCTAGTCACAGCTATGTGGGCATTTTGCTTAAAAGATCCACCTTCGTCCCTTTGCATTTCAAATAAATTAAAATTAGGGCCAAGTCAACTTAAGAATTACTATAAAGAATTTTTGGGCCCGCCGCGGTAGCCTAGCACCAAAGTCCTTGCTTTGCACACACCAGAAGCCCATATGGGTGCCGTTTCTAATCCCGGCGATCCCACTTCCCATCCAGCTCCCTGCTTGTGGCCTGGGAAAGCAATCGAGGATGGCCCAAAGCCTAGGGATCCTGCACCCACATGGGAGACCTGGAAGAGGCTCCAGGTTCCTGGCTTCAGACTGATTCAACTCCAGCTGTTGTGGCCATTTGGCGAGTGAAACAACAGACGGAAGATCTTCCTCCCTGTCTCTTCTCTATACATCTGACTTTCCAAAAAATTTAAAAAAAAAAAGTTTTTCACCATTGTTTTTAATTCACAAATAAATTTAATATACTATCTTCCAATAATCAAATGCAAAACTAATCAGACCTCTAAACCTTACACTTCCAGAAGCTGTAGACACAGCAAGCAAGAAACAGGCTAAATTGTATCAATTCAAATGTGGGCCAAGTGGGCATACAATTTGACAAAAAGTTAAAGCACTGATCACAAGATCCAGAAATTTCAACTATATTTATCTAACAAAAAAGGGCATGTTCAAGCAAGACTTGCATGCAAGACATTCACAGCAAGATTGTTCATAACACACAATCACCCCAATCCCAAAGGGAAAGTAATTTGTCCATTACATCTACAAAATAGAACACTACTCAACAATTAAAAGGACAGAACCTCTGACGTACACTACACCAAAGAATATTTAAAAGAAATTATTTGAGTGAAGAAAGTCAGACTCCATCTATGATTCCACATATGTGAAATACCCAGAAAAGGCAAGTGTACAAAGTAGAGTGATGATTTCATGGGGCGGGGAATAGGGATTAGCTGTATATGGGATCTCATTGGAGGAGATGCAATGTTCTGAACCTGATTTACATTTTAGGTTGCAACACTCAGTCAAGTAACTAAAAACCACTGAGTTGTACTCTCGAAATTTGTGGTATTTGCATGAAAAGATTTCTTAATTAACATTTTCTTTTAAAAAAAAAATCAACAATCATTTGCAGAGTAGGCAGTAACATGAGAGCTCAAAGCTCCGGGTAACACTGGCTGTGCCTTGGTGAGACACACTCTTTTCCTCCCCTTCCAACAGGCATTTAGCTTGCTTCTATTTCACTCTTAACACAAACTTTTTTTTTTAATTTAAAAGGCACAGAGAGAAAGATCTTCCATTCCATGGTCGATCCACAACAATAGCCAGGTCTGGGGCAGGTGGAAGACAGAAGCCAGGGACCCAATCCGGATATGACAAGTGAGAGGCTAGGATCCAAGTATTTGGACCCAACATTACCTCCTGCTTCCCAGGGTGCGCATTAGCAGGAAGCCTGAATCCTAATCAGAGCAGAGACTTGAACCCAGGTACTAGAAGTATGATGCAGGTGTTCTAAGTAGAGGCTTAACATGCCTCACTACAATTACCCCCACCCCAGAATTTTAACTTTATATTCACACATACAGAATGTTTTGTTTTATCATTTACTATTCTAATATTAGTCATTGCAACCTAGGTGGCACAAAGTTTGTATTTATGCAGTTTTTATAAAAATGGAGTTTGTGCGGTCTAAATTTATAAGCACTTAAAGTGGAAGGATAGCCATACAGGAAGTAACAGGAAAACTTAATTTCTGCAAGTACAGTTGTATTAAAAACATAAAATAACAGAGCTTCAGTGAACTTTTTAGTACACATATTTATATTTTTAAAAAATATTTATTTATTTTTATTGGAAAGGCGACAGAGAGGAGGAGAGACACAGAGGAAGATCTTCCCTCCGATATTTCACTCCCCAAGCAACTGCAATGGCAGGAGCTGAGCTAATCCAAAGCCAGGAGCCAGGAGCTTTTTCCAGGTCTCCCACACAGGTGCAGGGCCCAGGGCTTTGGGCCATGCTCTACTGCTTTTCCAGGTCACAGGCAGGGAGCTGGATGGGAAGCAGGGCTGCTGGGATACGAACTGGCGCCCATATGGGATCCCGGCGCATTCAAGGTGAGTACTTTAACCACTACGCTATCACACCAGTTCCTAGTGTATATATTTTTAAAATTAATTTCAAGAAAGCTATTTAAAACTCAGAATATATTAACATAGTGACATGAACTGTTTAACAGAAAATCTTCAAAATGACAACACTGACCTCAATTTCTTATCAGTACTTTGGTAGCTCAAAACTACTAACTGGCTAGATAGGCATTTGACCTAAGGTAAACAGTCAATACAAAAATAAACTGACAGAGAAACACAAATATACAATCTCTACCAATTTGGGTATCAACAGGTTTCTTAGTTTTTATAGCTTTTTCCATAAATTCCCCTCCAGGGTCAATTAGTTACACCTGTATTTGTTTTGTTTTGTTTTAAAGCCAGGAGAAAGGGCAGGGGTGAGGGGTCGTGTGAGCGGAGAGAAACATCTTAACAAGTTATCCAGACACACATCACCCAGAGTGAGTCATGTGGGAATCTCAGGTATGTCTTGACCACAAAAACATATGTAGGAAATCAAAATTTAATTACACTGAACTATACAACTTCAGTTATGCTCCGTATCTGACTGCTTTGCTTTTGACAGGGCAGTTTCCTGAAGGAAAGTTACAAGAATTGAAAAAAGTTACAACACCCACATACCAGAGTGTTTCCTGAATTTTGTTACAGGAAGTGACATCTGCTATAGTTTTAACATTGACTTCCTAGCAGGAGTCACATTTAAAATTTCTTGTTGAACATTATTTGTTCAACAACAGTACACCTAACTCTTACTGCTTTTGTTAGGAAAAAAGAAATCAGGCCCAGTACGGGGGCCTAGTAGCTGAAGTCCTCGCCTTGTATGCACCGGGAACCCATATAGGCACCAGTTCCAATCCCAGCGGCCCTGTTTCCCATCCAGCTCCTGCCTGTGGCCTGGGAAAGCAGTGGAGGACAGCCCAAAGCCTTGGGACCCTGCAACTGTGTGGGAGACCAGGGAGAAGCACCTGGCTCCTGGCTTTGGATCCGCGCAGTTCTAGCCATTGCGGCCACTTGGGGAGTGATTCAGACAGATCCTTCTCTCTGTATATCTGACCTTGCAATAAAAATAAATAAATTTTTTAAATAAAGAAACAAAATAATGACAACACTGGAATTCCCTTTTAATTCATTCAACTGGACACCAAGTGACTCCCTTAAATATTTAATAAGTGCCCCGCATGATGGCTCAGTGGCTAAATCCTTGCCTTACACATGCCAGAATCCCATTGATAGGCACTGACTTGTATCAAGGCTGCTTCACTTCTCATCCAACTCCCTGCTTGTAGCCTAGGAAAGCACTGAAGGATGGCCCAAAATATTGGGACCCTGCACTCACATAGGAGACACGGAAGAAGCTCCTGGATCCTAGCTCAGGATCAGCTCAACTCTGGCCATTGTAGATACTTGGGAAGTGAACCAGAGGACTTGAAAATTTTTATCTCTCCCTCTTTCTAGAAATCTGCCTTTCCAATATAAATAAATAAATATTTGCTAAAAATTTAATAAGGAGGGAAATGTTTTTATATGTGTTTTTATAATTGTATCTATAAATTGCATTGAATCTCTTTAAAAAGAAACTAATTATAAAATTAAAATGAGTATAAACTGATGAGTTTAATCTGGTTAAATTTAGAGCGTGGGGCCCGGCGGCATGGCCTAGCGGCTAAAGTCCTCGCCTTGAAAGCCCCGGGATCCCATATGGGCGCCGGTTCTAATCCCGGCAGCTCCACTTCCCATCCAGCTCCCTGCTTGTGGCCTGGGAAAGCAGTCGAGGACAGCCCAATGCATTGGGATCCTGCACCCACGTGGGAGACCTGGAAGAGGTTCCTGGTTCCTGGCATCGGATTGGCGCGCATCGGCCCATTGCGGCTCACTTGGGGAGTGAAACATCGGACGGAAGATCTTCCTCTCTGTCTCTCCTCCTCCTCTGTATATCTGACTGTAATAAAATGAATAAATCTTTAAAAAAAAAATTTAGAGCGTGAACAGGGGTGGACACTTGGAACTCCTGGATCCCATATTGGAGCTCCTGGGTTGGAATCTTGATTTAGCACCCAACTCCAGCGTTTTGCTAAAGGGCACCCTGAAAGGCAGCAAGCAACAGATTAAGTGCCTAGGTTTCTGCTTCCCATGTGGGAGACCCAGATTAGGGACCGGGCTTCTGGTTTCAGCCTGACTCATCCCTGTGTGTGGTGGCCATTTGAGGGGGGGAAAAAACAAACAAAAACAGAAGACAGCAGATTTTGATTTCTTTGTCTTTCTGCCTTTCAAATAAAATAAACAAGTAGTAAGAAAAATTTAAAAGATCCAATAAACCAAAGCTAGAAAACAAGAAAGCTTGAGCAGAGCAATGCAGCCACTTTGGTGGCCATCAGGTTAGGCATTAACTCACTAGTGGACAGACAGGAAAAGGGAGGGGCTTGCATAGGGGAAGAACTCCCAACCCTACACAGGAAAGGCAGCACCTGAATGCTTTGCAAGTTAATCTTTACTTTTGGTTCCCTAGGGCAGTAACCTCCAAGTCTATGTATCTTTTTCTCCTAAACTGTAACTCTAAACTTCATGTGGCATATGAAGACCTCACTGTACATTCTACTCGTTATATTCTGGGCAAATGAATATGTTAGATTCACAATAAAATGAATTAATGACTCAAGGAAAGTAGAACACCATTCTGCTCTCCTCCAAATGTTTCTCATTTCAGTATACATGTAGAAGAGAACAACACAGATAAGCACTTAACCTGGGAAAAACTTACGCACTCACTGTGTCAGCAGAATGTAACTTGAACCAGAACAGAGACAATGGTCAAGACCACTTCCCTATAGATGCAAACTACATTTCCACTGTGTCTGGCATACAAAAGTAGAATGTTTGTCTAAATTAGAGAAAAAAGCATGTGGGAGTTTCCCAACAGAAAGGTACATTTACATAATTAGAAGCAATCCAGTTTTATGTTACACCTGAAAGGTCTAGTGAAGGTAATCTGCCTTATAATTCCTGTTTTATAGCTATTAGGTAATATGCACATAGACCTGGTTGCTTAAAACAAGTAAATGACAGGATCAAAATGATAGCATTTTTTTCTCTACCATGTACGATTAAGACAACATTTTTTTCATTGCTGAATATATTGAAATTCAACATTTTTAAATACAATCTTAATTAAATTCCTTTTTCCATAAAGTATCGGTCTAACTGTTGAATACCTTTTTAGGGTAATGGTATAGAATCTCTGGAGAGATAATTCGCATGAATTTTGCCAAACAACAACATTCCCCATAAACCAGATGACTCAAAAAGAAAACTATGACTCATGGCTCCTCTGTCTCTATCATGGAAGGAGCTGCAGACTGTGAGTCAGGAGGCTCAGCTGGGCTCTCAGGAAAGAGGAGGAAGAAATCGCTTAGGAGATCTGTTTGTGTTCCTCTTCTGTCAAGGACACTGCTTACAGAGGTGTCATAAAGGAAAAAATGAGGACAGTCATTGGGTCAAAACACTGCATTAAATTATTTTCCTCTCCAAATCTCTTCCTTGAGCTGCACTTTACAAGCTGCAGCTTTCTTCTTTCATGTTGGCTCATATTTAATCTGCACTGCTTAGTATTCAAGAATTTTCTTCCAAGGTCAATCAGTAGCTCATAAATCAGAGGTGGGGGCACAGGGTGGGGTAAAGTTGGTTCTGTATCAGTTTAAGAGCACCACCTTCTGTAATGGAAAACTTTGCATTGCAGGGCCACAGAGCCACCACAAACCAGTTCCATATCAATCTTGGGAACAATCTGACTCTGCTTCTCTATTGATTTTTTTTAAGCTTCACTGACATTGCAATTAATGAAAATGCAAAGTCAAAACTGTAGGAGAGTAAACTAAGGCTAATTTCCCTTTTCAGTTTGTGCTTTTTGTGGGGTAGTGGGTGGAGACCATAGCTCTGTCACCAGATAACACTCTACCAGAAAGCAAGTTCAACTTCCCACAGTCCTTCCAACACCCTGCCTCCACTGAGGCTGGGTGGGATCAGCCATATCTTCTTGGTAGCACAAGGTGCTTTCTAAAAACTGGTTAATCCCTGGTGGTAGCTGAAGGTATGCATGTATTTATTTCTAGGACTTCAGTGAGGAGGCTAATGGAGAGGGGGACTCAAACAAAGCACTCCTTTTTAATCTATCCATCAGCATCACTCCTTGGCATAGAGCAAGCTGGTCTGAATAAAAGGACAGCTGGCTAATTCTCAAAAAAAAAAAAAAAATGCCCTAAAGAAACACGGAGTGGGGGAGAAATCTCACCCTTATGGGATGCCAGAGTGACAGGCTAAGCTTAACCTACTGAGCCACAACACCATACCCCAGGAATGCCTGCGTTGGATTTATTTACTTATTTTATACAGTTTTGCAGGAATAGGATTGTCTGTTTTTATTTGTTTAAAAAAAAACAAACCATAGCCTTGGTGCACATCAGTCCAGAATCCTGGAAAGTCATCCATTTCACATTAAAGGAAGCAAGTCTGTTACAATTCTGACAAGGAAGTAGAGTCAATGTATCAACTATATTCACAGGTTTGAAAAAAAAAAATAGCACACACTTATCCCTCTCAAAGCCAAGCCATGGTACAGTCGTGCAGTAACCAATGCTGCATTTCTAAGTGACTCTGTCTTCTCTGACAGCCATAAAAATTAACATTGTTCTCAAAATACTGGCCCTCTTTGAATAGATGGGACAATTCACATTTCTGAAATCAACTATTAAAACAAAACTAATTTCCTACTTGGAAGTCCTGAAATTAAGTACAGGAACAAATAATCTCAATTTACAAAAGAAATGCTTAGCTAATTCCTCTGTCATTCAAACTGCTTCTGACTTATGTAGGAGATACTTAAAAAGAGGGACAGAATTACAGCCTCATGGAGCTGATGAGAGAATGGCAGAGTCTATTCCTGTGTGTTCACATGGAAAAGCACTTATATACCAATCAAGAATGACCTGCCATCACAGTGCCGAGTGATGAAACAAAGTGCCGCTGGTTGTCCTCCCACCATCACTGCTCCGTGACTCAATTTCATAAGTCAGAATCTACAGTGATTAAACACTAAGCTATGAAACTGTATGTCCAATGAGTCCAACAATCTAAATTAACTGTCTGAGGAGTAAATACTGTGTGTGGAAAATAGTCAAGCTGTTACATACAACACAAGCCAGTACTTCTGTTTCTCTAAGCGCTTCTCAGAACAATGTGGCCCAAGTTTAGGGTATCCCTGAAATCCAAATTTTCTTGACACCTCTCCACATACAACCTCAGAGATCATCAACTCGTGGGTAAAGCACAAATTTTGGAGAAGCATGAACACATCGACATTTACTACATGTGAGAAATACTCCCTCCCAATATGCAGCCTAAGAAACAAGACACAACAACCTGATGGCTCTCTGTACCTAGGTTGGGGGATGTCTTGAGGCAAGGCAGGGGATCAGGAATATATACAGTAGAGCCCTCCCATTTTTTTTTAAATCATTGCATTTCATAATATTTTTAAATTTACAAAAATTGTAAACTGTTGGCAAGCTGGACCATCACAATGATTAACTCAGACCAGCACATCTTGGTGCAAAGCAATTCAGCACAAATTGCTATGCAGTTCTCCCTTTTCACTTCTCAGCTCAGCATTAAAGAGGCCACATGCATGCAAAGAAGTGTTGCAAAACAGCCTTCTGAAGTCAGGCCCTGCTCCACCTGTGTGAACTCTGAGGCCGGCGTCAGTTTCCTTCACTACCGAATGTGAATGACCCAGTCTACCTTTGTGGATGATACACAGCACAAAACCTGCCTAGCACTGTGCCTGGCATCAGCAGTCCAATTAGCTTTTATCTCACTGTAATTTTAACAATTGCTTAAGGGCCCTGACTTTGGAATCAGTTACATCTCAGTTCAAATTTCAGCACTGCATCTGGATTACTGAACCATCCGAGAGCAACTGTTTAGTTTTTAGTTCAAGCTATCTTAATCTAAGGCTTTGGCCATAAACCCAGATGACAATTTGCTGAATAATGTTTTAAATGCAGAATGTTTGTAATATTGCCAGAAAAACAGTGTAAAACACATAAAGGTAAAATACACAAGAATACAAAGGAAAAACTACAGAGTAACATACATCTGAAAGACTGATGAGACAGTATTTTTTGTTATCAAATTAGATACAATAGCCCTTCATTTCAGAAGTGGTAAGTGTGAAAGACATGTTCAAGGGATGTACAAGCATTGTAATAACATGAGGGAAATCTGTGGCTTGTGTTTCTGGCAACACCACGTACACTGGTACTTTAGTTTTTGTCTACATTTGTACTGGAACAAAAGCTAAATTTCAGTGGACAGCAAAAATTAGGCTGCTTCTTGATGAGTCCTACTTATCCCGGGTTTAAGAGCCCCTTCCCTAGGGCAATAAAATCTATGCGCATCACAATCCTCCTAGCCCAGAGGATTACGTTAAAAAGCCAGGTATCACACAGCAGTAAGTTCTTGCTACAAAGTTCTTTCTTGGAGACATTTCTCAACATCTTACGGGTCCAGCTTCAACACTGATGGCATTTATCGGCTCTCCATGATTTCAGTCAGCTGAAACTGCTCTCCCATCTGACATCCCTAAATCACCTGCCTACATGCAGTTATCAGTTCAAGGAATCCTATCATTTTAAATAACGGAGGGCCAACTACTCTCTAGCACAACCGAAAGTTTCCAAAGAATGAGCCTACCAACTGCAGTCCTAACTCCCGTACAATGGCACTGGGCGGCTGGTGCTCGGGGCCGCCGCGTTGCGGCCTCACAGCCCGCTGCAGGAGCAGGAGGGCGAGCGGGGCAGCGAGCCTCTCCCCGCAACGCTCCTCCGACAGCCACTGCAGCCCGCTCGCCCTCGACTCCGCGCATTCCCGGGCTTCGCCTACTCAGCAAATTGACACCAGCCCTGCCGTTGTCTGTGGAAGCAGGCACCTCCTGACCCACCCTCTCGGGTGGCCAACTGTGTCTTTTCACATCAGGGACCAATTCCGAAAACTCTCCCCTCAAGACACTACTAGCCAGGCACCCCGTGGATCCCAGGAACCCCGAGAGTGGATGCACGAACAGCCCAAAGGAAAAATGCAAACGAAGGCGGACAAGTGAAATCAACTTCATTTCCCATAAAATCAGTTACTTTTGCCAGAGGGAGGCTACTTCACTTTCGTCCTAACGGGAGCCCGATCCCTCCTCTCTCCTCCGCGCAGCAACCTTCTAGTGTGTCCTCCGGTTTTCCATCTGACACTCGGTCACGAGCCACAGCATCGGGAACGCAGAGAGCGCGATGACAAAGCTGCTTCCTGCCCTCCCCCGCAACCTTCAAATCCCCTAGCCACCGGGACGCGCACAAAGTTTCCCTCGGTGCCTGCCTTACCTGGACCGGGCTGCCATCATTCAGTCCGCAGAGCCCAGGGTCCGCTGCCCATGAGCGCCTTCACCCCGCGGGCCGAGCTGCCAGCGCCGCGCTCACCATTGGCCGGGCGGGGCCGGGCCCCCGGCGCGGCGCCCCGAGGTGGCGGGACTACCTGCTCCCCAAGCCCGGGGCGTCCTGCTCAGCCTCCCTCGGGCGCTGACCGCATTGGCTCGCGCTAATCCTGATGGACATCCGGGCACTAGGGCCTCCGCAGGCGAACTCCACTCCAGACGAGCCCGGGGAACGCGGGGTCCGGAGTGCGGAGCGCCAGGAGCCCCGGGGGCGATTTCCAAGAAGGGAGGACGGACGCTCCCACGCCCGGCGGCCGCGGACACTCGCCGCCCGTGGAGCGGTGGCTCGACTCCGGCAGGCGTCGGGAGAACCAGGAAATCGCCTCTCGGCTCTCTCCAAGTTGTCCAAGGTTTGCGCGATACCCCCTGTCAAGAAAGTTCTAGTGGTACGGCCCGCCTCCTTAAAAGGGCAGAGCGCTGGGCCGAGCCGGAGGCGCTGAGAGGGCCGGGCGGGGCGCCGGGCTGGAGCGCACACGCAGCCCCGCGCGTCCCGGGCGCAGCCCCGCCTGCAGGCTCCGGCCGGACGCTCTGCCAGCTTTTCAGCACGTTCACACACCGCCAGAACAGACCGTCCTGGCCCAGCTCGGAACTCCAGCCCCGATGTGAATATCTGTTGACGTTGGGAGCCCAAGAGGCCGCAGGCAACAAAACCGCTCAAGTAAACAGAAAACCACGTTCGCTACTTAGGATCCTTCCGAGGCTTGCACTCAGGAAACGGGCAACCAACGCACATTTCTTATACTTTGCTTTCAGTTTTGACTTCACTACGTTAAGACAATTATTTACAAAACGCCCCCTCCACTCCACCTCCCCTTTTTAAACACACAGATTCCAAAGAAAGCAATAACCCATTTTGAGGTCTTTAAGTAATTATGGGATTGACATCAGAGAGAGGGAGAACGCAATTCAGCAATGCAGTAGTAAGCATTGTGAAAAGTCCGAGGACTAGAGAAGGCACTTGAGGCATGCCCAAAGCGGAACAGACACGGAGATAGGCTGTAGGAGCTGCAGTCTCCACAAGAATGCTAGAAGGGGGCCTACCTAGAGGACTACTTCTGCTAACGAGGCCCCTGCTCATCTCACTCCAAAGGACCAAAAGTCAGGGAATACAGAAACGCTAACTTCTGCTCTTAACAGCCACAGTGCCGCGAAGGTGACCAGGGACAGGTCTACCATGGGTTCACCAAATGCTGCACTCAGGGAGTTCCCAACTCCTTCTTCGAGGTTCCAACTATTTTTAGCATGATAGGAGCACTTTTGGTACAAAAGCAAGTATGGGTAAACTGCTGGCGCCTCCGAGTTCATCAAAGCAGTGGCAGCAAATGAAAGCAGTGGGCACTACCACACAAGAGCAACTTACAAGCCGGGAAAGGCAGCTTCCTGTACCGTGTCTCCTTAATGAAGCAACAAGTCACAACTGCGACTTTCTTTACATTCTGAGACTTTAGCCCTGCTCTTTTCAATATTTATGCTAGGAAAGGGGCAGTCCACATGAAGCACCCTGCTGAATCCCAGAGTACAAGGACTGTCGGGAGGAACATCACTGGTGTAACTGTTGCAAGCTGAACTGCCTGGGTTTCACAGTTTTGTTTTTTTCCTCCCATGGACAACCATTTTTACTTCAAAGAATAATTCACAAACTTTTTCTGCCTTGCGTTTTTGGCAGTCATTTTTCCAAAAACGAAGAAAGTGAATGATTCTTCAAGAAAACAAATGACAGCATTTGTTGCCAATGACCAACCAAATCTGGGCTTTCAAGCATCTCGGAAAATCCACCCTCATCACTGTGAAGCTAAGAGCTCCCCAGTGCTTGGAGCTGAAAATGAGGAGTGTGATTTCCTAACCTACAGTGTCCAGAGGACCAGTGTAGGATGGCACAAAATTGTGCACAGGAGGGAAAAAAAGATACATTGAAAGTACAGATGGGTGGATTTTAATGCATCAACATCATAAAACTAGGGTAATTTACTTCAGAGTCTACAGTGCAAGTAACCTTCGTAAAATTACAATTTGTGGAGTTTGGGTATTTAATATTACAGACATTAAACACTCTGAATAGAGCAGATGCTTTACCACAGTGGTTGAGACCCTCCCCGCTCCGCCCCCCATTACTGTATCTGGCTTTGACACTAGCCTCCCCATAATGCAGACCTGAGAAACACAGGGCTGGCTCCTCCCACCAGTGGCAGCTCTGGATTGAAGTTTCAGATCCTGGATTCAGTTTGGTCCCGCCCTGGCTGTAGTGAGCATTTAGGGAATGCGCTAGAAAATTGGAATTTGCTGACTCTATCTAATCATACTTTTTAAAAACCCAAAATGCCCCCCCAAGTTCTGTGTGAATTCTTTTTTTCAAATAAAAGTGTTTGTCCATGGGGAGCAGGAAGCTAACCATACATTTACCAAAATGTAAAATAACGTCACTCATATCACTAGTCTTAAATTTGAAAGTTGTCTTTAAAATAGATGCTATTGATGTTAACATACATTGAACTTTTTTTTTTTTAGTTTTAAAGCAAGATTTATTAGAAAAGCTGAGAAAAGGAGCTCCCGTCCTAGTGACCAGGAGGCGGAAAGAGAGAAATACCCCCATACATTGAACTCTTTAAAATAATCATATATACAGGGCCTGGGCGATAGCATAGTGGTTAAAGTCCTCGCCTTGCACGCGCTGGAATCCCATGTGGGCACCAGTTCTAATCCCAGCGGCCCTGCTTCCCATCCAGCTCCTGCTTGTGGCCTGGGAAAGCAGTCGAGGATGGCCCAAAGCCTTGGGAGCCTGCACCCACTTGGGAGACGTGGAGGAAGTTCCTGACTCCTGGCTTTGGACTGGCTCAGCTCCTGCCGTTGTGGCCGCTTGGGTAGTGAATCATCAGAGGGAAGATCTTCCTCTCTATCTCTCCTCCTCTCTGAATATCTGACTTTCCAATAAAAATAAATAAATCTTTAAAATAATAATAATAATCATATATACATATATATGCACACATACATATGTTACAAATACAATCAGCTCTCCAAAACCATAGTTAATCACTGGCTTCAACCACACTAAGAATCAAAGGACTGAAAAAAAAATGTTTTATCTATACTTAACAGACTTCTCTTGTCATTGCTCTCTGAACAATGAAACAATTTACATATTAATTTCCAATTACAAGTCTAAGAGATGATTTCCTAGGATGGCTGGCTCACTGGACCAACTGTCCCACAATAAGCAGGCCTGTGACAACAAAACCCATGGGCTTATTCAGGGTGACAGAGGCCCAGGCACGTGGCCCATCTTGTGATGCTTTCTTAGAAGGCACATTAGCAGGGAGTTGGATAGAAGTGGAACATCTGGATTCATATAGGATATGGGCACTGCAGAAGGCAGCTTTAACCCCATGCACCACATAGCAGTGAAAGGGAACATTTGGGATTGGAAGGACAGTGAAAGGCGGTAAAATATTTCATGATAGAGCCTGGGGGCCTGAGAGATAAGGGGCACCTGCAACTAGCATCCACCCCTAACTGCATGGCCCCCTCCCTGCTTATGTTAATGATTCCCCCTCCCTGCTTATGTTAATGGTTCCCCCATCCTGCTTATGTTAATGATTTTAGCCTTCGCTTAGCCTTTTAAAAACCTCTCTGTCTAATGATTCGGGGTCGATGCCTAGCCTCCAGCGTGAGGAACTGGCCTTGGCCCCAGCGCGCTGGTGATCGAATAAAGCCTCTTGTTTTTGCATCAAGTCTCTTCTTCGGTGGTCATTGGGAAACTCACTCCCTCGAGACATTTGGTAAGGTTTTTCCCTGTTGGGGGGCCTTACAGCAGTTCCCTATAAAGGATTATTCTAGATAATGCCATATAACCATGGAACACCTGTATCATTCTAGCAAGAAATGGGCAGATCACTGGGGACAGGTGTCAAAACAGATTCCAGCAGCACTAAGTCAGAATCTTTGCATAGTAAGGTTCCAGGGAAGTGCCTCTCAACTGATTCTCCAGGTAATACTTGCGGTCTACTTGTATTGGAGAACCACTTATCTAAAGCATGCACATTTAGAAAATAATGTCAAGAGCTTTTCGATCTCACCTTGGTTTGTGATCCCTGAATCATTTTAAAGACTATAATTGGGTAGCTTTTATTTTCTTTCATGTATCAGATAATAAAATATCATTGTATACATATATTCTAATATAGTATAGTGCTAGACCTTCCAAGAAATCACACCTTCAGAGGCCAGCATTGTGGCCAGGTGCGTTAACCTGCTACCTTTGACACCAGTATCCCAACAGTGCTGGTTGGAGTCCCAACTGCTCCACTTCAGATCCAACTCCCTGATTACATGCCAAGGAAAGACTCGGAAGATGTACCAAGTACCTGAATGCCTGCTAACCACATTTGAGAACTGGATAAAGTTCCAGTTCCTGGCTTCCACAAGGCCCAGTCTCAACTGCCTCAGCCATCTGGGTGTGAACCAGTGGGCGGAACATCTCTCTCTCTCTCCCTGTAACTCTGCTCCCCACCTCCCACCCCCCAAAATCTGGAACTATCAAAGCGGTCATTATCCATGCTTTAAAAGCTTTTTACTACATTGCTCCCATTTTATCTATCACACTTGTAATCTTTTATGCTGTAAAACAACTGAAAAGATTTTGTAATACAGAAACACTCCAAAAAGTTTCTCAGAGTTTAACAGTTCGTTTTGATTATTAAAAAAAAAAAGCTTTTGAAATCTAGACATGTTTTCATAATTTGAATTTTTCTCACTATTATGTACTCTCAAATCATTTGCTCATAAAATATCTTCTTCACCACAGGTTGATAATATGTAATACTGTAACATGTGATACTAAAACTTAAACATTGCCCTAGAACTGTGCAAATTCTTCTGACATCATTTAAACATGAGGAAATGAAAAAAATACAGTAAATATTTACCCAAAGAGAGACTGGGAATAGACACCAGATTAGAATTACTAAATTCCCAGGGCTCTCAAATGTGGATTGCAATGTTAATTAAGGAGGGTTATTTGAAACAGATGTGAAGTTACACCAGCTTTATAATAGATCTAAAAATACTATGGGGAAGCACAAAAAAAATAATTCATGAGCAGGATACTGTATGTAAATGAAGAGTACTGTTTTCCAAGTGTTTGTGGAAACACCCTAGTACTTGACCCACAGTTTTGTTCAGTAATGACACTGGAGGGAGAAAAAAACAGGTTTCCTAGTGTAGGGAGAATATTACAATAGGTTCTACAATTCCTAAACTTATTAATCCAACAATGGCCAAGTGTGCTAAAAAAAAAAAATGGCAACTTGGCAAACAGTGACTTTATAAAGTGAGTGGGTGAGATTACTATTTGAAGTGGGTTCTTGAATCACACGAGTGCCTTTTTATTACCATCTTAATGACCTTTATAAATGAAACTTGCACACACGTAAAAGCAACAAGCTATATGTAACACATCTTAAATATAATCACAAACATGCACCAAACCATGCTTATCCAAGAAAAAAATAAAATAATCAATTATTCATTTATTTGGGAATACACATACACACCCAATACATGAGCATAGTCTCAAAATTTACTTTAGGGGACACTGATTCAAGTCCTGGCAGCTCCACTTCCTATCCAGGTCCTATTAATGAACCTAGGAAAGTAGCAGAATATGGTTCAAATGCTTGAGGCCCTTGTATCCACAAGGGAGACTCCGAGGAAGCTCCAGGCTAATGGTTTTCACTTAAACAAGCCCTGGCTGTAGTGGAAGTTTGAGGACTTAGCCCTCAGAGCAATCTCTCTGTCTCCCATGTCTCACTGTAAGTCTGCCTTTCAAATGCACAAATCTTAAAAAAAAAAAAAACAACTTTAAAATTAGCAAAATCTAACATATTTTCATTTAAATGTGTCTGTGTACTGAGAACTCAAAGAGCTCCGTGATACATTTGTAGGATAGCTGTCATTCAAAGATGCCACTTGTTTATGCTATTTTTGGTCTGAAAGTTACACAGACAAGTCCCATGTCTGGAGAACTGCTATTTCATTTCAGTGGAATGTCCTTTTTTTGAGGACACCGCTAAAATCACTTTGCCAAAAGAAAGGATGCTCAAGATTGCCACTGGAAGGTCTCAAATCACCAGATGCAAGAAAGGGAAGGAGAGACAAAAACAGAGGAAAAAGGCCATCCCCAGGGGGCAGAGACAGCAGGGAAAACACCTTATCAGCACCACTTGACATGAATAGGCTCTCCCTTCAGCTGAGGTCTCTACAAAAGCAGCCAACCTTTCCTTAGCCCCCGCCCCCACTGAAGCATTACTCCACACCTCTTAGGCCTCCCTCCACCTTGGTCTCCAAACTAGAGTGACCTGGAGATTGCTAAAATGTTCAGTGGCAAAGAAGGTGGTGACTCTATATCCAGATCCTTATCACATTCCCTCTTTCCCAACAACCAGGATTAAACCTCTCGGTACTCACTTGCCTTTTCCCTATGAGACAGAAAAGCAGTCATTTCACTCATCCCAGGCCCATCTTAAATGGTACAATGCCAGACAGCTAAGTACTTTTCAAAGCCCCAAGCGAACAGTCCTCTACATAGTGAGAGCCCCTGGATTCAAGCAAAACAAAACAAAGGCTAGGGCCCGACACAGTAGCCTAGTGGCTGAAGTCCTCACATTGAACGTGCTGGGATCCAATATGGACATCGATTCTAAACCTGGTGGTCCCACTTCCCATCCAGCTCCCTGACTGTGGCCTGAGAAAGCAGTAGAAGATGGCCCAAAGCCTTGGGACCCTGCACCCGCATGGGAAGCACAAAAAAAGCTCCTGGCTCCTGGCTTCAGATCAGTTCACCTCTGGCCATTGCAGCGGATGGAAGATCTTCCTCTCTGTCTCTCCTCCTCTCTGTATATCTGCCTTTCCAATAAAAATGAATAAATCTTTAAAAAAAAAAAACCTAACTGGTGTATCCTCATTGAACACCTCCAAATATTAAGGCCTCCCCACCCTACTTACTTGTAAGTAAATCTCATATCACTACTGCTTTGAGGACTTGTTGCAGGTTTTCAGCATTCTTGTGGGAATGTCAAAGCAAAATGTCAGCTTTCTCATACATGTTCCTTATCTTTTCCTGTGCCCTTCTATTCACATGTTGATGACAGCAACACTCAGCTGCCCCGATAATTCTGCTCACTGAGACAAATACCTTATTTTCAGCCTACAAAGTAGTTCAATTTTCTCCCATTCCTTCCCAAAAGTTTTTCATTTTAGGATACTTTACTTTCAGAAAAGTTGCAAAGGATTCCCAACTGAACACCTGGGCTGGTTTCTTCCTTGCTTACTTTTTACATCACCAGTTGTCAGAACTGCAACAAAGTGCATTTTGATTTCACCACTTGTCCATTAATGGGCTTTTTCTGTTCCAAGAGCCAACCCAGGGTGCCACACATTGCACTGTGCCTGTGAGAGTTCCTCAGTCTCTATTTATCATGCCATTGACAGGTCAAAAGAATTCTGCCTAGATATTCTGAAGAATGTTTCCCTCTAAGTCCAGTGCAATGAATGGCTCAACTGGCCAATCCTCACCTTGCATGCACCAGGACTCCATAGGGGCACCAGTGTGTGTCAAGGCTACTCCTCTCCCCCTTCCAGCTCCCTGCTTGTGGCCTGGAAAAGCAGTGGCAGATGGCTCAAATCCTCGCACCTGCATGAAAGACCCAGAATAAGCTCTTGGCTTTGGATCGACTCAGCTCTGGTCCTTGTGGCTATTTGAAGAGTGAACCAGCAGATGGAAGAACTTTCTCTCTGCATCACTTTCTCTCTCTAAATCTGACTTCCCAATTAAAAAAATAATAATAAATCTTTTTTTAAAAACCTTATTGACAAGTAAAAAAAATCATAATTGAAAGGCTTTTAAGAAATTAGATAACATAGTATCTGTTAGGACCCCGCTTTACCAAAATTGAATTAAAAAGTTGAGTAGAGGATAGGCCCACATAACAGTGCAGGGGCCCACTCTGGTTCCGGCTTCCTGTTTCCAGCAGTAGTGCATCTAGAGGAAATCTCTCCCCTCCCATCTGCAACAAAATACATGTAAAATTTTATATATAAAAATTTGGCTAAGGCTGACTTAAACTGATGCTTACGATCCAGGCATCCCAAGGTGTAGCTGCTTCACTTATGATTCAGGTCCCTACTAACAAATCTAGGAAAGTGACAGAAGATAGCCCAAGTGATTGGGCCCTGAATCCCGTGGGAGATCTGGAAGAAGTTTCCGGCTGCTGGCTTTGGCCTGGCTCAGACTCAGGCATTGTGTACAACAGAAGAGTGAACCAACAGATGCAAGGCCCTTCTGTCTCTCCCCCTCTTTCTGTAATTCTGCTTTTCAAATATATAAATCCTTTAAAACTAAAAAGAGTTGCCTGGGCCACTGCAGCAAAATGTTATCATAGACTCTGTATGGGGAATCAGATGACTTTTTCTTCTGGTACTTTAAAATTTTCTAAATATTTTCAAATGAATATATGACTGCTTTTGTAATCGTAAAAAGAAAACCACAACTATTGTAAAAACAAAACAACTACAATCAAATTTTTAAAATTCAGGAAGGAGACAAGGGCCATCTAATCCACTTCTCCATGCAAGAATGCTCTTTTTCAATGAGACTACCTTGTTTGCATATCCCCAGAGACATCTGTTGTCATTAGAAGGTGGGGCCCCCAGTCCTCGAAAAGGCTAAAGTTGGCTTCCCAGGAACCCTGTTCCACTACTTCAGTTTTGTGTTTGCCATACTAATATAGCTGTCCACTCCATGTTCTCATGCTTACTGTTTCAGAGTGTATCTTCTGCTATTATTCTCCCCATATATATGTATATATGTGTGCATATGTGTGTGATACATACAAATATATATATACACTTTAAAAGAGCTATCATAAGCAGATTGCTGGATAAAAATCTGTTGGTCTCTGCCTAGTCAATGGAATGCTTTAATTATGGCTGAAGTTTAGCTTTAGTTCTACCAACTGCCTATGTGTCTGCCTTTGTTCATTCGCTTTCATGCATTTGTATTTTTAAAGCTCCTTTCCAGCATTCTTTGGCAAATTTCAAGGCTCCACCCAAGCCTGCAGAATCAGAAACTCCGTAGGTGAGTCTAAAGATGAGCTTCACTAAACGCTCCAGGTGATTTGGACATCCACTGAAGCCTAGAAACCACTGAGGGTTCACCATCTGCATTCTTACTGAATTCGCTTTCCAGTCAGCATTATTCCCCTTCAGAGCTGGCACTTCCAGCTCCTTTTGAAATTGAAAACAGCCAGAAAATCTCCCAATAGCTCCAGACCCCCTAAAACTCATCAGAATCTTCTTCATATATCACCATGCTTTTTAGCAGTTTATTGAGGCCTAGCCTGCTTCTTGTGCCAACTTCTCCCCACTCAATCTTCAACATTCCTGCCAGAATATACACGGTATATTACCTAAAATATCATCAGATGTTACTTCCTTATCAAAAAGAAAGGGAAAAAAAGAAAATGATGCATTCTCTGCTGTCTACAGGACAGAGGAAAACTTACAGGATCACCCAACCCCCTTCCTTCCAAAATTGGCCCAATTTCTGCAACCTTATCATCCTCTACCCTCCCTCCAGCCCCTCCCTGACACATAAACAGCAACGCCCTGCAGCCCAACACTTCTCTCCTGCTGTGAACCTTGGCAGAGAATATTTTTTCCTTGTTGACTGTCCTTTGCCCTCCTCTGTGGCTCAAGACCCCTTATACCATTATTCAAATCCCAACAAATGCAGCTCTTCTCAGAAGTCTTTGCTGATATCTTAACCTTCACTCTTTACCTACCACAAACTCCTAGCATTCGTGCCTATCAAGTCATGAGGTTGGACAGGATTAAGAGGAATGTTTGCTTTTTTGAGCAGAAAGGCAGCCAAAAGATAATTACTGAAACAGAGAACTATGAAGAACACCGCTATGGTTGCAGCTGGCAAGATTTCCTCTTACACACAAGTCTGCCAGTGAGAGCTATCCCCAAACTTTGCACCATCTGAGGGGTTCTCTCCTTACTGTTGATGAATGGACTTTTACTGAGTCCACAAAGATAGGTTCGCTAGTTAACATTTCAAAAAGTCCAAAGGAAACCACATATTTGCTCATGGAAAGTGCGTGAAGGACTCTGCTTTTGGCCTTTCTGGAGCTTATGCCAATTCACAGTGCTAACACTAGTCAGCACATGCTGATCAGGAAGTCTAACTAGCAATGTTTGATTAGTTTAAGAATAAGAAAACAAGTTCTTGTTTAACTGTGGTTTGTTTAGAACAGGAACTGTTTCAAAAGCAGAGTCCAAAAGAGAAGAGGAAAACAAAATAATAATCTAAGACACACACAGAGGCAACCTCGCACTGAAATCAAGGACTTCCCGGGTGCTCCCTTAGACTGAGCCAACGGTAAACTCCTGCAAAGCCTGAGCTACACAGAATGAACTGGGGAGATTATAAACTCCCTACGCTTCCAAGTCACACCCCAGGTGGCTTAGTCACAGCCAAGTTTGAGACCTCTGCTTCAGCACTTTGATGCTCACACTAAGGGTTCCAGAGCAGCAGCTGCCCTGAACCAAGCTGCATTGTAGAATGCACTTGGCTGCGCCACCCAGAGCTATTGAATCTAAGAATTCCTTGGTGACTCATGGTTTCACTACAGGCTGAGAAGCACTGCATTACAAATACATGACATTTTGGAATTCCACAAACACTCCAAGATAAGTGAACAACATTATTCTCTATATTTGTCTAAAACATTGATCTCTTCACCAATATTTTGGTGTGGTCTTCTAATAAGTATGGAATTTTCCCATTCTTTCAAATCATCTCCAAATTTTCCTAAATACACATAAGGAACGGGGAAATAATTCTCATTCTCTGCAAGAATTTTTTTCCTTTTTGTGGAAAAAAAACTACATATGCAAATAAGCCATAATGATCAGTAAATTACAGTTCTTACTTACACTAGGACCTGGTCTCCCCACACATAAAAGACGTTATGTCAACTGTTAGCATTTTCCGTGATGTCTGGCCTGTCCTAAGTGTGCTGTTGCTTCTCCTCTCAAATTTCGGACCCAAACAATTAAAAAATGAATGTAGGGTATAATGTTAAATTCCATTTGAGTACAGAGGCTGTCTTCCAAAAAGTCCCTTAAGTTTCGCTTCAGATTATTTGTGATGGGCTTTGCTTCCTACCTAAATCAAATGCAAAACAGGAAGATTAAATCTAAATCAGAAGCAGGTATTGTGCCTAGAAGTTAAGGTGCCCTTGTTGCACATGGTAGTACTTAGGTTTGATTCCCATTCTCAACTTCATCTTCTGGTCAACGCAGACCTTAACAGGGAGTGGTAATGGCTCAAGTAATTGCTTTTCTATCTCATAGAACACCTACATTGAGTTACCAGTTCTTGCTTCTGGCCCTGGGCTACTTGCAGACATTTAAGGAATGAACCAGCAAATTGAAGTTCTTAATGTGTGATTCCAGAAAAGAACTAAGTAAAGCTAACATACACTCAACATAGATTATGTCTAAAATACTTTGGAGAGAAAACTGATGTTTTAAATTTTTTTTTTTATTTTCTAAGAACTTACTTAATTAGAGAAAGGGCTACTGTATTTTTAAATTGTAAATATCCTGAAAATAGAACAGATATGGGGCCAGCACTGCGTCACACTGAGTAAAGCCACTGCCTGTATAATGTCTGAATCCCATATGGGCACGGAGTTAGTCCTGACTGCTCTACATTTGCTCCAGCTTCTGCTAATGGACTGGGAAAGCAGACAGAAGATGGCCAAAGTGGTTGGTCCCCTGACATGGGAGACCCTGATGAAGCTCCTGGTTTCATCCTGGCTCAGCCTTGACCATTGTAGTCATCTAGGGAATGAACCAGTAGGTAGAAGATTTCTATCTTTGTCCCTTTCTCTGTAACTCTCGCAAATAGACAAGCAATCTCTAAACACAAAATGTTGAGGCTGGCATTGTAACATAGTTGACAAATCCACTGTCTGTGACACTAGCATCCAGTTCGGTGCTGGTTTGAGTCCCAGCTGCTGGGCTTCTAACCCAGCTTCCTGCTAATGGCCTGAGAAAAGCAGCAAAAGATGCTGAAAGGCCTCTGTTACTCTAGTGGGAGACCTAGATGAAGCTCTTTGTGACAACTTCACCATGGCCCAGCGATGGCTGTGGTAGACATCTGGGGAGAGAATCAACAGATGGACGATCTCTTTCTGTCTCCTTTCTCTAACTCTGACTTTAAAAATAAATAAGACCTCTTTTTAAAATCTGATTAATAACCGGTTACACACTGCCGTGATCAAGATCTATACATTACTGAACTGATAAAACCCCTACCAGGCATTACGGTTAAGGATTAATTTAAGGAAAATACATACAGATGTTATGACAACAGTGGCCTATTTTTTTTTACTTGATTACTTTTTTGCTTGTTTGTTTTAAAGATTTATATGCTGCAACAGCCAATGCTGGCCCAGGCCCAAGCCCAGAACAACATTCAGGTCTCCAATATGGGTGGCAGAGGTCCTACCAAGCCATCTTCCACTGGTTTCCCAGTAAAATTAGCAGGGAGTTACACCAAAAGTGGAGCAGCTGGGACTCAAACCAGTGCCCACAAGGGATGCCAACATTGCAGGTTATTCTGAGGTGCCACAATGCCATCTCTGTAATACAGTTTTTGAGGTTCATGATATTTCTTAAGTTTTCAGAAAGGAGGGAGTTTTCCTTGCTAAATCAATTAGAATTTTCTTAAGCAAGAACTGACAGCTGGAAGCAGAGTTCTCAGCTGCCAGATGTAGGCACCAGCACCTGGCAAAGCTGTCTAGCTTCAGGCTTTCAAATGCCTAACAATTTAATGTGTCCCTTCACTTTCACTTGGAAATTCACACAAAGACGACTGTCTCCCACATATTATTTGTTCACTAAGTACACTTGAGACATTTATGCTTAAGACATTTAGTAACAGTCTTAGATACCAAAACTTAAGCACAATGACAGAAAAGGAGTGTAATTTTGTGAGCAATATGAATTTACTGAACACTCACAATATACCTGAGCCCGTTTCAAAGTGCTTCACCCATATTAAATTAACCCCCACCACAAGCCTGAAGCCAAGAACAGTATTACCATCCTTGCATTACAGATAAGAAAAATGAGGCCCTGAGAAGATGGATAATTTTCTCAAAGTCATGCAGCTGGTAAGTGGTAGAACTGAGATATGATCCTGGCACTCTGGCCCCAGAGTCCATCATGTTATTCACTCTGCTATGCACCATGTCTGGAGAAGCTACTGGTATTCTCTAACAGAAGCAGTTTTGGAATCCTGGCTTTACTGTCTTTCTGGAAAATATTTTTTTTTCTGATATCTTGATAGGTCTCACTTTTGCACTTGCAAATTTAACATCACTCATAAGCTTAGGTAGCAAGTTTTTGGCAAACGCAAGTAGTGATATATTGGTATAGTTAGCTGTTTTGGTTTTCTCTAGAGATATTTGAGATTTGAAAGAAAGTTAACACCTAGGATGAGAGCAGGCACAATATTCTAGTAACTAGAGATAAGGATGTTGTGGCCTGCATTGTAGCACAAGTTAAACCATTTCCCTTGAAGCGAGCCTCTGTAATGAGTGTCTATTTAAATGCTGTCTGTTCCATTTCTGATCTGGCTCCCTGCTAGTGCATCTTGGAAGATGGCAGAAGGCAGCCCAAGTACTTGGAACCCTGTCACCCATGTGGGAGACTCAAATGGAGTTACTGACTCCTGGCTTTGTCCTGACCTAACCCTGGCCATTGCTGCCATTTCAGAGAGTAATTATATAGCCCCAACATATCACTCCCTCTCTCCCTGAAATCTGCCTTTCGTATACATAAATAAACCTTTTCAAAAACCTTAATTTTAAAAATTTACAGAAGTGCCAGCACTAAGGTATAATGTGTTAAACCCTAACCTATAGAGCCAGCATTTCATATTGATGCCAGTTCAAGTGCCACATGTTCCGCTTCTGACGTAGCTCCCTGCACAAGATGGCACCTGCTACCCTAGATGGAGGACCTGCCTCCTGACTTCAGCTGGGCCAAGATACAGAAGATGAGGAGAAAAGATCCAATGGATGGGCCCGGCGGCATGGCCTAGCGGCTAAAGTCATCGCCTTGAAAGCCCCGGGATCCCATATGGGCGCCGGTTCTAATCCCGGCAGCTCCACTTCCCATCCAGCTCCCTGCTTGTGGCCTGGGAAAGCAGTCGAGGATGGCCCAATGCATTGGGACCCTGCACCCGTGTGGGAGACCCGGAACAGGTTCCTGGTTCCTAGCTATGGATCGGCGCGCACCGGCCCATTGCGGCTCACTTGTGGAGTGAATCATCGGACGGAAGATCTTCCTCTCTGTCTCTCCTCTCTGTATATCTGACTTTGTAATAAAATAAATAAATCTTTAAAAAAAAAAAAATCCAGTGGAGACCAGGGGATAGGGGATCTCTCTCTCTCTCCTTCTCTCCCTCTCTCTAAATTTGCCTCTCAAATAAACAACTTTTTCAAAAAATCATGGAAAGCAGAACTAAACAAATTTTAAGGTGGAAAACAACCTTTTGAAATCAACACATAGTTTTTGTCATAATACACATTTTTTCCATAAACTCTTTTGAAGAACTATAGATGGGTCCCCAGTTTATCTATTTCAGGTCGTATCAAATAACTGAATCACAAGATAAAGTAATACAGAGACCAAAGTATTTTTATTTTCTATCCAGTTTTCTCAACACTCACGCATTTATTTTCAGAGTTCTATCACATTCCTGGGAAATAGGCGATTTGGACAGCCTCACACTGCCTACATACAATATGGAAGTCCTAGACTTTCTTCATTAAAGTTTGACGATATAGTAACTAGTCACTCAGCATTTACTGCCAAGAGATTCCTTTCTCCTTTTCACTCATTGCTGGTGGTTGGCAGTGTTGCTCATGTGTAGCACTCTTTCTGGTGGACACTCTAAATTGTCTCTAGGGAATCCTTGGGGTTGAGGAAGTCATGTTCCCCCTGGTTCTATAGCTCTCCCAGATGAATCCCATTGCCTTGAGTCTTCTTCCTATTTTCTTTGATGTCAAGCAGCTAACTAAAGCTTTTTGGATATGGCCAAAGGAGAGGTACCAGTGGTTCCCCAGAGGGTCTTGCTGTCTCTCACAAGTTATACAGAAAGGACTGGCTAGATCATTACTACTCGATGGCGATGGGGTTACTGCCTCTGGAGGCCAAGTGAGTGTTAATCAGTTTTCACCTCTTAAAGAATGTTAACTTCCACACAAAGTGGTCAGCCCAAGGTTGACCCGATTCAAGGCTCATAACCATTGTGTTCAGATTCTGAACAGAAGGTGGCAAATGGCCAGGAAAAGCACACAGAGCAGTTTCCTAGGTTCAGGGAAGTCTTTAGCCTAAGCCCTTGCAGTTTCTGTCTCTACAGATATAGATATCAAATGAAGCCTTATCCATAAGCAACACTACTGCAGTGGTGCAGAAACACTGGTTTAACACTAAGGCTAGCAGTATTGTGACTTTTTTTTTTTAATTCTCCAATTCTTTAAAACTGGAAAACCCAGATCCTTTCTTTTCTTGCCTGAGAGGATTAAATGTCTTTCCTGCTCGCTCTTCATTCTGTTATGTAATAGCCAAACCTTCACATTTTTTTTTACTTATTTTTTCCCCCCAGAATCTTAGTATATTAGACAATCTACAGTCCAATGAATCAACATAGTTATGTCTCTTTTAAAAACAAATCTTATAAAAGAATGGACTCAGGTGCTAGCAATCTTTCTACCATTATATTATACAGTCTCTCACTAGTTTTTCAGCTAATGGTACTTAACAGGTTAAGTACACCTTTTCCAAAATGTTTGAGCCATAAGTGAAATTTCAGGATATTTGCATATATACAATGAGATGTCTTGGGGATTGGAAACCAAGGCTAAACACAGAATTCATTGATGTTTCCTACACACTTTATGCACATAGCCTGAAGGTAATTTGATATCAGATATTTCAGGCACCAGTGTTTTGACTGGGACTTGTCACATGAGTCAGGTGTGGAATTTTCCACTTGGTGTATCATGTTCATGTTCTGAATGTTTCAGATCTTGGAGCACTTTAGATTTTTGAATTAGAGATGCTCTTTGTGAAGCAGCTATTGATAGTCATTATTCAGATAGAAAATGCAAAATTAGAATATTCCAATGTTATTACTTGATACTAATTTTTCTTTAAAAATCTTGTCCTTGTCAACTGTTTGGTATCCTAAGTTACAGTATGTTCAGAAAACTAGCATAAATGCTTGATTCTATCCTTTATTATTTTATTTTTTAAAATATGAGTTGATTCCCTGCCATTCACCAAAGGTATCACTGGGTTTTGTTGTGGTTTTACTACCGTTTTAAGTTCATGGCCTAAATATATTTGATGTGGTTTAATCCACTGCAGTTATCAGTTATTATGTCCTCACTGAACTCCGACTTAATGAAAACCTTCAAAGTTGTTCTGTCCTTGTGGTATCATTTCAATGCTCTTCTTCAGAGGTCCTGCCATCCTAAACATGAGAAATTTTTAATTTATCTCATGCACTTCCAGACCATGAAGCAGCCACTACTCCACAAAGAGCTATGGTTCCTTTAGGGGGAAATGATACATAAAACCCTTATGATGGCATCTAGGAGTATACCCAAGATGGGCTGGCCACCTTAAGAGCAAGAGAAGAAAATACCATTTTGAGAAAGACAATACAGTATAGGACTAGTTTCCAGTAACAATTTCAATTGACAAAGTGAATAATTTTTCTGTATCTTAGCAAGGGATCTTTGTGAATACAGGGTTAACTTTGCTCTTTCATTGTGATGAAATATCTCTGACAGTTTCTTTCATATAAATGTCTTTTAGGCACTACTTAACTGGGATATCTTAATCCTTTTCTCACAACCGCTCCGGTCCTACAAATCATTAAGCTCATCTTGATTAAATTCCTTCTGCTCCAGATTCCCAAAATCCTTTTTATTTTCTGTGACTTCATTGATGCTGTTAGAATTTCATTTCCACTGTTGTTCCTTTTCATCTTTTTTCCTGCTATTTCCTCCCTGCTGACTCATTTTTATGTAAAGGGTCACATGATATTATATTCCACAAAGAAACAACACAAGCCGCTGCTTTGCATAAACTGAACAGCAAATACTCAGTAACCAGTCACCAATAGGTTCTCAAAGAGGTTTTATGATTGGCCACTAATCATGAAGTACACGTGCTATTTATACAGTACTGTGGTGTAACTATGAACATTGAGTTTACGTTTTATCAAATTTGTCACATTGAAAACATTGTGATGGGCCCACCAATGATAGCCTAATGGTTAAAGTCCTAGCATGGCACACAGTGAGATCTCATATGAGTGCCAGTTTGCATCCTAGCTGCTCCACTTCCTATTCACCTCCCTGCTTGTGGCCTGGGAAAGCAGTCGAGGACGGCCCAAAGCCTTGGAACTCTGCACATGCATGGGAGACTCAGAAGGGGCTCCTGGCTTCAGATTGGTGTGGCTACTTGGGGAGTGTCTGTCTCTCCTCTCTGCAAATCTGCCTTTCCAATAAAAATAAAAACACCTTTATATATATATATATATATATATATATATATATATAAATAAAAAACACTGTGCTAACTGAAATGTGAGACACTGTGTTGGGAGATGATGCTATTCAAACCATAAAACAGAAATGCATGTATGTTGGGGCCCGGCGGCGTGGCCTAGTGGCTAAAGTCCTTGCCTTGAAAGCCCCGGGATCCCATATGGGCGCCGGTTCTAATCCCGGCAGCTCCACTTCCCATCCAGCTCCCTGCTTGTGGCCTGGGAAAGCAGTCGAGGACGGCCCAATGCATTGGGATCCTGCACCCGCGTGGGAGACCTGGAAGAGGTTCCTGGTTCCCGGCTTCGGATCGGCGCGCACCGGCCCGTTGCGGCTCACTTGGGGAGTGAATCATCGGACGGAAGATCTGCCTCTCTTTATCTCTCCTCCTCTCTGTATATCTGACTTTGTAATAAAAATAAATCTTTAAAAAAAAAAGAAAGAAAGAAATGTATGTATGTCCTAATTGTACAAAACAAGTTTTACTTATAATTTCTCTTGGGAAAGATAAGTCACCAAATTTAAACACTGAGTTCATTTGTTCATTGGGACTTTCAAATTTCAAGGTATTCCTACCGTCAGTTATAATTTTATAATGTTGCATCATGCTTAATAGTTCCAAAGCCAGACCTAAAACAAGAGATGTTCATGATAGTCTAGTTTTGGTTCATCCTCTTATTAACTACTTTTCTTTCAATACATATACATATATGAGGGTATTTCAAAGTAAGCTATGACAAAATGAAATTAAAAGACAAGCTTATTTGGGTGCAAACAATTTTTTTATATATAGGCATACTAGGTCCGTCATGGTAGCCTAGTGGCTAAAGTCTTCCCCTTACACACGCTAGGATCACATCTGGGCACCAGCTCATATCCCAGCTGCTCCACTTCCTATCCCGCTCCCTGTTTGTGGTCTGTGAAAGCCACAGAGGATGACCCAAAGCCTTAGGACCCTGCGCCCATGTGGGAGACCTGGAGGAGGCTCCTGGCTTCAGATCAGCTCGGCTCCAACCGTTGTAGCCGCTTGGAGAGTGAACCAGCGGATGGAAGATCGTTCTCTCTCTAAATCTGACTTCTCAATAAAAATAAATATTTTAAAACAAAATTTAAGCATGCTGTTTTCATATTTTCTTTAATAAACTACAGATGATAGGGCCATAAATATTAGAAACAAAAAGGTTGATCGTCTCTTGCAAGTATGTAACATTACACTGTGTTGAAATACCAAACTTGTTTTTTTTTTTTTTGAAGATTTATTTATTTTTATTGGAAAGTCAGATATACAGAGAGGATGAGAGACAGAGAGGAAGATCTTCCCTCGGATGGGTCACTCCCCAAGTGACCACAACGGCTAGACCTGAGCCAATCTGAAGCCAGGAGCCAGGAACCTCCTCCAGGTCTCTCATGCAGGTGCAGGGTCCCAAGGCTTAGGGCAGTCCTCAAGTGCTGTCCCAGGCCACAAGCAGGGAGCTGGATAGGAAGGAGGGCCCCAGGGGACTATATGGAATCCCGGCACATGCAAGGCAAGAACTTTAACCACTACGGTATCACGCCGGGCCACAAACTTGTTTTTTTTTTTTTTAAGATTTATTTATTTTTATTACAAAGTCAGATATACAGAGGAGGAGAGACACAGAGAGGAAGATCTTCCGTCCGATGATTCACTCCCCAAGTGACCACAACAGCTGGAACTGAGCCGATCCGAAGCCAGAAGCCAGGAGCTTCCTCCAGTTCTCCCACGCGGGTGCAGTGTCCCAATGCATTGGGCCATCCGCGACTGCTTTCCCAGGCCACAAGCAGGGAGCTGGATGAGAAGTGGAGCTGCCGGGATTAGAACCGGCGGCCCATATGGGATCCCAGCACGTTCAAGGCGAGGACTTTAGCCACTAGGTCACACCGCCGGGCCCCCAAACTTGTTTTGAAATTATGTATTTCACTTAAAAAGCAGAGGAAGGAAGTGAGAAAGGTACTGTTCATCTGCTGGTTCGCTTCCCAAAATACCTGCAATAGTAGGGGTTGTGCTAGGCAGAAACCAGGGGTCAGGTCTCTTATGTGGGCAGCAGAGAGCCTAGTACTTGAGCCATGGCTTACTGCCTCACAGGGTGCACATTAGCATGAAGATCAGAATATGGAGGAGCTGGAACTTCAGCCATGCACTCTGATATGGGATGAGGACATCTCAAGTAGTTTCCTAACCACTGTGCCAAATGCCAACATCTAGATTAACACACACACAAAACCCAAAAACTCCACTCTCTATTCTGTGTATTGATGCTTGAACTTTCTCTACTCTTCTGCAATTACGTATGGCCTATAACATATAGTCTTGTGGACAGCTTTTCCTTATTTCTGCCAATGTATCTGGGAGATTAATTCCTACAAGTGAGTCTGCGAGGTAACAAGTTAAGTGCCAAGTGAGCTTGCTATGCACTGTGGCCTCCTCTCATGAGGCTGCACCACTCTGTTCACACCAGCTTATGTTCAGGAGGACAGGACTTGTCCCCTGCAGTCTTATCAATGAACCACGCCATCAGCCTTTTGATTTTCGCCACTCTGATAGACAAGATGGAATAAGTTAAATGCAGTCTGTGTAAGTGTATGTTTGCATATTAAAGGTGCACTTCAATACCATGTAACTGTTCTGACAGATTTGATATTTTAGAATCAGAGTTTTTTAAAAAAAATGTCCACAGGTAAAAAGAACTTTAAACATATTCTTAAAATCAGAGTAATTAAAAAATCCTCCAACCCTACAGACTTCACTCCTCAGTGTTAGAGTTGATTTAATTAACCTGTATTTGTGTGAGGAGCTTTGGTGTACCAGGCCCAGTTTCCATGTACTAACAGAGGCACAGGCACCAAAGTATGTCAGAGTCCCAGACAAGTATTCGGTAGTCTCTGGAGTGCAAAGACCCCTGGAGTTCACAGGGCCTTAGTCAAGCTCCAAGCAGAGAACATTCCATTAGGTAAAAAAGGGTTCCAGTGTTTCGAAATTGTCTGAGTAAAGAGTTATATATAAGTGGTTACAGCAGAACAAATCTGCTACCTTTCAAATGAATGAGCAAATTAATTAACTATTGAAGGAGGAGGTGTTATATGGAGTACGCTATAGGTGCCAGAGAATTACGATGAGAAAAGCAGAGGCAGATTGACGAAAAGCTTGAGAAGGTAGCTGTAATAAAACCTGTGACCAGGCACCCCTCATCAAACATAATACCAAACACTGCCTATGGAGGTAATCCAACAGAAAGCAATCAGAGTCCAAAAAGGCATTTCGGCCAGGGACAGGTGCATGTCCCTTTCTCACAAAGGTGGAATCGTTTCTGCCAGGGATTAAAACCTGAGACAATCAGGCTTGTTATGCAACTGTACACTGTGTAAACGACTAGCCAATTCAGTGAATAGAATAACGAAAATCCAGCTGCCAGCCAAAGGGATATTGTTTTACTTTAATTATGAGGTTCTTTGATCAAAGTAATTACACATCACACACACAAAAAAAATCCAATACACCTAAACCACTTCACAGCCTATTTCATTAAACCTATCAACAACCATTTACACTTGCCCTTCCACCTACAATTCAGACTACCTGCGTCAACACAACCAGGGCAGAGTACACACCTGACTCAACTTTCTTGCCCACAGGTCCATGTACAGTAGGCACTCAATAAATACGTGCTGCATGAAAGAATGAAAACACCCACCTGTAGCAACATGCCAAGACACATCTATGGAAAGACTTTTCTCCTGAATTCTGTTAAGGCAACTCCCTTGTAAACTCATCAAACTCAACCAACATGTCTGGGGTGCCCAGAGCAGGCCGGTGATTGGCACTTTGCTTGCCACTGGGGAGTAAAGGTGAGTAACACAATCCCGAATGGCCCCAGGGAGCTCCTCTGGGACAGACGAAGAAATGCAATGTGGAGATAAAGAGCTGTGGGAACGCAGGTAAAGAACAAGCAATTATGCAGGGGTAGGGTAAAGTGAGGTCAGAAATTAACAGAAAAGCAGTTCCAGCCCATTTCATCTTCACAGGAAGGGCATTTCCTGTAAACGTAAGTTTGAAAGGCAGAAGGATCGGACTCTGTGCCACTGTCCATGCTCGCAATGACAGACATGTGACTGTTTACAAAGAACTATACTATAGTAATAATATAGGGGAACTCAGTGGGGGAAGATGAGGGCTTGTGGAGGGGGAAAGGGAAATCTCAGGGCCTATGGAACTGTATCATAAAATGATACTAAAACAAAAAAACTAGAAAGGCAGAAGGAGCAAATTAGTCTGCCACAAACAAGCCTCCATAGGTACAAAATCAGTCAAAGCTGATTTCCAAGAAAGACAAGACCCTCAAGCCCACATCACCTGCATTTACTGGGCCCTTCCTGTAGGCCAAAACATTGTTGCAAGGATTTTATAAGCATTAACCCATTTACGTCATTTTTAATAAATAAATATATAATAGAAAGAAGAGACAAAGAGAAAGAAAGATCTTTCAATCACTGGTTCAGTTCCCAAAAAATGGCTGTAATGGCCACAGCTGAATCAATCCAAATCCAGGAACCAGGACCTTCTTCAGGGTCTCCCAGGCAGGGGCCCAAGGCTGTAGACCATCCTCCACTGCTTTCTCAGGTTACAAGCAGGAAGCTGTATAGGAAGTGGAGCAGCCAGGACATGAACTGGAACCCATATGGGATGCTGACACTGACAGGTGGGAGATTAGCCTGTTAATCCCTTGTGCCATCTCTCATCTCATTCATGCCTTTACAGTCTCATGATAGCATTACCTCACCGGTTTCTGGTAAGCAAACTTAGGTACATCAAGATATTAGTTTTTTTTTAAATGTTTTCAAATTTTGTTCTAGATATCAAGCATGGGCTTGTCAGAGGCTGAGATATTTGCCCAGTTCTAGCTGCAGCGTTCTCTTCTGAATCACTCAGCTCTGGGCCTCATTTCCTACCACTGGGCTCCTTGCAGCAGAAAACACCAACAAAACCGAACACCCCTAAGTTCAGAGAACCTCAGCCTCTGAGTTTCTGCACCAAAAGCCCTGCAGGCAGTCCCTCCAAGCCTTCCCCTTCACATGGCAACAAAAGCTTTCCTTGTACTTCCTCCCACCAATAACAGTCCCTCCTTGGTCACACCCCACCAGCAGGGACTCTGGCATATTGCACCATAACTGTTTTCACATTGCTTCTCAGCAGTCCTATTTTTGCCATATGATAACTAAACCTCATTATACCTTATTCTAACTGCTTGTGAAAACCTTTTCTCTTTTAAGATTTACTTCTTTATTTCAAAGGCAGAATCACAATGTGAGTAACAGAGACAGAGAGCAGTCTTCCATCGGCAGCGTCACTCCCCAAAAGGCCAAATAAGCCAGGAAAAGGCCAGGCTAAAGCTAGGAGAAGGAGCTTTTTATGGGTTTCCCTTTTGGGTACTGGGGCCCAAACACTTGGGCCATCCTCTGCTATGTACCCAGGAGTGTCAGCAGGGAGCTGAACTGGAAGTAAAGCAGTAGGGATTTGAACCAGTGCCCATATGGAATGCCAGTGCTGCAGGTAGAGCAATTCACTTTGGGGAAAAAAAAAAAATTTCGTATCACCTTAGAGGCCAGCATGGCAGCATGGTGGGTTAAGCTGCTGCCTGTGTGATGTCAAGCATGTTATAACAGAATGCCAGTTCAAATCCTAGATGTAACCTTCCGATCCAGCTCCTGGCTAATGCACTTGGAGAGCAGCACAATACGGCATCTGCCACCCATACTGGAGACCTCGGCTCCTGGTTTTGGCTGGGCCAAGACACAGAAGTGAAGTCATTTGAGAAGTGAATCGGGGGATGGAAAATCTTTCTATCTCTCTCTGTAAATCTATTTTTTCCAATAAAAATAAATAAATCTTTGAAAAAAAATTACCTCAGAGACCTCAATCCTAATTCCTCTTGTAATCTAAAATCCACTTTCCTACCCACCCAACTCAATTTGTTTCCACAAAGAGTTTGCCTTTTCCTCTCAATACTATCACAGGTGCATTTAAAAAATCTGATTTCTATCTCTCCCACAAGAATATATACTGCATGAGGGTAGGAAGTGTAACTGTTTGTCATTGCATTCTCAACACCTAATGCTGACACAGAATTTTCAACACTTGATCCTAATAAATATTCATAAACCTGTTTCCTTATACTAGCTACTCCTGTAAAGGGGGAACAGGAGGGGAGGAATCTATCTTAATGAATACTATCAACATAAGGTGTTTACATGCATGAATTTCTAGTTTTTTTAAAAAAAGATTTATTTCTTTTTATTGGAAAGACAGATCATATTTACAGAGAGAAGGAGGGACAAAAAGATCTTCCATTTTACTCAATTTGAAAGGCAAAAGCAGAGATAGACAGAGATCTGTCATCCACTATTCACCCCTTAATTGCCCACAAAAGTCCTGCTCGGTTGGGCAAAGCCAGCAAATCAGCCTGGGTCTCCTAGGTGGGAGGCTGGCGGGGACTCAAATCCTTGAGCCAAAGGCGATGCCTCCCAAGGTGTGCATAAGCAGGCAGGCCAAATCAAGGGGACAACCAGCATGTGAACTTTCAGCTATGTGCTTGTATGTGGTAAAACTTCAATCAACATTCACTGAAAAGAAAAAATACAAGATGATTTTAATATGATTTCCAACAGAAACCGAAGTTAGTGTTAGAAAGGACCGATGTGCTCAGAATCATGGAAGCATGAGTAAGAGATGACCTTTGCAAGAAAACAACAAAAACCACAACTGTACTGCATGTTGCACAAGACAAGGAAAACATAAAGAAGGAAGTGCATACCAGGTTGCAAAGAAACTTACACTAGTTTTTATTGAGACTGCAATGATCGGAAAGATTTTTAAGCAGTGATGGTTTTATAAAGATCATTCGGGCAGACAGAGATGTTAGAGGCAGCAAACAAGTGACAGAGAGAACAGGATCTGGGCAGCCCTGGGAAGGCAGTCGAGGACGGCCCAAAGCCTTGAGACCCTGCACCCGCGTGGGAGACCTGGAGGAAGTTCCTGGCTCCCGGCTTTGGATCGGCACAGTACCAGCCGTTGCGGTCACTTGAGGAGTGAATCTTTGGACAGAGGATCTTCCTCTGTCTCTCCTCCTCTCTGTATATGACTCTGCAATAAAAGTAAATACATCTTAAAAAAAAAAAAAAGTAAAACCATTTGCATTCTATTTGAAAGGCAGAAACAAGAGACAAAGATCTTTATGGGTCGATTTCCAAAGAGCTTGCAACAGCCTGGACTGAACTTAACCAAGGCCAAGAACCCAGAGCTCCCATGAAGCCAAAGTGGGTAGCAGAGACACAACTACTTAAGTTACCATCACCTGGGGCCTCTCAGGTTTACACCAGCAGGAAACTGGAATTAGAAGCAGACACATGACTCAAACCCAGATATTCTGATATGAGATGCAGGTGCCCTGAGCTGTGGTTTTACCACATGCCACACACCTGACCCAGAAAGCTCTTATGCGTGAGCCTTCACAGCCTTCGAGGATCCCACGACACATTATTTACTCTTTGGTTACAATACTCATCACAGTTTCATAAACTGTGTGCCTGTCTTTCTTATTAAACAGATCAGGGACTCACATCTTGATCATATCTGATACTTTCGATTTTAACGCATTATTTGACATAGCTGTTCAATCATTATTTGTTACAGGTGAGCATGTGGCTCAGAGGTTAAGTTGCTACTTAGCAGTCTGTCATCCAGTATCAGAACGCAGTATTGCAGTTCTAGCTCCTACACTTCCAATATAGCTGGTTTAAATACTTGGCCCCCTGACAGCCATCTGGAAGACCCAGCAGCAGGAGACCTTGGTTCTTGTCTTTGTCTTGGCCCAGCCCTGTTTATTACAGGAATTTGAGTGTAGGGGGAAATCAGAAGATGGAAGAACTGCCTTCATCACTATCTGCTTTTCAGATAAAAAATGAAAAGAATTAAGTTTTTAAAAAACATCTGCTGGGTGAACGGGACCACAGAGGGTAGCATACTGGGAAGAAACTATAGAGTGTGTCTACCCCCGAATAAAAGTAGAACTCCCAATGAAACGTTTAAATATGCCTTAACAGTATGACAATAAACTTTCTACCCTTGCCTATATCTACCAAGCTATGATACATTTAAACAGCAGAAAATTAAACTTACAACTTTTACTAAGGGACTGTACAAAGCAAAAATGACTAGAGGGGAAAGAGTGGAGGGAGAAAGGAGGGGAGGATGATGAATCCCTATACCTACAAAACTGTAGAGTGGAAACAATTAAAAAGCCTGATTTAAAAAAAAAAAAAAAAGTATCTACTGGGGCTGGCTCGGTGGATTTGCAGGTTATGTCACTGCCTGTGAGACCATATGGGTGGCTGGTTTGAGTCCCAGCAGCTCTACTTCCAATCTAGCTCCCTGTTAATGTGCCTGAAAAAGCAAAAGGTGACCCCAAGACTTAAGCCTCTATACCCATCTGGGAGACCCAGCTGAAGCTGCTGGCTCTGGGCTCTTGGCTTCAACCTGGTCCAGCCCTAGCTGTTGCAGACATTCGGGGAGTGAATCAGCAGACAGAAGCTCTCTCTCTCTCTCTTTCTTTCTCTGTAAGTCTGCCTTTCAAATACATTTTTTTAGAGTATGTGCTAAATTTAAAAAAGTAAAACTATTAACTAGGACCCTCCAAAAGGTAGCCATTGTGATTCTAGGAGATAAGTCTGACAGAAACACTTCTTTTTCCTTTACCGAATCTATCTGCTTCCCAAAATAACAACAACAACAAAAAGATACACTGCTATACCAGCCTAACATATTAAATACTTTTCAACACATTATAATTTGAATACTTTCTTTTCTCCCTAAAATAAAGAGTGTGGGAGTAAGGAAGGAGAATTGCAGACTGAATGAGCCAAAATTGGGAGGCCCAATGTAAAAGCAAATCTGCAAGTCATTTCATAGTGCACCACCTGAAGCTCTAATCTCACCATGTTCCCCTGCCAGAGACTGCACCAGCTGTGATGGGCATGGGGCCCAACCCAACAGGTCTCCCCACCTCCAGCCTCTGTCAGAGCTAATCCACTCCACTGTTTACTGCCAAATTAATCTACTCATAATAGAGCCTGTGATCATCAGGCCCCAAATGAAATCATCCTTGTCCTCCACCCTTTAACACCTACCTGCAACACTGTGCTCCCTCCTGTTGATTGCAGCAACCAGATCGGAAGCCTCAGGTGTTTCTGGCCCCTCCCACAGCAATCTGTGAAAAATACCAGTGCTTCTACCCTCCCAGGTTTCTTCCCCTCCCTGCCCCTCACCTTGGCTTCACTCCCTCGGGGCCATATTCCCTTCTATTATCAGCCAGGACCAATAAAAGTATATGGGGACTATTTAGGTTGAAATCTGCAGGTAGCTGAATTAAAAAGGTAAAAAAATGTGCCCAGTGAGGTGGCCTAGCTGCTAAAGTCCTTGCCTTGAATGCACCGCTTTGAATGCACCATTATCCCATAAGGGTGCCAGTTCTAATCCTGGCAGCCCCACTTCCCATCCAGCTCCCTGCTTGTGGCATGGGAAAGCAGTCGAGGACGGCCCAAAACCTTGGGACCCTGCACCCGTGTGGGAGACCCAGAAGAAGTTCCTGGTTCCTAGCTATGGATCGGCTCAGCTCTGGCCATTGCAGTCACTTCGGGAGTGAATCAATAGACCAAAAATATTCTTCTCTGTCTCTCCTCGTCTCTGTATATCTGACTTTCCAATTAAAAAAAAAAAAAGTAAATCTTAAAAAAAAAAAAAACAGGTAAAAAAGAAACCAGCAAAATGTGTGTTTAGTCATAGTCATAATCCAGCTACCCCAGCTGTGTCTTTAACTTGTAATTAACTAAAAGTTACTGCAGGAAAATTTTATATGGTTCCCAGACCACATCTTTAAAATACGTGTATGCCATACCCGCAGGACAACTCATCTGAGCAGCCACATTTCGAGTGCCAATTCCCACATGTGGTCAGGGGCAGCCATGCTAGACAGTTCAGGTTTAAAAGGAAGGGGCATGAAACCCACTCCTTCCCTCTCCCACTGCATCCTCCGCCTCCTTTCTTGAAACAGTTTAATCCTAGCTTTACTCTGTCCTTGTCACAAAAGGAAACACCGATTACCTCCCACATCCTTGCTGCAGCTCTCCCTCCAGCATGAAATGCCCCTTCTCTCCAAACTTAATATCCAGCTGAAGTGCAACCCCACTCAACAAACCATACTCCCTTCTCTGTACTTTCCCATCATCCTGCAACTCTATAACTATATCTTTTTTTTTTTATCTTGTGCCCACAGATTGCAAAGTTTACAAGACACGGAATTGGCTCTCAAGAAATACAGCACAGTGTTTAGTAACCAGCAGGCCTTTGATAAGCCTCTGAAAAAAAATGAGTTTTAAATTACCAGCCTTACTACAATAGGCAAGTGTACACTTAACAGGAGGGCATACCTAGGGAGCATCTGGTTCCAAGGTAAGCAAAACTACTGCTTAATTAATACCTACCAGCAACACAAGAATAGAACATGTGGGAGAATCCCCACCCTGTCATGCAGTGACACTAGCTCACACTCTGTCCAGAATTCTAGAAAACACCACAGATCAGAAACATAATTTTTATGCAGGAAGACTGAGGCTTGGACCCCTGGGCATTCTAAGCAGTTCCATGAGCAATATTCCTAATAAACAATGTGCAGTTTAACTATTAAAAGTAACCTGTTCTGATGACATGCTGGAAATGGAAATTCCCAGATGAAATGCCTTTCTCAGAATAAGAAAACACTTAAGTATAAACTAGGAAACTCACGGTCCTGTCTTGTCATGTCTTATGCTCCTGTACCAAACATCTGACCGTGCCTATTTGTAAAATGAGAGCGAAGATAATATATATTTACTACAGGAATACTTTTTCCTGTGCTGTCTGCCTTTCCCATACTTGCCATAGCATACCCTCTACAAAGCTCTGTGAGTGATCCTTTAAAAGGGCATTTGGCTTATGCTACTTCTCTGGGGGAAGTCACTAATGGCATCTGCCACCCACAACTTCCCTACGGCCTAGAAAACCCTACACAATCCGACCTCCTGCTACCTCCAGGACTCATCGCAACCCCTCTGCCCTCATTACTGGGTACATCGCTTTTTCTGAAACAAGTAAAAAGCACAGACTGCCTCAGGGCCTTTGTATGTGCTCCCTATGCCTGGTAAATTCCCCTCCCCATCCCATCCAGCCCTCCCTGGTCTGCTTAAGCTGTTTAATCTGCTTAATTACCAGCCTGTGAAGTAGACATAACTTTGCACACCTTCCTTCACACAGAAGACACTCTACTGACCCTGCAAGGACTCATCTTCATTCTTAGCAGTACAGAAAGAAGGATCCAGATCACACAATGGCTGCAATGACCAGAGTCGGGCCAATTCAAAATTAGGAGCCAGGAGTTTCCTCCGGCCTCCTATGTGCATGCAGCGGCCTAGGACTTCAGCCACCCTCTGCTGCCTTCCCAGGCAATAAGCAGGGAACTTGACAGGGGAAATGGAGCAACTAGGACATGAACCTGAACTTACCAGCATCACAGAGAATTCATCTTAACTATCAGGGACACAGGCCAGCAAAGCAGGATCTGTTCTGTTTTGTTTGCTGTTGCATCCTCACTGCATAGAACAATGTGTGAAATATCAAAGATACTTAAATATTTACTGACCAAGTAAGTGGGTGAGTATTAGTTTTGTATTCTCAAGGAAGTAGTTGAAGGGGACTCAACCCTTCACTTTTTCATTTTAGGATGTCTTCTCTTGGGCCTGCTGTGTCATCACTTTCTCTGGCCTTGTTTCCCCCTTGAAAAATGGCTTATCCCAACAGGAATAGTGGGGCACTTGGCAGAGCGGTTAAAATGCTGCTTGGGACACCCACACCCTTTCTGGGAGTCTCTGGATTCAAGCCCTGGCTCTGTTCCCAATGCCAGCTTCCTGCTAATTCAGACCCTAGGAGGCAGCAAAAGGCTCAAGTTGGTTTTTGTTTTTACTTTTATTTTTAAGATTTAATTTCTTTAAATGTATTTGAAAGGCAGAGTCACTGAGAAACAAGAAGAAGCACACATTTCCCATCTATTGGTTCACTCCCCAAATGACCACAACTGGGGCCAGGTCAGAAAGAAGCCAGGAGCTTCACCTATGATTCCCACATGGGTGGTAGGGGCCCAAGCACTTGGGGGGCATCTTCTGCTGCTTACCAGGCCCATTAACAGGGAGTTGGATTGAAAGTGGAACAGCCAGGACTGGAACTGGTGACCGTATGAAACGCTGGCACCTGCAGGCAATGGCTTAACTTGCTGTGCCACAACTCTAGACACAAGGCTTAAGTTTTCTAAGAGGAATAAATTGGACAGGAAACACAGGAAGCTTCCTAGTATAATAAAGCTCTTCCTATTGAGGAGCAGAAGAAAAGAAATGATGAAACTACAAAAGGAACATAATGAGAGATAAAAGAAAAAAAATGAACCCCTATTGATTTTCCTCCCGTGTATTATGAAAAGGATATGCTGTAAGGGGTCCCCTTGCAAGACCCCCTTACCTCAGACTTTATTTCCTGAACTGCCTTGGAAATTTATGTAGCAGTTTCTCCCCCTCTTCCGTCCTCAGCAGTGATTCCAGAACAGGATGTGGCTCATAAATCTCCTTCGGGTTCCTACCACCTACTGACTGGCTTATTTTTACAACAGCTGCTATTTCCCAAACTCCCTTGGTGTAGCCACATCTGTAAGGTCAGAAGGGTTTTCTGCCTGAGATCTCCAACCATCCTAAGCACTAAACATGGGCAAGAAGTCTGACTTCTGCCATCTTTTTACAGAGGGTGTATCACCACCCTAAAAAAAAGACATCTGAAATCTACAGAAACCAGGATTAAGCAAACCACTAGGATAACACTGCCATTCCTAGATGGCAGAGGCCAATTTTCATTCTTTGTAAAATTTATATTATTTATTCTGGGCCCAGCACAATGACCTAGTGGCTAAAGTCCTCACCTTGAATGCACCAGGATCCCATAGCAGCACCGGTTCTAATCGCAGTAGCTCTACTTCCCATCCAGCTCCCAGCTTGTGGCCTGGGAAAGCAGTCGAGGATGGCCCTAAGCCTTGAGACCCTGCACCCGCGTTGGAGACCTGGAGGAGATCCCTGGCTCCTGGCTTTGGATTGGCTCAGCTCCAGCCGTTGCGGTCACTTGGGGAGTGAACCATCGGATGGAAGATCTTCCTCTCTGTCTCTCCTCCTCTCTGTATATCTGACTTTACAATAAAAATAAATCTTTAGGGCCCGGCGGCATGGCCTAGCGGCTAAAGTCCTCGCCTTGAAAGCCCCGGGATCCCATATGGGCGCCAGTTCTAATCCCAGCAGCTCCACTTCCCATCCAGCTCCCTGCTTGTGGCCTGGGAAAGCAGGAGAGGACGGCCCAAGGCTTTGGGACCCTGCACCCGCGTGGGAGACCTGGAAGAGGTTCCTGGTCCCGGCTTCGGATTGGCGCGTACCGGCCCGTTGCGGCGCACTTGGGGAGTGAAACATTGGATGGAAGATCTTCCTCTCTGTCTCTCCTCCTCTGTGTATATCCGGCTTTCCAATAATAATAAAATCTTTAAAATAAATAAATAAATAAGTAAATAAATCTTTTAAAAAATTTTATATTATTTATTGATTATCCATTATATCTAGGTAGAATGCCAGCACTTGGAGACACAAACATAGTAGAATCTTCCAAGGCAGACAGACAAAAAAGTAAATTAGTAGATTTTGTAATAAAAGGTTGCATGTTTTATGCCCAGTGTGCTTTCATGCTGAATCAATGTGTATCTCACACCAAGAGCTGTCCCCCATGGGCCCGGCGGCGTGGCCTAGCGGCTAAAGTCCTCGCCTTGAAAGCCCCGGGATCCCATATGGGCGCCGGTTCTAATCCCGGCAGCTCCACTTCCCATCCAGCTCCCTGCTTGTGGCCTGGGAAAGCAGTCGAGGATGGCCCAAAGTTTTGGGACCCTGCACCCGCGTGGGAGACCTGGAAGAGGTTCCTGGTTCCTAGCTATAGATCGGCGCCACCGGCCCGTTGCGGCTCACTTGGGGAGTGAATCATCAGATGGAAGATCTTCCTCTCTGTCTCTCCTCCTCTGTGTATATCTGGCTGTAATAAAATGAATAAATCTTTAAAAAATAAATATATATATGTATTTTTTTTTTAAAAAAAGAGCTGTCCCCCATAAACTCCAGCTTACATGACTAGTTGTGCCCTTGATGTTACCATGTGCCAGGACTTCCATGGGCATCTCAAACCTCAGGACCCCAAAAAAGAATTCTCAGCGACAAATACAAATGATTATGAACCGTTCTTCACTGTTCTTTTATATATAAGACCCTTCATCAAATTCTTCTTTTTCTTATTTGTCTCACATGATCTACATTGCATTCAGTTCTCTCCTACTTCCCATAGATTAGTTAATATGTCCCTGGCTGCTCTGTTTCCACCTTATACCACTACACATCATTCTCTGTTCGACAAGTGACTATTTAAAATCATCAGGGGGCAACCATTGTAGCACAGTGGCTTAAGCTGCTATCTGGATATCCATATCTCATAACAGGGCATCTGGCTCAAGTCACAGATCCTATGCTTTCAATACAGCTTCCTGCTAATGCATCCTGGGAGCAGTGGATGAGGGCCCAGCCACTTGAGCCTCTGCCACCCACACAAGAGACCCAGAGTTCCCACCTCCTAGATTCCACCTGGCCAAACCCTGTCTGTTGCAGGCAACTCGGGATTGCACCAGCTGATGAAAAATGTCTGTTTCTCTCTACCTTTCAAAGAGCAAAAAACAGACGTTTAAAAAATCAAATCATATCAAGCCACTAAACTGACTCAACTCATTGATGGCTTCCCATTTTTCCTGAATACGAAGCCCATTTTCTTACTGCGGACCACCAGACTACTTCCTAATTCTGTACTACACTGAATTTCATTCAGTTCCTCAGAAGAGCTCTGTGTTTGGGGGTTTTGTTGTTTGGGTCCAAGTTTTCACCAGTATGGTTGCTTTTTTCTGGAACACATCTCTTTCTCCCATCCCATTCCTGAACATGTATCAATTTTCTACCTAGACACCTCTTCCTCCAATAGTCTCTGTGCATTACTTGAGAAAATATTTTCAAGCTACTTATTTGACAAATGATTATGCAACTCAAGAGCCAAAAACAAAACAAATTTCTACAATCTTAATGGGGACAACAATCTGATAGACATTTTCCCAAAAAGGACACAAATGACTGACACACACATTAAAAATGCCCAATATCACTAGTCAATAGGGAAATGTACACCAAAACCACAATGGGATATCATCTCAATCCAATTAAAACAGGTAATGTCAGCAAGACAAAAAAATAACAAGTCTGCCAAGGATAGAATAAAACGGAAACCCTAACACATAGCCATTATTGAAAGTTCCTCCAAAACTAAAGACAGCACTACCATAGGATTCTGTAATCCCATTACTGGATATATATTTAAGGAAATGAAATCAGATACCTGCATTCTCATGTTTACTGCAGTGCATTCCACTGCAGGCATGGTACAGAATTAAGGTGTCTACAATGAATGTAACAGACTTAAAGAAATGAAATACACACATCAGAATTTTATTCAGCCACGAAAAAAGAGAAGTGCTATCATTTATAGCAAAGCACATGAACTGGATAGGATGTTAAGTAGAATAACCTGGGCTCAGAAAGATAAATATCAAATGTTTGTGGCAGCTAAAAAGTTGATCTCACAAAAAAAAAGGCCAATGGTCACTGGAGACCAGTACATGAACAGGGAGAGAGGATAGAGAGAGATTAGAAAAAATAAAACAGATGAATTATTCATAGTGTTCTGTACTATAGTGCACACAGTACCTAACTGTCATAAGCAATTTATTAAAGAAAAATAAAAGAGTACAGGAAACAGTCAAGGAGATATTAGTACTAATTACCTTGATTTAACCATTACATGTTGTTTACATTATTGCATACAGTTGTATCAAATTATTTATATGTATATATATATCATTAATACAAGAAGTTGCACAGACTTTGTGGAACAGACGTTTGGCACAGTAGTTGACACCAAATGGGACATCTCACAACCCAGTTCAAGCCAGGGCTTCACTTTCAAATCCAGCCTCCTGTAAAGGTGCAATTCAGATGGCAACAGATGATGGATCCCTACAACCTACAAGGAAACCGGGATTGAGTTCTGTGCTCCTGGCTTCAGTCTGACTCAGCCCTGGATTTTGTGGATCTGCAGAGTGAACCAGAAATGGAAGAAACAAAGATAATTTTCCCCTCCTTTCCAAAAAAGAAAAAGTTTATGGAAAAACAAAATTAAAAGATAGTTATTTTCTATGAACTTGTGAAACTTCTTGTATTTATATTATTACGTAAAATGTACATTATTTAAAATGTATTCTTGATTTTCATTATATTTATTTATTTTTTTTTTTAAAGATTTTATTATTACTGAAAAGCCAGATATACAGAGAGGAGGAGAGACAGAGAGGAAGATCTTTCGTCCGATGTTTCACTCCCCAAGTGAGCCGCAACGGGCCGGTACGCGCCAAACCGATGCCGGGACCAGGAACCTCTTCCAGGTCTCCCACGCGGGTGCAGGGTCCCAAAGCTTTGGGCCGTCCTCTCCTGCTTTCCCAGGCCACAAGCAGGGAGCTGGATGGGAAGTGGAGCTGCCGGGATTAGAACCGGCGCCCATATGGGATCCCGGGGCTTTCAAGGCAAGGACTTTAGCCGCTAGACCACGCCACCGGGCCCGATTTTCATTATATTTAAAAGGCAAAGAGACAGAGACTAACTAATTTAGGCTTATTCCCCAGATGCCTTCAACAGCCAAAGCTGGGAAAAGCTGAAGTCAGGAGCCTAGAGTTCAATATGTCCCCAGGCAATTATAGGTACCCAAGGGCTTGATCCACAACCTGCTGCCTCCCAGACTGTACATCAGCAGAAAGCTAGAATCTGAAACAGATTTGTGACTCAAATCCAAGGATTTGATATGGGATGGGAGCATCCCAAGCACTTCTAACTGCTATGCCAAGTGAACATGAACATGTTTAAAGCCCGTTAGCTAACGATAATTACCAACATCTCCTTTCTAAAGAGGCAGTTAGCCTGGCAGTTAAGTATCTCATGTCACATTTCTAAGCACCTGGGTGCAATCCTTAGCTCTGGTTCAAATCTCTAGCCTCCTGCTAATACAGGACCTAGGATGCAGTGGTGATAGTGCATGTACTTGAGCTTCTCTTTTTATTTTAAATATTGATTTGACAGGTATAACACAGAGCGACAGAGTTCCCATCTGCTACTTCACTTCACAAATGCATGCAATAGCCAGGGATGAGATAGGCCAAAGCCAGGAACCTGAACTCAATCCAGCACTCCTACATGGCTGGCAAAGACTCAAGCATATGAGCCATCACTGCTGCCTCTCAGGAACTGCATTAGCAGGAAGTTGCGATCAGTGAACAAAGGCAGTCACCAAACCCAAGTGATGTCAGATGCGGGCCGGCATCTTGGCTGCAATGCCGAAATGCCTGCCCCAAGAGTTGGGTTCCCACAACCCACAGAGAAGATCAGGATTGCATTTTCAGTGCCCACTTTAGCCCCTGGCACAAGACCACACTTTGTGGGCATCTGGGGAGTAAACCAACACATAAATACTCCCGTCTCTCTGTTGCTCAAGTAAATAAAATTGTAACAATACATATTTCCTTTTATGTGCACCATCATGGAGCAATTGTCTTCAAAGCGCAGACATTATTCCCATTTTTTAAGTTATACTGCTTCTTTACAGGCTTCAAATGTCAAACAAGGGGGAAAATTGTCCCCATGGGCTTTCCTCTTCTTTGCTTCTGGATTAGTAAGAGAAAAAATTTAGCAAGTATGTGTATAAACTGTACCCTACTCTAGGCCAAACACTCTGGTTAAAGCAGATAAATATGACTCAGTCAGATGACATTGATGAATACCCTGAAGAGTAAAATGCAGGTAGTGTTTAGGCTTCACTGGTAAATCACATCTTGGCCTTTTGGCTAAAATAATGTGTAGTCTCCACTGGCTAGCTAGCAGTCCTGCCCAAACAGTAAAGCAATTTGATTTTTTAAATTCAATTAAGGGATCTGGCACAATACCTAGCAGCTAAAGTCCTCTCCTTGCATGCACCAGGATCCCATATGGGCGTCAGTTCTAATCCCAGCGGCCCTGCTTCCCATCCAGCTCCCTGCTTGTGGCCTAGGAAAGCAGTCAAGGATGGCCCAAAGCCTTAGAGCCCTGTGCCCATGTGGGAAATCCAGAGGAGGCTCCTGGCTTCAGATCAGTGCAGCTCCAGCCATTGCAGCCACTTGGGGGATAAATCAGCAGACAGATCTTCCTCTCTCTCCTCCTCTCTGTACATCAGATTTTCCAATTAAAATAAATAAAATTTTTTTAAAAGTCAATTAAGACAAACAGCAGTAAATCACTTCATACAATTCTGAGGTCTGCATATATATATATATATATATACATATATATATATATATATATATATGCACACGCATACACACAGGCCTGAAAATGTAATTTTTTCAACATTTGGATCAACAATAAGTAACTGTCTCCACAGTTACATGTTTTCCCAAAAATATCAACTTAATCCATCCATTAATAAAACAGCAAGAAGTTGGTGTTGTTTCCTGAGAAAGGTTAAATAAACATCCATGATAAGCATCCTCCCCCTCAATTGTGCTGCCCCTCAGTATGGCAGCAACAACTCCAGCAGCAGCAAACTCAGTCATTCACTATGGGTTGGCTATATACAAAGCGCAGAGATAATTAAAAAATTTAAACAGGGCCCTGGTACATAAGAACTATAAAATTTTTTTTTAAGATTTTCTTTATTTTTGTTTGAAAGGCAGAGTCACAGAGAGGGGAAAGGCAGGGAGAGAGATCTTTCATCTACGAGTGCACTCCCCAGATGGTCTCAAAGGGCAGAGCTCACCTGGTCTGAAGCCAGGAATTTCTTCCTGGTCTCCCAAGCAGAAGCAGAGGCTCAAACATTTGGGCCATCGTCCACTTCTTTCCCAGATATATCAACAGGGAGCTAGACTGGAAGTGGAACAGCCAGGACTCAAAACTGTTCCAATAAGGGATGGCAGGCCACAGGCAGAGGTTTAGCCTACTAGGCTACAGCACCAACCCCAAGTTACATTACCTCGGAATACAGTGACTTCAAATGCTTACAGAAAAAATGGAATTTGGTTTATTTTGGTGCAAAAGTCTGAGAGTCAAGGATATTTTTTCATAATATGAACTTTCAATGAGCTTCTTGAAGACCTAGCATAACCACTATAGGTTACAATTAGTACTGGTTGAATCAGAATAAAGAAAATACACAATAAAGTGAGAAAAAGTTTAATACTAGAAACTACTAGGGGCAGAGGCTTGGTAAAGAAAGAGCTGGAAGCCACTGTCAGCAGGAGATGTGGAGAATCCCCAGGCGAGATAGTCACTGGGCCTAGCCTGGGCCCCAGGGTCACAAGGGAACTGCATATTTTAAGGGCACCCAACCGGACAGGACAACAGCCTCCCGAAGCATGCTCCAAAGTGCGAATTCAGAGTAGAGGCATTAAAGTGAAAACTGGTACAGAGGGAAAGACACAACAGTACACAAAAAGAGTAATGAAGTTTTTGGGTAATCAGGTTTTAAAAGACATGTTTGATTTCAGCAGAAAAGGTTTCCATAGATGGTGGGACTTAAGGGAAGAAAACAAGCTTCTTAATTAACCCTGGGATCCTGGGCAAACCACTAAACAATTTTAAGCCTCAGGTTGAAATATCTGCCTGGCCTACCAGATAAGATCACTGTGAAGTTAAAATGCAACATTGGCAGCAAAACACCCAAGTCCTTGGATACCTGCTCACAGGTGGAAGGCCCAGATGGAGATCCAGGCTCCTGACCCTGGCCTGATCCAGACTCAGCCATTGTGGGGAGGGAACCAGTGCATGGAACATCTGTCTCTCCATCTCTCTCTCACACTCTCTCTCTGAAAATCTGCATTTCAAATAAAGAAAAAAAATTTTTTAAGGTTTTTTTTTTTTATTTTTATTGGACAGTCAGATATATAGAGAGGAGGACAGACAGAGAGGAGAGACAGAGAGGAAGATCTTCCATCCGAAGATTCACTCCTCAAGTGGGCGCAACTGTTGGAGCTGAGCCAATCCGAAGCCAGGAGCCAGGAACCTCTTCCGGGTCTCCCACACGGGTGCAGGGTCTCAAGGCTTAGGGCCATCCTCGACTGCTTTCCCAGGCCACAAGCAGGGAGCTGGATGGGAAGTGGAGCTGCCGGGATCAGAACCGGGGCCCATATGGGATCCCGGTGCATCCAAGGTGAGGACTTTAGCCACTAGGCCATTGCGCCGGGCCCTAAAGAAAAATTTTTAATGCAACATTTGCAACTGGTACCACACTGTAGAAGGATTTGCCTCCACCTATGACTCTGACATCCCACTTTTTTTTTTTAAGATTTATTATTTATTTTTATTTGAAAGTCAGATATACAGAGAGGAGGAGAGACAGAGAGATCTTCCGTACCATGATTCACTCCCCAAGTGAGCGCAACAATCAGTGCTAAGCCGATCCGAAGCCAGCACCCAGGAACTTCTTCCAAGTCTCCCACACGGGTGCAGGGTCCCAAGGCTTTGGGTTTTCCTCAACTGCCCTCCCTTGCCACAAGCAGGGAATTGGATGGGAAGCAGAGTGCCAGGATTAGAACCAGTGCCCATATGGGATCCTGGGGCATTCAAGGCGAGGACTCTAGCTGTTAGGCCACGCCGCCGGGCCCCCCTGCTCCACTTTCAATCAGCTCCCTGCATGGTGCCTTGGAAAACAGCAGAAGATGGTCCAGTCCTTAGCCCTGCAACCACGTGATAGACCCGAAAGATGCTCCTGGCTACTGGCTTCAGATCAGTTCAGCTCTGGCTAATGCAACAATTTGGAAAGTGAACCATTAGATGAAACATCTCTCTTTCCTTTTCTCTATACATAACTCTGCCTTTCAAATAAAAATGAAATCTTGAAAAAAAAAGTGTTTGATGTATTAAATGAAACACAGTTGCCAGCAGCAGAAACTAGAAGGGAAGCTCCAGTTGGAGCTGCCCTCCAGTCTCTCCCCTCCGCACATCTTAAGTTCCTCCCCTCACATCTTACCAGACACTTTAAAAGAGGCTCTCCCTCATGCATGCTGAATGAATGAGTCAATTCTGGGTAATTCCACAAATACATAACTTTCATGTAAAATCAACCAAACCTGAGGGAAAGAAACAATTCCTATTCAAGTACAAGGGCAAAAAATATTGCTAAATAGAGGCCAGTACGGTCAAAGGGATCAGGAAAGCTGCCACTTGCGATACAGGCATCTCATATGGGCTCAGATTCAAGCCCAGCTGCTCCACATCTGTTCCAGCTCTCTGCTAATGGCCTAGGAAAAACAACAGAAGACGGTCCCCATGATTAGGATCCAGCTACCAATCAGGGAGACCTGGAAAAGCTTCTGGTTCCAGGCTTTGGCTTGGCTCAGTCAGATCTGGCTGTTGCTGTCATGTACGGAGTGAACTAGTACATGGAAGATGATTTCTGTCTCTCTCTTTTCTGTAACTCATACTTTAAAATAAATAAGTCTAACATTTTGTTGAGAAATTATTTCAAATAATCACCTACTTTTTTCTAACTTCATTTATTTTCATTTATTTGAAAGGCAAAATAATGGGGATGAGATAGAATATCTTTCATCTTCTGGTTCATTTCCCAAATATCTACAACAACAGGGGCTCAGCTAAATTGAAGCTAGAATCCAGGAAATCCCGTGTGGACAGCAGGGACCCTAGTACTTGAGCCACCATCTGTTACTCTCCAATTAAGCCGGATCAGAAGCAGAAGTGAAACTCAAACCAGGCCAGTTTTGATACGGGATGCAACTGTCCTAAGCAGAAGCTTAATCTGCTATAGCACAACACTGACCCCAGTTACCTAACATTTTACAGTGTTACTTATTAATAATGTACGATGCACAGCAATAGCAAAAGCCAATCTTGGACAAGGAGGTAAGAAGTGAATCAGTGTTTAGAAACTTTCTTGTCTGTGTGCACCTCCCCCATCATTCCCTACCTTGCAAATAAATATCTTAAAAAAAAAAAAAAAAAAACCCTCTCATAGTCACCTGAGCCAACAGTTGGCAGAGGTCATGCGCTTGAGCAATTCACAGGCATTGCCAGATCCTGGATGCATCAGAGAAGGATCTCCATGGACAAAGACTCTCCCTCTCCAGTACTGGCAAATGGAGTCCAGACTTGTACGTTGCTCGGGTGTTTTAAGAACATCACAAAGTTGGGCCCGGCAGCGTGGTCTAGCGGCTAAAGTCCTCGCCTTGAACGCCCCGGGATCCCATATGGGCCGCCGGTTCTAATCCCGGCAGCTCCACTTCCCATCCAGCTCCCTGCTTGTGGCCTGGGAAAGCAGTTGAGGACGGCCCAAATCCTTGGGACCATGCACCTGCATGGGAAACTTGAAGGATATTCCTGGATCCTGGCTTCGGATTGGCTCAGCTCCAGCCATTGCGGCTCACTTAGGGAGTGAATCATCGGACGAAAGATCTTCCTCTCTGTCTCTCCTCCTCTCTCTGTATATCTGACTTTGTAATAAAAATAAATCTTAAAAAAAAAAAAAAACTCTTTCAAAGATCCTCCCATCTTCACATACTCCCTCTTGGGCAGTGTCCCTCAAAAGCTATTGAGGAACACATCCTTTTAAGTACATTGTTTAGATAAGTATGATACTTGTATATTCACCACTCTTATCTCGGAAATACTCCCTCTTACTTGAAAGTCAGCACTTCCACTTTCAAATGAACGGCAATTTCATATCTCAGTCATCAAGTGCTCACTAGGGGAAAGTCAGTCTCTGCTGGATGTTGAAAGATAATCCAAAATGAGAACTGCTACAACTCCTAACCGTTGAGAGGCTGATTTACTAACAGAGTCACCACCTGACATCTGTGCAGTGCTGTGCAGACCACAAAGTGCTCCTAAGACTGCACACATCATCTCTCCACCAGCGTAAAAACCACTGCAGGATAGAGCCAACATGGGCAGCTGCAGACGGGCATTGCTTAAGTTTTAAATGAATTCATCTTATCTTTTTCCTGCCATATGGCTTACTGGTCAGTCTTATCTGACTTGATCCTCTGTTGAAATCTTCTGGTAGGACTCACAGCAGAGAAGACCACTTAACCACAGACATCTGGCTCAGGTTTCAGTTTCAAACTAGAGACACCCAGAGAGTTCCCCCACATCCAGCCTCCAAGCTAACGACCTGGGGTTTGAGGATGCGAAAAAAAAATTAATTTATCTTGCCCAATTCCTTCATGAACTTTCATTTTCCTTTTTCTATCTGTGAAATGTCAATTCATCAGGAGTTGTGAAAAAAGCCAAGAAAGTGAGGTTCCCAAACACTACAAACCAAGGCTGGCTACAGTGCTCTAGAAATATCAGTAACTTTATTTCTGAGGCACCTGAACTCAAAAAAGCTGCCAGCCAGTATCTCCCACAGCCTCATCATTCGGATACCAAAGGAGAGAGCCTGGAATATTCTCTTATCTACAGTACAAAACATCTCAGCCAGAGGATGTCTTCTCCCCATCCACTATCCAGGGACTTGAAGCTCTTCGCCAGCTGTGACCTCTGCTCCCACCTCTTAGAACTTAAATCTTAATCTTAAAACTTCTGTGGGAGATAGACTCAGACAGCGATTACCAAACATTGGGAAAGTCAGTAAACACATTAGAATTCTTGGGTGCCCAGCACCTTGCAAACTGCACTCAGGTTTCAAAGGGCAGTCTCTGACCTCTAGTTTTTTAAAATCTGGTTGGGCTTGGACCAGCTGTAAGGAGGAGCCAAATGAAAAAACAGCAAGAGATAAGTTGAGTACACAAGAGAGAGGAGTTTACTCAAGGTGGACCTTCAACTGCAGGGTACAATTTAGGTGGCAGTTTCCAAGTCTCGGTTCCACAAAACAGTAAATGATCTTTATGTTAATACCATACTTGAATACTCTAGTTTTGGTCCCAGTTTTGTTGAGCTGCAAAGCCTTTAACTACAAAAAATAAAGTCCACTACTAACAACTGTCTTTGGATTTCTTAGTGGTTTTTTTTGTTGTTTCATTTTATGACACAGTTTCGTAGGCACTGGGATTCCCCCCAAGTCCTCCCCCCATACTGAATTCCTCCATATTGTTATAGTAGTACAGTTCATAACCAATCATGATTCCTTCATTGCAGGCGTGGACCATGCAGAGAGTCTAGCATCTTATTTTCCAAATAAATTCAACAGTTTCATTGGGAGACCATCCTTGGTCTGAAAGTAGAGCTGGCAGAATATCATCCCCTCCAATGAAAAGCCACTACACAACTTCAACAACAGGAAGAAACATGGAAATTTACAACATCATGAAGTTAATTGACATGGTACTGAGTGACCAACATGTTAGAAAATGCAAGTTCTTAGCCACATCCTGTAACTACTTCATTGACATCTCAATTTCAGTTTATACCCAACCGGATGCTATAAACCCTAAAATGGTTACAGGGTACTATTCAGCTGTCTCGTGTCTATTTTCATTTTTATATTTAACAGCTTTTAGTATTCAATCGTGATTTTTACTGAACTTCATGAATTTTAAGACAGTCCAAACATAACCAGTCTGTCTCTCATTGATTATTGGTTCATTGGTTACATCACAATATCTTTCTGCGTGTGACACAGGCTGTTTGAGGGTGTAATAATATTACAATTTACAGGTACTATTTTTAGGATTGACATCATTTCATCTTAAATTAAGGCAATCATGTGTTATCTAACCGGATTTCTTAGTTTTATAGAGCGCTAAGATTCTGCCTTAAAACTGATCTGTCAAGGTGTTTTCAGCACAGTGAGGTATTGTCCATCATATCATAATGGAGTCCTAGCTGCTCTGCTTTCAATGCAGCTTTCTCCTAATAAATACCTTGAGAGGCAGCAGAGAACGGCTCAAGTACGTGAGTGCCTGCCCAGATGAAGTTATTGGCCCAGTTTTAGCAATCGCTGGCATTTGGGTGGTGAACCAACAGATGGAAGATCTTTCTATCTCTACCTCTCTCTTCAAATAATAACAATAAACATTTAAAAACTCATCCCTCTCTACACTGCACAAAGAAGGAGTTTTTCTTACAACATGGAATGGGAAAAGGAGAAGAAGGGCTCGAGTCCTGTGAAAGAGGGCATATTTCTGCCTTTGATAATTAAAACATAACTAGGAGGCAGACATTTGGCACAGTGCTTAAGACAAGGCTCAGGATGCCTGCATTCCACAGTAGAGTGCCTGGGCTTGAATTCCCTGGCTCCAAGCCCCACTCCAGCTTTCGGCTAACCTGCACCCTAGGAGGCGTGGTGATGACACAAGGGGCAGTGTTCCTGCCACCCACATGGGCAACCAGGAGTGCGTGCCTGGCTGTGTCCTAGGGGGTGGGGGAGTGAACTAATAGACAGCAGATCTCTCTACCTATTTCTGTCAGGTTTCTTAAAGTAAATACAATTATTTAAGTTGACAATTCAATGCTAAGAATTTTTTTTCTTTAGCAGATTTTTTTTTTAGTTTAGGTGAACCCACTGCACTTAAATTCTCAATACAGTGGGACCACTCTAGGATAGCAGATTTTTCTCAGTATTCAAGAATTGGGGCTCATCCTGGGTAAGCAAGGGTATCTGCTGCTATCCTGTAGCCTTAACAAAGATCTGCTCCAGTGTGAGCAGTCAAAATTCAAACACACTGCATCCCCCTCCCTGCTCACCACTAGTAAACCCTGTTTTCTTTTAATTAAAAAAAAAAATGTAGAGGTCATCCCTCAGCTTTGTTTACAAGTAATGAGTCCAGCAGCCCCCATTTATCACCCCTGGAGATCCTTTTACACTTTGATGTGAAAAGAGTCAGGGCCCATTGTGATTTCAACCACTCCAACAGCAGCCCTTTTATTTGCAAACGAAGCTGTGACTCCCAGTATGAAACAGCTGTCAGAAAAAAAAATTCATTGCCTTTTCTTCCAATCATTTATCGGAGACAGTAGGAGCAGGCTGGAGAAGTTGGCAGAGAAAACTTTCCCAGCACACCCCTAAACAGCATCCCTACCTTTTCTAATCAGACAGCCCTTTCCCAAACCTCACCGTGTATGCAAGAAAAACGTCTTCTTTGAAACCATCCTGTGTGGAATCAGTTTCTCCCAAGGGACCTAACACTATTGATTGCTTACATTTTCCTATCCTAAGACAGCTCTACAGTTTCCTTCAGAGCTAGAAACACCCCAGCATCCTGACTTGCCTACAACACACCCCCTCATCGCAACAATGAGGTCAGAAGGAACCCCTCCCCCTCCTCCCTCTTTCAGTATCTCACATGAAAAAGAACTCAATATTCCAGAAACTAAGATTTTTCTGAGGTAGTGGTCAAAAGGAGGAAGCATGCAGCACAATTGAAGGGATTTTTTATTTAAATAAGAATTTAAATTAGAATTTACATATACATATTTTTTAAATGCACAGCTCACATAATGACTTTCCACAAAGTCAATGCAAACCAGAACTATGAAGCTAATTTAAGCAAAAACATTTATGTTGACTCTAACCAAGTTTCAGAGTTAAATTTCATTCCTCAGAACACGTGCAATGAAACCATAGTCTTTCAACCTCAACGCATTTGAATTTGAACTTGAAGGCAAAAAATCCTGACTTACAGAAGGATGTCCTGGGCACTGAAGATGTGTAGCACAGTGTCCCTGGCCTCTTGCCACTACACTGTGAGAACTAGAAATCTCTCCAGCATTGACAAATGTCCCCGAAGTGGCAGGAAGGAAACCATACCCAGATGAGAACCACTGGTACATAAGAACAAATTAAACAGACTAATGACAACTACACAAGGCAGAGTACACATTCCAGTGTGCTTCGCACCCTGTCATTACCCTCACCTCACAAATAAGTAGGTTGAATGCTGCAGATCTGAGACTCAAAACACAAAGCTTCATAGACGGGATGAACTTCGGTTAGCCCATAGCAGTTCAAAAGTAACTTTATAAGGTGTCTTAAAACAATCTGGCAAGTGTGGATAATGGTTAGGTTTCATATGGGTCCAAAATGTTAATTTTGTTAGAGGTTAAATAAGAAAATACTCATTTTCTAAAAGATGCACATAAAGTACCCAGGAGTGACAAAACAGTTTCTATAATTTGCTTTAAAATAATTCCACAAAACAGGAGGACAGATTTTTAAATTGAAATAGTATCTTGAAAGATGCTGTGTCTGAGAAAAGAGAATTTAAAAAATAAGTTAAACATCTTTTCTACTTCTATTAGTCTGAATATTTCCATGGTAAAATTTTTTACAGTAAAGAAGGAAGGAGTAAAGATAACTTATGTCAGTTCTACACTAAAATTTACATTATTAGAGCAAATCAGTAGCAAGATTAATTCTTTACTGCTGCAATGTACGAGTATTTCTCTTTCTTACATTTAGACTCACTGTTCCTTCTCAAAAAGAGCTACTTGAGGAAAAGGCATTTGGCCAAGTGATTAAGACACCTCAGATGATTTGGCTTCAACCTACGGCTCCACTGCTGATTCCAGGTTCCTGTGTAAGCAGACCTGGAGACACAGTGATGATGGCTCAAGCAGTTAAGTTCCTTTACAAACACAGGGAAACCTGGATTACATCCTAAATCTTAAGGCTGACCTAGCCCTGTAGCTGTGGGTTTCTGGGGCAGAGTGAACCAGAGGAAGATCTTTCTCTCCAATTCCTGCCCCCAATAATATTTTTTTAAAAGAAAATCTTGAACCATTTCATGCTTTCAATACCATTAGGAAGATTTCTTCATTTAACTGTATCTATTACATTTTTTTTTAAAGATTTACTTGTTTTATACAGAGAGGAGGAGAGACAGAAAGATCTTCCACCTGATGATTCACTCCCCAAGTGACCACAACAGTCAGAATTACACTGATCCGAAGCCAGGAGCCAGCAGCCTCCTTGGGGTTTCCCACATGGGTGCAGGATCCAAAGGCTTTGACCTGTCCTTGACTACTTTCCCAGGCCACAAGCAAGGAGCTGGATGGGAAGAGGGGCCACTGGGACTAGAACCAGCACTCATATGGGATCCCGGCACACACAAGGTGAGGACCTTAGCCTCCAAGCAACCATGCCAGGCCCAACTGTGTCTATTAACATCTCAAATAGGTAAATGTATATTATCCACTCATGTTTTCAAATCTTCAAGGTACCAGAAACAGTGTCACTGCACTGCAGGCTGGAAAAAGGTATCACCTGACAAAGGCATCAGGACTTGTTGGTCAAAAGCAGAAATGGGGGCGCGGCGCAATAGCGCAGTGGTTAAAGTCCTCGCCTTGCACGTGCCGGAATCCCAAAGGGGCGCTGGTTAGTGTCCCGGCTGCCCTGCTTCCCATCCAGCTCCCTGCCTGTGGCCTGGGAAAGCAGTCAAGGATGGCCCTAAGCCTTGGAACCCTGCACCCATGTGGGAGACCTGGAAGAAGCTCCTGTCTCCTGGCTTTGGATTGGCTCAGCTCCAGCCGTTGCGGTCACTTGGGGAGTGAACCATCAGATGAAGGATCTTTCTCTCTGTCTCTCCTCCTCTCTGCATATCTGCCTTCCCAATAAAAATAAATGAATCTTCAAAAAAAAAAAAAAAGCAGAAATGAAGCTGCTCAGTGCCTTCTGTGTAGAAAACTGACCAAAATCAAGCTACCTACCTCAGCAAAACCTATCTTCTGATAACATATTGAGACAAATTTCTCTCCAGCCCCATTTCCTCCACTAAAATGAGGATGCTTTGCAAATGAAAACAGTTGTTCCTCATGTGGAGTTTTAAAAAAAAAAGTGGATTCCTGGCACAATGACCCAGTGACTAAATCCTCACCTTGCATGTGCCAGGATGCCATACGAGCACCTGTTCAAGTCCTGACTGTTCCACTTCCCACCCAGCTACCTGCTTGTGGCCTTGAAAAGCAGTAGAGAATGGTCAAAAGCCTTAGGACCCTGCACACATAGGGGAAGCTTGCAAGAAGTTCTGGGCTCCCAGCTTCAGATCAGCTCAGCTCCAGCCATTATGGCCACTTGGGGACTGAACCAGTGGACAGAAGATCTTTCTCCTCTGTGTCTCCTTTTCTCTGTAAATATAACTTTGCAATTATAATAAATAAATCTTTATAAAAAATTCAGTAGCCCTTTAGGGCTGATGTAACCCCAAGCAATTTTAGTTATTACCAATCTTAACTTGGACTAACAATTACCTAAAACAAAAAATGTCAACTCTCTGGACTAGAATCCAGTATACAAAAGACACGGAATAAGTATGATTTCATTCTCATCCAATTCTCAGCATTAAAACAATTTGGGGCTGGAGGCAAAGAGAAAAACCACACAGAAACGAATCGGGAGCCAACTTGTGAGCTTAGTTACTACCGAGGCTGCCTGTATCCCATACTGGAGCATCTGGTTGAAGTCCAGGCGATTAGAGGCTTCTGATTCAGCTTCCTATTAATACACCTGGGAAGCTGCAGGAGACGACACACACACTTTGTTTCCTGTCATCTACATGGAAGACTCAAATGCAGCTCCTGGAGTCCAGCTCCGACTGGCCCTACCCTAGCAATTGTGGGCATTTGGAGAGAAATTTCTCTGTCTCTCCCTCTTGATCACTCTGCCCCTCAAATAAAGCTTTCAGAAAAAAAAAATATTCTAAAGATGACTTAAGTAAAAATATGGCCTATGAGCGAGCAACCTTCTCCTAATCATCTACCTAAAAGAAAATGCATACATGCAACATTATTCATAATGTGAAAAGTGTACATAACCTAAATGTCCATTCACTGCTAAATGGTAAGGGCAATATTTGCTGATAAGCATGAACAAACCACCCATACATGTAACAACATAAATAAACCTTAAGTGAATGAAACCAGTCACAAACCAACCACACATTAGGTAATCGCATTTACATAAAATGTCCAAAAAATTGACAAGAGTATTAAGGAGACTGTCACTTGAGGCTCAGGAATGAAAGTGGGAATAACTGAATACAGTTTAATCTACTAGAGAACCAAACCACTCTGAAATTGGATTGCAGTGATCGTGCAAAATTTAATAAATTTTGTAAAACAACTAAATTGCATACTTGAGAAATTATGTAAATTATACAATAAAGCTGCTGTTGTTTTAAAAGTTGACAATGTCAGGCCAGTGTTGTGGTGTATCATGTACGGGTGCCACCTGCAATGAATGCCAGCATCCCATATGGGCGTCAGTCGGAATTCTCATTGCTCCATTTAGGATCCAGCTCCCTGATAATACACTGGCAAAGTGGCAAAGAATGTCCCAAGTGCTTGGGCGCCTGTACCTACGTGGGAGGCTTAAAAGAAGCTCCTGGCTTCAGTCTAGTTCATCCCTGGCCATTGTAGCCAATTGAGAACTGAACCAGTGGATGAAAGATCTATCTCCACCTCTCTCTCTCTGTAACTGTGCCTTGGAAATAAATCTTTAAGAATTAGGAGAAGAAGAAAATAATTCACTTGAAGAATAAGCATCATACAGCAGTGGTTTTTTCCCTTTTTCCTTTTTTTCATGTGAGTTAAGATAATTCCACAGCAAATATAATTAAGTGTAAAACAAATCACAGTAAAACCTCTACACTTTACAGACACTTTGCATCACAGTTTTATTTTGAAATAAATATTTTTGGAAAACCCAGTAGTAGCCTAATGGCTAAAGTCCTCGCCTTGCACATACTGGATCCCATATGGGCGCCGGTTCATACCCCGGCTGCTCCACTTCCCATCCAGCACCCTGCTTGTGGCCTGGGAAAGCAGTCGAGGACGGCCCAAAGCCCTGGGACCCTATACCCATGTGAGAGACAGGATGACACTCCTGGCTCCTGGCTTCAGATTGGCTCACCTCTGGCCACTGTGGCCACTTAGGAAACAAACCATTGGATGGAAGATCTTTCTCTCTGTAAATCTGACTTTCCAATAAAAATAAACAAATCTTTAAAAAAAAAAAAAAAGCTTCTAAAGTTAATCAATCTGCCCAAACAGCCAGGGTCAAAGAACAAGATATCAACATAAGCTATCTGGCTCCAGTGTCCCACACTTGACCAGGCTCTATCATAACATGCCATCCCAGTCAAATGGATGTCACAGGAAATTTACTCAACATTTTATAGTTATTTTTCCACACAACTACACCCCCCCCCAAAAAAAAAACCCGAACTAGCCCTTACACCTGGAACAAGTCTGAAAGTAAACTCACTTAGTAAGCTCAACGAACTGAGTGAGTCATCCTTAGTTACACAGAACTACCACACACACACCAGTCAGCAACCGTTTTTCAACTAAAGGATAACTAGGTGTTCTGTATAAGAAACATTATTGTGCTTGTAAATCACGCCTAAAACTACTTCACTTGGAAAATACAGGAAACCTTAATTCCCCATTTCACAATTCCAGGTGCGGATTATTTACAACGCCCAAGTCAATCACTATTTCAGGAAAACGTGGCCTAGAGCCATTAATCTCTCTGGTAAGCATCTGGAAGTTTGGCCCCTGATTTACTAAGGGAAGGGAAACTCTGTCCATATAATAGGTGCTAATCTGCTCAACACCTTGTAGCTTCCTCACTAATTCAAGACTCTTTTCTCAATTAAGAAAGTGAAACATTCTTCCAGACTCTCCAGAGGGAGGAATGCTTCCTAGGCTGCAATGTAATAATAGATTCTAGTAATAAAGGTTAAATACCTCAAGCCTTCTCCGTTGTAAGGATAATCAGCAGACCTTCTAAAATATTCCCAGGAAGTACTCAAGCCTTAATGGCAGAAGGCAATCAATAACATTAAGTCCCACCAATCGGGGAGAGCCTGAATTTAAAATTCCTATCATTTTCACATTTATTTTAGCATGTTTGCTTCCAATTACGATGTATGCCAGCTTTACTGTCTTGCTTCAATTACCTGGGCCCAATTTCACAATTATTGCAGCCTTGGAACACACTTTATAAAAAGCTAATTTTAATTTTAGGACTTCACTTCCAGAAGAAAATGAGAGATTTCAAGCAATTAATATGGAATGTAAACAGGATAACATTTAGGGAAATACTTTAGACGAATTCTCTTTCAACAACAACAACAAAAAAGTAATTAGCAATGCCAGGAAAAACAAAAGCATTATTCAAAGATGAAGCAATTTAAAGTAGGGTATGAATCTGAACTGCTCACTGAGCTAAAGATGAAAACTCATTTGTCCTTAACAACATGAACCTCCTCTTTCAAGTGATGCATGGGTTGGCTTTGATCTCACAGTGAAGACAATATTGTTTCTTGCTAAAAAAATGTAAATAATGCTTATTAATTTTTAAAATAATTTATCATCAGTTAAAAGGCAAGCCTTGCACAAGCTACTATAAAATAAAAGATGCTACCAATCCAGACAATTTTCCACAGTTGAAGGTAGAAAACAGTGGACAGGTGGAAGAGTAAAGGTAATAGTATCACGTCAGACTATGACAAGTTGATGGGAAAAGAACATTAAAAATATATAACATTGGTTATACAGTGGATAAGAAACACATTAATATAAGAATACTTAAGTTTATTATATAAGGGAAGAATATCAAACTTCAAAACAAGAAGCACAAAATATATATATGATAGCATTATTTTTGAGTAAATTTCAGAAGCGGACAAGATAAATGTGTGGTGTTAGGACACTCACTATCTTTGAGGGACAGTAGGAAGGGGATGGGAAGGAGCGTCTGAGGACTGGTATTGATGTCTCTTGATCTATCACACTAGTGTGTTACTTTGTGAAAAAGCACTGAACTGCACAAACAACGTCTGACCTTTTCTGTCTGTTATACTCCATTAACAGTTTTTAGCAAGAACAAAAGAGGAGAGGATAGATGGTAAAGGAAATACAAGTGAGCTCAGAATCAATGGTATCTCATGCTAATAAATTTGCAAATCAGTAAATACGACTATGATTTATAAGACAGAAAACTGCACACTGTATTAATATTCTGCTCACATGTATGACTTTTGACAGCCCTGAGCAAAGTAAGGGTACACATTCAGACATCTATTTAGTTTGAGCAAGTAGAGCTGCATATTCAACACACATCTGTTTCCCTTGCAAATACCACTTTCACATGAATCTGATGTTTTTTCAGGACTACTACAAGATTCAATATCTATCATGATTAAACATTTACGTAAGGGAGCTATTGGTGCATATTAAAAATAGAACTGCTTAGGATTTCCCTGAATGTACCACTGGTAGTAAGCATCAAAACTGAAAGGAGCAAATCAGGGAGATGAGAGGCTGTAAAAACAAATTCAACAACAAAAACATGCCTTGCTGCTGCAATGCCACTACAAAGGACAGCTAACCCAGTCACACTAAATAATGAGCAAAAACAGAAAACACTTGCAATAGAAAGCATGCTGTCTTTAGATTTTTGCACCAATGACTCTGACCAATGATTTACTATAACTAATTCTTCTGCAAGAAATTAGACTCTATGTAAAGTCAGAAACTGCAAATATTTGAAAAACCAGACATCCAATTGATTTGGACATAACTGGTTTGGAAATTTCTTCATCTACCTAAATTTTCATCAGTCTGGTCATTAGACTCTTGTATGAAGACTCAGCCTTCTATAGAAGTCAACTCTCCTAACTGATGAACTCAAGGGGACCTCAATCAAAATACCAACAATAATTTTTCTAGCAAATGATTAACGACTGACTGCAGAGTACACATGGAAATATAATCAGACATGGATAGCTATAAAAATACCAGAAACAAAAAGCAATGATAAATAATCTGTCTTAACGCTGACAGGCAACATACAGTAAAATGGTAAGCCACTCTTGCAAGAAAATACGACCAACAGACAAAAGAGAGTTCAACAATACACCCAAGAATGTGCTGGAATTCAGACACAGCATTCAAATCAGTGGCAAAAAGATAGATAACTTAATAAATTGCGACCAATCATCTAGCTTTCTTTGGGGGAGGGGAAGCTCCCTAACACCCCATATTTTATTTTTCTCATTAGCATGAAGATTTACAACATATACTTTAATTACAATTGGATCTAAATACTAAGAAGTCAATGATATAAAATGAGCTGCAAGCAAAGAGGGCCAAGCAGCAACTAAATATGTGAATCTGGCTGTGTAGGAATTGCAATGAACTGGAAAACATTAGTCCCTGCTTTTTCGGTCAGCTTAAAAAAAAAAAATCAAATCTCTGTGAAGCAAATGCATAAAACAGATGTCTGCAGCAGAACATCAAGTGGGAGTTCTGGTTGACCTTTATGCCGAGAGGACCTGACATTGTGGCACACCTGAAAAGCATACCACTAGCAAGTTCCACATTAGGTAGTTTACATCCAAAAAATAGCCGTGATTATTCAAAGCTATCTGAACACTGCTACATGGCAATGCAAGCCCAGTCGCTAATCTTAAAAATTCCAAGAGCTTTGTTATGTAACAAATGTTGGCAAATAACCTCTCTTTCAGAAAGATGTGAGGCAGCCAACCAAACCCCATATGTTGACCAGACCTGTCCCATGGGCCACCAGCTTACAAGCTCTGATTTAAATGCAGAAAAGTGCTAGCAAAAAGCACGTGCCACCATTTTCACAATATTGGCACAGGAAAGAACTGTATAAGTAAATCAAGAACCAGAACCTATAAAGGATAAGACATTTAATACACAAAAATTTAAAACTTATGTGTATCGGGCCCGGCGGCATGGCCTAGCGGCTAAAGTCCTCACCTTGAACACCCCGGGATCCCATATGGGCGCCGGTTCTAGTCCCGGCAGCTCCACTTCCCATCCAGCTCCCTGCTTGTGGCCTGGGAAGGCAGTCGAGGACGGCCCAAGGCCTTGGGACCCTGCACCCACGTGGGAGACCCGGAGGAGGTTCCTGGTTCCCGGCTTCGGATCGGCGCAGCACCGGCCGTTGCGCTCACTTGGGGAGTGAATCAGTGGACGGAAGATCTTCCTCTCTGTCTCTCCTCCTCTCTGTATATCTGACTTTGTAATAAAAATAAAATAAATCTTTAAAAAAAAAAAAAAAAACTTATGTGTATCGTAAAGAAACCTTAAGACAAATGAGAACTCCTTGCTGCTATCTCTGGTCTCTAGCCCCACATGGAGAGCTGCAACCTGGTGCACCCGTCTTCCTGTGGTGGGGGAGGAGAGGGTCCCCCAGGACGATGTAGAATGGAGGAATTTTCTAAAAGAATTGGAGAGGACCAAGGAAGCAGTAAAGCCTCAAGGACTGTCTTTAGAGGTGCCATCATTCATTGTTACTTAGTAAATACTACACGTTTCAATTAACATTTTCTTATACTTTAATAAAACTTTGAACAGCATTTCATCACTGATATTCTGGATATTCAAGGAATCTTCATGAAACTGATTTTGGAATACACTCCCTGCCATCACCCCTGGACCCTTAGTTTGTGTATGTAATAAGGCATTGAAGAGTGTGTGCACAGTCCAGGGAAGACATATGAAGGTAATAAAATGTAACTTTGACAGAATCCCCTCCATCCAAACTCTCTTAAAGGAATGGATTGACCATATTTGCTTCAGTATGCACTGAATACAAACACATTTCCCCCAAAAGAACTACAATATGGACTTGCGTTTGAAATGCAGAATTAAGATGCTGATCTAATCTAATGTCCACACTTTAAAGGCACGAGTAAAGAGATTCAGAGATTGCTAGATTTATAGAAAATATGTAGCCAGTCTAGCAGGTTTCACTTCAGGGAGAAAAAATTCCAAATTTCCAACATTTCCTACTCCAGAATTCACACACACACATACAAAAAACAAACTTACTTTTTGAAAAGCTAATTCTAAAACTAAGCCTCAGCTGGTCCGGGGACATCGCATGCTTACCTGTTGCTGCTGCTGCCGGTGACTCTATCAGTGAATGCCATGGCTGCAGTCAGTGCCAAGCGGCAAGTCCGTTCATCTGGGGAAAAAAAGAGTGAACTCACTACTTATTTGAAGAGAAAGTTCTCATTTGAATTAGATGATGGGATGGTTTTTCACCAACTCCCAGTTTGAATGGGTGAACATACATCAAAGACCAAATGCACCCTTAATTTGCATATTACTACACATCTCAGCAAACATACACATACTTTATCATGGGGAAAATGAAATCTCAATCTCCTTTTAAATTGTTTTTTTAGTGCTATGTTAAGCTCTTCACATAAATATTACAATAAACTTGCAAAGTAAATAAAAGATGTGAATATCCAATTTTATAGGTAAGACAGACTCAGATGTAAATAATTTGCCAGAGATTACAAGCTCTATCAGCATACTCAAAAGAAAAAAAAAAAAACACTATCCAGTAGGAAAGGGAAAGGAAATCAACAAGTGATCTTCAATGTTTGAATGTAACGAGAAATGGGCCCCAGGAAAAGCCAATATTAAGATTTTATTTTTACTCATAAACGGTACTTAATCCTTTAGACAAATTTCTTGAAGCAACAATGCAGTGTAGGAAACGTATCCAATCTGAGCAGCAGCCTTGGATATCTTGTGTATGTCTAGAAACAAGCCCTCTCAGGTTAACACTATCAACAGCTGTTTCCTTTTCCCACTCTTGTATATATTCGTAAAGTGTACTATCCTGACTTGCTTTAAATAGCACCTATTTTTTTTTTCAAACATCCTTAAGGCAAAGGTATGTTACTAAATTATCATAGTACAGATATAACAAACTACTTGATGCAAAAGGAAACACTACATTAAATATGTAATCATTTTAACAGGCCTAGTAGGATGAAGAGGCAAAAACGTTACAATGTGAGCTAAAGCTGGAACACTAAATAAAGTCCCTCACAGCTCTATTCTGACTCCTGATAAGGTCTGTTATCTCCCTCTCCAAGAAATTTAGATTGTTGACTTGCTAACTACAATGTTTCCACCCTAGCAGATATGATCACTTTATTTCCTTTTTCAAAAAATTGCAACATGCTGTTGCAAATATTCTAGTTAAACTCGCACTAGCAGGGCTTAAATTTTGCAGTGTCAAACACGTTTTGGAGTCACTAACTCCAACCAGCCACAGTGGTCCTAGAAAGTTTCCTAAATCTTGCTCTCTCTCCCCTTTCCTTCCCTCCCCTCCCCCACTACTTTCTCTTTAGCTTTTTTCCCTTCCCTCTTTGCCCCAATCCTTTTAGTATATTGTCTCCTATTCTTTGCTGGGGGATCTCATTTTCTGGCACAGAGTAAGTGATCAATGAAACAGTGTTGTTTGTAAATTAGCATCATTCTTCATATTTCCATAACAGAATGGGGAAAGTCAAAGTCCCCCTCTAATCCTCCCACTATCAATGAATATGATCAACGCTCCTGCAACTCAACAGCACCCACTCATAGAGCCTTAGCAAAGAACAGCAGCTAGGCAGGGGAAAGGCTAGGCTCTTGCTAGCCACCAATCCGTAGATGTGTCTGTTCATCTACTCAATGAACTAGAAAACACTTTTTGAGCATCAGCTCTGAGCATGGGTTCTGAGAAAAATGAGGGGGAAAAAATAGACTATTGCCACTACTGAGCTTACATACTGCAGAAAATAAACAAAGATGCATTAATAAAAAATATACAGATACTAGGGCCTGCCGCCGTAGCCTTGTGGCTAAAGTCCTCGCCTTGAGCACGCCAGGATCCTATATGGACACCTGTTGTAATCCCAGCAGCCTTGCTTCCCATCCAGCTCCCCGCTTGCGGCCTGGGAAAGCAGTCAAGGACAGCCCAACACCTTGAGACCCTGCACCCACGTGGGAGACCCGGAAGAGGTTCCTGGCTCTTGGTTTTGGATCAGCTCAGCACCAGCCGTTGTGATCACTTGGGGAGTGAATCATCAGACGGAAGATCTTCCTCTCTGTCTCTCCTTTCTGTATATCTGACTTTGCACTAAAAATAAATAAATCTTTTAAAAAATTGTCAAAAAATATATATGCTATCTTAGACATTCAAAAGTATTATAGAGCAATCAGTACTATAGACTGCCAGAGAAGAAATAACCGGTGCTGCAGTTTTATACAGGGTATTCTTTTAGAGAATCTAACACTTGCACAAAGATTTAAAGGAAGTGATCACAGCTATGCATGTCTTGAACAAAAAATAATCCTGGAGACAGATGGAAAGACAGAGATGAGTGGACCCCGGGGGTGTGGCCACTCAGAGCGCCTCAACATTCTGAGTGTGTGGGTGGGCGGGATACAAAGTGAGGGAGACCCATACCAATGGCACAGCAGGGGTTCTGCCTGCACAAAATCCCTAATTTGGCTGCAAGGCAGGATTCTCCCCACAGTGGCAAGGGCAGGCAGACTACATCACTAGAATGACGCGTGTCTTAGTCATGTTTCAAAAGAAGCACCAGATTCAGCCTGCAAAAGGCAGTTTAGAGTGCTGACGTATGAGCTGCGCAACTGCTACAGCCGCGCACGCAACTCAGACCTAAGGGCTGGCTGGCTGGCCGACTGCAGGCAGGAAATCATTGTGCTAAGCCATGGCCAGGAAAAGAATTTAGCATATGCTTCAGTTTAGCAATTCTCCTCCAAGAAATCATTCTTAAAAATATAGTTACAGGGCCCGGCGGCGTGGCCTGGCAGCTAAAGTCCTCGCCTTGAAAGCCCCGGGATCCCATATGGACGCCGGTTCTAATCCCGGCAGCTCCACTTCCCATTCAGCTCCCTGCTTGTGGCCTGGGAAAACAGTCGAGGACGACCCAAGGATTTGGGACCCTGCACCCGCGTGGGAGACCTGGAAGAGGTTCCTGGTTCCCGGTTTCGGATGGCGCGGATCGGCACGCATCGGCCCGTTGCAGCTCACTTGGGGAGTGAATCATCGGATGGAAGATCTTCCTCTCTGTCTCTCCTCCTCTCTGTATATCTGACTTTGTAATAAAAATAAATCTTTAAAAATATATATATATATAGTTACAGTGTACAAGGAAATTCTGCAACAAATACTGTTTATCGTATTTTTTAATAAAGTGGCAACAACATCACACATACCAACACATTAATAGCTAAATCAATTATGGCCTACCATAATGAGATGTAAATGTAGCATCAAAAATAATGAGATAGGTTTATCCAAACAACATCCAAATAAAGTGTACAACATGAGCCAATTAGTTTAAAAAGAAAATGCTTTGTTTTCAAGGTAATGAATAACATACAGAGTGTTTGGAAAAACACACACCAAATGCCTAACAGTAGCTTTTCTGGAATGGGAAGAGAACTGGATGAAAAGAGTAGCGAGAGCCAAAGGGACAGATCTATATTCTATTCTTGTTTTTTTTTTTTTTTTAAGAATTATTTGTTTTTATTGGAAAGGCAGATTTAGAGACAGAAGAGAAAGAAAGATCTTCCATCTGCTAATTCATTCTCCAAGTGGCCACAATGGCCAGCGTTGAGCTGATCTGAAACCAGGAGCCAGCAGCTTTTTCTGGGTCTCCCACACAGGTACAGGGTCTCAAGGCTTTGGGTCATCCTTCAATGATTTCCCATGTCATAAGCAGTGAGTTGGATGGGAAGTGGAGCAGCCAGGATATGAACTGACAGCCATTTGGCAGGCCACGTCCAAGGTGAAGACCTAGCCATTGAGCCATCTTGCTGGACCCCATATTTTATTCTTAAGTTGTGGGTCTTTTGAATAATCTTCCATGGCTCTATCTGCTAACTTATAAAATTAAAATGAAAAAAATATTGGCGCCAACATAGTGGCATAGCCCGCTAAGCCTCCTCCTACGGTATTGGCATCCCATACTGGTGGCTGTTCACATGCTGGCTGTTCCAATTCCTATCCAGCTTCCTGACTATGGCCTGAGAGAGAAGTGGAGAATGGCTCAGGTACTTATGCCCCTGCATCCACATGGGAAACCTGGAAGAGGATCCTGGCTTTGGATCAGCTCAGCTCCAGCCACTCTCTCTCCCCTTCTCTGTGTAACTCTGACTTTAAGATAAAAAATAAAACAAGCATTCACAAAAAAATTACTAGGATTGACACTGTGGTACAGCAAGGAAAGCTGTGTGATGGTAGCATGCAATGTATTATAGTGCTTGTATAAATCCTGGCTATTCCACTTCCAATCCAACTCCCTGGTAATGCGCCTAGGAAAGCAACAAAAGATGGGCTGGAGCCATAAGGGAGAGCCAAATGGATTCCCCTGGTTCCTGCCTTTAGGTTGGCCTTGACTTGGCTGTTGCAGCCACCTGGGAAGTAAACCAGCAGACTGAAGAACCTTTTCTCTGTCTTTCCCTCTGTTCACCTCTCTTTCAAATAAACCAGCTTTAAAAACATTATATATATTAAAACTATTTCTTTAGATACAGAACTAAGGAGAAGAAAAATATATTGGCCTACAAAAACTGAAATCAGAAGGGTTTTTTTCAAGCTGTAACATATTTTTACATCGATTTCACCAAACTATACATAAAAGTAGAATAACGGGAGAGGACAGTTAAAAAAAATTCTCCCAGTAGCAACCAGGCCTTTGTTACAGAGTAGTGCTATATAGCAGAAAGATGGTTGGCTCAAGTGAGCAGCACAGCACGTTCACCTGAAAAATAATCTCTTTATCAGTCTCAGTGTCCCCATTTCCAAAAGTGAGACAATAGCCCCTATATTACAAACACTGAGAAGAAGTAGAATCACTTGGCTACCATGCCTAGCATACCAATAATCTACAGGCACCCAATACATAACAGCTGACATTATTAAGTCAGCAATATCCACATTCAATTCTACCTCAGTGATGCAGATTGTTCATCTGGGAATGCATCAGGTCTGCTTAGGGAGTCATAAAAAGAGGTCTTCAAAAAGTTAATGGAAAAGGAATATGTGGGGACAGAATTTCACAAGGATTTCAAAACTTTCTGCACCAAAATAAACTTACCCTATTCTGCCCATTGTTAATACTCTCCTGATATTTTTTAATGTTCTGTTCTGGATTATTAAGTACTTTACAAATGCAGCACATCCTGGGGAATCTTCTCTCAGGAGTTTTAGGACACAACATACTTAATAAAGGTTTACCTGCAACCAGCGCAAGAGCTCAAGGACACTACCATCCTTCTCTAGGGCCTTAACTTTCTCATTAGTTATTAATGGGACTTCACAGGGCTGCTGTAGGATTACACAAAATATTTGCAAATTTTTTGGCACAATGTTTGGCTTATAGAAAGCACTCCATAAAGGGCTGCAGTTGTTGTTTTGGTTCATTTTTTGTCCAGTCAGTAATACAAGGGATTCCTACAGGGCATTCCTAAGTCAGAGTGAGTGGGGGTTGGTTGGGCTTTGCCTCAGCATCAGCTGACAGATGCTGGCACTAGGGACTAACTCTGTCAAATTAAACTGCAGAACCACCTGGAGAGTGCAAGATCCGGGAGTGTGAGTGGGCCCAGTAAGGAAACACCGGGCAGGCATCTCCCTCTTGGGTTGCCACTCTGACTGGTAAGTATAAGAAACAGGACCAGGGCAGGCATGACTAGACAGAGAGTAGCACCCACTGGCACATGTGAGGTCTGGATAGTGGGGCTGGTTGGGTTGAACTAAGCTTCAATGCCCATTGACATGTATGAGAGCAGAATGGGATGTGGGACACACTGGACCAGTCTGCTGTACATACGGGCAAGCATGGGAACCAGGGCAGGGGGTGAGCCCGGTGGCGGTTATTGGGGATTGCTCTGACCAGGCTGCAGCTCCCAATGGTTTGTGTGAGGGCAAAGTATGTGACATGTAGGATTAGGCTGGACTGCAACACCCATTGGTTTGTGTAGAAGACAGGGCTGAAAACAGAACTGACCCAGCAACTGCAACTACCAGCATGTACATAAGCTGATTATGGTGACAAACTGTGCCAAACCTTGTATTGGCAAGCACACACAAAACTCAGATCTGGGATCACCTGATAAGAAATTTCTTTGGGAATCCCCCCAACTGAACCGCTGGACTCAGAACCTCAACCATGGAGAGAATTGCAGGTACCATGGTCTGACTGTGAAGTGCATGTGTCAAAGCTGAGCCTCCTCAGTGGTTCCAACAGAGCAGTGGACAGTATATCCAGGTGCACATGGATGATATGACAGTACATTGGAGTCTGCAGAGGACAGCTCATACCACTACAGAAGACAGAAGACAGAACAAATTGATCAACTACCCCAGCCAAGAGTTGGCAGTGAGTAGCTAGTCAAACGGAGACTCTAAGATGGACTATGTCAACCAGTGGATTCTGGAGAGATTTCATTGATTGGAGTGGCAAGATCGGCAGTAATTCAGAAGTGTTGAATTACCAAAATCACTTGAGCAGGATCCTCAGAGCATGCCCCACATCAGGGACCCTAAGGTGTCCTCCATCCCAGGGTGCAGAGGCGTTTGGGAGGCTGGGTGTGGCTTCTCCCCTTCCCCCAGATACAGCAAGGACAAAAAGAGAATGCGAATATGGTGATCTCACCCACCTTCCTGTAGCCCTCAACCCTTATCACCCTAATCAACTATGTAAAAGTCATCAAAAATAATAATAATAATTTAAAAAGTAATAATACATGGGAGGCTCCACGCTGAAGGGGAGCTGTCAACTGCACAGAGCTCAGGAGGTCTCAGAGTTCTGTGACCATGACCTAGTTTCCAAAGCAGAATGAGGAAAATTACTCTTGCCCAGAGGCCTGTGGACTCTTGGAGTGGTCACTTCCTGGTCCCATCTACTTCCCCTTTACCCATATGAACCTTCCGGGAATAACAGTCTTCTGGTGACAGGCAACGTGTCAGGTCTGAGTCATGGGTCACACACACTACTGTAACCTGCTTCTTCAGAGCCACATCCCGGCAGATCATAACCTCCCCGAACTCCAAGCCAAGCCATCCACCTACAATGGGTCTTGAGAAACTGCAGGTCTCACAATCAGAGTCATTAGTAGTATTTCTTAATGATAAATAAAATAATAATGTGTCTTATTGGGATGGGAGTCACATATCCAAAGTCATGAGAAACCTTAAGTCTCCCATCACGACATGGAGAAATTCAAGTTGAGCCACATAAATACTTTAAGTACAGTGACACGTCAGCTCCCCAGGTCAGAACCGGTTGCATGATTTTGTTTAATCATAAAATGACAGAGAAACATAGGCGAGCACACAAATATTGTTAAGAGATGTCTCTGTCTCAATCCCCGGCGACTGGCAAAATATCACACAATGCAATAGTCCCATTCTAGAATTTGGGCCCATTAAAGTAGCTTCTTGGAACAAACTCAAATTCTGAAATACACTCAAATATTTCTTCTTACAGGGCATTATTTACCACTGGAAAATGAGAGAGAACAGAACACAATCTCTTTCAAAAATAACACAAGCAAATATTTACGAAACATTTTATTCTGCTCTAATATCTGACAAATCTTGGTACCTTTAACATGGTCAACTGCTTACTCAGTAAGAGATACTACTATATAGTCTATCTCACTGCATAAGGCAGACAACAGAATAAAAAAAGTGCTGGGAGACAGTTTTCCCATAGATCTGTAGCATTTCTGCAGGTCTTAGAAGCAGAGGAACTAACTGCTTGTGGTCTCAATTATCTTTAAGAATATTTGTATAGTGAATGATTCTGGAACACAGAGCTGTCTCCTGGAGCAAAGGCCAACACATAACCAAAATAATGGCTCCTTCTGGAGTTAAGGTCAGACATGCAGTCAATTACAAAAGATTCCCTAAACTCAAGATGCCTTTCTTATTATGCAACTTTTAGAACCTGCAGGTGTCAACTGGCTCTCTCTACATCACTCGGGCATTGAGGCTTAGGACACTAGTGTGAAAATGCTACTATGTAGGTTCCAGCTATTATGATGAATGATAATCATTCCTTTCTCATCCCAAAGTACGTGAAACTGTGACAGACAACTTTGCTAACTTTAAAGTAGGGTAAAATCTTAGCTTTCACAGTTCTTGACAAGAAGTTAAGTAATCTGCCTAAGGTCTGACAGGTAGTAGGTGGCATATCCAACAAGACTCAAGCCCACACTGTCCAGCTCAGAAACACTGCTTTTAAACTCTGCTACACTGCAGTAGTGCTCAAAGTGTGGTTCCAAAAATAGCAGCATCAATAGCACCTGCAAACATGCTACAAATGCAAATTCTTGATAACTACCCCAGATCTACTGGGGGCAGAGGGCACATCTGTGTTTTAACAAATCTGCCTTCCAGGGGATTCTGACATATAAGTCTAAGAACTGCGACTATAATGAAGAAATAGTATGAGCAGACCATGATATGCTCTCAAAAGTCTATAAACTTAGCTTTTGTAAGTTGAATAATAGTTTTCAAGCACTATAGACATAATCACTTTTCAAGGCCTTTTATCCATTTTTAGGAAGGTAAAGATGTTCAGTGCAAATACCAGGTGTCTTTAAATAGCTCTGTATAATATCTTCCTTTGGAGACACACATATACATCCAGAATGTTAAATGAAAACTGTATCTCTAAAATGACAAGAATTACTTAGCCAAACAGAAACACTATTAATATTTTAAAGTCAAGCTGTAATTCTTGAAAAACAGGAAACCACATATCAACAGAGCCAACACAGCGTACCAATAGTAGAAAGAGTACCAGGCTTTGAGTTACAGTCCAGTCACTTCAGCTCAATTTCCTGATTTTAAAATGAAAAACACCATTCAGCTCCAGGGTCGCAATTAAGCTCAAATGATATGTCACAGGGAAGTCAGTGGTAAACAGTAAAGTGTTTTGTGAGTGGAAGCTCCACCTGCACAAGCCCGTTCTCTTTCCCAATCACAATGTTACCATGATTTCTCCAAAGTGCACCACTGTCTGGTACACAGAAGAGGCTCACACTGAGGAGGTAACAGGAACCAAAGTGCGGTAGTAACATTTTGTTTCCTTCAGCCGCCACCTGAGGCAAAAATCTCAGGCTTTTCCAGGGAAAAGTCACCCTAACAAGAAATCCTGAGTCATGTGTAAAGTGGGCCAGATAATTTAAGAAAATCAGCTGATTTTTTTTTCCTCTTGAGAGTACTGCTGAAGGAGTTTTATTCTCAGCACAAGACAGGAACTCTGACTGGCAAGCCCCTGGCCTCAGGGCTTCAGACTGTCATAGAACATACAAACTGTTACACATGTAAACAGTTAACAAGGAGCAAAAGGTCTGTACCTACAAAGAATTATGTTTATAATTTTACTTATCAGATTACAGTGTTATCTAATCTACTTTAGTAAATCTAGAATTCAAGGCATTAATATGAAACAAGCTCCTACCAAATGTTTAGAACGTGGCCTTTTGGGGCAGGTTTTGGGTGCAGACAAGACTCCCACTTGAGATGGCCACAACCTATAACAGAGAGAGTTCAAGTCTCGGATCTGCTTCCAATTCCAATTTCTTGCTAATGTTGTACTCTGGGAGGCAGCAGGTGGTTGTTCAAGTACTTGGGTCCCTGCCACCCACATGGGAAACTCAGATGGAGTTCCAGGCTACTGGCTTTGGCCTAACCCAGCTCATACTGTTGCAGGCATTTGGGACTTAAACCTTCAGATGGAAGAGCCTTCTCTCTCTTTCCTTTCATCCTTTCTTTTTTCCTCTCTTCATTTTTCAGATATAAGTAAAAAAATTTAGCAAAGCCACAATGAGATCAGCCTTGTAGTTTAGTGGATTAAGTTGCCGCCTAACACGTGTATCCCTTGTGGGCACCAGTGAATCTTCGCTACTCCATTTCTGGTCCAGCTTTCTATTAACGAGCTTGGGAAAGCAGCTGGAGACAGGAAGAGCAGTTGGGCACCTGCCACTCACAAGACAGACTGGGATGAAGAATTTGGCTTTAGCCTGGTCAAGCCCTGGCCACTGCAGTCATTTAAGCAGTGAACCAACCAACAGATCCACTCTCTTTCTCTCTGTAACTGCATCTCAAATAAAAAGATAATCTTTTTAAAATAACAAAAAAGAAGGCCATTGTCATTCAAATGTCATTTGAGAACAGAAATCACTGAATTTAATGAGGAAAATATAATTTAATTACAAAACTTTGCATATTCATGATAAATGCAGTCCCACACATTGTACTCTCCCCAAAATTGTGTCTGGGCCTTCAAACAGGTGCACTTTGGGCTTCTAGCTTCAATAGACCCACCTAATTAGCAAATGAATTCAAGTTCAAGAACAACTTTCAGGGCCTAGCGCCCTAGCCTAGCCTAGCGCTAAAATCCTCGCCTTGAATGCCCCGGGATCCCACGTGGGCAGCACCGATTCTAATCCTGGCAGCTCCACTTCCCATCCAGCTCCCTGTTTGTGGCCTGGGAAAGCAGTCAAGGACGGCCCAAAGCTTTGGGACCCTGCACCCGTGTGGGAGACCCAGAGGAGGTTCCTGGTTCCCGGCTTCGGATTGGCTCAGCACCATCCGTTGCGGCTCACTTGGGGAGTGAATCATCGGATGGAAGATCTTCCTCTCTGTCTCTCCTCCTCTCTGTATATCTGACTTTGTAATAAAAAATAAATAAATCTTAAAAAAAAAGAACAACTTTCAATGTAGGTTCTCAATGGCAAAAATTCTGGCTGTCATCATCTTCCTTTAAAACAAGATACCTGTGGGGACTACATCATGGCATAGCAGCCTAAGGCTCCACATGTGGCATCCACATCCCATATGATGCTCGTTGAGTTCCAGCTGCTCCACTTTTCATCCAGCTCCCTGCTGATAGGTTGGGTTAGCAGCAGACTATGGAGCAAGTCCTTGGGCCCCTGCACCCATGTGGGAAACCTGGAAGAAGCTCCAGGCTCCTGGCTAGGCTTGGACTAGCTGCAGCCCGTTGCAGCCATGGAGCGAATGAACCAGAGGATGGATAATCTCTCTCTGTATATCTGCCTTTCAAATAAAAATAAAACAAAACTTTAAAAAAAAAAAGGTATCTTCAAATATACTGTCCTTTGTGTGTGTTTTAGACTGATGCAAATATTTACATGTAAATTTGCTTTACCTTTTAAATGTGAAAGGATAAAGCAATTTCAAAATCTTGGATTTTAAAATTTAGCCAATTTCATATGGGGTTATGCAAATATTTGATGAAAGAGTACAAATTACAAGAGTTACACCTGAAACTCCTTCTACTTGACTTTCAAAAATAATAAAGTGTGCTTTTTTTTAGCTTAATTATTTTCATCTACCTTGTCATTTTTCAAGACAATGTGCAACGTGTAACTTCAACTGAGCAATTACAGGGATAAAGTGGATCTGCAGAGGCGCCTTTTAATGATACAATCCAAGATTATTATAATTGAATATTCTCTTCCAAATTTAATTTTAAAAATCCAATTAACAAGTATCTTAGTGAGTAAAAGAATAACCTTTAGTTCAACAGGCCTTTTGCAAAATTCAGTTAAACCAGATAGGACAGAGGAGACAGCTCTGAAATACTCTTTCTACCCCATAGTGAAACAGTGACTTCTGGTGGCAAAAACAATACATGCATCTTGAGGAAAAAGCAATGTTTAAATTAACCTGGACTTTATTTTACTATAAATTCTGTCTTTGGGTGACCTTTATACTCTAAGTGAACACTTCACGATTCTTCAAAATTGCATTCTTCTTAGGTTGAAGAGTTAAATATATGACAAATGACAAATCACCAGAAATTCAATTGCTACAGATTAAAAGCACAACTTACCACAACAAAGCTGCTAAACCCACAGCCCCAGCCTCAACATCCCTTCCCATTATAGAGGAAAAGTGAAGTCTCCAAACTCACTTGTCCTCCACAGTGCCCCCTCTCCAACCCTCCCCATCTCAGTGGACCAAAAACCCTGGTAAAGTGTCTGCCTCCGGGACATAGCGGGGCATTCCTCACCCAGCCTCCAACAAGCTCCTGACCCCTGTTCCTGCTAATGCAGACCTGGGAAGCAGAGACAATGGCTCAAGGAATTGGGTAAGTGCCACCCATGTGGGTCCCTGGCAAAGCCTATATTTGGGGGAGAGAATCAACAGCCAGGAGATCTCTTGATTTCCTCTCCCCATCCCACTTTCCCTGACCATCATCTGGAAAACAAAAATCCAACGACTATAAAATAGCTGAATTCAAATAAGAACTTGTCTCAGCTTTCTCTCCTAGGGTCCTACAGTCATTACCCCATCACCACCACCCTGCCCCTCCAGTTCTCTCCATTTCTTTTCTGCCTAGTTCTTTAACCACTGGCAAGGAGACAACCCCTTTACAATAAAGCAGGCGAACCCTCTAGAATGTTCAAGTCTCCTGTGACTCTCTTTCCAGAATATCCACTCAAGGAATCCTTACCACTAAAGATGAAAGGCAAGCTGAGGAAATACATTAGACAGAGGAAGTAAACATTGAAACAGGGCCATGCCTAGGTATACTCAGACAAGCAGACCGACTGGAGAGTCCAAAGCTCTCACTCTTTTCTCACACCTTCTATTCCCTCCAGGTGGGACACCACGCAGGTGTGAAAGGGGCCCCAGCACCCGGACCCCACCTATCTCCACAGTGCTTTTGGGTGCTCTCAAAGAATCCTGCACCAGCCAAGCCCTACACCCTTCTCAGCCTCCTCCTCCTGTCTGCCGCGCCTTCACTCAGCAAACGTCCAAGGAGCCCTGAGTCTTCGCCCTAGCACTGAAGGTTTTAAACCGACCAAGTGCCTCAAAGGTAGATCCCATCCAACGTGCACCGACAGGATTAAACTGACCCCACCCAACCCTTAAACCAAATCACATCCAGTCACAGGGCTGCAAGTCGTCACCCCCTCCTCCCCAGCCATCCACACGTCTCCACCTCCACAGCTGGGGGAGGGGCCGAACAGGAGGGGGGCTTCCCGGGATGATTTGCATAACAACGAGAGGTGGGGGGTGGCATTGAAATTCACAAAGATTCCTCGCACTTTCCACAGCTAAACACCCTGTCAAGGTCAAGGCCGGGAGGCCCGATTCCTCCCTTCGAACTCGCCGACCCCACGCCCGCACCATCGGGGCGCTCGCCCTGCGCCAGGTCGCAGGGGGACACCCGGGGTCCACCGAAACACCAGCACCCAGTGAAAAAAGATGGGGACCGCGCCGTCTATCGGGCGCCAGGATCCCAAAGGGGGAGGGCGGCCATTCCCCGCCGGGACCCCCACTTTCAAACTTGGCCCTTTCCCGGGCTCTGGAGGCTGCCGATCGCCTTGGCTCAGCTCCCTCGCCCCGAGCGAGGCGGCGACGAGGAGACAGCACCCCGCTTGGAGCCCTCCAGAAACTTCTGGGACTCTCCGTTTACGCAACTCCTGGTCCTGAGGACCAGCTTCCACTCAGGGACCGCGCTCCTCCGCCAAGCCGCGGGGCGCCCGGGCTGCGGGGTGAGGAGAGGGGCTCCAAGGTGCCCGAGGCGCTACCTGCCAAGGAAGGCGCTCCTCCTCCAGGAAGGTTGGGGGGCACTCCCGCGCCTCCCGGGCCCGGTCCTCCTCAGGTTCCCACCGCGAAAAAAAAAAATAGCGGCCGCGCCAGGAGATTTGAATCAGCGGTGCGGGAAGTCGGCGAGCCGGAGGCACTGCCCGGCCTTCCGAGAAGAGGCAGCCCGACCGACCGTCCACTGCCGAGGGCGCGCAAAGCGTCGTTTACCTTCCAGACCGTCGAGTCCCGGGCCGCGTCGCCCTCGTCAGCTCGGCCCTCCCTCACGCACACAGCCGCCTTGACCTGTTGCGGCGGGCAAGTGGCACGCCTGCGGGGGCGAGTCTACACGGGGACTCAGCAGCGGCTCGCACGGTGGGCAGCAGGAGCGAGGGGAGCGGGGCTCCCGCAGCGGCTGAGGCGAGGACGCAGCTCCGGCCGCTACGCGCGCACAGGCGGCGGCCGCCCAGTGCGCAAGGACCGCGCCGCTCGCTCGGCCGCAGGCTCGGCGCGCCGGCAGCCCCGGAACGCCGGGCGTCGGCCACGCCCCCACGGGAGGACACGCCCTCCCGCCGCCTCGCCACGCCCCCCGCGAGCTGGCACGCCCTCGGGTCGCACCCAGGCCCGGGGAGACCTCGCCTCCAAGCCCCGCCCCCGCAGGAGGGACCGCCCTGGCCACGCCCCCGCGTGAGGACACGCCCTCCCGCCGCCTCGCCACGCCCCGCCGCGAGCGGGCACGCCCTCGGGACACACTCAGGCCGGGGGAAGACCTCGGCTCCGAGCCTTGCCCCCGCGGGAGGACACGACCCGGACCACGCCCCCCGCCGGAGGCCCCGCCCCGGCTCGCCCGGCCCGCTGCGCCCGGCCGAGATACCGGTGGGGGCTACGGCGGCTCCGGAAGGAGGAGGCGGTGACGGCACCGGCCGCCTGGGTGACCCTGCCCCAGGCTGCTGTGGGGCGCCAGAGAAAACAATTTGGCCATGCGGTCAGATGAAGCTCAGGGTCAAGTTCCGACTCCAGGTGTCAAGGAGAGCTTTTGTGGGGAGGTGGGGTGGGGTAAAGGGATTACGGGGCGGAGGTGGAGGGAGATCTCATCCACGACTGAAACAAGGTTTTGTGCCCTTTAAAGGAGATAATAACTAACATCTGGGGCCTCGGATTACGGTTTATAAAGGACTTTCACACGCAGGCGGGTTTCGCTGTCACCGCACATTGTTCCCTACGCCCAAAGACTGGACGCTGAGGGCGAAGGAGCTACCCCAGTGGCCTGGATCATGCTCCCTGGTCGCGGCCTGCCGAATTCTGCTGTCCACCTGCTCCCCTCGACCCTCGCAGTGTCTGACGGCCGTGGGGGCTTGGGCAGGCAGGCTGAGGAAAAGGGAAATGTCCACTTCCCTCGCTGCCTGGCTCCTCCCGTGCACACGCAAGCTGTGCTCCCTGCCCAGTCCCCGGCCTCTCCAGCAGAGGAATACAGAGATCTCAGATCGCCTGCATGGTGTGTGTGTGTGTGCCCAATGTCCCCATGATTCAAAATGGGTCACATCCTTTGCAGGAAAAAAAAGACCCACCTCATTTCAGTGCAGTGCATAAAGTCCATGCATGTCAGAAAATAACTCCCTTCTTCATCTCTGTGTTTTTTCCTCTTTTTTTTTTTTTTTTTTAGGAGGAGGAGGGTGACTACAGTTTTCTCTTTACTAATGACTACTTTGACCACAGAACTGAAAATCTAATGCTTCCATTTCCAAAGGAAGCCCTTGACTACCTGATCTAAACTCCCTTGGATGGGTTTCTAGAACTCTCCCAGCTCCCTGCGTCCCCAGACTGACTGCCTTGGTTTACCTTCACAGCTGAAGAAGTACTGGTGAGATCCAGATGCCGTCTGAATGGCTCTCCGTCAAAACTTAGAAGGTTGGCCTTGCCCGGGCTGAGTTCCCCTCTCCCCTTAAGATGGGTGCCTGTGGTGCTCCTAGACTGACACTTTAATCAGTGACAAGTATATTACCGTTGGTATTGATACATAGGTAATACATTTACATAGATGATACATTTGATTGTAATACACCAGTGGTCTTCACATTCATAAAAATGCATGCTATCTTCAAATCCATTTTTTGTGAACTCTTTAAGATCTGTCACTCTGCCTTTCAAATAAGTGAATAAAACATTTAAAGTGGTTACAACGTATCTAAATGTTTTATGACATGAACAAAAAGAAATCATGACCTAGAGCTACACATATTTAGCTTCATTCGCTACAGTTTGCTCCATTGTCTTTGTTACAGGAATGCCTCAATCCCTTCAATCCCACTCAGTGGTATTCTGGCAGCTTCTTAATCTTAGCCACCTGCTCACATACATTTATAATTATGATTCTGCCATGGTGAAGCACATCTGAGCAGTGATATTTGCTAAAGAGAACTGGGGGGAATCTCTTTTTAATAAAAGGATGACACTTTTAAAATTTTTATTTATAAATTGTTTACATAGTTGAGTCTCTGATTAGAATGAGGACGGTCAGGGTATAAAGGAGGTGGGTAGGACAAATGTTTCAGGATTTTTTCCTCCTGCGTTTACATGGGCAGGGGGGCACTCCTTGCTTTGAAACTACGTCGGCACCCAAGGATGGGGGCAATATTTTGATGATGCCTTAGAGACTCTGACATGGGGAAGAGTATTCCCAGGATATTACTTGAGTAGTCTTGATAGTTGTGATAGTCCACCTTAGTGCATCCACAGACCCAGGAACATGTTGCAAGGCTTGGCCAGCAGAGTGGTCTAACATGGAAAATAGAAGAATTTCCATGCTCTAAAGAGGCATGTTCTCTGCTCTGCTGGCCTAGATGAGTTGGCTGTCATGTCCCCCGGGTGCGCCTGGGCATGCTGTCCACTACTGGGGCATCAGCGACATAGGTCGCCCAGTCCTGACACAGACACTCCAAGGTCAGACAGCATATCCTGTGACTTTTTTTTTTTTTCCTCTGTGGCCAGGGTTGAGGATGACACTTTTTAACAACTTCCTCAGACAAGGGCTCCTGGGATGTTACCCGGTAAGTTTCACTGCTGAGTCTTCTCAAAATTTAGAAACAAACAAGGGAGACTCCTGGGATTCATAGATGCTTCTCAGCTGTGTTCTCAGAGTACCTGAACAGCTGAACAGTCCTACGGGAGGAGACAACGCTGAAACAGAGACAGGCTGGGAATGTGCCTGCCATTGCAGCTAGCTGACCGCTGGCTGGGTCCACCTGAAGTCGACTGAAACTCTGCAGTTCCAAGCAATTTAAATTATGTTGCTCTAAAATGACTCCTCTACGCGAGGACTTCAACCAAGCTCGTGGCAAGCTGCAATTGAAATATGTCATCACTAAAATGAAAATGAATAGAATTTTTAAAAAAGATTTATTTTTATTGGAAAAGCAGAGATAGAGAAGGGGATGTAGAGACAAAGCTCTGCCGTCCACTGGTTCACTCCCCAAGAAGCCACAATGGTCGGAGTTGAGCCGATCCGAAGCCAGGAACTAGGAGCTTCTTACAGGTCTCCCACACAGGTGCAGGGTCCCAAGGCTTTGGGCTGTCCTTGACTGCTTTCCCAGGCCACAAGCAGGGAGCTGGATGGGAAGTGGAGCAGCCGGGATTAGAACAGATACCCATATGGGATCCCGGCTTATGTAAGGCAAGGACTTTAGCCAGTAGGCTACTGCAATGGGCCCATGAACAGAATTTTTTTGTTTTAATTATTTTACTTGGATACAAAAATAATTGAAACCCATGAACAAGTTTTCCATCACATGTGTTTCCTCCCCCCCCCCCCCCCGCCCCGCCAGACATTCTATAGCCCCTCTGAATACACAGATCCACAGCCCGGGTCTGTGGATGACAGAGGCCCAAGCCCTTGAGCTTTCCAGGTGCACCTGCTGCTTTCCAGGTGTGCATCAGCAGGAAGCTGGCTTGGCATCTGAGCAGGGAACCCAAGCATTCCGACAGGGGAGGCAAGCTTCCCAAGTGATGTTTTACCAGTAGGGTTGCGTAGAACGCTGGCCCCCAGGTTGTGTTTTAGAAAGCTAGCCATGACTGCCATGTGAAAAATACACTTGGAGACAGGGTCAGGGTTCAGTCATAATCCCTCAGGCTACGGCAGCAAACATAGGAGGCATAGATGGTGGGAAGATAAAGAAATTCCTTGTTACACCTCCTTATGCATCTCTACCTGGGAGGCAGATATGCAAATGTGAACCTGCAGTAAAAAATACCAGGTGCACAATTATTATAATTAAAGTAACTGTCTTTATTTTGTCATGAACAATCTGCAGAAAACAGGCGCTCTTAATGACCTGACTTGACTTTCCCTAACAAGTACCATAGGAGTTTCATATTGTGTGCAAGCTCATATGGCTTGCTACATGCAACTCTCAGATCCCAGTGGCCTCATAGCCCTTCTCTCTTCAGTCCTCCCCAGGGCTCCCAGGTAAGTTCTCCCTAAGCGTCTCTGAGGTCCCATGAGGCATCTGGCAAGTGCAAGGAGAATTAACTGTCATCTCCTTACTCTAGACTTAAGACATTCCAGGCTATTAAATCTATCTTTTCATCTTCATGTTATTATTAGTCATTTTATCCTAATGAACAGCTACCTGTGACTTTCAAATTCTAGGTCTTATACTATTCCGTTCCTATTAGCTAGAATGCTCTATTTCCTTCCTCTTTTAACATAATATCTCCTGTAAAGCTTATTTATTTATTAACAAGCAATCCTTGGTCAAGGATATTCAAAGCCCTTAGGATAGAAATCAGAGCAGGATCATTCCTTCCTGTGGGATACCTGTTGTCAAACTTTCTAGAAGATAATAAATACTCTAAGTTTTGAGGACCACACAGTTTGTGTAGAACTGCTTAGCACTGCCATTAAACAACGTAAGTACCTAAGACAGTATGTGAGAAATGACTACAGGGTCCAGAGCGGTGGCCTAGCAGCTAAAGTCCTCACCTTGCAAGCTCCGCTGGGATTCTATATGGGTGCTGGTTCATGTCCTGGTTGCTCTACTTCCATTCCAACTCCCTGCTTGTGGCCTGGAAAAACAGTAGAGAACAGGCCAAAGTCTTGGGACCCTGCACCCACTATGGAGACCCAGAAGAAGCTCCTGGCTTTGGACTGGCTCAGCTCTGGCCACTGCAGCCACTTGGGGAGTAAACCAGCAGATGGAAGATCTTTGTCTCTTCTTCTCTCTGTAAATCTGACTTTCCAATAAAAATAAAAATAAACCTTTAAAAAAAGTGAAAGATAGGCCTGGTGCGATAGCATAATGGTTAAAGTCCTCGCCTTGAACATGCCTGGATCCCATTTGGGTGCTGGTTCTAATCCCGGCAGCCCCACTTCCCTTCCAGCTCCCTGCTTGTGGCCTGGGAAAGCAATTCGAGGATGGCCCAAAGCCTTGGGACCCTGCACCCGCACGGGAGACCCGAAAAGAGGCTCCTGGCTTTGTATTGGCACAGCACCGGTCATTGCGGCCACTTGGGGTATGAATCATTGTATGGAAGATCTTCCTCTCTGTCTCTCCTCCTCTCTGTACATCTGCCTTTCCAATAAAATGAATAAATAAATCTTAAAAAAATAAAAAAATTGAAAGAAATTATTGTAGGCATTCTAGCAGAGTTCATAGGAGGTGGTAGCTTGATGTAGTTGATCCCTGTCCTAGAACTCACAGCTAAACAGATAGGAGAGTATACAGGAAATAATAAGGAATAAGATGTAGCAAGAGATATGTAGGTTTCATTTCAGATGAGCCTAGAAAGATGAAATTAGTAAGAAAAGTAGGGTTGAATCAATAGCATAACGGTTAAGCTGCCACTTGGGGTCCTTGTTTTAGAGAAGTCACAAGCTTATATACGTTAGGGAAACAGGGCAGGCAGAAGGCAGTCCCAACAGTACTTCCACCCAACAACAGCACTGTGACTGGTTAACAGATATGTCTATCTCTCTGGACCCTCCAGTGAAGTTAAAGTTCAGCAAACACAGCAAACTGTGTCTCAGGGCAGACTTGTTACCTGCTGAAAGAGAATGAATGTAACATTTGACTTCCTAGCGTTGTTTGCAAAGGAAGTCCTAGCACAGTTCATTCGAGGTTCATTCAACAGCAGAGAAGAGACCGCAGTGGAACCCATTGCTCTTGCTGAAAGCTAAGTGAACGGACCATGTTGGGGTCTCAGTTAGACAAGGGCACAGTGTACCATGTACCTATGGCCTTCCATATGGACTAGGCAGGTGGAGATCCAAGGGTGAGCTCCCACATATTGGAATGCATGGCTTGAAGTCTTGATGTAACTCTTGATTCCAGCTTCCTGGTAATACACACCCTGAGAGGCAGCAGAGGAGATGATGGCTCAGGTACTTGGGTCCCTTCCACCTGTGACTGGACTGCTTGGATGGAGTTCCTGGCCCTTGCCTTCAATCTGACATAGTCCTGGCTGTTGTGAGCATTTGAGGACTGGGTCAACTGGTGAGAAATCTCTCTGTCTTGCTTGTTCTCTCTTGCTCTCATCTCTCTCTTTCTGACAACTAAAGATAAATAATTTCATATTGAAAGGGTTCATTGCCCAGAAGGGGGGCTGCAGGGAGCTTCCCTGCTGGCCACTAGTCCCACTGGTGACCATGAGAGCGGAGACTGGGGGCAGACCAGGCCGGGCACGGCTACAACACCTGTTGGCCTGAACGTAAGCAGGATCGAAGACAAACCAGGCTGGGTGGACTGTACCTACTGGTACATGCATAAGCCAGAAGGGGTGTGGGTTGGTTGGGCTTTGCCACAGCATCAGCGAGCAGATGTTGCCACAGGGGGAAAGCTCTGTTGAGCTAAACTACAGTACTACCTGGAGAATGCAAGATCCGGGAGTGGGAGTGGGCCCAGAAGGGAAAGAGTTGGTACCTCCCTCTTGGGTTGCCATTCTGACTTGTGAACATGACAACCAGGACTGAGGCAGGTATGACTAGACAGAGAGCGCCACCCGCCAGCACATGTGTGGGCTGGATAGTGGGGCTAGTTGGGTTGAACTAGGCTTTAATGCCCATTGACATGTATAAGAACTGAATGGGCTGTGGGACAGACTAGACTAGTCTGCTGTATATCCTGGCAAGCACAGGAACCAGGGCAGGAGGCAGGCCTGGTGGGGATTACTGGGGGCTGCTCTGATTAGACTGCAGCTACCAATGCTTTGCATGGGGGCTGAGTGTGCAGCAGGCAGAATCAGGCTGGGCTGCAATATCCACTAGTTTGTGCAGAAGACAGGACTGGAGACAAGTGACCCAGCAATTACAACTAACAGTGTGCACGTAGGCCAATTTGGGTGACAGACTCTGCCGGACCCTTTATTGGCAAGCACACACAAGAATCAGGTCTGGGATCACCTCAGACCAGGTTTCTTTGGGAATCCCCCCAACTGAACCAATGGACTCAGAATCCCAACCATGAAGAGAATTGCGGATTCCATGGTCTGACCATGGAATGCATACGTCAGATCTGAGCCTCCTCAGTGGCTTAGAGCAGTGGATGGCATATCCGGGTACACATGGAGGAACCTGCAGAGGACACCTGGTACCATGACAGAAGACAGAACAAATTGATCATCTACCCCAGCCAAGAGTTGGCAGTGAGTAACGGAGACTCTAAGATGGACTATGTCAACCAGTGGATTCTGGAGAGATTTCATCATGCTTGGAGTGGCAAGATCGGCAGTAATTCAGAAGTGCTGAATTATCGAAACCACTTGAGCAGGACCCTCTGAGCATACTCCACATCGGGTACCCTGGGATGGTTGGGAGGCTGAGTGTGGCTTCTCTTATTTCTCTCCTCCCCACAGATACAGGAAAGAAAAAAGAGACTGTGGAAACAATGGTCTCACCCATTTTCCTCTAGCCCTAGTCAAATATGTAAAAATTATCAAAAATAAAATTTATACAATTAAATAATTTTAAAAGGGGTTTATTGGGTGTCAAAGAGAAAATATATGGAAGAATCACTCCCTAGATACTTTATAATGAAATTTAAAGGAAATTCTGGAAAATTCTAGGAAGAGCATGGGATCTATGAAGGAACAGCAATGAGATTATAGTTCTCAACAGCTACAAGACAAAGGAAATTTTGAGGGGGAGGGTAAGGAAAAAGTCTTTGTTGATAAATGGGTTGCAATCAGAATGATGGCTTGTTGGGAATCCGTGTCTCTGCCCCCCAGCAGCTCTGGGATGTTGAGGCCTTGGGAGGTAACCCCAACCTTCTTGGGGGGTTCTGGTTTCCTATCCAGGGACGTAGGCACCATCTTAGACCCACTGTGTGGGTGGGTGTCGTGGCTTTGGGCCCCTCCCTGATGCCCTGGGCAGCTGAAAAACAAACCCCAAATTTAGAATGTTACATTTAAATAAATGCTCAATCCATGTTATATTTAAACAGTCTAAATAATGTGCCCATTTGTAGTTAAGTTGCCATTAAACTAAGAAAGTATATCAAGGCTGATATTAAGCCTCAAATTTGCTGAAAATTTCTCAAACAAGGATCCACAGTGGAAATAATTTTGAGGAAGTACTCAAATGAGAAGAGAAATAAACATTCAAGTGTGCTTGAAGGGCACACCAGAATTAAGGGTACCAATTACCCGAGTAGAGTTTGTTTTAGCCTTTGGAAAATTTAAAGAGGAACTAGGACAAAAGAGAAACACACACACACACACACACACACACACACACACACACACACACACACATTTATGAGATTCATTATAGTTCAGAACTAAAATCCCAGAAATGATTTTTTCATGAATTTTTTGGGTAAGTTTAGTGATTTGAGAGGCGGTAACACACAGAGTTCTTCACTTGCTGCTTTATTTCCCAAATATCCACAACAGCCAGAGCTAGTTCGGCTAAACCCAGAAGCCTAGAACTTGTCCGGGTCTCCTATGTGCTGACAGGGACCCAAGTCCTTGGGCTATCCTCTGCTGCCCTTCCAGGAGGAACTGACTAGCCGGGATTTGGCTGGAAACACAGATGGCCTTGATCCCAGGAACTCTGTTATGGAATGTGGACGTCTAAAATAGGTTTAACCCATTGAACGACACACTGGTCTCTCCCCTAGAAAATATTAACGTATTGCACACTGTAGGAAGAATTAAACAGGACACGATAGCATGTCAGTATCTTTATGTTGTTAGAATAACATGAGTTGGACAGGTTTAGGAAATAGGGAGAAAATAAGTTTATGGTTCTGTCAGTCAGGGGACAGACAGCATGCCAATGATTTCTCAGGGAAAATGTAATGAAAAGGTTACAAACTGATAAAATGTTGTTAACTATTAAGAGAGGTCATTGTGGGGGCTAGGGAGAGGTCATTGTGGAGGAGTGGGTTAAGCATCCACCAGCAATGCTGGCATCCAAACAGGTGGCTGTTTGCCTCCTGGCTACTACACTTCCCATCCAGCTTCCCGCTTATGACCTGGGAAAGCTACAGACGATGGCTCAAGTCCTTGGGACCTTGCACCCATGTGGGAGACCCAGAAGAAACTCCTGGCTCCTGGCTTCTGATTGTCTCAGCTCCCACCATTGCTGTTATTTAGGGAGTGAACGAACATATGGAAGATCTCACTCTGTCTCTCCCTTGCTCTGCCTTTCAAATAAAAATTAAAAATACGAGAGAGGTAGGTCATTGCAGTGTAATGGCATAAAGGTTCAGCCATGATGTGCCATGCCAATATCCTATCCGGGCCCCAGATCAACTCCCTGGTGCTCCACTTCCAATCTGACTCCCTGCTAATGCACCTGGCAAAATAGTGGATGTTGTCCCAAATGCTTGGGTCTTTGCCAGCCAAGTTGGAGACTTGGATTAAACTTCTGGGTCCTGGCTTCAGCCTGGCGCATCCCTGGCCATCTGGCCATTTGGAGAGTGAACCAGCAGATGAAAGGTATCTTCTTCCCCCCCGCCCCAACTGTGCATTTCAAATAAATAATAACAACAATAATGATTATTAATAATAGAGGTGAAAGGTAGAGGTCAAAGGCAACAAATTAAAGCAATGCTGTCAACTCTGAATTCAGGAACAAACTTAGAAGAGACCTACTTGGAGAGGGTGAGGCTGCAGTCTGTAAATGGTAGGAAATTTACTGGATTCCAGCAATCCAGAGACAGAGGACAGCCCCAGGCAGGGAATGGTGAGCTGGAAGGTCGGTCACTAGGGTGGGGTAGAAAGCTGCTGGGCACTTGTCTCAACACTGATAAGGGAAGGGCGATGGGGTGGGGGGCAGGGGAAGCGCGCGTCGCTGCTCTTGGTAGCCGTGTCCCTCCAGCGCCCTCTGCTGGGACGGCCCAGCATTGCATCAGCTGGCAAATAAGAGACACACCATCCAGGTGAGAGATGAGTAACTCCAACAAAGAAAAGAATTTTTGAAGTGGAGGAGCAATAAAATGATAACCGGTACAGGTTTTCCCACATATCTTTCCACTCAATTCTATATTGATTGTCAGTGCCCATCCATGTTCTATGATATGGTTACTGGTTTTTCTGCCTCAGACACATTTTGTTTTTTCCCCTCTTGTTAATTTAGGGCCATTTTGCAGCACTAAATGTTGTAGAAAGCTAACAATAATTAAAATAGGTTTATCTCAGAGCAATTTTTTTGGACAATCTTTACATAGTTAAATAGGACAAAAAGGTTCAAGGGCTACAGGAAAGTGGGTAAGAACTGTTATCTCCACTTTTTTTCCCTGTATCTGGGGCAAAGGGAGAGATAAAGGGAGAAGCCCCACCCGGTCTCCCACCCATCCCAGGTCCCTGATGTGGGGCATAGGGCAATGGAAATTTAACTGTGACCAACTGTATACAGTTGATTATTTCCCTGTAGTTAGACCACTGAGCTTTTTTTAAAAGTTCATTTTCGCATTCCTTATTGCCTAAATAGTTGCTTGAATGATCTTTTTAAATTTTTTGATTTATTTTCTTTAAGTCTATTTGCGTGAGGGAGTGAGAGTTTGACAGATGAGGAAAAATAGAGATCTGTCTGTGCTTCCCTCCCCAAGTGCCTGAAGTAGCCGGGTCTGGGCCAGGCTGAAGGCAGGAGCTACAGTGATCCGAAGGCAGGAGCCAGGAACTTCCTCCAGGTCTGCCACATGGATGCAGGGTTCCAAAGCTTTGGGCTGTCCTCGACTGCTTTCCCAGGCCACAAGCAGGGAGTTGGAGGGGAAGTGGAGCAGCTGAGACACAAACCAGCACCCATACGGAATCCCAGCAGAGCTTGTAAGGGGGAGGATTAACCAATTGAGTCATCACACCAGGTCCAAGATTTATTTAGTTTTATTTGAAAGGCAAAAGTACAGAGAGAGGATAGAGATCTTCTATTTGCTGGTTTACTCCCCAAATGACTGCAATGGTGGAACTGGACCTATCAGCAAGAGTCTCTGGTGGGTATGGAGGCTCAAGGGCTTGGGTCATCCTCCACTTCTTTCCTAGGTCATTACCAGGGATCTGGATTGGAAGTGGTGCAGCCAGGACTCATACCAACACCCATATGGGATGCTGGTGCCACAGGCAGAGGCTTAATCCACTATGCCAGGGCACACTCCTTTCCTGGGGTTGCCATAACAAATTATTTGAAGCACAGCAGCTTAGAACCACAGAAAGTTGTTGTCTCACAGTTCTGGAGACTAAAATTCTGAAATCTGTCAGCAGGCCAAGTATCTCCCACCACTCTGTGCAGGGCCTTGCCTCTTTGCAGCTTTAAGCACAGTAGCCATTGCTACTGGGAAGACTCTTTTACCCCTGTCAGTATCATTCCTAAGTGGAGCTTTGTTTAGTCATTTCATAAAGAAATTCAAAAGTAATCATAAAAGGATAGATACATTAAGTTACATTTTACCAAATAACTTCCTGCTAAAAAGCAAAATGCAAAATAGTGATGCTTAGAAATAATTGATGAAGGCTGGTGCTGTGGCTCAACAGGCTAATCCTCTGCTTATCAGTGTCAGCATCTTATATGGGTGCTGGTTCTAATCCTGGCTGCTCCACTTCTGATCCAGCACTGTGTTTATGTTCTGGGAAAGTAATGGAGGATAGCTCAGATGCTTGGGACCCTGCATGTTCGTGGTGGACTGAAAGAAACTCTTGGATCTTGGCTTTGGATTGGCTCAGCTCTGATCATTGTGGCCATTTATCAACACATAGAAGATTTCTCTCTCTCTCTCTCTCTCTCTCTCTCTCTCTCTCTCTCACTGTCTTTCCTTCTCTCTGTAAGACTGCCTTTTGGGCCAGGCACATTGGCTCAACTGGCTAATTCTCCACCTCCAAAGGCCAAGCTGAGCTGATCCAAAGCTAGGAACCAGGAGTCAGGAGTATCTTTTGGGTCTTCCACATGACTGCAGGGTCCCAAGGCTTTGAGCTGTCCTTCACTGCTTTTCTAGGTCACAGGCAGGGAATTGGATGGGAAGTGGAGTAACAGGGACACGAACTGGGACCCATATGGGATCCTGGTGCATGCAAGGTGAGGACATTAGCCACTAGGCTACTGCATTGGGGACAGAATAAATATATATTAAAAAAGAAATAAATGACAATACTATTTGTAAAAATGTGCAGCTTATAGCTAAAAGTTCTTAGAAAATCAATTACATACATTTATTAAGAAATAAGATAAATTCTTGAATAGGCAAAGTGATCCTGATTAAGAAAAATCAAGCTGGATAATTAGAAGGAAGGAAGGAAGGAAGGAAGATCAAGCTGTAACCATCACAATACCTGACTTCAGAGCATACTACAAAGCTTCAGTCATTAAAACTGGCATGAAAACCCATATGTGGATCAATGGAGCGGAATAGACAGTCCAGAAATTAATCCTTGTGTATACAGCTGGCTGACTGTGGACAAAAGTGCTCAGATCACACGTGAAGAAGTAAGAGTAATCTCTTCCACAAATGGTGTTGGTATAAAGAGGGAGAAGAATGAAATTAAACCCCCGCCTCTCACATATGCAAAAATCAACTCAGGAGGAATCAGAGACCTACATTCAAGGCCAAGACTATGAAGCTGCTGGAAGAAAGCAGAAAGAAAACACGTGGAAACACCGGGATAGGAGACAGCTTCTTGGGCAAGACCCAAGAAACAAAAGCAAACAGAATGGGAACAGGTATTTACAAGCTAGCTCTCTGACAGAGGATTAACATTCTGAATATGTTGGCAACAACATATTCAACAACACAAAACAAACAAACAAAGAAACAGTGGGGTGGGAGTGGAGACTGCTGCTGCAGCTTAGGGGTATACTTCTTACCCTTACTGGCATCCTATGTGGGTATTGGTTCAAGTCCCAGCTGTTCCACTTCTTAATGTGTGCCTGGGAAAGCAGCACTGGATTCCTGCAGCCACGTGGGAGGCTCAGAAGCCGCTCTGGCTCCTGATTCCATCATTGCAGCCATTTGGGGAAAGAACCAGTGGATGGAGCATGTCGCTCGCTCTTCCTCTCAAATAAATAAATTAGAGTGAGAGAGAGAGAGAGAGAGAGAGAGACAGAGAGGGAGAGAGAGAGAGAGAGAGAGAAAGAGAGAGAGAGAGAGAGAGAGAGAGAGAGAGAGAGAGAGAATGAGAATGATGGAAATGAAAAGAGAAAAGGATCTGGCATTGTGGTGCAGTGGTTAAGCCCTGTGGTTAGTCATCCTATTTATGCCCCAGTTTGAGTCCCAGGTGCTTCACATCTGATCTGCCTCCCTGCTAATGCACCTAGGAAAGCTGCGAGAAATGGCCTGCCTGGGAGACTTGGATGACCTCCAGGTTCATGGCTTTGACCCAGCAGTTGTAGTGATTTGGGAGCGAATCACTGGATTAAAGATCTCTCTTTCTCATTCTCTCTTTCTTCTCTCTGTGACTGCCCTTCAAATAATTACAAGATGTTTTTTAGAAAATAGAATAGGAATTTGATCCAAATGCGGTGTATGGGCTTGGGAAGTGATAAGAGTGGGTTAGGCGAATAGGCTGCGGTTGCTATAACTTTATCCCTGTGGCTTTATAAGGAGAACCTACACAGTCTTCGATGAGTGTGCTTCTTGTCTCTCTACTCTCTGGTTCATCCTGTAATTTTTCCTTCACCATCCTCTAGCCTCACCAGACAGGCAAACAAACCAATGCATTTCCTGCTCTTAGAACACTACACAATAAGCCCAGCTAAACTTCCTGCTTTTGTAAGTGTCAGTTATTTAATACAGTAACAAAAAGATGACTAATACCACTGACACTAAAACTCGGTGGCAAGCAGGAAAACAAGTGGAGGAATCATCTCTTTTTTTTTTTAACTTTTATATATTTATTTCCGTTTTATTTGAAAGACAAAGAGAGAGAAGGGAGCTAAAGATCTCCTATGGCTGGGCCAAGCTGAAGCCAGGAGCCTGGAACTTGAACTTGGTCTCCCATGTCAAAGGCAGAGCTCCAAGCACCTGTCTCCAAGTTGTGCCTTAACGTGAAGCCGGAGTCAGAAGTGGAGCTGGACCTTGAACCCAAACAGGCTGATTTGGGATGTGGATGTTATAACCACGATATCCAGTGTTCACCCCTAAATGTATTCTCTTTAAGATCAGGATAGGGCCCGGCGGTGTGGCCTAGTGGCTAAAGTCCTCGCCTTGAAAGCCCCGGGATCCCATATGGGCGCCGGTTCTAATCCCGGCAGCTCCACTTCCCATCCAGCTCCCTGCTTGTGGCCTGGGAAAGCAGTCGAGGACGGCCCAAAGATTTGGGACCCTGCACCCGCGTGGGAGACCCGGAAGAGGTTCCAGGTCCCGACATCGGATTGGCGTGTACCAGCCTGTTGCGGCTCACTTAGGGAGTGAAACATCGGATGGAAGATCTTCCTCTCTGTCTCTCCTCCTGTCTGTATATCCGGCTTTCCAATAACAATAAACTCTTTAAAAAAAAAAAAAAAAAAAAGATCAGGATAAAGGAAAGGGTTCCCAGTATTACTGATAGCAATTTAACAAAGAACTAAAGGTCTGGATAACATTTTAAAAAAGAAAAAAGAGCTGAAGAACTATACAAGATAAATTTGGGACTGGTGTGATGGCTTAATTGGCTAATCCTCCCCTTGCAAGCACCAGGATCCCATATGGGTGCTGGTTCATGTCCCAGATATTCCACTTCTCATCCCGTTCCCTTCCTGTGGCCTGGAAAGGCAGGAGAGGATAACCCAAGTCCTTGGGACCCTGCACTCACATGAGAGACCCAGAAGAAGCTCCTAGCTCCTGGGTTCTGATCAGCTCAGCTCTGGCTGTTGAGGTCATTTGGGGATTGAACCAACAGATGGAAGATCTTTCTCTGTCTTTCCTCCTTTCTGTAATTCTGTCTTTCCAATAAAAATAAATCTTTTAAAAAAAGATGAAATTGAGATGCTCTTGTAGATAATATGACCACCCATGAAGCACCATCATTAAAAGCAAGTCATAAATTTATTAGAACTAATCAGAGTTGACCATATACTTGAATACCAGCACAACTTACACAAATTAAGTTCACCTCTCTATGTTGGTAATAATAAATTTTAAAAAATGTAATTTAAGATAATATCTCATTTCCAATACAATGAAATTTTTATGGAGAAAACCATGTTAAACCATAGGAGATGTCTAACTGAGTGTTTTTTGGGTGGTGGGACAACAATGTTATAATCCAAATTTCCAAAATGAATCTAAAATTTCATATAAACCAAATCAAAATTTCAGCTGAAAATTGGATGGAATTTAATACATTTTCTCAGAGAGAAGAGTGTGTAAGTCCCTAAGCAACTAAGTCAAATTGGAAATGTGAAATAAAAAATTAGTCTTGTTCTCTCAAATATCAGGTCATATTACAACTATGTAAAAATAAATACTGGATGTCATTGCCAAAGGAATAGCTAGCTGAATAAATGGGAAACCAAGTTACCATTTGAAGATTTATTTATTTATTTGAAAGGCAGTTGCAGGGTGGGAGGAGAGAGAGAGGGAGAGAAAGGAGAGACACAGAGAAAGATCTTCCATCTCCAGGTTCATTCCCCAAATGGCTGCAACGGCTAGAGCTGGGCTGATTCGAGGTCAGGAGCAAGGAGTTTCATCTGTGTCTCCCATGTAGGTGGAGGGTCCCAAGCATCTGGGCCATCCTTCGTTGGTTTCCCAGCACATTAGCAGAGGCTGGACCAAAAGTGGAGCAGCCGGGACTGCAACTGGCGCTCATAGTGAGTGCATGATTAGCCTTCAATGCCACAGCACTAGCCTCCAAGTCACCATTTAAAAACAACAAAACTGAATTGTTTTCTCATATTATAGACAAAGGTAGACTAACTACAGATGACTTGGGCAGAAATATGAAAGACGAAATGATATTAACAGAAGAAAACGTCAGTTTAAAAAAAAAATCCAATCCTGAGCTGTTGCAGGCATTTGGGAGTGACAGAAAAGAGAGAGAGAAAGAGAGAGCGAGAGAGCGCTTCTACCTGCTGGTTCCTTTCTCAAATGCCTGCAACAGTCAGGGTGAAACCAATCAGAAGCCAGAAAGCTGTAATTCTATCTGGGTTTCCCATGTGAGGGGCAGAAACCTAAGAAATTGGACCATCACCTGCTGCCTCCGAGGTACATTAGCAGAAAGACAACTGTTTAGAGCAAGAATACAAGGCCTTCCATGACTCAGGAACTTAGGATTCGGAGAGGACTGGCTCCCCGCTAAGCCGTTCATCAGCAACAGCTTTCTTCAAGCTTCTCAGCCTGGACTCCTCCTTTGTAAACCAAGCTATGATAGGGACAGAAGGCCATGTCTGTAACATAGGTGAGTGTCCACTTCTCACTGGGAGCACAAGCAGAGCACGCCACCAGGGGGACAATTCCATCAGGCAAGTAAACACAACCCAAAACTTTCTGTGAAAACTTTCCAGAATCTTTGTGCACAGAAGGCCTGGGACTTGGTGGTATTCCAGGGGCTTTCCAAGTCTCACATGGAATTAATGTGCAGTAATGAAGCCTATTAGTACAATTGGGAGGGAGAGATCATATCTGCATGTTGGATATTCCCAAGAGTATGGGTAGAGGGTGGGGGTGCGGCAAGATGAATGATGCCGAGCAGATTTTATTTTGTGATTCATGCGATGGGAACATTTTTGCGATGAGGCACTGTGTTCTTACTGTTGCTCATCCTAGTGTTCCGGGGCTCCCCGACCACTGCTCACAGTCACCACGACTCGCCCCTCCAGCTGCTCTTTCCACACCCCTCAGCGTTGCTGCCCCTCCCAGGCCATGCTCTAGGCTTTGGCTCTATCTCAGCTAAGCCAGATAGAACTTCTACCTGGTACTCTCCCCTCCTAGTGTTCTCCCCACTTCCACGGAGTTCTCTCCTTTTCTCTGTGAAAGAATCAGTTGTGTCCCGCACACTGCCTCCTGGACTCCTTCGCCCAGGATGAACTTTCACACTTCTTACATGGTATTCAAGAACTTTCTGCATATTATCTGCTACAGCCAACACAGACCATTAGAGGCCATTTACTCTGTGACTTATGACATATTTCCTAAGCATTCTATGTATCTTCCTTTCCCTTTTGGAATGATTTTTTTTTTTTTTCCAAAAAACGTCCAGCCATTCATCTTGAACAATCACAGGCAAACAATAGAAAGATAAAGGTCCAAAAAATCCTCATGAGAAAAGTGTTCTCTTGACCCAGCCCATTGCAGTTTCTCTCTCCCCAGAAACTGCAGCTTTCATTCTTTTTCTTTTTAAAAGAAATATTTATTTATCTAACAGAGAGAATGTCAGAGAATAAGAGAGGAAACCCTTCCATGCCCTGCCTCATTCCCCAATAACCACCAAAAGGCAGAACTGGCTGGCCCTAAGCTGGGAGTCAGGAGCTGCTTCTGGGTCTCTTGTACGTGCAGGGGCCCAAGCACTTGGGCCATCATCATCCATCGCCTTCCCAGGCCATTACCAAGGAGCTGAATTTGAGCTGGAGCAGCCAGGGCTGAGGCCTGCTGTCTCTAAGAGGTACATTTTCTAGTAACTTCCTTGAAAGCATTCAGTGTAGGTTGGTTTTCTGTATGTGTGCAACTATTCTACTTTCTCACTTGAATGATAATTTGGCCAGGAAGGAAATTCTATAACAGAATTTCTTTTCTTTATGATTTTGTCAGCTTCCAGAGTTCTTGTTGGAAAGTCAGATTCCTGATTTACTAAATGGGATCAAAATTTTCTTTTTAGCTTTATTTCCCACCGTATCCCTGGATTTACTTGCAATGCCTGAACAGTAAGTACATGAAACTAAATTCAAAAAGTAAGAAATTTTACCTTAGATAAATTCTGGGGAGAGAGAAACTGCAGAGGGCTGGGTAAAGACAACACTTTTCTCATGAGGATTTTTTGGGACCTTTATCTTTCTATTGTTTGCCTGTGATTGTTCAAGATGAATGGCTGGACGTTTTTCGGGAAAAAAAAAAATCATTCCAAAAGGGAAAGGAAGATACATAGAATGCAAGTGGGGTATGGCTGCAAGAAAGTTGATTCATTGACCAACAACTTCATTATCGAAATGTTGGATTTTCTCTGTTCCAGTTTTCCCTCTCTTTCCTTAGGCTAGTTTTTTTTTTAGTCTTCTTCTTCTTATTGGAAAATCAAGTACACAGAGAAGAGGAGAGACAGAGAGAAAGATCTTCTATCTGTGCCGCTGCAATAACTGAAGCTGAGCCAAGCCGAAGTCAAGAGTCCCAAGCTTCTTCCCGGTCTCCCACGCGGGTACAGGGTCCCAAGGCTTTGGGCCATCCTGTCCTTGAATGCTTTCTTAGGCTACAAGCAGGGAGCTGGATGGGAAGCGGGGCTGTGGGATTAGAACCAGCGCCCATATGGGATCCCCGGTGTGTGCAAGGTGAGGACTTCAGCCGTTAGGCTATTGTGCTGGGGCCCTTCTTAGGTAATGCTCCTCATGCTTGCAAGGTGGAAATAGCAGGTCTATGTGTATCCAATATCTAGAATGAATGGATAGAAAAAGAAAAGAAAACCTCTACAATGATCTTTCCTGAAAGTCTTCTAGTTAGAGCCAGCATCGTGGTGCTGCTGGTTAAATCGCCAGGTACTGGTGTCCCTTATGGAAACACCAGTTAGAGTGCCCTGGCCCAGAGACCTGAGCTCAGAGCTTTCCACTCCTGCTGCCTAAAGGTTGCCTGCATTCCTGAGGTTGGGGCCAAGGAGTTAAGCTAGGATCATTGTAAATTGCCTTGGGGTTCAAACTAGTTCCCTGGAGGCACTGTTATTTTTGACTCAGACACCTTAGTTTAAGGAATTGTGGTCAATCCTTTGGGAACCACAATTACGAAACTTCACTTAGCCAGTGACTTTCTCCTGTGCCTCAGGGCCTCTTCCTCTCTCTCTCTTATCACTAAGTTTCACTCTTTGTGAACCTGGTGGGGAATCAGAGCAAAATGGTCTGAAAGAACAGCAAGGGCTACTAGAAGGGGGCGTGTCAAGAGTCCTGCAGAAACCAGTAGGCTACCTCCTTTCCACGTGGCATCTCCATAACTATTTGGGCAGGTGAGCATTCCATCCCTCAGCCTGATCTCTGTTGTGTTTGTATTGTATACGCACTTCAATGTGACACGGTGGATTAGGCTGCTGCTTGGAATTCCTGTATCTTATATTGGAGAATGAGTTCTAGTCCCAGCTCCTCCACTTCCAATATAGCTTCCTGCTAATGTTCCCTGAGAGGGAGAAGGTAATGGTTTAAGTGGTTGTGTCCCTGCTACCCATGTGGGAGACCTAGTTCCTGGCTCCAGGCTTTGGCATGGCCTAGTCCTGCCTGATGCAGGCATTTGGTGAATGAAGATCTTTGTCTCTCTGTTGCTCTACCTTTCAAGGACAAAGAAAGTGAACAGACATCTAAAAAGAACAAAGGAATGGTTTGCAAAAAAGGAAATGCAAGATTGCTTTTTTAAAAAAAGATTTGTTGTTTTTATTGGAAAGTCAGATTTACAGAGAGAAGGAGAGGCAGAGAGAAAGATCTTCTAGCCACTGGTTCACTCCCCAAGAGGATACAATGGCCAGAGCTGAGCTCCGATCTGAAGCCAGGGGTCAGGAGATTCTTACAGATTCCTTACAAGGGCCATCCTCAACTGCTTTTCCAGGCCACAAGCAAGGAGTTGGAAGAAAGTGAAGCAACTGGGACACAAACTGGCGCTCGTATGGGATCCTGGTGGATGGAAGGTGAGGATTTAGCCACTAGGCTTCTGCATTGGGCCCAAGATTATTTTTTAAGTGGCCATCCTTAATTGTGGCACCTGTAGTCATGCTGGAGTGTCAACCTGATGCTTATCCACCAGCTGACTTTTACCTTCTCGCAGCCAGGTGTGTTGTAGAGTTGGAGGCCTGAAAAAAGCACTAGTGTTCAGAAACTGCATTGATTTTGCCATCCTCAGCCACGTGGAGATTGCGGAAATTCTTTCATTACGTCTTTGAAAAAAATTTTTTTTATCATTTCTTTTTTCTTTCTTCTTTTTTTTTTTTTCCATTTTATTGGGATGGTGGAGAGGTCTTCTGTCTGCTTGTTTATTCCCCAGAGCTTGTACCAGCCAGTGCTGGACCAGGTGGAAGGCAGGAACCTGAAACTCAATCTAGGTCTGCCACAGGGATGGCAAGGTCCCAAACCCCTGAACCATCCCCAGCCTCTTCCTGGAGTGTGTGTTAGCAAATGAAAGCTGGACTGGAAGAGAAGCATCTGAGGCTCAAAACAGGCACTCTGGTAGGAAGTGGTGTCTTCAGTGCTGCAACCAAGTGCCCACTTTAAGTTGCATCACTTCTTGACCCAACTCCTCAGTTCAGTCAAGTGACAGCTACCATTCCCAGGTCATCTTCCTGGCGTGATTTGTATTAGGAATGGCCACTGTGCATGAGATGTGATGGATAAATTAAACTGGTGCTTCGTTGTGGGGGCAAGACACAGAGAGGTTGGAAGGGGCCAGTCACCACTTGTGAGCAAACTGAGATGGAGACAACCGTGGTGAGGCTTCATTAGGCCCTCATTTCCTAAGCGCCCTTGCTTTCCTCTGCACACTCAGCACTCTTCCCAAGCCAGGAGTGAGGCCCTGCTGACCCTGGCTGCAGGGTCCCTTCCTCTCTGACCACTGGAAGAACCTGCCTTCCTCGCCCGGACCTTCTCCACCTGTGCTTTAGGCGATTGATTCCTGACCTTGCTTGATACTTCAATGTCTGATTTGGGCTCTGATTGCTCCAGTTCCTGCAACAACAGTGGGTAGAACCTATATCTCTTTGTTATCCCACGAGTCACCCCAGCTTCTGGCATACAATGAATCCTCAAAAAACATTCACAAAAGTAGAGATCTTTAGTGTGCAGAAGGAGAACTGCAGGGAGAGAAAGCAAGGAAAGAAAAATAAAGAACCAACTTCCTCTCCTGAGCTGGCCCAGATGGTGGAAATTTTTTTCTGTACACTTTTGGCCAAAGAGGAAAAGGTGCTTTCCAATTTCTTATTATTTCTTAAAATAATTCCACAAGGCATATTCCTTTTTTTTTTTAAATCATAGTTGAAATAGAGAAATGAAAGTTTGCTCAAGATCCTCAGGCAAGAGAGGAAGTGAACCCAGATTAGAACATGTAATCATGTTTTCCCCAGCTACACCCTAAGCTTACTCAGAAACTCACTGACATTAATCTCCTTTCTCTTATCAAGCTCTTTTTCCTTTGGCACAACCTCTTCTGCCTCTGCCCATATACATACATGTCTTTGCCCACATACCACCAGTTTAAATGCTTATTTATTTATGTTAATCTACTTGACAGGCAGAAAGGGAGGGGGGAGGAAGGGAGGCAGAAAGAGAGAGTGGTTAAGCCCACAATTCCTAGAGTTGGATCAGGTGGAAGCCGGGAGCCAAGAACTGCATCTGGGTCTTCTACATGGGTGGGAGGGATCCCAATGCTCTAGTCATCATCCATTATCTTCCAGGATGTACTGATGGGACGTTTGATCTGAAGCGGAGAAGTCAAGATTTGAACTGATGTCTGGTATGAAACACAGGCAACTTAAGTGGTGGTATAATATGCTCACATCCCATGTGAGCACTGCTTTTAGGCCCAGCTGCTCCACTTTCCATCTGGGCTTCCTGTCAATGCACTTGGGAAAGCAGTAGAGAGTGGCCTGAGTTCTTGGGCCCCTGCCACCCTTATAGGAGACGCTGACAAAGTTTCAGGTTCCTGGCTTTGGTTTGGCCCAGTTCTAGCTTTTGTGGTTATTTGGGAGAGTGAATTAGTACATGGAAGATCTCTCTCTCTCTCCTTCTCTCTCTCTCCTTCTCTCTATTTCTGTAACTATGCCTTTCAAATAAATAGATTTTAGATTTTATTTTACTTATTTGAAAGAGTTACACACACACACACACACACACACGAGAGACAGATAGGGAGAGACAAAAGAGAGGGAGATATTCCATCCATGGATTTTATTTCACAGATGGCTTCAATGGCCACAACTGAGTTGATCTGAAGTAGGAGCCAGGTGCCAGGAGTTTTTTTTTTTTTTTTTAAATCTTCCCTATGAGTGTAGGAGCCAGGAACTTAGGCCATTTTCTGTTGCATCCCCAGGCACATTAGCAAGCAGCTATATTGAAAGCGGAATAGGGAGCTTCCAGCAGTGAAGCACCTGAGGGGGTGCGTGGGCTAGGTTGGACTCAATGCTTGGGGCCCTAGCCGCAGCCACTGCTGCCAAACAGTGAGTGAGTCCCGGGCTTGTCTGGGTCCGAGAGGTTTCTCCCTTCATGGTAAGTACACTGTGAAGGGATTTTTCGGGAGCTAGGTTCAGTCCATGGCTCTGTCCGCCATCGCCGTCTTGTGGTGAGCGGAGCCTAGGGCTTGGGTGTGGGAGCTTCCAGCAGCGCAGTGGCTGCTGGGGGTACCTGAGCCAGGTAAAACTCAGTGCTTGGGGCCCTAGCCCCAGCCACCACTGCCAAGCGGTGAGTGAGTCATGCGCTCTTGGGCGGCTAGCGTTCCAACTGGCGTCAGGCTCCACCCACTGGCTGCCCAGTGGCAAGGTCTGGGTCTTGGGGGTGTGGAATTACTGCCTAGGGACATCCATGAATAAGACCACTATGCATGTAGATGAGGAATGAATCCTGAGGGACTCCCAATATCAGAGTCACTGTACTTGTAAGTAAGCAAGGGGACTGAGACCTGGTGGTTTGGAGGGGAGAGACCGGAAGATCTGTTTTGGTCAGACTGATACATCAGCCCACATGAGACTCCTGAGTAGGGCTTGTTAGCATGGAACATTGCTGACCACCTTGCGAAAGCTAGGGCTGGGGACCTGTCTAGCAGGGTTAGATCCAAGTACCTGACTGAATATCAGAACAGGGGATGGATCACATTGGGCAGGACCATGACACTAACCAGCACGTGAAAGAACCAGGTCTGGGGGTAGATTCTGTGAGGGATATGTGAGCCTAACCCTGTGGAAATACAAGTCCTGCTGGTTAACTCAAGAGTTGGAGTAGGGATGGGCTTAGCTAGGTGTGACCATGAAACCTGCCATCACTCATGGGTACAGGGACCGAGCATAGTCTGGGAGATCCAGGCTGCAGCACCTGCATGTGTGTCCAAAAATAAGGTGTGGGTGTGGACCAGGCTACAACATTCACCAAATTCACCGGCTCAAACAAGGCCAAGATGGAGGGGCAGGCTATGCTGGGCAAGGGCCTAACGCTTGCTGGCATACATGAGATCTGGGTCTGGGAATGGGCCAAGTGGGGGAATGTGGGAAACTTCCCTAGTGGGTCATAGTTCCTGCTGGTGATCACATGGTCCAGGCCTGGGGGTTGGGCAAACTAGGCAAGGCAGCTCTAACTATTGGCTAATGTGTGGGTTGGTTTTGGAGGGGAGCTGACTGGGCAGGGCCGAGCAAACCTTAGTTCACTGGCAAGTGCAGAAACCAGGCTGGTGCACAGGTCATGCCAGGCTAGGCTGTCACACCTACTGGTTTGCATGAGCCAGGGATGGGAGCAGACTGAGCAGGGCCAGATTCCAGCACCTGCCAGCGAGAGTCAGGACTGGGGACAGACCGGGTCAGGCCAGGCTACTGCATCCAAAGGTAAATGTCATGACAGGTGAGGTGTTATGCCAAGCTGGGTCATAGCAATCACTGTTACACACAAGATCTATGGCTGAGAACAGGCCTGGTTGGAGAGCTAAGGGGACAGCCTGGCTGGGATGTGGTTCCCACTGCTAAGTGCTGGGCCGGAGTGGGAGCTGCGTTCTGGTCTGGATATGGCTCTAGTGTCCCTTAGCACAAGTGTGGACTAGGGCTGGGAGTGCTGGACTGGGCTAGACTCCAACACCAACTGGTACTCATGAGGACTAGGGTTAGGTGTAGGATGGGCTAGGCTAGGTTTTTGCCTCTGCTGAGCCAGGTATAAGCTGTGTCTGCGTGTGAAACAGGCTTGGCTGGGCTGTAACACCCAACAATAAAAACTGGAATGGGCTGAATGGTGGTCAGGAAAGGCCACTGTTCATTCTAGGACATGAGGTGGACTGAGTAGGGCTGGCCCATGGACCCACTGGTGTGTGTGAGAGCTGGCATTAGGAGAGGTTCTGATGGAGGAGCTTGGGAAACTCCTCTGTCAGGACACAGTCCCTGCAGGTGAGCACAAGAACCATGATAGGGAGCAGCCCAGACCAGACCAGGGAATGGTACCAGCAGTATACATTTGGTGTAGGTCAGTTCACATCACCTGCTGGCAAATCTGAACACCAAAATGGAGTGTGGGTCAGGCCGGGTTTGGCCGCAACACATGCCAGTACACAAGAGGGCTGGGACTTGGTGCTGGCTGGGCTGAGCTAGGCTGTAGTCCCCACCAGCGTGAGCTGGAATTGAAGGTGGGCTTGGCCAGGCCAGGCTACAGCACCCACTGGCAAACGCAGAGGTGCATGCCAGACTGGGTGGGCCACAGCACTCATTCAGCACACATGAGAAATAGGGGGAGGGGACAAAGCCAGTAGGGGGCACTGCATGGGACTCCCCTGTTGGACCACCACTCCCACTGGAGAGCGTGAGTTAAGATAGTGGCAGACCAGACTGGGCAGGGCTACAATACCTGTTGGCCTCATGTGGGCTGGATCACCGAACAGCCAGGAAGGTTGACTATTCCTAATGGTGCAAGCAAGAGTCACAGTGAGTGTGGGTTGGTTGGACTTTGCTACAACATCAGCTGGCAGATGCTGGCCCTGTCAAGTTAAACTGTAGAACTGTACGCCTGTCATGGAAAGTGCATGATCCGGGAGTATGAGTGGTCCCAGTAAGGAAACAGTGGGCACTTCCCTCCTGGGTTGCCACTCTGACTGGTGAGCATGAAAGCCAGGACTGGGGAAGACGTGGCTAGACTGAGAGTGGTACCCACCAACAATGTATTGTGTGGCCTGGATAGTGGGGCTGGTTGGGTTGAACTAGGCTTCAACACCCATTGACATGTATGAGAGCTGAATGGAATGTGGGACAGACTAGACCAGTCTGCTGTACATACGGGCAAGCATGGGAACCAGGGCAGGAGGTGAGTCTGGTGGGGTTATTGCAGGTTGTTTCAACTAGGCTGCGGCTCCTAGTGGCTTGTGTGAGGGGAAGATCAGCCTGGACTGCAACACCCATTGGTTTGTGAAGAAGACAGGGCTGGAGGCAGAACTGACCCAGCAATTGCAACTACTAGTGTGAGTGTAGGCTGATGTGGGTGACAGAGAGAGCTGGACCTCATACTAGCATGCACACATGAAACAGGTCTGGGATCATTTCAGATGAGATTTCTTTGAGGATCCCCCAAGCTGAACCACTGGACTTAAAACTTCAACTACGGGGAGAATTGCAGGATCTGTGGACTGGTTGCAGAGTGCATGTGTCAGAACAGGCTTCTTCGTGGCTTAGATGGAGCAGTGAATGGCATACCCAGATGCTCATGGAGAATATGGCAGTCCATTGGAGCCTGGAGAGAACATCTGGTACCAGTGCAGACGAAGGGGGACGGAACAAATTGGTCAACTACCCCAGCCACGTGTTGACAGCAGATGGAGACTCTAAGGTGGACTTTGTCAGTCAATGGTTCTTGGAAGGATTTCCTTAAGGATCAGTGAGATTGACAGCATTTCAGAACTATTGAAAGCACTTGAACAGAACCTTCAGTGCATGCTCCACACTGGGATGGCATTGGGTGACTGTCTCCCATCCCTGGGTACTGAGCCAGTTGAGAGGCTGGGTGCTGCTTCTCGTTTTATCTCCCCATTTTCCCCAAATACGGAAAGAAGAGAAACAAAATTTGGAAACAATGGTCTTACCTCTTTCCCCTAAGCCTCCACGCTTCTCGCCCTAATCAACTAAATAAACATAATCAAAAATAGAATAAAAAAGAAAGTGGAGCAGGGCCCAACAACCCAACATGATAGATCAATTGACTAATCCTCCACCTTCAAGTGCCAGCATCCCATATGCACACCTGTTCATGTCCTGGATGCTCCACTTCCCTTCCAGTTCCTTGCCTGTAAACTGGGAGAGCAGTAGAGGATGACCCAAAGCCTTGGGACCTTCCACTCATGTGGGAGATCCGAGGAGGCTGCTGGCTCCTGGCTCTGGATCAGCTCAGCTCTGGACATTGCAGCCACTTGGGGAGTGAAGCAGTGGATAGAAGATCTTTCTCTCTGTCTCTCCTTCTTTGTGTATATCTGCCTTTGGAAATTTTCATGGAAGAGAAAATTATTTCGTAAGCCAAGAAAATTTTGAAAAGAATTCAATAGGTAAGTTCAGAAGTTTTTGAAAACTTGAGGTGTCTATGTAGATACTTTAATTGCTATATGCAATTTTTGTAAAAATGAAAGTTGAAGTTCATTGAAATGCAGATTTAGAGAGATAAGGAGAGACAGAAAGATCTTCCGTCCTCTGTTTCACTCTCCAAGTGGCTTCAATGGCTGGAATTGCGCAGTTCTGAAGCCAGGAGTCTGGAGCCTCTTCCGGGTCTCCCACGTGGGTGCAGAGTCCCAAGGCCCTAGACCATCTTCTGCTGCTTTCCCAAGCCACAACCAGGGAGCTAGATGGGAAATGGAACACCCGAAGCACAAACTGTTGCCATATGGGATTCCGGCAGATGCAAGGCAAGGATTCAGCCACTATGCCATTGTGTTCGGCCCACAACCAGAGGCTCTTAAAATTTACCAGTAAACCCTCTTGACAGAGAATTCTCTTAAAAATGCACATCCCTGGGCTCCACCCCCTATGGAAGATGAAAATAGGGTAAGCCTAAGACATATATGTTTTTCACAAACCCCAAGGGATAATCTCACACCTGTGTGCTTCAGTCATTCTTGGAGACATGTCTAAAAAGACTTGGAAAAGAGCCATCTTCATTGAGCCAATTCTTTTTTTTTCTTTTAAGATTTATTTATTTTTATTACAAAGTCAGATACACAGAGAGAAGGAGAGACATAGAGGAAGATCTTCCGTCCGATGATTCACTCCCCAAGTGATTGCAACGGCTGGCGCTGTGCCAATCCAAAGCCGGGAACCAGGAGCCTCTTCCAGGTCTGCCACACGGGTGCAGTGTCCCAAGGCTTTGGGCCATCCTCCACTGCTTTCCCAGGCCACAGGCAGGGAGCTGGATGGGAAGTGGAGCTGCCGGAATTAGAACCGACCCCTATATGGGATCCTGGTGCATTTAAGGCGAGGACTTAAGCCGCCAGGCCATGCTGCCAGGCCCAATTCAGCCAATTCTTCTTCTTCTTCTTCTTTTTAATAATATTACTTAGTTGATTAGGGTACAAAGGATCAAGGGCTACAGGAAAGTGGGTAATACCATTGTTTCCACACTAATGTCATCATTTTTTCCCCCTATATCTGGGATCAAGGGAGAAACAAAGGGAAAAGCCCCACTCAGCCTCCCTCCCATCCCAGGTTCCTGATGTGAGGCAAGCTCTGAGGGTTGTCATTGAGCTAATTCTTGATCCTTATGCCAGACCATCTGATTCAAAACACCAGGGCCTGGGAATATGCATTTTAAGTAATTTCACCCCTTGATTCTTCTGGATGCCAGGAATTTTCCTCATTTCTCTTTGCTAAGTTTATTTGCTCCCCTACATTAAAGTTCAGAAAACCCTCATAGAGAAATTGAGAAAGATGAATCCCTACTTTGCAATAAACATTGATTTTTCAATCATCCCTTCCAAGCTTTCATAGTCTATTTCTAGCTAATTGCTGATCTGATCATTTTTCTGGAGATGGCCGGTTTCCAAGGTCAGCCACTCTCTCACCCTCTGAAGGGCTCATGACTGCAGAAGGCCTGTCCATGGCCAGACCAGTCCATTCCAACAGGGGCTAGAACCTCAGATACCCAAGCGATGTGCAAACTGTCTTCCTGGAAGATGGGCACTGTGGTCTTCCTAGGGCCAAGTTCAGGTCAATTGTGTGCTTCCCTCCACACCCCCCCACAAAGCCATGTCTAACATTTCATACCAGATGCCAATTTCATTTAAAAAAAAAAAAAACAAACCAAAAAGATTGTCTTTCACATCACTTGAAGGGCATGATGTGTGATCTTACCAAGACCGTGGGTTTGAGTCTTGGGCTCACTCCTGACAACGTCCGAGTTTGGACCAGGGCAAGTCCAGGGAGTCTGCACTGCCACCGAGTGGCAGTTGTGTGAGGTCAGGAGATCCAGCTGCATCCTCTTTGCTCACCCTGCCTGTTCTCAACACCTGCAAGATTTGTAAATTAGGAAGATCTTCTCCAGTTCCCCCTGCTTTTCCTTTCTGGAGGTCTCCATGCTTACATGATAAACACTGTCCCACCCACTGGAGGAGTCACGGTGGCCTTACACAGGAGCCTACCTGTCACATACACTGCAATTCCATTACTTTCCTGCAACAGCTCTCCTCTCCTTGGAGATGGACTTTCCAAATGCCTGTGAGAAGTAGTGTTGATGGCTTCTGGGTAGGCGATGAAGCACAGCTATGCTGACTTGTCGTGGCAGAAGCAGGAGCAGTGGCCAGGGTCTTCGTTTGTTTCTTGCCCTCTGCACTGCTTTCCATGGTGCACCTTGTAGTCCCCAAGACCAGAGTGCATCTGCCAGTGGACTCCACAGCATCTTGGCTCAGGTCCGCTCACTGACCACGGCCAACTGGACACCAAGGAGGCAAGTCCACGGACTTCTTCCTGGGTTGGGGGAGGTCATGAAATAAAGTGGAAAAGGTTCTTTTTTTTTTTTTTTAAATTATTTATTATTTAACTTCAGTAATTACATTGTATTATGTGACACAATTACATAGATACTTGGGTTCTCCCCACCCCTCCCCAAACCCCCCCACCATGGTGGATTCCTCCACCTAGTTGCATAACCACAGCTCAAGTTCAGTTGAGATTCCCCCATTGCAAGCGTATACCAAACATAGAGTCCAGCATCTTATTGTCCAGTCAAGTTCAACGGCTTCTTAGGTATACCCTCTCTGGTCTGAAGACAGAGCCAGCAGAGTATCATCCCAGTCAATTGAAAGCTCCAACATACCATCAGCAAAAATTTACATCATTATGGAATTAATTGACATAGTAATGAGTAACCAATATGTTAAAAGTAAATGCGAGTTCCCAGTCACCTTCTGTGACCACCTCACCTATACTTCAATTTTAGTTTATACACAACATATAACATTCAAAACATAACATGTTATACATAACATCATTTCATCTTAAATTAAGGCAAACATGTGGTATTTAACCTTTTGGGATTGGCTCATTTCCCTTAGCATTATGGTTTCCGGAAAAGGTTCTTAAATCACCACATCTCCATGCTGTTTCTCTTTCAGATATTTTTGAGGATGAGAAAGACAAAGGAGAAGAAGGTATGAAGGAATGGAAACCAAAAGGAGTCCTGGACTTATGTGGTCTGCTGGAGCTGCCGTAACAAAACACCGCAGACTGGGAGTGTGCCCAACTGAAACTACTTTCCCCATAGGGCGAGAGGCAGAGCTGGTCTTTGGCAGGCCTCTCTCCTTGCCCTATAGATGGTTGCTTCTCTCACTATTCCCACAGATAACCTTATACCTGATGTCTCTTCCTCGTCTCACAAGGACACCAGTCCTATGGTTTCTATGAGTTCTGGATGTCATTCGGCTTTAACTATTCCCTGAAAGAGTCAGTTCTATCTCTAAATGTAATCCAGTTGGAGGTTAAGGTTCCCGCAGATGGGTTTAGTGGACACAGTTTAGACTCTAACAATAGCCAGTTGTGGTTTTTGGCTTAAGATCATATTTTAGGCGTGGGTGTTGTGGTGTAATAGGTTAAGCTGCTAACTGGGATACAAGATCCAACATTGGGGTGCTGGTTTAAGTCCTAGTTACCTGCTTCTGATTCAGTTTCGAGCTGATGTGTGTGGGGAGGTAGCTGATAATGGCCCCCTGCCATTCATTTGGGAGACTTGGATGCAATTTCTGGCTCCTGTTTCTGACTTGGTCAGCCCAGGCTATTGTAGGCATTTGGGAAGTGAAACTGAGGATGGAAAAATCTCTGTCACTGTGCCTTTCAAGTAGGTCAAAATAAACACAACATTTTAAAAATATGTATTTTAACAGATGTGTTTATTTATTTTAAGGCAGAGTTACACAGAAAGAGAGGGAGGGAAGGAGAAAGAGAGAAAGAGAGAGAGAGAGAGAGAGACTGTTTTTTGTATACTAGTTCACTCCCCAGATGGTAACAATTGTTGGAGATAAGCCAGTCTAATGCCAGGAACCAGGAGTTTCTTATGGGTCTCCCACGTGGGTTCAGTGGTCCATGTACTTGGGCCATCCTCTGGTGGCACAGCAGCAGGGAGCTGAATCACAAGTGGGACAGCCAGAGTTGCTGGTTCCAAAAGTAGCATCTGTACTCACTACACCACAGTGTCAGCCCTAACACATTTCTTATAAACAATATTTTAAAGCAATGACCTCATTTTCCTTGGCATCCATATGGGATGCTGGTGATGCAGGTGGTGGCTTTACATGCAATGCCACAATACCAACGCCCAGTGTTCTATTTCTTAGCCTGGTTAGCAGTTTAAGAGGTGATTACTTGGGCCCGGCATGGTGGCCTAGTGGCTAAAGTCCTCACCTTGAACGCCCCGGGATCCCATATGGGCGCCAGTTCTAATTCCGGCAGCTCCACTTCCCATCCAGCTTCCTGCTTGTGGCCTGGGAAAGCGGTGGAGGACGGCCCAAAGCCTTGGGACCCTGCACCCGTGTGGGAGATCTGGAAGAGGTTCCTGTCTCCTGGCTTCAGATCGGCATAGCACCAGCCATTGTGGTCACTTGGGGAGTGAATCATCGGACGGAAGATCTTCCTCTCTGTCTTTCCTCTTCTCTGTATATCTGACTTTGCAATAAAAAATAAAAAATAATAAATCTTTAAAAAAAGAGGTGATTACTTTTTCATAGTTTAACTTGAGATTTATTGCTGTTTTTCAAAATATGATAGTTTAAAAATTACTTGTGGCCATTTGGGGAATAAACTAGCAGATAGGAGATCCTTTCTTCTCTGTGACTTTCAGAAAAAAAGAAAGAAAAAAGAAAGTTGACTGTAAATCAGAACGCTTTATGTGTGTTGCTTAAATCATAGCCCTTCTTCTAAAGGGGGCCACTGTCTTGTGTAGCACGGCATTCATTCCACGATGTCACGGTCCCTTGTCTCTGTTGAGTTGCTGTGGCTACATCCCTAGCAAGTACTCAAGGTCCTCAGAACATGGTAGGGAAAACTTGAAAACTTCCTGCCCTTTCAAGGTTCCCATTGTAGTTATGAGTGATCACACAGGCAACATCAAACACAGGAGAACCTCATAGAAGCTCTGCATGCTGTTAAGGGCCACTAATGGGGTCACCAAGAACCCCAGCCGCAATGGTGGGCTTTGTGCAGCAAACTATGGACAGGCTGGAGCGGGGCCACTGAGGACTATATGAGGTGTGTAAAATGGTTAGGAAGGACTTCCACAGAACAGGTACTGCAACTGCATTTGAGAGCTGAGACAGATGATGAATCGGATGCAGTCTCCCAAGTCTGGGTTGCTACGCCTACCAGCACACAGGACAAATAGGTCTGGGGGCAAGCTAGGCATGGGTACTTGGAGAATCTCCTGGGCCTGGCTATCGTACTTACTGGTACTCATGGGATCTGGGGATGCAGGTGGGATATGCCAGGCTGCAGCACCTGTTGGTGAATGAGAGTGCCAAGTCAGGGGGCTAGCCTGGTAGGGGTTCTGGAGGGTTGCTCTGACTAGGCCAAGGTACCTCCCTGAGAGTGCAAGAGCTGGGTTTGCGGGCAGATTGTTCCAAGCCATTGCAACAGTTAAAGAGCAGGGCAGGGAGTGGGGGCGGGGTGGGCTGTGTGACCACTGCAACTGCCACTGAACATGACAGCTAAATCTGAGGACTGGCTTGGTAGAGGTCACCCCTTTCTACCCCTCCATCCCCACTCCACTGCCAACTAGGCAACTGCACCCACTGGTATAAGCAAGAGTCAGGGGTTGGAGAAGGCCAGATGAGGCCATAGCATCCACCAGAATCCATGGGAGCCAGGTCTGGGGTATGGCCTAGCAACAGTTTAAGGGGTTTCCAACTGGGCCTTAGCACTTGCTGGTACATGCAAGGGCCAGGTCTGGAGACCAGCCTGCTTGGGGTTTTAGAGGGTCACTTTGACCAGGCCAAGGCATCCACTGGTGAGTGTGAGAGTTGGGTCTGGAAAATAGCCTGGAAGTTCAAGGAGGCTGCCCAACTGGGTCACTGTACTCACTGGAACATGTGAGAGCAGATGTTAGGTGGGCTGCTGGAGCAGCTGGGATTCTAACTAGCTCCCATAGGAGAGCTCAGTACTTTAGATGGTAGCTTAATCTGCCAGCCCCAATCCAATTTGCATTTTGAATGGGTTGCCTTGGCTGATACATTGAGAAAAACTGTGATGTTCACCATTTACAGGTCGGATGTCAGGTTCCAGAACAGTTGCCTCAGACACAGCTCACCAGGGGCACAGCACAGACGCAAATCAGCAGGTTGTCACCAGGGCCATGAGGCTGCCCTCTGTGTTGCCTGCTACAGTGCACCTCCTGGTTTCCACACCCAATATTAGCTCAGACACTAATGGCAGAAAGGTTTCTCTGCTTTCCCTATTTGTCTGAATCATCTGTTTCAGATTCCAGAGCCCAAGGAGGGAGTCCAGACCCTGTCAGGAGTCTGGCCTGACCCACGGGGCCAGAGGAAGAGGGGTCTGGCCCTTGTATGGTGCCAGACAAGTTCTGGTTTCCCTCAAAACTCCTACAGGCATGCTCTCCAACAGAGGAAGGAGATTGCATCTTAGTTAACTAAAAGAACAAAACAGAACATTGTCCACTTTGATTCTGAATGGACAGTGTGGTACTTGAAAAAGCAATAAGAAATTTCAATCCAGAATTCCAAGAGGAACTTCTTTTTTTTTTTTAATATGAATTGGTGATTTATTTATTTATTTGTTTATTTTTATTAATTACATTGTATTATGTGACACTGTTTCATAGGCTCTGGAATTCCCCCATCCCCTCCCCAAACTCTCCCCCCATGCTGGATCCCTCAACCTTTTTGTAGTATTACTGGTCAAATTCAGTCAAGATTCTTTCATTGCAAGCATAGAGTCCAGCATCTTATTGTCCAGATAAATTCAGTGGTTTCTTGGGGAGACCATCTCTGGTCTGATGGCTGAGTTGGCAGAATATCATCTCGATCAATTAAAAGACACAACATAACATCAACGACAATTTACAACATCATGGAATTAATTGACATGGTATTGAGTAACAAATATGTTAAAAAATGCAAGTTCTTAACCACATCCTGTGACTACTTCATTGACATTTCAATTTTAGTTTATACACAGAACCGGTTGCTATACACCTTATAATGGCTATAGGGTACTATTCAGCTGTCTCGTGTCTATTTTCATTTTAGTATTTAGCAGTTTATAGTGTTGAAGCATAATTTTGCTGAACTTGGCAGATTTTAGGATAGTCTAAACTGGCTTATAATTCTAACAAGGCATATGTCCAAGAGGAATTTCTTTTTTTTTTTTTTTTAAGATTTATATATTTTTTATTACAAAGTCAAATGTACAGACAGGAGGAGAGACAGAGAGGAAGATCTTCCATCCGATGATTCACTCCCTAAGTGACCGCAACGGCTGGTGCTGTGCCAATCCGAAGCCGGGAACCAGGAACCTCTTCCAGGTCGCTCACGCAGGTGCAGTGTCCCAAAGCCTTGGGCCGTCCTCGACTGCTTTCCCAGGCCACAAGCAGGGAGCTGGATGGGAAGTGGAGCAGCCGGGATTAGAACCGGTGCTGCCCATATGGGATCCCAGGGCGTACAAGGTGAGGACTTTAGCTGCTAGGCCACCATGTCGGGCCCCAAGAGGAACTTCTTAAGAAACTATGGGAAGGCCCAGCGCTGTGACCTAGTGGCTCAAGTCCTCACCTTGAAAGTGCCGGGATTCCATATGAGTGCTGGTTCTAATCCCGGCAACCCTGCTTCCCATCCAGCTCTCTGCTTATGGCTTGGGAAAGCAGTGGAGGATGGCCCAAAGCCTTGGAACCCTGCACCCGCGTGGGAGACCTGGAGGAAGTTCCTGTCTCCTGGCTTTGGATCGGCGCAGCACCGGCCGTTGTGCTCACTTGGGGAGTGAATCATGAGACAAAAGATATTTCTCTCCGTCTCTCCTCCTCTCAATATACATCTGACTGTGCAATTAAAAACAAAAAGACACTAAGGGAAAACAAAAAATCATCCTGGGCTCTGGACCTTCTTTAAGATGTTAAAAGTTACATGGACTTGAATTATACACAGTGATAGACTTGACTTTTGGATTTGCAGCCATGTTAATATGATGAATTTTTTAAAAAAGATTTTATTTATTTTTATGGGAAAATCAGATATACAGAGAGAAGGAGAGATAGAGAGGAAGATCTTTCATCTGATGGTTCATTCACCAAGTGGCCAGGAGCCAGGAGCTTCTTCTGGGTCCCCCATGCGGGTTCAAGGTTTCAAACCATCCTTGATTGCTTTCCCAGGCCACAAGTAGGGAGCTGGATGGGAAGTGTAGCCGCCGGGATTAAGAACTAGCGCCCATATGGGAACTTGGCACACATAAGGTGATAACTTTAACCAGTAGGCTACTGCACTGAGCCCGTGATGAATGTATTTATTTATTTATTTAGTGCTGAAAATCAGTACCACAAACTTGAGTAGTGGAAAATAACAGCCCACCCTTTTCTTGAAGGTTGGGTCTCCACAAAGCTGAAATGAATGTATCAGCTGGGCTGTGTTCTCATCTGGAACCCAGGTCTTCTTCTAAGCTTCCTGCAGCTGTTGGTGGAATTCAGTCCCTTCTTCTAGATGAAGTTCCCATTCTCTTGGGGCTGTCAGCAGGGGTTGTTCTAAGTTCCCATGGGGATGATGCATGGAAGTGTCCTTTCTCATCCTGCAAGAGAGTGAGTTGTTTGATAGAACAGAGTTTGAGAGACCCTAATATAATCCCTGAGCTGTCCTTGCCACAGAAACATCCAGTCAAGCAAACAACTGTCTTATTAACAGCTACAGGCTCTGCCCACTCAAGAGGGGATGATGCAGGGCTTGTGCCTTGGGCATGGGAATCAAGAGGGCTCTGTTAGGTCACCAGGGCTGCCATAATAGAGTGCCACAGGTTTGGTGACTTAAACAAAAGACATTCATTCCCTGAGCAGCCTGGAATCTACAAGGTCAACATCAAGCTTTCATCAGGGTTGGTTTCATTCTGCAGCCAGTATCCTTGGCCTGCCAGAGAATGGCCTTGTATGTTTCCTTTTGTGTGTGTCTAATTTCTTCTTTTTATAAGGTCACCAGTCATATAGGATTAGGCTTTACCCATATGTTCTCATTTTACTTTAAAGATCTTAACAGCTCTATCTCCAAACATACTAGTAGACTTCCACACATGAATTTTGAGAGAACACCATTTAAGCTATAACAGGAATCATCTTGCAGTTATGCCTATCATGTTAGCTAGTTACAAGGTTAAGGGGAATTCCTATGAAAGGAAGTAGAAAGGCACTAATTAAGTCACTTCAAGTCTTATTCTGCTTGTGGAGTTTCAGGTCTTCTTTTAAAGACTCACAACTTGCAAAACATAAAGCATAAAGCCCTGGAATAGAAAGTATTTTTATGAACACTTCCACAGGGTGTGAGCTTAAGTCCTGGCTACTCTGTTTCTGATTCAGCTTCCTGCTAGTGTACTTGGAAAGGCAGTGGAGGTACTTGGGCCTCTGCCATCCATATGGCAGACCAGAATGGAGTTTCTGGCTTTTGATTTTTGCATGGCACAGACCTAACTTCGGAAGCTGTGTAGATGGTGAACGAGGCATGCAAGATGTTTCTCTTGCTGTGTGTGTGTTCCTCTGTTATTCAGTTGTTCAAACAAAAAGATCAACAAAATTATATCTAAAATCTAAAACTTCTCCCGAATTATAATCCTTGGAGAATATATAGTGTCATTTTTGGTTGAAAGCATTAAATCGGAATCAAGTAATGTTAGGTTTAAATTCTGTGATCTTAGAAAAGTTATGGTGGAGAGAATCAAGACGGTGGAATAGGGTAAGGACACGTTTAAACAGATGGAGAAAAATTAGCGAGGGTAAAGCAGAGAGGCACATTCTGGGAAATAGGATAGGACAAAATGACAGAAGAGGGGTACTTGGAGACTGACAGACACAGGAAAACAGCAGAGATCATTTTCTGGTGTTGCAGTGACCAGATACCCTAGTGACATTTAGCTAATGGGTGATCTGAACTCCACTGGTGGCCAGAACTCCACCAGCAACCAGGTGGGAGGGGGAGTTCACCAGAAGCTCAGGAGGTGAACCCAGACAAAGAACTGCCTGTCCTGCTGGGTTGTTTGAATTGACCAGGAGCAGAGACAGCAGCAGATTCCAAACAGGTGGTGCGGGAACAGAGTGGATTTCACAGACTCTCACGAGGACTGAACTGGGAACCATTTTGTGTAGGGAGGCGAAGGCTATGGGACAGAACTGCACATGCACTAAGCTGGGAGCAAACTCATTTCCAGTTCAGTGAATTGCAACAATGTGGTATCCTACAGGTTCTACTCAAAATAGGTCTGGGTAGCCCCAGAGCTAATGGCCAGCAGATCCACAAGTCCATGAATGGTACATTAGGTGCCAGTTTGTATAGTGTGGCAAAGGCTTTGAGGCTGCGGGGACAACAGTAAGTTGTGCATGCACTGAGCTGGGAGCAAATCCATTGAGGGAAAATACTGATTTTGGTATCTTATGGGTCAAAATAGACCCATGTGGCCCACATACCTAACAGCCAGCAGATTCTGGCAAGACCAGTACCACCAGCAACCTAGCTATTCAGGACACCTGGTGTCTCCCTAATCTCGGGAACTGCTCAAATCAGAAGGGAGAGAAACTTGCACAAAGATGCAACAACAGCATGGGATCACAGGAGGTGGAGAGTGGTGAGCCACTTGCTGGGGCTCTGCAGACCATGGTGGAAATCTAACATAAGAACACAGACCTGAAACTCACTGGAGGGAGAGGCACAAGTGACTGCAAACAAAGAACTGGGTACCAACTGTAATAAGTAAAATCAAATTGTAGACCAGGGGTGATTATAGGTTTCTGTGAGCTTAGAAACCTGCCCTAAGGAGAAGAATCTGCTAACCAGAAGTACAATGACCAAGAGTAAAAGAAGAGACAGAGGCACAATGAATATTACTGAAGATTCCTCTGCAAAGGAGCAAAAGGCTCTGCCAACCTCAGGGATAACTGAGGAATGCACAGGAAAATGGGGGCTATCGAATTCAGAAAACTCATTACCAAGCTTCTTACAACAATGAAAAGCACATATTGGAGTTCAAGGAATTTAAGGGGCCCGGCGGCATGGCCTAGTGACTAAAGTCCTCACCTTGAAAGCCCCGGGATCCCATATGGGCGCCGGTTCTAATCCCGGCAGCTCCACTTCCCATCCAGCTCCCTGCTTGTGGCCTGGGAAAGCAGTTGAGGATGGCCCAATGCATTGGGACCCTGCACCCGCGTGGGAGACCCGGAGGAGGTTCCTGGTTCCCGGCATCGGATTGGCGCGCATCGGCCCGTTGCGGCTCACTTGGGGAGTGAATCATCGGACGGAAGATCTTCCTCTCTGTCTCTCCTCCTGTGTGTATATCTGGCTGTAATAAAATGAATAAATCTTAAAAAAAAAAGGAATTTAAGGAGTATGTCACATAGGAAATAGAAATACAAACAAAATCAAACTGAATTATAAGAAATTAAGGATGCAATAGAGTAAATCAGAAATTCAATGGAAAGTCTCAATAATAGAATGATGGAGGCAGAAGAAAGAATCTTAGAATTGGAAGATATTTCTTGTCACAATGGGGAAACAATCAAAAAGCTGGAAGCGGAGCTGGGTCAAGCTAACAAAAGCATTCAAGAAATAAGAGACACTATTAAAATGTCAAATATAAGAGTTATGTGCCATGGTGCCTTAGCCTAGTGGCTAAAGTCCAGGAACCCATATGGGCACCAGTTCAAATGCCAGCTCTCCTCTTCCCTTCCAGCTCCCTGACTATGACCTGGGAAAGCAATTGAGGACTGCGTAAAGCCTTGGGACTCTGCACCTGTGTTTTAGACCTGGAAGAAGCTCCTGGCTCCTGGCTGTGGATTGGTTCAGCTCAAGCCATTGCAGCCTCTTGGGGAGTGAACCAGCAGAAGGAAGATCCTCCTCTCTGTCTCTCCTCCTTTGTCTGTATCTGTCTTTCCAATAAAAAAATACATAAATCTTTTTTTAAAAAAAGTTCTTGATTTTGTTTTTCATTTTTTCAACGACACATTAGTCATTCAGTAACATGTTATTTAACTTCATGGCGTTGTTAATTTCTATTTTTCTCCCTGGTGCTGATTTTGTTTTGTGGCTTTTCATTTAAGGGGATGTCTAGTAACTGTGTAATGGAGACTGACATATGCAGGAGTGAGGACATAATACAGTATGCATCTCTACTTCCAGATCAAAGATGGACTCCCAATGAAACTGTGAAATATATCTTGACACTAGGATTGACTCTGTGCCATTGTCTTATGTCCACAATGATGGGCTTATGACTGTTTATGAAGAACTATAATAGCAGAACTCTGAGGGGGAAGATTTGGGGAGGAGATAAGGGAAATGCCAAGGCCTATGGAATTGTATCATAAAATTACAATGATGATAAAGAAATGAAGAAAAAGTTATGCTGGCCAATGTAGTAGTGTATTACGCTAATTTTGTCTGTGGTGGCAGCATTCTGTACAGCTGTAATGTTGGTTTTCAAGCAGAAATGAATTTTAACAGAAAGTTAATTATGATTATGGTGCTTCACATTTTTCTTATCTAATCCCCCGAATCCATTACTAAATTAATAGTATTGGGCCTGGCGTGGTGGCCCAGCGACTAAAGTCCTCACGTTGAACGCGCCGGGATCCCATAGGGGCACTGGTTCTAATCCTGGCAGCTCCACTTCCCATCCAGCTCCCTGCTTGTGGCCTGGGAAAGCAGTCGAGGACGGCCCAAAGCCTTGGGACCCTGCACCTGTGTGGGAGATCTGGAAGAGGTTCCTGGTTCCCAGCTTCGGATTGGCGCAGCAACAGCCATTGCAGTCACTTGGGCAGTGAACATTGGACGGAAGATCTTCCTGTCTCTCCTTCTCTCTGTATATCCGACTTTGCAATAAATAAATAAATCTTTAAAAAATAAATTAATAGTAACATCTATTGTGTGATATAAAAGGAGACATTGCATAATAAGTATGTGGAACAATGTTCAATGTCTTGATTCTTTTCTTTGCCTCCCTTTTGTTTCATTTTAACACTAGGTGGCAGTAATGATCTCTTGACCGATTACAATGCCAACTGAAGCTTTGGTAATGGTGAAATGAGTGGAAGTTTTACCCAACAAGATGTGTAGAGGGCGCCAGCAAAGGGGGAGAGGGATTGAGAAAGGGAGTCGTGGAAACCAAGAGGGAGAGAAAAAATTTTTAGAAAAGGATTTTGTATTTCAAAAACAGTTATTATGAAGGGAAATCAGATTTTTATTGGACAATCTTCAACCTTCTAGAAAATTCTATATCACTTCTTGTTTTTAAATACATGCTATTATAGCACAGTGAATTAAGCTACCATTGTGACACTGGCATTCCATACCAAGGTGCCAGTTTGCGATCCAGCTGCCCTTCTAATGCATTCTTGCTAATGGACCTGGGAAGCAGCAGCAGACAGCTCAAACACTTGGGTCCTTAATATCCATGTGCTACATTAGGATGGATTTCCTGCTTCTTGGCTTTGGCCTGACGCAGATCCAGCTGTGTGTGGGCCATCTGGGGAGGAACCAGGAAATGGAAGATCTCTGTCCTTCTCTCTTGGTCACTGTCTTCAAATAAATACATATTGTAAAAGTACATCTGGTAAAAATACACACACACACACACACACACACACACACTGGTATATTCGTGTTGGCAATATTAAGGATTTTAAGTGTCCTGCATGACATTTAGCAAAATCAGCAACATAATAAATGTCTATAAAGCATGTATTTGTTCATTGACATCTCAGTATATCTCCATAAGAAAACTTTGACCATTTTCTTTCACGGAAAACATTCTTTCTCCATGAAGACAATAAGTTCAGTATTTTCTGTTGCTGTGTGACTATGACCCCAAAGTTGGTGTTTCACAGTGACAAGCATTTTTTCTCTGAGTGTGAGGTGGTGGTTCTGCTGATGGTCTCTCATGTGGCTTCAACCAAGACAAGCTGGGGATGTAGGTATCCAGGGGTCGGACCAAGCTTTGGAGGCTCTGCGACCATAGGATGGCTCACTCCCAAGGCACATCCATTTGTCCGTAAGGCAGTGTGAGGACCTTCCCCAGTGTGGCAGCTGGTTTTCCCAGTGTGAGTGATCTGGGAGGGGGGCAAGTCACAATATCTTTTATGACCTCATCTCCAAAGTCTGGCATTGAACTTCCATTGTATTTGTTCACAGTGAGTCACAGGAAAGAACACAATTGCTAGGGATTTTATACATACACAGGAAATGGAGTCTCAAACCACTGGCTGTGGGATCTCCATTGTGGCTCTGAAGCCGTCGCCTGCTGTCCCTGGACCCTGATTTTTTTCCATTTAAGGAGCACAGCCACAGGCAGACGAGGTGCCTCAGGTAAGGCGGTTTGCCTCCCCTATCTGGGTGCAACCTCAGGTGCCTGCTTTTGTTTTTTTCATTTCTAAAAGGAAATGATCTAAGACAGTGGTTTTCAAACTTTTTACAGTGTATTTAACACTTAAACACCCACATGCGCATGTATATCTGTATCCATATGGAACAGAAATCAAAGTTCCACAGAACAACAGCTCCTTACATTGATTTATGTGCTATAATTAATCTTATTTCCTATTTGATGTTAGTTAATTAAAATAATTTAAAAAATAATGTAAAAATCAACTATACTACTCTCAACCGTCCAATAAGCGTTTCATCTTTATGTGAAAAACCAAACCTTGATCTTATTTCTGGGTGATTTTCCACTGGGACTACAAAGAGAAGTGTTAGCAAGAGTGAGCAAGACTTCACCTTCCAACTACTCATTGTAATACAAGAGGGGAAATCAGTGGTGAGGGGAAGGGAGTTGGGTAGGGAAGTCCCAGAGCCTATGGAACTGTATCATAAAATATACTTGATCTTAGCCAAAAGGCTGAGAAGTGATGCATTATAAAATAATAATAATAATAATAATAATAATAATAATAATCGACTTCACTGTCCAGTTTGTGGCATGGAGAAAAGCATATTGTAAAGATGGGTCAACCTTGGGCCTGAAGTGACAGCCTAGTGGCTACAGTTCCTGCCTTGCATGCGCCAGGATCCGATATGTGTGCTGGTTTGTATCCTGGCTGCTCCACTTCCCCTTCCAGCTCCCTATTGTAGCCTGGGAAAGCAGAAGAGGATGGCCCGAAGCCTTGAGACCCTGCACCTGCATGGAAGACCCAGAAGAAGCTCCTGGCTTCAGATTGGTTCAGCTCTGGCCGTTGTAGCCACTTGGGGAGTGACCCAGCAGATGGAAGAGCTTTCTGTCTCTCCTCTTCTCTGTAAATCTGATTTACCAATAAAAACACATAAACCTTAAAAAAAAAGTGGGTCAACCTGGGAGGCTAGTCCAGGATCTGGCTTAAGTGGACAGTGTATGGTGTTTAGCCTCAAAAGTTGGTTCTGCTTCCCACCACGTGACTTTGGCTAGGCCAAAGCAGAATCCCCACGGTCTATGTCATAAAGTTGTGTCCAGGCTCACAGTTAGGTAATTGGGCACTCCCTATGTGTGACAGGGAAGTGAAATGCCCGCTCTTTGATGCTCACAATCGGCCAGGAGAGAGATTATCTTTGTTTTATAGGCAAAGACAGATGCACAGAAGTCATAGAAACAAGATTTTCAAGTTAGCTGGTGGCAGAGCTAGAATCCAAAAACGTGTTCCCACGGCAAACCTTGACGCCACAGCTAAGAGCCAGCCATTTCCTGTGACCTCCCCTGATGCCATCAGGTACACAGATATGACTCATCTGGGAGTCGCCACAGTGGAATGACTTTAGAACCTGGTCCACCAGGTCACATTTCCTGACTTAAACATGAGCTGTTAAGATGAACACATTAAACATCACCTGTGGGCCCCCATGACTCACCAGTACTGACCACCACCAACAGTAGGGCTTCCACTCTCCAGGGTCGCTAGAGACACAACAGCCAGCACAGCACAGCTGGGCACATTTTTCTTCTAAAAAAAAAATAATAAAAATGAGGGAGAGAGAGCTCAAATGCTCCCAACAGCAGGGGCTGGGTCAGGCTCAAACCAGGAGCCAGAACTCCTGTCGGGTCTTCCTAAGGTGACAGGGACTCAAGTGCATTTGTGCAGTTTCCCAGGGTGGACAGGGGAGTCCCCTGCCAGGCCCCCTTCCAGATGTCTTCCACACACTGCCTCGGACACTCAGAGAAGGGCCCTGCATTGGTCCTGCTGCACGTCAACCTTTCCTCTGCTCGGGTCAGAAACCCAGGCCTCTCCGCAAGCGGAGCCGGCACCACAAAGCCCTTTATTGAGGGCCCCCTGAGTGACGCGGGGGAGCGCCCGCAGTTCCGGCCGCGAGCAGGAAAGAGGCAAGAGGGCCCCGCCGCGCGGGTTCGCGGCGTGCGCGCTGCCCTGTGCGCCTCGGCCGGCGCGCGCTCACCTTTGGCCGGCGCGCGCTCAACCTGCGTCCCCCTCAAGCTCAGGTACTGGGGTCGCCGGCGTCGGCGCTCACCCCGAGGACCCCTCCAGCCCAGGTACTGGGGTCGCTGGCCTCAAGCTAAGGCACGGAGGCCAGCGGCTCGCATTCAGCCCTCGGCCGGCGCGCGTTGTGCTCGTGTACTTAACCCCAAGGATGCTGAGGTCGCCCGCCCACTCGCCCGGGACTTGGGACCCCGCGTTCCGCCGCGTGGGAGGAAGGGCGCGGCCCGGGCCAGCCTCAGCGTCCCCTTGGCCTCGGGCTCTGCCCCTCCCTGGAACCGGTTCCTGCAGCCAGCTGCACGCCTCGTCCCACGTCGACGTGCCAGGGCAAGGACGCGGGCTGAGGACAACGGGGCTGAGGGCTGACGCTCTCCTCTCCCCTCCAGCCCCCCTTTTAATGGAGCGTTGGGAAAGCGGGAGAACCTGGGGAAGGATTGCCTCGTGGGTAGGGCCCAGGGCGGCCTCCTGCTGGTGGCTGCATTGGGCGGCTGTAGCCTTGACATACACACCTGGGCTCTGCTCCCCTGCAGCTAACAGGGACCTTGCTTCAGGATGGCAGCTCTCTGTAGGATTTGCCCTCTGTAGGATGGCAGGAAGTGAAGAGTTTTGCTCATGGAAAATTAAGAACACAGTTGTAGGTTCAGGGGTCAGGGCCAGTCAACCATTTCTTAGGGACTCTTTACGTTCAGAACTGCCTTGGGGGCATCTTTTTTTATTATTTGGTTATGCAAATATTCAGGTGAAAACTGTTAATGAGGTGCATTGGAATCATTTCAGGCAAAGTGAACCAAGTATCTGTGACCTTCCCTCAGGCTCCTGAGGCATTTGGGTAGTAGTCCACCATGGCTTATGGCTTGCCAAGGAAGAACACAGTGAAAACCATTTTGAGGGGCAGTTGTTACAATGTGTAAGTATTTTTTTTATCAAGGTAAGCAGTGAGTGGGGGGTGGGGATTATTTTGGCTAAGAATAACGGTGTGGGATTACATGAGAGGAGTTGATCCAGCCAGGTATCGGGATCCTAGGCTTGTTTTTTTTTTTTTTTTTTTTTTTTTTTTTTTTTTTTTAAGACATCTGTGGTTTGCTCTATAGATACTGGTGTACTGGTGTATGGTTTTTTTTTTTTTTTTTTTTTTGAAAAGCAGAGTTACTGTGAGACATTGATTTTCCATCCGCTGGTTCACTCCCCAGATGGAAGCAATGGCTGCAGCTGAGTCAATTTGAAACCAGGAACCAGGAGCCTCCTTAGGGCCTTCCAGGCAGTTGTAGAGTTCCAAGGCTTTGGGCCATCCTCTGCTGCTTTCCCAGGCTATGAGCAGGGAGCTGGAAGGGACGTGGATGCAGAGCAGTTCTGGGACAGGAACTGGCGCTCACATGGGATGCTGGCACTTGTAGGCAGAAGTTGAGCCAATTATGCCACTGGGCTATACCCCAAGACAACTGCTGTTATAAGAATATATAAATGATCTGTCTTGGTCTTTACAACAAAGCAATACTTTGAAATGAGAAAACGGAATTCTGAAGGAAAAGTTCAGTCAGTGTCAGCCATGTAATGAGGTCCAGGCTAGAATGTCTGGATGTTCTTACTGAACTGTATTTTCTGCTGCCCCCATTATCTTAGGATAGTCCAAATCTACCTTTAAAACACTCTGATGGAATACAGAACCAGTGGTGTACATTTTGATATAGGCAATACATAGACATTACTTTGCGATATTTTTTTTTTCAAAAAAAGATTTATTTGAGCAGAAAAAGTGAGTGGGAGAAGGAGAGGAGACCTTCTGTTTTCTAGTTCTTTCTTCACATGGTCAGATCTTATGCTGAAGCTAGAAGCCAGGAAACCTCCTCTGGGTTTGCCCTTTGGGTGACAGGCACCCATGTACTCACACCTTCTGCTGCCTTCTCAGGCAGTGGAGTTGGGAGGTGGATCAGAAGAGCAACAGGCAAGCCTTGAAATGACACTATGATATGGGATGATATTGCAGTCATAAGCTTGACTTGCTATACCACAGCAAGCACTGGCCCCAACCATTTTTCTCGAGCTGGGCTTCAAGCCTAGCCTTGCCCTTGGGTCTCTTGTGTTTGACTTCCTCCTTTGTACAGTAGACACACTAGCCATATGTAGATTAAAAGGAGGTCATTCATGTGATGCAATCACATTGCCTGGAATAATGTGAACAGACAGTGAACATGTGCTGCTGCCACACAGAACATTTGCCCTGTATACTGTCCTACTACCTTTTGTAAGGTTGGATTCATGTTTAGAACCAGAACTCCACACAGAATGGAGTTTAGCTTATAACAAGCTTTTCTGGGAGCACTCCCGGCCGAGGGTCACTGGTCTGGTACAGTGAGCCAGGGAAGTCGCGCCCAGGGGACGTGAGGGGCTGTTTTCATCAGGGGGCTGTAGAGGTGGGGGTTGCAGGACAAAGCAATGTCCGAGGCTCCCTTAGACCTTGGTGAATCTGTATGGCACTGCGGGACTGCTGGCTGCCTTCTGGTACGGCCTTCTCAGCCAGCCACCCTTCTCAGCCTCCTCCTAGGCCGCCCCTCACCCACCCCAGCGGGGCCTTACACCTTTCACTTTTTAAAATGTTTGCACTTGTTTTATCTGATACTGTTTACTGCCGCTTTATGCCATTTACAGGTCAGTTGAATTTATCTTTTTAACAATATGCTAAGAAGCAGGTAGAGTCGTACAGAATTATAAAACGAGATATTGGAATAACCACAAAACCCCTCATCATTTGCATTTTTGTTTAATTGTGTCAGTTCGTTTAGACCTTGAACCACAGGCAACTGTTATGGTAGACAGTTTATATATAAAGCTATTCCTATTTCTGGAGAATGATTTTATTAAGTTATTAAAATCTGTTTATTTTAAAGGCAGGGAGATAGAGATCTACTTGATTCACTCCCCAAATACTTGGAAAAGCTGGGGCTTTGCCAGGTCCACCAGGAGCCTGAATCACTGGGGTCTCCCATGTGGATGACAGGAGCCCAGGTGTTTGGGCCGTCACCTGCTGCTTCTCAGAGTGTGTCTTAAGCAGAAGCTGGAATTGGAAATGGAGCTGACTTGAATCCAGGCACCCTGATACGGATACTGAGATCCCAAGAAACATCCTAACTATTGTGTCATACCCCACTCCCACCCCCCCTTTTTTATTTTTTTTTTTTTAAGATTTATTTTATTTTTATTACAAAGTCAGATATACTAAGAGGAGGAGAGACAGAGAGAAAGTGGAGCTGCCGGGATTAGAACCAGCAGCCACATGGGATCAAGGAGAGGACCTTAGCCAGCAGGCCACGCTGCCGAGCCCCACCCCCCCTTTTTTAAAAAAGATTTTGAGAGTTACAGAAAGAGAGGGTAGATACACAGAGTCAGAGATCTTCTACCTGCTGGTTCACACTCCAGATGGCTGTAACAGCCAGCGCTGGGCCAAGCCGAAGCCAGGAGCCAAAAGTTTCATCTGATTCTTCCTGCGGTAGAGCTCAAATACTAAGGGCCATCTTCTGCTTTTCTCAGGCCATAGACAGGGAGCTGGGTCAGAAGTGAAAGAGCCGGGACAGGAACCCATGCCCACATGGGATAGTAGTTGCTGTGTGTCCCTCGTAGAGTTGTAGCAGTTACTGCCTGATGTAGTAGGCCCTAATCAACATTAGCTTATCAACAAAGTAGGATTAAACTTCCTTACATGCAAGTTCTAAAGTGTGTTTAATGAGGCTCTTGGTAGACAGTAAAGTGATTTCTCTGTTTTTAAACAACTTAAATAAACTTACAGGTACATTTTTGTGACTAACTCAAGTCCATCTGTAATAATTACTGACCTGAGTCACTTCCTAAAGTAAGATGGAAAATTATCAAAAAAGCTGGACTAGACGAAGGGGTGGCCTGTGTGTGACACTGTCCCTTCCTTGCTTGAACCAAGGCAGACTCTTCCTTTGTGTTATGTGGGTGAGGATGAGCTTGTACTGAATGATAAGCAGCTGGTTGATATTTCAAGTAGAATTAGGCTAAATAAAACATTTGCTTTGGGCCCAGTGCGGTAGCCTAGTGGCTAAAGTCCTTGCCTTGCACGTACTGGGTTCCCATATGAGTGCCAGTTCGTGTCCTAGCTGTTCCACTTCCCATCCAGCTCCCTGCTTGTGGCCTGGGAAAGCAGTCGAGGACGGCCCAAAGCCTTGGAACCCTGCACCCATGTGGAAGACCCACAAGAATCTCCTGGCTCTTGGCTCTGGGTCAGCTCAGCTCTGGCTGTGTTGCAGCCACTTGGGGAATGAACCAGCGTGCGGAAGATCTTTCTCTCTGTCTCTTCTCCTCTCTGTATATATGCTTTTCCAATAGAAATAAATTAATCTTAAAAAATTGCTTAAGGTTTGTAGTGGTTTTTTTTTTTTTAATATCCAAGTTATTTACCATTTGAAAGGCAGACAGCTGGAGAGAGAGAGAAACGTATAGATAGAAAACCTATCCTCTGGTTCATTTACCAATGTGTATCAGGGCCAAGTTGGGCTGAGTTGAAGCTAGGAGCTGGGATTGCAGTTCGTGTATCTCCCGTGGACAACAGGAGTCACATTGAAGCATCACTGCTTCCTGCCAGGGTCTGCATGACTGGGGGGCTGGAGACAGAGGAGACTGAACTGGGGATTGTACCTAGGACTGTGATGTGGGACCCAGCGGCCTTAGCCATGGGCAAAGGACACATCCCCTGGTGATTATTTCCCATGTTGCAACTTCTTCCCCATCCCTGTAACCCACACTGAAAGTCCGAAGGTTTGCCAGGTTTTTAATCAGCCGTGGAAGGCTTGGTGGCTCACAGTTCACATCCATATCCCGTTACCTGGAAAGAGTCTGCTCCCTCCACGGGGGCATCACTGTGAACCAAAGTTCCTGGCATTATCATTTCTGGTTATTTTTTTCCCCCCATTTCATCTCTGCATTACTCTGAGATCTGTCTCTGCTCAGAGTGGCGATTGCCCCAAACCTGTCTCCCTATACACCAGAATGTCCAGTAGCAAAAGAACTGAGAATGAGTATGCTGGCTCTAGAAAGCACAGTGTAGATGCTGGGTAAACATGTTTGCTGTTGAATGAATGGATGAATTTTTGCTTCAGACAGGAACCTTGGGATCTCGCATTACTTACCAAGACCTGGTACACCAATCTAGCCAACTTCAAGTTGCCTTTTTTGGAAGAAATTAAATATGGCGGTCCTATCAAGCTCATGAAGTGTAAAATTGCCAAGGATGATCTACTCCCTTCAGCGAATTGTACGTTTCTTTTTTTTTTTTTTTTTTAAAGATTTTTTATTATTGGAAAGCCGGATATACAGAGAGGAGGAGAGACAGAGAGGAAGATCTTCCATCCGATGTTTCACTCCCCAAGTGAGCCGCAACAGGCCGGTGCGCGCCGATCTGAAGCCGGGAACCTGAAACCTCTTCCAGGTCTCCCACACGGGTGCAGGGTCCCAATGCATTGGGCCGTTCTCAACTGCTTTCCCAGGCCACAGGCAGGGAGCTGGATGGGAAGTGGAGCTGCCGGGATTAGAACTGGCACCCATATGGGATCCCGGGGCTTTCAAGGTGAGGACTTTAGCCGCTAGGCCACGCTGCCGGGCCTGAATTGTACGTTTCTTAAGATCTGTTTTCATAAACCATACATGGCATGTGCCATTCGCTTGTCTTCAGAGACGCATGTAAATGTACTTCTGCATTAGCCCCACCCTCCCGCTTACCTTTTGAAATCTTAGCTCATTCATCATTCAGAGATGTGAATTCTGCCGTGTGGCACTGTTGGGACTAGATTACACCTGGTGAAAATGTCAAATTGCTTCATGTATTTTTCTTTTCCAGCCATCAAAACTGAAAGGGAGTATGAAATGAAGCGCCTGGCTAATCTTCAACGTCAAGAAAACACATCCGAGGAGGTCCAGGGGTCCCTGAGAGGAAGGAAAGCTGGCTTGAGAAGACCTGTTCCGCCGAAGTCTCAAGCCCCTGCCAGTGGAGTCCGTCCTGTCCCCTGCGTCAGAGCAGATGGAGGGCCTGAGACTCTGGCTGTGACCAACTCAGTGCAGAGCTATGATTACGTCCTGATCTGATGGGTGAGCAGGTGCCACACACGGGCAGGCGGAGGTTCCGACGGGGCTCCCCCCCGCTGACGGCACTGTAAGTTGATGAACATGCCTCCGAGGCAACTCACTTAAGCCGTGCAGTTTTAATTTTCATAGACCTGCACTAAGTGAAAAGAAAAACTGCTTGTGAGAGGCATTATTTTGAAGCAACATTTTGAAACTGTATCTTGGAGAATCCCAAGAAGGGACTGAAGGAAAGCAAGGGAGAAATCCCCTTGAAAATGCTAAGTGCTGGACATTTTCATTTGGCTGCAGAAAAATAGCAGATTCCATTTTTAACAGTTCTCCAGTTTCTGTTTTTCCTTTTGAAGTGATACATCACTTTCATACTTTAAAGTGGTGTGTTGAACTTACTCCTGTTTTTTTCATTCTGCCTAATTTCCTGTATCTGTTTGCATGACCTGGGACCATGTGGAATACATATATTTATGTATGTGAAAGAAAGACATGGAAATACAAAGGAAGACTTATTATGAGAAAGATATGTATAGACTGGGGGAGAATGGGGAAACTGACTGACAGGATGAACTGATTTTTTCTAGAATTTGAATGCAATAAACCTTACCTGTAAATTAAGGCCATATTTTAGGATAGTTTGTCCTCTTAATTAAAAAGAAAATTGTTTTACTTATTTCAAAGGCACAATTATAGAGAGGGAGCAAGGGCTAGATAAGTCTTGCCCCTGCTGGTGCACTCCCAGATGGCCGCCACGGCCGAACCAGGAGCTTTTGCTGGATCTCCCAGATGGGTGCAGGGACCCAAGTACTCAGTCCATCTTCTCTTGCTTTCACAGGCACATTAGCAGGGAGCTGAATAGGAAGTGGAATAACTGGGACTTGAACCAGTACTTGTGTGGGATGCCAGTGTTGCAGGCCATGGCTTACCCCACTGAGCCACAGCGCTGGCCCCGAGCTCGATTTAGTGTGATTCAGTAGCCATTTTAGGATCTTCTGATAATCTTGCCCTCAGTGTGAAAGACGCTGTGGCCTAGCGTTTAAGCAAGCAGACCTCAGACCTCGTTCCCTCCCTTCAAATCCCAGGTCGGTTGCTTATAACAGTGTGACCTTAGGGTAAGTTACTTTGTTTCTGAGTCTACAATTTCTTCTGTATAAAATCAAAATCATACTAGTGCTGAATTCATAGGGTTGTCATGAGGATAAAGTAAAAGCCACCAGACAGACAAAAAGCAAATTAGCCTAACGTTAGCTATTACTGTGAGTAGCAGAATCCGGTACCACTGTGATCTAGGTATAATACTGGGCTGTACATTAGTCAGATTTTGTCACTGCAATGAAATTAAAAAAAGGAAATGTTTTTATCTCACAGTTTTTGAGGTCTAAGGGTGTGGTGCCTGCGCTGATTCACTTCTCATGAGAGCTCCTCCCTTGGCTACATCACATCATGACACATGACACAGGAGAGAGTGCTGGTGTGACTTTACATCCCTGTAGTAGGCAGGCAGGCTGGGCCTGCTCCTTCTAGAACAGCTGTCTTGTGAGAACTGTTGTCAAGAGGTAGCGTGAGAACTGCCTACCTTCTCAGCAATCTAAGAACCTCCCATTAGACCCTATCTGTTAAAAGTTCTACCAGTTCCTACTACCACCTCTAGGTACCAAGCCTTCATCACATGGACCTTGGGGGATATACCCTGACCATATTCACATCCTAGCCTGCTGACCCTCATACCTTCATGGTGATAAGAAGTCTTGAATTTTCTAAAATTTATTTTGTTCTCAATATATATTACTTGCAGGATCATATGACTTGTGGTTCTAATTTAAAATATGACTACTGTGTCTGTGGCAGATGCTGATCATAGATGTTTCAAAAACATAGTCCCTGATGGTCAGCGTGTTGCTTATGTCTGTGCCTTAGATGCAGACTTGGGGTGGGGGACCATTGTGGCACAGTGCGTTAAGCTGCTGCCTGCAATATAAGCATCCCATTTTTGAGCACCAGTTTTTTTGAGTTTGAGTTTTTGTTTGAGTCCCAGCTGCTCCATGTCTAATCCAGCTCCCTGCCTGTGCACTTAGTGTAGCAGCAGAAGGTAGTGTAAGTACTTGAACTCTTTGCTGCTACTCACATGGGAGACCCAGATGAAGCTCCTGGCTTGGCCCAGACTTGGCTGTTTTGTCCATTTTGGGAAATGAATGTGTGGGTGGAAGGGTTTCTTTGTCTTTCTATAACTCTGATTTTCAAATAAATAAAATAAATCAATCTGGGGAAAAAAGCAGAATGGAGAATTGGTATGCAAAAATACCGCATCTCAGCGTCAGTATGGTGTGATCCAGCAGCATCGTAATCGCTTTGTGGTCTGCCCTCAGGGGCCCTCATGAAGCCTTAAGCATTGCACACCTCCCCTTAGACTGGGTTTGCTTTAGTTCTCCTTCAGAGTGGTTGTGAAGATGAATGGAAGATATGGGTCTGTTTGTAAGAGTGTTTTTATATAAACATTCCAAATATTCCTCAAGGAAAGGTGAAGTCTGAGAAAGCTTTAGATTCTCAGCATTTGCTTGAAAGAAAAATACCTTCTTGCAACTTTAAGATTCTCCTAACTGTACTTTAGGCAGAGATCCCAAATCACTGAACACTCCACATTGCTGAAATAAAATTGTGTTCCAAATGGATTTGAGTAATAATGTGCTTTTGTCTGTCTCTATTGAAATGCTATAAAATCGGGAGTGGTTTCTTAGGTTATTAGTTTGATGACTAACATGCAGGCATTATGTATTATTTATTTGTTTTATTGATTATTTGAAAGAGTGAGAGAATGTGTGTGTGTGAGAGAGAGAGAGAGAGAGAGAGAGAGAGAGAGAAAAATCTTACAACTGCCAATTCACTTCCCAAATGGCCACAGTGGCTGGGGCTGCACTGGGCTGAAGTCAGGAATTTGGAACAGTCTGGAACTGCTTCGAGGATGCAGAGGCCCGGAGACTCGGACCACATTCTGCTGCTTTTCCAGGCAGCTTAGCACGGAGCTAGGGCAGAAGTGGAGCAGCTGGGGCTTGAACTGGTGCCCGTATGGGATCCCGGACTTCAGGAATGCCTTAGCCAGCTGTACCACCGCGTCGGTGCCAGTGTGCCTGTACTGACAGACCACAGGCACAGAGGTCTGGGCAAAGACTGCTTGTCCTTACATTTGGTGATACTTTTTGTGATGATTCTTACAGGGAGAGAGCAAGGATAGGATTGAATATCTGCTCCAACAGTTCAAGGCCAATATCAATGCAGAAATACAACATATTGCATAAGATACCGTAAATTACTACAATTGAATTAAAACTGGCAACTTCAGCAGTGGGTTGCATTCTATCTCCACTTTCCTCCCTTTTTGCGAAATATGCCACACATCGCATATTTTTATATTATGTCTCCCATTTGATAGAGATTTGTAGTTTTTTTAAAGTGTCCTTTTTGGACTCAGTGAAAACATAAAAGCTGTTTATATTCCACATTTCAGTATGGCAGATTTCTTGCTTTTTTGTCTATTTAGCATCACTAGGGAGCTTTATGTTTTTAAATTGTTCTAACATTTTGTTTGAAAGACGGGGGAGCGGGGCAAGTGAGACAGAGAGCACTTCAGTTGACTTGTTCACTCTGCAAGCGCCGACAGTGGCTGGGGGCAGGACAGGGGCCAAAGCCGGAGAAGTTGGAGATGCACTCCAGGTCCTCGGCACGAGTGGCGGAAGCCCCACTCATCCAAGCCGTCAGCACAGCTTCCTGGGATCTGTGCTAGCAGGAAGCTGGAGCCCGGAGCCGAGCCACAGACTGCCCAGGTGCACCTGCGTCAGCTGTGGAAGTCTTTGCTGCCAGCCTGAACACTTGCCCCGAGCCTTACGTTTTTATGTAGTTTTTAGTGTTTGCCCTGTGTTCTTTGGTTTCAGTGTGAAAGATCCTCTAGCATTTCTTACAGAATAGGTCTAGCAGTAGTGAACTCCTTCAGCTTTTTGTGTATCTGGGAAAGTTTTAATGAAGAGAAAAGTGTTCATTTATTGTCTTGATTTCAGAGGGAGGATTTCACAGGTCTCCTGTGTGAGTGCAGGGACCCAGCCGCTTCAGCCATTGTTGCTTCCCACCTCCTTCAATTTTGACTGAAAGTTTTTTTTTTCCTATTGGTACTTTAAAAATATTGCCTCTTCTCTTCTGGGCTACATTTTTTTTTCTTTTTGAGAATTCTGCTGATGATCTAGTAAGTATTTTCTTATATATAGGAGTCAAATATTTGCTGCTTTAGGAATTTCCTGTGGTTTTAAAAAATGGTTTATTTTTATTTGAAAGGTGGAGCTACAGAGAGAGGAGAGACCATATGGTCTACTCCCCAAATGGCCAAAACAACCAGAGCTGGATCCATCAAAAGCTAGGAGCTTGGAGCTTCACCCAGGGGTCTCATGTGAGTGCAGGGCCCGGATAGTTTGGCCATCCTCAGCTGTCTTCCTAAGTGATTAGCTGGATAAGAAGTGGAGCGGCTGGGACTTGAACTGGTACCCATTTGGGATATTGGTGTTGTATTCAGAGGCTTAGCCTGGTATGGGGCTAGCCTTTTATATGGCTTTTAGAAAGTTTTCTCTTTTTTTGAAAGGCAGACTTACAGAGAGAAGAAGAGAAAGAGTGGGAGAAAAGTCTCATCACTTGCTTCCCAAATTGCCACAGTGGTCACTGTAATACTCTCCCCTCTGACTATTGACAGTGTTATATGTTTTGGTATAGGTAACTTTTAGTTTGTGTTTGTTAGAGTTCTTTGAGATTTATGGATTTGTGTGTACATTTTTTCCTCCAGTGTAGAAAGTTTTTGGCCACTGTTTTTTCAGGTAGACTTGCTGTTTATCAAAGGTCTGTCTTGCCTTTGACTCCCATCATGCACATATTGGAAGAAAGGGGCACGGAGAGCAGCCTGCATTCACTCTCCAGGTGGCTCTGTTCAGGGTCCGAAGCATGTACCCCATTGCCATTTGCTTTCCAAGGTGTATTAATGGCTGGAACCTGGGTCAGAAATGAAGGGGGCCAGTGTCGTGGCTCTGTAGGTTAATGTGCCATCTGCAAGCCTGGCAGCCCAATTTGGGTGCCTGTTACGTTCCAGCTTCTTCACTTCCAAATTAGCTCCATGCTAATGCACCTGGGAAAGCAGCAGATGATCCATCTACTTGGGCCCCTGAATTTATATGGGAGACTTGAATGGAGTTCCAGGTTCCTGGCTGTGGCCAGGCTCAGTCCTGACTGTTGCAGCCATTTAGGGAGTGAACCAGTGGATGGAAGATCTATATATCTCTGCCTCTTTAACTTGCCTTTCAAATCAATAAACAAATCTTTCTTTCAAAGTAGAACAGCTGTAATTGAGATGCTGATGTTAGAATGATGTCTTGATCCAGGGTGCTACAATGCCAACCCCTCCATGGTTATTTTACATTTTCTGTCATGTAATAAGTAGATTTTTATTTTGGAGATCATTTTGGTTCTTTCATTAGGTCATTTTTTTTTTTTTGCTTCTTTTTTTTAAAAAATAGCTCTCTGCTTTTCTACACAGCTACATTCTTTTTTTTTTTTTAAAGTTTATTTTTTCTGGAAAGTCAGCTCTGGAGAGGAGAACAGACAGAGAGGAAGATTTTCCATCCGCTGATTCACTCCCCAAGCAGCCGCAATGGCGGGAGCTGATCCGAAGCCAGGAGGCAGTAGCCTCTTCCAGGTCTCCACTTGGGTGCAGGGTCCCAAGGCTTTGGGCTGTGCTCGACTGCTTTCCCAGGTCACAAGCAGGGAGCTGGATGGGAAGTGGAGTAGCAGGGATACGAACCGGTGCCAATATAGGTTCCTGGTATGTGCAGGCGGGGAAATTAGTCACTAAGCTACTGCGTTTGGCCCCATGTTTTCTTATTTATTTATGTATACTTGATGGCTTTTTGTTGAGGTTTGGACATTGGAGAAAACAACTACTTCTCCAAGCCTCTAGAAGCTGGCTGTGTACGGGAGGAGACCAGCATTAGACAGTCCTGCTGGTGTTTATGCGGATCCTTCTGGGCGTTGTAGGAAAACATCTTTACTGGAGGGTGGGTTATTTCCCAGATTTGCAGACTTCTTCACTAGAACCTGTGATTTGTTGCTCCCCCTTGTGTCTGTTGCTGGTAAGACAGTTTCTTTCGCACTGTGACAAAGTTGGGGGTGCTCACCTTCGTTTTCAGTGACCCCCAAGTTGGCATTTAAATTGCCATTCTAGTCATCATTCAAAGCCAGGAAAGATGCAGTTCACTTTCTTTAGCAGTAACTTGGATGTTGTGAACATTAGTTATATGTCTGTTCTTCTGTTTCCCCCCAAGAAAGAAGCCAGTGTTGCCCCTTTGTGGAGACTTTACTAGGTCTAGTCACGTGTCATGAATTTCCCCACCCTCTGTAATGCCTATCTTCTTGGCTTTGCAGTTGCTTGGGATGCTGCACTATCCAACCTGGTTTCTAGAGTTCAAACAAAAGAAGTCTGTATTGTGTTAAGTTGCTGTCTGTGTTTGTGATATCATGCTCCTATCACTCCACAATATACACTTTTTGATGCATTGATATCTGTGTGGAATTTTAGGGTTATACTTGAGTTTGATGTTGCAAACCAACACATGCATGCTGGTATCAAGTAGGTAGCAGAAACGTGCCAAAGAGGGTCAAGGAGACTGACCATTTGGGAAGTGTACAAAGGCTGGGAAGTGGAGAGCATGCATTTTCTCTAAAGGGCCAGTGGAGCCTCAGGTCTAGTCTGTAGGTGGTGTGATAGGGCAGGCTGTGGAGGAAAGGTTCCAATCTGGCTTTCCCCAAGGGGGGAGGAAGTTTTCCTGGACAGCCCCTCTTCGTGTGCTTTCATTCAGGGGGAGGGGCTAGCTATTTCTCCGAGCTGCCTTACAGTGGCACTGAGCAAAGTCCTGAGGACCTAACTGCTTCCACAAGGGCTCCTCTTAACACCACCACTGTGGCCGTTAGGATCTTGATGTATGCATTTAGGAGGACACAGTCATTCATGTAAACAGGTCAGGACTGAGTCGTGTAATCACATAGGATTAGTTTTCCTGCTTGCCTGCTTCCTTTTTTTCTTTTCAGGATTTAGTAATTACACTTAGTAATTCCTTAATTTTTAGTGTATTCATGATAAGATTACTACGTTTAAGAAAAATATTTACTTAGTTTTGTTGGAAAGGCAGCTATATAAAGAGGAGGAGACACAGACAGGAAGTTCTTCTGTCTGCCGATTCACTCCTTAGGTGACTTTGGGCCGTCCTCGACTGCTTTCCCAGGCCACAAGCAGGGAGCTGGATGGGAAACAGGGCTGCTGGGACACGAACTGGCACCCATATAGGATCCTGGCACAGGCAAAGCAAGGACTTTAGCCACTGGGCTACCATGCTGGGCCCAATTGCTACATTTATTAACTCCAAGCTCTTTGCTAGTTGTGTCTTCTCAAAATACCACCATGTGTTCTCTCATTTCATTTTTCCAAGAAGTTCCCTGAGGAGTGTTGTCCTGCTCCAACCTGGACAGTTTTGACAACCAGCGTGAGCTGTTGTTCTGGTATTTCCAGCTGAGGATCACCAGGGATTCCCGTGTGCCCCTCCCTTCTTTGTCACTCCACTCCAGCAGCAACTCTTGAAGACTGTACCTCTAGGGTGTATACCAGGTGTGTCGGTTTCTTTCTCCATCTGGGCTGCCCTTGTCCAAGCCTCCCTCGTCACTGTTTGCACGTGGAAGAAGCATCTTGAGTTTCCTGCAGCACATCGCCCAAAGTCACAGAGATCTTGAAACTGTCCCTGGCACAAAGAGCCTGTCCTTGTTTGAGAAGTTCTCTCTCCCTTGTCCTATAAGACCCTGTGCTGTGTGACACTTGCCTTCTGTTCTGATCTCATCTCTCCCACTCACCCTCTGGCCCTGCTGGCACAATGACTCACTCTGTTCTGTTGCGTATTGAGTTGTTGCTCTCTGGGAGCATTTGTACATGCTGCTGTTGATTTTTCCCATGAGTCTCTGCTCTCCTGTTTTTCTAGGGCTGCCTCCTACTTACTGAGGACTTAGCTCAAAAAACACTGGCTGAGGGACGGTCTTCATGAATGTGGCCTCTCCTTTTGCCCTTTTGCACTCTGTTTGTTCTCCTCTGCAGCAGTCCTATCACTTCGTGTAGTGATGTATTTGCCTGCTTGTGTATTTGCCTGTACTGACTCTTTGTGGTACAATAGTACCTGCCCATGGCAGCCCTCTACAAGTATTTGTTGACTGCTGGTATTAGCTTAAAACAAGGATTACTTGGGATCTGCATTGTGGCCTAAGCCAGTAAAGCCATCACTTGAGATGCCAGCTGGCCCTGGTTCGTGGCCCACCTGCCCTACTCCTGATCCAGCTCCCTGTTCATGGTCTGGGAAAAGCAGTGGAAGATGGCTAAATATTTGGGCTCCTGCCAAGCACATGGGAGACTGGGAAACAGTTCCTGGATCCTGGTTTTGGTTTAGCCTAGCCTTGGCTGATGTGGCCACATGGGGAGCGAACCAGAGGATGGAAGGTTCTCTCTCCCCATGTAACTCTTGACTTTCAAATAAATAAATCTTTAAAAATACGAATTGCTTTAAGCACTTGTTTAGAAAGTTGTCACTTGTGGAAATACAGCTCAAGGTATTCATTTCCTATTGTTTCCTTCTTATAGGCTCTTTGATATATATTTTTTTCAGATTTATTGAGGTACAGCTGGCTGTTGCATAAACTACAGCTGTTTGAGATGTACAGTGTGCTGCCTTTTGAAATGTGTCTAGATCTCATCTTCACAGTCACACTAATGAGAGTGTCTGTTTGCTCCAAGAATTTTCCTGTGTCCCTTGTCATCCATCGTTTCTCGCTGCTCCCCTTTGGATCCTGGCCTTCGGATACCACTGTTCACTCTGCTTCCTGATGCTGTGTGTTAGCTTGCATTTCTGAGAATTTCTTATAAGTACAATCTTGACTATGTAGTAGTTTCTGGGTCTGGCATCCTTTTTTGAAGGTCTTATTATTTTGCCATTTATTTATTTGCTTGTTATTGGAAAGGCAGATCAGATTTACAGAGAGAAGGAGAGAGAGAGAGAAAGATCTTCCATCAACTGGTTCTTTCCCCAAGGGACTGCAGCAGCTGGAGCTGAGCTGATCTGAAGCCAGGAGCCAGGAGTTCCTTCTGGATCTCCAAGGTAGGAATAGCGTCCCAAGGCTTTGGGCTATTCTCTGCTTCTTTTCAAGGCCATAATCAAGGAGCTGGATGGGAAGTGGAGCAGCCAGGATATGAACTGACACCCATATGGGATCCTGGTGAATGCAGGCAGAGGCTTAGTCTGTGAAACCACAGCACTGGTCTCTGGCTTCTTATACTCAACATTATTATTCTGAGATTCATCTTTGTTGTTGTGTGCATGTTCTTTTTTGTTGCTGAGGAGTATTCTATTATGTGGATATACCTCATGGTATTTATCTGTGAGCTTATTGATAGGCATTGGGATTGTTTCAAGTTCTGTGTGGTTGTAAATAAAATGCTGTGAGCCTTATGTGGGCATATCCTTTTATCCCTTTTGCATACATACTGCTGGGAGAGACACGAGGGCTGTATCTGAGTTGCAGGTGCAGATTTTACTTGGTACATTTTGAAATCTCTTTTTTTCAGTCCTGAAGGAACTTCAAGGACTACCTTAAGGATTTGTAATTTTGGATGACACAGCTTTTGGAAGAATGGGGCTAAAATGCAGTTCTGGCTCCCTGTGATTTCCAAGTCTACCCTGTCACAGAAACCTGTGCTGTTCAGCCACCTGCCTGCTCCATCTTTGACCTGTGACCTGTAGGGACTGTTATGTCACTGAGACCTCGCAGAGACTGCTGGTTCTTGCTAAAGCTCTTGGGCTCTTGCTGATGCCCGCCTGTGCTCCCTCGTAGGGCTGGTGAGTGTTGCCTGCTTGGTATTGATGCAGCCAGTGTGTACTAAGGTCATTCTGAGCCAGCATTCTGCTAAGTAAGATTTTTGCTGTTCCTGACCTCTGTTTAATAACTGGATTTTATTTCAAGTGTGTGAGGCCCATGCACCATTTGCTTTAACCCAGTATGTGCAAATGTTGGGTTAAAGCATTTAACCTAAAAGTCCATGTGCTGAAAACTTGGTCCAGTGTGTGGCTGATGTGGTGGTGCCTTTAATCTAATTAGCAAGGGTGGCTTCATCTTCATGAAGCAGTGCTGTCTCACAGGAGTGGCTGTGATCTCCCGTGACCAGCCAGTCCTCGTGAAAGTAGGTTGTTACAGAGTAAGGCCGCTGTGTGTCACGCCACTTTTGTATCACCTGTTCTCCTTTCTGCTTATCTGCCATGTGGTGATGTAGCCAGAGAAGTCCTTGCCAAGCACTGTACTTTATTTTTACTTTTCAGACATCGGAATTGTGCGCCAAATAGACCTGTTTTCTTCTTTAAAACGTGTTTCAGTTAAAGGAGTGACAGAGAGAAAGGAGAGATAGAAATAAAACAGTCTTCCATCTGCAGATTCAGTCTCCAAATGCTCGCAACAGCCCGGCTGAAGCCAGGAGGTTGGAACTCCTTCTGGATTTCCTACTTGGGAGGAAGGAACCTCGTCACTTGAAATATAGTCTGCTGCTTTCCAGGTACGTTAACGAGAAGTTGAATTGGAAGCAGTCAGAACTCAATCCCAGGCACTCTCATACGGGATCTGGGCATCCCAGGTGACAGTTTAACTTGCTGTGCTGCAATTCCTTCCATAACTTTTTTTTTTCTTTATGTGTTACCCAGCAACAGTATTCTAGTAAGCATTATATGAACTAAGAGATCTAGTTGGGTGTAGGCTCTTCCCTTTATTATTTTAAAATTTGTTTGTTTACTTGAGAGGTGGAGACAAAGAAAGAGGGAAGGAGACAGAGATAAAGGAAAGAAACTGGAACAGAAAGAGAGAGAGAGCGAGAGAGCGAGAGAGAGAGAGAGAGAGCGAGAGAGCAAGAGAGAGTGAACTGCTGTCCGATGGCTCATTCCCTAAATGCCTGCAGTGGGTAGAATTGAGCTGGGCTGGATCTGAAAGCTAGAACTCTGTTCAAGCCTTCCACCTGCAGTGGCAGGCGCCTAACCAGTTGAGCCATCACTACTGATGGCTAGGATTTAGATTAGGAAGCTGGAGTTAGGAGACGGGGCAGATTTTGAATTCCTACTGCACGGTGGGACTTGGGTGTCTCAACGTGTACCCTAACTATCACAACACTGGCCCCTATCTTAAAATTGTTGAAATCAAGATGTGCTTCCTATCTCTTGAATTCAAGGAATAAAGCTATAAAGGCATAAAGCCATACACCCTGCCTCAGCAAAATCCTTGCTATTTTGACACCACCTGCCTCTAATGATCAGTATTTCTAGTCAGGGGGACTAGAGTGTTGAGAGATGTTGAAGAAGTGAAACACCTGTTTTCTTGTCTAGGACCTGAATTAAATGTGAGACAAAGCAAAAGAATAAGCAGATTGGAAAGGAAGGCATCTGTTTTATTATGGAGAAAGTGAATGTGGGAGATAATGGGCAAGGAGGTGCCGTGTTAAAATTTGGAGAAAGACCCATTCCTGCCACCAGGCTGGAACCACTGCCAAGAGAAAACAGCTCCAAGAAGCCATAGAGAACAATGCCCCTCTTCCTTTATACATAACAAAAGGGAGGAATATAAGGAGTTATTCGAATTTCCCACCCTGAACCCGGCACCATTTCTTCTTCCTCACAGCTCACGAAATTCGTGCCAGTCCAGCCATCCACCAATCAGATGTAACCTGGCATTCCACCTCAGAATCCCACCCCCAATCTTCCAGCCCCTTCCCCAACCCTGCCCACTCGCCAATCATCCCTAGGCATTCACCTGCAGGCACCAATCCCCCGGGGCCTGCCCGAAATCCCTCCCAATCCCCCCCCAACACCTTGCAGACAAAAAGGCCCCCAGGTGTGGCTCTCTCGTCTCTCTCCTCCTTTCGGCTTCCGGCTTCCCTTCCCCTCTTCCCTGCTATTCTCCCCCCACCCCCCGTTCCTGCCCCTCTGGAATAAATCTCCTAAGATACATACACACACAAAAAAAATTGGAGAAAGATCAATTTTGCTATGTAATTCCTTGTGGCCGTGGGTCACAGTGGGCCTCCTGGAGGGCAGGGCCATTTCCAGCAAGTACACGGAGGACTCTGAACCTGGTGGCCTTGGCTTACTTGGCTTACTTTGTTATAGTGGGTGTATTAGTCATCATTAATCCTAAAGAAGGAAAGAGTCATAAAAGTCACTCTGCTGGGAGCCTTAGACTGGCCTAGCCTTCCACCTATTACGAGCTGGTGACAGTCCCTCTCTCAGACTGTCAGTCACCAACTTCCACTCTCAAGCCTCGCCTTCCATTTTGAAGCTTTCACAGCTTTGGAATGTTGGGGAGTGATTTTAACTGCAGGTGTCACATCACATCATTTCTCTATCAAATGAAAAAGCCCTCAAAGCAACTTATTTCAGGTGCTAGAAACAAACTCCCTCTCTCTTATTACAGTGATTGTTCATCCTATAGCTATTTCCTGTTGAAACAATAGCTCCCTGCCCTTTGCCAACTGTGTAGAGCAGGAAAGACAAGAATTTTCTGATCCCAACAAATGAGCAAACATTTCCTGGCCTGGGTTACCTGAACCACCTTCTTTAGGTTTTTGTTCTGTCAAAACTTGCTGTCCCCAGCACAGAGAGTGCTAACATTCTAGCATTGCATGAAATTAATCAATTTTGATGTTAACTTTATGATGGTAGTGGATAGAGCTGAAGTGCTTTCTTCAAAATAAGAGGAATGCAATTTCCTAATGGTGATCTCCTTTCATCACGGGATCACTAAGTACCTATATTTATTTTTTATTTTCTCGTGATTCTCAGCATTTGAAAGAAATGTCTACGTTTTATTTAAGAAGCCTTCAAAAAACGATTCAGAAAATTGGAAGCAGAAATAAAGGTGATTTTTTTTTAATTCAAATATTGTTATTTTTCTAGGTTACATGCACCAGATGTTAGTAATAACAAAAGCCACCACAAAAATAGCTAATATTTATTGAGCTCTTAAAATGCCCCAGGCATCCTGGTTAGAAATGATCAGCTCAGAAGGATGCCAGTTTGTACCAGATGTCTGGGATTGATCCCTGGCTTTCCTGCGAAATGCTGGAACCTAGCAACACGCTTCCTTCAGATTGGTTTTGGCTGAAGTATGAAATGCATGTCCTCTGGCCTAACAGTCAAAGGTGGAGAAAAAAACCACTTTTGATCTTTTCTAGCTATGGCTTTAGGGTTTAACTTCTGGCTGAAAATATACAAGGAAAAGATGAATAGCTACTTATGTTTTTTTCCTTTAAAAATTTATTATTTATTTGAATAAAAAGAAGCGGGTGGGGGGATGTATCACCCATTTGCTGGTTTACCCTCCTAATGCCTGCAACAGTTAGGATTAGTCCAGGCCAAATTCAGGAGCCCAGAGCTTCATTTGGATCTCCCATGTACTTGAGCTAGCACCTGCTCACTCCCAGAATGTGCAGCAAGAGGGCAGGCAGGACTCCACAACTCCACACTAGGCACTCTAAAATGGGATGCCAGTGGCCCAAGTAGTGTCTTCACTGGTGTGCCACACACCTGTTCGAATGATCTCTTGGCATTGTATATATTGTAGAGTATCTGCCTTTCTCTGATTCCATTTCTATTTTGGGAGGGTAATTGGTTGAGGTGGTCAAGAAACTGTTTTGCTTACGTTTTTATTTATTTGAAAGGTCAAGTTGCAGAGATTAAAGGAGACATAGAGAGGGAGAGCGATTTTCTGTCTGCCATTCACTCCACAAATGGCTGCAAGATCCTGATCTGGGCCAGGCTGAAGCTAGGAGCCAGGAATTCTGTCTGGACTTCCCATATGGATAGCAAGGACCCAAGAATTCAGCTCCCCTCCCATTGCTTTCTCAGAAGTGTTAACAGGCAGCTGTATCAGAGGTGGAAGAGCTGGGACTTGAACTGGCACCCATAAGGTAGGGCAGCATTGCAGGCAGCAGCTTAATTCTCCATGCCACAATGCTCTTCTTGCTTATATATTTTTTTAAGGAAGTCACTACACAGTAATTCAGAAGCTGTGATCAGTGTCCTAGGAACTATTCTTTGTGATGGTTTAGAAGAAGAAATTATTTCAAAATAAAAGTTATGAGGCATGTAAGTTAGGGTGTTGTCCTTTTCCATATGGATACTATTCTTTCAGAATGTCAGTTAACATATTTACTGTGTACTGTGTTGAGTACCTTGTAAAGTACAGGAGATAAAGTTTTAGTGAGTTGAGTATTAGTAATCGGGCTGTGACAAATAAGTTTGAGGAGCAAGAACAGAGTTTTATTTTAGTAAAATTTAATGATATTTTATTTTTTTGTACATAATTAGCTTGAGAATCAAATTCCATCATGTTGGCCTGTCATTTTCTAGATTATTCCATGGCTAGTGGTTTTTCTCAATAGGCCTGTCTTCACTCATGATAAATGAGATAATGATGCCACCTGCTTGGTAGGGACTGAATGAAATATGTAAGAGATCTAGCACAGGGTCTGCTACACAATGAAGACTCAGTAAGTGGCCCTTGTTAGCAGAGAAAAAAAGTGGTTTACCATAATGGCTGACAGGCCCCATTCATCTTACTTGTAACAACTGGAAATGCATCTTCTTATCATAATTGTAGGGGTTAAGCAGGCTGTGAGAAATTATGTTTGCAACTTTCACAATATCAGATCTGGTGAGCCGAGGCCAGAAAGCAAAGGACCACAAAGACTCTTCAGAATAGCACTGCTGGGTGAACAGGTCTTTCCGGCTGCCTGTGTTGACAAGGTGCTGTATTTTCCCTTCTGGAGCAGGTGCTATTTCAGGCAGGCCACTTTGTAGTCCCACCCACCACGTTCTCTTGGCTGGTGAGCAGTTCTTCACATGCCCTTCCATCCCACTTTTTCTTAGGCTCCCTTATGAAAACCCAAAACTCAGACAATTGAAATGATTTCAACAGTCTGGGTCCTCCTGACTCCGAGTCATAAAGTAGGTCTCAACTTTTAAAGAGCCACTTGATATAACCACTACTTCCATGCAATTGTTAGTTGACAGTCATTCAAAGATAATAGAGTAAAAAATTATAAAGACAAAACATTGCCCATAATCTTTCATACAGAAACAATTGCTTCAAAAATTTTGGAGATTTTCTACTTATTTGCTTTCTTTTTTTAAATTTTGTTTTTGGTGTTTACATGGTTGATTAAAGTGGGAAGAGTCAAGAGTTAGGGGAAAGTGGTGAGACCATTGTTTCCACATTTTCTTTTTTCTTCTTCCTGTATCTGGGTGAAGCGGAACAGACAAAGGGAGAAGTCAAACCAGCCTCCCAACCAGGCCAGTACACGGGGATGGGGAACGGCCACCCAGTGACATCCCAGGGTCCCTGGTGTGAGGCATGCTCTAAGGGTTCTGCTCAAGTGGTTCAATGGTTCAGTAGTTCAGAAATGTGTTTATCTTGCCGATCCAGAGATAAGAAAATCCTGCAATGGTCCACTGGCCGAATAGTCCACCTTAGATTCTTTATCCAACCAGATATTTGCTGCCAGCACTTGGCTGGGTTAGTTGACCAACTAGTTCTGCCCTCCTTCCTCTGCTATGGTACCAGATACCCTCTGCAGGCTCCAATGGACTGCCATATCCTCCATCAGCATCTAAGTATGCTCTCTACTACTGCTCCATCCATGCCACCGAGGATGGTCAGACCACAGATCCTGTGGTTCTCCCCATGGTTGGAGTTCTGACTCTAGCAGTTCAATTGGAGGGATCCCAAAAGAAATCTCATCTGAAATGATCCCAGACCTGATCCCAGACCTCGTGTGTGTGCTTACAAGTAAGGGGTATGGCTCTGTTTGTCACTCACATCGGCCTATGCACACACTATTCGTTACAATGGCTGGGTTGGTTTTGTCTCTAGCCCCATTTCTTATGCAAACCAATGGATGCAGTAGCCCAGCCTAACCCAGCCTACCACACAGTTGGCCATCATGTGCACTAGTGAGAACTGCAGCCTAGTTGGAGTGACCCGCAAGGACCCCCACTAGGTCCACCCCAGCCCCGGTTCCTGTGCTTGTTAGTTTTGGCAGCAGACTGATCGAGTCTGTATCACTTTCAATACAGGTCTCATACACGTCAATGGACATTGAAGCCTAGTTCAACCTAGTTGACCTCCACTATCAAGCCCACACTCATGCCAGCACCACCTGTCTAGCCAGGCCCACTCTCAGCCCTGGTTCTCATGCTCACCAGTGGAAGTTGTAGCGATCAGAAGATGCCCACAGTTTCCCTACTGGGCCCATTCCCATTCCCGGATCTTACACTCTCCACACATTATTATGCATTCTAGCCTGGCAGGACTTGCTCCCAGTCCTAGTATTTGCCAGCTGATGCTGCAGCAAAGCCCAACCAGCCTGCACTTCCTCTGGCCCATGTATGCACCAGTGGATACAGTCGCTTAGCCCAGCCTGGCTCTCCCACTAATCCAGTTCACATGCAGGCCATCAGATGATACAGCCCTACCTTGCCTGGTTTGCCCCTGGTCCCAGTTCTCATGCTCACTAGTGGGAAGAGTGGCCCAGCAGGGTAGCCTCCAGCAGCCCCCTACTGGGGATGCACCCTCCTGCCACCCCTGTCTCATGGGTGCTGTGGCCCAGTCTGGCATGGCCTGCTTCATCCTGGCATTTGCCAGCGGGTGCTGGTTGGGCCCATCTGCCTCCAGTTTCAACTCATGCTGGTGGGTGCTTCAGCCTAGCCCAGCCTAGCCATCCCCCAGTCCTGATCCTAATGTGAACTGGCTGGTATTGCAGTCTGACCTGATCTGTCCTGTACCCCATCTTGGTCCTCAGATCTGCGAACGGATGTTATAAACGGGCACAGCCTTGTCTGTTCCCAGATCTGACCCCCCACATATGCTGTAGTGTACCATAACCTGGCCTGATCTGGGCTGCTCCTCACTTTGGTTCTTGCACTCACCTGCAGAAACTGCATCTTGGAAAGGAGTTCTCCAAGATCATCTATCAGGTCTCCTCCCAGGGGCAGATCTTACGCACACCAGTGGGTCCTTGGACCAGACTGACTTAGTCTACCACGCTGGCGCTATCCCCCTAACCCCCTTTGAGCCCACACCCCTAGACACCCTTGAGCCAGTGTGGGAATAATCATCCATTTGTTTGCTTTTCTTTTTTTTTTTTTTAAGATTTATTTATTATTATTGGTAAGTCGGATATACAGAGAGAAGGAGAGACAGAGAGGAAGATCTTCCATATGATGATTCACTCCCCAAGTGAGCCGCAACGACCGGTGCTGCACCGATCCGAAGCCGAGAACCAGGAACCTCTTCCAGGTCTGCCACGCGGGTGCAGGGTCCCAAGGCTTTGGGCCGTCCTCGACTACTCTCCCAGGCCACAAGCAGGGAGCTGGATGGGAAGTAGAGCAGCCGGGATTAGAACCGGCGCCCATATGGGATCCCGGGGCATTCAAGGCGAGGACTTTAGTCGCTAGGCCACGCTGCCGAGCCCCATTTGTTTGCTTTTTGTGTTTATTATTGTAGCATGGTTGTAATCATTCTGTTTATACTTTTTTTTTTTACAGGAAAATGGGTAAGACTATTATTTCCATATTGTTTCCTTTATATATCTGAGGTAAAGGGGGATTTTAAGGGAGAAGCCCCACCCAGTCTCCCACCCACCCCAGAACCCTGATGTGGGGCATACTCCGAGGGTCTTGCTCAAGCGGTTTTGATAGTTCAACAGTTATGAATTGCTCCCAGTCTTGCCACTCCAAGCACGATGAGGTCATTGAAGAATTTACTGATTGACTAGTCCATCATAGAGTCTCCGTTTGCCCAGTTTTTCACTGCCAACGTATGGCTGGGGTAATTGATTGACTTGTTATGTCCTCTGTCTTTTCATGGTTAGGGTTTTCAGTCCAGCAGCTCGATTGGGGGGATCCCCAAAGAAACTTTGAGGTGCTTCCAGACCAGATTCTTGTGTGTACTAGCAAGTACAGGGCTTGGCACAGTCTATTGCCCTGATCAGCTGGTGGTTGAAATTGCTGGGTTCGTTCTGTTTCCAACCCTGTCTTCCACTGGAACCAATGGGAGCCACAGTCCAGCCTGGTTCTGCCCAGCACATACTCGGCCCTCACATAACCCAGTGGGAGCTGCAGCCTAGTTGGAGCAACCCACAATAACCCCAACCAGGCCCACCCCCTACCCTGGTGTGCCAGTATGTGTGGCAGACTAGTCCAGTCTGTCCCACATCCCATTCGGCTCTCATACATGTCAGTGGGTATTAAAACCTAGTTCCATCTAACCAGCTCAACTGTCCAGCCCTCACGGATGTTGTTGAGTGCCTCTCTGTTTAGCCACCTCAGCCCCTGTCCTAGTTTTCCTGCCCTCCAATGGGAGTGGTAACCCAAGAGGGAGGAGACCACTATTTCCCTCCCAGGCCACTCCCACTCCTGGATTATGCACTCTCCAGGTGGTTCTGTGGTTTGACTTGACAGAGTTAGCCCCCCAGTGCCAGCTTCTGCCATCTGATGCTGTGGCTAAGCCCAAACAACCCTCACCGACTCTAATTACAGATTGCACCAGTAGGAACAATCAGCCCAGCCTGGCTTTTCCCTGGTCTGGTCCGCATGAGGCACACAGGTGTTATAGCCCTGCCTAATCTGGTCTGCCCCCATCCCAGCTCACGCTCTCCAGTTGGAGTAGCTGTCCAGCAAGGGAACCCCCTATATTCCCCTGCCGGCTCCGCCCCCTCCCTTCCTGGTTCTCACATGTGCTGTTGGGCATTCACATCCAGTACAGGCAACCTCACCTTGGCACTAAATTTATTTAGCTCTTCATCACAAACATGGCTTCTTCACATGATGTTTAGATTGTTAATTTTTAAAAAAATTGTGAGATGGAAGGGAGAGGAGAGAGAAACAGACACACAAAGAGATCCCCCATGTATTGCTTCACTCTGGAAATGTCCTCAAAAGCCAGGTGCTAAGAATTCAACCTAGATTATGTGTGTGTGTGGCAGGGACCCAGTTGCTTGAGCTGTCGCCGGTGAATCCCAGGGTCTACATTAGCAGGAATTTGGAGTCAGGAGCTGACATGGGCAGTCAGCCGAGGTACTCTGATATGCCATGTTACCCTTGCGGCCAAATGCCTACCCTGATGTTGACATTTGAAATCACTCTGTTTATCTCACTTTATGATTGTCTCTGAATTAGGTATTCCCTCTCTGGACATTTGCTTTTGATTATTATTGTGTTTTAGTTTTTGCTTTTATCAATGTAATTGCTGGGCCTTGTACAGTAGCCTAGCAGCTAAAGTCCTCACCTTGCACATGCCAGGATCCATATAAGTGCAGATTCGTGTCCCGGCAGCCATGCTTCCCCTACAGCTCCCTGCTTGTGGCTTGGGAAAGCAGTGGAGGATGGCCCAAAGATTTGGGACCCTGCACCTGCATGGAAGACCTGGAAGAGGCTCTGGGGTCCAGGCTTTGGATTGGCTTAGCTACAGCCGCTGTTGCCACTTGTGGAGTGAATCAGTGGATGGAAGATCTTCCTCTCTGTCTCTCCTCCTCTCTGTATATTTGAGTTTCCAGTAAAAATAAATAAATATTTGAAAAAAAGTGTAATTGCTATTACAAATAAGGATGTAACAATATATGTAAAAACTATAATGTAAAACATAAGTAACAATGCTATTATAAATATCTTTCCACTCCCCAATGTATTGTTTACTAAGATAACTTCTTGGGTTATTTATTTTTTAAAACTTATTAATTATATTTATTTTTGATAGTTGATTAGCGTGATAAGGGTCAAGGGCTACAGGAAGGTGGGTGAGATTACCATTTCCACATTTTCTTTTTTTCCTTCCTGTATCTGGGAGAAGGGGAGAGGCAAGCAGAGAAGCCACACCCAGCCTCCCAAAGGCCTCTGCACTCTGGGATGGAGGGCAGCCATCCCAGCACCACTACAGGGTCCCCGCTGTGGGGCATGCTCTGAGGGTCCTGCTCAAGAGGTTTCGATAGTTCAGCCATTCTGAATTACTGCCAGTCTCCACTCCAAGCACAATGAAATCACTCCAGAATCTACTGTTGACTTAGTCCACCCTAGAGCCTCTGTTTGTTCTTGGGCTATTTGTACATAATGCCAAACTTTTCCCAGAAAGACAATTATGGTCCTACCTGATGTATATCAGAATCTCTCTCTCAACCCTTAGAGTAGGGTGTGTTTGTCTTGAGTTTTTTCCCCTTTATTCAGACGTTCTATTTAAATGTACTTTTACAAAACTATCAGTGATGTTGATCATTTTAGTATATTTCTTAACTGTTTTGACATGTTATTTTTCACTTTCCATGATTTTTCAAGTGTTTTGCCATTCTTCATGAGGAGATGATGTTTTTATTTTTTGAGGGTGTTTTTTTCCATACTGAAGTAGGCTTTTGCCCTGTGTTCTGCCAAGTCTGTTCTTCCTGTTATTGATAATTTCATTTGGGATCTATCACTGATGAATTTAAACTCCCTTTGAACTTACAGCATTTTTAAGTTGTTCAGGCTTCTAGAACTTTCCCCTGGCATTATTTTTCATAGTTTAACAGTTCCACAGCCCTACAGAATGGCTTTTCCTTTTGGGACTTTCTTCCATTTTCCTTTTGTCCCATTCCCAGCCTGGAGAGCCCAGGCTCCTATGTTGGTTTTCTTGAGGAACCTCTTTCCGGGGCTAGAAATACAAACATGTCGTGTGATTTAGAAAGTTAAGGCACACGCATGTTGAACACGTTTGGGTGCCTTTTAAATGTAGTGTAGAAGAGGGACCAGTGGTTTTCTCTCCCGGTTGAGGCCACATGGGTGTTTTTGTCTCTGAGCTTGTAGCTGTTGACTGCTTTTCATTGTTATTACTTCTTTGTGCTCCAGAAAGGCTAGAGAGGGATAAAAAACCCTGTGGTCCAGCCTCAAATATCAACCAAGAGAGCAGGTCTCCAAAGAGAGTAAGTTATTTGAGAATGAATGGGTAGGCATGCTGTGTAGATGCAGAGACTGAGAGAATTGAGGCAGAGGGAGTTTGGAGAGTAGAGAGAAGTCCCTACGGCCTGCTGTGAAACAAGCTTGGTAGATGCAGTGAGGAAATTACAGTTCACAGTAACCCAGAACATGTTTTCTGAGCAAACAGAAGAGAGGAACTCAGGGCTCCAATTGCAAAGTAATGACAAGAGCGGGCCCCGATTTAACGACCCCGATTTGATCAGTGCACGCTGTATACATTGATTGCAATGTCACACTGAATCCTATATTTGTGCACAGTTATTATTAACCCCAAGGACTTTCTAGTATTTAAGCAGTGGAAATGCTAACTAACTCAATTTGATATTGATTCATTGCATGTGTGGGCTAACTTATCACAGTATACCCCAGAAATATCTACAATTAAATGATTTTTAAAAAATCACACTTATTTGGGAAAGAAGCTCATTGGCCTCAGGGCCTAATCACATGTGACGATGCTTGTATTGGCCTTGAAAGGAGAGGGGCTTCACAGATGGGGCTGACTGCAGCGGGCTGTTAAGTGAGGCTAGTTGCTAGGCTGTGGTGAAGACTAGCCATCACCAGAAACGTGTTCCCATGGAAGTGGATTTGTATGCTGTGGCTTCTGCAAAGTCTTTTTGTCAGAGTTCTTGTTATTGGGCAAATATGCATGAGGACCCTTCGTTTGTGGCTTCCTAATTTCATTTTATTAGGTTTTGACATAGTGTACTCAATTTTGATTTGACTACTTTCTCACACTTCCTTTGCTTGGTAACCTTGGACCAATCACTTAGCTCCATTAGGTCTTTTACCCTTTACCCATAAACTAGGGAGTAATAGTATTTACTTTTTAGAATGGAAGTGAAGCTTAAGTGGAGGCTCATGACCTGCCTCAATATGGTGTGCCAATTTGGTCATGCCTTTAAAAATGATGATTAGAATTTGAACCCCTGCATGCCAGTAAGGCAAGAACTCTAGGATCCTTTATCAGTTGGCTTTTTTAAATACCCGAGGCAGTCTAATGTTTTCAAACAAAGAGGTTGTTTTGGCTTATGGGTCTGGAGGGTCACAGTCCATGGGTGGCTGGGCACACAGATTCAGTATTTGGTGATGGTGTTCTTGCTGACAGAGTCCATGGTGGCAGAAAGCATCATGTGGCAAGAGATGGGCGTGTGGACATCTTATTCAGATGTTGGGGGCTAAATCTCTGTGTGAGTTTGGGAACAAAGTCAAGTTCCTCTCTCTTGTGTGACATCTTCCTTACAAACCAGCCAAGACCTCATGGGTGAAACTGTTTTTCAATCCTGGATAGAGAGAAAATCAGAAAAATCTGCCCACTGATGGGCTCTGGTCTCTGCTGCTCTTGTTTTATGGACTCATGTCCCTTCTGGCTCACTTCTTAAACACAACTTAGTGATGGACAATATCGGGCTTTCAGCAGGACAGCTTCCAAGCTGCTTCCACATAGCCCCTGTGTCCTGCAGCCCCAAAACCCCTAGTGGCATCTATAACTGGGTCTAGAAACATCGCCATCACTTCAGACAACACTTTCAGTGGTAAATAGGACCTTGGTATTTTTTTTTTCTGCCAGCAGCCTCAGTTGGAACTATTCTGATTCATTTGGGGAAATTTTTGATGTGAAGTGGCCATGGTCACCCTCCTCCTGCCCCTGGGACCCTCTGTCAATCTAGCCAGTTGTCAACATTTACTTTTCAGCCCTTCACAAAAGTCCTGTTGCACTGTCTTCATCAGGAAAGGGGTGCATGCTAAATTTACATTTGGGTAACCAAAATTAGCTATTCCAGTAACTCTTTTGGAGATAAAATAAAGTCAAGGAGGGGATTTTTTTGGGGGTCCCTGTCCAGACAGAAGCATCTGACAGCCTTTCTTAGTAAGTGTAAAAAAGGAAGTTCTGCTTTACTTGACACAGCCCCCCCACAACCCAGCCACGCAGAAGTCCTGCAGTCCTTCTCAGCCCAGCCACACCTCTGCATCTTTCAGGCTGGGGACACTTCATTCTGCAGAGCCCTAACCCAGTCCCAGAGAGTGCCCCCTTGCCATAGTTATGCCCTTCAGCCGACCTCTAGTGGCCTCTAGGGTGGTTCTTTTTACAGAGCTGTTTTCAGGGTATATTTCCCAGGGGCAATTTATCCTTTCTTCAAATAGAATTTATTCTCCATTTGTATTTGATTTGTATTTTCATGCAGCCAACATACATGCACAACCATGAGCATTTTTGTCATGGAAAAGAATTTGCCAGTCCAAGAATAAACAATGATAGCTAGCTAGTATCCCTGTGAGACAGGTAGAGGCACTGATAGAATGAGCCTTGTTGCTGCACATAAACTTTCTGCTCTGTGTGGGAAAGGGTGTGGCAGTTGTTTTTTTTTTTGAGGTTTAGTTTCACCAACCTGTGTTGTCCTAGTGTGCTTGCTTGGGATATGGTATTGTGATCAGGGACTTGTCCCCAGTTTGTCTTCCGATTCCAGAATGAGCTCTCCAAGCCTTGTCCTTGTCAGATTCCCATACTTCACCAGGCAGGCCCTTGGTCGTGAATCTCCAAAACAAAGTGATAGCTCCCTTGAATGAAAGCAACTAGTTTCCACATATTTCCTGAAAAATAATCAGGTATTTAATGGCATCTTTTTATAGGTGTTTTATGGCTGGTTAGCGACATACATTCTCATAGAAATAGAACAAGTGAAGCTAATTCCAAAGTTCTTTTGAAAATTTTCCTAGTCCCTCAGCAGGTTTACATTAGCTGCATTTTTTTTCCCCCACAGAAATACTTTGCTAATGCTGCGAGACATGGCTTTTTTTTTTTTTTCCTGGGGGTTAGCCTTTCTCTCTACATAAATTTGCAAGCCAGTCTGAAATCCCTACTGAATTTGGAGGATTTATGGCTTGGCACCCAACCCACTTTCCTGGAACATAATGTGATGCTGACGACACAGCCCCATCACCCATTTGACAATAAGTCTGCTTGTCTCATTCCACTTGCCTCCTCAGTGGCAAGAAGTGGAAAGCCTTGCTTGCCTCATTGTATCATTGGTTTCATGCCGGTGGTGATGACCTTTTATAAAGCTGCTTGTGAATACATTGATCAGATGTATCACCTGACTGGCCAACAGCTATTGGAATGATTCTCCACGTGTGTGTGACTCTGTTGCGTTATTGCAAAACGTGACAGGATAGACCTGCCCAGCCATTGTCGCTGATGCTCATTTGTAATGCTGCCTTGAGGAGATGAGAGCAAATTGTTCGAGCAGCTCAGTGCACTCTGCCAACAGTTCAGAGGAGGAGCTGCCAGCAGGGCTGCAGGCACATGGGGACTTGGGACTTGTTTTCACAGTGGCATCAGCCGTGATGATGGGCCTGCTCATGTTCTCCTTGGGATGCTCCGTGGACATCCGGAAGCTCTGGTCACATATCCAGAGACCCTGGGGCATTGTCGTGGGCCTACTCTGTCAGTTTGGGCTCATGCCACTTACAGCCTATCTCCTGGCTGTCAGCTTTTCTCTGAAGCCAGTCCAGGCCATTGCTGTCCTCATCATGGGGTGCTGTCCTGGGGGAACCATCTCTAACATCTTCACCTTCTGGGTTGATGGAGACATGGATCTCAGGTAAGTTACAGCTGGGGAGTTCAGCAGGTTTCTTTCTCGGGATCCCAACTGGGTGAGGCGGTTGGGCTGGGGCTGGGAGGGCAGGCAGGATGACTGACACATTTTGTGTTGAAAACTCTTCCCATCTTTTGGTAGGGGTCCCAGTGGGACACACTGCAGGCTTGTGGAGCCATGGGAGGGTTTGCTGTAGCCATCCTCTGCTTGACTGGCAACTGTGGCTGGGAGATGTGGACTCTGGTTTGGATGTAGTAGCGGAGGTGGGTTTCCATATCACCCAATGGCTTTCCCAAAGCCCAAACTCCTGCTGACCTACACTGTCATCTTTAATATCAGTCAGCTGGGACAGAAGTGGGGCATCCCAAGTGGCTACTGAGAGTGTCTATTAGCAGTCATGTTGGCGGTGGTGGCTGTGCCCTAATGGAGAGGGCGTTCACATCTCTTATCAGTAAGTTTTGCCTGAGCATCTCCACTGTGAGCCAAGTGTAAAGGGGCTGGTTCTACCTGGTAGACATATCCTGCTTTAAATGTTCATAGGGGTCTATTGGCATGACATAGGGAGCAATGTGAAGGTGATTTCCGTGACTCAAGCTATGCTTTCTTGTTGCTTCGCATAAGCTTGACATTCAGCCCTAGATTCATTCCCGTGACCTTATTCCTTATTTTGGTGTCAGTATGTAGCCCCAGGAGGTGTTAAGCTTTATTTTTACTTATGCTTTAATGAGCAAAGAATGAATCACGCATCTTCTGGAATAAAGGTTTTGATGGAGAAGAAGAAAGAACATTTGGGGAGGGTCAGCATTGGGAAAAAAGAAGGGCATAAAATGTGTCCCTTCTGTGCTCTTTGCTTACATATGGAAACATGGCTGTATCTCCTGCCCTTGGGAAGGCTTGCTTGGAAATTGCCATTTCTGTGCCATGTGGACACACCGTTGAGTTGAGGTTTACTTTAGGGAATCTGAATGAACCACAGGTGATGGTTTCTGTGACATCAGTGAGTCAGCTGCTGGTCTGGGTTTCTAGTTGTCTGCATGTTCTGAGTGGTTAGCATGTGAAACATATTTTACCTGTAAATTTTAATGAGTTCCTACCACTCAGACCAATCATTAGCCTTCACATGGCAATGACTTTTGGTTACCCACTTATGAGAGATTTTAAAAATAAAACCACTTGGTGGACTTAATATATAGTATCAGTAAGTCACTAATGTACATTATTAATTTGCATTCAATGAAGTTAATCATTCACATAACTGGGAAATTATTTTCTTCATATGAAACTCATATGAAAAGGATCAATTACAGGACCTGGAAGTTTTCTGGAAAAAGGCAACTGATCTTTATTAAGCACACGGATAGCTATGGAATGAATGCTTTAGTACCTGCTTTTTTCCTTCTCATAACAGCCTTGGGAGTGACCTTTCATTATTCTGAATTTTACAGCTGAGAAAATTGTGATTCAGGGTGGTTACCTAGCTTGCCACAGGCCGCAGATGGGTATGGGCAGGAGTAAGATTTGAATTCACATCTGTTTTACATCAACCTGCAATTTATGTACTTTTTCACATGACTTTTGCAGCACAACTGGATCTTCTGTTTTGAGTGGAAGCATAAATTCTGAAACAGTGTTCTCAAACACTTGTGTGCCGGGAAAGAGAACATTTATTACCCTCAGCTCTTATTAGTCAGCATTGTAATAAAAAGAGCAATGAAAACAAAGTCTGTAAAAGATGAAGTGTTCACTTGTCCTCCCTTTGCCCACCCTATCCTTGGTTAATTAGCTGTTAATGTTGGTTAGATTATTTAGCTTGTCTAAGCCTCATCTTATTGGTAAGATGGGGTTAAAATGATCTTTTCCTAAAAAGAGTGTATCTTAAAGGAGAAAAAAATATGTGTATACCCATGCACACACAGGATGGCAAGCACATGAGATTCAGAAAATATTAATTTGTAACTTTGAGTTTGAGTTCAACAAACAAAACAAAACAAGCCAAAACAATTAAATGAAAAACATTTTAAAGTATGTATTTGTTTATTTTGAAAGAATTCCAGTGAGAGGGGGAGAGACAGAGAGCTTGTGTCTGCTGGTCCATTCTCCAGGTGGCTGCAATGGCCCTGGTTGAGCCACAGCAAAGCCAGGAGCTTCACCTGGGTCTCCCACATGGGTTTCTTGGGGGTGCAGACACTTGGGTTTTCTGCTGGCAGGAAGCTGGATCGAAAGTGGGGCAGTGGGATCTGAACTGGCACCCATATGCAATGTAGGCATCACAGGCAGCAGCTTTACCTGCCATGTCGCAACACCAGCCCCATGAAATGAGATTTTAAAGTAGGGTTGAAAAATTTGCCAAAGCTATAAGACTAACACAATCTTAATTATCAGTAAAAATAGGAGAAAATGCAATGTTATTAAGTGAAATGATATCCAAGTTTATTATATCTTTCAAGAGTGATTACCAACAAAAATGATTTTGAAGCAAAACTCAGTATGGAAAGTCTTTGATGAAAATTCTGTGTTTTTTTTAAGATTTATTTATTTATTTGAAAAGCAGAACTAGAGAGAGAGATCTTCCATTGCTGGGTCATTCCTCAAATGGCTGCAATGGCTAGAGCTGAGCTAATCCAAAGCCAGGAGCCAAGAGCTTCCTCTGGGTCTCCCATGTGGGTGCAGGGGTTCAAGACTTTGGGCTATCCTCCATTGCCTTCTCTGGCCATCGGTAGGGAGCTGGATCTGAAGTGAAGTAGCTAGAGCAGGAACTGGTACCCCTATGGGATACCAGGATTAGCCTGTTGAACCACTGTGCTGGCCTTCATCCTCTATTGTTTTTGCAGGTGCATTGGCAGGGAGCTGGGTTGGAAGTGGAACAACTAGGATTCAAATAGGCTCTCATATGGGATGCTGGAGCTGCACATGGAGGCTTTACCCAGTATGCCACAGCGCTCTCTTATTCTGTTTTTTAATGCTGGATATGATCCAATAACATTTAAAGCAACCTCTTCATTTTACAAATGAGAGAATTGAGACTTATTGTCTGCAATTAGCAGACCCAAAACATGTTTCTCATGCCTTCATTCCTACTGGCAGGTCTTCATGTGTCCATCCAAATGGGCATTTCAGAACCTACAGGTTTGAGGTGAACATTTAGCATAGTGGTTAAGAAAGTGCTAGGACTCCTAGGAATATATCCAGAACACTTGTTCTATGAGAAACCAACATGCACTCCTATGTTCATAGCAGCACAATCAGTAATTGCAAAAACATGGAAACAACCAAAATGCCCATCAACAGAGGATTGGATAAGAAAGCTATGGTTCATCTACTCCATGGAATACTACTCAGCTATTAAAAAAATCAAAATGCAGTTCTTTGTGGCCAAATGGGCCAAACTGGAAACCATAATGCTAAGGGAAATGAGCCAATCCCAAAAGGTTAAATACCACATGTTTGCCTTAATTTAAGATGATATGATGTTATGTATAACATGTTATGTTTTGAATGTTATATGTTGTGTATAAACTAAAATTGAAGTATAGGTGAGGTGGTCACAGAAGGTGGCTGGGAACCCGCATTTACTTTTAACATATTGGTTACTCATTACTATGTCAATTAATTCCATAATGATGTAATTTTTTGCTGATGGTATGTTGGAGCTTTCAATTGACTGGGATGATACTCTGCTGGCTCTGTCATCAGACCAGAGAGGGTATACCTAAGAAGCCGTTGAACTTGACGGGACAATAAGATGCTGGACTCTATGTTTGGTATACGCTTGCAATGGGGAAATCTCAACTGAACTTGAGCTGTGGTTATGCAACAAGGTGGAGGAATCCACCATGGTGGGAGGGTTTGGGGAGGGGTGGGGAGAACCCAAGTATCTATGTAACTGTGTCACATAATACAATGTAATTACTGAAGTTAAATAATAAATAATTAAAAAAAAAAAAAAAAAAGAAAGTGCTAGGAACACCTGCATCCCATGTTAGAGTGCATGGGTTCGAGTCCCACCTCTGCTTCTGATACAGCTTCCTGCTTATAAGGCAGCATGTGATGACTTCACGTGAGAGAACTGAGTTCCTGGCTTTAGCCTGGCACAACTGCTGGCTGTTGCAGGCATTTGAGTAAAGTAACAAATGGAAAACTCTATCCCTCTGCCCATGCCGTATTGGCTTTGTAGTCACTCCCCACTTTTTTTTTTTTTTTAACCTTGCTCTGTAATCCATCCTGCCGTCTCTCATTTTGCTGTGCTGCTCACAGCTCTTGTTTCTTATCTGTCTCACAATTCCATTCTTGGCCAATTGTACCTTCATAGCCATTCTCCATTCCTGCAATGTCTCCATCTGTGGTTTGGTAGTAAATGGGTAAGGCAGGCAGTGTGGGCAGATTGGTGCTATTTGCAACTCCACTGTGGGCTTCTTTCTTTTTTAAAAAAATTAATTAATTAATTAATTTTTCAAATTATATTATTGACAATCTTTACATAGTTAATTAGGGTAAAAAGGTTCAGGGGCTATAGGGAGGTGGGTAATACTATTATGTCCATATTGTTTCCTTCTTGTATCTGAGGTAAAGGGGGATATTGAGAGAGAAGCCCCACCCAGTGTCCCACCCACCCCAAGTCCCGGATGTGGGGCATGCTCTGAGATCCTTGCTCAAGTGGTTTTAATAGTTCATCAGTTATGAATCGCTGCCAATTTCACCACTCCAAGCACGATGAGGTCGTTGAAGAATCTACTGATTGATATAGTCCATCGTAGAGTCTTTATTTGCCCAGTATTTCGCTGCCAACATATAGCTGAGGTGGTTGATTGACTTGTTCTTTCTTCTGTCTTTTCTTGGCTAGGGTTCTGAGTCTGCCATTTCGTTGGGGAAATCCCCAAAGAAACTGAGGTATTCCCAGACCAGATTCTTGTATGTTCTAGCAAGCACAAGGCCCGATACAGTCCATTTCCACGATCAGCTGGTGGTTGCAATTGCTGGGTTGGTTCTGTTTTCAGTCCCGACTTCCACTGGAACCAGTGGGTGTTGCAGTCCAGTCTGGTTCTGCCCAGCACATACTCGGCCCTCACATAACCCAGTGGGAGCTGCAGCCTAGTTGGAGCAACCCACAATAACCCCAACCAGGCCCACCCCCTACCCTGGTGTGCCAGTATGTGTAGCAAAAGACTAGTCTGTCCCACATCCCATTTAGCTCTTGTACTTGTCAATGGGTATTAAAGCTTAGTTCCATCTAACCAGCTCAACTATCTAGCCCTCATGGTTGTTGTTGAGTGCCTCTCTGTCTAGCCACCCCAGCCCCCATCCTAGTTTTCCTGCCGCGGGAGTAGTGACCCAAGAGGGAGGAACCCACTATTTCCCTCCCGGGTCTCTCTCAATCCCAGTTTATGCACTCTTCGGGTGGTTCTGTGGTTTGACTTGACAGAATTAGCCCCCAGTGCCAGCTTCTGCCATCTGATGCTGTGGCTAAGCCCAAACAACCCTCACCCACTCTAATTTATGCTTGCACCAGTAGGAATAATCAGCCCAGCCTGGCTTTTCCCTGATCTGGTCCACATGTGGCGCACAGGTGTTGTAGCCCTGCCTAGTCTGGTCTATCCCCTTCCCAGCCCACGTTCTCCAGTTGGAGTAGCTGTCCAGCAAGGGAACCCCCATATTCCCCCTGCCGGCTCTGCCCCCTCCCTTCCTGGTTCTCACATGTGCTGGTTGGGTGCTGCAGTCACATCCAGTACAGGCAACCTCACCCTGGCATTCCATATTGTGCACTGGGTTTTGTCGCGACCAAACCAGGCTCGACCCACACTCTGTTCTGGTGTTCGGATTTGCCAGTGGATGACATGAACTGATTCATCCTGGTCTGCCCCTGACCCATGCCAAATGTATACCAGTGGGAAACTTTCCATGGCTTGTTCTGGGCTGTTTTCCTTCCATGCTTCTTGTGCTTACCTGCAGGGATTATGTCCTGCCAGAGGAGTTGCCCAGGCTCCTCCATCAGAACCCCTCCCAATGCCAGATTTTGCGCATACCAGGGGGTCATGAGCCAGCCCTACTCAGTTCGCCTCCTGTCCTAGCAGGAACAGTGGCTTTTCTTGGCTGGCTTTCAACCCATTCTGGTTCTTGTTGTTGGATGTTTCAGCCCAGCCATGGCTTGTCCATACCCACAACCGGCTCACACATGGCTCAGTAGGGGGTTGAGACCTAGCCTAGTCAGTCCCACATCTATCCTGGTTCTCCAGGACACCAGACAGTGTTGGGGTCTGGGCTGGCCTGGTGCATCCAATCCCAGTCCACACTAGTGCCACGGGAGACTACAACTGTTTCCTAGTTAGAATGAAGCCCCCATTCAGTGCCACGGGAGACTACAACTATTTCCTAGTTAGAATGAAGCCCCCATTCAGTGCCATACGTGCCCCTTGGTGGGAACTTCAACCCAGTTAGGGTGTCTCCTTAGCTTCCCAACCAGGCCTGTTCCCAGCCATAGATCAAGCACATGCCAGTGGCTGCTCTGACTGAGCTTGGCTCAGTCCCTCACTTGTCCTGGCCTCTGCCTTGGACACTGTGGCTTAGCGTTCTTGCCTCACGTAGACCACTAGGTGCAAGAGCCTAGATTGGCATGATCTGTGCTCCATCCCAGCTTCTAGTTTTGCTTGTAGGCTAAGGTTTGCTCAGTCCTGCCCAGTACATCCTTTTCCATTACCTATTTACACATTAGCCAACTGTTGGAGCTACTTTGCCCAGCTTGTCCGATCCCCAGGTCTGGACCACATGTTCACCAGCAGGAGCTATGACTCCCCAGCAGAGTTTCCCAAGTTCCTCCACTTGATCCACTCCCAGACTCAGTTCTCATACATGCCAATGGGTTTTAGGCCAGTGCCCGGCGCAGTCTGGTATTCCATTTGGCTGTATGTGAGCTGGTGAATGTTGCAGCCCGGCCCATCCCACACCCTATTCAGGATGCACTTTCGGGTGCTGCTGCCTTGACAAGTCCAGACTGCTGTGGGTTCCTTTACCTGTGATTGATGGCAGGCTCCTTGGTCACACCTAGCTTAATCCAAAACCACCCAAACTCTTGGGCTTACCAGTGGGGCTAGACTTTCCACAGGGTGTGGCCCACACATCCCACACAGAATCTACCCCCGGATATGGTACTCGAGTGCTAGTTAATGTTATGGTCCTGCCTAATGTGACCAGTCCCCTGATCCATTACCATGTCAGGTAAAAGGATATCCTGCTGGACAAGTCTGTGGGCTTCTTTCTGTAACTAGAAGTCATAACCTTTTCCTCATGGTACTATGGGGAGAAAATAAACACATTCTCTAAGCAAAAGTTTCTCAACACCTGTGAAATCAGGTAGAAACTGCCAGGCCAGTCCACCCTTGCTTCTCATCTGTGTTTCCCATTATATCCCCCTCAGTACAACTGGCCCACAGTCAAAACAGACCACTCCTTGTTCTATAAACATAACCTCCATTTTTTTTTTTTTTTTTGCTGTGTTTTTCCCATAGCCCAGAATGCTGTCTGGCTGGCTTCATTCCATTCTCTCTAGTCATTACTGGTCCTTTCTTCTCACTGCTCTCCAAAGCAATGGTCTGATTTGTATGGAGATTTTTGCAGAGTGTCCTGTCCCTGCACTGAGTTTGATCCAGGCTGGGTTCTCCTGCATGTCTGGGAATTGTTTTAAGTATGTATAGACCTCATCTGGGACAACAAAGCAGTCCTCCATGTGGTCCCTTACTTCCCATTGGGCTAGCCTGGGCCTACTCACATGACTGTGGCAGGGGTCCAAGCAAGGGGAGCATGCAAGGTTTCTTGGGGTCTGTACTTGAAGCCAGGTCATCATCACTTTCACCACACTCCCACCAAACAAAGCTGAGCTCAAGATCAGCATGGGTTCTGGGGGTGGGGGTGTGATGGCATGAGGTGTGAAGCCACTTTGTGGATAGCGAGCGTGGATAGGGAGGAGCGAGGGAGTTTGGGATGTTTTTGCCATAGATTGTGATGTTGGGGATGGACAGAATTCCAAAATTGAGGGAGAGACATGAAAACCAAGATCTAGAGGCATGGTGTCGCTGTTTCGTGTGCTGCTCTGGAAACAGGAAGTAGGTCTATCCACCCATGGACTGGGTTGTCTTGGCAGACTATCAGTTCTCGATGCTTCCATTTCCTCCCATCTGAAATGAGAAGAAATACACTCATCTCAAGGATTGTTGTGAGGACTGAGACACTTTAGGCGGAGTGCTTAGAGCCTCTGCGGACACACATCGGTGCTTGAACAGTTAGTACTCTGTGATTTGGCCTCTGTTTGAGGAGCTGTGTGCCTTTGAGCAATTGAATTTATTTCTCTGGACCTCATTTCATTATCTGTAAAAGGCTGTCTTGAAATCCTTTTTAGTATTTATAGCATACCATGTACTATTTAACCATGTGCAGAAGTGTGCTTCAGTGATGTGGTGCTAAAGTAACTGGCATCTACATCTGGAACCTTCTCATCTTCTCAAATGGAAACTCTGATTTTATAAAAGATAACAGAGGCCTGGCAACTAGCAGCCACTGTCCTGTACTCTGTATGAATGGATGTAAAATCATCCTTTTTGTTTCTGGACAGATTAGCATAGACTCCAAGGTCACCTGTGTTGTAGTGTCCTGTTGCAAATTTCCTTCTTTTTAAAGCTAAATAATGCGCCTTTGTGTGAGTATAATATGTTTGATCTTACCCATTAGTGGACGCTTGGGTTGTTTCCAACTCTTTGGTATTGGGAATAGTGCTACTATGAATATGGGTATACAAATATTTGAGTCTCTGATTTCAGTTCTCTTGGGTGTATATTTAGGAGTGGACCTAAGGTTTTTTTTTTTTTTTTCAAAAAAAATATTTCAAGATGCAGAAAGACATATATATATATATATATATATATATACACACACACACACACACTACATGTATATGTAGAGAGAGAGAAAGAAAGAAGGAGAGACACAGAGAGAGAGAGACAGAAAGGGCTCCTGTCTGCTAGTTTGTTCCCCAAATTCTTGCAGGAGTTGAGACAGGGCAGGGCCAAATCTGGGAGCCAGGAATCCACTCAGGTTTTCCCTGTGGGTGGCAAGGATCCAACCTCTTGAGCCATCGCTGCTGCCTCCCAAGGTCTGTACTGGCAGCCATCTGAAGCCAGGAACTGGATATGGGCACTGAACCAAGGCACTGCAGTGTGTTAATTGCTGGGCCAAACGCTACCCCCGAGGTTCTGCTAGGCATGGAGTGCTTTGTGACTACAGGAAAAAGGAAAAAAATGTGCAATACAGATGTCCCTCCTACCTAACCCCAGTTAATGTTTCTCCTAGCGCTGTTTTACAGAGATGCCTTTCTTGTCTGTTTCCATAGTACCAAACATGTAAATCTTTTTTTGATGTCTGTTGGATGGTGTACCAATAGCTTGGTAATTATTCGCCTCACCATCTAGATCTGTGAGCTTACCTGAGAGCTTGTGCAGTTTTTCACAGTCAGTGCTAGCCTGGTAGTGGTAGGCACCTGATACACCTGCGTGAATGACTGGAAGTGTTTCTGATTGCCTGTATGTGTTGTAGAAACCACCCCTGAAAGGCAATGCGGTCCAGGACAGGGACCATTGTCTTTGGCCCGCTGACTTTGGTTGGCTCAGGATTCACCAAGCCTGTAGTGGTGTCCTCAGCCACAGACAGCATGTTCTGACCACAGGTAGTGGTGGGGCCTGTGGAGGACAATGGCCAGCTTTGATCACAGAAGTTCCTCTGGCCTTTCAAGAATGCCTTGGTCTTTATGAAGACTGTGAGAATAGGACTGCAGATTTTTCAGGTCTGACTGACACAGCTGGGTGGAGAACTGGAGGCCCTATGGGCTTAGCGCTTTGGAAACACAACTGAGATGGAATCCATGGGACTTTGCATAAGCTCCTGTAACTGGGCCTTATTTTCTTTGCTGTTAAAAGTGGAACTAATATCTACACTAAGGTGTTAATGTAAAGACAAACTATATACAAAAGCACGAGGCACAGTACTTAGCAAGCAGTGCTCCAAAAGAAACTGTTATCAGCATGGTGGGGGCAGCAGACAAAGTCATGGGAATGGAAAACGGAGCCATGAACTCTTTCCAAGGGTCCAGTCTATGGATGTGATCTTACAACACCTTCCATTTCCATCTCCTTAGCCAGATTTAGAAAAACTATCTCTTGTGTTTTAAGATTTATTTATATATTTTTGAAAGGCACATTTGCAGAGAGAGAAGGACACACACACACACACACAGAGAGAGAGAGAGAGAGAGAGAGAGAGAGAGAGAGAGAGAGAGAGAGAAAGAGAGAGAGAGAGAGTGGAAGGAGATCTTCCATCTGCTGGGTTCCTCCCCAAGTGGCTACAGCAATTGGAACTGAGCTGATCTGGAGTCAGAAACTAGGAGCTTCTTCCGGGACTACCAGTCCCAGGCAGATCAATAGGCAGCTGGATCAAAGGTGCAACGGCCAGGGTTTGAACCAGTACTCAGATGGGATGCCAGCACTGCAGGTGGGGGCCATGGCTCCATCGCTTCACTTCCCCCGCTGTCAATTATTTCTGTAGAAAAGCAAGGCTATGTGTATTTAGTTCTGAGAGTTAGAACTCCTGAATCTGTTGTTTTGAAATCAAATGACTTCAGTGATTTAAACCCCAGTTGCAAACTGTTATTGCTACTGTATTTTACTAACTGTGTTTCCTTTGGCTCCCCCCCTTTTTTTTCCATTCCAAGCAGGTAGACTGTGCCTGGGTGTTTCCTCTGCTTTAAGAGATGTTCAGGGTTTCCCTGCTTGTCTGAATTTGTTGAATCTGTCTCTTTATTTGTTGTACTAGTCTGGAGATGATGACATCAATCTTCTTAATGCAAGTGGAATCTTGTTCAGTTGCTGGCAGGATTGCTAGCAGTTTCTCTCCATTAGCACAGCTGGCAGATCCAGTTAGCTACATGCTCTGTTTACGCTACATTGGAATTTTGTGGAAGTCAAAGAAAAAGCCTTTTGGCATTACCCACGCTCATTGGGTGCTTTTCCTGCTTTCTTGGTATTTAGGACTTGGCAGAGTCATCTGCTTCTATCCCTTGACTGTTCACCTGAACATCATGGCTTTGGACAGTAGTGTGAAGGCTGGTAACAGCAACCCATGGCGTTGAGGATCTGAGATCTGCCCCAGAGAAACTGCACACAGGGCTTCCCATGATCAAGAAACCTGTTTTATCTTCTGAGCCAAAGCCCTTGCAGGCTGTACATGCAGTGCTAGTTTTCCAGAAGTTCAAGATTAGAGTGATGTAATGTGTAGTTCCTTACAGGATTTGGTAAGATGGCAGTCCAAGGAATGCAGTACTGTCATCAGCTGAGAATTTTGAAAAGCTTCCCAGACCATGTACACAGGGACTGGAGAGTGGTAGCCAAGTGCTTTCCTTCGTTTAACCTACCCTCTAGCCGGACAGTGCAGCCAGAGATTGTACCAGACACTCCAGTGTGGAGTGTGGGTGTCCAAAGTGACATTTTAATGCCACACTAGATAAAACGATTACAGATTTCATATGGAAAATAATATATACAAGAATTGGTAAGAAAAGTTTGAAAAAGAAAACTTTTATGGAGATATTTTCTCTTGTATATAAAAGCATGCTATGAAAATATAAAGTCGGCTGTTTACTTAAGAAAAATAGAGAGTTGTTTATCTGTTGGCTAGAATAGCATTTCCAGAAACTATTTTGAATAAATTCAGATACTTCATATATTGATAAAGTTGGTGCTTCAGTTTAGGGGTAAATGGTTTATTTAGTGAAATAGTGGCACATTTGCCTCTCAGTATAGAAGGAAAACACTCAGTCTGAAGCCTTACATCATATACAATACAAAGTTCAAATGAGTTGAAAATATAAACTATAAACCTAAAGAGAAACAGAGTGTTGTGGAAGTGGTTGAATACCCTCTGTTGGCAGGCAGCTTTAATAAGACAAGAAACTTAATGTTAGACAAGCAACTTAGAAAATAAACAATATTGTGGCCAGTGCCATAGCATAGTAGGTTAAGTTTATACCTGTAGTGCTGCAATGCATTCCATTTAGGTGCCTGTTCATGTCTCAGCTGCTCCACGTCCAATCCAGCTGCCTGCTAATGTGCCTGGGCATGCTGTGGACGAAGACTCAGGTTCTTCCATCCCTGCACCCATGAGCAGCTCTGGCTATTGTAGCCGTTTAAGAAGTGAACCAGTGCATGGGAGATTTCTCTCTCTGTAAATCTGCCTTTTCATAAAAAATAAATAAATCTTTTAAAAAAATTTAAGAAGGAAAAAATATTGATTATATAAATGTTCATCATACAAGAGGTCATAAAGTCCAAGTTACATAGTAAGCTTGGCATAAAATGTGCAGCTTTTGTCGTGTTCCTTGCTCTGAGTTTTAAAGCGCTTCAAGAAGTTGAAAATGGAAAAGTCAAAGAAATAGGCTGTTTAAAGGGAAGGAAAAAGCCATGTGTGATGCCAGCATGCCAAAAGTGCCAGTTAATACACTTGGGAAGGTAGCAGAAGGTGGCCCAAGTGTTTGGGTCCCTGCCGCCCACCTGGGAGACCCAGATGGGGTTCCTGCCTCCTGGCTTTGGTTTGGCCCAGCCCTGCTACTGTGGCCATTTGGGGAGTGAGACAGCAGATGGAAGATGTCTCTCTCTCTGAGTAACTGCATCTTGCAAATAAATAGATAAATCTTAAGAAGAGTCCAATAAACTCAAAAGAAAGCATGACCTCACAGAGTCAAGTGTAAGAAAACAGCAGCGAGATGAGTTTGTCACTGTTCTCTGGGGAATTCAGAAGGACGGGGTGCACCCATATTAGACAGATTAGTGCAATGCAACCATCTCTTCCCGAAACGACCTGCTAATATCTATCACAAATTTAAAAAACATGGACCTTTGGCATAAAGATTCCACTTTGGGGAACCAACGAAAATAAAGGCTCATTTCCAGTGAATAAAGACAGGAATATTTATCATAACAGTATTTATAACTGGCAAAAAGCAAAAGCAAGTTTCTGTTGTTAGCAAAGTGATTGTGGAAATGTGTTTATAGTATGCCTGGATGATAGAATAGTCTGCAGTCCTTTATCAGGTGAGTTGAGTTTGTCGACTTGAGAGGCTGTCTGCCCTGTTACTGAGTGGGAGACGAAAGGCAATCAAGTTGTGGAGTAAGGCACTTTGCATGATTCCTTGGGAAATAAAAAAATATTGAAAAAAATAGTAAAACATGAAATAGAAGAAAAAAATAAAAGGAGAAAAGATGCATACAAATAGTTGTAAATGATATATGCCTGGATTCTGGAAGGGATACAAGTCAGCTAAGTATTTTATTCCCTAAAATTTCGCTCCCTTTTGTTTTTGGAAGAGAGTGGTTTCAAAGGAAGTCTCTAATCTTCTGGATTGCAGTTAGGAGTGTCCATCTTCTGAATCAAGTCCCTGGAATGGTCATTTTCAGCAACATTTCCCTGCAGATAGGTGAGCGGGAAAAAGGGTGAGGGCCCAGTGCCGTAGCCTAGCAATATCTGGGATCCCATATGGGTGCTGGTTCTAATCCCAGCAGTCCTGCTTCACATCCAGCTCCCTGCCGGTGGCCTGGGAAAGCAGTCGAGGATGGCCCAAAGCCTTGGGACCCTGCACCTGCATGGAAGACTTGGAAGAAACTGCTGGCTCTAGGCTTTGGATCGGTTCAGCTCTGGCCATTTCAGCCACTTGGGAAGTGAGCCAATGGATGGAAGATCTTTCTGTCTGTCTCTTCTCCTCTCTGTAAATCTGACTTTCCAATAAACAAATAAATCAATAAATCTCAAAAAGGAAGTTGGAAGGAAAAGTGTCATAGCACAATGTGTTGGCACATTGCTTCATCCCCCGAGCCATACATTTGTTCAATAAGGATTTAATGAGCTTTGCCCATACGCAGTCCCAGGAAACCATCTGAGAGACATAGGGATGGAGAGGACCTCGTGGGCTTGCTCACAAACTGCTACCAGTCTGGCCCACATTGGCAGGTGCACAGCTACTTGTGTAGTACACAGGATGTGTGTATTTCCTGAATAATGCCGGTGTTGACCAGAGGGTAATAGGCCCACTGTCCTGGAAAGTTACGCTGCTGACTGTGCTTGGTACTGGCAGACCCCTCTAGGAGTGTATTGTCACCAGCAATGAATGCGAGTGCAGAAGGAGTACTTATTTTCAATATCCTCGAAGGGGAATGAGTTGTCTTGCAAGAGCATACGTATTTTTTGGTTTGTTTTTTGTCAGAAACCATTAATGTAATCATCAATTGTATTATGGGCAGCATTGGAATATATAAAGCCATGACACAAAACCAAGAATTTATCTATTTCAGCATCAGGCTCAGAAAGTCTGGTGGAGGGGGATAGGCAGGGGATCTTCTTAACAGTTGTCGTGTAAAGCCCTCACACCAGACTGCCCTGCCCATGGTTATGTGGCTAGTCTGTGTTGCTGGAACAAATGACTGATAGGTATATGAACTTCCTGACCCAAGGGAAAAGAGAGGCTTCGGACATCCAAGGCCTCGAACTTAGATAGTAAGAGGTCTGTAGTGCCTTATAGGGCTGGTGTGTCATTTATTGTCTTTCCTGACATGGGCTGCCTGTCTCCTGGCCCCTGTATCTACTCTGCTCTATTGGGCCGCCTGCTCTGTCCAATGTTTAAGTGACTTCCTCCTGGCTTGCTTGTTAACAGTTCACATGGGGAGGGTGCTTAGTTTTGTAGCATTTTCATTTGCTCTAGTCCAAACTCCATAGTACTAAAGCAGGACAAAGCCATCAGAAGAAAGCTACAGAGGAGTAATGAGCTTTAATGAATGTAAGGGCAAGAATCTCAACAAAATATGAGCTGACTCAGTAGAGCAACATACAGAGCCGATTACACACCGCAACTAAGTAGGATTTAGCCCCAGCGGCAGTTATCTCAGTGAAGACACACACAAAAGTCAATGCAATATACCATATTCATAAAGGACAAACATTTGTAAAAAAAAAAAAATAAGATCTTATAGGCCACAAATACAGCCATCATACATTCAATGTGAGAAGGGAACAAGCAGATCACTTCATGTGATCTCTTAAGAACATGTCTCTTAGTTGCTGATATTGATAAAGACTAAATTCTTCATTTTCAATTCTGCCTCCTAAGTATTCTTTGCCTTTTGCTTTCAGCATCAGCATGACGACCTGTTCCACTGTGGCTGCCCTGGGAATGATGCCACTCTGCCTCTATCTCTACACTTGGTCCTGGAATCTCGCACAGACTGTCACAATTCCGTACCAGAACATAGGTCTGTACAGGGCTCATGTTGTGGAACAGTAGCAATTGTTATAGCTATTGTATTTGTTATAGCTATTGCAAATGATGTCCTTGTATCTCTTCATAGTATAAAAAGTTAGTTTAGGATGCAGCACGATGGCTCAGTGGCTAAATTCTTACTTACATATGCCGTGATCTGGTGTCGGTTCATATCCCAGCTGCTCCTCTTTCCCTCCAGTTCCCTGCTTGTGGTCTGGTCAAGGATGGCACAAAGCCTTGGGACCATGTACCCATGAGGGAAACCCAGAAGAAGCTCCTGGATCCTGGCTTCAGATCAGATCAGCTCTGGCCATTTGGGCAGTGAGCCAGTTGATGGAAGATCTTTCTGCCTTTCCAATATAAATACAATCTTTTTAAAATTTTAATTTAACTTAATTTAATTCCCTAAATAACTCTACAGTATAGATCCTGTTCCTAATTCAATTTCATATGTTTTTAGGCTTAGAGAAATAACTGTACCAAGATCATGCAAATGATAAATGCAGAATCAAAATTCCAAGATATCCGACTGCAGAATTTCAGCTCTTAACCTGTATAAGAGTTCATTTTTGAAAATAAGATCAGAGAAGTTACTTAACAAACAAGCAAAAGACAAAAACAAAACAAAACAAAAACCCCACACCAACCAAACCTTACAATTGAAACACAAAGAAATTGAATCTTAGTGCATTCTTATTTTCTGGTTTACTCTGCGAATGGCTGCGATGGCTGGAACCAGGCCAGGCTAAAACCAGGAACCTGGAACTCCACCCAGATCTGCCACATGGCTGGCAAGGTCGAAGTACTTGAGCTATCAACTGCTGCCTTCCAGGGTGTATGTTAGCAGAGCTGGGGCCTAGATGCATGTACCCCATCCAACTGTGTAGCCATTATGACAGGCATTTGGTCAGATTGGAAAATAACACTAGAACAGGTTGGCGTACAGATCCTGTTGGCAGGTGGACAATTTCTTTGCTCTTTGGTGCTAACTGGGAGGTGTTTCCTGCCTAGCCTTGGGGTACCTACACTTGCAGAGTCTGAGAAACCGTTGTGTTGGTGTGGCACAAGCTGTTGGAATGCTGATTACCAGGGTTTACCCTGCAAACTCCATGACCCATTGACCTCAAAGGAAGACATAATGGCTATGGTTGGAGCAGGGAGACTCCTGTACACACCAGCCCGAGAGGTTCAGGGGCTCAAAGTGGCCATCCTGTCTTCTCATTGTTCTAATTCTAGTTGTCTCTGAAGTTCTGTGTGTCAGACAGTTTCAGAGAGGGAAATGATGGCCCAGCGGTGAGGAGAATCGAGTCACACACTCTTTCAAGACTGTCTTTCAGAGCTTTGTTTCTTTTTTGAGGTGGATGCAGACATAAAATGTAGTTTTAATTACTGTTGTTACTCACCGGAAGTTGCCAAGGAAGATTTGGTGGTTAGGGAGAGGGTGGGGTCCCGTCTGACGGCTTTTTCTCCTCACTAGGAATTACTCTTGTGTGCCTGACCATCCCCGTGGCCTTCGGAGTCTTTGTGAATTACAGGTGGCCCAAGCAATCCAAAATCATCCTCAAGGTGAGTGATGCCATGCCATAGCACATCCTTGGGCTCGACCTGAGGGATGGAAGCTGATCCAGTGCAGCCACCCCCACCCCAAGCATTTACCTCAGGGACCTGTGGGTTGGAGCAAGCCCTCACCTTCTGTCTCCTTCTCCATGCCTTGCCCGGGTGACACTGCACTCAAGTCCTTGCTGAGCTTGATGAAGTCACCCTGGAAAACACACGGCCCCTCCTCTAATTTGGTGACAGAAAAGCTGAGGCCTGTGTGTGGGCATCAAGTCAGGGCCGTCCACTCTGAGAGCTTCCATGGTTGCTTTCCAGAAGAAGGCTGTTTGAGTGTTGGGGGAATGCAGCCCCAGAGATGAGCAGCATGGCTGGGTTCCTGGCAAAGGAGCATGCGTGTGCCCGTAATGCAGCTCCCTTTCCTGGCTTGGTACTGCCTCCCTAGGAGATTTGCTAACAGCAGAGTCTGTTATGATTTTGTATACTAGAGGAGACAAGATGGTTGTGGAAACTTGTGCCTTTTCTAGGACTCTATGTTCAGGGACTGCAAAGGGCATTCAACAACGATGACAATGAATCTGAATTTCCTGTGGCTACTGCCCCCCACCGAAGCTAGATATGTTTTCCCTGCGTCAGGTTTATTATCCGTAAGGAGCAGGCTTCCTGCAATGGGCACAAGCATTGCGGACTGCCTCAGAAGGCCTAGACGGATGCTGTCAGTGCTTCGGCTTCATGAGCTGTTCTTGATCCTCTTTTGCTTTGAGAGCTGACATGTTTTCAGAACAAACTTCAGTTTTCTTCATTCTTCTCCTGGTGATATTTTTAGAAATTTATTTTGATTTGGGAGGCAGAATTACAGAGAGGCGAAAGGGGCAGAGAGAGAGAGAGATAGAGAGAGAGAGTGTTTCCATCAGCTGCTTTACTCCCCAAATAGCCACTTTGGCTGGAGCTGAGCCAATCAGGAGCCAGGATCCAGGAGCTTCTTGCTGAGTGCAGGGGCCCAAAGGCTTTGAGCCATTCTCTGCTACTTTTGCAGGCACATTAGCAGGGGAGAGTTGAATCAGAAGTGGAGCAGTTAGCAATTAGCTGGCATCCATATTGAATTCCAGTGCCACAAACTAACCTTGTGATACCACTGTGTCGGCCCCAGCTCCTGGTAAATGTAAACCTGAAAAGAAAGGGAAGGCAGAAATTTTCCAGTCAGAGGCTTTTTGTTATGTTCCAGCATCTTCCCATTAGTCAGGGTACAGGCTGTCCCTGTTCTGCAACAGGTAAAGGTTACTCTGTTTGCTTTCTTTGGGTTCCCACTGCCTCCTGTTCCTAACACCCTTAGTCTGGTCTGACTCCATCACCTGGGGCATCATTTGCTGTCTAGATGGTATGCATGCGAGTTTGCCAAGAGCCTAATTGTCCCAGAATATGCTGAACCAGGATTTCTACCTGTGTGATGTGAAACTTCAACCGCTGGAATGTTGTGGTAGATTCTCTGTTTCTGTTTTTGGTGGAGTAAGATGTGACATGCTGTTGGGAGTGGATGCAGATCTAGGTCAGCGTGTCCCTTCTTATCACTTGAAGAGCGGGTCCGTTTCACTGGAGAAAGGGCAGAGCAGACTCAAAGCAGGAGGGAGCTGCTGGTGGCGGGAGGACTTGTGGGAGGTGATGAGGGTCAAGCGGGGCTGACCCCAGGCCACAGGCAGCTTGCTGGATGGGCTCAGCCAGGGGTAGGGCTGCTGAGTGCTTACTGTCAGGTTGCCCATTCTTCCCAGTTTTGCACTATCCATAAAAAAACTCTACCCATCAGTCCTTGCCCAGTGCACTACTTGAAATAATAAATTTGTCCATTGGAGAGGGGACTTTGGACTTGTGTCAAGTCCCACTGAACTCTAGAAACCCAGGTTTCTCCTCCCCTCCATAAAACAGTTCAGTTCTACCAAGTCTCTGGTTAGCATTACAATTTGCAGTTTGCAAGCATTGTGGAGCCTCTGTGGTTTTTTGCATCCGAAAGGCTAACAGCCTGCGATGTTTACACGCACTTCTTTCGTTGCTATAGATCGGGGCCATTGTTGGCGCGGTGCTCCTTCTGGTGGTCACGGTCGCTGGTGTGGTGCTGGCCCACGGCTCTTGGAATGCAGACACCACTCTCCTGACCGTCAGCTTCATCTTTCCACTCATTGGCCACATTTCTGGCTTTCTGCTGGCTCTACTTACACGCCAGTCTTGGCAAAGGTACAGTGACACGATGCATCAGCTTGTTTGAGGAAGGTGAAGGAAATACATGGCCATTGGCAGGCATTGCTGCTGGCTGGGGTCAGGAGACTTGAAGTGTCCACTGACAGATGTTGGGCAGGACATGGCCACATAGGCGGGGAGGGGAGAGATCATGGCCATTGCTTGTGCTACACTAAGCCAAACACTGACCCGATGGGAAGGTGTAATTTGTGATTTTGTGATTGGGGCATTAGTACCATTTGTTCAGATTTATTTGAATTAACCATTCAACTAATTATTCATTTTAATTTGAAAGCCCAGGATCTCACATGTGCAGGCTGGTGGCACAGCCTTGTGTGGCATGGTTTGCTCTCAGTTCTGGCCTTTGTATGTGCCAGTGGGTGCTACAGCCTAGCCCTGCCTGGCCTCCTCCCAGCCCCAGCTCCCACCAGTGTCAAGTTGGTTCCTGTCAGATGAATTTTACAACCCAGCTTGGCTCAGCCTGTCACCACCCCCAGTTCTCCATGCAAACCAGTGGCTGCTTCAGTTCCACAGAGGCAAGCCTACACATGCCTTATAGAATCTGTCCCCAGATCTGATTCTCTTGTGTTCTGGTAGGTACCATGGCCTACCTGTTGGTCCAACACTCTCAGGCGGGTACTGCAGCTTAGCTTAACCAGGTGTGCCCCCCGCCCAGCATGCACCACTGGGTGGTAGGTGATGTTTTTTGACCCAGGCCAGGTCTCCTACATGGGCGGGTGGCATGGCCTGATCCAGGCCTTTAAACAACTCTATCTCAACTCCCTCATTTACCTGTGCATGCAGTGGCCTGTTCCGTAGAAGACCCCAGAAATCATTCTTCCCCTATCAAACATGTCCTCAACTACTTCCATTCCAGGACATTTTCAGAATCCCTTTCCTGGGCAATCTGCAGCTCCTTTGCCTGGGGGCCAGTGTGCTTGTCCAGTGTGGACAGTATTCCCCACTTTTCCCACATATCTTTAAAAAAGGAAAGTAGAATAGGCAACTATGGTGGCATACTGGTGCATGTAACACGAATTTGGCATTAACCAGGCCCAGAATGCCTACCAGCCTTGGCTACTTTTCTCCAAGCAGTTAACACTTAGCTACTAGGGACAAAGTAACCTAGGCAGTTGTCTGCAGTTGGGGCAGTATTTTGTCTTTAACAATACACATTGTAGAAAAGGTTTATCTATTTGAAAGGCAGCTTGACAAGAGAAAGACAGAGACTGATCTTCCATTGGCTGGTTCGCTCCCCAGATGGGCACAACAGCTGCGGCTGGGCCAGATTGAAGTTAGGAGCCAGGAACTCCAACTGAGTTTCTCTTGTGTGTGCTCAAATACTTGAGCTATTTTCTGCTGCTTTTCAGGTGTGTTAATAGGAAGCTAGATTGGAACTGGAGTAGCCAGAGCTTAAATAAGGGCATCTTGTGTTGCACTGTAGCTTGCTACATCATGGCCCCAGACATTTTTAAGACCCTATGTAAATTCAGTGTTTCCTATATGAGCCTCACATCAGTGCCCAGAACTGTCATTTCCTCCCACATTAAATGCCCTGTCCACTCTTTTCATCTGTAACGCTCTCCTCCTTTGCTAAGCTAAGGGCTGCCACCATGGTTCTGAATCCATACAGCATCTCCCTGCCCCGGTCATTTTTGTTGTGTTCCTGAGCTTTTTCTGTGTGTATATGTTATCTCTCACTGAGTTTCCTTTCTTAGGACAGGGCTTGCAAGACCCTACTCCACAGTTCCTCTCTGATGGTTATTCTAGAAAGAAGGTACTCAGCAAGAAACTAGTAATGACACACGCTTTTAGTGGCCTGTGCTCATAACATAGGGCAATCATTGCACGTAACAGACATTGAAACATAATCCTGTTGCTAGTATGTAACTCTCGAACACCTTTTCATTGGTAGGTGCAGGACGATTTCCTTAGAAACGGGAGCTCAAAACATCCAGATGTGCATCGCCATGCTCCAGCTGTCTTTCACTGCTGAGTACCTGGTCCAGATGTTTAGCTTCCCGCTGGCCTATGGACTCTTTCAGCTGGTGAATGGACTTCTCATTGTGGCCGGTGAGTGAACACCTACTGGTTAAGAAATTGATGGACCCGACTTAGTGACTCCTTGTTCAATCCAAACTTGTGGGTATTTCTCCTGTGACACACTTCCCACCTGAAATTTCTGGAGACAAAAAAGCACAGAAACAGGGTGTTTTGATGCAGCTGGGAATTTCACAGAAGTTGCAACAGGCTAGGACAGGCGTTGGGTGCAGTGGTTTGGGTGCCTCTTGGACACCCACATCTTGTATCGGTGTCTCTGGGCTCTGCTTCTGAGCTCAGCTTCCTGCTGCTGCACACCCGGGGAGGCAGTAGCCAGTGTCCCTCCCAGCTACACAGGAGGCCTTGTTGAGTTCCAGGCTCCCAGCTGAGACCCGCTCCAGACTTGGTTGTTGTGGTCATGTAGGGAGTGAGCCAGAAGAACGGTGATCAGTCTCTCAGCCTTTCAAATAAAAGGCAATTCAGATAAAAAATGACAAAATGTAAAAGAAACATCTGGAGGTAAGCCTTTTAGTATAAATAAATATGCCTTACAAAGACTAATGCATGGCCAGAACTTAGATTCACAGATTTGTTAAGACTGTCTAGCTTAGAAATGACACTTACCAGATGTAGGTATTTACATACTGAGTCTCATGAACACCCTTGTGGTGTTTCATTTACTTATCTATTTAATTATGTGTATATTATTTTACATTAATCATATGTAGGTTCACAAAAGGTAAATGAAAACGTATATTTACATATCCCTCCCAGTGTATACACACACACATCCATATAAATCTTGGCCACTGTAAGATCACTTGCAATGAATTCTACATGGATGATTAATTGAGCTATCCTGACCACTAATATAGCAATCAATACAAACAATGCCTGCACTAGTTGGAATTTAGTTATCCCATGAGATCAAGGAAATCTTATCATGAAAACGCCTGGTCTTTTATGCAACTTCGAATTTCTTCTCCTGGTGAGCCTGATGGGGAAGCTTGGCGTCCCGGGGCCAGGAGGGTGCTGGCTGGCTGGCTGACTGACTAACTGGCAGGTCAGGCTCCAGCCACCCTCCTAAATGGTCCCTTCCTGACAGGAAGTTACTCTGACAGATGGATCCATTCTGTTCCCTCATTTTCTTGCTCCCCTTTCGGTTTTCCTGGGCATTTATGCATATGTGGTATAAAATGAGCCAAACCCCAGTATATGGAGAAGTAAACCATGTTACCACACTGTTAGAAACATGACCCAGCCCCAGCTAAGTGGCTGTGCCTCCCGTGTGTTTTACCGGCAGCTTATCAGACATATAAGAGGTGGCTGGAGAACAAGCAGAAAAGGAAGAACCCGGAGCGCGCCCAAGTCCGCAGCCAGCTGAAACCCATGTCTGCAGAGGCCAGGGCCTTCCTGGAGGTGAAGGAAGAAGCCACTGTGGCTCCTCCAGGGCCGCCTGGGTCCGTGGACTGCGCCAGGGCCCTGGAGCTCCAGGGCCAGGTGGCTGCTGCTGGAGCACCTGCTGACCCAGCTGCTCGCTTCTCTCCTCCAGCGGCCAGTGAAGGCGGGACCGGGTTGAGGCGGGAGTCTCATGCGTAGCACTGCCTGCCATGTCTGTGCACCTTTTTTTTTTTGGCATGGATTGGGCGTTGTGACGGGATGCTCTGGAACCGACTCCGGGGCTCCCACACATCAGAGAGCCTGTCTCCCAACGCAGTGGCAGCACCTGGCAAGCATGGTCACCAAGAAGTCATCCTCCTGCTGTGAATATGAATCCAGTAGTTAAGACTCTAAAGGTGCAAGCCAACCTCTTGGTGCAGCAGGGCAAGGCCTGGGCAGGACACTGCTGCTGGGCCTTGGCCGGGCCTTGGAGGCATGGGGGAGGAAACACAGCTTGAAGGCAGTGAGACCTTTCTTGCAAACGATTGCTGTTTTGTTTTTGTTTTTTAAAGGGTTTCAAAAACTCTTTGGATTACAGGTGTAGCACAAGCTGGGAGGAGCGCGGGGGAAAGGTGGAGGGGAAGGGGTGGAAAGTGCAGTCCCACTTTCCGGAGACAGACACCTGCCATTTTAAATGCGCTAGTTTCGTGAATAGCCTCCCCAAGTCTCCTGGTGACCTGCTGCGTAGAGAGCGGCTTTAGGCATCATGTTCGTATGGACCTACCTCATTCTTTAGGACAGGGGCTGCAAGGCATGCAAACACTGTCCCTTATTCACCGAGCCTGTAACCATGGCATTTCCCACCGCTTTCACCTCACTTGGGGCACCCTGCAGCAGCGCCCACCACATGGCTCTTGTGTTCACTTCTCCCCGTGGCAAACAGCCTGCTTCATTCTGCCGTCATTAAAACATGTCTTGCTACACCATCCGTGCACTGCATCTACATGTTTATCCCACTGTTTATTTATTTTTTCTAACATGGCATGATAGAATTAAAACGTTTTCTGGTTAAGTATTCTCGATGTCATGTGTGGACCCACCCATCCTCCACTGCTGTGGAATGCCACCAGATCACGCGACTTCCTACAGGGTATGTGTTTGCTGGGACCCTGGGCCTATATTGTATCTGTTCTTAGATCTGGGAAGTGTGTGAGGAAAGTCTGGGCTTTGGGACTGAGTGTCTTATGATGTGATTCTGTGAGCCTGCCAGGGACGAGGATGGTTGTGTTTTCCCAGCAATGCAGAAAGCCCTCAAGATGGTGGGACTTGGAGGCACAAGCCATCTTCACATGGCAAAGCACCAGGTGCCTTGTGCTTGATTCTTGAGAGCTGCTGAGCTGCTGAGGGTTCCCAGTGCCCCACTGGACAGATGTGTAAGGGCTGAAAAGCCGGTCTGCGTATCACACAGGCACGGGGGACACAGCACCCACCGGGCAGTACAGGTTCCTGCCATCACGGAGCCATGGCTAGCTACCAGGAGCTCTGCTGAAGCTAGACGTGGGCCCAGGCACAGGGCTTGCTAATAACACATGAGCAGAGGTTCCTAGGAAGCAGGACTGCCGGAATTAGTACCGGTGCCCATATGGGATCCTGGCAAAATTCAAGGCGAGGACTTTAGCCGCTGGGCCACTGCGCCGGTCCCAGTTGTTGACATTCTTGAGGTGCAGAGGCAAACATAGCTACTACCCACTTCTGTCCTTGTTTCCTTAAGGCACCTTTTTTTTTTTGGTTACTTTTAATCAAATACAATCCTAGATGAATACATTAAAACTTAGAGTGGTTTTAATATATCCAGGCCATCTGGCATTGTGGGTAAAGCTGCCTAGGATGTTGGCATCCAGTCTTGGTGCCAGTTCAAGTCCTGGCTACTCCACTTCTGATCCAGCTGATGTGCCTGGGGAAGCAGCGCAAGACAGACAAAATGCTCTGGTCCCTCCATGTGGGAGGCCTGGAAGAAGCTTCTGGCTCCTGGCTTCAGCCTGCCTCAGCGCCGGTCACTGCAGCTACTTGGAAATGAACTGGTGGACGGAAAAATCTCTCACTTTGTAACTCTTTTAAGTAAATAAATTATCATCCAGGCCGTCCTCCCGCTTGTGAATCTCCACATTAATAAGATGAAATTGAAACTTTCCGAAGGAAGTACAAGAACACATTTTTGCACTACTGAGGTATCTGACAGGAAGCTGGGGCAGGCTGTGCTTGTCATTTCTGGGACTTATCACATCTTGTGTGAATAACCGGCCATTTGCAAACCAAGGCATTTGGCAGGCTCTCTGGAACCACAGAGATGAGGGAAAAAGTGATCTGTCCTCACTGCCATTTCTCTCCTGCTTATCATAACAATTCAGAAATCTCTCTAAGAATGACGTAAGTTTTGATTTGGGGATGAAATATTTCTAATTCTGCAACGCTCAGGTGCCATTCAGACAGAAGACACAGCTTTGGTCCAGTTTCATTTCTCACATCATGACTCGCCTTTCTCCTTGTGGAGCACAGAGCTCAGCCCACTGGCTGCCGGCTGCCTTGTGTTCTGGGGCCATCGTCTGGCCGGTGGCTGCAGAGGCAGTGGGTGACCCCTGGGTCCTCTCCGCAGACGCTCCTCCACGCTCCCTTCCCCAGTCCCCCCGATGGAGGCGAGTCTTAGGTCAGTCCGGGAAGCTGTGTGTGGACTGCAGAACTACCCTTGCCCAGACCTGTCCGGAACTGTTAGATACACCAGAAGTTCCCGATTGTGTTTGGCCTGTTTCCTCGGTGCTTGGCTGCCACAGTGTGCACTCAGAGCCCGTGGCAGGCTTTGTTCTTGCCTTAGCGATCCAAGTGTGCTGGCTGGTGCCTGGTGGGGCCGGATGCCAGAGGCCGGCAGCACCGTGTTCACTCTTAATAGGGTTTCCAGTCTGGGGTCATAAACTCAAACCTACACTTTACACCCACATTTTCTGTTTCCTCGTTCACCTCTCCCTCCCACCCCCAAAAGGTGTTCTGCAGCTTCCTGGCGTCCCTTTCTCATGCTAGCAGCTAATCCCCTCCAGCTGTGCTGCAGTGTGTGCCAGCACTCCACTGGCCCCTTTTCATGCCTGTGACAGTAAACAAAGCCTCGTGATTCAGCTCAATCGCAACAAAGTCTCAAAGTCTCAAAAAGCAAATAGGAACTTTTTTTTTTTCTCAAGTGAAACCTTTGTTTACCACCCAAACCACAGAACCTCTTCTGATGGAAGCAGGGTGGTGAGAGTGAAGTTCTCTTGCAAGATCTAGAAGTTGGCATCCCTCCTTGCCACCTGGCATGGCCAGCAGTTGGACACCCTGTTGGGAAGCTTCCCGTAAGATGGGAGGTAGCCTCAGGGTCCTGGCAAGCTGCTGTCCCCTGCCCTAGGAGCAGCGATTGGATCAGCTAGCTCAGAATTGCCACTGGTCCCTGGGCAGATGGCAGGATGGCTTTGCTCCTGGCTCGAAGGAGAAACACTATTGGGGCAAGATTTAGGCAGACAAGTTAGCGCTGGAGACCCTGGGGCCACTCAGCAGCAGCACCTGCGTGCAGGCTTTTCCTTCCTATTTGCAGAGCCAGACACAAACCTCCAGGGGGCAGGCTGCTGTTGTTTCGGCCCCTTTGGACAGCTGATGATTCTGGGTGTTACGGTGACCAGGACTGGAAGCTCTCCCACGCTCCGCATTGGCTGGGCACCGAAAGCCTCACAGTCAGGAGGAGGGAAGCCGTCTCAATCACTCAGCTGCTGCTGTAAAGCCGGCTTGAGACCCTCATGCTGGTCCTTTACGAGTGGTGACAACACAACTGGCATGGCTGTCATCGGATGGGGGCCAAGGTTCCTGCCTCCGATAGGAGCCCTACATGTGTTAAAGGAAGACACACTGCACATGTATGCACATAGTTTAGGCTTCTCATGCTTTGAGGTGTATTTTTTATTTACAAAGTGAAATGAGGCGTTACAAATAGATGATATAGTTACAGATATCTCATTTTCATGAAAAAGTATATAAATATATTACTGGAAATTCTCTATAGTAAACATTAGAAATTGATACAGTAAACACTTGCTACTTTTTTTCTATGCCAATATTACCATCACTTAAAGCTTAAATACTGGTTTCAAGTATCCCCTATAAAATAACTATCAAAATACTGAAAAAAAATTTTTGTTTTCTGCTATAAACAAGATCAATGCATTAAAAATAGATTCAGCATGTGCTTGTAACAATGTCCACTTGGACCAAATGCTCCCTGCCAACATCCCTAAAATCGGCATTGTTCAGTTAGTGTTAGAACTTTTAAAAAATAATAATGATTAGGTTAGAGTAGCTGTAAAAATCCAGCATTTCACGGTTCTGTATTATGAAGGCGAACACCCCTCTAAAGGAAGAGGAGATAAGCACAGTGCTGCCGGCTGGGCTTGCTGCTCCAAGGTCATGTTCAGACGTAGAGCAGGAGTCTGTGGGTGAAGGAGAGAGACATCCTCAAGGCAGCCCTTGTGGGTCACTGCAGAGGCCGAGGCCGCTCCTGCTGTTCTTCCTCAGCTTGAAGGCGTGTCAGGACATAAAGGATGACTTGATAGCAGAAAATGTATTGGTCCTACAGTGACAGGGAGAGAGGCAGGTTCAGATGCACAATGTGACAGCTGCAGGTGGACTGCTCCACCATCACTGGCTGTGATTGTGGACGTTCTGAAGATACCATTTAAATGTTGAACGCTGACTGAATCCTCTGCTGGGTCCTTCTAAAGTTCTGAATCGCTTTCAAAGAGTCGATGTAGTTAGTTACTGTGCTCCTAGTCTGGCTTCCTGTCACCACCTTGCTGTTAGTGCAAGAATCTGTACTTTGTCCACTGATGTGCTTCAAGCACCTGCCAGAGTTCCTACAGCAGAAGGAACTCAGCAAATACCTGGTGGGCCAATGAAGGAATGAACTTCCTGGGTCCAAAGAACAGCTTATTCAGAGAAATGTAGTTATGTAATTTCCTTACCCAAAGACTGTGACTGCAAGACAGCTTGCTACTTGGTAGACTGACTCTCAATGAGAAGGGTCTATGCGGTGGGCACGTGCTGGGGGTGCCCGAATGCCGTACTGGAGTGCTTGCGTTCAGGTCCTGACCTGGTACCCAAATACAAATTCCTGCTTATGTGCACACTAGTAGGTGATAAGAACCCAAGTGGGAGACCCAGACTGAGTTTCAGATCCTGGGAGATCTGCATCTTTCTTTAAAAAAAAAAACACGGAGGAAAGCGGACACATTCTAATTTAGACATGTTTAGTAAATTTTCTGTATTTTTCAAGAGGCAGAGAAGTGTGAGTTTACAGTGTTCACACCTCTGAGTTCCACTCAGAGAAGAGGGAGGGTGGAACTAGTCAGTGAAGACAGGTGGACAGTAACAGTGGCGTCCCCAGGAAGGATGCGATTGGAAGTCAGCAGGTGATATGATGCATGGTTTGATTTTAGGTTAGAGAAATGAAAATGCTGCCATCAGAGGACAAAAGGGCCCAGCCTCTGTCCCTCCCCCGTCCCTCCTCCTGTCCCTCCCTCTGTCTCTCCCTCCGAGCAGCCCTGGCCTGCCCTGCAGCTTCCAGCTAGTGCTGCTGAAGCCATTCCTCCGTGGAGAACTTCTAGAACCACAATAACAACAACATTACCTGCTATCTCTTTTTTTGGACTGGAAATGGGGATGGCATGCTATGAACTGCCCTGTGTTTTACCCCACGCCCGATCCCTCCCCACCGACAGGCTCTCGCCCTGGCTCCTCCTCTGGGGTCCACCCTGGCTCCTCCCCTGGGGTCCACCCTGGCTCCTCCCCTGGGGTCCACCCTGGCTCCCCCCCCCCCCCCGGGGTCCACCCTGGCTCCCCCCCCTGGAATCCACCCTGTGCACTGCAGTGCTGCTGCATTTCTTCAGTTTGGACTACAAGGTCACGGTTTAAAAAGGCAGTCTAGAAATATTCCTTTTCCGAATTAGCCTTCATGCTTAAAATTCTTTTCTTCCATAAAGGTTTGCTTTTTTAGCTATAACGAAGGAATCTGAAAAACAGACGCATGGTTTAACAAGAACTTTAAGGCTGTTGGCGTCTTCACAGCCGTCCTCCTCGGGAGACTCACCTCCGTCTGCACCATGCCGTGTCTTTGGAGCCTCATGCGGCGCACTAAGTCTGAGATGTCAAACTGCCGGCAGAAAGAGAATGCAGATTCCAGATTAGTGAGTCACAGGGATCCCAGAGGGGGCCTTCCATGCAATTCTGTCCCCCACTCATCCTTCCCTTCTGGTTGTCTTGGGAAGCCATTGTGGACAAAACGACCCAGTACACTGTCTGTCATCATTTGGTATTGTCAAGGATTAAAAAAAAAAAAAGAATTACAATAGGTTACTCCACATGGAAATTCACCGAGCAGAATGATCTCCTCCCTGAAACTGACTCGTTTCTACCTCAATAAAAAATAATTTTTTCTTACCTGTTACTTTCAGAATGCAATTTTTAAAAATGTTAGCTGACAGTTAATAGTATGAACAAAAGAAAAATAGACTATTTGGTCTTGTCCTACTTAAATTATTGTAGTAGATAAACTACTACATAAAGTGCATGAAAGAACTTTTTGATTAAAATCTTTCAGGAAACAATGATTTTAATTACATATTACACACAGTAAAACACTGTGGCATTTCTTTTTTAAAGATATATTTATTTTTATTGGAAAGGCGGATTTACAGACAGTAATGATCTTAACACAGTTCTCACATGAACATTACTTCCGATCATATCTCACTCATCCCATACTCACGTCAAGATCTTGACTGATGAGTCCCAGAACCACATCTATGCAGATCAGGGTCCCTGAGCGCCCGATGCCCGCGCTGCAGTGGGTGATGATTGGGCCTGCTCTGTGCACGTGTCTCATGTAAGAGATGAAAGTGAGCAGGTCGTCTGGCTGAGACGGCGTGTCGTGGTCGGGCCAGGCCGTGAAATTCAGATGAGAAATACATCGCCTCTCTCCTGTCTGAAATTACACAACAGAATAAGGGGACAGTGCTTTTTGCACCTGTAATTTGCTTTTACTATTATTCTGGCATTTCAAATTCTGTCCAGTGAGTCAGATCACAGGGCAAGCGGGAGAGACTAAAACAGCCTATTAAGGAAAACTAGAAGCCCTTTATCAAGAAGGTTGTAAGAGCCATGTTTTTAATACTTGCTAAAATTACTTCTTTGAGGAACTGGCGTGGTAGCCTAGCGGCTAAAGTCCTCGCCTTGCACGTACAAGGATCCCATGTGGGCACTGGTTCTAATCCCAGCGGCCATCCAGCTCCCTGCTTGTGGCCTGGGAAGGCAGTCGAGGACGACTCAAAGCCTTGGGACCCTGCACTCCTGTGGGAGACCTGAAGGAAGCTCCAGACTCTAGGCTCCTGGCTTCAGATTGGCACAGCTCTGGCCATTGTGGCCACTTGGGGAGTAAATCATTGGATGGAAGATCTTCCTCTCTGTCTCACCTCCTGTCTGTATATTTGACTTGCCAGTAAAAATAAATAAATACGCTTTTTAAAAAAAGTTTTAAAAGAAGACTTCTTCGAAACACTGAAAGTAAACTACATCTTGATAAAGACAACCTGCTTTGGTGGTTCCAAGACAAGTCCGTCCCAGAGCCAGGCATTGCAACCGCTCTGACGTCCTGGACGCCCCTGATCCGGCTGCCACCTCTTGGCCCTCTGCTGGGTCTCTTACACAACTGGAGCATGGTTACAGCTCCAGGCCTCTGAACCATGGTGTTTTCCCTTCCCCACCCTCCCTCAGGTATCCCTTCGTGGCTCACTCCAATCCTTCACAGCCCTCCTCTGATCCCGTGTTGAGAGTTACACCTGCTGCTCGGTCTCCTTCAACAAGCGCCCTCCGGGCTTTACTCTTCCTTTCCCTGCTATCAACACCCTAATCTTCTCATTAGCAAGTGAAAACTCCCAGGCTCGGTGTGCCTGACCCCAGTGGCCCTGAGTGACACAGAAGCAAAGGCACCTTGCCTAGTCCTCTGGTGGGAAGCACCCTGTGCCCCCAGGTGCTGACTACTGCAGGAGTGTGGAGGACTCAGCGGCAGGCTTACTGAAAGCCCCGCCGCTGCTTCCCTGACTCCTCGAAGTGAGAACTGTTTCTTGCTACCACTGTCCCTCTTGTCCTAATTAGGTTAGGTTGCCTGCTGAGACAATGTTTTTTGCATAAGAGAATTTTAGAAACAGTTTTAACCTGTCTCTTTAGAGGTTTGACTTCAAAAACAAGTTGCCAGCACGTAGCTTCTGGGTGGTGAAGGATCATGGGTGATCACGGGGAGATTACTGTGTCCTGGAGGAAAGGGTGGCTCACGAAGGGGGACACACTGAAAAGTATACAGGATACAAAAAGAGCAGGTGGCACCCGTGCCCCTGCATTCGGAATCAGTCACTGGCATTTATCTGGAAATAGACTAGCCCGATCATGAAGGAGGCCACGCTGGGGTCCAGCTGGAACATGCCTGTCATTACCAACACTCCTGACTCACTCACCTGAATGTCCTCCAGGGTCAGTGCCCGCACCACAAAGCCCTTCAGCTGCTGCACCCTCCTGAGAGCCAGCCGGAGCCTGTCGCTGACCACCGTGGTTTTGCCTGGGACATTAGGCCAGTAGCGTTGGCATTTGATTTTTTCTCCTTCCACTTCTTGGGTCATCATGGCTATCACGGTGGAGTGTTGTTCCCAAATCATCTGCCAGAAATCTCCAACTGTTGTTGGGAGTGGTCCCTGGCAGGCGATGTAAACAAACTCTTCTTCCCCCACAGGTATCTTAATGAAGCTGGCATTGATGTATCCACCCTCCTCTCCAAGTGGAACTCTGGTAGCATCATCTGTGAATTCCCCAACACACAGTCATGTACACCAAGTGTTTGCAACAAGGGTCTTACCAAAGATCATGGGAGATTCCTCAAAACCACAGATGAAGTTACAAGCACAACTTTTAACAAAAATATTGTTTTCAAAAGTTTTGCTCATTTTATGAGTGTATCTCAATGGTAAGTGAGTCTCTAACATAAAACTATGGTATTATTTACATAGATTTGATTGAAGAAATTAAAATTAATATGTTTAGAACTTCTTGCTAACTATAGGAACAAGATCAACTTTGCTGCTTCATATCATTGTTTTAATGCAGTTGGCAATAATAACAGTACTGAATGGCATGTCACCAAATTTTTTTCACAGAGTAAAAATTAATAAAATTAATATTATGACACTATCAAAGTACTTACTGAAAATATTGTTGGCATAATTCTTATTGCCCAATTAAGTTCTGTTATTTTAACAAGGTAGTGCAAACAAAAGAGTATTAAACAGGTAACAAATTTCACTCTCTAGTCACATAATTCCTTATCTTTGTCTAATTACAATTTCTTTTTTTTAAAAAGATTTATTTATTTTTTTATTGGAAAGGCAGATATACAAAGAAGAGGAGACAGAGGAGGATCTTCTGTCTGATAGTTCACTCCCCAAGTGACCGCAACGGCTGGAGCTGAGCCAATCCGAAGCCAGGAGTCAGGAGGTTTCCGGGTCTCCCATGCGGGTATAGGGTCCCAAAGCCTTGGGCCGTCCTTGACTGCTTTCCCAGGTCACAAGCAGGGAGCTGGATGGGAAGCAGGGCTGCTGGGATATGAACCGGCACCCATATGGGATTCTGGAGTGTGCAAGGAGAGGACTTTAACCACTAGGCTACCGCACTGGGCCCTAATTATAATTTCAAAGAGCCAACATGTAATTTTTAAACTAAGCTGCCCCAGTGAAGTTATCTTTTACTGAGGTTATAAGGTTAACAGTTTATGTAGAAGTATAAATTTATTCATACATATGCGTAAGAAGTTATTTACATTCCAATCTCTTTTAATGCAACTCATAATTCTGATGATATAAAATTAAAGGATTTAGGGCTGGCACAATGGTCCAATTGACTAATCCTCTGCCTTCAAGCACAAGCATCCCATATGGATACAAGTTCATATCCTGGTTGCTCAGCGTCCCACTCAGCTCCCTGCTTCTTGCCTAGAAAAGCAGTTGAGGATGGCCCAAAGCCTTGGGACCCTGTACCCAAATGGGAGACTAGGAAGAAGTTCCTGGTTCCTGACTTTGGGTCAGCTCAGCTCTGGCTATTGTGGCCACTGGGGAGTGAACTAGCAGACAGAAGATCTTTCTTTCTGTCTCTCCTTCTCTCTTTCCAATAAAAAATGAATAAACCTTAAAAAATTAAAGCATTTTGGGGCTCGGCAGTGTGGCCTAGTGGCTGGGGTCCTCGCCTTGATCCCATATGGTCGCTGGTTCTGGTCCCGGCGGCTCCACTTCCTCTCTGTCTCTCCTCCTCTCAGTACATCTGGCTTTGTGGTGAAAATAAAATAAATCTTTTAAAAAAAATTAAAGCATTTTAATAACAGGTTCCAAAATCCACCATCAGTTGTCCTTTATTACTTTATGTTTCCTGGTTGTTTGTCTCATGAAAACAAGTCCACTCATTAGCTTTGATTTTATGGCTGTGATATTATCTACTACATTTTTTCCTTAAATATTGACTATTTACTTTATACCAAGACATGAGTTGTTCCATTTTTGAAAATTCTAGGATTCAGGGCTGTGGCATAGTAGACTAAGCCTCAGCCCGGGGCACTGGCATTTCATATTGGTGTCGGTTTTAGTCCTGGCAACTCTGTTTTTGATCCAGCTATCTGCTTATGGCCTGGGAAAGCAGTGAAAACAGCTCAAGTCCTTGGGCCCCTGTACCCTTGTGGGAGACCCAGAAGAAGCTCTTGGTTCCAGTTTGGGGAGTGAACCACAGATGGAAGATTTCTCTCCTTCTCTACGTAACGCTGCCTTTCAAATGAAAATACAATAAAAATCTTTAAAAAAGCTAAGATTCACTTCTTACAGGAAGTTGGCTAAAACGTTTTGTCTTTTATCTGGTTTGAAAACATTCAATTGCATTATTCTTTATTGCATGATTTGCTGCTTTTGAGTTTATTTGTTGGAGATTTATGATTTTCTTGCTAACACAGGGTCAGTGTGTCACATGCTATAATCCAAAGTGCTAATATACACAAATATGTAAGAAGTTGTTACAGGTTAAACATTGGCTACAAAAATATACTTACGTTTAATTTTTTTCTAAAGACTTATTTATTTTTAATGGAAAGGCAGATATACAGAAAAAAGATCTTCTGTCTGCTGATTCACTACCCAGGTGGCTGCAATGGTCAGAGCTGAGCCAGTCTGAAGCCAGGAGTCCTGAGCTTCTTCTGGGTCTCCCACATGGATGCAGAGTCCCAAGGCTTTGGGCCATCCTTGCCTGCCTTCCCAGGCCACAAGCAGGGAACTGGATGGGAAGTAGGTGCCCATATGGGATCCCGACAGGTGCAAGGCAAGGACTTAAGCCACTAGGCTATTGCTCTGGGCCCCCTTATGTTTAATAATAATAATAATTCATACTGTGGATAGGTGGAATGGGTAACGCATGTATTAAAATGAATGTTTTAATTTCTGTTATTGAAGGTGGGAGGTGGTATTGTGGTGCATCAAGTCAAACTATGGTCTGTGACACCAGCATCCCATGAGTGCTGGTTTGATTCCTGGCTATTCCACTGCCATGCCAGCTTCCTGCTCATGCACTGTAGAAGGCTACAGGAGAGATGGCCCAAGTGCTTGCGACCCCTAGGTCCACATGGGAAACCTGGATGGGGTTGCAGGTTCCTGGCACCAGCCTGCCCTTGTCGTTGTACCCATTTGGGGAGTGAGTCATCAGACAGAAGAAACATTCTCTCGTTTTCTTTCTATAATTTCACTTTTAAAATAAATAGACAATCAAGTCTTAAAAATTCCTTTCAGGGGCTGGTGTTGTTGTGATCAGGTAAGTTAAGTCAACCTGCTTAACCAGTGGGATGCTGGTATCCCATAGGAGCACTGGTTTGGGCCCTTGCTGCCCCACTTCTAAGCCTGCTCACTGCTAGTACAACTGGGAAGCAGTGGAAGGTGGCCCACCTATTTGGGCCCCTGCCACACATGTGAAACTTGAATAAAATTTCCTTCTGGGGTCTAAAATGATTAAAAGCCAAATTCAGCCTTGCTAGTATCACTGTAGTCATATGTGCAGGGCTATAAATCACCATCGACACTGCCTGAAAGTGAGTAGATAAATTACTGGTGGTTACGACATATGAACCCAATACAATGCTTATCCAAAAGCCAGTTCAAAATGATTGTTTTTGGCATCACTGATAAAATTTTAATATTATATTAATAAATATTCATGGATATCTTAAATAGTTGATTCTTTTCATTTTCAGAAGAGAAAAATTAAAAGGGAATTCAAATTGTGTATCTGGATTTATGTGTTACTGAGGTAAATCTCTGAATGTTTGTATATGCACATGCTTATGGGAGGGATAATAGGTTAAACTAGCATGACCATTTAAGATAAGTTCAGATTCTAATGAACTGAAATGAAATTTTAGGGTCAAACTGGAACTTACAGGGAAGTATATTTTTATATCTGTTCTTTCTTCTGTTTTCCTTAGTCTGTCCAATCAGACACTGATCCAAAGGTTTTAATTCGTGAAGGTTCTATAAAGCAAACAATGGAAATGAATTTGTTAAACAGTAACTAAGTAACTGAAAATGCTACGAATGTGTAGAGTGTAAAGTTGGTCGTCAGGGCTCACTTTGAGCACTAGGACATAGAAATGTCCTAAATAAGCCTAAATTCAATACCAAACTGATCAATCAGTGTTGACTAAAGCAGACTTTAAAAAGTTCAGGGAAAACATATATTGCAGCAAAAAATTTTTGCACCAAAAATAAACCACCTTTTATTTCCTCCTTTCACGAACTTCTGGAAGTACTACTATACTATCGTTGCAAGTACATTAAATTGAACTTGTTGCAGTCAACGACTTCACCAGATAGCATTTTGTATCTTAATTTCAAAATTCAGTTAAAAAATCACAACTTCTGAAAACACCCACAACTTCTGAAAACGCCCTTGACTCACAGTAACAAAGCAGAGTGAAAATTTATGTATATTATTGGAATATTCCAAGGGATTGTGCTGTGATTATGTAATCTTGAGTTGTAGAGTGAACTCTTTCTAACCTATGGTTCATCCACTCTCTGAAAAATATTTATCAAATGCTTTTGTTTACAAGGTGCTGTTATAAATGTTGGGGAGATAGTGGCGGCAGCAACAGAAGATTCTAGCTTTCGTGGAAGGCACAGCCTGTGGGAACAAGTAAAGAAAGTTGACAGACGTGGGGATGTAGCCTTAGAGGCTCAACCCACTGCTGTGATGGAGGACAGCGATCTGCGATGACAGTTCTCCGAAGGTGATATTAAACTTAAAACCTAAATGAAGAAATGGTTATGTGAAAACAGAGCTCTGCAGAGAGGAGTATATTTTAATATTTACTTCAGTGTTCAAATCTATCCAATGGAACTGATCTTTTGAGAAATCTTTACAAAGTAGTAACAGCAGAACAGAATCACTCAACAGAAGTAACTCCTTTTCCCAGCAAGAAAGCCCAGGACCAGGGCAAACAAGCAGACACTGAGCAAGAGCAAGGACTGCCCCGACCCCCACCTAGCACGGTGGGGCTGCATTTGTCTGTTGCTTACTGCTAAATATGGATGCTGTCAACAGCATCTGAGCAGCCTCGGCTGAGCTGGGGCACAGGTGCTGAGAGCCGTACTGAATTGGAAACTGCGGCAAATGGTGCGCCACGTTCCCAGGCCAACAATTATGAAATTCAGTGGGTGGTTGGCATAGATAGCTGCCTTTTAAAAAATTTTTTATCCTTACACATGAGGCAGGGAGAAGAATCTGGGAAATTTTTCAAAATGCAAGTTGCTAATGTAATGCCTTTAAAGCAATACTATTACAATTCCAATTAGAAAAATTAATTTAATTCTGTGTATAATATTAAGGTGCTTTCCGAGTTACAAGTCAGGAATCTACTGGTAGAATGGGTAAATAATAGATGATTTTTCAAAGTGTCTCAAGACTAAGGACACATTTTTCTTTCCTGATACAGGTACCTTTCGGGGACAGAATTATTGGCATGTGCCACTTACCTCCAGTTCCTTGGAAGGAATCCCCTGGTCCAGCAAGCCTCTCAGCATGCGAATGACTGATTTCAACTTGGCGCCGGTGTATTTGCCCGAGGGCAGCACTCTGACCACAGGTAGTGCAGCGAGTTCCTCATTCGTCAGAAAGGGAGGATCTAACAGGAAGACAGCACTGAGCGTCAGGAAGACACTGTCCCAGAACCCGCCGGCCCAGGGAGGCAACAACTGGAGACTATTCTCACAGAATGGGGAATCCACTTCTACAACATGGGGAGCATTTAAATATTGGAGAATTAATAAGGCAAAAGAATGAATAAACTGATAATTACAATAAATTAAAAAAGGCTTCAAAGAGTAAATTTTGCTTATTTGGAGGGCAGAGAGACAGAGAGACAAACATCAAAAGAAAACACTCTTCCATTTGTTCTTTCACTCCCCCCAAATCTTCAACAACCATGAGTGGGTCAGGCCCAAGTTAGGAGCCTGCTTTTTAAAATTATTATTATTTTATTTATTTTTATTGGTAAGGCAAATATACAGACAGAAGGAGAGACAGAGAGGAAGATCTTTTGTCCGCTGATTCACTCCCCAAGTGGCTGAAACAGCTGGAGCTGAGCTGATCTGAGGCCAGGAGCCTGGAGCCTCTTCTGGGTCTCCCACATAGGTGCAGGGTACCAATGCTTTCCCAGGACACAAGCAGAGAGCTGGGTGGGGAGTGGAGCAGTTGGGACATGAACCAGTGGCCATGTGAGATTCCAGGGCATGCAAGGTGATGACTTTAGCCACTAGGCTCTCAGGCCAGTCCCAGGGGCCTGGTGCTTAATCCCAGTCTCCCATAAGGGGGGCAGGGACCCAAGCATTTGAGCTGTCACTGTTGCCTCCCAGAGTGCTCACTAGCAGGAAGGCAGAATCGTAAGTGAAGTCAGAACTCAACCCCCAGCACCCTACCAGGAGAATATAGGGGTCCCAAGCAGCACCTTAACTTCTATGCCAAAGGCCCATCCAGGAAATGTTTACCACAGCACCACTCAGTACCCAACTTGTAAGATGTTAGCTCAATGAGTGATCAGAAGTTCTCTTTCTTTCTCCACCCCCCCCCATTAATTTGAGAGAGAGACAGAGAGGGATAAACAGAGAATAAAGATAAGCCACGCACTGGTTCTGAGTCATGCTCAAGTGAGGAGTCTGGAACTCAATCCAGCTCTCCCTTGTGGGCAGCAGGGACTCAGGCCATCACTGCTGCTTGCCAGGAAGAAGCTGGGAACACAAGCGGTGCAGTGATCTGAACTCAAGCACTCAGTGTCAATATGAGATCAACTGCTGTGCCAAATCCTGTCCCTGCCCAGAAGTCCTTCAGGCCCTTGACTTCTGCAAGCTTCTGAAGGAGTTTACATCATGTCCTTTTGCTTGAATCAAATGGCAGTGTTTTCCTGAGGGAGATGTATGTCTACGTCTGTTAGTAAACTGCATTTGTATTGGCTTCTCAGCACTAGGAAAGACATGTCCAGAATTCCTCACCACAGGAGACTGCTCTAGGGGCCCCGAGCTCTCCCCTCATGCCCACGCTGTGATTCAGTTCTGGTGCCTGTAGCAGAAGTAGACTGCTCTTTTAGAGAAAGGTAGGAAAGATGTCTTGCTCTACTGAACATGTGTAGATGTAATTATGTCTGTCGGTCGGTAAAGGTGTTTTCATGCTGCAGCTATTCTGTAGACAACAATAATGCTGGGCGTTGTGGGAGATACAGCGTGTACAGGCTACCTCAAGAAGCGTCACATCTGGCTAGGACAAAGACTTGTGGGAATATGAAATTCATTCATGAAGTTAACTGTAAACGTTACAGAACTGAGTGTGAAAAGAACAGAAACTCCAAGGGTGGACAAAGAGGCTGGGTTATAGAAGGCAACAAGAATTGACCTAAGTTGAAACACTGTGAATTTAGTTCATTAGTTTCCTTTATAAAACTAAGACCATATTCTTTCCATGTAATATTTCCTTATATGAAACAAGACAAATCAAACAGAGTACAATTTCATTTCTCAACTGGTTCAATTATAAAATCAAAATGCACTAGTAATAGCGAGGACAGACCAACTGATTCCTGTTTGTAAAAGATGGAGTTGGGGGGCTGCTGTTGTGGCTGTGTGGGTAAAGCTGCCGCCTGCAATGCCAGCATCCATATGGGGGCTGATTTGAGTTCTAGCTGCTCCATTTCTGAGCTAGCTGCCTGCTTATGTGCCTGGGAAAGCAGTAGACGATGCTGGCCCCTGAGTCCATGTGGGAGACTCAGATGAGGCTCCTGGCTTCTGCCTTTATTATGGTCCAGGCTCAGCTGGGGCTGCTATTCGGGGAGTGAATCAGTGGATGGACAACCATTCTATCTTTCCCATTCTTTCTCTGAAACATTGCCTTTCAAATAAATAAAATAATTGAAAAAACCTGATGAAATTCGAATTCAATTGTAATAATAGTTTCATATATTCCAGCTATTCCACTTATTTTATAGTAAACAAAATGTGTTCCTTGACTTATCTTTCTACAATGGAGGAACTTTGTCTTTCCATTTGAAGTATCTATACACTTACCTGCAAGTGTTACTCAAATCCATTGAGAATTTTGGGCTATAAACTGGACAATGTTGATTTAATGTATTTATATGACTTGACTTTATGTATAAAATCAAATAATGCAGACAGACATATAGTGAAATAACATCCCCATACATTCTGAAAGTTTAGTTTTTATACATTTATTTTTCCTGTTCATTATTTCTGAAGAAAAATTTGCTAATAAAACTCTTGCCTTTATCAGCATCTTCATGGTTTGTTGTCTGTATTGGCAGTTCACCACTTCCCCAATGGATTCCATCATTCTCCATCTTCCTTTCTTGTGTCTTCTGAAGTAAACTATGACAACAAAACACATTGGTAAAACATCTTTGTGTTGTCCCCCACATAAGCTAAATTGTTATGGCACCAAACAATTTATTTTCATACAACTATCATAGCATTTTAAAGTAGGTTATCTGAATTAAAAAAGAAAACAATGAATCCACATTCTTTAAATCTATTGGTAGATATAAATCAGTTAGAGGCACAGAAAGTTTATTGCAGTTTTAAATTTATTTTCAAATAGACTCCAAGTCTTTAAACCTTAGGCCAAAGCAGGGGAGATACAGAAAGTGGCGGCTTCATTTCCATCCTTCAACATGATGAGTGATCTGGGACATATTTTTCATTTGCTTTTTTTCTTATATCAACCAGCTCATTTCATGGATTTATCTTAATTTATTTGAATAAGTACCTTTTAATGAACATAGCATTGCTACAATTGGAGGCCAGAAAGTCATTTTATGTCTCAGTGTTATGAAACAAAGAGTAAATTTTCACCATTCCCTGGTAAATTGGATGGCTGGCCAGCAAAGAGAAATCAGGTAAGAAGAGTGCTTAGTGCTGAAGTGAAATGAAAACAGGTTATGCAGAAGATTGAATAGATTTTCCTCTCTTCAATTACATGAAGCAGAATTCTCTGATCTGACTACACTGGTGTACACCATTCACGTTGCTTTCCAAATGTCAATTACCAGGCAACGATCATGCTGCTTTTATGGTGCACGTGTTCTTCTGTTCACTTCATTGTGGTTTATAATGAACATTTAATTTGTAAGCTCTGCTGCACCCATGAGGTTGGTTATGTCTTCACAGGCCAGTACTCTGTCTACAAGAACAGATTTCAGAGGTGTTCCATCATTCTCTTCAACAGCTGCTTAACACTCCAGTGTATTGTCTCTCTTAATGGTATTTGCTAGTCTAAAAATGTTGCAACTGTTCATAGAAAGTAATATCATAAAATGTTCATACTTAGAAATGTCTTTGCACACACATGGCAATAAGGTTCTTAGACATAAACTTGCTATGTTGAAGAACATGTATTACGTTTCTTTGGATCTAAGACTCCTATCACAATGAGATACATCATTTTGTTTAACTTTAAGGAGTGCTATTGATGACTCTGATTGCAACACCCGCATGATTTTATTTTTTTCATGACTTTTGAGATGTTACAACAAAACTCACTGCAAACAAGAATTAGTGATAGGCAAACATTTATGTTTAAAACATAAATGTTTTTGTCTCCCAAAAAGGTCACATTAATTATCCTTCTCACCTTCCTCTCTCCCTGTCCAGCAAAACATAAGCGACAGCTATTTACCAACACCTTCTCTTTCATGTATTTCTCATTACCAGGAATAAAAATGCATGCATTTCTACATTAATAATATGTAGCCCTCTCTCAGTCAATACTTCACATGTTGTTGTAGGAAGAAGCAAACAGCTAGCTATTTTTGAGTATCTGATCACCAGGTAATACATTTGCTATATAAACATATAGATGTATTATATAGTACGTATAATACATTTTATGTATATTGATCACCTTTGTTGATCAATAATGTATACAATTTTTCCTTGATATACCGTGCCTCCTCACCAAAACAAAAAATTATTTTACAATGTTAATTGCAAAAAACTTTATTGAGCTTACCTTTCACTTTCTACTTTCTCTTCACAGTATTCCTCATAGCCATTAATTTTGGTAGACTACAATGAAGAGAAACAAAAATAAATTAGCCCTTTGGAGAAAGCAAACTATAGTATGTTTTTTTTCTATGATTTTTCACTTATTACTTATTCTCATATTACAAAGACACATATGACATTTAATCAACAGGCTCTACATAGTGCCTGAGGCAGTTTCAGTGGCCCAAGATTTTGAGCAAATCAGAAATTTGTAAGTTAGAAATTGAGATGAAAATCTGAATGAGCACTTATATAATTCTATGCACAGGAGGCATATTCTTTGATGCTACTTGAGTTTTAAAACCTGAAAATACCCTCAAGTACTTTTTTAAAAAAGAACTTATTTTCTATTTGAAAGGAAGTTAGAAAGAGGGAGAAAGAGATCTCCCAGTTATTGTTTCACTCTCCAAATGGCTGCAATGGCCAGACAAGGTCAGGGTGAAATCAAGAGTGTCCAACTCCACCCAGCCCTTTCTGGGGGGCAGGGGCTAAAGCATTTGGATCATCATCTGTTGCTTTCCCAGGCACATTACTGTGCATTTGAAATCTTACCACTATCCCTCCTGCCACCCCAAACCAAAACCAAATCAAAACAAAACAACAAAAACACCTAAGGAGTTGGAGATGGTGATTATACAGTCTTGCATTCTATCAGAAGTGCAGGGCTCGCATAGGAATGGGTTCTGTGACTGCACTGTACCATTGCCCGTAAGGCCAGCTCTACCTTACACTAGGTTAAGCATCATTATCATACAAGTGGAGGGAGTCACTAAAAGTTTTGCAATTTTTTAATATGTTTAAAAAACAGCTTTCCAAAAACTAGAACTGGAATCGACCCTGGAAACGTACTGATGCATGTCTGTGGAAGACATCTTTTTTCCATCCTGGTTTTTCTGACCTTTGGGAAAGTGCTTCTGCCTCTCTCAGAAGAATCAGGTGATCAAAGATATTGGGAGACAAAATTTCTTGGGGTAGTACACAAGTTACTTTATGAACCAAACTCCTGCCTGTCTTTAGCCTTCATTGTCAAAATAGGATGTGGTATCACCCTTGCACCGATCTAGTGCCCTAACGTCCCACACCTCTGCTAAATCAGCTCGGTGGTATGGTTTTTGTTTTTACTTCATCTTACCTATCATTTTCTTTGACTAATCCTATTGGGTGCTTTAATAACTCTCACTACTTCTATGCAGACTCTACTGTTTCCCATATTTACACTTGATCTTATCCAAAAGGTCGAGAAGCGATTGTTTCCCAGATTTAAAAGATCTGTTTTATTATTATTTTTTATTTGAAAGGCACAGTTACAGAGAAAAGGAGAGGCACAGAGAGAGAGGGCTTCTATCTGCTAGTTCACTTCCCAAATGGCTGTAACAGCCAGAGCTGAACCAATTCAAAGCCAGGAGCTAGGAGTTTCCTCCAGGTCTCCCAAAGACTTGAGCCATCTGCTGCTGCTTTCCCAGGCCATAAGCAGAGAGCTGCCTCAGCAATGGAGCAGCCAGGACATTAACTGGTGCCCTTATGGAATGCTGGCATGCCGGCATCATAGGTGGAGGCTTAGCCTACTACACCATGGTGCTAGCCCCTACCCATATATAAAAAAAATTTAAAAGTACTTTGATTTTTATACACTATAAGGGTTTTACACATTGTTTATTAACATGTAATAAGTTTATATACTTATATGGCATAATGTGATTTTTGAACATATCAACATGTACTGATTCAGTCACAGTAATTAACATTTCCATTTCCCTGCCATTCTTTCTTTCTATATCTGTATATGAATATTCATTGCAGCATTGTTTTACCAAGTGGTAAAATTTGCAAAAATAAAGTAATTGTCCATAAACTGGACAATGTTTAGAAAACTATGGGATACAAGTTTCAAGAAAATGTTGTGAACTTTTACAATGTGTGGAATCTACACTGTGTGTTGTGGAAGAATTTCCAAACTCTAAGTGGAAAAAAAAGACAAATTATTATTATTATTAATATTTTAAAAATATCAATCCTTTTGTTTAAAAACGACAACAAAAAACCAGCTGGGGTTGTGCCAGGCTGAAGCCAGGAAGTCAAAACTCAAACCAGATCTCCCACATAGGTAGAAGGAACACAAATACTTGAACCATGACCTATTGCCTACGAGTGTGCATGGTTGGAGCACTGGATCAAAAGCAGAGCTAAATCCGAACCTAGGTGTTCTGGTATGGGATGTCGGCATGTTAAGCACTGTCCTAACACTGTGACCAATGTCTACCTCTGGTTGGCTCTTGAGTTTTTTGAGTTTCTTTTATATTCTTGATATTAATCCTTCTAAACGATGAACAGGTGTGGTCTTCTCATTATTTTATGCATTCTTTAAACGAATTTTTAAAATTAGATTTAATTATTTAACAGGTTCAAAAAGTCATTTGTTTGAAAGGTGGCATAAAACAGAGGGAGAGACAGAAGTGAGAGATCCTTCATCCACTGGTTCAGACCCCAAATGGCCGTACCAGCCAAGTCTGGGCCAGGCTGAAGGTAGCGGCAAGGAATCCTACATTGGTCTTCCACATGAGTAGCAGGGGGCTGAGTTCTTAGGTTATCTTTTGCTGCCTTCCCAGACCCATCAACAGGAAGTTGGATAGAAAGCAGGGTAGCTGTGACTCAAACTGGTACTCTGACAATGGGATGCTTGCTGGTGCCACAAGCAGCTGTGGTCACTTAACCTGCCTCACCGACTGGCCCCAAGTTATTCTTCTTGTAGTAATCTGAAGGGGACTGTTTTGACAATTTTAGTAAGTTCTTTATTGGTGCTTCTTATTCTTTACAGCTCCTCCTGGACTCCATATAAACATGTAACAGAACACTTCTCCACCATAGCTTTTTAAAAAACTGCATCAACTTATTTACACGTATGTATTTTCCAGGCTGCCCTCTAGACTATACAAGCTAACCTTGGAGAGAAACCCTGATATCTCTTCTCAATCTGTCCTCTCCAGCAAAAGCAGAGCCAGACAAGTTCAGTAACAGCTAAATGATGTTTCAAAACTTGACATAATAGTTTACAATAATGTGCATGAATGGCACTCATCTTTCCATCCACAAATAAAACGGGCACTAACCTAACACACTTCACTAAGGAGAAGTGATATGAGAGAAATACACGTATATCTTTTGGTGTCTGTCTACAGTTGGGAGTTTATAGTTCCTTCCAAAGGCAGGCCATGGGAACTCAGAGAGCAGGACACCAGGCCTCTGACCTCCACAAGAATCTGGTCCGGTTCTGTCTAACATGAAATGCTAAAGACTCTGGACAGACCTTGCAGGCTTTACCTCCTGTCTCGTATCAATGAAGCCCCCATAAACACCCAAAAACTCAGGGTCTGGGGGGCCTCTGGAGAGCTGCATTGATGGTGGTGCACCCTGAGAATGCATGGAAGGTCTGCGCCTCTCTTCCATCCTTTAGCCTGTGCATTTCTTCATGTGTATCCTTTGTAATAGCCCTCATAATGAGCCAATAAATCTAAGTATTTTTCTGAGTTCTATAAGCTGCCCAAACCAATTATTTTAACACAGAGGGTGCGGTAGGAAGCCCTATTTGTGGCTGGCTGTTTGGAAATACAGGTAAAATGGACTGATGCTGTGATGTGACAGGATAATCCTCCACCTGCTGGCACTGGCATCCCATATGGGCACCAGTTTGTGTCCTGGGTACTTCACTTCCAATCCAGCTCCCTGCTTTTGGCCTGGGAAAGCAGTGGATGGATGATGGCCCATATGCTAGGGCCTCTGCACCCATATGGGAGATGTGGAAGAAACTCTTGGTTCCCAGCTTTGGTCACTGCAGTCATCTGGAGAGTGAACCAGGGGATGGAAGAACTCTGTCTCTCCTTTGCTCTCTGTAACTCTGACTTTCAAGGTAAAATTAATAAATCTTTAAACAAATAAAGGTAAAAGAACTAGGGGCGGGCCCGGCGGCGTGGCCTAGCGGCTAAAGTCCTTGCCTTGAACACCCCGGGATCCCATATGGGCGCCAGTTCTAATCCCGGCAGCTCCACTTCCCATCCAGCTCCCTGCTTGTGGCCTGGGAAGGCAGTCGAGGACGGCCCAAAACTTTGGGACCCTGTGCCCGCATGGGAGACCCGGAAGAGGTTCCTGGTTCCTGGCTTCGGATCGGCGCGCACTGGCCGTTGCGGCTCACTTGGGGAGTGAATCATCTGACGGAAGATCTTCCTCTCTGTCTCTCCTCCTCTCTGTATATCTGACTTTGTAATACAATAAATAAATCTTTTAAAAAAAAAAGAACTAGGGGCTTCTAACAGTCTGGTAGCAGTCACTATTCAGTCGTCTATTCTATCACTTCAAGAAGTGCTAAGTTAGTATTTCCAAGGTTGGACTAGCTAAACATATCTGACCTTAGGCATAGTATATTCTCAATGAATAAGTTTGTAGGGTACATTTGTATCTGACCGGCAGGTTAAATTATATTTCATAATAGATGGCTGAAATATTCTTCCATAACTTTATGTTTTAGATACATAATTTCACATTCTTCTATTTCCATATGTACTTTAGAACTTTAAAATAAGAAAACATTCAAATATTTTATGGACTCATACATTTAACTTATGGGTACAGCTAGAGAGAATTTGGATTTTGTGTTTTTCTATCATAGAATGAGAAAATATTTTTTCTCTGATACTTCTCATGCTAAGTTTTTAAGTTCTTAAAACATGAATATAGGTCTTACACAGTTTGAATTTATGTCTAAAGCTTTTATTTTTCTGTAACTTATTATGAATGACATCTTATTTAGTAATATGTTCTAACTGGTTAAACAAATACTCTATGTGGACTGAATTATGTCCCCCCTAACTGACCGTTAAAGCCCTAAGCTGCAATGTAACATGCACAGGGTAGACAAGACCTTGTAGAGGCGGTGATTCAGGTTACATGAAGTCACAAGGGTGATGTCCTAATCTAAAAGGATTAATATCTTCACAAGAGCAGAAAGAGCTGGCAGGAGGCTGTGCACACAGAGGAAAGGCCATGTGAGGACATGGTGGAAAGTGGCCCTCTGTAAGCCACGGAGAGGCTTTGCTAGAAATCGGCCCAGTGACTATCTTAAGCCTTGGGCTTTTAGCCTCTGAAAGTGTGAGAATGCTAATTTCTGTTGTTAAGACTACTATCAGAAGCATAATGAAACTCATTATAGCTTAAAATACTGAAAACTGCTTTTTCTCTTTGAAGCCTAATTATTAATATTTTGATAATGTGAAAATTTATCTTAAGCAAGGACACCAGAGAATGCTATGTTTTGAGAAATCCAACATTTGCATAGTCATTTTTATAGATTAAGCAGTACCTACTGGTTTGCCGTTGTGGTACAGGAGATTAAATCTAAGCCTTTGATACCAGCATCTTCATGGACACTGGTTCAGCTCCTGGCTGCTATTCTTCCTATCCAACTTCCTTGCTAACGCACCAGGACAGCATCAGAAGACTGGCCAAGATGATTACCCACACTGGAGAACTTGATGGAATTTCAGACTCCTGGCTTCGACCTGCCCCAGCTGGAGTCACGGTTGCCATTTGGGGAGTGAACCAGAGAATGAAAGATCTGTCTCCCCTTTACTCTCTAACTCTGTAAATGCTAAAGAAGTACACACTCAGCATCCATAAAATATCTTGCATACTCACATATGAATTATTTATAATTTTAAATGAACATAATTTCATGTGTGTGAGATTATATTTGCACAGTAAATATTGCTAAGAATTCAAGCCAGCATATTTCTGATAATTTTGAAGACTAAGTAGGCTAGTGAAGTAAAATTATTCTAGTATACTAAGCAGGATGAGATTTGAACAAATAGGGTGATGCAGAGTTTTAAGAGTCTAAACACAATTTATCCATTGTTTATGCTTTTTCCTAGCTTGTTGCCCCAGAAGATCCAAACTTTGCAGATTTCAAATAGGAATTTGACAAGTTTCACTATATTTGCGAAAATGAATTTTTTTGTTTGTTTTAAAAATTTGAGCAAATGAATAATGCTGCTTTCATAGAAAGGAATACTACTTCAATCCAACAAGTGAAATTCACCTCCACTGTTCCCATAGCAAAGATAATTTTTCAGTAAAACACAGATTATTTTACCCCTGTGTTAAAAACATGTCACTCTAATGAGTTTATGTACTATCACCCTTACTTCAGTAATATTCTCTGGCAAAGGTGACCCATCCTGGTCTGTAGCTTCAGCTCTGTCTTCTGGCAACTGTTCATTCGCCTTCAACATACCTGGGAGAAAAAATACACAGGCCAAGGAGGAATGAATGTAACTACCAAGGCAATGGAGAGGTTTTCATTTGGTTGCAAAAGCAGGCAGTTAAATGGATGAACACTTATGAATAATTTCAGGGTTCTCACTAGAAATGTTATGGATAAATGCCATGGTATATATCAACCTAAAATTTCTGGCTAAACGCTTCTACTTAAATTGTAATGTCCTAAGAATGCTGTAGCATCAACTACAGGAAAATGTTTACACTAACCCTTCTAAAAGTAAAAGTCAGGGGCCAGCATTACGGCACAGCAGTCAAGCCACCACATTCCATATGGGTGCCCAGTTGAGTTCCGGCTGCTCTACTTCCCATTCAGCTTGCTGCTAACGCACCTTTGGAAAGCAGCAGAATGTGGTGTAGTAGTTGGATCCCTGCCACCGTATGGAAGACTTCAACAGAGTTCCAGGCTCCTGGCCCAGCCACTGCAGGCTTTTGGGCAGCAACCAGTGGATGAAAGATCTGTCTCTCCCTCTCTCTGTAATTTTGCTTTTCAAACCAATCAATCAACAAATAAAGGAAAAGCCATAATAATAATGATTCATTTTGAGATCTCACTAATAAGCTAACCCATTCACAAGTACAAAAAAAGATTAAAAATCCTCTTTCATTTTGGAAATGAAAAACAGGGGAAAAAGTTGATGTATTTCATATTTACTCAAAAAAATGTTCCCTAGAGATGTCTTTGTACTCGTTACGGTGCCAGTTTATTCATCTGGGTCATCTACCTGGAAGACAGGCGTCTTCTGGTGCACTGTTCTGGTTTAAAAGATTCTGAGCTTCCTCATCCACAACATCCAGCAGAGACTGGATAACTTCAGCTTCTTGAGGGTCATCATAAATGCCATCTTCCTGCACATCAGCTTCTTGAAAACAGTAATTTACATGGGGTTTAAAAATAGTGACATGAGAAAGCGTCAAGCAGAATATGCCAGGTCCGTTTAAACTTTTAGGCATCGACCTTGAAGAACAGAGACGGCTGGATAAGTAGTTCACACTTATGTGACCAAGTCGTGTTTAGGTCACTTATGCGACCTACTCTAGCTGCTATGCCAAAAGTCCATGTAAATGCAACTCAGAGAGAACAAACCAGAATCATTGCTGATGTTACATCCTTTCACAAGATATTAATAAATCTCAAATTATTAGTTCATGAAGTGAAGAAGTTGCATTACAAAGATCAAGAATATAACAGGTCACACAAAAATGTCCAAATAGAAATTTTCTAAACTGTTAGGTAGCCAAGAATTGCCACTTTACAGAATATAAGAAATACTATTAAACAAAGCAGTTCTCTTTTCAATCACCAAAAGTTATTTTTAGTTTCAGAGATGAGAATGAATGTTGGACATTCGTATAGCAATGCAGTAAGTTTTACATCATTCTCTTATTTCTTTGGACAATAATTGTTCTTTTAAAACCTTCAGTACGCAGCAAGACAAGCAAAAGAAAATGCCCAATATCTTTGTTATCTACATTATTAAGGCATGTAGAGTAGTAAGATGACTTATCTGGAAAATTACCTGTGGACAGAATCAAGTTTGTTGAATCCTCTGGCTGATTCAAAAAACATTTTTCTTCAGGGTACAAATTTTCAGTTACTTCGTCCCCATTAGCCTAAAATAAACCCAAAGCAAATAATCAAATTACTATTTCACAAACTTCCAGGATTAGGAGCACAATGCCCGTCTTCACTCCCTCCTTAGTACAGCATCCATTTTACATCTCTCAACTTAAGATGTCAGAGTAATACAATGTATAAGAGATATGGGGTTCTCCATCTTCAAATACATCTGGAAACTCTAAGTGAAACAACATTATGTCAGTATTTTTTATTCCAGCAATTCCCACAACACTTACTAATGTAAATTTGGCACTGCTGAAAAAAAAACATACTATGTAGTGTCTCTTGATTTTTTGAACTGCAGACATTTTTTATTTGAGGCATATTCTATGGGACTCTCCAGAAAAGTTTAATAGGATTGCAAAAGCTTAGAAGTTGAGGAAAGGGGGAAAAATAATCATTTTCAGTGTTATGAGAATGTTAAACAGAGACTTGGATTTAGAAACCTGATAATCTGTTAGGCATACAGGTTTTCAAATATAATTTAAATTTCATGTAAATTTAAGAAAAAATGACAATGAATTCATAAGTATAATACTGAACAAAATGTAACTTTCTATTATAATGATGAATTGCAAAGCACTTCATGAAGTATGGCCTATAGGAAAATGATTTGAGGAAGAATGAAAAAATTAATGAAAAATTAACTGCACACAAACAAATCTGTGGCTTGCTTTTAAGATTTGACTGTTTCTATTATGCTGAAAAGGACAAAGAGACGTAATGGAACTACTACTTCACAAACAGTGGTGATATAATGATGTCACAAAGCTTCTTGAGCTGTAAGATTCTATTTTTCCTAGAATTGTAATATAGATACTAGTATTGGAGGACAGAACACTGTGAGTCCTCCTCTAAGACTTTAACTGCAGCCAGGAACAATAAAAAGTCTTGATTTCTAGGTTTTTTATGTTAATTTAACAGAATCTCTACCCTTTTCTGTTTCAACAAAATGCTGACATTAAAAAATAAGGCTTACATAGTATGAGTCATATGAGAAATACATGAAAATTCTTTGCATGTGAAACTGAAGACTTCTGAACAGAGGATGGTGAGTATTGCTACAGCTTAATCAGCACACATACACAGACACACACAGTGTTAAATCATTTCTGCCTTAATATTCTTCTGGGGCATGATATTTTAAGGACTCATTAAACCAAGTTACAAGTAAGAGATAACACAGTGAGGACAAAGTTGGAATTCTGAACTTCTAGTTACTAAATTAATTTTCTCCCTGTTTACCAAATCAAGTTCATGTCCAAAGTTCTGTTGAGCTGCTAAAAATGTTCACGGTACTAAGAGAGCAATGCATTTATGTGTAAAGACAATTTGCATTTTATAATACATAGAAAAGCTATTTCTACAGTGAGGCTCAGAATAAGTTAAGTGGGACATGTAAAGGTAAAACAATTACACACTTTAAAGACCCAATCGTCGTCATTTTGGAGATGTACATTATATGCTACTACGAAAATCATAAAAAAAAAAAATAAAAAGAAATTTTAGCCCCAAAGTTGTACATATAAGTGACTTAAAGGGATTACATAAAATGAAGTTTAGCTATGCAATATGATAGTTTTATCAAATCATCCATAGACAATAATAGAAAAACGAAAAAAAAGAAAAAAGAGAAGAGAAAGAGAGAGAGAAGAGAGAGACAGAAAGAAAGATATTTTCCATCCACTGGTTCGGTGGACATAGCTGATTCTTACAGGTCTCCCACATGGGTACAAGGGCCCAAGTCCTTGGGCCATTCTTCACTGCTTTCCCAGGCTGTAAGTAGGAAGCTGCATCAGAAGTAGAGCCGCCAGGACACAAACTGGCACCCACGATGGGATGCCAGTGTTGCAGGCAGAAGCTCAACCCAGTATACCATACTGTCAGCCCCTGTGCTAAAACTTAAATGATTAACATTCCCAGGTTTAATTTATTTTGTGATCAAATAAACATTTCTTTGGCCACTACTGTTTTTCCTTCACCAGTAGTACAAACTGAACATTTTCAGGTCACAGTTGGGCCAATATGAACCCAGGACAGCAATTCCATTCTAACATTCTTCTCTTCCTGTGGAAAGAACTGTGCATATTTATAATAATAATTTAAAAACCCTTTAGCAATAAAATCATCTAAGTCATTATCTCACTTAGGAGCTGAATGTTTCCTAAAGGATGTTGGGTTCTTTGTGTGAAGGCTCTATGCTGTGTGTTTTATTTAGCAAAGTCTATTAATTCACCACAATACAGCCTTATTAAAACATGTATGTAACAAAGTGCAAATATTTAAATATGAAATCAGACTGGTTCCAGACACAAACAGGCTGGTGATTTAGATGGTGAGATGAAAGATGAAAGATGAAAGAAGGAGGCCTTTGACTTACCTTGGAGAGAGACTTCTTAGGAGTGAGGCCAGGCTGGCCACAAGGTTCCACATGGTGATGTCCTCAAAGGAACAACAGAGGAAATAGGAGGATGAGCCGATTAAAACCACAACAGAGACACCCAGATGATTAAAGAAATTCCACGTTTGAGGATGCTCTCATTTTTATTACTATACGAAAGGAGGTCACATTACAAAGCATCTTAAACCCATTACATGTAACCAGGTATTAGAGAAGGGACTATCCAAGGAATAACCCTCCCCCCCAAAGCTCACTGAATGGTTCCAGTGTGAAACCCTGAGTATAAATGAACCTAGTTGAAAGGTTGAGTTATCCCAAGTGCTAAACTATTTTTCACTTTGCGATGTAAAGAAGATAACACACTTTTATTATCTCACTTCATAAAGATTGGCATGTTAGTAAGGAAAACATGTTACGGATATAACTCAAAAGGATTTTTCACATATCTCTAAATAAAAATATTTTACCTCTTAGCTGTCAAAAAAAAGATCTAGTACTACATTAAAATTAAGTAGATCATGTTTTTCTAACAGTTAAAAAAATCACACATTATTTGATTCATTCTATCATATAAGATATTTAGAGAGGTATAGCAGAGTGTGGAAAAGTTAAAACAAATGACAACAAAAACAAGAAACAGTTAAATGTATTCAAGGACCTCTGTTCAATGACCTCCATTTGACCTATACAAATAATGCTGCAAAGATGAAAAGCTGGATGGGATTTTTATGGATAACTTCTATAGTTTTGTAGCTGACATTACAAAGAACTCAAAAATGTCTTCAAATATTACTTGGAAGCAGTATGTATAACACGTTATTACATTTCTAGAAAAATAACAAAGAAACTATACCAATAATAAACTTTGTTAAATCTTCTTGGTATAGCACAAAATAAAACTGCATTTTTTGGTAATCTTTCTTTTTTTTAAAGATTTATTTTTATGGGAAAGTCAGATATACACAGAGGAGGAGAGACAGACAGGAAAATCCTCTGTCTGATAACTCACTCCCCAAGTGACCACAATGGCTGGAGCTGTCCCGATCTGAAGTCAGAAGCCAGGAACCTCCTCCAAGTCTCCCATGTGAATGTAGGGTCCCAAGGCTTTGGGCCGTCCTCCACTGCTTTCTCACGCCACAGGCAGGGAGCTGGATGGGAAATGGAGCTGCTGGGATTAGAACCGGCGCCCATATGGGATCCCAGTGGGTTCAGGGCAAGGATTTCAGCCACTAGGCCACTCCGCTAGGCCCGTAATCTTCCTGTTTTCCAAACTGCCTCCTTCACTCATATCCCCAGGTACCCACATATCTACGTTCTGTCACTATAAGTTGTACTGAATACAATTGTGTATAAACGGAATTACAGAGAGTCAATTCTTTTTTGGTCTGGCTTATTTCACTCAGCATACTTGCTGTGAGGTTTTTAAAATTATGTTGTTGCATGTACCACTGGGGGGTTGGAGTGAGGAACCTTTTTTTCTGCCAAGTGCCATTTGAATGTTTATAGCATCATTCACGAGCCACACAAAATTTCCAATGTAAAATGTAGCTTGCTGTAGATTTATTGAATTTCGACTTTTCTCTGTGGTTGCCTTGGCAGGGTCAGCCTTTGGATATATTACAATTGTTTTATCCATTCAACAGCTTGTGGATATTTGAGGCTTCTAACCTTAGTTATTGTAAGTAGAGATTCTGGGAAAATTTCTGTCCAAATTTCTAGACATGAATATATGACAACTTTTCTCTTGAGTAAATAATTACAAGTTGAGTGGCTGGATCCTATTGTACTTACATGTTCACATCTTCTAAAAATTGTTTTCCAAAATGATTACCAGTTTTTATTCTCGACACAAGAGTCTATTCTATTCTATTCTATTCTATTCTATTCTATTCTATTCTATTCTATTCTATCATATTACCAATCTATGAGTCAAGTCATGGAACCCCACAGAGATCATGAGGTGCATAGGGGTACAGGGCAATGGAAAGATATAAACATGAATCATCCTGGCAATCACTAGAAAAATATCCTCCTGATTGATGAGATAGTCTGACTTTGATGCACAGGGGAACTACATACAGTGGGAAAAAGGAACCACAGGTTTTAACATTTAGAAACTCTGACTTTTGGAAGGGTTCTTTTAGCTACTGCTGGCATTTACATAGTAGTATCTGAAAATCTAAAATATTAGTTAATGCAGGAAGTACACAATTTACATTTTGAATGTACCAAGTTCAACAACATCCCCTTCTGTCCAACATTTTTTTTACTATGCTAATACTAGCAATCACAAGTATATTTATGGGGCTCAGTTACATAAATGAGTATGGAATATTGAATGGGTTTCAGTTCTGGCACTTAACCTTCACTAACTCTGAACTTGGGCAAGTTATCAAATTTCTGTGCCTTGGTTCCTGAAAATAATATTAATACTAGTATCACAGGGTTGCTATGAGTATGAAAACACTCAGAAGAACATTTAGTTTAGAATAAGCACTAAATGAATGACAGCTGTTGCCACCACTATTACTATCACTAATTTTTATTACTATGTCAGAATGTTAAGTCAGATACTTTGTTCATTGTTTTATCTACAATGATCAAAACAGCAACTACTACAGAGTACAGATTCAGTAAATGTCTGAATAAATTCATAAGTGACAAGCATTACAGGGTTTCACATATGTGACAAGCATTGTGGTGTTTCACATATATATGTTTATGCCTTATCATATCCTTGCAAGGTAGATACTAATAATCTTATTTTTTTGATAGGAAACAGAAGCTTATGAATGGATTAAAGTACTTGCTAAGGGTAGATAGAACTTAGAAACTCAAATCTATTGGGCTCTACATTGCATAGCCTGTTCCATTGTACTATTTCTCTACTATAGACTGAATTTTGAAGGCATTTTCCTGTAAATAAATTTTTTCACTTAGATCTTGCAACATATTCTGGAAGGGTAATACAAACATGTGAGTAACATCATCCAATTTTGCTGTTTGGAACAAAACATTAGTTATCGCCCCATAAGTATTATGGTAAAAAATGAACAAATCCTTACCATTAGCTTTGGATGACTCTGGACTTGAAACGGCAGACATCTTTGCACTAGGGATCACTGGATGGCCATCTCTGGGTTGTAAAAAATGAAAAGACAATTTCAAACTATTTAAGATCTTTGTTTAAATATCCTTTAAACTATCTATTAATTCACCTCAGAAGTTCTATTTTTTAAAAAAGATTTTATTTATTTTTATTGGAAAGTCAGATATACAGACAGAAGACACAGCAAGGAAGATCTTCTGTCCAATGATTCCCCAAGCAGCTGCAACAGCTAGAGCCGCGTCGATCCCAAGCCAGGAGACCGTAGTCTATTCCAGGTCTCCCACGCGGGTGCAGGGTCCCAAGGCTGTTGGCCATCCTCCACTGCTTTTTCAGGCCACAAGCAAGGAGCAGGATGAGAACTAGGGCTGCCGGAATTAGAACTGGTGCCCATATGGGATTCTGGCACATGCAAGGTGAGGACTTTAGCAGCTAGGCTACTGTGCTGTGCCCAGAAGTTCTATTTTGAATGGATTTCAGGGGACTTAGGTATCTCTCAAAGCTGCAGACAGATTACGTATTTTCTGAAGGAAGATATTCTTGATAGAAAAAAGATCAAGAATCACTTCATTGCCCAATCTTTCTTTGGGTTTCAGTTTAATTCCATTTCCTTTCTCATTTTAAAACACTAGTAATATTTATAATGTACTAAATTAGCTCACTGTCAGTAGATACAGTTCAGCAATAGCTTAGAAGTCACAGGTCATAATTTGCTACATCTAAAGCTTTTTCTGTGTGTTTTTCTGTTACACTCTCAGGAATTAGTTGATTTTTTATTTTTTATGTGTCTCTTAGATTATTTAGAGTAAGAATCTAGATGGAACATTTATAGTCAAAAGATTTTAAGAGTAGTCTATTACAAGGTGAGAAGCAACCAATAATTGGATAGTCCCTTGGTAGTAGGGGATTGGTATATACTCTTATTGCTGATACTAGAGGGAAGTGGGAGATTGCTTAAGGTACACAGAGTTGGGAGAGTCAATATGCTACAGATGTTTAACATCCCTGAATTTATATTCTTGCTGGGTAGCCCCAAAATGCAAAGCTCTGACTTTGTGTATCTGGCTCATTTCTCATGGTTTTGCTTGTAATAAACAACCTTGAAGTAAACTTTCTCCATACAAAAACAGGCATTCCTACAGGCTGCTATAAAATGGTTGGTATAGCATTTGGATCCTCTGCTTAAAAAAAAAAGTCACTCCATGTGCAGAACCTATGGTACTTGGAGGATTTATTGAACTGACATCCATACCACAGCTGTGCTGTCAGTAATACAGTTAGAGATCAAAGATCGCTGATCAGAAGCTTCCTGCCCTCTGGTGCATTTACAAACAAGCTAGCCTGCAACAGGCTAGTTTATTAGCTTGTAAGTGGGGTAAAACCCTCCATCCTCTAAATCAGTTCACTCTTCACTTGGCTGTGGCCAGATCCAGGAGGAAGCAGGGACCTTCCAGCACCTAGTCCACTCTCTAAACGGCTGCCATGGCTAGGGCTGGGCCAGGCCAAAGACACGAGCCAGAAGTTTCAGAAGCTTTTGAATCTAGAGGCTTAGGTACTTTGGCTGTCTTCCACTGCTTTTCCCAGGCACATCAACATGTAGCTGCATGGGAAGTGGAACAAACAGGACTTGAACCAGTGTCCAAATGGGATGATGGCATTGCAGGTGGTAGCTTATCTCTTAGGGCCCAACACCGGCCACTAGATCTTACATTACTTACACACACACACACACACAAACTCTCTCTCTTCAGAATATAGTGAGACTTTTTCCCCATGAAATAACATTTAAATGAATACATGAAATAACTGTAAATCAATCCAATTGTCAGAAACATACCACGTTATCAGATCAGAGATTATATTCAAGGGAAAAAGTATAAAACCTAAATCCAAGGTTCAGAAAGAACAGATGTTTACTATCAATTAATACATTCTCACAATTTGAAAGCAATATTTCACAGACACAAACATGAATTTTCCCAAATTCATTTAACCTGGTCTGTAATCTAGAGAGTGTGAAATCATGTATGTTGTGCCGGTGGCATCATGGCCCTCCAGAGATGTGTATGTGCCAATGATTATGGACTAATCTGTGGAACTGGTGACTATGTTACTTCACATGGCAAAGGAGACTCTTCAGATGTGATTAGGATTTTGGGATGAGGAAATGATTTTGGTTTGCTGGAATCTTTGTGCAATCACAGGGTCCCTGAAACATGTGAAAGGAGAAGGCAGGAAAGCTATAATCAGAGAGAGGTCACAACAGAGGCAGAGAACGAGCCAACTGTTGGCCTTAAAAGGAGAAAGGAGCCAGGAGCCAAAGAACAAGGGCAGCCCCTAGAAGCTGCAGCAGACAGGAAAACATTTTCTTCTGGTACCTACAGTGGGAATGCAACCTTGCAGCCATCTTAATTTTAGCCCAATGAGGCCCATTTTGCATTTCTGACCTGTAGAACTATTAAGATGATGCCATTATAGTCTAAGCTACAAAATTTATGATAATTTATTGTGGCAGCAATAAGAAATCAATACATGCGTTTTCTTTCTTTCTTTTTTTTATTGTAAGCAAGAGAGAAGTCCCTTTTGGCACTTCTTTTTTAACATAATGTGAAGCCTTTATGAAATTCAGTGAAAGTGCCAGTTCCTCTCTGGTAGTAGACATGGTGTCTAAGCTGGATTAGCTCAGGATTTCAGTGTATTTTTATCCCTTTGCTTTAAGTTAGGGATTGACCTTAATTTAGGTCTAAGGCAACTGGCACACAGTTTTGCCTTTACCAGTGGTCACTTGTGAGATTTCCTTTTGAAGATTGTTCACCATGGTGTGGTATGCAGGTGTTGGTCTTGAAACTAAGGTAGTCATTAGATTATTATACAAATCAGAAACTGACACAAAGTGCAAAGAATAACTTAAAATAACAAAGCAATGTAGCTGAAACTTTGATCAAATTTCACCTGAAGACTAAGTTATGGTTGGACTTGCCAGGTCACATAAACTAATACATTCCCTTTCTGGTTCAAACAAAATTCACTTGTGTTTTCTGTTACTTGTAATTGAAGACATCCTAATTGATAACTATAGTAACTATTCTGTTAATTGCAAACATCTGTTCAAACACTTATCCACTTCATGTTCTTAGGATCCCTTTACTAGGAAACTTGTTTTAATTTTATTAAGTACTACCAATTTAGTTTGTGAATTACTAATTCATGACCGTTTTTGGGTTTGTAAGTGTATCAACGACCTGAAATGCAAGCACACACATAAATAAAATCCACAAAGAATGGCTGAGTACCTTGTTGCTTTCAGCACCACTGAAGGAAGGAACATGTCTAATGCTCTGTTGGCTTCTTCCAAAGTCATTCCTTGTGTGCTGACTCCATTCACATAATGGATAATATCTAATAACTGGAGATTTCCCTCAGTGACCGCAGCTGATCTTGGATTGATATCACTAATATATATCACTTGATGGAAGCTGTCATGACCTCCAGATAAAGAAAAACCTTAAAAAAAAGGTATATTTGTTTTCTCAGTCATAAGAATATTTACAAATTCAGCCAAGCAAATCAGATTGCACCGAGCTTGAATTTTCATTACCCAAATCTTCTTTGCTGCATGTTAATGTAATATCAGGTAGCAAATGAGGCAATACTGGCATCTGGGGTAATTCTAGAATCCGTCCAAGCACTAGTCTGACTGTTCTGGGTGCAGCTCGGAGCAGATTCACAGCATCTGTGTGAGTCATGTCTGTAACATCGGTATCATTAACCTACAAAAGTCAGGAAGGGACAAGTAAGGATCACAATTTTTGGAACAGAGAAGTTAAATTGCCAGGAAAATTCAATAGTACCTTTAATCTTTTATATGTGTTAGCTAATAAGAGATTCACAAGGAAGAAAAGTGGTTAATTTATTGGAATACTTTTTTTTGATATTATAAACACAATAATCAAGCTATTATAAATTATATAATAATGTAAAACTCCTAATACATGTATCATTATTTCACCAATACAGAAAATTTATCTTCTTAGTAATTTAAGAAATCTTTTTCCTCTTAGACTTGATATAGCTATTTATGTTTTAACTGAATGCAGGGGACTTTCAAATTAAAAATGGAACAGATGTCAAACTCCTGAAAAAAGAACTCTTCAATGAATCAGTTAAAAATACTTTGATGTGTGGTTAAGAACTTGCATTGTTTTAACATATTGATTACTCAATACCATGTCAATTAATTCCATAATGTTGTAAATTGTTGTTGATGTTGTGCTGGGGGCTTCTAATTGATCGGGATGACATTCTGCCAGCTCTACCTCCAGACTAGGGATGGTCTCCCCAAGAAACTGTTGAATTTATCTGGACAGTAAGATGCTGGGCTCTATGCTTGGCATATGTTTGCAAAGAAAGAATCTTGACTTAATTTGAACTGTAATACTGCAACAAAGTGGAGGAATCTACCATGGGGGAGGGCCCGGAGAGGGGTTGGGGGAATCCCAGAGCCTATGAAACTGTGTCACATAATGCAACGTAATTAATAAAAAAAAATACTTTGACAGCAATGATACTGGATTTTCTACCTTTGCCTATACTTAGAACGCCAAGGTACACTGGGGAAAATAGGGAAAAAAGGGGAGGGGAAGGGAGGAAAACCTGTACTTACAAAACTGTATCATGGAAAATGATAGCAATAAAAAAATACGAATTGACAAAAAATTTCCCAAGCGGTTAACTGTATAAAAGCCTTTAAGTGATGGAGAAGGAAAATAAGCCAAATGTTTTTTTTTTTTAATTCATTAATTACATTGTATTATGTGTCACAGTTTCATAGGTACTGGGATTCTCCCCACCCCTCCCCAAACCCTCCCACCATGGTGGATTCCTCCACCTTGTTGCATAGCCACAGTTCAAGTTCAGTTGAGATTCCCTCATTGCAAGCATATACCAAACATAGAGTCCAGCATTTTATTGTCCAGTCAAGTACAATAAGCCAAATGTTTTTTAATTCAACCTTCCTTTCCCAGTCCTGGTTTGCTCTTCAACCACATTTGTGCAAATCTTGCATCCCTCTCACATGTCTCACCTTTATGAGTCTGTCCCCAGGTTTCAGCCTTCCATCACCTTTGGCTGGATCTTGTATGACATCATGAACGTAACAACCAATGCTCTGACTGCCTTTGGTTACTGTAAAACCCAGGCTTCCTTTTTCTGATTTGATTAGGGTGATTAGCAGTTCTACTTCCTAAGGAAAGAACACAGTGATTCCTTTAAGGTTGCCTGTTCGGCACTGTAGGCAAACAGAAGGATGACTATTCTTTCCCTAGAATCACAGAAGAGAAAAATCAACCCTAAGTGATGACTTAACCTGACCCAGCGCAGCCAGATGTCCCACTCTCACCTGCATGTCAAGGCTGGGTCTCAGTTCTACACTGTGGGAGTGACTAGAGAGAGCAGAGAAAGGGCTTGCTCATGTTCCACCTACACTCAGAATAAATGTGCATACTGAGGTGCTTATACTTAGACAATCAAAGAATCTTTTTTAGAGATACAGGTTCAGAAAAATTCTTCACATGTTTCCAAACAACCAAGACACATGCAAGAGCTGTAAAAGGAAGCGCTATTTGTTATTTTCGGTAAGAACACGAAAAGTTTGGGTGATTATATAACACAACTTCATTTCTTTACAAATGCAAACAAAAACAATTTCTAAGACATTTTATTGATAGGGTTAATTGTCAAGGTGAATGTATTCCTGTAACTCTGGAATCTCCTAAGAAACACATGCATCCTGTCATGGGAAAAACCCTGCTTACAGAAATAGCAGGAAGCAGACCGGAGATACGCATGACCTTGAAGTTTTCAGAATTCCCAGGAAGGACAGTTGCCTTCGAGGCATGCTGTTTACTGTCTACACTGAAGTGATAGGATTGGAATCCTGAGGTTTTGCATCGCAAATCTTTATTGAAGTAACTGGATCAGGATCCTAAACATTGTAAATGTTTTACCTGCTCTATGTCACAAAATAACCCCTCATTATGTATTTACCCGCTATCATGTAGCTGTTGATTTCCTCGTAGATAATTGCTATAAAACTCCCATTTACTTTGTTCGATGTGCTTCTTGTTCATGGCAAGGGATTGTCCCCAGACTGGAAATTACAATAATTTCACTCTCCTTGGAGTTTCACTCGATTTCTTTGAACCCCAACATTTTATAATGTATGCTTATATTGGTAATGGTAGAGTTCTAAGAAAATCAATTTAATAATAATCCAAGATTATTTTTATTCCACTGTTAAGGATGAAATTGAAGATGTATACATAATGCACACACAATTATAAGCAAGCAAAATATCTGGAAAGATTAACTCAAAATATTTATGATTTTTGAGTGGTGAGGTATGGATGGTTTCAGCCTTTTTTTTTGTACTTTCTCAACAACAAATTTTTATTACACAGATAACAAAGCCAGTGTTGAAAAACACTGACATTCCTATGTAAAGGACATTATATTTGAAGATCTGATTTAATTCTAGGGCTATGTGAAATGTAAAGGATTCCATTTGGGTAGTCAGAGAAAAGTGTGGAGGGGAAAAAATGCATTAGGTGTGGCTAAAAATTAAATAATGAATGCATAAGAATTTGAGAAACAACCAAACACAATATTTCCTTGGCATCACTTCTCTATCATGTAATGTACTAGAAGCTTTGTTTAAATGATTTCAATTTCTTCTTACCACAACTTTCTGAGTACAGCCCCCATGCAATAGGCAACACTACCAAGACTCAAAAAAAGTGATTTGTTCACTGGTGTCTGCTCTATTGCAGTAAATCAGGTCTACCGTCAAGATTTGTAATCTTTTTGTCCGTTTTTCCTAATCTCTCCACAGAGAAAACTTATCAGATATGTTATTTATTAATTAGACACATAAGTGAACCTGCTCCAGAAAAAAAAAAAAGCTTTCTCCTCAACTAAAGGAAGTCATCTCACTGAGAAAAGATAGAAGGAACTCACCAGCTCAAAATCTTCCAGGTGGTTTTCCAGGTTATTTTTCAAAGTTGTTGCCAAGTTTTCCAGTCTACTCACTTCGGAAAGCTGGTGTGCACAGTTTTCCACTGGGTTAGAGTTCACTGATTCTGAATGGGATTGACCACTATGCCCAGATGCCACATCCACTGGCAGAGGGGAAGGAAGGTTACTAGAGATGAAGAAACAAAGATATTTTCAAATATGCTTCCATGCCAGTAAGACCGTATCATAAAAGAAAATGCTTACCGAGGATTCATTCCTGATTTTCATTGAGATTCCAGCTACTTTTATTGTCTGACTCTGGAGCATGAATGGATTTTACATTTGTTACTTGCTAATATTATCAAGTATTTTTAATCTGTTCAGGTTCTATTTTGAGGAAATTCTGCAAGTTACATAGTCATTATAGGGGGTTAAATAAAAATAAAAATAATTTTGAATCCTAGTTATTAATTCAGAGCTGAAGCTAATGTTTTCAAAAGCTTAATGTATGTTTCATCATTATAATGAAAAGAGGAGAGAAAGAACAAAATCTTATTCCTGTGGTTATTCTGAATAAGAAAGGAAAAAGCCCTGTACAAACACGGTAGATCTGGATACACACAGTAATATATTCACACAGTTAAATGATGAGTAACTATTAGATGAGTAACTATTCGAGGTACAGATTTGGTTTCTTTGTTTTTTAAAAATTAATTTATTCATTTAAAAGGCAGAATGAGAAAGAGAGTGGGAGAGGGAAGAGACAGAGAGGTTGACTAAAAGAGAAAGAGAGAAAGATATACACAGACAGAAGTCTTCCATTCACTGGTTCATTTTTTAAATGATGCTACAGCCCAGCATAGGTCAGACTGAAGCCAGGAGCCAGGAGCCCCATTCCGGTCTTCCTTGTGGCAGGAGGTTTAAGCGCTTGGGCCACCTTCCACTCCCAGTCATATAGCAGGGAGCTGACTTGGAAGTGGAGCAGCCACGACTTGAACCAACACTTCAACATAGGCCTAACATGTGCCACAATGCCAACCCTGTGGTCTTTTATTCATTTCTTCTTTTCCCATCCAGTGTGACCTGCCATTATGAACTCTTACTTTTTCCTATATGTACTTCTAGTCCATAATCTCCCTCTGCATAGTGTCCTAAATAAATTGTCTCTTTTTCTGGTTAAGTAGTGTTGGGAAATAGTTTTCTAAATTACTAGTATACATGTTCAAGGGAGAAGTAAGGATCAGCTTGACTGCGTAGGCAGTTTATCAGTTATCTAACTAAAGCTGTGAGCCCTAATAAATAGGCCACTGATAGAGCTATGATTTGGCTAATCACTGTGAAGTGTATAAAAACATATATTTCATTCTTCAAGGAATGTGTGCTGCTGCTACTGCTGTTAATAACCAGCTGTTTTGAGTATTATACATAATATTGACAATACCTGCACTCAAGTTCAGTTTTACCAGGTATTTTCTGAGGATAGTAAAACACTGTACAAATGGCATCTTCTTGACTCTTTGGATTTTCATGTTGACTTTGTGCTTGTGATACCATGTTGTTTAGAGTCTGATGCAAAGCTGAACTCCAGGTCAAATCTGTTATCTGTGCTGGAGATTTCACTAAGTCATCTTCTCCACTTCCACTGCTGTCACTGTAACTGTCTCTCCTGGAGGAGGACTTGTACTGCTTCTTGCTTCTGTCAGGCATTTCATTTTCATCTGAGCTGGTGCCTTGTTCTGCAAATGATGGTTGACAAGCATCTTTACTGTTGTTTGGAAGCACTTGTGCTGGAGAATGTAGTGGGGTCTACAAAAGGCACATTTAAAGAGAAGAGAGGGTGATAACTTTTACTAATGCTAAAAACAACAGAAAATCTGTTGAATTACAGCACTTTCTATTGAAATATTTCATTAATAAAAGTAATTTATGCATCAAGAGAGCTCCATTCAGTTCTTATCTGATTTCCCAAATTAATTTACTTCTTAAAATGCTATACACTTTTACAGAAATGTTACTTTTCTATTAATGTCCTCTTAACACTTACTCCAGTATAAGGTATAAGGCATCGAGTCTTTCAAACTCAAGAATTACGGATCATTGGTGGTAGAATACTACTTTCAATAGACAGGCCAAAGGCAGACTTTCTCTAATAATCTTCATTTTCACTTAGGTTTGGACTCTTACCTGTCACTACACAATTTGTGAATAAATATCAAAACAGGTTTTTGGATATGTTAGTTATTCTTTGATGTAAGAAAGCTAAATGAATAAATGTATTCCTTTATGATTTCTGTGCTTACAAACAAAGGTTAAAAATTTTAATGTAGGGCCCGGCGGCGTGGCTTAGCGGCTAAAGTCCTCGCCTTGAAAGCCCCAGGATCCCATATGGGCGCCGGTTCTAATCCCGGCAGCTCCACTTCCCATCCAGCTCCCTGCTTGTGGCCTGGGAAAGCAGTTGAGGACGACCCAATGCATTGGGACACTGCATCCACGTGGGAGACCTGGAAGAGGTTCCAGGTTCCCGGCATTGGATCGGTGCGCATTGGCCTGTTGCGGCTCACTTGGAGAGTGAATCATCGGACTGAAGATCTTCCTCTCTGTCTCTCCTCCTCTGTGTATATCTGGCTGTAATAAAATGAATAAATCTTTAAAAAAAATTTTAATGTAACTTATACGTTAATCCAAAGTAGCTTAGAATGAGAACTATTTTTCTTTGATTCAACGAAGAAGTAGAGTCAGATAACATTTCTAGTTAAAGAGGTAGCTAGGAATGACACCCAGGGAATTAAACCATGACGCAATCATTATAGCTAAAGTGGCAAACCATTAAACTGACACATTATAGAAATATAAAGTACATAGGTCTCACCAAAAAAGCAGTGTCAATTTCTGGAAGCACACCAGGTGGAGGTCTACAGAGAAGCAAGGATACTTCTGGAGCTGTTCCCCGAAGAGCAGATATGACTTCCTGGGGCATCATGAATGACAGAAGAAGGTACAGTGAAACCAGTCCCAGACTAGCCAATCCCTCACCACAGAAATCTGCCATGCTCCCCAGGGGAGGCGCTCACCTGCTGTGACAGTCCTTTCAAGGAGGCTCCATTGACTTTCAGGATAACATCACCCACAGCGATCTGTCCACTTTCTGCTGCAGGCTGACCAGGGAAAAGCTTCTTAACTCTGACTATGCTGGCATTCATTTGCACGGGTATAAGATTATCTTCTCGAGAAAAACTGAATCCTAGACCTGAGCTATTTTTAAATAATTTTACCTCAAATGTATTTTCTGGAGGAAAAAGAGACAAAAAATAGAAATATTATGAAAATGGTGAACGTACAAATATATATAGTTTTATGCACATTTAAAAAGCCCATTTCCCATATTTACAGTTCTCTCTGAAATTTTTGTACCTTATTTCACTATTTTTACCCTTATAAAAACAAAGTGTACTAACTGCATAAACTAAGGTATTTGCACAGAAAAGAGTCCTAATACTAGATTTCTGAAAAATCAAATTGTGCTTCAATCCCATGTGTTTTAAAGGACAGAATAAAAATGGAGAGAAGAAAAAGAAATGAGTCCTGGGAAGAATAAATATGAGAGAAACTCAGGTGCACAATTGAAGAGTGACGGTAAAAAGAGCAAGATACATGACAGAAAAGGATACAGGAAAATAAATGGACACTGCGGTGTCATCTTGGTGAGGTATAATTTAATTCAGATAAACGGCACTGATACTCCAGTAAAATTCTGCATAACAAACTAAGTAAAAGCACAATAACCAGGAAAGAATTAAAGAACATATGAATGAGGGAGGGAATAAACGGTAGCATAATTAAGTGGGAATGTGAGTTTTGTGTTCATAAACAAGAAAAATAATACAGGTGGAATATTTTCTTCTTCTTTTTTTGGGGATTGATTCAGAGTTCCTAACATTTGTATTATCAAATAACTAAACAGACATATATATCATCAGTAAGGAACAAATAAGAAAAAATGACTGTATACCATCACCATCATTTATAAATGACATTTAAGCCCTTTAAAGGAAGACGGATGGATTTTTGGGTCCCTTAGTATAACCAGCACATTTAGCTCTATGAAACACTCACTACCACATCCTTTTTGATTTTACTACCAATGAGTAAGATGATCAAAGATTGGTATAACTGGTATGCCAGGCAAGTATATGGGGACCAGTGACTAATTTTTGTCCAGGGTTAGCTTCACAGGTCTATAAAAACAAGTGTGGAAAACATTCAAGGCTTCATATGGGTTTAAAGCCATGTTCATCAATTATCTGTTTTTTTTTTCTTATCAAATTTCACACCCATTTGAAGTAATGTATTATGAAATAACAATCATTTTTTTAATTTCATTATTCAATTTTATCATCAGGCTCTATGAAGTACAAATTTGGCTTTTTAAGTTCAATTTGTGCTACATCATATCATTATTTATATTTGAAAAATATCTTAAGAGACTTGGGCATACATTATAATCCAACACACAAAAATCAAACCGTGATTAAGCCAGGAATCACGTAGGGATAAGCACGGTGGTTTCCTAAGGCCTGACCTTCAGTGACAAAGCTGTAGTCTTTGACATGAGTTGTTTTTTTCACCATTTTGTCTGGGGCTTGACCTTGGGCATCCTGATCTGGAAGGGTGCACTGTGGAGTTACGGGGACATGTTCTTTGGTTGCTGAAGGCTGTCCCTTTTCTAACAATAGATGAACAACCTGGACAAATGGAATACACTTCGTTAATTCAGAAGAATAAGAAAATAGACAAGTTCTTAGGACTCTGTATAGTTGATGGTATAAAATCATTTAAAATAAATACTGGCTCCCCAAAATAGTAATGGGAGAAAAAAATAAGAGAGACCAAAAGAGATTACAAGTTCCTAAATTAACTTTCTTTATAAAAAATAACTAAAAAGAACAAATTCCACAAATATGATTAATAATAAAAGCATGTCATAGAAAATCTGGATATAAGGAGAGAAGCATCACTAAACTATTAAAACTATATAATTTTGCAAAGGCCGTGACCCAAATGTAACTGAATAAAATGAATTTAACTTGGGCCAAAGATTGAAAATCACTAGAATTTAACTGATCCCTATGCAATTTTAAAAAATGTACTCTCTATCCCAACCCTATTATCTCCCTTTGGTAATCCCAGGGCTAAAAGTTACACAGAAAGTCAGCTTTCTTAGCAAAAATACCCCTCCTAATAACTGCTTTAGCCAGAGTACTTGTAACCAACCAGAATGGTTATACGAGTATTATGCTCCTGAATAATTAACAGATCTGGAGATCTCAATGCAATCGATAACATTCACATCATTATCTTCTTTGAAGTTTATCTTAGAAGTTTAGAATAATGATCGATTATTACCTGTCCTGTATTTCTCAGTGTTTCCACAGCTTGTTTATGGGTAGCTCCTTCTAGACTAACCCCATTGACAGCTAGGACGCGATCACCTATATAGGAAATCAGGCAGTTAGTTTGAAGGAAACAAATCATAAAATAAAAGTTTTACATGCTCCTTAATATTTGCTAGCCTTATTTTATCTAAAATTGAGGAGAATGCAAATTAAGGACAAAATTGTGCCACACAGTTTCTTTAATACGTCAATTAATTTATTTCCCAATTTTTTTTGCCACAGACCTTAGGTATATTTTAGAATAATATCAATACGCAAATCAATTTAAATCATGAGAAAAGATAACTACAAATGCAAAGAGATGGAGCAAAGTCCATCCTTTAGAAGTGCAGATGCTAGAATTTTTACAAGGGCACCATCTTTCTCCCATTCTCTGGCAATTCGGTTCTTAGTATGTGTCAAACAAGATGTCTAAGAGAAGAAGCTGATTAAGAATTTCTGGAATAGCATCAGGAAGTTTCTAAATGCTTTAATTTGATGGCTGAGTATGTCCTTATTTCATATTATGAATCTGAAGGTCTACACCAGGCTTACGATTTCTTATCTGTTTGTTATGGTACTTACGTATGTAATTTTCATATACATGCAAGCACTCTACCTTTGTGAATTCTGCCATCAGACTCCGCAGCTCCTTTGGGAATAACAGCTTTCACATAAATGCCACCGTGTCTGACACTGGTATTCACACCTCCCTAAACATTAAAAAGCCAAAACTAACACTTGGTAACAATAACATACATATATGTTGAAATATTTAATTATTTTTATTGGAAAGGCAGATCAGATTTACAGCAAGGAGAGACAAAAAGATCTTACTGTTGGTTCACTCCCCAAGTGGCCACAATTGCCAGACCTGACCCGATTTGACGCCAGGAGCCAGGAGTTTTTTCAGGTCTCCCATGTGGGTGCAGGGTCACAAGGCTTTGGGCCACTTTCCGCTGCTTCCCCAGGCCACAAGCAGGGAGATGGATGGAAAGCAGAGTAGTCAGGACATGAAATGGTGCCCAATTGGGATCTTGGTACTTATAAGGTTGTAATGTTTAGTCACTGAGCCACTGTGCTGAGTCTAACAATAACATATTTTATACTTACTCTTTAAATGTGATCCCTAGAAATACAATTTGCCAGCTAACACAGTCATTTATATGAACATGTCAAACTATTTCAAGTCCCAAGAATGTTTGCAACTATGTTTTCCAAATGTCAAAGCAGTTTCTCTTCTGTACAACTCTGTTCACTTCAGAATACATTAAGGCAGATCTTGACTATGTGAGGGATTGCTCTTTCTTGGTCAGTCTACAGCATGCACTATGAGCATGCAAAAGGCAAAATTCATCCATGCAAAGTTAGTGTGGTGACATAACAGAAAAAAATTATATAAAATATATTCAGATTATATAATTCAGATTATATTTGTGTATCTGAAAGCAAATTTTGTTAGTCAAGAGCAAATAAACTTTTATTTGAGAAGGCTTTGGAGAAAATTTAAAAAAATGTGACAGATGAGATCAGATGAATTTTCTATTTCTTATAGATATATGACTTTTAACCTCCTTTTACAATTAAAAGCAATAAAATTTTAAAGAAATTAAGAGGAAAAAAATGCCACATTTTAAAATGTGCTATAAAACTAGGTTTTCTTTTTTGACCTCAATATATTTAAAGTACTATTTCTATGATGTTTCTAAGTGGCTTTTAAGAATTATCAATAATCTTCAAATGTGAAAATATTTCAAGTTAGGGACAGTATCTTTATTAATGCAACTCTACAAAAGGGGCTGGCTTTGTGGCTAAGTGCGTAGAGCTGCTGCTTGCCACACCAACATCCCACATGCTCAGCTGCTCATTCAGCTCCTTGTTAACAACCCGGGGGAGCAGCGGAAGATGACTAGAGCTCCTAGATCCTGGCTTCAGCTCGGTTCATCTCTGCGCACTGGGGCTTATCTAAGGAGCAAACCAGCGGAGGGTGTGTCTCTTCTCTGTAACACTATCTTTCAAACAAATAAAGCTCAAAAAACCCCACCAAAACCAGAACAGTTTCATTAAATATTCCAGGCTTATGTGTTAGTTAACAAACATATATGTTCCATGGGAACCTCTAATTCTAAGATACTGAAATTCTTATAAACACATGATGAAAAGAAAGCACATAGGAAGTTTTTCGATATTCATGATGCAGGTTAAAGATAAATCATTCCATTATTCTATATGTTCATGAAGAAGTTTATCAAATACATATATATGCATTAATGTTCTAAGTTTTATATTCAGGTAAAGCAAGTACAAAGTCTATAGGAGAAAGGCAAAAAATGAGTATTATACTCCTAGTTTTTTTAAGGTAAGCTTCAATGCTTATATTTTGACAAGCATTCTACTTGAAGTAAAATTAATTCAACTCTTAGGTTTGCATAAGACAGGCTGCAGAAATGAAGAAAATATTTAAAAACCTTGTCAAACAGTACCGTGACACTTATCCCCAAGCTGTTATCATTTTTAGTCAGTTCAACCTCAAAGATATCTCCAGGTTTAGGAGGTGATGAAAAAGTTTTAAAATTCATTTTGTTGGATGGATTCACGGAAGAGGAGGATTCCTTAATAAGGAAAAACAAACAAAAAGGGATTTCTTGTTAGAGTCATGATGGGTTTTTACTGAAAAATAAGTATGTTCTTCGGGAAAATTGAAAATAACCAAGGTATTAAAGAATATTACAGAATATATACAAAGAACATAAGCATTGGTAGACCCTTAAGAGAGCATCTAGCCCAATGCATTCTTATTCCACTGAGAATTTGATGCCTGAGATGCAAATGCTCACTTCAGGTTAAACAGTTAGGCATGTCAACAGGAGACCTAGCTCCCTCTACGAACCTGGTTTTTACATCAACTCCATCCCAAATTTGTTTCTATTTTCTTTAGAAATCAATGTATATTAAGCAGTAGTTGCTAAACTGCAAAACTTTACTTATAAGGCAAAATGTTGTGTGAAGAATGTTGATTTTTAGTGACCAAAAAGCATATGGTTCATCTCTAAAATTGCCATGATTATGTTTACGTTTATAACATTGCTAAGAGTGAGCTATTTCTAATGCTGTTACAATCATTAACTACTTTAGAAGAATTTCGGCTTGCGAATATTACACTCAGCTGCCCAGGTGAACTATCCAGAAATGAGTTTTCAAATACTAAAGTTCTTATTAACACAAATATTAAATATGTAAGAGATGAACCATCTACAGGAAAATAACATGATCTGAACATTTTTTTCCTTTGTGATATCAAGGTGAGACTTTTTAAAATTACAGTTATTTTAGAGTTAATATTCAAAGCTTCTAATTTCTCTGAAAGGCAGCAGCAAATGTGTAGCAATTAGTAACAGAAGATATAAATCATTCTTTTCAGAATAATGTGAGCAGTTTGTAGTCTATATTGCTCTGGATCATACTGGCTGTTGCTGGTTAAATTAAAAAGCAACCTGAAAGATTAAAAAGGGACTATGCCTTTTTTGGTGTCTGATGGTTCTGACTGTTGGAGCAGGTGGCTTCATCCATGTCTGAGTCTCCATGGTCCGAGTGATCAGTCACATCAGCCATGCCAGGTGGCTTGGCTTGGCTCCGGATACTGTCAGTGGATGTCCTCTGTTTCTCAGTTGCTTTGGCTATTACAGATGGGGAAGGGCTGCCACGCTGGGAGTCCTGCCAGGCTCGTTCACTTAAATGGCCAGCCAAGAAACCATTGACCTGGCTCTGAGACAGACTGGCACTCTCAGTCCTGGAATCTTGAGAACTAAGGCTTCCTTCCCGCAGGCCCCCGGATAGTCCAAAAGAGTTTTCTGAGATGTGCCTCAGAGTACCCCGTGGCCAGTGGTGATCTTGAGAAGAATCCACAGCACTGTCTTGAGTGTAGGAAGGTTTCTTCATGTAGTTTTTCACTCCGTTGGCAAAATGCACAGGGGTAGAAGGCACTAGAATTCAAAACCCATCAATGAAAGTAACAAGTCAGTGAGATATGGCTGTGCCTACACATAAATGCAACGTTCCCTGAAAGCTGTTGAGACAGTCTTACAGACAAAAACTGAGTCAGGCTGGAGCCACCTCAGGGTGGTACATTTGCTCACTCCCTTTCGTCATTTTTGCAACAGTCACCTCTGTTGAAATGTGTAACATTTTTTGCCTTAATTCTTCACTTCCATTCACCAAATCCCAGTTCAAATCAGTCTCCTGAGTCCAAGGATAATTTATACTTCTTTGAATTTCCAACACCTTTAGTCCTCACTTATTTAATATTTATTTGCACATTTGTTTTACATCGTCTAGTCAGACTATAGGTATCCAAAGAGTATCACTAATATACACAATTTTCAAGGAAAAACGTTTGAAAAACTCCTGTGTAACAAGAATGTAGACAGGAAAACTGGAGTAAGATACAAATAGCTCATACATACACATACACACATATACATATATATATACCTATTCATATATATACGAAGAAGTATGTTCATATATATATATGAAGACAGTCTCACTGTTAATCAGGAATGCACTGTGTGTTTTATACCTCCTGAGAAGAGGTAGTAATAAGCTAATCCCGTGTAGCTTGGCAAAGGTAAAATTTCTCCATTACATGTTCTCTTGTGACCTTGTTTTTGCTATAGTCATAGTAAGCTAACTGTCCAGTGAATTAAAACTTGTCTTCCCTGATGAAGCATAAACTCCATAGGGGTACAGGTTTTCTGTCTTGCACATATCATATGCCTTCAATGAATGAATCTGTGACTTCTTTACAAAATCTCTGGTAAAGGCAAAAAATGAAAATCCCTTAGAGCTTTATTTGGGTGAAATAAATTTATTCTGAGATGACATGCTTTTTTAAATTAAAATAATGGCAAGTAACAGAACTCAGTGTTCTGCTTTTTGAAAATATTCTGGTTGTGGCTACTTGTTTCTCAGAGGCATGTGATGATGTTCCCCACTGTAGTCATCTTTTGCCTATGATAACCAGACTGTAACTTATAGGGATAGGGCTCTTGTGGGCGGTGTGCTTGTCTTCTATCTTCCTTCCATAAGCACATCTATACAAAATAAATGTTTAAAACATGCTAAATGCACAATATATATATCACATATATGCACATACCATATGTAATATATTTATAGGATAGATACACAATGTAAGATATCATATCCACACATATATGTATATATCAGATGCTACACACATACATATATGTAGATATCATATATCAGGTATATATATCACATATATAATGAGCTGAAACTTTTGTTTAAATACTTACATGTACCTGGCAATGTGCTGATTTATTTTTTATATTACTTAAGTTTCATAATCTAAAATAAGCACTTCTGAGTAATCATTTGATTGATGAGCACAATGAGGCTCACTCAATTCACAATTTTAAGTGGCAGAGACTGAGTATGGGTTTGGACCATGGAGTCCTCCATGCTACCCACTGCACTGTCCTGTTTCTTTCTGGGTGTATGTGCTGCTTCTTTTTAAAAGATTTACTTATTTAGGGGCTGGTGCTTAGGCACAGCACACTGAGCTATGGATGCCAGCTTGTGTCCTGGCTAGTCTACTTTCCATCTTGCTTTCTATTAATGTGTCCAGGAAAGCAGCAAAAAGTGGCCCAGTGCTTGGGTCACTGCACCCATGTGGGAGACCTGGAAGAGCTTCCTGGCTCCTGGCTTCGGACTGGTCAAGTTCTGGCCATTGTAGTCATTTGGGGAGTGAACCAGTGGATGGAAGACTGGAAGACCTTTCTCTCTTTCACTTTCTCTCTCTCTCTGAAGCTCTTTAAAAAAATATTTGAAAGGCAGAGCAGCAGAAAGAGAGATGGAGACAAATTTTTATCTGCTGGTTTACTCCCCAACTAATGCCTGCGACAATCTTGATTGGGCCTGGGACCCAAGGACTTGGGCCATCTTCTCTTGCAATCCATGACAGATTAGCAGGAACCTGGCTTAGAAGCAGAGCAGCTGACACTTGAATCAGCATGCTCACTTGAGATGCTGGTGAAGAAACTGGCAACTTAATCCAACATGCTGCAACACTGGCCTGTGTGTGTTTCTTACAACTGTCTCACTATTTGATTTTCTAACAACTCCATGCGAGGCAGACACAGTAGGACATAAATAACTGTCTCTTTAAGTAACAAAACAAAAAAAAACTGGATCAAGAAGACTTATGTTACACAGCTAATCAGTGGTACTGGCAAGGTTTAAACTTACTGATTTTGACAAATGTCTCTTAAAAACGCTAATGGCAAGGATTAAGGGACAAAGTGATATGGTCTCGTTTTTAAATTTCTAGTTTGTTATTTTCCTTATTTATATTTACTCTATTTACAAAGCAGAAAAGAGAGCAAGAGCGAGATTTTCCATTTGTTGGTTCACTGCACAAAGGCGTGTAACAACTGTGGCTGGGCTAGGCCCCTACCAGAAACCCAACACTTTTTTTGGGAATTTAGGTCTCCAACAAGGATAACAAGGTCCCAAGTACTTGAGCCATCACCTGCTGCCTTCCAGGGTGTATGCACGTTAGTAGGGAGTTTGACCCAGAAGCAGAGCCAGGGTCTGATCCTCGGCACTGTGGTGTCCTGTGTGGTATCTCAACTGCTGTCTCAAACGCCCGTGACATGTTCTTTTTTACAACTAGTTTTGCACAGGATTCCACACATAACCAATGCATAACTATACTAAATACATAATGACAAAGAATTGTATTTCTGGGGCCTGGAGGATTGGCTCAGTGGCTAAATCCTTGCCTTGCATGTGCCAGGATCCCAAGTTGGTGCTGATTGTGGGATTGCAAGTGCTTGCTGATTTGTGTCCTGCTGCTCCACTTTTTATTCAGCTTCCTGTTTGTGGCCTGGGAAAGCAGTAGAGGAAGGCCCAAAGCCTTGGGAACCTGCCTCCATGTGCGAGACTTGGAAGAAGCTCCTGGCTCCTGACTCCTGGCTTCAGATTAGCTTAGTTCTGGCCATTGTAGCCACCTGCAGAGTGAACCAGTGGATGAATGGAGGATCTTTGTCTTTCTTATCTCTGTAAATCTGAATTTCCAATGAGAATAAATCTTTTTTAAAAAATTCTATTTCTGATTTGACCTAAGAAGAGGTAAAATACACCAGGTAATAAGAATTCAGTTTTGTGATATCAATTTAGCATGAACTCCTTTTGTGTATATATTGCTGAAGAGGAACAGGACTACACTGGCATATGAAATGAGAAGCTTAAATCCAATTCAATTACTTTAAATCTAATTTATTGGGTCAACATGGTAAAGTACTTGTGAAAAGGGAAATAAAACATATCTAAGAGCATCTAAAAGTTTACCTTTGGAAATCTTTTCTTTTGGCTGAGAGATAACAAGTGTCACATTTTCAGGTGCATTTTGTAAAATTTCAATTGCAGCATGGTGGCTAACTCCCTCTAGACTCACACTATTTACAGATATCAAGCGGTCTCCTGTAAAAATAGACAATTCAGTATTTTCAACAGCCAAGAGAAATTCATGTTAAATCATAAAAAAGTCACTCCTTTTTTGCCTTTTTGTTTGCTTGAATTTCCACTTTTGTTATTTGCACAGTCATGCCTGTCAATAAGTATTTTAGAAATTATCAGAATGCAAAGTACCTGGTTTTAAGCATCCATCTAAATCAGCTGGTCCTCCAGGGGTAATTGAACTGATAAATACTCCTAGGTCTAGTCTTCCCATTTTTTCCCCACCAATAATTTGAAATCCTGTAAAATAGCATATCACAAAAAAATTTTTAAAGATATTACGCCTTAAACAAGTATGTTGAACAGGTAGCTGATGCACGGTAGGTAGAATTATCTGTTGATTTGGTGTGTTTCTTGTAGGTACTGCATCGTTGGCATTTCGTAACAGAATGGAGGGATGGGATGGTGCATGGGCTACCAGTATCTGGATCGAAAGGGGACTAGTGTCTCAACACCAGTGCTATGCTTTCAGCTTTTTCTTTTTGGATTTGCAGACCAAAAAGAATATGCAACTTACCTAAGCCATACTTTGCATCTTTCTTCAGGTTCACTAACGTGATCTCCCTTTCTGGTGAGGACACGACGCTCCATCTCTTGTGTAGCACATCTGCTGGGAATTTATAATTTTAGAAATAAGTAAACAGGTTCAGGCACTAAGATTGTCAGCTTGCATAAATTTAAATGTTAGCAAAAGTCATTAATAGACTGTTCTGTCACTTTAAAATATAATTTGAAGTTATTGGTGTCATATTTTTTTGGTGATTTATAATTTACACAATGATCAATGCCACACTTGTTCCTTTAGAAATAAATATATTTTAGTTGCAAATGAGTTAAATTCTTTAAGCCGGGTGAGTCAGTTAACAGAGAAAAAGAGTTGAGCTTTCAACATAGATTTTTCTTACTTTGTCTTTGTTACATCACAGTTGACTCCCTGAATTTGACAATGCTCAAGACACTAAGAATTTCTCCACAGATGGTTAACATTTTATTTATAATTAGTATATCACTATCGGCAAATTTATGAATAAAACAGCAATAAGTGAAATGATCTATTTTTTTAAGGTACCACTGATAATGATTTGTGTAGCACACTTTATCTCAAAATGCTTTATTTCATACCTTACTTGTTAAACAATCTCATGAGGAAAGCTAAGAAATGACCAACATTGCTTTTGAGGAGTAACTGAGTTGTTCATGCATATCACAGCTCGTGTCATTGCGCAGTAAAAAGCCACAAGCCAGTGCTTGACAAACGCCAGTTCGATTTTAAATGAAATGTCAGTACTGGAACTAAAATTTACTTCTGTATTTCCAGTTATGTATTTTCCTTTTTTTTTTCTTTTAGAGAAGGTTAATCATTCGAAAATATCTTAATTGAAACAATAAACATGGTATTTGATTGCCATGTTTATCAGCTTAATTCATCTAGTTAGCAATGAAAATATTGAAACACACATTATCAATTATAGCCTGACATTTTAAACAAGCCTTTGAAGGTTGTGGTAGCGATGGTAAGTTTAACACATTCAGAAGGACGGTTTTGTAAACTAAACCTTCTGGTTCAATTCTGCATGGTTTCACTAATGTGCATATTAGGATTTCCTTAAATGTTCACATGCATTTTATAACAAACATACCATTATGAATACAAGCCTTATTTCTGCATGTTTCAAAATAATAAATACAATTTATGAACTTAAAATTGGTCTATTATGTTATAGTAACATATAGAAATAAAGAATATATGTTATAGTAAATGTCTCAATTTCTATAGTCTGACAAAACCAGCACACATTTCATCCTAGGAGTAAACTAACCTTGCATCTTATGCACAATGTTAGTACAATTTGCTACCTTCCTGTAGCAGATGAGCTACTATTCTGCTGTTTCTCATTTCTTTCCTTTCTTTTTTTCTTCCTTCTCTTTCTGTCCTTTTCTTTTTTCCTCTCCCCTCTCTCTCTCTTTTAAACCAAAATTCAATAATTGATATTGGTTGTAATTTGGTATTTCTAATGATTTTATTAATGAAATAATAAAAATATCACTGAACAATGATAGGAACAGTCTTATATATTTAGAGCTATTAGGAACTAAAAGTTAAAAAGCTGTTAGGACCTAAAAGTTAAGTTAAATAAAGAGTTCAACATGTATACATGCACTTGCTGTGAACTTGAGAATCTGATGTGCGAGCAAATTTTTATAAAATAAAAAAGGTTAAAAAAAAAGCTGTTTCCTCCAAAATGAAAAATTCTGAAATCCATCAATAGATTTTTCAAATATACATTCTCATATACACTTAGGTTTTGGTTAATGGTCTTATTCACTCGCCAAGATTCTTTTGGCCTAAAACAGATATTTAGCTCCAATTTTTAAGCTAGAACATACACACACAAATAAACAAAGAGCAACATGCAGAAAATAAAACAACTACGGAGTTAAGTCTTCTTAGAAATTGAGATCAGTGTGGTGTTTCAGTGACAACATTGGAGGTGGTAAGACAGAACAGATAAACCAAAGAAATGAGTAAATGATAATGATTGCTTTAGGTTTCTATTACTATTTTTTTAATCAGGTTTCAGCTTTAGACACCAGCTGCCCAGTTAGGATACATGGAAGCTGACGAAATTCACTCCTCTAATAGTACTTGGTAAGTCCAAAGCCAAGTAGCTCATAGAGAAATTCCCTAGTGTAGACAGAATATGAAGAAAGAACAGGTTGGAGAGAGTAATAGCTCCTGAGTTTCTCTGTTTCTGATTCCAACTAAGAATACAAAAGTACTTAACTTTGCTAACTTTTAAATGTAAACTTTTGTTAGCATTGTAAAGACAAAATCTGCTTGTTCTATAAAGAGTATTTCTGCTTTTCATTATAGAATTGATTAATTTTAAATGATCGCATAAGAATATTTGTTAGAAGTCGTAAGTGCTCATTCAAAGAATAAAAATGTCACATCTTTATTTTAATAATTTTCAACATATGGTTAATTAGGATTGGTTATTTGTATTACTCATTTGGTTAATAAGTGTGTGTGTATATATTGCTTGCATATTTATCTCTGTAACTGGAAGCAACTGGAAGAGTAAGATTCCTATGATTCAAGGGTTTAGTCCTGAGATCTCAGCATTCATTCATTCGTTCAACTTTTCTTCCATCTTACACATGTTTACTGAGCAGCATTCTTGTCAAAATTCATCACTAGACACTTTAAGGAAATTAATGAGGTGATAAATCAAAATTGCTGGCACACGTGAGAAAAGATTTAGTTTTACCATGAAACAAACTGCTACAGATATTAACACTGATACAGCTGTGATACAAAGCCATGCATGAGACCTATAGACAGTCCTAAGAAGTGCTACAGTGGTTCTGATGGCGAGAGGCTTCTTCCTACAGGGAGTAAAGGAGAGACCCCTTCAGAGGAATGACAGGGGTTTCATGGGTGGAACGTACAGTGAGAAGCAGTACAATAACAACAGCTGACATGGCAAGAAGGCAGAACGTGCTCGGGGAAATGTGTACAGGACAGATTTCAGTGGCGTGTGTCTGTGTCTGTATGCTGGAGTGGTACTGAACAAATCTGAAAAGGGAACTCCACCAAACTACAATTTTTTTTTTGAAAAAAAAAAAAACAGGGACAGTGTCCACTAAACTTGGTGATGCATGACTTATCACTGTGAGGACAGAAGAATGAAGCATGTTGGCTTGTAGTGGCATGCTACCAGACAGTACTCAGCACATGCTGAGTTTCTATTTATCTTCCAAGTTCTCACCACAGATGTTCAACATATTTTCTCCATCAGTTTTTCAAAAATAGGGAGGCAGTATTTGAGGGTATATGGCAAATGACAACCCAAGTAAACTTAGAGATACCTGTGGAATTCAATGGAGATTGAACAGAGTTTATAAATCTCTTGATTATGGGATAGCTAGATATTTTAAATATCAAGATATTTCTGAATTAGTTTAATTACTATGTGAAAACAAACATTAATATTCAAATATTTACATCTTTAAAGTGGTTCTCCCATTAATATACACTATAAACACAGCAAATTTTGCAAATATTTTAAGAACCCCAAACTGAAATTTCCATTCTTTAGATAACATATACTGATGACTTACCAATAATGTTATTAATACAGGAAATAGCTTAAGAAAATTTGATAATTACATGATTTTTAGTTCTGTGCCAGCATTTATTGAGTCAGTTGGGGCTACAAAACCTTTCTAGGACTCAAATAAATCATACATAAAACAAGAAGGTTTGCGCTGGATAAACTTTAAAGCTCTTTACACTCCTCACTTTAATTGATTCTTTCCTTTCTGATTCATTGCTGTAAATCTGCTCAGTCCTTTAGGAATACGATTTGGTCTTTCATTTTTATGATAACTTTCAACTTTGTATGTGTTCCAATTAAACATTCATGGGGAGAAAACTAACATTTGAAACTATAATGATCTTAGACATCTGATTTCCAAGTGTGTTTTAAAATCTCATTTCTGTTTGCATCATACTACACCTTATTACTTGAATTAGATTGCTCATAAAGATATTCATTTTAATATTGGGAAAAAGATCATTTTAGTGTTTGTATCACACTACTCTGCACGAAAAAAACCTTATTTTTACAAGAGCTTTTGGTTTGTTTTTTGCATTCCTTCTTTGTTAAGAATACTGAGTTCAACCCCATAAAATGCTGGCATGTATTCTGTGGTTTGGAAACTCAGGAAAACTTAGCTAAAAATTGTTTTTTTTTAAACTATATGGAGAATTACAGTAAAACAAACTGACAAAAATCAATTTTATGTAATTTTTGGATAGTCCTTAAACATTTTTAAACTTAGTCCCTGACATAAGAATATAGAGTGTGTTTTTTGAAATGTTGAGCAACTTGTTTTTTGAAAATCACAACTAATCAAGAAATAAGAATCATTTCCACATCTCTGTCTCAAAGTATAAGATCAGAAGACTTGTGGCTTTTTCCATCACCTCTTTGAAGTTCACTTTTATGCAGTATCTTTGGAGGGCCTAAAAGGCAAGACTGAATTTAATAATTCAGCTTTATGATAAATGATACACCATTCATTTTACACTGATATTCACTCATTATTGTCTTCAGATAGTCTAGGCCAGCAGGCAAAACATTAACATTAGAGTAAGAAGGTGTATATTTGACATATGGTCAAGTAATTTCAGTTTTTGATCCCTACTTAGTGTTTTTGGAGAAACATATCTGACATACTCTGTTATGTGAAAACTTGATTTTCATCAGAGCAGTAATTCAAACTACTTAAGACCAAAGAGGAATTTGAGAAAATACAAAGTATTGCTTGCAAGCTGGGGAAACCTCTGAAATGTGGTTGGACCCCTCGTAGGGGACAGGTGGGAGATTAGGCCTTTAAAGGTTTAAAAAGAGGAACTCCTGCGCACATGCTCATTGGACAGCCGAAGTTCACGGTGATTTCCATTAGAACCTGAGTTGAAACACTTTCCAAGTTCTCATCTCTGAACAGATTATTACCCAGATGTTTTCCAAAGTTTAGTTGGGAGAAATCACACATACAAATGAGGAAGCACTTTCATGCCAGGAGGCAATCTGAAGGGCAGATTAGAACAGCGGCAGATCGGCCATGTTCAAAACACTACTCTGCAACTTGTTAGCTCTGGGACTTCTGCGTAACTCATCCTCTATGCTTTTGGTTTCTTTCAAAAAGGAAATCATAACAGTAATCATAACAGTCATTGGGCTGCTATGGGGATCAAATGAGAAATAAATGCAAAGAACTTAGAACAGTGTTGGGCACACTGCAAGCAGCCAATGATTAACCCATGTATATTACCATAACAGACAAGTAAATAACCAAGTTGTGTTAGATATGTAGATGCTGTAAATTCAGTCCAGAGAAGAAATCTGATTTCTGGTGTTATTTTGCTGAAGATTAAATGCTCACTTTGCGATGCCAGCATCTGAGCACCAATTTGAGCAGCAGTTGGAGTCTTGGCTACTCTTCTTCCATCTAGCTCCCTGTTAATTCATCTGGGAAGTAACTGGGTCTCTGCTATTCATAAGGAAGTCAGAGGTAGAGTTCCAGATTCCTGGCTCAACCTGACCCGGCACTGGCTGGGTGATTACTGGGGGAATGAACCAGTGGAGGGAAGGTATCTTTTTCTGTCTCTCTCTGTGCTGATCTTTCAAATTAGTAAGTAAGTAAGTTTTTAAGAAAGAAATCTGATAACCAGAAAAGTATAAAGCAGACTCTTAGTAACTTGGGCCCAAGTATAAGTTCAATACTGTTTTCCTTAATGATATTATTTCAGATTCAAAAACAAAATGAGACGGGAAAAAGCCCTTCTTCAGTTCCTGTAAGAACTTAAGATGTTGTGTATATTTTTATTTATGGAAATAATTTCCAAGAAAGAATTCCCTCTCTTGAATAATTAATAGCCATATTTCTCTTAGAGAATGAGAAATACACAAGATAGCACTTTGGTGTTTGCTAATATTAAGATATAAATATATTCCAATATGGTTTGGACTTATTGTTATGTTTTTCTCTGGCCTAGGCTAGGAAAATTTAGAACTAATCTGAGAGTTTCATCAAGCTTATCTTTGTTAACAAGTCTGATTTTTCATACTTCTGGTTAGTTCACTTTTGAGATAAGGGCTGGGTGCAGGTGTCTGGCACAGTGGCTAAGATACCATTTGGGGTGCTCACTGGCACAGTGGCTAAGATACCATTTGGGGTGCTCACTCCCTATCTCAGTGTTCCGGGGCTGCAGTAACAGCTCTCACATCCCGTTCCAGCTTTCTGCTAAAGCCCATCCTAGAAGGCAGTAGATGATGACTCCTGCCACTCGCATGGGAGCCCACGAATGTCAGAGGCTCCTGGCTGCAGCCCACCTCAGGCAGGCATTTGGGGAAGTTGGAAGATTGCTCTGTCTGCATTTAAAACAGGAGTGAGTATTAGATTCTGAGATATTTTTGGAGGAAAGTAGCATATAGATAGCATGAAAACATTCTTTTCTTTCAAAGTTGTTAGATCAAATAAGATAAAGTATGTGAAAATACTTTGTAACCTAATTCTGAAAAATCTTGAATTCACTGACATGCAAGTCCCATTTCTGATCTTTCCCCTAAAATTTTTCTTCCCCTTCTCTTTTCTTCTTTAATAGTGGTTAATTGAAGTAATGAAGTTTAATGAAGAGAATAAACCTTACAATCCAGGCAGATGTCTCAGAAAAGAACTGAGAACTATATATTTGTTTCTCAAATTCCTTCAAAATCATAAATTTAACCATTTAAAGTCTTCAAATTCTCTTCATAATATTTATGAGAATACTCAAAACTGGCCCGTTTAGTTCTTGATCTCACTCTAGTCACCAAAAATCTCTACACTGAGACTTTGTAAAAATTTTACATTTATTTCTATTTATTTGAAAGGAGCAAAGGAAGACAGAGAGAGGAGAGAGGGAGAGAAAGAGACACAGAGATCTTCCATCTGCTAGTTCCCTTCTCAGATTCCCACAGCCGCATTTACTCCACACATGCCCCAGAAGTAACTGTAAAACTTAGTGTAATTAGGTTAAATTTCGGGTAGTTATGACTAAATTCAGAAGCTTTGGACCACGGTAAAACACAGAAGGTAGACTTATTTGCCTTCCTGGCTGTGCGGCATCCAGAGCCATAGTTGAGATCTGTGCTTAAACAGCCACTGCTCTGAAAGAACAACTCCATTGCATTGCTGTTTTAAGATGCGGAAGGTAAAGGATACTTGATCCACTTTACCGAAGTCAAAAGAGAGCTTTCTCCAGGTCTCCCCATTTGTGGCAGAGACCCAAGGACTAGAGCCACCTCTGCTGCTCCTCACAGTGCAAGTTAGTAGGAAGCTGGATAGGAAGGGCAGGTAGGAATATAAGACTCTGTTATCTTCTCTCTCATTACATTTTGCTCTCAATCTGGAAATCTTTCTATCCATCTGTCCGTATAAATCCTTTTTAATTTCAAAATTCAGTTCAAGCATATCTTTAAGTTAATGGCTTCAGTTAAAACTACATTTAATCAAAATGATCTCTGAACTGATCTATTGCACTTGTTTCTCAATTAGTGCCCTTATCTTTAATTTGTCATTTGTTTAATTCATCAACATTAGCATAACTCACAGGGCTCATTACACCACTATGAGTCTGGGAAAATACAAACTCCTTTGACTCCAATGTAAGGTCTAAAATCCTTGGAAGAGAACTGAAGACTTGTTAGGTCTGAGAGTATCTCACAAGGTTAAAAAGAGACAAGAGATGATGGAAATGAAGGCAAAAACATTTTGTTAACCTACCATTTT